>NC_134853.1:117523335-118723335 GCF_049852395.1 Peromyscus maniculatus bairdii
TGTGCACCTAGAAGTGTTGTGGGTCACATGGTAGTTTTATTTTTGGTATTTGAAGAACTACCAGATTGATTTCTATAGCAGCTACACTAGTTTGCATTCCTGATATCTGTATTCATATTTCTCTACACCACTACCAGCATTTATTATTGCTTATTTTCTTCATAATAGTCATTCTTAATGGGGTGAGATGAAATCTCCAATATATTTTAAATTTGTATTATAAACATTTGTTGTTTATATTTCTTTCTTCTTCTTTTGAAAACTGTCTTTTTCAGCCGATTATCACATTTGTTGATTGAATAATTAGGTGCTTAATCACTACTGTTCAACACGTATCCTTAATATTAATCAGCTGTCTAAAATATAGATGCTAAAAAATTTTTCCATTCTGTATACTGTATTCTCACTCTGGTGGTGATGGCCTCATTTTTTTTTAAGATTTATTTATTATGTATATGGTGTTCTGCCTACATGCCAGAAGAGGGTGCCAGATCTCATTACAGATTGTTGTGAGCCACCATGTGGTTGCTGGGAATTGAACTCAGGACCTCTGGAAGAGCAGTCAGTGCTCTTAACTGCTGAGCCATCTCTCCAGCCCGATGGCCTCATTTTTAATTTTAGATAATACCATCTATCTGTTATTGGGGTTATTTCCTATGTTATTGAAGTCCTTTTCAGAAAGTCGTAGCCTAAAATTATATCTTGAAATATTGTCTGTGTTTTCTTCTACCAAGCTAAGAATTACAAGTCTTACATTAATATATTTGATCAATTTTGAATGGATTTTTTATATAAGCTGAGAATATCAACCTAGTTACACTGTTTTTCTTGTATCTCTCCAGTTTTTACAGCCCAGTTTGCTGAGGAGACTCTTCCAACATAACTATTTGATTTTATTTTTAGGCCACTTATTCTATTGCACTGGTGTACATATGTGTTTGTGTGCCTTTACCATGATGTTTTTGTTACTTGGCTCTTTAGTATAATTTGAGATTAGGTACTGTGATGCCTCAAGTACTATTCTTTTGTTTTAGGATTGCTTTGAATTTTCAGTGTTTTTTGTGCTTCCTTGTTGAGGATTTAGGGATTTTTTTTCTAACCCTGTGAAAATGCCATTAAAGCTAACACTAATGAACTTTTGAAAAATTCATATGCATTGCACTATTGTAGAAGCTTCCTAAAATACATATGTACACGTATAAAAAAGAGTTCAAATGGAGTTTACTCTGTAAGAGTGTAAGAGGGATAGTACCCCTATTAGAAACCACAGACTAGCAAAAAAAAAAAAAAAAAAAAAAAAAGCCCAATGCCAGGAATGGGTTTCTTCTTCTGAAAGTTTCCCAGTGAACCTCAAACATTACATTGCTCATGGTTAGTCTCTGGAACTTGATGATAAGACCCTGTTGCTGAAGATTTCATATACTTGAGCCATATTACAAGGAGAAATTATGCTGGTATTGAACTGGAAACTTCTTCCCCACTGGCTAGCTTTCATAGTACTGTAAGGGGCTATGAATACTATCAGAGGAGAAAAGTAATTGTTAATATTATCTCCCTGTGAACCCTGTGAGTTACAGTAATAATTAGCAGGGCAAGACATAAGTGTTATGATAGTAATCACTTTCTGATTGAATTTAAGTATTGTTCCACAAGATGACTATTTTATAGTCAAAAGCCTCAGACTCAGTAAGTCATAGGCCCTAAGGAAGAACCTACAACTCTTATTATGCTAAATAATATTAAAATTATTACTTATCAATGTCAATAGGACAAATGCCTTATCACTATACTGATAGATTAGTGCATCTTTCAAGACTCCTCAGAGAAGATTCTCTTTTCAGTAGACAGTGATTAACACAGAAATATAGAATCAGTCAACAAAATAATAAACAGCAAAGTTCTCAGCCCTAAATGGACATCTATATCACATCTCCTCTTAAAACGTGTCAAGTATCCTTGTGGCTCACAAGAGGCAAAGGTAGTAGAAGACTTCAATGTAACAGTGTCTTTGAAAACACCAGGCCAGTTGTCCATATGAACTCACAGTGATTGTGACAAAGCATATAAGACCTGCTGGGGCTCATCTCAGCATAGCAGGGAGAAGTAGACATGAATTTCCTTTCTTAGCTGAAGATCTAATGGCAATAGATAGCTTAAGGGAAAGGAAGAGTTAGTTTTCTTAAATGATATGGTCCCTTATATGTTGACCACCATAAGTTCAAGAGTACTCAGTCAGCACAACAGTACTTGCTTGGTTTAATACAAAAAGGAGAACACAAGTTGGTGGTTAGGGAGGTTGGATTTGGGAGGAGTTGGCAATGGAGGCACGGATATGATCAAAATACATTGTATGAAATTCTCAAAATATTAGTAAAATATTTTTAAAAGAACTTTAATGGAAATTGCATTGATTCTGTAGATCTCTCTTGATAATAAAGTATATTAACTCTGACAATCTGTGAGTGTTGGAGGTTTTTTAGTCTCTCAGTGTCTTGCTTAATTTTTCCAGTATCTTAGGGTGACATTTCACCTCCTTGACTAAGTGTATTGTTAAATACATTTGTAAAGCTATTGTGCAAGGGATTTCTAAAAACTAATTTCTTTCTTGTCAAGTATATTATTGATATATTAAAAAGTAACTAATTTTGTATATTGATTTTGTATATCGATCCTGCTACTTTTTAAAGAGTGTGTATCAGATATAAGCATTTTTTACTGGAGTTCTAGAGACTTTTAAGTCTAAAATTCTGTCATTTGGGGACAGGAAGGATTTGACTTCTTTACTGATTTTATCCTTTTAATTCTTTCTCCTGACTTATTGCTCTAGCTAAGACTTTGAGGACTGCATTGAATAATGTCAGATAAGGTGCACCTGGCCCATTCTTTAATTTAGAGGAAATGTTTTCAGTTTTTCCCTATTCAGCATAATGTTTACTAAAGGTTTGTGTAGGTGGATTTTTCTGTCCTTCCAACCAGCTCCCAAATAGTGACATGGAGATTTATTATTAATTATGAAAGCTCAGCCGTTAGCTTAGGTTTTTAACTAGAGCTTAAAACTCAAATTAACCAATTTTTATTAATTTACATGCTGTCATGTGGCTCATGTCTTGTTACCCCATCTTTTTCAGATCACATTTCTTCTGCATCTAGCTGGTGACCTCGCCTTCTTCTTCCCAGTGTTCTCTCTGCCTCAAAAATCCTGCCTAGCTATTGGACATTTAGCATTTTATTAAATCAATCACAGTGACATATCTTCAAAGAGTGTAGAGGAATATTCCACAATATTTATCTCTTTTTGTCAAAATAAAAAGGAAATATTTTAACTCTAACATAATAAAGCTATAAACAATAAGTCAAATTATCAGGTAGAAATTACATTTACAATGTCTAGCCTATTTGTTTTGGCATTTTTGGAGAATATGCTCTATTATTTATTCTATTTTGATGAGTCCAGAGTTTTGTACCCAATTTACTTTTTATTATAATTAAGGAAAACTGCAACTATACCTACCCAATATTCAACTCCATCAAAGACCCCAGAAGAATATAATATTACCTAAGTAAACAGGAAGTACATTGCAAGCAACTTCAAAAACTATAGAAATAACAGAGACACCTGGCTGTGTGGACAGTCACCCAAAGTTCCTCTGCAATATTGGGACATCCATCTTTGTCCTACAGGCTTAGAATATCTGGCAGACTCTTCTATAAGGTAGGAGTTTTGAAGGACTGTCATGCCTAGTGTTGGCAAAATTTAGCAGTCTTTTTTCTGTGTGTCCTGTAGAATGTATGGCAAACTTCTCTATGAAGCATGAATTTTGAAGGACTGTCCCACCTTATCTTGGCAAAGTCCCACAGTCTTTTTCTTTTGTGTCCTGATTGCCCAGCATACTGTCAGCAGTCAAGACAAGAGCAGTTTCTTGTCCAAATGGCTAGTTCTGCCACATTAAAAGCAAATGCCATATGGAGTTTCTTAGATGCCCATCATCTTCTCTGAATTAAATTGGTTATGAGAAGCCTTATGTTATTAAAACATTTAAATGTCATACTCTTTAGGTCTTTGAAGTGTTTGAAGGTCACCTGTCTATCTAAAGTGTATCTCTGTTTGACCTTGAAAACATACCTAACATGATGACAAGTTTCATTGTTATAGGTGATTACTAACCTGCATTTCTTTATTATCCTAAATAGTTTATAATAATTACTTTCAAGGACTGGAAATTTACATTACATTATTAAATGAGCTGCATAGGTTCAATACCTTAAACAAGAATAGAAATACGTGTACAGTATGTTCTAACAAAAATAACCTTGAATTTGTATCAATGTACAAAAATACATTAAACAAGAATAGAAACATATATACAGTATTCAAAAATAACCTTAAGCTTGTGTCAATGTACAAAAATCAATATTAATATAAAATATTAAAGCAAGTGGCTGATCCAAAGTGTACTCAACAATCTACCCGTTTATCCTATTATTTCTATATTACATTCCCCCTTTTCCTTTTAGAAAGAGATTCTTGAATCTAATCTCCTTTGTTTAGTATTTTACCTGACCATGACCATTAACAGTCTATAATGAAGCCCCCCCTCCAAAAAAATGATGACAAACATCCATAGCCCAGCGAATGACCAAAGACACCTAACCCATCTCTTGAGAATGTGGCCTTGTGTTCTATAGACTGATTCCTGTTGTCTAGAGGCACTGGAATCTTTGGATGACCCTGAGAAAATTAGGATAATGGTCAAGGCTAGAATAGTCTGTGAGGCTGGACCATCTCAGCCAGAAGCCTTGAAGGTCTTCTGGATGTAGGATTCCAAGGAAACTGCAACAGAAGCATTGTGAGAGGCTGGATCACCGGGGCCACCTGTTTTCTTTGTTTTCTGGTCCCCTTGTTCTGAAAACACATAAATTTTTACAGGTAACATGCATATCTGCATTAAAACAAGTGTGGACTGTGCATTGTACACAATCCAGCCAAAGATTACTTTTGCTTTATGTTTAAGTAGATAAAATATATGTCACTTGTCATGTGGGTTATCTTAGGTTTATTTCTTCATGTCTGTAACAAGGATTATCAGGAGTTTTCCCCCATCAAATCTGATCTCTATCAGCCTTGAACAAATCTAAAGCCTTTCCTTTCCTGCGAAAACAAAAACATAACATCTTCCCCAAAGGAATATATATATATATATATATATATATATATATATATATATATATATATATAAATTATATATATATAATTTCCATTTTAAACTTAAGGCATTCTTGTATTTTTGCTTGTGAGCCTAACCTTTAACTGCTGAGCCATCCCTTTGCATGTGTGTGACAGTTATGTAGCTTTGTCTGTTTGTGGGGCCCCTAGCAGTGGGACCAGGATCTGTCCCTGGTGCATGAGTTGGCTTTTTGGAACCTATTCTCTGTGGTGTGATGTCTGCTCATCCTTGATGCAGGGAGGAGGAGCTTAGTACTTCCTCAACTTGATATGCCATGCTTTGTTGACTCACTTGGGAGACCTTACTTTTTCTGAGAAGTGAATGGGGGATGGTAGAAAAGAGGTGGGGGAGGGAACAGGAGGAAGGAGGAAGGGAAAACTGTGGTTGGTATGTAAAATAAATAAAAAATTTAATAAAAATATTTTTAAATGTTAAGGAATTCTTAAAATTTCTAGGCAGGTTTATTTCAGCAGTCCCTTTCACAATCCCATGTTTCCCAGAAGCTGTTGTTTGCTTATTAGCAATCAAAAAATTCAAAGACAACACAATAACATATAGGATTCAGACTCCCTGTATATTTTCCATTTTACATAACTTATGCTTTACGTTATTTTATTTTCTCTTTAATGACTATTTTATTATTTATAAACAATTTAATTTTTTTATGACTGTCTATATCCATTTTCTTTTTTTGTTTAAGTCTATGCACATTTTTAAACATGCTGTAACCTGTTTAGAGGTTTTTTTCTGCCTGGATCTGTCTTTACTGAGCATCTGTAACATTCTTTGATTGTGTGAGACAAATCTTAAAATGTTATGTCAGCCACCGGCACAGCTTAGCTTTGAGCATGGCTCTGGTACATGGTGCTGAAGGCTCAATCCAGCCTATAGGCAGTTATAGGGAGATATCTTTGTACAGTAGCCTACACAAGAAACTGAGAGACTAGAAAGCCATGTTTAGCTCCATTTTTGTGTGTTTGGAACCCTTTTTTAAGCTTTTTCAGGTCTTATGTGGAAATAGGTGCCCTCATGTTGGACAGCGTTTGTTGCTAGTCTTTCTCTGTCCATAACAGATTTGTTGTACATGACCCTTGTTATGTTAAAGTATGTTCACTTTTCTCCTAGTTCTTTCAGGATTTTTTTCATGAAGGGATGTTGAAGTTTCCAAAAGTAGTTTCTGCATTAGTTTAGACAATATGAGATCTCCATACTCACATTTATTGATTTATATATTTAAACCATTTTTGTATACCTATTAAAAATAAACAGTTGGAAGGGGGAGAACAAGGGAATCTGTGACTGCTAAGTAGAACTGAATAGTATTGTAAAATAAAATAAAAAAAGAAATATAAAGCATAAAAAAATAAACAGTTGGGTAATGGCATTGGATCTTCTTAATTTGTTCTTGAATTAGTTTTCCAAGTATTTTGTTGTGATTTTTTTGGTCTATGTTCAACCAGAGAATCCATCTACTGTTGTTTTCTTTTTCTTTTCTTTTTTTTTAAAATAGTTATTGTTCTGGGCTAGAGAGATGACTCAGCCACTAAAGGCTAGGCTCACAACCAAAAATAGTTATTGCTCTGTCTTATCTGATTTTGATATCTGCACATGGGGACATTATAAAATTAGTTTGGTAGTGTTCATTTTATGTCTATTTTGTGGAACAGCTTGAGTAACATTAACATCATCTCTTCTTAAATGTTTGGAAGTCCTTTCAGTCCAGGGCTTCTTTTTGTTTGTTTGGGATAACTTTTTATTACTATTCAATTTTATTCCCAAAGGTCCACACAATAAAATTTCACTAGGGTAAACATAAGTAATGAATAGTCTTTTTAGTATTATTTGTTGTGTAAAAAAAGATGACAAGGAAAACAATGCTTATCAATAATGGACTGATTAATAAAAGTTTTATTAGATAAGAAATATGAGTTGAAGAACATGTAGTATGATATTTATTTTAGAAAAAATAGTAAATGTCAATATTTGCCTAGAACTCTATTTGTTTATGGTCAGGAGTGGTCAAAACTTGTTTAATGGTGTAAACTTTTGGGAAGGATAGGGGAAAGAATGGCAAGATGTCCCGGCTGCATGGCCTACTTCTCTCCATACTACCTACCCACTGCCTCTGGACGCTGAGCCTTTCATCATGGCTGTAATCTTCTTGGACACCTTGTCATTCCACCACCATGGTCATAACAATGAGATGCACAAAGTAGATATTCAATTATTAATTATCATATGGTGGTTTGTTCTGAGAAGAATACTAATAACCTACAAAGAATCCACATGTGAATGATGAGCATCCATTAAGGGAAAGCCACAACACTCTTCTGTCCTTATAATATGATCAAAGTACACACAATAAGTACTAGAAAATGGAAATGGCAAGATGCTGTGAATGAATTTCTGCAGCATTGATTTTTAGATAGTGCAACAGAAATACACTCAAACAAATAATACAGTGTTAAACTGTCTTGGTTAAATACTGTGATATAGTTATTCCCTCCTTAGTATATGTTCTTTCTCTATTTTTGAAAAATCAAGGAAAAAATGAAAGAGAAAAATAGATACATACCTTCATGCCAATCACACATAAGGTATGAGTCCCAGATATAGACAGCACACCAAGTAGAAAGGTGCCTCTGAGCTTCTTCTCTACTGCCTGAAGCTCTTGACACCCACCCACATCTGGCTCTGGCCACTTAGCTTTGATTCTCATGGCTTTCTGGATACCTTGCCCCTTCAGCCTCATGGTCATGACTCATATCTTGCATGGGTAGGTATTTAGTAATCATGTTGTTAACTGTACTGAGAGGAATGGAATTGAATGAATATTACTTACATAATGTGAGTGGTAAAAGGATTAAAACAGAACAAAATAAGGGTATATTGCTCCAAATATCAAGACACTTATGTTCTAACAATGGGCGGGGGGAGAAGTTAACTTTGGTTGTGAGCCTAGCCTTTAACAGCTGAGCCAATAGCAGAGAGGGTGCCTGAACCCTCTGATTATCCCAGTAATCAGATCAGTGAATACCCTGTCATCATAGAGCTTTCATCCAGTAACTGATGGAAGCAGATGTGGAGATCAACAGCGAAGCACCAGGCCGCGCTTCCACAGTCCAGTCGAAGAGAGAGAAGAGGAATTCTATGAACAAGGAGCATCAAGACCATAATGGGGAAAGCTACAGAGACAATCACACCAAACTAGTGGGAACTCATGAACTTTAGAGCAACAGCTGTGGAGCCTCCATGGGACTGGACTAGGTCCTCTGAACAAGCAAGAGAGTTGTGTAACTTGATCTGCTTAATGGGCCCCCTAGCAGTAGGATCAGGATCCATCTCTGGTGCATGAGCAATCTTTTTGGAGCCCATTACCTATGATGGGACACTTTTCACAGCCTTTATGTAGGGGAAAGGGCTAGGCCCTACCTCAACTAAATGTACCAAGCTCTGCTGATTCCCCTTTGGAGGCCCTACCCTGTCTGAGGAGGGAGTAGGGGGTGGGTTGGGGGGAAGGATGGCAGGTGGGAGGAAGGAAGAGAGGGGAATCTATGGTTGGTATGTAAAATAAATATAATTTTCTTAATAAAAATATTTTATATAAAAAAGAAGTTAACTTTGTAGTTCTTATCTGGGCAGAGCTAAAAAGCCAAGAAGAATGAGGAAATATATATGATGTGTGTGCATCTGTATATGTATCATGTATATATAAATATATATGAATAAGATAGATTGCTTAATAAATACAGTTGCATTGAGTCAATTGTATAAATACTCTTGCATACCAGAAATGCAAAATAGTAGGAGCAGACTTTCAGTAAAACAATGATGTGTTAGTCCACAGCATATAATTAACCCATAATTGGTCCATCAAGTAATCTACGCATACTTAATCTGATCCTTACAGAGTTCTGACATGCTCTCAAACAGCGTTTTTTTGGTTTGTTCTTTTTGCTTTTTTTTTTTTTGGCACAGTGGGAAATGTGATATCACTGTTCTCTGTCTATGATCTCCTCATCTCTACCCTGAGCTCCATGAAGCCCAGGTTTTTTTCCTCAGCTGGCAAGCACAGGCCCCAGATGCCAAGCTGTGGAAGATATGTATTTGCTACATCTGGTTTCTTAGCAGATTCGACAAGCCTCTGTGCTGGCAGCTTCATAAATGCCTTTGGGCTGATCACACGGCGAAAACTCCCAACTGGCTGGGACAATTGGTGACTATAATTTGGGTGGACACTGGACAGAAGGGAAAAATGGTTGGTTTTGTTTAACTACTGATAATGTCTTGAATAAGTGAGTAGTGGCTTTTGACTTGCAAAGCACACTACTCCCAAAGGACAGTCCAGACTGAGAACTGAATTCCACCCCCACCACACAATCTTATAAGTTGCATACAACTAATATTTTTCCTTCATCAGAGAGGACATTCCCAGCAATATATATTACAGAACATATATCAAGCTCAGATCCCATAAGCATTCTAGATTTGGAAGGAAAATTAAGTCATAAAGTCCATCTCCCTATATTTCTGATGAAAAAATAAATAAGCAGGCTCTGAAATGGGAAAGGATTTTGATTAGATACATAGAAAACAGGAAAAAGCAAGGTCCACCCATTATAAATGCTGCAAGTGGGCATGTATGGAAGCAAATGAGAGCAGAAAATTGCAGACTAGGGTTTTTGTGCAGTCTCTGTATCAGGGAAGGCAGCCCATGGACAGGAAGATCAGTAAAGCTAATGCTATCCTGTGCAAGACATCCTTAAGCAGGTCACCTATTTTTGAGGTCTGTACTCTTACAATGTTGTATTATGTAATTACAGTCCAAATTTATTATTCTTTGATGGTTTAAATAAGATAATGCCTACTGTATAAAACAAGAGTATGGATTTAAATAACAAATGTTGAGAGTTGCCATATGATGTACACTAGGCTCAACCTTTTATGAAGAGTGGTTATCACAATTTAGAAGGTGAAATTGCTAATGAAGGCAGCTGTGTAGCAATAAGGCAGAAGAGTGAGTTTTCTAAGTCTGTTCCTTGTAGGAAGCATGTGATCAGGCAACAAGGATGTACTGATACACATAAATGCATCCACAGCTGCCACAATTGTTCCAATTCCCTCTGCTGCAGTGAGCAGCCATTTCCAGCAGGGGACATCCATAGCTCAGACAAGAGAAGCTTGTCCAGCCCAAAGATGATGAATGGAGATGATCAAGCATCCAGATAAGAGCCCGAAACCAGCCTGTTAATGATACTCATTCCATAAAAACAAAAGTTCTGGAAAAAAGACTTCCTAAGCCTCCTGAGCTGTGAGCTGCTACGAATGTCAGGAAATTTGAGCTTCTCTTACTTCTTTATTTACAAGGTGAGGCTGGACAAAGATTTTCAACCTCACTCACCTAATGGGGTGAGGGTGGAGATATGACATACTCTTTTCCATCTGAGGCAGGTCAAGGTAACCAGGTATCAGAAAATCACAGCTTTGACAGAACCATGCTGGGAAGACTGTGTGGTTTTGAATTTGCTTTTGCTACGGTCTAGATCCCAGGCTTTGTTTATTGGCTTTGTTTATTATCTTCTCAGGAGCCAGAAAGATGATACCTACAAGTTAGATGTGTCTTGAGGACATAGGTAGACTAACAAATATTTAATAACCATTTCTGGGGGGAAACATGTACATGTGGTACATAACTAAATTTATATTTTACTCTGATATAGATGTGTAGAATCAATTTACCCAGCTCTATGGCATATGACAAAAAAAAAACAGCAACTAATTCTCACACTTTAGTTATTTTTGCTAAGTTCTTGTAATTCTAGCTAACTTAGCATGCAATTCAACCATGATATAACACAACCAGAGTGAATGTGTTTGCTTACTGTCAGGATCAGCAAAGAATGTTTCAGTGAGTGTGGTAGTGATGGGAATGTTTGCTGGTATTTTTATTTATCTTATCTAGGAATGATAAAGTAAAACAACAGAGATGTATACTCAAACTTCATTTGTTTATTAATTTCATGGGACAAATCTTTGCTGAATCCTCCAGCAGTCTTTTGAATACTGAAAGTATTTCTTCAATTATGTATCTTGTAGCACAAATCTTATTTTTTTTTTTTGAGACAGGTTTTCTCTGTGTAGCTTTGCACCTTTCCTGGAACTCACTTGGTAGCCCAGGCTGGCCTCAAACTCACAGAGATCCGCCTGCCTCTGCCTCCCGAGTGCTGGGATTAAAGGCGTGCGCCACCACCGCCCAGCAAATTATTTATTTATTTATTTATTTATTTATTTATTTATTTATTTATTTATTTAGTATACAGTGTTCTGGCTGCATGTTTGCCTGCAGGCCAGAAGAGGGCACCAGATCTTGTTACAGATGGTTGTGAGCCACCATGTGGTTGCTGGGAATTGAACTCAGGACCTCTGGAAGAGCAGCCAGTGCTCCTAACCACTGAGCAATCTCTCCAGCCCCTCTGTAGCACAAATCTTAAATGGTCTTATTAATAAAAAACAAACCCTTTTACCATCTTTTACCATTAATCCCAGTACCAACCATAGAGACCTGGAGGTCTGTACAGACAGGCGGTGACAAAGAAGTGAGGTAGCTGGGCTAAGATAGCCAACAAGAGGACAGAATAGTAAGGCAATAAGAGCCTGGGTAGACAGGAAGTTGTGACATTTGGAAGCTGCAGAACTGGTGAGGTAAGGTTGGCTGGTGACTATTCCCAGTTCCCTGATCTCTAAGGCTTTCACCCCTGTATTTGTCTCTGTGTTTGTTTGTTTTTTAATAAGACCATTTAGAAATTTGTCTGCAGTATCCTGTATATAATGTATTATTTGAAGACAGGATATAATCTTATTAAATAGCCAACCCAAGTCTAAAATACTTTACAAAAAATAAATCAATTCCTTACTTACAGTTTTTGTCAGTTTCAATGGTGTAAATAGTTCTACCAGAAATGGCTTCATAAAGGAAGGCCATGACACTAAATACAGAGTTGGAAAGAAATTAAACCTAGTGAACCATTATATAATGTTTCTAGCATATGTTAAGTATAATCCTTCAGGAATATAATTAACATGATAGCAAAATAATTAATAACCAGCAACTTCTCAGTGCTCAACATTTTATAGAATATAAAGAATAGTGTCTACTTTATTCAGTCTTTTAAGAGTACATAGTTGTCTACATAATACTTAACACATGATAATCATAATTAGAAAGGAAGAAGACAAAGAGACAGGCTTTTCTAAAATTGGAGGGAGGTCAAACTTTGGAGAGTTATTGTGGAAATATGCTATATGAAAGCCACTGTGATTTACATAGAGTCAGCTACATACTTTCTCCCAGTGGCCAGAAAGTATGTTCACTACATCAAAGAGAAATCTCTAACAGAGGAGAACCCAAGGCCTAAAGAAGAATAGGACTCATTTGAGTTCCATCAGCCAAGAAATGATCAATCTAGGCTCAGAAGACAATCTGGCTTTAAACACTTTGCAACAAATAAGACAATCACCACTGTCTAATACTGGTTTTGAATTAAAAAAAAAAAAACAACAACAACAAAAACCCTACAAATGTAGGTGGTGCAGGAGGATGCCTGAGAAGGAAAGTGACATCTGTTCTTGAGAATTTTGAGCAAATAAATTGCTTTTATAATTTGCTACGTGAGTGAAGCTGGGTCTTTGTGAACCTGTGAAATGTGCTCCACTGTGGTTCAAAGCCAAGTGGCTCTGTTGACGAGAACAGTGCCATCACATTTTACTGAATTCTAGCCACTAGTGACACGACAGCTACAAGAGCTGATATGGTAGAATGACTTAACCACTGTGGCCAGGTCTCCTCTCTTCTGCTTCTTACTTTGTCTGCATTCTTTTTCTCAGGAGATAAGGGAATGAGAACACAAATAACAAATTATTTTTCTTTCAAGATAAAGATGCAATGCCAAAGTGTGAGAACTGAAGAGTCAGTCCATGTTTTTCTTGACCACATGAAGCTTCCACCATCAAGGATACAGAAAACAGAAGTGGAACCTACTAAAGGAGAATTAGGACTCCTGTAGAGAATATACTTTCTGGCTGCCAATGCTAGGGATATCACAAAACTGTACAAGGGAGCAGGGACATATCTCAGTTACAGAGTGAACATTTGTGAAGTTTGATCTCCAGTACTGCAAAATAACAACAAACAATAAGAAGAGCCAAACAATTAAACAAACAAGAAGTATGAATGATTTTAGATGGCTTTTATATTTAAGAGCTCACAG
Source organism: Peromyscus maniculatus bairdii (assembly GCF_049852395.1). NCBI lineage: Eukaryota > Metazoa > Chordata > Mammalia > Rodentia > Cricetidae > Peromyscus > Peromyscus maniculatus. The sequence continues at coordinate 117,536,828 of NC_134853.1, forward strand.
TGTTACTCAGAATGGACAGATTTCTCTGTGGACTACTGATAATGTCTAGAACAACACAACAAATCCTTGGAAAACAATATTCCCTCCCATTTTCAATAGTTCAGAGTTTTTCAATTGCATTTGGGGTCCTGGTGAAGGAATGACAAGCCTTCCTAGGGGTTGGGTGGGAATAACTTAGCAAATGAAAGTTTATTAGAAGCTCAGGTCCCTGACTGGCTCACCCCATAATACACTTTGAAAAGGTTTTGTAAGTCATCAGCTACTCCAAGGAGTCATATGTGTGTTGTTTTCTATTATATACACATATCTCAGAGAAGTCAGTAGAATACGCAGGACAGTAGAAGACTGCTCTCATAAAATGAAAAAACAAATCAATTCTATGGAGTGTGAAATATTTATATAACAGTATATAGTCAGCCCTGTAAGTTCCCCATCTAAGGAGTGGATTGAAAATATTTGCATAAAATAAACTATATCTCTACTCATCTTACAGAGATTTTTTTCATTATTCACATAGTCAACATAATAAAAGAAACCATCAAAAATTATTTCACTGAATTAAGCAATCTAACAATGACTTAAAGTAAAAAGTAGGGTATACATAGGCATATACAAATATTATACCATTCTACATAAGGGGCTTGAGTATCTGTGGATTTGTATATCTGCAGAGGCCCTAAGACTGATTTTCCCATGGATACCAAGGGCCAGCTGTAGTTAACACATGAGGAAATTGAAGCTTAGAGATAAAGCGAATCTCTCAAAAGTTGAGCTTTAGAATCAACATATTTCTCAAATCCCAAGTTTTACTAGTTTCTCAACACTGAATTAAGACAGCAGGTTTATATCAATGTTTAGATTAAACTTTACAATTTTCAGGTGAGAATCTTGGAAATAAGACAGTAAAAGTTCCTAAGAAAAGGATACAATACTTACAAAAAGTTTTTTTTTTTATCATTTGTGTCAGGATCATGTTTGAATGATTTGTGGCTATGCAGAGGTGGGTCTGAACAGATAAGAACTGTTCATATATGTGTGTACACATCCAGGTGTGCACGTACAGCTTGGGTTATTAGGAAAAAGTTTGTGGGGTGTGGTAGTTGATGTACTCTTACTGTACTGTGGAGGATCTTGGTATCAAGATAAAATAATCTTGATTCTTAAATTAGATTTCTTGTTTCTGTGACCACAATATTTAATTTAAAAAAAATTTGAGGACAGGAGAGTTTAATTGGCTCACAGTTTGACGGTATAGTCTATCACAGTAGGGAACTTATGGAGGCAGGGGTATGAGGGTGCTGGTCTGATTGTAACTGCAATCATGAAGAAGAGAAAGGTAAGTGCTAGTACTCACCTTGCTTTCTTTGTTTATTCAATCCTGGACCCAGCCCATGGGATGGTGACATTCACTTTCTTCAGTTAAACCTTCCTGAAAACAAAACAAAACAAAACAAAACAAAACAAAACAAAAACTCATACTAATAGACATGTTTCCAAGGTGATTGTAAATCCAGTCTTTTTGGCAGTTAAGATTAAGCATGACTATGCCCAACAATCCTCCTCATCCCACCACAGCATATATATTGCAAATATAGACTCATACCCTTAGGTTTACAGAAGTATATGAGTTATTTTGTCACTTCAGTGTTTCTAAATAATGACTAAGCTTTTAAATTTTTAATCCCTTAAATGTTTTTTTTCTATACAGAGGATAAAATTGCTAGGTTAAACTACCTTTTACAGAGTTCAGGGAAAGAATGATTTCTCAAAAATTTATTATCATTCTGTCTTTATAACAGTGCTGGACATTCCCCCTCATTTGTTGGGGGGTTAGCTGAAGTGATGCACAGTAGAGTGTTATGGTAGGAAAGGTGGAATTTGTCTGATATTCAGAGACAAGCCTGCATCTCTCAGACCAATTGTTTAGCCAGCTTTGATAGTTAGGCTTCCATTCTGTGAGCCAAAACTTATATTTGCATGAAAATTATAATGTAAAGATAATAGCTAGCATTTATTGAGTGTTTTCATGACAGTGGCATTATATTAGGTATCTACCTTTGATTTAATCTTCAACCAAAGCCTATGAAATAATCAGTTATAATACTGGGGCTTGTTTTGACACAATTCTAGAATTATTTTATCAGGGACTATGTAGAAAGTAAGAACAAATGTTTTAGACTTTGTCTTGAAAACGAACAAGTATGGAGTAGCAAATCAGAACATAAATTTCCCCATGACTTACAGAATTATGTGAACTGTCTCTCTTAATTTTCTTATTGCAGAAAGTTTAGTATTTGTCTCACAAACATGAAGAGTTAAAAAAAATTGGTCAATGCATGGCTTACTTTCTGTTGCTATGACCAAATACCTTAAGAGAAAGAACTTATGACAGGAAAAGTAAGCATGAAAACAACTTATGGCTCAAAGTTGAGGGCGTACCATTGTTCCCAGCAGGGAAGCCATGACAGTAGAAGTAGCTCACATCTTGGTGTTGGGAATTTGCTCAAATCTGGGCCGATTAGGATAGAGAGAAATAAGAATGCTGGTAGTTAACTGACTTACTCCTTTTCTTCCTTTTGTTCAGTCCAAGACCCCAGTCCAGGACATGGTGCTGCTCACATTCAGGGAATGTCTTCTACTCTCAATTAAATGTCTCTGAAAATTCTCTCAAAAACATGCCCAAATGTGTCTGGTAGTGATTCCAAAACCATTCAAGAGCTAGGGAAGATTAACCCTCATAGTCTAATTTTTAAATGCTGCATTTTGGTGTATCTCTTTAGGTTCCTTTTTAACTAAAACTGGGGAAGAAAATGTGTTGTGCAGCTAAAGCCACCCTCTTTCATTCACTCTCTCTCCTGCCTTTCTTCTGCTCAATATAGAAGTAGACCACATACTTCACATAAATTTTACCTTAGTAATATATGAATCTGCATACTTTCCTTAAGGAAGAAATACATTTAGTTGAGAGAACAAACCTAGAACAATGGTACTGGGATGGCAGAAGAAAGCATTGTTCTTTAATAAACCAAGAAGAAAGACAAGAAATAGAAAATGATAAAGGGGCAAAAAAAAGTAAGCATGAAAACATGTTGCTGAGATGGAGGAAACCAAAATTTTAAGGGTAAACTTAAAGGTAAACTGTAGCCAATGAGACATGCCCAATGCTAAGAAGGACACTAGCAGAGACATCTTCCAAGCATTTCTTTCTATTACTTTTATAAATTGCCTACCGAGTTTAACACACAAAAGCATGAAAAGGAACAAACACATTGTGGTGGTTTGAAAGAAAATGGCCCTCAAAGGGAGTGGCATTGATGACAGTTATGGTCTTGTTGGAGGAAGTATGTCACTGTAGAGGTGGGCTTTGAGGTCTCATATATGCTCAAGAGATCCCCCAGTATCTCAGTTTACCTCCTGTTGCCTCCAAGTCAAGATGTAGGATACTCCGTTACTTCTCCAGCACTGTGTCTGCCTGAATGCTACCATGTTTCACCATGATGATAATGGATTAAACCTCTAAAACTGTAAGCCACCCCAATTAAATGTTTCTTCCATTATAAGAGTTGTTGCATCTCGTGGTGTCTCTTCACAGCAATAGAAACTCTAAGACATACATTAAAGCCAATCATAATGCAGAAAGGTGTTTTAAAAATTTCTGAATAAAAAATGAGGAAAAAGCTGATGAATGCAGAGATGTTGCAGCTTAGGAGCTGGTGCTGGGAACTACACTATTCCTCTTTCTCCCTTCTGTGAACTGCAAGATTTTGTTTCTTTCCCTCTGGTTACTTTTAGGTGGTTGTTTGAGTTCTGGCCAAGATAATGCATGAACACATGGTGTTTTCTACTTTCTAACTCATTCCTTGCATACCCCAAACAATCCTATGTGGATGGCTTTTCTTCCTCAATTTCTAAATGCATTAAAAAAAAAACTTCTAAGACCATTTCAAAGAAATCTTAAGTGAGAAGAGCTCATAACAAACTGTTAGATGTGTATAAGTTATATTTATTTTGCTCAGCTCTGTTTTTTTAATAGTTAATATTAGTCACTATGACAGAAAACCAGAGATGTTCTGTCATTGGCAGCCCAGAGAATCTCTGGATGGTGACATCAAGGAGGCTGGGGGAGATGTGATAAAAACATGGGTATTGCTAGGGTCAATAAGTTGCAACAGGAAGGACTATGCAGTAAGGAAAATGTCCCACCATCTCCTATCCACCTTCATGCAGAGAATTCAATACCTCTGTTTCTTCCTGTCAAGATTCTACATACACTTCTGTCCAGAAATGGAAAATGACAGCCCAGTGAAAAGCATTGCACACTTAGGTACATAGTGGGTTGGTGAGCAGAAAGCCTCTGCAGGCCTAAGGGGGCTTCACATTCATTGAGAGAGGAGTTGTCCCTGGGCCTACCCTGCGCTGCCTTAAGGCAGTCTACCTAAGAGCTCTACTTAAACAAGACATCCAACCAAGCAGACCCAGATGCACAATAGAAGAGGTGTGCTTCCTAGACTAGCTTAAACCCCAGAACAACCAAAGATCAAAGGTTAAAAGAAGTCACTATAAATGAATAGTGAGTTCCTTAGCATATTGAAGTATATGTAGGAGGATTCAGGAGAAAGAAGAATCCTCCAGAATATCTCTCAATTTACAGATGGGAAAATAGAGCCTCAGAAAGGGGTGAGGAATCTCCTCTGGTGAACTGATTTATCTGGCACAGAATGAGGCCAAACCTAAGGCCCTTGTACACAGTCCAGTGGTCCTCCCGGGTTCTACTAGCTTCCTCCCGGATAAGGTTTGCTGTGTATGAATGAATGGGTCCCAAGAACTCTACACAGTTCTCATTCTCCAGCATTTTGAAATACCCAGATAACTGAGCATAAGTCATATGAACTTACAGAGATCAAAGCAACAAACACAAAACCTACAGAGGTCTGAAACATGTCCTCTGTTTATATATTATACCTTTCACTTTATGATTTTTTATATGAATAATAGCTATTATTACATAAAATTACACTAACATATTCACTTTTGTGTGTCATAGAATTCAAAATTTCTTATACAAAGAACATTGTGTCATCACAAACTTCAGAGATTTTGGCATAATTATTACAAATAGCCAATATCAAATACAAATATAGTAAAATGAATGTGTAATATCAAGCATTTGAAGCAAACAATGCTCCAATTGTATTTTCTTTCTTTTTGTACTTTTAAATTTATTTTACATAACAATAACAGATCCCCCTCTCTTCCCTCCTCACACCCCTCTAGTCTTGCTCCCCAACCCAAACCCAATTCCTCCCTCTAACAAGGTAAGACCTCCCATGGGGAGTCAACAGAGCCTGGTATATTCAGTAGAAGCAGGTCCAAGACACTCCCCCTACATCAAGGCTGTGCAAGGAGGTGTCCCACCATAGGTATTGGGCTCCAAAAAGCCAGCTCATGCACCAGAGATGGATCCTTGTCTACTGCCAGGGGGCCCCTTAAGCAGACCAAGCTACACAACTATCTTGCTGATGCAGAGGGCCTAGTCCAGGCCTATGGAGGCTCCACAGCTGCTGGTCTAAAGTTCATGATTTTCCACTAGTTTGGTGCAATTGTCTCTGTAGATTTCCCCACCATAACCTTGATGCCCTTTGCTCACAGAATCCTTCTTCTCTCTCTGGACTGCAGGAGTTCTGCCTGGTGCTTGGCTGTTGATCTCTGCATCTGCTTCCATCAGTTACTGGATGAAGGTTCTATGATGACAGTAAGGTTATTCACTGAGCTGAATACTGGGGTAAGCCAGTTCAGGCACCCTCTCCACTATTGCTAGTAGTCTAAGCTGAGGTCATCCTTGTGGACTCAGGGAAACTTCCTTAGCACCCGGTTTCTCCCCATCTCCATCATGTCTCCCTCTATTATGGTATCTCTTCCATTGCTCTTCTACTTCATCCCTATTCTAGTTCAACCATCCTGTTTCCTTATATTCTTATCACCCATGTGCTACCCTCCATTACACTCCCTCATCCCCAGTTTACTCATGGAGATCTCATATATTTCCCCTTCCCAGGGTGATACATGCATTCTTCTTAGGGTCCTCCTTGTTAGCTAGCTTCTTTGGAGCTGCGGTATATAGTCTGGTTATCCTTTGCTTTACATCTAGTATTCACTTATGAGTGAGTATATACCATATTTGTCCTTCTGAGTCTGGGATACCTCACTGAAGATGGTATTTTCTAGTTTCATCCATTTGCCTGTAAAATTCAGGATGTCATTGTTTTTTACTGCTGAGTAATATACCATTGTACATATGTACCACATTTCTTTATCCATTCTTCGGCTGAGGGGCATCTAGGTTGTTTCCAGGTTCTGGCTACTATGAATAATGCTGCTATGAACATAGTTTAGCATGTGTCCTTGTGGTATGATTGAGCATTTATTGGGTATATGCTCAAGAGTGGTATAGCTGGGTCTTGAGGAAGACTGATTCCCAATTTTCTGAGAAACTGACATACTGATTTCCAAAATGGTTATACAAGTTTTCACTCCCACCAACAATTTAGGAGTGTTCCCCTTGCTCCAGATCCTTTCCACCATGAGCTGTTATCAGTGTTTTTTATTTTAGCCATTCTGACAGGTATAAGATGGGTACCTCAGAGTCATTTTGATTTGCACTTCCTTGATAACTAAGGATGTTGAGCAGTTCCTTAAATGTCTTTCAGTCATTTGAGATTCTTCTGTTGAGAATTCATTCTCTGCTTAGCTCTTTAGCCCATTTTTAAATTGGATTGTTCAGTATTTTGATGTTTAGTTTCTTGAATTCTTTATATATTTTGGAGACCATCCCTCTGTCAGATGTGGGTTTGGTGAAGATCTTTTCCCATCCTGTAGGCTGCTGTTTTGTTCTATTTACCATGTCATTTGCCTTGCAGAAGCTTCTCAGTTTCAAGAGGTCCCATTTATTAATTGTTGCTCTCAGTGTCTGTGCTACTGGTGTTATATTTAGGAAGTGGTCTCCTGTGCCAAGGCATTCAAGACTGCTTCCTACTTTCTCTTCTATCAGGTTCAGTGTAACTAGTTTTATGTTGAGGTTTTTTTATTCATTTTGGACTCAAGTTTTGTGCATGGCAATAGATATGGATCTATTTACAATGTTATATATGTTGACATCCAGTTATGCCAGCACCATTTGTTGAAGATGCTTTCTTTTTTCCATTGTATAGTTTTGGTTTCTTTGTCAAAAATCAGGGGTTCATAGGTGTGTGATTAATGTCAGGCTCTTCAATTCAATTACACTGGTCCCCATGTCAGTTTTTATACCAATCCCAAGCTGTTTTTTATTACTATAACTCTATAGTAGAACTTGAAGTCAGGGATGGTGATGCCTCTGGAGGTTGCTTTATTGTACAAGATTGTTTTAGCTATCTTGGGTTTGTGTTTTTCCATATTAAGTTGAGTATTGTTTTTTCCAGGTCTGTGAGAATTGTGTTGGGATTTTGATGAGGATTGCATTGAATCTGTAGATTGCTTTTGGTAAGATTGCCATTTTAACTATATTAATCCTACCTACCCATGAGCATGGGAGATCTTTCCATTTTCTGATATGTTCTTCAATTTCTTTCTTCAGAGATTTCAAGTTCTTGTCATACAGGTATTTCACTTGATTAGTTTGAGTTACCCCAAGGCATTTTATATTATTTGTGGATATTGTAAAGGGTGATGTTTTTCTGATTTCTTTCTCATATAGGAGAGCTACTAATTATTTTTTAAGGTAATCTTGTATCCTGCCACATTACTGAAGGCATTTATCACCTATAGGAGTTCTCTGGTAGAATTTTTGGGGTCATTTATATATATTATCATATTGCCTGCAAATAGTGAAGTTTAACTTCTTCCTTTCCAATTTCTATCCACTCAATCTCCTTTTGTTCTCTTATTGCTCTAGCTAGAATTTTGAGTATTATATTGAATAGATATGGGGAGAGTGGACAGCCTTGTCTTGTTCCTGATTTTAGTGAAATCGCTTTGAGTTTCTCTCCATCTAATTTGATGTTGGCTGTTGGCTTGGTGTAAATTGCCTTTATTATGTTTAGGTATGTTCCTTGTATTCCTGCTCTCTCTAGGACCTTTATCATGAAGGAGTGTTGGATTTTGTCAAAGGATTTTTCAGCATCTAATGAGATGACCATGTGTTGTTTTTTTCTTTCAGTTTGTTTATATGGTGTATTACAATGACAGATTTTCATATATTGAATGATCCTTGCGTCTCTGGGATAAAACCTACTTGATCATGGTGATTCATTTTTTGATGTGTTCTTGGATTCAGTTTGCCAGTATTTTATTGAGTATTTTTACATCAATGTTCATGAGATATATTGGTCTGTAATTCTCTTCCTTTGTTGCATCTTTGTGTGGTTTGGGTATCAGGGAACTGTAGCCTCATAAAAAGAGTTTGACAATGTTCCTTCTGTTTCTATTACATGGAACAATTTGAAGAGTATTGGTACTAGCTCTTCTTTGAAATTCTGGTAGAATTCTGTGTGGAAACCATCTGGCCCTGGGCTTTTTTTTTCTTTTGTTTGGGAGATTTTTAATGACTGTTTCTGTTTCCTTATGGGTTATACATCTATTTAAATTGTTTATCTGGTCTTGATTTAATTTTGGTACATGGTACCTATCTAGAAAATAGTCCATTTCTTTTAGATTTTGCAATTTTGGGGAGTACAGGTTTTTGAAGTATGACCTGATGATTCTCTGGATTTTCTTTGTCTGTTGTTATGTCTCACTTTTCATTTCTGGTTTTGTTACTTTGGACATTCTCTTTCTTCCTTTTCATTAGTTTGGATAAGACTTGTCTATCTTGTTGATTTTCTCAAAGAACCAACTCTTTGTTTCATTGATTCTTTGTATTTTTCTCTTTGTTTCTATTTTATTGATTTTAGGCCTCAATTTGATTATTTCCTGGTGTCTATTCCTCCTGGATGAATTTCCTTCTTTTTGTTCTAAAGCTTTTAGGTGTGCTGTTAAGTCACTAGAGTGAGATTTCTCCAATTTCTTTAAGTGGGCATTTAATGCCATGAATTTTCCTCTTAGTACTACTTTCATAGTGTCCCATAAGCTTGTACATTCATTTTCATTGAATTCTAGGAAGTCTTTAATTTCTTTCTTTATTTCTTTCTTAACCCATTGGTGATTCACCTGAGCATTATTCAGTTTCCATGGGATTGTAGACTTTCTGTAATTTTTGTTCTTGAAATCTAACTTTAAGCCATGGTGGTCCAAAAAATACAGGAGGTTATTCCAAATTTTTTGTATCTGCTGAGATTTGCTTTGTGATTGAGTATGTGATCAACTTTAGAGAAGGTTTCATGGGGTGCTGAGAAGAAGGTATATTCTTTTGTGTTAGGGTGGAATGTTCTATAGATATCTATTAAGTCCATTTGTGTCACAACATCTGTTAAATCCCTTATTTCTCTATTAGGTTTCTTTTTGTCTATTGGTGAGAGTGGGGTATTGAAGTTTCCCGCTACTAATGTGTGGGGTTTGATGTGTTATTTAAGCTTTAGTAATGTTTCCTTTACATATGTGGGTATTCTTGTATTTGGGGCATAAATTTTCAGAATTGATACTTTATCTTGGTAGATTTTTCCTGTGATGAATATGTAATATCCTCTCTGATCTCTTTTGATTGATTTTAGTTTAAAGTCTATTTTTTAGATATTAGGATAGCTACATCAGCTTGCTTATTAAGTCCATTTGACTAGAAAGTCTTTTCCCAGCTGTTTACTCTGAGGTAATGTCTCTGTTTGAAGTTGAGGTGTGTTTCTTGTATGCAGCAGAAGGATGGATCCTGTTTTCATATCCATTCTTTTAGCCTGTGTCTTTTTATAGGGCAATTGAGTCCATTTATATTAAGGGATATTAATGACCAGTGATTGTTAATTCCTATTATCTTTTGGTGGTAGTGTGTGTGTATATCTCTTCTTTGGGATTTGTTGCTGTGGGATTATCTATTGCCTGTGTTTTTGTGGGTGCATCTGACTTCCTTAGGTTAGAGTTTTCCTTCTAGTACTTTCTGTAGGGCTGGATTTGTGGATAGGTATTGTTTAAATCTGGTTTTGTCTTGGAATGTATTGTTCACTCCTTCTACAGTGGCTGAAAGTTTTGCTGGTATAGTAGTCTGGTATAGGCTGGCATCCATGGTCTCAGTGTCTGCATTTCATCTGTCCAGGACCTTCAGACTTTCAGAGTGTCCATTGAGAAATCAGGTGTTATTCTGATGGGTCTGCCTTTATAAGTCAATTGGCTTTTTTTTCCTTTGCTGCTCTTAATATTCTTTCTTTATTCTGTATGTTTAGTGATTTAATTATTAAGGGACAAGGGTACATTTTGGAGGGTCTAGTCTATTTGGTGTTTTATAAGCTTCTTTTACCTTTGTAGGTATTTTCTTCTTTAAGTTGGGAAAGTTTTCTTCCATAATTTTGTTGAATAAATTTTCTGTGCCTTTGAGTAGGTATTCTTTTCCTTTTTCTATCTCTATTATTCTTAGGTTTGGCTTTTTCATGGTGTTCCAGATTTCCTGGACATTTTGTATTACGACATTTTTGGCTTTAGTATTTTTTTTGACTGATGAATTTCTTTCCTCTATTGTATCCTCCATGCCAGAGACTCTCTCTTCTATTCTGTTGGTTATTCTTGCATCTGTAGTTTCTGTTCACTTACTCAGATTTTCTATTTCCAGAATTCCCTTGGTTTGTGTCTTCTTCATTGCTTCTATTTCAATTTTCAGGTCTTGAACTATTTCCTCTCCTGTTTAATTGTTTTTCATGGTTTTCTTGGCTTTCTTTAAGAGATTTATTGATTTCTTCAAATTTTTGTTTGTCTTTTTCTCAATTTCTTTAAGGGAATTTTTCATTTTTTCTTTAAGGGCCTCTATCATCTTCATAAAGTAATTTTTAAGGTCACTTTCTTCTGACTCTTCTATGTTGTGATATTCAGGTCTTGCTTTTGTAGAACTGCTAGGTTCTGGTGGTGCCGTATTCCTCTTTATGTTGTTGTATGTATTTTTGAACTGGCATCCACCCATCTCTTCCTCCAATAGGTGCAAGAGGTGCCTGTGTCTGAGTAAGCTGCTCTTGTTCCAATCTGTGCTTGCTGTTTCTGTGTCTCAGGAAGCCACTCTTGGTCCAATCAGAGCTGGCAGATTCTTTGTCTCAGGAAGCTACTGAGGTCACAGGGGGATGAGAGGATTTGGGCTAGGGCATGTGTTTTATAGATTGCAGGGTCTGATGGGGAGTTTTGATGGGGGAGATGGGGGAGCCTGCCTGCAGGATTCTTCCCTGCTGGACAGCAACTATGGCAGCAATGGGTTGGGGTTCCCAGGCATGGTTTGTACCCCAGGGCCTAGGCCCTAGAGGCAGGACTTTCTGGGTGGAAGAAGAGGCACTCTTCTTTTTAAGTTCCTCCTGAGTATGTGAATGACAGGGTCTCTGACTCATGCACCTTCTCTTGGGTTCTTTTCTTTCTGTTGGTTTGCCTTGTCCAACTTTGATGTGATTTTTGTTGTTTTACCTTATTATATTTTATTTTGTTATGTTGGGTTGTTATCTCTTAGAAGCCTATTCTTTTCAAATGAGAGACAGAAAGGAGGTGGATCCTGATGGAAGGGGAAATGGGGAGGAAGTGGCAGAAATAGATGGAGGGGAAACTATAATCAGGATATATTGTATGAAAAAGTAATCTATTTTTAATTAAAGGGGGAGAAAAGAAATATCCAGATAAGGCAGAAAAGCACTGATACATAGAGAGCCTAGGTTCTCACTCTAACTCCTCTACTAATTGTTTGATGTAGACTATATTTTATAGTATCAATAACTGATCATGCAAACAATGTACCTCTCCTTGTATATGTAAAGGGACTCCATAGCTCACATTTGAATGTATGCTTCCCAGTAGCATTATTTGAAGAGGATTTGGGTTTTTTTTTGGGGGGGGGGCGGTCTGTCTGGCAGAAATAGTTCACTAGGGCTGGCTTTTGAAGAGTGTAGGGTGATACCCTGGCCCCTGGTTCTAGGTGTTCTTTGTTTCCTGGACCCTACAATATAAACATGTGGCCTCTGTCATTTGATCCTGTCTATTATGTGCTGAGAGGCTCCATCCTGCTTTTCTGGCCGGTAATTATGGTTATAGTGATACTAACATACCTGAGGCACCCATATTATCACATAGTTTTTATAAAGAAAAAAGATGATAACAACAATGGTAGCCATCATCAGTGTCCACATGTTTCACATGCAGTAGTTTTTACTCTGATTCTCACTGCTTTTCTCAGTACATATATGCACATTGCTGACTCAGGTCCAAATGTATACCATAAGCCTTACTTTTCTATTCCCTATAGTCTTCTACTTCACTGTTACTTGTTCTCCACAAGACTCAACTATTTAGTAATTTTTACATGAACTCATTCTTGAGAGGTGCACACTTGACAATGGATGTTAGTCGAGACACTGTTCAGGCAGGGATGGAAGTCTCGGACATTTACTTCTTTGCACTATATGAGAACGAGAATGAAAATAAAACCTCTGGAAATACTGGCTTCCTGTTGGCTTGAAAAGAAAAGTTTGTTTCCCTTAACGGGAAATGGCTTTTGAAGGTCCTGGTTCCCCTTTCTCTGTCTTGCACAAGTTTCCTTCCAGAATGCTCAAAACACTGTTCAAGAGCTAAATGCATTGCACTACAACTCGACCATGGCAAAGAACATCAGGAGAAATGGTGCAAGTAGTCAAGTTCTACTAGACAAACACAGGGAAGGGGGCAGAAAGTTAAAGTAGCTCTAAACCTCATAGGCATCCTACTGTACAGTTAAAAAAAACCTGCAGTTTTCTGAAACTAACAAAACAAAACAGGGAGATGCATCTGGGCTTACCTTTGAAAGAGATCCTGATTAATAGGCAATGTATCTGAAACACTCTGGAACAAGATATGGCTGTAAAGTGCTAAGAGTTTCCCTGCTGAGAGACCCAAAAAAGCAGTGCTAACTGGGAGAAAGTCATGTGCATGATCGACCTAGAAAGTTCTGACTCTTGTGATTCTGACAATCAGATATGTTGACAATCAGGTATGTTGTCACCTTGAGCAAAATTTTATAACTCCTTTCTTAACCAGGGTATCTAGCCAAGTGCAGCATGAATGAATGAATGAATGAAGCTGTTATGCTACAAAAGCCACTGCAGATGTCATAAATAGGATAGATATGCCAGTTATTATTGAGTAGTCGCTGGCAAATTTGAGGGGTTTTTTTTGCTTTGTTTTTTTTTTTTTTTTTTTGGTTTGGTTTTAATTCAACTCTAAGATGAGCTCTTTTAGAACATATACATGTCTTAGTTTTCTTCTGCAGTTTGAATCTATCTCCATTAGCAGGAGTCCAGAGTTCTGTGGCTCATATTGTTCATGTTGCCTCATTTAGCTGACTCCTAATTGGTTTTGTGGTCTCTCAGCAAAACTTGAAGCGAAAATATCTCTCACATAGGGCATTTTACCTTTCAATTCCCATTCAAGAAAATTAACCTGGAATTTGGGGTGTAGTTTAGTTGGTTGAGCCCTTGCGTAAGATATCTGAAGCCCTGGGTGATTAAATCAGCATTGCATTAAATGGGCCTGGTGGTGCATAACTGTAACACCAATACTGAGGTGGTGGAGATAGACAGGTCTGGAGTTCAAGGTCATCCTCGACTATGTAGCAAGTTCCTTCAAGCATCTGCATGAGACCCTTCTCCAAAAGGAAATAAGGGAAGAAAGTGTACTGGATAGTTTTTGACAATTTGACACAAATGTAGAAATATCTGGAAGGACAGGATCTTAACTGAGAAAATGCCTCAATGAAATTAGCCTAACAAGCCTGCAATGGGTTTCTTTAATTAATGATTGAGGTGAATTCGTCCATCTGACAACAATGCCATCACCAGGAAGGTGATTCTGTGGTAGGTAAAACAGCCTGAGCAAGCCATGAAGAGAAAGGCAGTAAGCAGCACTTTTCCATGGTTGCTGCTTCTGTTCCTGCCCTGACTTCCTTTGATGATGGGCTGTAATGTGGAAATATAAATACAATACAAACAAATAATTTCCTCCCCAAGTTGTTTTTGGTCATGATGTTTTATCACAGCAATAGAAACCCTGACTAAGAAAAACATACCAACATACATGAAGAAAGAAGGAAAGAAGAAAATAAATTTAGTTCAAATATAATTATATCACAAGAGAAAAACATATTTAAACTAATTTTAAAGTTATATTTCTAGACTTTGAAAATTTTACTTCCATTTTCACACATCATTAACCATGTCTTACAAATTCCTACTGTACATTGTTCTATACTGTAATATGCTACAGAACATGATTCTCAAGACTTGGTGGTTGCTACAGTCTAGATCTATGTGCCCATACCTCTATGCTATATATGATGGCCATTGTCATTCTTAGGTATCTAAACAATCTTACACATTTGATTCTAAATGTTAATACAGATCACCAGGAAACCCTGAACAAACATCAATGACAAAACTGAGGTAATGAAGAAATCAGTTGTTGGAGTTTCCAAACTTTTGAGTTTACCAATCTTATTTCTGCCCTTATATTACAGCGAGAGAACCATTAATCCTTGTTTCACAGCTTTCCAAATCTGCAGGAATCTCCAAAGAAGATTAAAAAATCACAACTCCACAAATAGCTGGGTTTCATTACACAGAGACCTAAGTGACTGTCATCCCATTCTGCATTTACATATACCCATTTATCCCTTCCCCATCTAATGGGCAAAAAAATCAATATCTATCTGAGAGAAAGGGTATAGGGAATAATTGTTATAACAATCTCCTTGTGTAAAAGCTCCTGCAGAAATTGATATTAAAAATATCCCCAATGTGTGGCTGCTATTCTCTAAGGACTATAACTCACTCTTAAGTCAATTAGTATGAGGCCAGGAGGAAAAAGGGTCACCTTAAATCATTCAGCTACAGGCTTTAACTGGTGTAAGGCACACTAAATTCACCCAGAACAAGGCAGCATTTCCGATGGGCAGGAAAGTGAGAGTTAAGACCCACCTCACTCCACCCAACTGCTGAAGGCAGGGCACTCAGGCATCCTTTTAGTGCTTCTCTTTCTCTCTTTTCAATTTGTGTTCTTGCTCATTTATTATGCATTATTCCTGTCCTTGATCGTAATGTCACTGGGGGTCCTTCATAACATACCATATCAATGTGGACTCTGTCCGCTTCTCAGTTTCTTAATGTCTGGCAGAGACTACTTGGATGCAATTCTTCCTTTCAAGTTAGGCCCCCATGTGTGTAGCATTAATTTCTCTGGCTGCATGTAATTCATTCGGGGACTCAGACCAGCTGAGAACCACATATGGGAGTCCAGATTTAAAGGGCGTTTTCTATTTTGTCCCTTGCCAGCCCAGAGGAAACAATTTCCCATTTGAATTTTGAGTGTATGCCTTCCTTGTGTAATCTACTAGGGATGGTTGATTAAGGAGCTACATTTAACAGGAGACCCATCAGGGTAGCCAGTTGGACCAGTCGATAATCTTCCACAGGCTTTGTTGTCCTCCCTTCAAGCATCACTCTCATTCTCCTTGTCCAAATAAGCTTCAGCTGCTGCTTATGCATCTTGTTACCATGGGCTCAAATGCCATCTCGATATGGATTCCCCTACAAAGAATGTTCTCCACTCCCTGCCCCATATTACCTATTCTTCCTTTAGCTGTTTGACCTTGTCATTTTTTTTTCCTTTTGTACTAAGCAGGATCTTGCTCTATAGCAAATATAGTACTCACCCCAATCAAGGAAGATAGGAGTTGGGAGTCTAGACACCCCCTGTAGGATGAATAGAGATTTAAAAAGTCTATTGCATCTCTAAGATACTTTGATTTAAAATAAAATTCAAGATCACATTCTAACCTCATAGTACAGTCTCATTCCCAACATACTTATCTTGAATTTGTTGCATAACCAGTGGCAATCATGAACTTCTGATCCTCCTGCCTCTGTCTTCCAAGTGCTGAGACTGCAGTTATGGAGCACCATATCTGGTTTATTTGGGAATCAAATCAAGGGCTTCATGCATGCTAGGATAGGACTCTCCAACTGAGCTGTATCCCCAGTTCTGCCTCTAAGGATTTTAAAAGGAAGAAATGAGGCCCAAAACACAAAAGGTGATGCCAGAGCTGGGATTCAGCGTCATATGTGTTAGATGTACTCCCATTTCTGATTTCTAAATAATCTGCCTTTATTCTCCCCACAATCTTGACATTTTTCTCTATATCACAATCTATTATTAGGAAAACAAAAGATAAAGATTGTTGCCATAGGATGTAGACAGTGTCTGAAAGAGAATTCCTGGCCAAGCTTCTACAGACAGGCTTTGCAATTGTGGGCATAAAGTATGCAGCTCCATGCAGACTTCATGTTTCTGCAGTTAAAATCTGGAGTTTCTTTCTGTCCTATGTTTCCATCTAGGCCACCTTGAATGGTATATTTCTTTTCTGTTATGCCCACTTGAAAATTTCATACCCTACGAAATGCACTGGACGAATACACAGTCATGTTGGAGCTGGAACAGGAGTATCCCTTTCTGTTAACTGTGTTTCCATTAAACATTTATCATGATTGTGCAGTAGAGTTTTAAAAAAAAAGATGAGACAAAAGGCTGTAATATCCCTGGTCTAAAATTAAGAAACTAATTGAGCAAATGTGACCAAGGAGGACAGCATGTGTAAGGAGTATAATTAAAGAAGTGATAACCTATGGAGGTGCTTGAGAAGTAGAACATAGCCATCAAATTGCATGGGGGTGGAGGGAGCAGCAGTAAATCAAGAGCCCTGGATCAAATAAAATGGGGACAGTGGAAAGCACAAGCACTCTTGCTCCACAGCAAAGACAGTGCTCACTCCAATTAAGCAAGGTAGGAGTTGGGAGTTCAGACACGCCCTATTTTGCTTAAGATTTTAATTGAGACCCACATCCTAGCTCTAAAGGCACTTTTGCTTTCAAGTCCTCATGTAGGTTAAAATAATTCATTAGACTTCTGTTAGTCATTGACCTACAAATGCATTTACATGGTAATTGTTCCTGGTCCACTTAACTTAATCATTTGGTTGTGTCTCTATGCTTCAGAAGATTACACCTACTGGGTTATGACTTCGACCATCTTTTAAGAAAAAAACTTTGGCTTTGTAACTGACATGTAATAAGCTATATATAAAGTGTTATGCTTAAGATGCATTGAGCATAAGTATACAATGGTGAAATAGTCACAACAATGAAAATATGCTCATACCCATCACTCCTAAAGTTTCTTGTCCTTAGTAATCCTTCCTACCTGACCACTCTGGTTCCCAACCCCAGTAACCCTCATCTACTTTTTGTAACTATCAGTTCATATTTTCTACTTTTCTATCATTGAATTTATATTTTATATTTTTTCGTGGTCTCTCAGGAAATTATCTTGTTGTCGCATGGATTAATATTTCTTTTCCATCGATAAATATTTAATTGTATAGCTATATATTGCAATTTGTCTACACTTGTACTGGTTGATAGACATGTAGGTTGTTTCCACTTTCAGACTTTTATAAATACAAAGCTTCTATGAGTCCTATTTTTGCAATATTGGCATATTCACATTGTTTTCCTTTAAATAAATATCTAGAAGAAGATGGTTGGATGACATAACTATGTAAAAACTACCAGGTTATTTTCCAAAGTACTTGTATGACTTCACATCTCTAGCATCTGCATATTTCATTTCTGTTTGTCTTCAACACCTGCCAATTTTACCTTCTTTCTTATCAAAAAGGAAAACAACAGGAACCTTCAAAATGCCTTCCATTTACCACCTGAGTGACTACTTCAAGAAAATCCCAGTAACTGCTTATATACAACAAGTACAAAAACCAGGAAAATCTATTATGAAAACTAGATATGCAAACATAGATGTAAAACAAACACTAGTGGAGTTAGGAACAGGACTTGAGTCCTCTCCTCAGCCACAAGCATCATCTCTTGGTGATGAATAGAATTCCCAGAATACCTGTGATAGGAGAAAGGGGATGTCTTTAAAATGATGACACCTTTATCATCTCATTGGTGTTTTCTCAGTTATGCTTCCTTCCAAGGGCTATAAGTAGTAGGATCTTCTTGAAGGATTCCTTGCTGCTTAAGCATGATGTGTGACCAATAAATTCATAGAAAAACTATATATTGAGAGCTTCTGGGAAAAAAAGAGATGCCCCAAAGGAAGTGTTGGTCTTATTTGCTATAGATGGCCATCCTTATAAGCCACAGATACAACAGCCATGCTCCAGCTTTGAACAGAGAAGCAGTTATCACATGGTGGATAGCTGAGCAGAAAAGTAACAGTTCAATGGGCATGGTTGAACCACTATGTCTGCCAACTCTGAAGTTGCCCTCAAACAGACTTCTTACAGCAGGAGATACATTTTCCTTATCATTTAATCCACTTTTCATTTGACTTTCTCCTGCATGCCTTGAAGCATCTTAATTGAATCAACTTAAAAATTACAGACCAATCATTAGACTGAGTCCCTTCAAATAAGTGATCCCATTTAAGCTGCAAGACAAGGTCATGGGATAATTATTGCTTTGCTCATTTCAGAGATAAGGAAACAGAAACTCCGAGAGGTTAGCTGACCTACCTAACTTTAAGCTGATAACAAGTGGTGAAGAGTCAAACCAAAGACTGTTTGAATGTAAAGCCCATGCATTTTTTATTAAACTATGACAACTCATGGGTGAGACTGTAGTATAAATGCAAATTTAATTAGAAGTTATATTCACTTAATTAATTATGAAGACAGCAACATGCTGACTATTTTATTAAGGTTACAGGGTTCAACCATACTTTTATATATATATATATCTGGAGTCTGATCATAGCAATCTTGAAAATGTTCAGATAATCACATTCTTTCACTTGTGATGTTTAAGTGTCTGCTCCCTGTCAGGCTCAGAGCTCAGCATTGTAAGATGCAAAAATTATGATACAGAGACTAGGAGTCCTGATTCTCTCCCACAATATTTGGGTTCCAGAATACGCACAGAATATCTAGTCAATGCCCAAGTAACAGAATTACATTAAATATTACTGTAACCTGTTTTTCAACTCTGTATATGCACAGGGTTTAAAGTTCAGAATCTTTGCCACAGACCTCTGGAGGAGAGGAGCTAATGTAAACCCAGAGGGATCAGCCAAAAGAAGGTCTCTGGGTGTTCTTCAAAGTTTCTCTTGATGGCTATTCTATGTTTCTCCTGAGGAAATTCACCCAGGGATCTTGGAGTGAGACTGAATTGATGCAGCAGCTTTGAATTACTAGAAGTCTGATCAGAACTCCATGAGAACTGAGTTTACAATGAAAAGCATAGGTTAAGAAACCAGCATGTGGTAACCCAATTCTTCCTAACATAGCAGGTTCTTGGTGGAAAATAACAAATTTAAAAAGGAAATTTTCGTACCAAACCAACCAGTGCAAAACAGCGATGTGTATCAGACCGCAGAATACTCTCCCCCAATGGAAGCCGTAAAAATCCTCTCCACCTGAGCCATTTAAAAGTAGCCTGGTTAAAATAATTGGAAATTGGCTCCAGGGAACAATCCATTAGTGGCCAAGGATGTGAGAGATTGAATGGATAGATGTCTTAAAGCCCTACTTCCCATGGCACAGATTTCTGGCCATTTATGTATTTGTTAACTACTTAAATTTAAAAAAAATAAACAACAACTTTTTTCTTTGAGTCATTTCCAGTCATTGACTGAATATTAATACAAAGGTGCTTTCTAGAGTGAAAATAAATCTCTTTAGGGTCACATCAAAACACTGTTCAGATCTTTCTCATCTTACACCCATGGCAGGGGGAGGGCATTCAGACATCATCAACTCCTTTAAGCAACCTAAGGTGGGCTGGAGGGCAGAAAGACTGAGCTATTGGCTTCAGCACTGACTCTTCTGGCTTATCTCTGCTGTGTCATTTTTTCTCATAGAATAAATGAAATAATGAGTTTTATGGAGAGATGGAGAGCTCGTCGTAGCCTTTTTTTTTTTTTTTTTTTTTGATATTCAGGTTCTTTGCACCAAGGCCAACTATAGTGCTTTAAAAAGCCAACTGTAGATAAATCCTCTGTCAAAACAAAAATTTCCATCCAGGTTCAAAGCCAGACAGGCAGTACAGAGCCTGCAGGGAATAATAAAAGCCTGGTTCTGGAGATCCATTTGGATGAGGACTCAGCTGAACTGCTGCTAAAAGCCTAAAAGATTAACCAGCCTAGTTCCTGGTCCTCACACCTTATATACCTTTCTGCTTCCTGCCATCACTTCCTGGGATTAAAGGCGTGAGTCACCATGCCTGCCTATTTCCAGTATGGCTTTGAACTCACAGAGATCCAGATGGATCTCTGCTTCTGGAATGCTAGGATTAAAGGCGTGTGCTACCACTGCCTAACCTCTATGTTTAATATTATGGCTGTTCTGTTCTCTGACCCCAGATAAGTTTATTGGGGTGCACAACATGTCAACCACATGGTTCCTTTAGCCAGGCTGACTGTGATGACAATAAACCCAAGGACTGAACAGTGAAAGGCAAAGGTCCCATGTAAATCTGTTCCTTGAAACAGAGTTTTCAGTAACTCATAGTTTTGTTACTTTGCTCTCCTTATGTCTACCCTTCCTGTCTATGCCATTTCTTACTTTGGTCCTTTATGAAACTTATGTCACATAGGAAAAATCCTACTATCAACTGGGAGTGCAAAGGCAGTGTTGTGGGCAGAATGCATGCTCTGTAGAAGAAGTCGTAGTTTAAATTGCACCTTCCAAAGTGGTGATGTTAGTTAGATTCCTCTGGAAAGAGATTGAGAGGATTCAGCCATTTTCAGTTGGAGTAAGACCCTTATTAAACAGCACCCTAATAAACTTGCCTGAGCATCAGAGGACAGAGCCAGCAACTAGATTAGACATAGAGGTCAGGCAATGGTGGCACACATCACTCAGGAGGCAGAGATCCATGCGGATCTCTGTGAGTCCAAGGCCACACTGGAAACAGAACCAGGCTGTGGTAGCACACACCTTTAATCCCAGCACTGGGAAGCACACAGGCCTTTAATCCCAGGAAGTGACAACAGGGTGGAGAAAGGTATATAAGGCATGAGGAAACAGGAACTAAGGCAGTTCAGCTGAGACCCTTTTGGGTGAAGACTCAGAGGCTTTCAGTCTGAGGATTTGTTGAAACAGGATTGGATGATGAGTTGGCAAGGTGAGGTTGACCGTGGCTTGCTCTGCTTCTCTGATCTTTCAGCTTTCACCCCGATATCTTACTCTAGGTTTTTTATTATAAGACCATTTAAGATGTGAACAACAAAAATCATCTAAATATATTTTTTAAAGTTACATATTTCATCAAGTATCTTGTCTGATTACAATTAGACTAAGTTAAAATAGAAACCCCAAATAGCAGGAAATAAAATGTAATAATCACCCATAGATACTCAATGGGTCAAGGATGAAATCATAATGGCATTTGGAAAAGACCTAAATAGAAGAGAATGAAAAGGCAGCATACCAAAACTTATGATACTCTATCAAAGTAAAACAGCTTGAAAAGAAACATAATAGGTCTTACCTCCTGATTTGAACACTTGCTTCAAACTACAATAATCAAGACAGTGGGGACACCATCATGACGGCAGGCACATACCAAAGGAATAGTAATAGAATGTCATAATAATCACTTATATACATAGTTAATGATTTTTCACAAAGATACCAATACTACTTAGTTGGGGGGGTAGTGCTATTAAAACAGAATATCCACCCATAAAAGAGCAATGCTACATCCTTATTGAATAGCATTTAAGAAAATTGAAAGTAGACCAAATATATAGAGTCTATAAAACTCTTGGAAGAAAACATACATCAAACCCTCATGACAGTGGGTTGATAATCACATCGTGGCTTAGACAACAAAAGGAAAAACAGATAAATTGGACCTCAGAGAAATGAAAAATTTTGGAGCACCATTGATGAGAAAAAGCACTATGCAGAATGGAGAGAAATAATTGGAAATTGTATGTTTAATAAATGACCAATTAGAATATATAAATAACTCTTAAAATAACAAACTGCTTCAGAAGTGGGTAAAGGGCTTTGATAGGCATCACTCAAAGAAGATATATGAATGGTCACTATTATTTAAATCAACATTATTAATTAGGTAAATGTAAATTGAAAATACAAAACATCATCACTTCCACCATGATGGCCAGTATTTTAGAAAAGAAAATAACAAATATTGGTTAGAACGTGGAAAAATTAGTACTTCAGGTGGGACTATAAAATAGCACAGCTTCCAATGGAAATAGCATGATATTTTCTCGAAATAGAATTGTCATATAATTCAACAATTTCTTCTGGGTTAAGATATAAGGAATTAAATCTTATAACTTAAACATATATTTGATTTCATGTTGATAGCCATATTATTTTCAGTAAAGTGTAATGGTGGTTTAAGTTTCATTGACAGATGTGTGAATTATCAGCTGTGGTATGTGCATTCAAAAGAATATTACTATTCCTAAAAAAAGAAAGAATATCTGACATAAGATGTAATACAGAAAAGTATTGATGATATGTCTCATAAAATAATATGACCATAAAAGTACAAATAACTAACCCTACTCATTTGAGGAAATTAACATAAGCAAAATCACAAACAGTTGAATGGTAGTTTCCAGAGTCTGGGTGGAAAAATTAAATGCTAAATAATTGCTTAATATATACCAAACGTCATGATTTGGAATGAAATGAGTTCTGCAGATACATGCTGGTGGTAACGGATATATAACAATAAATGCACCCTCAACACTTTAAATGACTATGATGGCAACATTCATGCTATACGTACTTTTAACTTGTTTAAATGAAAAACAAATATGCCTGAAAAATATAACCTGACAGTTTCCAGAGCTGTCTGCTCACCAGTTGTTATCAACCCACTTAACAATTTGGAGGGCATTAATACGAATTCCCAGGGCTGCTCTTAGCCAGGGCGCATATGTGCCAGCCCACAGTCCATTAAATTCTTTACATCTACCTGGGACCCTAACCTTTGGTTTTTTGCTTAACATTTTTAATACTTCTTGTTACCAGGCAGCTGCTGCTAATAGTGACAGTGAGTAATCTCTTTGGCTATTTTTGAACTGTTTTTGTTTGTTTGTTTGCTTTACTTTCTTGTTCATTTCATGTCATGCATCTGGTATTTGGGGAGTACAAATACCTGGTCTAATATTGTTTTGCTTTCCTAGTCTGAAAATATCTCTTATATTTAAATTAAAATATCTCTGCAACAATAATTTAATTGGTTACCTCCCTTGTAGTCCTACGTGTGTGTTATATAGTATGATTTGTTAAGTTCTTGGGTATGGATTTAACCAGCTTAAAAACATGTTTATAATGTTAAGTCCAAGCTTTGGCTATTTAAATATAAGGGTGCCTCTTAATTGCTCTGAGTTGTTTAAGCAATAAAGAGATATGATACTCACTTGGTTTACCTCATATATATTTTTTGAGAGTATCAGTGAGAGCTTTTAAATGGGGTTTTATTGCAGATTCTCAAGCACCACAGACATTGCAGGGATTGGGATAATGATTAAAATTATGGTAAAAAATGTAATGGTAAATAGGATGATGAACTCTTTTACAGTTAACAGGGTAGTAAAGAGGCTCAAGGCATGACATAAGGAATGGCATGAACTGTGCCTTGGTCATGATGCTTATTGGCATTTTTTTTTGTGACAGTTATGACCTGGTGTATTTCCACAGGGAAAGCTGAAGGACTTACAGCCTTCCTCTCAAAACAGTGGCAAGACCTAGTAAATCATAAGGAAGTCGTACACAAACAAAGTTGCCTGCATTTGCAGAAAGCAAAGCCACAGTTACTTTTCGATTGAATTATTCTCAGTCATATGCAATTACCAAAATGCAGTTAGGTCGTTCATTGTGGAGAGAAGAAAGACACAGCATCACTTGTATTATTTCAGCGGCAGTGGAGCAAGTGAATACAAAGCACCACATTATTTTTCTCCTGGTGTTTCTTTCTGCGAGTTGATTTTCTCAGAAGGAAAAAAAAAATCACTGCTCTCTTTTGTATACAACCTTCCGTGTTTCCTGTTTCTAAGCTTGTACAAGTGTTCTATTAACATTCCACAGCCTTCCAATTTGTGTCTCTACAGCACATCTAGAATATTGTAAAATATTAAAGTACTCTGTAAAATAACAAGATTTTTTTTCATTGCAAAATTAAAACTAGCATTTCATAGCACTGTCAGATTCAAATAACAGTGGATCAATCGCAGCTCTGAACAGTTATCCAGCCTCTTTTCTAAGTTCCAGTCCTTGACTTACTGAGTGTCTTCACAAAGCTTTATTTCCTCAGCAACAAAATGAAAACACAACAGAACCCATCACACAGAGTTCTGAATATTTAATGTTAGTACATCCAGGTAGCTTAGCAAGGACATGATGTCTAGTAATACCATATGGTCAGTGCAATAAGGATGAGGAGATGGTAGTGACTGTGTTTAGGTGACATTTACCTTTCACTCTGCAAGTGCCTTGAAAGAATTTGTCAATCATGGTGTTGTTCTCTGAGGAAGTGGATCTATTCATCATCTGCAGTTTCCTAACATCAAATCCAAACCATAGCAGTTCTAACCCATGTTTCTTGAGATTTGATTCCTTTTTCTTTTTAACCCCTATTGCAAATGTTACTCTTTATAGATCTGCATCTTTCCTGGAACATTTCCAGAGACTTTTAAAATTTATTTGAAATAGCATAAAAAGTAATAGATTCCATGATAGCATTTTCATGTATACATTACTTTTTGTTTCATACATACTGTTTTTGTTGAGCACTTCTCCAGAATGCTCTTTCCCACCCTCCATGACTCCTGTTGGTCCCTTTCTTCTTGGTACATACCTCCTTCTGTTTTCATGTCACATCCAGTATATTACCCACTTATCCCCTCCCAATCCTCTTTTAGGGCATCTGTTTCCCTCTTAGTGTCCCCTTTCTAGCCTCATGTACATATACATGTACACATATAAAAATCAAAATCTGGGATCCACATATGAGAGAATACCTGTAGCATTTGTCTTTGTGGTCTCAGGGATTTTAGTTTTAGCTTTTCCAGTGCACTCTCCACTCTGATGGAAGGGAGAACATTTTTAAGGTTAGGTAACTGTTACAGGCTATCTTTGTACTTTATAGTTTTAAAAGCAGTGCTAGGTGATTGAACAAGCTGATCAGTGAAGTATGTGCATTATAGCATAGAGCTTTGAGGATGCATTAAAACAAATGAAAAAATGTATTATTAAAAATATTAAAATTATTTAAAATTTATTATTAAAAATGAATTTGGAATGTATAGCTAGATAACATATTTGCATTACTCAAACAGCAATACTGCTTACAGTGACTATTAATTTAGTTAAATGAAATCATATCGTCAAATCTTAATTTATTGTGCATGTGCACATATCAAATACACAGCAGGAAATGCAGACACACAATATGATAAGGACAGTGCATGGTTTGCAATTAACTAATGATTTCCCATCAAATTTTGATATATTTTAAAATAAAACATGTTCATTTGTATTTTAACATACTTCAATTTTGCTTTATGCAAAATATTGAAATGTTCTCTGATATCTAAAACATAATGAAGATAGGGTACCCCCATCTTGAAAGAGTTCATAGTCACATTAAAGTGTTAGATTTATTTAAAGACAATATAGTCCAAGGTGTAAATTCATTAAGAGTCTATCTCACAGCATTCAGAATGTCTATCATCAACATAGCAAAAACACAATATATGTTAGTAAGGATAGAGAAGATGATAGAACTCTTATGGAGAGCTGAAGTGATGGTAAATTAGTCAAACCACTATGGAAATCAATATAGATTTTCTTCAAGAACTAAAGCTGCCACATGGTTCATATGTTTCATGTATTCAGGCTATGTACTCAAAAGAACCACAGTCAACTTTCTATAAAGATGCTTTCCAGGACACTCATGCACAATGCCACACTAGTCACAATAAAAAGGTACAAAATTAGCCTCAGGGTACAGGTGAGTGCATGAAACATGATGTAAACTCTTGTGTGATATAAAACACAATGGGGTCAGACTCATCCATAAAAATGAATGAATACTGTCACTTATAGGAAAATTAATTGAACCAATATCATCAGACACACAAGGATAATCACATTTCCTCATGCATGTGGAATTTAAACAAAAAAGATGGGGAAAGGCTATAAATGTAAATGAAAGACTATTAGGAATTTAGATGGGAAAGAGGGGGCGAGAAAAGGAGGATAAGAAAGAGTAATATAGGGTTGAATATGATCTAGGTACATTTTATGCAATAGTGAAATTTCACAATGAGACCCACTACTTCAAATAATCAATATACAGTAATAAAAATAAAACCAATTATTCAAATATAGAATAATGTGAATAAAATGACTAAAACATGTCTAGTTTTTTTTTTTATTATTATAAAGAAGGAACTCCTGATATCCTCAATGGTTAGAGGTTTCAGAACTAAATATTGAGTCACAAAAAGTAATTAAGAGAGATTCAAATGCAATCCTTACCAAAATTCCAAAGATGGACTTCATAGAAATAGAAATAAAAATGTAAAATTCATTTGGAAGCAGAAAAGAACCTGCCAAAGCAGTTCTGAGTGAAACGAAAGATGCTAAATATCACCATTCTTGATTATATGTCATAGTACAGAGACACATCAACAAAAACATCAGATGTATCATCCATGAGTGGGCTAGAATTTAGGGGCTCCAGGTAGAAATGTAGTTAAAGCACCTGAATTTTGATAGAAATTCCTAAAAGATATATTGGAAAAGAGAGAACCTATTCACCAAATAGTTTGGGGAAAACTATAATTCACATGTAGAAAATGAATCTAGATCTCTATTGCTGACCCTGTATGAAAATCAATTCCAAGTGGTTCCAAGACCTTTATATAAAACATGAAACTCTGAAAATATTCAAAGAAACAATAAAAGTCTTTGATATATACACACAGACAAGAACTTTATGAAGAGCACCCCTTTCTTTCAGGAAAGAAGTCAACAATAGACAGATGGGACCTTATGAAATTGAGTCTTCTGCACAGCATAGTAAACAGTTGGGTGGAGGCTCTTCCTACAGAACCAGAAAAGTCTTTACTAGTCATGAATCTAACTGAATATCATTATATAGAATATGTAAAGAGCTCAAAAAAGCAAATAATCAATCAAATAATCCATCTAATGAATAGGATACTGAAATATCAGCTCCCAAAAGGTAGAGTACAAATGGCCAATAAACAAATGAAAAAAATGTTCAACACTATTCATCAGCAAAGTGAAAATTAAACAACACTGAGATTCAACTCCTCAGATTGGTAATTATCAAGAAAATAAACACAATACCAAAAATTTCTGGCAAGGATGTACACAAATGTAACTTCTGCTAGGAATTTAATGTGAAAGTCGGTGTGGAGATTAAAAAAAAATCCCTAAAATTAATTCTACCATATTCTACAGCTATATACTCCTGAGTATTTATCCCTTTATCCAAAGGAGTCCAAGTCAACACACCAACATGTACATCAATGTTTCTGTTCACAGTATCTAAGTTTTGGAGCCTACCTATGTCTCTGATAACAGAGAAGTGGATAAAGAAAATGGAGTATTTACATGCAATGCAATTTTACCAGCCACAAAGAAGTAAAGTGTATCTTTTGCAGGAACATGAATGCAACTGAAAATAATCATGTTAAGTCAATTGAGTTAGTCTCAACCAGATAAATATTGTGTTTTATCTCATTTTCAGGTCCTATATTTTATTTAGATACGTCTAATCACACACGAACATACGACATAAAAAGGTAGGAATGAATTTCTAGGGGATAAAAGTGTAATGTTCATCACATTGGTGGATTGCCACGTGTTGAGATCACAGAGAAGCTGGCTGTAGAAGCAGAGTTACCTTCACTGATTTTCACACCCAAGCATGTTTCACTCAGTGTTCCCCAAAGACCCTTGTCTGGAGATGGGCTGGCCCCTCTGAATCTGACGGAGATGGAATAGAACAACAACAAAAGTACAAGAGCAAAAACACTGTGGTTTTTTTTTTTTTTCAGAACAGTTGGAAGGTAAATTATTTCCACCAGAGATGGCTGGTGCTTATTCCATGATGTAAAAGTGACTACACTGGTGAAGATAAGCCAGAGAAGTTCATCTAAGGGAAGCTCATACCTGAAGAGTAGGCTCAATTGGGAAATCTAGCTGATTGCCTGAACTTCCTTAGTCCTTGTCTGCTGAATGTTGTGAGCATTTGATTTGATGATTTATCTGTAACTGTTGCTGCTTGTTCTTTTACACTTTGTTCTGCCTGGGACCATTTGAAACTTCAGCTGGCTGTCTCACTATGGCATCCCCAGTCTATTTCTGCTGGATGTTTTGGGCATGTAATTTAGTAATTCTCTCTAGATAGATAGATAGATAGATAGATAGATAGATAGATAGATAGATAGATAGATAGATAGATAGATACCTACCTATCTATCTACCACTATTTATTATTTTACCTTGGTTTAATATATATTTAATGAACTCTCTCATTTCAAAACAGAAAGTATGGCTATTATAGATAGTTCTCTATCTCTATAGAACAAGAGACAAGAAAGTAGAGGATAAGGAATATGGAGGGAATATATTCCAAGAACATGAAGATGGCTCTATATAAACCAGTACAACAAAATTAAAAGTATATAATGAAGTCAGCCAGAGATAAAAAAAAAAATGTAGTTATGGGGGATGTAAAGAATAAACTCACAGTGGTTTGCACTATATGTGCATGGAATGCATTTCTGGTGATTCGAACACAGTATTTAGGATAAAAAAAATAATTGTCATAGAAGCAGGCACTGAGTAAAAGGTCTTAAAAGCTATACTTTGGGGTTCACTAGAAGCCTCTTTCAGAAAATATCATTTTAGGAATGATTATATGAAATGTTAACACAAGAATGAAAACACCAGTGATTTTCATTTTAGTTAGTGAAAAATTGTAAGACAGAAAACCAGCAGTAGAAGTAATAACATACAAGGGAATTTTGTTCCAAAAAAGCCTTAAGTGATGTCTGGAGGAACTTATGACTTATTAGGTGTGCAGAGTGAGAGAACAGAAGTGTGCATGTCCTAGGTTTGAGCTCAGTGATACCTTGTGTAGTTGCTTAGTCTTTCTCTATTTAGCTTTATGACAAAGTTCATGACAGGGAACAATAGACATGCTCATTCCTTGCTCTTAATACTTCTCATACACCCCTTAGGATGTACGAATGCTCAACTGATGCTTGTTGAACTAGTAAACAACAGGAAATGCATGATGATTAAATGGTTTAAAAAGAAGATAATGAACGGTACTTAGCCACTTGATGTTGGAGATTTCAGGGAAACATGCAGATAAAGATAAGTTATCCATTTGTGTGTGTGTGTGTGTGTGTGTGTGTGTGTGTGTGTGTGTGTGTGTATGTGTGTGTGTGTGTGTGTGTAATAGATGAATGGATAGGCAGGAAGAAAGAGAGAAAGGAGAGAGAGAGGAGAGAGAGAGAAAGGAAGGAAGGAATCCGCAGGTAGGAACAGTTAAAGAAATATTGAAATTATATGCCTAGTGAGAAGTACATTATGTGCAGGTATGTCTCTTTTATTGAAGATCCTGCATGCATCTCCTGGTTGGCCAATTGGGTTTTTTTTTTTCCAATTGATTCATTTCTGAATGTAAACCCTCCTTTAGTACTTGTACTAAATGAGATTTTTCAACCAGAGTGCATTAAACTCCTGTTCTATGAATAAATGTGCAATATGGGGAATAAATTTGAATCCCAGAGGCTTAAGCATGAATTTTTAATTAATCTCAGGAAAGCTTGAGGTTAATTCTGAAAGGTAAAAAACAACAGAAAGAGAGATCCTCCTCGAACGATAAAGCAGCTGATTAGGAAGCTAGCCAAGACTAACGACTTCATGGTAAGTGCTAATTTGAGTTGTACCTAGGGAAAGCTGAAGGAGATATTTGAGGCTGCAGCAATCTGGCAAATAACAATCACATTCCCAACTCCTAAGTTTAGAATAGTGAGGCTACGGAATCAAATGTGCAGTAATACTAAAGCCAACATCAAAGTTTCATTCATGGTGCTCACTATACTGACCCAGCAGTGTGTAAAACTGATTAGTGATAGAGACTGAGTGGGTGGGATTTATGTATTTAGAAAGATATATGTATATTCATATATATATCAACAATTAATGAAAAAAATAGGCCATGAAGGTTAGGAGGGAAGAAAGGGAAGGAGGAAATATTGAATTTTATGTCAATTTAAAAAAAAGATAATTTTAAAAAATTTAAGTAAATAAAAAATGAATAAAGTTTTTAAGCTTAAAAGATTATAATGTACTTCTTTCTCCATGAGTGAAAATTTTTATTTCTAATATTGTCATATTATTTATAGTACTTTTTTAAAATATAAGTTGTCTTATCCTTACCAATAGCCAGTTAGTTGATCCAAGCATGTAGCCTGTCTCTTTATGCCTTTGATCCCAAAGAAGAATCTATAATTTCTACATAATGTTACAGTAAATGGAGGTCTTCATAATTTGGCAACCAGATGTATATTCTAAATGGGGCAAAATAGTGTTTGATAGCGCATGTCCAACTTGCTTTTCATTATGCCTGATTTGGTAGCCATGAGATTCAGAAGCCCTGTCCAGCACAGAGCTATCATTGAAGAAATCAAATAGATTATTTTGAGTATCTGAACCATAGTTATGAACACTCCATTCTTCATTTGGTTCTGATAGAAAAAAAAGATGTATGATAAAAGAAGGCATGAAAGAACAATTGAGTATGTCAATTACTGCAAATACCAACGTAAAATATTTCTGATACTTTCATCTGAAAGGATAAAAATTGAGCCTATGAATGTGTCAGAGCTACCATTTGATTACAGAAGTTATTCTATCTTTAAAATGCTCAGAACTTCACAAGGCTCAGATACACATCCAGTATTCCTGTTATTTGTATCTTGTTTGTATACTTAGACTCAAAATATACCCAAAATAAATGAGTAAGTCTATTTCCTGTTTAACCAAAAAAACATTCATAATTTTGTCTAAGATATGTTTAAACTTTTTTGTCTAATGCATATGCATTCTAGCTAGGTATCATGAGGGATAACTTATCATATAGTATACTGAGATCTTCTACTAATAGGAGAGTTACAAATGCAGTATTATTCCTTCAGCTGTGACAGGAATAACTATTTACAAAGGAGAACACTAAAGTCTACAGGTTGTCACATGGAAGAAGCGCCTGATATCTCTTACCATCATAAGCTTAAGAGAATAAAAAGCTCATGAGGCATAACTGTAAACACTAAACTTGTGTGCAGCACTATGAAAGGGGTTTTATGGATGCAGAGAGGAGAAATGCAGCTGATATCTGGAGGCATACAGAGACAGATATTGTTTAAATATAAGTATCAAAGCATTCCAACACTATAGCCTATCTCATTCTCTTCTCTGTCCAGAAGCCACCCCACCAGCCAATGAAGCAGATGTTTTGAAGAAGTTCTATCACAAGAAGACCATTAATGAGAATAGGCATCTGCTTCCCTACCACATTAGAGATGCTGTTTGCTGCACAAAAGGAGTTTTCAATAGGCCAATTACAAAGTTACTCCCAAAATTAAATTCGTATTAAATGATGCATAACTTTTAAAACAAGAAAAGAACCTCAGAAATAAATTTTCAGTTTAAAGCTCAGAAAAAAAAAGATCACTTTTTCCAGATAGTTTTGGAAACTAACATCAACTGATAGACAAGAAAATTTAGAACTCCCCAAAGAAAAGAACTAATTAACAGGAGAAGATTGTCCCTAAGACCGCAATTTGATTTATAGTTTCAACCAAAGATGGAGGTCATGTTTAGATGAAGTATAGCTTAAAAAAGCCCTCTTGAAGAGTGCTGCTTTTACTGAGGATGAAAAGTTATTGTTTAATTTATAAACTTTGTATCTTTTTCAACTTATATTTCAAAATCCCAAACAAAAATATTATAAATATTGCTCTTAATGTAGCCATTCAGTTGAAGAAAATATTAAACATACTTATTAAAAGAAATACTGAAGTAATATTTGGAATAACTACAAAGAAAATGTGCTAAAGTGTTTTCATTTAAATAAATTATAGCTAAAAACGGGAAATGTGATAAGCAGAACCCCCAAGCCAAGATTTTACCTTTTTTATTAAAGAAGTTATATATATCCAAAGCAGA
Source organism: Peromyscus maniculatus bairdii (assembly GCF_049852395.1). Classification (NCBI taxonomy): domain Eukaryota; kingdom Metazoa; phylum Chordata; class Mammalia; order Rodentia; family Cricetidae; genus Peromyscus; species Peromyscus maniculatus. Next base: position 117,569,277 of record NC_134853.1, read on the forward strand.
CTTATTTTAATTAAAATAATAATGGGCAGTTGCTGTTGGATCATAATGGCTCCCAATGTTGCAGGATCCAAAGGGCTCCCACGGGGGAGGGGGTGAGAAGGTGCAGCATCAAAAGACATAGAAACTGGGAGTCAGTTGAAGGCAAACAGCAAACTGGTTTATTCAATAATGGGGAAGGTCTTATATACACTCCTCCCAGCACCCAAGCTGTGTCCCAATCTGTTGGCATTGTGTGGTGGTCCCTCACTGGCTGGGCATGATCAGGAACTCTGATAGTGCCTGCTGCTAGGCCCTCAGGCAGACTCTGCATGATCAGGAATGCTGACAGCAACCAGGTACTTTGACAGCACCTGTTGCTAGGCCCTTAGGCAGATTCTAGTTTGGTTCACAAGGAAGTATGTTATGAGTATGGCAACTGATTTGAGCCAATTTCCTTGACCCTATGGGCTTGTCCTACTACAGGCAGTATATCCTCAGGTGTAAAGATTGTGTGTCTAGAAATAGGGGGCATGGGATTTTTATAGCTCAGAAAGGAGAACTTTGGGTAAAAAATTCCAAATGCAGTTCTGTTCCCCTATACTCTCCAGGTTTTACATACCCAGAGTTTCTCAGCCTACCTGAGGCTTTCGGGTCATTAACCTTCCATTCCAGATCCTGAAGACAGAAAATAGGATGGGGTGATGATGTATTCTCTTTAATGTTGGAGAAACTCCTTGTCCAAGGAGTTGGTCCTGAAGGATGTTTAGCTGGTCTGAACTTTCTTTAAGGCTTTCTGAGATCTCATGCAAGGAAGCCCTCAGTCTAGCTGGTTTTGTTCTGAGTCTGAACATAAAAAAATGCCCAGAATTGAAGAAGAGGGTTGAGTTGGACAACCATTTGTCCCCTTGGAGAAGTCACCCAAACTGTTGTTAGGGTTTTGGGGGCACAGATTGTTCTAACCCCTTCCAAGTTGGAGAAAGGGGTGATGTAGAGGGAGCCCCAATCAGAGTGCCTCAGAGGAGGTTTGACTTAGGAATCATGATTAAACTTAACAAATAACACAGAACCAGAATATAAGATAGCCCTGTAATGATAGCATGCTACCTCCTGAAATGTATTATGTGAGTCGTTAAGAAAATGGTTAAGAAAATTTGTGTAGATGTAATTCTAAACAGTCTTATTTAATAAGAAACACGGCCAAATAAAGAGTTAAAAGCCCTAGAGTACAGAGCACTAGCGATTACCTTTAGCTTACCAGCCACTGCTGTCCTTCCCCTGAAAAAAGAGACCTACTTCCTGTGTGTCTATATTTTTATTGCCTTTCTGTTCTGCCTTCTCATTGGTTCTAAACCCAACCACATGACTTCTTCATCACTGCCTGTCTATGCAGACCTCCAGGTCTCTATGGTTGGTACTTGGATTAAAGGTGTGTGTCACCAAGCTGGCTATGTTCTTGAACACACAGATTCTGCCTGCCATGTGATCGGATTAAGGGCATGTGCTACCACTGCCAGATTTCTACTAAATGGCTTGGTATTAGCTCTGACCCCCAGGCAACTTTATTTATTAACATACAAATAAAATCACATTTCAGCAAAAATAAAATATCACCATAAATTTTTCCTTATTAGAGGAAGAGAACAGGCAACAAAACCATCTAAGGGATCCTTGACAGGCTCTGACATAGGCGTTAGAGAAACTAAGGCCTTTGTCATTGTTGTTCATTACAAGGTATAATGCCATTGCTTTGGTGGAAGAGTTTTATTGGCCAGTGTCAAGTTCAGTACCAGCCATGTATTGAAAGGTTGAAATAGGGTCTCCTCTAATTCCATCTTGCTAGGAACATTAACAAAGTTAATCAAGAAAATGTTTTACCATTATTAATAATGTAACTTTTGTTTAGTAAGATAAAATGTAATCATGCAGCTGGCTGGACGATTTACCATAGTTCTGTCAAAAGATAAGGTTACTATAATCAGCTATCTGCAACATCAGACTCTTGCATAAGGAATAAGCACTTGGAAGCTTTGTAAGAGAAGTCACATTCAGCACCTACTTGACAATTCAAAAAGCAATAGATTTATATTGAGTCATTTTTGTGGGATTGTCTGACTATATCCCAAGGACACCTTGGGTATCCCAAATAATTTACCAAACCTGCTAGTATCTGGTAGCCTCCTCTAATCAAGGAGCATGAGTGGTTATGGTGCAGAAGAACATGTCACAGTGATGAGAAATATTCTACCAGAAAGAGATAGTGTTCCATAGTTGGTAAATAAAGCTTCTAGCTTTGGCCTCAATATCGAAGAATATAGGCCTGTCTTTCTCAACTGTCAATAGACACTGCAGTGCTTTAATACTTCAAGGTATTGTCCTATGTCTGGGAGATAGATAGATAGATAGATAGATAGATAGATAGATAGATAGATAGACCTATATATGTGTATATAGAGAGAGAAATAGGTTTATATTTTGTCATATATATCTAATATATATTAGATATATATTATTATATAGTATATGATATATATTTTAATATACACTAGAAAGAGAACCGTTAGTTAGCCAATAGTTGCCCAAATACTATTTTGCATAGTATTAAACTATTTTGCATAGTTTAATGTCTGAGGACTGTAATCCTTTCAACTTTTAAAGAAACATACTGATTATTTAAATCATGGCTATACTTTCTTGCTTGGTGTTTAAGACCATGTAGGTAGCTGAGGTTAATTTCTATAGTGCTGTCAGGGACAATTAAGGGCCTATTCTCAGGGGTCACTTGAGCTTGTGAGAAATTTCTGACTTCTTGAACATTTCTCCTACCTGTTACCCAACTAAATCAGGATAAGTCAACCGCTTTGCCTGGACTGACTGTGGCTTTCCCTTGAGGCACTGAGGAAATCTTTTCTCTTCGCAGATTGATTAGAATTCATTGAGTGGTGTCTCTGTTGCTTCCCTGAACAAGAGAATAGATGAATTTCAGCAAGGAGGAAATAGTCTCCTTTATTTTCTCTGAACATATCAGAATAGCCTCCATGTTATAAAACATCCAGAAGGTCAGTTACAACAGTCTTTTAATTTTAACTACTGTATAATGTTTTAATAATCAGGCATTTAAGAATAAACTTTGATTAGGCATAAATTTTAGTTAGTTCTTATAACTGTTAATCTTTGGCCTGAGAAACTTTAATAGCTTATATTTCATCTCTATGTATTATCTTTTAAATAACATAACTAACTAACTCAGACATGCATAACTTGCTTAAATTTTCAAGTTTTGTTTTCCATTCTGGAAATATCCATCTATCTTAATCTTCATGTACAAATCCTTCTTTAATAAAATAATTTCCATTTTATATCCTTATAACATTTTTAAAATTTCTTGAATCCATGAGACAGAGTAGCATTAACAAATGAATTTATTATCTGTTTTTAAGTATTTTCTCCCTGGAGGAGTGGGACCTAAGCAATGTCTACCCCTTAGTCAGAGAGTTTATTGGGCTTATTTATATACAGTGGATTTCTAAGGGGTTACTGATGAGAGTGTGGATGATCCAGAAGCAATCATGCTGAAAATCTTTATTGAGTTTGTATAAGAACTTATTTTTAGTCGCGTAGATTAGATCTTTCCCCTTATAGCCACATTTTTGTTTATATAAAATTAGCTGGGATGGCCAATTCATATTCTCCCTTTATGGAAGAATGTGGGCATTTAAAAGTCCCACTGATCATTTTAGTCTAGCACAGCTGAAGATGGCAAATGTTTAATTAAGAATACAGAACATAATCCCTGTATTGCAGTTTGAAAAACCCGTTTGTTTGTGCTGAAGAAGGCTGCAGTGGTGAAACAAAAAAAACTTAAAATCGTGTGTGTGTGTGTGTGTGTGTGTGTGTGTGTGTGTGTGTAAAATGTAGATGTGTGTGTATATATACATTATCTATATATTAAACATATTTAAAAGCACACGCATAGTTATTCTCATCTAAAATGAGGGAAACTTTCCACTAAGAAAAACATATCCTGGAGTAGGAGCAAAATCGTTGCTTAATATATACTCTTAAGTGATAGGGACCATGTTGCACCAGAATAGGGATAAAGATAAAGGTGATGACATTTTGACCTGAATTGTGTGGTTATGTACTTCTTGTGCATAAATGCAGATTTAAAGTAAAAAACAAACTAACAAGTGCAGCCTTGGTGCAATGGGGAGGGGCTTGGACCTGCCTAGGCTCAGTGTACCGAGCTCTGCTGACTCCCCATGGGAGACCTTGATTTTGGGCATGTGGGGATGTGGGGTGGCTTGGGATGGAGGACTGGGGGTTGGGAGGAGGGAAGAGGTGGGATCTGTGGGTGGTATGTAGAGTGAGTAGAAAATTTCTTAATAAAGAGAAAACAAACAAACAAACAAAAACATGTTAATTACCCAAAACAAAGAGGCAGGATCACTAGCCATATCTATTTATTTTACCCATGTTGTAATATTGATTAAATATATTTTGTCTTGCATTATTATTTTAATTTTTAACACTTAATTATTACTATTAAGAAAATGAAGTCGGGACAAGTTAACAACTTGCCTTACATGAGCACTTACAAGCCAATTTTGTACTAAATACGTAAAACAAACCATATTCACATGTAGACAGGCTATATATACCTAATCATGCATAAGATACATTTTAATAAACCAAGATTTTGAATGTTCCCGTTTATTTAAATTAATTTTTTATAATCTTCAAGTAAAGGGGAAACTTAACATAAAGATCTCTAGTAAATATCTCATTAGACCAGGCTGAAACAAGCACACATGTGTGAAATAAAGAAGTAATGAGAGGGGAAAGAACATTTTATGTCACTTAGAAGAAAGAATCCCAGAGATACCTGTGGTGGTATTGTGTTCCTCAAAATATTGTGCACCCTAATAAACTTATCTGGGGTCAGAGACAGAACAGCCCCTAGATACAAAGGCTAGAAAATGGTGGCACTCACACCTTTAACCCTAGCCTCCTGGAGGCATGGATCTCTGTGAGTTCAAGGCCACATCGGAAAAAGCCAGGCATGGTAATACACACCTTTAATCCCAGAAAGTGAGCCTTTAATCCCAGGGAATGATCCCATGGCAAAAACAGAAAGGCATATAAGGTGTGGAGACCAGAAACTAGCAGCATTTGGCTGGTTAAGCTTTTGGCCTGGTTAAGCTTTTAGGTTTTGAGCAGCACAGTTCAGCTGAGAGCCATTTGGATATGAGGACACAGAGGCTTCCAGTCTGAGGAAACAAGATCAGCTGAGAAGTTGGCCAGGTGAGGTTAGCTGTGGCTTGTTCTGTCTGTCTGATCTTCCAGCGTTCACCCCAATACTTGGCTCAGGTTTGATTTTATTAATAAGAACTTTTAAGAGTCTTGCTACAGATACCAGGCTTAGACAGGAGGCACTGAGACCCAGGAGAGCCTGTGTAGCAGTTCCTCACTAGCAACAGCTTTTCTAGCACTTGGCATTTTTTCCTTTGAGTCCCAGGTTCTCCTTAGAAGCTAGTAATGTGTCATGTAAGAATTGTGTCTGCATTTAAACAAATCATTATACTTACAAAATAAACACCTTGGAGAACCAATGTCTTCCTTAGTATAACGTGAAAGCAGTGCAGTGATCCTCTGCTTGCTCAGTAGGAAAGGGAAGTTTTATGGATGCCTCCATTTTGGTTTGTGGCATGTAGTTACATTAACTGTGATGGTAATGGAGTCACGTACTCTTTTTTTCTTTATATCATTTGCAAAGATGGTGGCCAAGTGACATGCTTGCTTCCTTCTTAATGAAGTAACCAGCCAAGATGGCAAAGCTGCATGGTTTCTATCTGCTTAAGATGAGTTCAGATTCATGGTAAAGAGAGCCCATCTCAACCAAAGTACAAGTCCTTGTAGGATTCACCATCTCACCAGTAAAATGTGGATCTTTTTACCTTTTTTAAAAGAAGGAAGTTCAGTTAGGAGAATACAGATACAGGAGATGGTACCTATGGACAAGGCAGGTAGGACCAACATAGAAAAAGAAGGAATCGGCAATGAATCTCATGGTCTCAGCTCAAGGAAGTGGAGAGTCCACAAGCAACTGTTAAGAGCAGCTATGATCACAGCATCAGGCCTCTCAGAGTTACAAAAGAAAGGGAAGTAGAAAGTCAGAAAAGTCTTTTAAAAACCCAAAGGTTGGTTTGTCTCTCAGTACAGCATAAACCCCAAATCTCCCTAAAGAATATTATCAGTGGAATTTAACACATGTTGTGAATTGTTAGCTGCCCTTAAAGGCACAAAGTTCATTACATTTGAGGGTGTTTTGTACTCCCTTTTCCTGTCACAGAGTTAAGGGTGCTATGGGATATCATTCTGTATGCTGTGAATATGTGTTGCTCTGATTGGTTGATAAATAAAATGCTGATTGGCCAGTAGCCAGGCAGGAAGTATAGGCAGGGTCAGAAGAGGAGAACTCTGGGAAGAGGAAGGCTGAGTCAGGAGTCACTAGCCAGACACAGAGGAAGCAATGTGACAAGGCAGAACTGAGAAAAGGTACCAAGCCACGTGGCTAAACCTACGTAAGAATTATGGGTTAATTTAAGTGTAAGAGCTAGTCAGTAATAAGTCTGAGCTAATGGCCGAGCAGTTATAATTAATACATACTTCTGAGTGAGTATTTTATAAGCGGGCCACAGGACTGTGACTGCGGGGGGCCTGGCAAGACTGGAGAAATCTAGCTACACAGGGGCATCTTGACTCAGGACTGGAATTTGGAAGAGATTCTGAGAGAAACATGCTTGAATGTGAAGTAGGAGGGACAAATCCATCTTCAGAGTCAGCTTCTCCTTGTACTTTAACAGAACATGGTAATTTTCAGCAGCTGCTGTACTGCTTTCATAGAGCGGATCTCATCCGTTAGCATTTGAGACTGAGTTTAGGGAATTAAGTTTAGGACTTAGAGCTGGAGAAACCTGGTATAAAGAAATGAAGGAATAAAGAAGTGGAGATAGAAAGGAAACTTGAAGGCGGGAGCTTCCGACCATTTGCCATTTTATCTGAAGAAGTTGTCTGAGTCAGGAAGACTTTGAATGTTGAAAGTGTCCAATTTGTGTTGGATCCAGATCTCAGTTGACAGGCAGACTTATAATGCATTGAGGTTTGTTTTAACACAAGCCAAAATGGTACAGGAATGGAGATCTTGGACCTGACAAAGACAAAAGCAGGAAGCCTATGTTCAAATGTCTGTGACAAAACAAGAAGCAGAAAGCCAGAGACAGGAAGTCTAGAGGCCCTGGGTCCAGACAGAGGGTATCAACCTAGGGGCTCCTACAGTCTGACCCTGGACCTTACCTTGGTGTATGAATGTTGGATGAGCCGGTGTGACAAACGGTGACAAGCTTCTGCTCTGGAGGGTGGTAGATAGAGCAAAAAGAGAGGATAGCAGATGAGGGAAAGATCTAAACTGAGTTTGTGTGGCACATCAATAAAGTCTCCAAAATGGGCTTGCACCACTTACACAGACAAAAGCTGCAAAAAAACAAACAAACAAAAAACCCGGAGCTTTCAGGTAAGGACTGGTTGACATTAAGCCCTTAGTAAGCTCAGCAAGTGGCCACACTTTTGATTTGACCTGTCTGAGAGGAAAGGGAGGAGATGGGAAGGGTAGAGATAAAATTTTGCCCGAGGTGAGGGCTGGGGTACAGGGCTCCAAAACTCTTTTTGGTTTCAGCATAAAATGTTAGATCGGGTTTGATGTAGGTGATATGGAAATAAAATGAAGAGAAGACCAACCTTCACAGTAGCAGATTTTCCTATAATCAGAACAATGAAGGTCAATAGTCTTGAGAGAGTAGGAGACTGTGCTTGTACAACATAGTTTAAGCGTGATTTCCTCTCTTCCAACTCCTCCTAGATCATTCCTATCTTCCTACTCACACAACTTCATGCTCTCTTTTTTTCTTTCTGTTACTCTCAAAAATAAACAAACAAAACAACTGAAAAAAAACAAATAAAAGAAAAAAACTAATAAGACAAAAAAAATCCAAAAGAAAGCAAAAGACTCCTGTACACACAAACAAAGGAAAACAAAACAACAAAAACCATAGAGTCCCTTTTGAGTTTGCTAACTACTCTTGGTATAAGTCCTGCCATGGAGTGTGGTTATTATACCCAGTAACATTCCATTGTAGATAAATGATTTTCTTCTCTCAAAAGGTATCAATTGAAAACAGCTTCTTGAATAGGGGTGGGACTTTGCTTCCTTTTCTCTTTCCAGGCCTGAGATTTTGTCTGGTTTGAACCTGTGAAGATCTTGTACTAATATAGTCTCTATGATTTCATATATGATACGTCTTGTGTCTTGAAGACACTATTTCTTTGGAGTCATCTATTACCTCTAGCTTTTAGATTATTTCTGCCCCTTCTTCCACAGAGATCCCTGAGCCTTGGGGAGATCAGTTGGAGGAGGAGGTCCCATTTAGTTCTGAGTGCTCTAAGGTTTTTCAATCTCTGCATTGTGGGTGTCTGTGTTAGTTTCCATCTAATGCAAGAGAAATCTTTTCTGGTGAAGGCTGAGTGAGGCACTGATATATGGGTATAGCAGTATTTCATTAGAAATCATTTTATTATCATGTTACCTTAGTAGAATGATAGTATTAGGTTTTCCTCTATGTCCGTGGCCTATCTAGTCTCAGGTTCTTGCCTACTTTAGCAGTGTCAAGTATGGGTTGCAGCTCATGGAGTGGGCCTTAAATCCAATTTTTAAAAGCATTTGGTTACTCCCCTAATGTTGGTGCCGCGATTGCACCTGCACAGCTTGCAGGCAGGTCCCTGCTATAGGACGACAGGATTTGTAGCTGGATTAATGATCTTTTTCTTCTTTGGTAGTGTGCAGAGTATCTTCCAGCACAGCTCAGCCATTCCAAGAGAGGCTCACAAGCAAAAAGATATGGGCAAGAATTTTACTGTCTACTTACTTCACTGTATGATCCAAAATTCCCTCCATCTCCAAGTGAATAAAACAAGTCTATATTCTAGTATTAAGATAAAATCTTAATTCAATCTCTTATTCATTATAGGGTTGGCATCAAAAGTCCAGCTACTGTGGAAATAGCAATTTGAAGTACCATAGGGGAAAAAACATCTCAAAATTCTGACATTTATTATCATCTTCCTATTTTCCTTCTTCTTCTTCTTCCTCTTTCTTTTCCTTCCATTCTTCCTCTTGTTTTAAAAAGCTGAAAGCAGGAGCCTGAAGTCATCACTCATGTAAAGGTTTTTTTTTTAATTACAGAAATCCAGACTGTTTCAAATAAATAGGGCAAGAGGCAAGTTTGGTGCCTGATCTTCTGCACCAGCAATGCAAATTTTAAGAAGGGAAAAAAACATCCTATTTTATTAAAAACAGTGAGTATTTTTCTAACCAACAACTGATTTTAGAAAATATTGACAGAGTAGTATGTCCATATAAATTTGTACTTGAATCCTAGGATCATGTATTGTGAATGAACACAGCTCCTACAATAATTAAGGCACTAGAAAGGATTTGTTAACAGGCACCTGATTATCCTCCAATGACTAGAGGACAATTTCAATACTGATCCAACAGGGTTCTTCAATAACTGGAAACCATAGAGCAGTTTAATATGGAATATAAGACTAGAGAGAGATTCAGATATTTTAAGTGTTTTTTTTTCTGTCTACTACACATCAGCAATGTCAGCAATGTGAATTTGTGTCAATAAATCTTAGCTTCCTAAAAGAAAAAAAAAAGTGAGTTGACTCCAGAGGCTTTGAAGTCTTCATAGATTTTGAATGCTACGATTTTCTGACCCTCTGATGCTCACTGTCTTGAATGGATTTTTCAGTATTTCTGAGTTTCAGTGCCCTGTGAGAGTGACAACAGTCCACCTATCAGATGCAATATCTTTCAAAGTCCCTTCAAACCTTAGCATTTCTCTATGAAATATCTTGAGATCTTATTGTTATTTCTGCTAATGTATGTACCAGTAGAGTTAATACAAGTCACATGAATGTTGAGATAATGGTGGTGGGGAGGTAGGAAAGATACCAAAGGAAGAGAGTTAAAAAATAGTTGTTCTTCCCTACTCCATTTTTTCCAGAAATATTTTTAATGGAACAATAATTACTTTTAAAAATGAGATCATGAACTTGAAAGAAAAAAGATGGGTATATGGGAGGGTTTGAAATGAGGAAAGGGAAGAAGTAAAAGATACAATTACATTAAAATTTCAAAAAATAAAGTACTGATCAAGGATAACTTTTTTTCCATGAAACATGATAATATCTACCCCCATTTTCCTTCCATCTCTACCATACACTCCCATACCATCCCCTTCCAACTTCATGACTTTCCTTCTCTCTCTTTTAGTAACCACTAAATCCAGTTAGTACTTCCCATGAGTTCATGGGTATGGGGTCATCTACCAGAGAAGTATGGATATGGCCACTCACCAGTGGCCATATCTTTTAGTAAAGTACAATTCTCCCTCCCCCAGCCCCTTCCATTGCCAATAGCTCCTCAGTATGGGAAATTTTGCAGCTAGATCATCTAGTCCACCAATGATGGGGCTTTGGCTGGCTTAATTCCGTAAATGAGGACAATCATCATGCAATGTTCTGAAGACAGAATTTACCAGCACTCGGGTCCATCTTCCAGGTCTTGCATTCATTCCACTCCCTTTACCACATTGTTTCCTCAGCTTTGGAGGCGATAGGGCTGAGCATTCAATCTCTTATTCTCTCCACTTTAACCAGTTACATGTCTCTCTATTGACTTCTGTTCACTGCAAAATGAAGCTTCTTAGACAAAGATTAAGAGCAGCACAGAGCTAAGGGTATAAATATAAACATTTAGAAGGCAATTTCAAAGCATGATCATTTAACGAAATAAGAATTGTAGGCTCAGTCTTGAGGCCTATGACTTCCTCACTCATGAACTTTTGACCAGAATTATAGCATTAGATCAGAAATGACCTCTTGTGTTGCAGTGTTTCAATCCAAACAGGAAGTGGTAAAGTCAAGGCTGGTTTATTCGAAGCACTAGGCAGGAGCACCTGGAAATGGTAGCCAGTAGCATGGAGGCAGTTAAGTTGCACTGCAGATAATGGCTGACCAAGAAAGATATTCTAAGGACAATCCTAGAAATGACAAAGTTGAAAACTTACTAAGAAATGTTATTGTAAATATGATGATTTAATTGAATAAATAAATTGAAAATATAAAAGATTTTTTTTTACTTTTTTATTTTTAATTTGTGAAGTTGTAATTACAACATTGATCCTTTCCCTTTACTTTCTTTTAATCTTTCCATAAACTATCCACATTCTCTTTCAAATTCATGGCCTCTTTTTTCACTAATTGTTATTTCATGTATGTATATATATATATATATATATATATATATATATATATATATATTCTGAATTTCCCCTCCCTGAAGACTAAGCTTCATGATACCAAAAATATCATGCAAGCATTCAAAGGAGGGAAGCAACCAACAGTTCTACTCAGCTATGATGACTGTGGACCACACCAGTGACCATCATGGCACCATAACCTCAGGTTGCAGTAATAGCACATATACCTCGAAGGTAGCCAACAGCTTTTGAATTGATCTTGAGACCTACTCAACAATAGGTTGACCATGCCTATACTCAGTGCTAGTAAACTCATGGCTATTAAAGGAGAATCTATAACCTCTAATTTCCAAAACAAGCATCATCTCTAAAATCAATCCATAAACATTTGTCTTTATACCCACAGAGAGGTGTAGTCTTCACCCCTCCTTAAGGAAACTTCTCTTTGTAACAGACAGAGACCATTATAGAAAACCACAACCAGTTAAAATGCAGAGTTGCAAAGCCCATTCCCAATGGATGCATCTGCAAAACACTCCCACACCTAAGGCACAGGGAGAATTGCAGAAGAGAGGGTGAAAGGATTTTAAGAGCCTCCTTTTAAGATCCTAAAAAACTGCCTCAGCAGTTAAGTGTCCTTGAGGATCTGGGATTGATTCTATTCCCAGGGCCCACATGGTGGCCTACAGCCATCTATAACTCCAGTTCCAGTGGACCCAGCATCCTCTTCTGACCTCTGCAGTCACCAGGCACACATGTGATACATGCATGCAGTGCATACATACAGTCAAAACACTTAAACACATAAAATACAATAAATCAAGAAGAAACCTTCAAAGTCTATATTTTTCCTTTCTTTAAAAATTATTTACATGTGTCAAAAGAACAAAGAACCAAGTGCAAAGTAGCACTAAAGAAGAGTTCTTTGAGTTAACACAAGTGAGAGGGTGTAGAGTTACTATTGAAAAGAAAAGGGTAGAATCTAACATTCATTGGGTATTAATTATATGCCAGCCACTGTTCTGAGACCTTACACACAATAAATCATTTTCCTCTTCAAACAATTTTATATGGTACTACAATTACTTTTCTCATTTTACAGATGAGAAACTGAGATGAAGAAAGATCTTGGGACTTGGCCAAGTCTGCACAGCAAGAACCTTTGCTCAAACTCAGATTGTTTCCAGAACTTTCTCTTAACCACTAGTGTCTACATCCTTCTTTCTGACTCAGACCCTTCATAAGGAGATGTGTCTCCAAGACACTTCAGTCATTTTATCTATATAACAAATTTTAGAAAAGAGAGAAGCTAGGACTTCTTTAATATATATGCTCACTTATTTAATATATATGATCCTTAATATAATGCAGTTAAAAACAACATTAACACCAAACATAAAGTAAATTAGTTAGGTCTCCACACAGAAGATAGATTTCTAACACAAAATCAGCACATATGAACTTACAACTGATAGGTAAAAATAACATGAAACTAATCATCTTTCACAGTGTATAGGGAAGAGTAAGTCCCAGGCAAAATGATCAGGTGCTCATTATTGATCTCTTAATTGGTGTTTCATGTATTTGGAGGCCAAATGTCTAATGTCTAAGTTTAGACTGTTTTAGAACTCTTGCAGTGTGAGGACTTGCAGCTCTCATAGGTAGCTTAGAAATTAAGGGATCTTTTATTCCATGGTCTGAAGACTGTTTTCTCTCAGCCCTTCTTTCTGAGATATCTATTGCCAGACAATATTAGTAAGAACAATAATTAGCCTGACTACTTAGGATTACTGCTCAACTTCTCAAGCAGTGCTGATATGAAAAGAATGTGGAACTGGGAGTTAGCAGGAACTCACTTCAAATTCCTGTAACCCCATTATTTGGTTTGTTAGCACGTGGGTCAGTGAGTGAGCTCTCTAAGGTCATCCAAACATGTCCCATTTTCATCCTTCCAGTTTTATGAAACAAGCTTTTATTTCCTTATTGAAACATATGACCATTAATTAAAATGAAAGCAGATCTGTGCATGCAAAGAAGTTAAGTAGCTCCTGTTGACAGTATATGGAGACATCCTGCTTCAGAAAGAAAGGGTTGCTTCATTGAGGGCAATATCTTGACTTGGTGTGCTTTAATCTGAGACTTTGAAAAAAGGCAGTGATTTATATGGGCCTCTGTGAATTAACAGTATAGTTTCCTCTAATGAAACATACAGCTTCCTGCAAGTGACTCTGGCTGAGGGTTCACTGGAAACAAACTGAGAAAAGCAGGGAACTCTCCATCAGCTTATATTTATTTCCAGGCCTTAAAACAATGATTATTAATATAACAGCAAAGATTATTAATGAGACAAAATGGGCCAGAACAATTTAAATTTGTGTGATAGTCTAGTCTGTCTACAGGAGTGATCTTGGTGAACAATATCAACCCTAAGCTAAGCATCATTGCCCCAAGACAATAATATGGTGTCTCTGTCTTCACAGTGTTTATACACTCAATAGACATTTATCAATTATCAGAAAAATGGGTTTTATTAATTCTCTTGACTGCTAGGTTTGTACAATTCAGAAACAGCACGTGAAAAAGTCATACAATCAAGCAACTTGGTCTCTGCCTGGGTGACATATTGTATTTATTTATATGAGTGTTTTGCCTGCATGTAGCCATGTTTGCCACACATGTGCCTGGTGCCTGCAGAAGTCAATTCCCCTTTTCTAAAGTGAATTCTCATTTTATTTCCCATGTAAAGACCATTTTCAAGTGTTAAAATTCATTTCTTGTTGTTTTGTAGCACAACCTGGATTTAACTCAGGCTGTCTCAGCCTTCAAGAGCTGGAAATACTGCCATATACAATACTGCCCAGTTCTAATAATCTTTCCCTAAGTATTTATAATTTGCCCTGAATTGCTGGTAATATCATCTCTTGCCTAATGTTTTGCTCCTGTTCCCCCTCTTTTAGCCATCTTCCTTTGGGGTTCTGAAGGGATCTGAACACGAAGTGTCCCCAATGACACACCTGTTAGTGGCACTCAAGCAAGCAAATGAGACACTACCAGTACAAAGGTGGAGAGCATCCTTTTGACTTCTTTTCTCCAAGTAACCTTGATAGGTCAGCACCACCCCCCCTATTAACTGACTTTGCACACTGGGGAAAGGATGGGAGAATTCCCTTTATTCCCATTCTCTACACTCCCTATCAAATTACTGCTCCAGGCAGGTGCTACCAAAAATTGCCTCTCAAACCAGACCGTAGTTCTAGGAAAACTCACCTTCCAGTTCCAAGTTCCCCTAGACATTTGCACAGGCTGCAGTACTGAGAGGTAACTTACTCTGCTTTCATTTTGCTTCCAACAAAATGGTATGTTCTGAGTTTTAAGTACCAAGGGCCCAGCAAACCCCCAAGTGCATTTTCCCAGGCACATTTTCCCCTCAATTTTTCTAACCTCTTACTACCATGGGGGAAATTTAATCCACATGTTTCTGGTTCATTTACACTCAACTCATCAAAATGTTGCGCTGTAAGAGCGATTTGATGTCACAGAAGCCTTGTGGGCCTCATTTATAAATGTCTTTTCTTTGAACCAGGAAGTTAAAGTTTGCCAGAAAAAGCAGAAATCAACCCTGAGAAGACTCTTTCTTTTTCTAAAGTGAAACTTTAGACCTCCCTACAATGTGAGAACTTTTAAACCCAAAATGCTGGGGTTTTATTTCTCAGACATCACTGTGCTGTCTAATCCATTTTCCTTTCTCTCCTTTCTAGACAGTGTGCCACTATTCCTAAAGAAATGCTTGAGAAATAAAGATCTAGTTAGGAAAATGGGAGTGGAACACCCTCCTCCCAAATAAAGTCACATACAAGAACTGGACTTCAGGAGAGTTTGTGTCTTAAAAGTTGGTCTTTAAAACGAACATATTTCATTCTCATTAACTGAGCTAACAGGAATGGGTATACCATCATGAAACTGACCTCACAGATATCAGTTAAATCTGTTATATTTGCTGTATCTTTCTTGTTCACCCTAGACCAACACTGAATATTTCTAATTGAACTGTTCTCCAGAAGAGCTGTATACTGTGGTGGAGAATGTGCAACGTGGCTACTATGATTAAGAAACTAACACTATTTTGAATTGTGTTTAGATGTAAATGTATTAAGACTAAATTCATGTCATTATATTTGTCTACTTAGCTACTGAATTAGAAAACAGAGCTGTGGACTCCATAAGGCTCAAAGAATATTGACTCTGAAAATTCTAATAGAACCTGCATGATGCATCACGAAAAAGTCCTCAGCATTAAAAATAAATGATAGTTGAAAGGAAAAATGCAAAGAGGGCTGCTGGGGGAGAAACAAATAACATAATGGATCAGTGGAAAAGCTATATGGAAATATATATATTCATATTCATATTCATATTAAGGTGTTAATTGGAGTTACCCCACAAAGGAGGTTTGCTCTTTCTTGAAGCCATAGGTTGCTAACTAAAATGCCTAGTATCTCCTCTTGAATTGCTGGTCAGAGGTGTACTAGAAATATCCCAAGATAGTACAAGCAATTACCATTGCTCTTGGTTTCCCATCAGAACTTGATGATAAGACTTATCAACTGCTGAAGATATCATATACATTGATCAAAGGATATGAAGAAATCAAGTTGTGATATACCAGGAAGCTTCCTTCCTGTTCACTAGCTTCCGTAGTACTGGGAGATCAATGTTGTAGTTGGTTGTTTTACTTTTGGGGGGCCCACCACCCAGCTCCCAAACAAATACACAGAGATTTATTTTTAATTATGAATGCCCGGCCTTAGCTTGGCTTGTTTCTACCCAGATTTTCTAACTTAAATTAACCCATTTATCTCTTATTACATTTTGCCTCTGGGATTTTCTTTTTACTTTATTTTATATGTTTTTCTTTACTTCATACTCCATGGCTTGCTGTGTGGCTGTGTGGCTGGCCTCTCCTCTCCTTCTCTTTTTTTTTTTTTTTTGCTCCTCCCTCTTCTCCTATTTATTCTCTCTTACTGGCAGCCCCACCTATTTCTCTTTCCTGCCTAGCTAGTGACCATTTATCTCTTCATTAGACCATTCAGGTGTCTTAGATAGGCAAAGTAATACAGCTTTACAGAGTTAAACAAACATAACATAAAAGAATGTAACCCATCTTTGCATCATTAAATATTCCATAGCATAAACAAATGTAACATATCTTAAACTAATAATATTCCACAATGAGATGTAGGCTGTTGGGAAAGGGGGCACTGTGACAGTTTTACACAGCTTTGAACCCAGTGACATACAATGATCACCAACATGGCCCATCTGTATCCATTGGTGGAATAGTGGCACAAATATTATAGGAGTAACTGATCCCTTTCTGACTGAATTTAAAATCTGCTCTGTAGGAGGAAACATATGCTTTATACTATATATCTGGCCAAGAACCAATGGTTTGGGAGCACATAGGCCTCAGGGGTGAACCTACTACTAACATCCTGCTTACTAGGCATAGTATTAAACTGTTATCCTTGTCTATTGATGAATGCAGCTCTCAGATACAATCAGGGCAGTTTCTTTGTGTAGTCAAAAGTGGTTAAGACAGAAAAGCATATCTGTTCAAAATGCAGAAAATAAGCATCAAGGGAGTGAAAATTGTGACATCTACATTACCAACCCATTCTCCAAACACCAGAGGCCATTATGGAGTAGGCACAGGAAGATTATATGAGTCAGAGTTTAGGGAGGACTATAAAACCAACCAAACAAACAACAACAAAAACAGTGTCTTCTGGACATAGCAGGACCATGGCACCCATGAAATGGCAGCAGCTATGCTTGCTTGCAAAGCATCAATATAGCCAACATTCTAGCATGGAGGAGAAAGGCAATGAGATCCCATCCATAACTGAGATGCTATGGGCAGGTGATAGAGTGCACAGCCATCTTACTCTGAATGCTTCTGATCTCATCTGATCTTGGAAGCTAGCTTGGTCAGTTCTGGTGAGTACATGGATGGTAGACAGGTGATAGCTGCTAAGGGAAGAAGATTTAGTTTTCTTTAAAGGTATGACTCTTGGTAAGTTGACCACACCCCAGTGGATGGCTCTACACCCATGAGTGTATGGGGAATAAAAATTGGACTTGATGGATTGTTAAAAAAAAAAAAAAAAAAAAAAAAAAAAAAAAAAAAAAAACAAGAAATAACAGGATGCTTGGAGGGAAAAGGAAGAGAGGTAGATCTGGGAAAAGTTGTGAGTAGGAGTGAAGATGATTATGATCAAATTACATTACATAAAGTTCTCAAAGAATTTTTTGTTGTGAGCCTGGCCTTTAATGGCTGAGCCATCTCTCCAGCCCCAGACTAACCAATATCTGGCCTAACTTGAGCCCATGCCATGAGAGGGAGCCCATGCTTGACACTGCTTGGGTGGTCAGGAACTGGAACCAGAAGATGGATGGCCCAGAGACCAAGGTAGAACCAAACAGAACAAGCAAAAAAAGAAAATAAAAGAAACAAGTCAACAAAATGATTTCTGATGATATTCTTCTACACCCATAAATAGGTGCCTAACCAAATTGTCATCAGAGAGTGGATTTGGGGGGGAGGGGAACTGGGGTGGCTGAGAGGAGTGGCAGAAAGGGAGGCTGCAGTTGGGATATATTGTATGAAAGAATAATAAATTAAAAGAAAAACACATAAAATCTAAATATCATTTTTGGGAAAAGTTTCTCAAAGAATTAATAAAATGCATTTTAAAAGGTTTCACAGTAGGATATTTTTTAATAAAGATGAAACAAGAAAATATTTTATGATGCAATAAATACCAATTCTAAGTTCCAGCCATTGTTTTTAATAGTAGACTACTCTCTTAAAAACACTCCTATATACTATATGAAAAACAATTAAACCTATATAGCTTCAAGGAAAGCATGACTGGACTTAGGAAATGGGTGTTGGAGGCATTTCTTGTCCATGGGATTGTTCATTTGTAGATCTTTAGCTCATTGTTGAAGGAATTGCAATGAATTCGTGAAAATGGGTGATGCATGTTAGACAGGTGAACTTCACTTTCAGATCCTTTAGGTCTGAAGTTTCCACAGACCCTTGAAGTTGATATGAAAGGCTCATGACCATTTCTAGTAGCTATGAATGCCATATCTTAAAGATAGTCTAAAGTTTATTTTGTGAAGTTCTTTTCTTCAGAATAACTAAAAAAAATGAGGTAAAAGAAGAGTCAAACAAACATAATCAATTCGAAAAAGAATGTATTTTTAGAGTCTGAAAAGCAGGACAATAGCCATATTGCTGAGCCTAATGCCCAGAAGAAACAAAAAGAGTCCTGCCTATAAATTCATCTTAACTCATTTTTTAACATCAATAACTAAGAGCCAAGAACTACAATAGTGGCTTAATCTCCTGCAGGTAACCATTCACCCTCCACTTTGAAAATTAACCTGCTCCTTTCTCTGCACTTTGCAATGCTGGCCAAATTGTGAAAATGATGCTGACTTTTATTTGACCAGTAAGTATTTGGAAGAATCTCAAAATAATTCATTATGGAAAGCAAAGGTTATTTGAGCAGTGCTTGGAAATATTGAAGAGATAATACAGTTATCCCTGAGTCACTGAAATTCCAGAGTCACCTACTGATATCTTCCAATTAATTAACTAATTAATTAGCCATTTCATGAGCTTCTATACTTCGCATGGCTTGTGACAAAACCAGCCTTGGCTGTATGTCTCTGAATTTTATTTATTCCTTCATCTACTAATTCAGCAGTGACTTTGAGCCTTGTGCTCTGATATTTGAAGCCAATGGATTGCTCAAGGCTTACTGAAGGACTAGGTTATTACTCACTAGATGGAGAATCTGGGCTACTGACAATCAACAACATTCCCTTTGGTTATACCAGAGGGTTTTATGGGTAACCCCTTTCAATATATTCCTGAAATTTTCCTGTAATTTATCACAGTTCAGTTTTCACTCCATGCTTAGTGCACAATATCTGTAGTAAGCAATATCTGTGACAAGCAAATGGCCACAATACTACAGAGTGCCACCTTGCTTTACCTCTGAGTTTCACTGTTAGGCAGACTGTGAGTGGACCATATTTAGAAGGGGCTACATTTTGTATTGTTCATGTACTTTGTTGAATATCTTCCAAAGGGCATCGCCTTTCATTCCTGCTAAACATCAAGAAGTTCTTTGGAAAGAACTAGAAAATAATGAATATTTTATTTAGTTAGTTACATTTTGCTAAAATGTTTTGTTGTTATCATTGGTCCCATTTTATCTGTAACTCTGAGTAATAGATTTTGGACATTTCAAGGTTAAGTCTGTTATTAAGGTTGAAGCATGCTTTCATTAAATGGAATCTCTGTGGCAGATACCACCTGGTTTTAGATTATATGCTCTCATCCCTCTATTTTAGCCCTAAAACAATTAACAATTATGAAAATGTTCTAAGAGGTCAACAATTATATATATATATATATATATATATATATATATATATATATATAATTATATATAACATATCAATAGTCTAATAAACATTAGACTATTAATGAATTTTATTCTCTTAGTAAACAACCAGGACAGCATTTCAACTATAATTCAGGTATAATATTTTCTTAGAAGGATCTTGTAACAGAATTCATCACCTAACTGAAGCCCCAAATTGCTATTTCTAGATGGAGAAGAAATATATATATGAAGCTAGAGAGTGAAGTCCTGACTCAGCAAAGAATAAATACCTCCTTGACAGATCCCCAACTTCTTCACAGCAGTGCAGAGTAACATAGAGGCAAAGAAGTTCCCATAGAGCAGGAAAAAATAGAAACCTGATTTAGAATGGCCATTTATACTCCCTGGAAAGATCTTAGGGTCTGAGCCACACATCAGAAGGTCAAGGGTCATCATCTTCTATGGCCTTAAGTTAATACTGTTGCCAGGAACCAAGCAGCATCAGTAACTATTGACTACAGAACTTCAAAGGAGTGTATGTACCAAGGGGCAGCCATTCATTCAGCAGGACCATAATTTTGCAAGAAGAAGTTAGCATTGGCAGGTGAGGCATGATATATTTGACCTTCAATTGTGAATCCAGCAGCAGGTAGAGAAACCTCTCGACAATATATTTCCTGCCACCAGGTTGCCCATAAAATACAGCACACTTGCAAAGGCAGTCACAGATGAATATAACAGCATGCCACTTAGATCATCCCAGAGCCTCTAGACTGCATAGAAATAAAAAAAAAAAAACCTTTGGTAATCTTTCCACCCTCAAAAGCTTTGCTCCTTGGGCTTTCTGACATGTCAGCATCTGTATTAATACCACAGCTGCATTCCAATCCCTGAGACACTAACTGCCCTGAAAAATAGAAAGCAGAATTCAATAGGATCAGCTTCTCCTAAGCTCTGGTTGAAATGGCCCAGTTTAATGATCCAAAGAGAGTCTGATTGGTGTATTACTGTATCAAAGACAAAGAGATCATTTTAACTTGTAGCAATGTGCCCTACCTCATTCAAAGTTACATATTTCTATGCCAGAGTTCATAATTTCAAAAGACATTCCTGTTCATCACAATTTTCTTGGCTGTATACAAGGTGCAGGTGCTGTTGGTACAAAGACAGATAAGACTACCCAAGCCTTGCCATTTAAAGGCTGGCAAGCAGGGGGAGGAATTTTGTACTGTAGAGGTTTGGGCTTAGTTTTCAGAGTATGTGGAGGATATTCAGAAGCCTGAAGATTAGTCCTGAGAGTAGTGCAGGGAAAATGTCCTTAGTGGACTGCCTCTGTGAAGTGTTACCGAATGTGCATGGGATTGACAAAAAGGTGAGCTATGGAAGTCATGCCACAGAGGAAGATACTGAGCATTAACAGGCACATACAGTATTCAAATGTTACCAGTAACTAGTGTGGTGTAGACAGCCTGTGACCTTTGAGCACTGGGATGATTCTGTAAGGAAACTGGGCTCAGTTCAGGGAAGGGTTAGATCAATGAATATGAGCTCTGCTCACAAGTGAAAGCAGTGAAATTATAGGTCTCAGTAAAATTACCTGGTCTCCTGCTAGGAGGGTGTGATTTACTGATAACATTTCAACCAGGAGCAGTAGCTAACACTGGTCAGCCAGGCTTTGGGAGTTTTAACAAGATGTAAAAGTACACTGGTTTATCCCTCCAGGAAGAGACTTGAATGAGAATTTGAAGGCTTAGGAAAGGAAGGCAGGACACCATCTAGCTCATTATAAACCAATGCTTAGAAAGGTCAAGCGGTTACCCTGGTCTAGGCAGCTGAGAACATGTACATAATCTAAAACCAGAGCTTTACAATGAAATCTCTGCTCTCTTCTGTATGTATTTTGCAATAATATCCTGCTGCAATGATTCCATCTGCTGTATCTCAGTCTTACTGCTAGGGCTAGAAGTGAAGAAAATAAACTCTTGCATTTGAAGCTAGGGCTTAACAAGCAGAGGGCCCCACAGGTCACGGAAAGGATTGACTAGAACTGGGCACTTTTGCTGATTAAATTTCAATTGCTTGACCAGCTTGTTATTAGAGTAGATCATAATTAAAACTCACTTATTTAATTGGCATCACACTTCAGGAGATAATTAGAAAAGTGATGTACACATTTAGAACATTGTCCTTTTTGGCTATACAATAATGTAAGAGAGAAATCTGGCAAACAATGACTAGTATTGGAAATTACTAATGATCAACAGAGCCCTTTGCTCTACTAGGCTCTCATTGTGTACAATCCCATGTCACTATTACAGCCACCCAAGGAAGTATGCCATATTATCAGAATTAACTGTATTTATTTTCCTTGAAAAAAGGATACACAGAAAGGCGAGCACAAATAAAATATCACCACACTATACTACTTTAGCTGCCTGAGACCAGTTATGGTGGGAGTGAGGAGTAAATATTATTTCCCTGAGGTGGCATCACAGTAGGTCTAACATCCTTAACATTCATTTTCACTATTGAATCCTCTATGTTGAAGGGATATATATATATATATATATATATATATATATATATTTCCTAAGAGAATTCCTAAAAGAACTGACAACCTAAATAACCTCTATTATTTAAATCATAGAGAAGGACCATGACACTCTGCAGTTATTGGGGAAGGTGGACCAGGGGCAGAGGGAGGAGATGGTAATACCCAGAATGCAATGGAGTTACAATTCAAAGAAGAATCACTGTAATTAGGAATATGACAAAAATCCAACAGTCAATCAGCAGCGTCAAAATAATCAAGTTTCTTGTGAGCACAGAGGACTACTTCACAGAGGAAGTGGCATCAGCAAGCACGATGGGTGTTTGAGAGTAGGAAGTAGTTACTGTGCCACTTTGATGTCAACCCAATGATCATGTTTGCTAGACAATTTGTGCCTAAGCACTGCTTGTAGTTCATACCTTGAGTCACATGTATGTACATTTGTGATATAGTCTGTTAACACTGATGATGCATAAAACACAGTGGCCTGAAAATCCATAGCCAGAATGTATAGAGAAGAACAAATTATGAGAGGCTCTTTTTAAACCAATTTTCCAAAGATTTTTAATACCTTTGAAGATTCACTTTTGTTATAAGCCCAGCATGTAAGACAAGTTCTAGTTCTCTAAGCCAATAATTCATAGAATCAGATTTGCAACTTTCCAAAGTCAGGAGAGTCTAACAGATTTTTTTCCTTAATGCCAACTCTATTTAATTCCTTTATTCAGAGAATATTGATTGAACACCTGCTATGATCACGTCCTGAAAGCAATGCTGTAAACAAACCAGAAAATTTGTTGCTATGACCTCAGTTCTAATAGCTTGCAAGGACAGGCAGAGTCATACATGGACAATCAGTAATGCTCTGCTGTGGGTATACTTAATAAGGGTAAAGTACATGCACATATACCATTGCTGATGGTTGGTTGAAGGTACCATGAGGGAAAAGAACAGAAATTGTTTGATTTCCCACTATAGCACCATACAGAGGCAAACACAGAATTTGTACAAATAGAACTTGGTGAATGGATGAATGAATGACCCAGAAGGACCCATGCTTGTTTCTCTTAGGATAACTTTTTGGCAAATGCATCACTTCCCATGAAATCTTTCCACATGGGATTCTGTATAATACTTCCTGAAGAGAAGATACCCTTAGCTGATTGAGAAAGGACTAGTCTTTCCTTGAATGCACCTAAATACAGAGCTTTATATATCCTATTGATGTCTTTCTCAAAACAAACAAACAAAACAACAACAAAAACAACAGAAGACCCTGCAAGAAGCAGGCATGCAATATAGAAGGCAGCCATGTTCCTCCAAAATAAAAGTATTCTTTGCTGAGCAAGCCAATAGTGACTGCAAAAGCTTTACCTTGAGGACCTTACCAACAAGTAGAATATAATCATTGGTGGTGACATCTGTTGGGGATTTTAGTATCTGTACACCATCAAATCCCTGTAGAGCTCCATCAGAAAGGCCATACTTCTAGACCATGTAACTACTGAGGAGCTTCAGGTGGACAGGATAATTAGTTCAAAATCACATATCCATAAAACAACGTAACCTTAACCATTGGCCTCCTATTAATAATTTCGCAGATACCTCCTGAAACAGGTATGTCAGGAATAGTACAGCCTGTCATGAGCCAGGATGCCTATGGCCAAGCCATTTAACATTTAACAATATCTCTTTATTTACTGTAAACATCAACAATAAGAGTACCTAGCTCAGAACATTACTGAGGATACCATTAGTTAATGACATGGCCAGACATCATGTAGATACTTACTTAGGAGCCACATCCCTGTGTGTGTGTGTGTGTGTGTGTGTGTGTGTGTGTGTGTGTGTGTGTGTGTGGTGTGTGTGTGCATGTTGCCTGAATGTATATATGGGCACTATATGCCTAGCTGATGCCTGTGGAGGCCAGATGGGATGTTGGATCCCTTGGGCCTGGAGTAAGGGGTAGTTATAGCAGTCATATGGTTACTAAAAACTGAGTTTGTTCCTTCTTCAAGGTCAGCAAGTATTCTTAACCATTGAGCCTTTGCTCTATCCTCATAATTGTCTTTTTTAAGTATTTATTTTTATTTTTAACTGGCTTACAAAATAATAGGTTTCCATATAAAGTGTTCGTGTATATTTTATTATAGTGGATTCTACCTTTAGTCTTTATTTATCTGCCTGGCCCCCTTTCTCCTGCTGTACTGGTTCACCCTGAGTAGCTCCCCTTTCACGTTCCCTACCGTCTTCCCCACTACCTTCCATTAAAAGCCTCTTTATTTTTTAGTTTCATGAACCCATTTCTAGCTTCCTGCCCTTTAACCATATTTACTCCCACCTGGGGGAGCACATTTAATATTTATTGAATAAATGGAGGCTAAGGTCTGTACACATATGAAAGAAAACATGTAATATTTGTCCTTCTGAGTTGGGTTACCTCAATTAATATAATATTTTCCAATTCCATCAGTTTTCCTGAAAATTTCATTTTTCATAATATCTGGATAAAATTCCATTGTACATATGTGTCATAGTCTCAGTATCCATTAGTCTGTTGATGGACATCTAGGCTGATTCCATTTCCCTTCTGTTGCAAGAAGAGCAGCAATAAATAGAGAACTGCAAATGTTTCTGTAGTAGGTATACAGTCCGTTAGGTATATGTGTGACAGCGATGATTTTTTTCATTGGTTTGAAACTAATTCTACTGATGGTCCTGTTTGTAAGGATAAAATACAAAGAGAGAGAGAGAGAGAGAGAGAGAGAGAGCATCTTCTCTTCTGTTTAGGAAACTACTGTGGTTTTGCTGTTTCTGTGGTGTTGGGGACAGAAACTGGGACCTTGTACATGCTATGTAAGTGCTTGTCTCTCAACAGAGCCTGATTTGTTAAAACTCATATGAAAGTAGCAGCAGAATCTAGCTCAGCCTCAGGCATAGAAGTGCTCAGGGAAAGACAAAACTGAGTGCTGCCTTGTGCTTAAGCCTTAAATCTGCATTTCCCACCTAGGAACCACTGGAAACCAAACCTTTCTGCTCAGTCCTGTTCTCCCTTGGTGTTCTCCCATATCACATGCACACAGAAGTGCTGAAAGCACACCCAAGGCAAACATTTCCAAAGGAGAGGTCAAAGGTTACCCAGCATGTCACCAGCTCAAGTGCTTTTACAGAAAATAGGGAACATTGAATTCACACTGGAGCTTTTAAGTTCCCAGAAAACATCCTGTCAGTTCAGAGAATCAGAGTTGGCCTGTTTATAGAGTATTGCTTAATAAAATTTTAAAAAATTCTGAGCCTTTCTTTAATAGTATAACATATTGAGTTTTCATTGTTCTCTGGGGCAAAATGATGGGGCTGAAGCAGGTCACAGGAAAGAATGAATTTTGAGAGGTTGTGGGGAGACTTTTAAGTATAGAGAGAAGTAGTAAAACATTAGGAATTTCATTACATGTAAACTCAGCTGGCCTAAACCACAAATGCTTCCTGATGAGAAAAATGTATTTGAGTATGTGTAATGTGTATATGTGTAAGTTTGAGTGTTATGCCTATGTGTTCAAGTGCATATGTGTCATACACACATGTCAAGCACACATGCCCAAGTCAAAGAAGGTCTGAGAGCCTTCATTTTATACAGATAAGCAGTAAAACAGTAAAAGTGTCCATGAGTTTTGAGGTTGCCTGAAAATCTGGGATGATAAATTACCTGGGCTTCCCTCAGACAACAAATATACCTTTAACTAACCGTATTCTGTAACTAGTCCTATTCTTACTGTCTGTGAATAACTGATGATATCCTCAGAAGTTCTGTGAGTTATCTATGACTATCCCTCTTCAGTCCAGGAAGATACAATTCACAGAATGGTTAAGGACAGGATTTGAGCATAGCTTTAATGGACCCCAAACTTCACCCTTTATATGCAAATCCCACCATGGAGACATGTCTCTGTTTCCTAAATATCCACACCCCAAGTAGTGCTGAAAATGTCTTTCCTGTTGGCTTCATGGGTTTAGATTTTATATATATATATCATTGGTAACCAGTATCTAAGGACATGATGCAATAATCAGACATGCTCTGAAAAGTCAGCGGCTTTTCATGAAGGCAGTTATAATAAACCTATGATCTACAGCTTGCTCTAAGCACTACCTTCCAATTACCCAATATGCCATTTCTATCTATTTCTAAAATATAGCTTCACTAGTCCCTTTCTCCTGATGGAGACACTCAATAAATATTTGCTGAATGAGTTTTGAATGAATGTAGAAAATACTACCAGGGTCATGAATTAGCCCTGTGTATTTTACAGATTTATTCCATTGATCTTCCTGAAAAACACTCTCATAAATGGATTCAAATGAATTAAATCTGATGTTCCCTGAAGAAACAAAGCATACACACTGAACCAAAGAAAGAATCAAACTTCAGAAGACATACACAATTATCCAAAAGAATCTGAACAGTAGACAAAGTACTGGATGATGCTAAACGTTAAACTGTATTAGACAGTTTCTCCATTTTGGTTGGTGGGTACAAGTCTAGGGGAGATTTTTAAATGACTTACAGACAAAATAATTATATCTGAAATTAAAAATGGAAGTGATTAAAATTTCCTGTCTCTACAAGCATATTTCATATATACAGACATTTGATATATGTGAACTTTAGACCTTTCTGTGTCAACTTTAGTCACTACCCTGAACTGTGTATCTTTCTATTGTCACATTCAAATTATATATATACATATATACACATATATATACATATATATACATATATATACATATATATATATATATATATATATATATATATATATATATATATGAGAGAAAAGTGTAGTTGCCAGTGGCTAGGGGAGGGGAAAGAGGGATAGTACAGGTAAATAGGTGCAGAGCATTGTTGGGAGTGATGGAAGTGTTATGAAGTTGCTAGAAGTAGATGCAGAACTAAATATAACAAGGTCCAGTGAGTTGCACTCTTCCGAGTAGTGCACATTGAAGGGTATGAATTAGATCATAACAAAGCTATTACTTTAAAGGAAAAAGTCTCCAGTAGATTGAAAGAAGTGAGACTGGTAAATGCCATGTGTCACATATTCTGGCGTCCCACATTGGACATTGGTTTGTCACAGATCAATTCCAACAAATAGGGAAAAAATACACCCAAAGGGAGAGCTGTGACTGGCCCAGTTAGCTGTAATCAAGGAAGTGTAATCACAGTACATAGAAACAGAGATGAAGTCTTGCTTAAATGAATGAAGCCACTCAGAGAATGGGGAGTCCATTTCGGGTCACTCAGTGGAAGAACAGGTATCTACTAAGTGTATTTTACTACCAGGGTGTAAGCTGTGATTGCCTTTATATTTGTTTGATTATATGTACTCTGTGACTTATATCACAGTCCCCACTGAATTTTTAAAGAACCTACATCAGTTTTGTGATTGTACCACTGATGTATGTATGGCATCAGAAAGCCAAATCAATTATATTTTTGTAAATTCAATAATAAGTTTTCTGTAACTTAGTCATAAAAGAAGAAAGAGGATTTTATGTATGTGGATCACACACCTTGTAGCTTTGCATGTGTGCTCTGCAGTGCCTCATGTGAACCAACAGCCTCCATTCTAAAAGAGAAACAGTGAAGTAACTTATTTGAAAACCATGATCTCAATTGAAAATATGAAAAAAAAATTGTCAGAGGGGGATGGCTTTTCTTATTTGCTTCATGACTAGTTGATTAATTAAGATAAATTTACAGTCAATTCTACTTGAAGGATACTATACAAATATCACAGTTGATACCAACAATATGTCATGATTTAACATTTTAGAAATCTTTTTTTATTTATACTGTTTTGATAAACTCTTCTCCACCTACAGAAATCCTGTTCATGCTTCAAAACCAAACTTATGTGTTATCCTCCCTTGGGGGCCCCTTATGACCTTGTAAATACTGAAGCAGAATTAGCACCTCTTCATACATTTCTGTATTAATGCACTCATACTTCCGCATAATGTTTAGCATATCAGCAGATTTCACTCCCCATCCCTACTGGGCTGTATCTTCTACAATGCTCTAGAATTCAGCATTGTTATCTAGCAAGCAGTGCATGTTTAAGAACTACTTATTAAGCAATTTTGAATACAGAAAATTTAATTTTTGTCTTCATGAGTGGTAGACATACCTATAATTATAATAATCTTGCTACAGTTTGTTTCAAGTCAGAGATCAGAAGAACTTATCGGGTTCATGGATTCTATTTGGCCATTTAGATCTATGAACTAAACAAGGGTAAAACTATATTTTATACAGAGTTATAAAATTGTGGAAAATGTTTTCTGCTCTTAGGATCTGTGTTCTGATAAAAAGTTGACATTTTCAGCATGAGAGTTGTTTTCTTAAATACTCTCAGGGAAATAGAAATGAGCATTTCTCACCAAGTTGTTCGTAACTAGACTGTCTCATTAATCATCATCATCCTCTTGTGACCAAGAAAAAACGGAAGAAATTTAAGAAGAGATCCCCATTCTTGGATGCAAATGAAAACCTTACAGATGCCACTATGTGGCAAGCCTTTCAATTTAATGGTATAATCTAATCTGCAAAGCACTATGAAATGAATATAATTAGCCTAATTTTACTGGAGAGAAAATAATACTCATAGAACTGTGTAACTTCAGCAACCTCACATATACACAGGGTTTCAGTCAGAGTAGTCTCTAATTATGTTCCAATTGCGACTTCTCAGAAATTTACTACCCAAGAACTTTATTGAGAGCAGCAATTCATCAAATAACTTGTCTTCTGCCATCAGTTAAGCACTAATAAAGCACATTACTAGAAGTATCACAATAGGGATAGTGGTGTCTTTTTTTCTGTTTCTTTTATTCAAAATAGATTCTTTTACAGTATATTCTGGTTATGGTTTCCCCTCCCCCAGCTCCTCCCATATCCTCCTTACTTTTGCCGCCATCCAAATCCACACCCTTTCTTCTCTTATTTATTAGAAAACAAACAGTCGTCAAATAATAATAATAAGATAAAATGAAAACAAATCAGAGTAGAACAAACAAACAATTAAAAGGAAGAAAAAGAACCAAAGAAAAAGGATAAAAATCGAATGTAGACAGAGAGACATATACATCCACAGACGGAAATATCCCATTAAAAACTCAAAATTGGGGAACATAATATATATGCAAAAGACCTGAAAGCTTTAAAATAATGCTCTGACAAAACATTATGAGACAAAGAACCTCCAAAAATGCCATTGAGTTCATCTCATGTTAAACATCTATTGCTTGGCATGGGACTTGTCTTAATGAGGGCTTTATACAGCCAGTGTGTCTCCATTGGAGAAAATTAACTTTTCATTTGCAAGTGGTTATCAGTTGGAGCTAGCTAATTAGTCAGGAGTGGAGGTATGTGTCCACTTCCCCTATCAACGCTGTGACTCCATCTGGCCCAGACCTATGCATGCTGCCACAGTCTCTGTGAGTTCATACATGCATCAGTCCTGGTTTGTTTAAAAAGCCTTATTTCCCTGATGTCCTTCATCCACTCTGGCTTTTACAATTTTTCCGCTTCCTCTTCCACAGGGTTCCCTTAGCACTTGGGGGAAGGGATTTGAAGGAGACACTCCATTTAGGACTGAGTGTTCCAAGGTCTTTTACTCTCTACATATTGTCTGCCTGTGTCTGTATTTGTTCCCATCTAAGAAGCTTCTCTGATGATGACTGAGCAAGGCACTGATACATGAGTGTAGCAGAATGTCATTAGGAGTCATTTTATTGCTATGTTCCTTTACTGGAAGTAGTGTTTGGTTTTCCCCTAGGTTCCTAGCCTATCTAGTCTTAGGTTCTTGGCCACCTGAGCACTGTTGAGGAAGAGTTCCATCTCATGGAATGGGCCTTAAAACCAATAATACATTGGTTGATTATTCCCACAAGCTTGTGCCACTCTTGCACCAGTGCATCTTGCAGGCAGATCACTATTGCAGACTGAAGGTTTTGTAGTTAGGTTGGTGTTTACTTTTCTGCTTTGGTAGCATGCACAATATCCTCCAGCACCATGAACACTACTCATTAGGCCCTTGGGTGGTAAGCACCAGCTTGACTTCTGTGTTCCATGAGTTGTGTAGGTGTTGTCTTCAGCAACAAGGCTTTACTAAAAGTTTATGAGGAGCAACCAATAGTCTTGGCAATAGCCTGGGTTGTTTGGGTATTTAGATAAGATCCCTTTGACCAACCACCTGATTATATGTTACCAATTTCCCAAAATGGAGGCTTCATTTGGTAACAAGGGATGTCCAGTTGGGGCTCTGTCTCTCCCATTGTTTGGCAAATCCATTTAGATCTTCATAGATGCATATATTTTAGGAAGGTCTCTATACAACCCCACACATGGCCCTTAGTTTTATTTGCCCTCATTGTATTCCCTTTTTCATCTTTCTCTTCCCCGTTTGTTCCTCCTGTTCCAATCTTACCTCATCCATCCATATTTATTTATTTTCTTTCCCCTTTCTAAGGAAAACTATCCCTATCATCCAGTCCCTTACTCAATGCCTAACCTTTGTGGTTCTACAGACTTACAGCCAACATCAACATATAAGAGAACACATACCACATTTGCCCTTTTGGGTCTGGGTTACCTTACTCAGGACAATTTTTCTATTTCCATCATTTACCTGCAAATTTTCATGACTTTATTTTAACAGCTGAATATTCTATTGTGTAAATTTACCATATTTATCCATTCAATCATTGATGGACATCTAGGATGTTTCTAACTTCTGGATAATTATGAGTAGAGTAACAATGAACATGGTTGAGCAAGCATTTTTGTAGTAGGATGTGTAGGGTCCTTTGTTCAAGAGTTGTATAGCTGAATCTTGAGGTAGATTTATTCCCAATTTCCTGAGAAACCTCCACAGTGATTTCCATAGTGGTTGTACAAGTTTTCATTATCACTCATCCTGCCAGAAATTGATGAGTGTTCTTCCTCCACATCTTCACCAGCATGAGCTGTTATTTGGTCTGTTTATCTCAGTCATTCTGACTAGGTTTAAAAACCAGCAAGATATCTTAGTGGGTAATGATACTTAACCTAAACCTGATGACATGAGTTCAATTCTCAGGGCCTACATGATGGAAGGAAAGACCTGATCCTCTAACACTATACTCTTTCCTCTATACACATACCGTGGCATGTAGAAGCACACGTGCACACGCACGTGTGCACACACACACACACACACACACACACACACACACACACCATAAAAACACAAACTCAGAAACCATAATATATGAGCAAAAGACCAGCAAAATGTTGGAAGACATTGCTGGCAGGTCAGAGGTCACAGGCTCCCAATGGCCTGGCAGCTTATCTCGATAGCTCAGCAACATGGAACTCCCTCCAATAAAGCCTCCTGCTTTCTTCTTGCCCTTATCTGAAGAATGTCCTTGAGCCTGGAGCTGTCTCTAAACCAGATGCATGATTCATCTTTAGCTTGACCCTTGGCACAGATCCCTGCTGAGAAGACTTGTACTAGGGGCTCTGCTATAGGAACCTGCTGCCACATATTAAGCCTTATGTTAGGAGTATGCCACTAAATGCAAATCAGGGTTTGTCCCTAGAATCCTATGTATTCTTTATACCCTAAGAATAAAATTGAGCTGATTCATTGAAATCTGTCCCCTAGAAGGCTGTTTCCGTTCATGTTCATGGGCCGCCAAAACATTCTGTTACCTGCATCTGCCTCTTTCCCTTCTCAGCCTCGTGGCCAATAGACCCATAGAGAAAGAGAATCCCTACAGCAAGATACAAAATTCCCTAACAAAGCATTATGAAACAAAGCATCTCCAAAGGTACTACTGAGTTTGTTTAGTGTTGACCACCTACTGGTGAGCTTGGGACACTTAAGAGTGGTTTGTATACCTAGTAAGACTCTATAGGAAAAGCTGGATTATTCTTTTGTAAGCAATTGTCAATTGGTGATGGCTTATGGGTTAGGGATGAGTGAAAAGATAAACGGCACTGGTTTGTCCATGGAAGAGTCACAGGCCACAGCCACGACTACCAGAGTTAGAAAGAGCTTTATTAGAAAGAAGAGGGGATAGGAGGGAGAAGCCAGGCCTGGCAGGGGAGGGAAGTGGGGCAGAGCAGACAGCAGAGAGGAAACAGAAAGGGAGCAGTGGGGGTCCACATCTGGCTTTTTAGGGCAGAGACTGTGTCACCATGCAGTGGTATGCAGTTGCCCAAGCCCCCTGATGATGTAAGATGTTAAACCCGGAAGAGTGAGATGAGGATCCTAACAATGGGAGCTTGTATCTAGTTTCCCCTCTTAGTGCTGGGACCCCAACAGGCTTGGACCTGTGCAGGTCCTGTGCATGCTGCCACAATCTCTGTGATTTCATATGTGTGTCAGTGCTGCTGTGCTTAGAAGTGCTTGTTTCCGGGGCCCCCAACTGGATCAGGCCCTCTGAGTAGGTGAGACAGTTGATTGGCTTGATCTGTTTGGTAAGCATCCAGGCAGTGGGACCTGGTCCTGTGCTCAGTGCATGAGTTGACTGTTTGAAACCTGGGGCTTATGCAGGGACACTTGTGTAGATGTAACCAACCGTTTTATTAAATAAGAAACACAGAACCAATGCAAAGAAGAAAGCCAAGAGATCAGAGCTAAGAGCCTTACTGCCTGCTGCAGCTAGCCTCTTAAGCCAAGAGACCTCTCCGAAAGAGGCCTACTTCCTGTGTGTTTGTCTTTATATAGTCTTTCTGTTGTGCCTTCTCATTGGTTGTAAACCCAAACACATGACTGCCTCGTCACTGCCTGTTTGTACAGCCCTCCAGGTCTTCTATGGTATTGAGATTAAAGGCATGTGTCTCCAATGCTGGCTGTATCCTTGACCACACGGAGATGTACCTAGCTCTGCCTACCAAGTGCTGGGATTAAAGGCATGCACCACGAAGGCCCAGCTCTGCTATGGCTTGCTATTAGCTCTGACCCCCAAGCAACTTTATTTATTAACATACAAATAAAATCACATTTCAGTACAAATAAAATACCACCATACGCTTGGCTCAGCCTGGGAGGAGGGGACTGGACCTGCCTGGACTGAGTCTACCAGGTTGATTTCAATCCTCCAGGGAGGCTTTGCCCTTAGAGGAGGTGGGAATAGGGGGTGGGCTGGGGGGAAGGGGAGGGGGTGGGATGGGGGGAGAACAAGGGAATCCGTGGCTGATAAGTAGAACTAAATTATATTGTAAAATAAAATAAAATTAAATTAAAAAAAAAAGAAGTGCTTGTTACTTGGTGACTCCCATCCCTTATGTCTTTTATAAGCTTTCTGCCTACTCTTCCACATAGTGTCCTGAGCCTCCTGAGGGGAGGGTTTGATGAAGACATCCCATTTAGATTGATCTCTCCCTCTTTGTACACTGTCCAGTTAGCAGTCAGAATGATAAAAATACAAGGTTATACATGTATGAAAATACCACAATGAACTCCATTGTTTTGCTTGCAAACTGAAAAAAATAATACTTTTATGGATTTTTGAAAGAAAAAAATGTGATTCAAATTTCATTAGTGAAACTAACCTTGCAACTTAATGCAAATGCCAAAGTAGAGTGTGTCTTTACATTTATCCTGTCACAATAAACAGCATTTACCCATTAGTAGTCAATATTAACATCCACTGAAAACCTTTTCTAAAGTGTTATATATGTTATATTTTCTTTTAAATGATTATTAATATCTTAGTAATAAAAATTTCACAACACTTCTCCTTAGAGATGACTACTGTTATTTTCTATATCACAAGTTGGCAGCAACCATCCCATTCCCTTATGCTCTCATCCCCTATCCCCTACCCTCTATTGCCTACCCCTCATCCCCAGTTTACTTGTGGAGATCTCATCTATTTTCCCTTCACAGGACAGTCCATGTGTCCCTTTTTGGGTCTTCCCTGTTAGTTAGTTTCTCTGGAGTTATGGGTTGTTGCCTGATTACCCTTTGCTTTGTATTAGTATCCACTTATGAGTGGGTACATACCTCTTGCCTCTACTGAATGTGCCTCCACATGGAAGGCCTTGCCTTCTTGTGGGAGTGAGTGGGAATGGGTTGGGAGGGGAGGAGGGAAGAAAGGAATCTTTGATTGGTGTGTAAAATGAATGAAAAATTTTTCTTAAAA
Source organism: Peromyscus maniculatus bairdii (assembly GCF_049852395.1). NCBI lineage: Eukaryota > Metazoa > Chordata > Mammalia > Rodentia > Cricetidae > Peromyscus > Peromyscus maniculatus. The sequence goes on from NC_134853.1 coordinate 117,603,845, forward strand.
ATAGATAGATATAGATAGATAGATAGATAGATAGATAGATAGATAGATAGATAGATAAATAGGTAGATAAATAGGTAGATAAATAGATAAATAAATGGAAGAAAGAAAATATAGGGGCTTGAGGAGATAGCTCAGTAGTTAAGACCACGTGTTGCTCATGCAGAGGACAGAAGCTAAGTTTCCGGAACCCACATGGCAGCTCACACCCAATGATAATGCAAGTTCTAGAGAATCTTGTTGCCTCTTTCAGCCTCTGGGGGGACCAGACATACAGATGGGGTTCATACACACACTCTGGCAGACATTCCTATACATTAAATAAAATAAAAAAATCTTTGAACAAAGAAATGAAAATGAAGCAATGTCATGTCTGAATTATAGCCCCAGATTCATACAGTACAGGCCCAACCCTAGTATCTGTGATTTTATGTGGGTGGGAGCATACATTCATGTATACACATGTGTGTAAGAGAACCTATACAATAGTGATTAGTAAAGAAGAGAGGCTGGCAAGATGGTTCAATGGGTAATGGCACTTGGTACTAAGCCAGAAGATCTGAGTTTAATCCTTGGGACCCAAGTAAGGTGGGAGGAGAAAACTGATGCCTATAAGATATATAATGTGGCTTCAACTAGCTCTCATCAGCTTGTACCCCTCCTTACTAAGTAAATAAAACATAATAAAATAAAGAAAACCCAAACCAAAGAAAAATAGGAAATGAGGACCTTAGAGTGGGTCCTCATCCAACCTAATAATAGTTGTCTTTGAGAGAGGAGATGGGGGAGAAGAACATCAGGGACTATGAATAAGGAAGACCATCAGGGTCAGTGAAAAGATAGTCATCTAGAAGCCAATGAAAAAAAGGCTTACATAAAACATCCTTCTTGACTCTTAAACTGTGAGCAAATGAGTTTTTGTTGCTTGAGCCACCCCATCTGTGGTATTTTGTTATGACAACCACAGCAAACTAACAAACGCCCACACATTTTTATGTTTATACAAACATTTATCATCCTTCCTCCCCCTTCTCCAATTTCAAAACACTTCCATGCTTAGTGCTATGCTTTGGCCTCTTGGAACCTTTTGTTAAGTAGGCAGCAGGGCAGCAAGTAGCCTATGCTCTGCTGCCTTGCTTCTTTACAGGACCACCTCCCCAGGGAAACTCCTGGTTTCCTGCTCTCTGAAAGTGTCCAAGATAAGCATTCAAGTCTGAAGAGTCAAAGATCAGGGTCATATATGGGAAAACAAAAGTGGCGTTTGCCTCTCTTGCCCCAGGTCATCTTACAGAATATAATATTTTCGAGCTCCTTTCATTTACCTACAAATTTTATTTTTCTTTACAGCTACCTAAAATCCCATTGTGTATAAGTTACCACACATTTATTGTCTAGTCATAATTTGATGGACATCCAAGCTGATTCCCTTTCCTGGCTATTTTGAACACAGCTGCATTGCACATGGATAAGCAAGTATCTCTGTGGTAGGCAATACATTCCTTCTGATACATGCCTAGGAGTGGACTTAATTTACATAGTAGCTATACTAGTTTATATTCTCACCAACAGTGAGTAAGGACTCCTCTTCCCCCACAACCTCAATGGCTTCTGCTATCACATGATTTTTTTTTATATATCTGCTACTCTAACTGGGGTGCTTTATAACCAAAGGCAGCCTTAATCAGAGAAGCTTCTACTTTTAGTGGAAGGTGGTAACTGTGGAGACTCAGCTGTTCAAGGTGTTGAGGATAAATGACATTTCGTTTCTCACCTCTAAATAGGAAATTGGTACCATGCCCTTGAGGAGTAAGAACAACATGCAAAAGGGAGCAGAAAGAATGTTAGAGCCAAAAGATAGGAAGAAGGCTGGAAATGCTATCTTCAGGGCATCAGACAGACATGCAGCCATATTCTCACAGCAACTGCAGACTGCTGCCCTGGAACCACAAAAGAGTGACCCTGTGAGTAGTTAATCATGAATCATGATGCCCTACCATCCCTTGCTACTAATGGACTCTGAGGGAGGTGCACAGTGACCCCCTCAGGCCCCAGAAGATAATTTCAAACTAGTGATCACACAGATGGTTCTGGTTAAACTCAGTGGATCACAAAACAAAAGATGTGAACATGGGAGAGGGATGTGTAGGGAGGCACGCAGATTGACAGGGTGGGGGGGACATCAAAGATAACAGGAGTGGAAGTAATCAAAATACATTATATACAGGTGCAAAACTGTCAAAGAGTAAATTTAGTCAATAGAATAAGTGAAAAAGGCAGGGCAGTGAACCAGCTTGCCTCACTGGGTAAAGCAACAAAGGTCCTGGCTCAGAATTTGCTCCCAGCTACTAGTGAAGAATTCGAGTTTATGGATGACAGGAAGGAGAATGAAAATCGCCTACCTGAGTCCCAGCCCAGTGCACCCTTGGGGGTCCCAGGTAAACAGTGTTTCTAGGTGTTCAAGGCTGACATAAAGGAACGGGGATGGGTCGAAGGGGGATCTGAAAGGGTCCACACCAAGGTCCCATAGCATTCACAGGGAACAGAGGTAGGGTTCCCCGGAAATGGAGGTAGGTGGGAGGAGGGGCACCTGCAACCAGGTTGTTACAGGCTGCGGGAGGGACAGGAGAAATCATAACAGAGAACAGGATGGAGAGTGAAAATCACCATCCTGAGTCCCAGAGAATTTCAAGTCTAACATCTCCTAAATGTAAGCCAATCTTCTAGCACAAGTATTTGTGAGATGGATGTCATAATTATTAAAAATTAAAAGGGCGATAAATTTTAAATAAAATTGTCCTACAAAGTGAACCAAAAATAAGTAAATTAATGAAGTGCAACAGAAAGCACAGAAGACTAGTAAAATAAAGTCCTAGACCAATGCTCATTAATCATAAGCGCTTGCAATCTTACTTTCCAGGACTTCTTAGGTGTCATATCTTTTAAACCAGGTGTATTGTATTTTCTAATGATCACCTGCAATAGATTTTCGTTCTTCCCAGCTGCCTGTGGCTTGAAACCCCTATGGTTCCTTTAGTTAGACCACAGAGATGTGGTTCTCACTAAAGCCCTTTATCTGAGAGAAGTGTCAGTGTTCCTCTGATAATTTTCAAGATCAAATTCTTCTCAGAGCATGTTGACCTCTTCTCTGGGAAAGTGTAAGTCTACTGGGCACTGTGCTTCCAAAAGCCTGGACACCTCCCACAGCTCCACCTTCAATGCCTCTAACTGTGAACACCATGCTCGCCTCCTGCACATGAATCCATGATGAAAAAGACCATATGCTGTTATATATCAACATAAATTTCCCAACAAATGTTCATATCTTTGCAGACACAAGGCTTCTGTTCCTCTATCCACAGTAGGGAAATAATATTTTTATGCCGGCATACGGTAATAAGACCTAGTTACCTTCGAATTCTTACACTTGTAGTTCCCTGCCAACTGTTCCTGCTCCATCACCAACAGGTGCTTCAGCATATAGCATGTGGGTGAGAAGACATACACCTCAAGTGCCGGGAGCACTTGATCCTGAAAAGCAGTGCTTCTTTTAGAAGAAATAACAGCTTCTCATTAATATCCCAGGCTTTTAAATATGCTGTAAGGTTGTGAGAGCATACCCCTGTGTGTGGTGAGTTGCAGAAGACAGAAAAAACTTCAAACAGTTTAGTGTTCAGCTCTGTCTCTAGTTAGACCTTACTAGAGCACATGGAGACCAACCTAGCCAAATCTGAAACATAACATGAGAATCCTGTCTGGAATAGCTCCCAGATTGCCTTCTAAATTTAAGGGAAGGTACACAGGTGCTGGGGATTTTGCGATCAAACTAATTTGAACAAGGCCTTGGTGGCCATGGAGGGAAGTCACATTCCAGCCATATAAATACTAAGTAAGCCACAAAATCTCCTCTATTTCAGTTCTCTCTCTTTAGAGTGGGAATGATAGGAGTCTAAACTGTGTCACAGTAGGGATCCTGGTAAGGTCTCAGGGTCAAGAATTCAACTTTCAGGCATTGGAAGTACAGAGTATATTTGGTTTGGTTCCCCATAAGTGTATGTGAAAATGTTGAGGGAAAATTGTGACTTCACAGCAGCCGCAGATCTGAGCTCACAGTGTGAGCTGACATCAACCTCCTGGGTGATATCAAATGACTGATAAGAAGTGGACCTGAGTAGTCTATAAAACTGAACCTCAGACAACAGAAGCCATTGGTTTCCTTGAACTCCACAGTGCCTAAGAGATGTCATCATATAAGCCCTGGTACAATATTCCCACAAAAGACTGAAATCATTTTAAAGAACTTATTTGAGTATTAGCAGACCCTCATGACACTAGGATCACTCCCCAAATCCTTACTGTGCATATCGAACAAGTTTAAGGACACCCATTCTTTAATGTCAAGAATTCTGGAAGTGGTCATTGCCTTTCCATGCCCAGATGTTTCCTCAATCCTTGGCTCTCCACACAACCCACTCACCACTGGGTTTCAACCTCTCTTTGAATAATCATTATGTTCTAGGTAGTTTAATAACCTGTCATTACTTTGTGCGAGCTTAATGCTTCTCCTTTTATCCATTAAGCCATGACTCAAAGAATAGGACAGTCCAAGATGATAATAGCTGAGGCAAGGAAAGGTGGGAGAATTTGAAATCAGGTTCTGAGTGACTGGAAAGCGCACTCAACCACTATGCTCACCTGTGATAGGGTTATTGTAGGACGAAGTGCCAAACAGTCTTATTAAATAAAAAACCTGGAGCCAGATATCAGGGTTAAAACCTGAGACATCAGAGGAATAGGAAAAGCCCTAGCTAACCTCACTTCACCCACTCTGCAGCTTCCAAAGGGAACTATTTTCTGTATACCCACTATATGCCTTTCTGTTTGCCAACTCATTTCCTCTCTCTGCCCAGCTACACTACTTCCTCTTCCTGTACAGCTCTGCCACTTCCTGCCTGTCTGAACAGACCTCCAGACCTTTATGGTTAGTGCTGGGATTAAAGGTATGTGCCACCACACCTGGCTCTGTTCCCAGTGTGGCCTTGAACTCACAGAGATCCAGACAGATCTCTGCCTTATGAGTGATAGGATTAAAGGTGTGTGCTACCATTGCCTGACCTCTATGTATAATATAGTGGTTGGCTTTTTCCTCTGATCCTCAGATAAACTTTATTTGGGGACACAGATAAAATATCACCACAGGCTATAGTAGCTCAGGTTTAAGACTGAAATATCTGCTCGTCCTAAAATGTAACTATGTGTCACAGTTCACACAACATACATAGTTTAAAAAAAAAAAGTTACTCCTGTGGTTCTTGGCATGTACATAAAGATTGGACTCATTGAAATCCCCTGAACTCTTTCTAGTAAAAGAGGCAGTGTCATGCTGAGTCTGTATAGTATAGCAAAAATCCATAAAGAACTGGAAAAGCTGAGGGTCAAATGGGATGAAATCTCTCAACATAAGCTACATTATGTTTTCCAATAATATAGACAGACTTCCATATTTTTCAGATAACTAAACTACCAGAAGGAAGTGTGCAGCAAAGTTTGTCATGTGCATGTGTGTATACAGGTGCACATCTCACCTTCAGAAATGATTATTCTTTTTTAGTTAGTAATGAGGTACTGTTTTTTTTTACACCTGATAATTTGAAAAAGTGGTTCTTCCACTTTCTGAATTTATGTGCTTTTCCCAGGTTCCCTCCCTGTATTTTCAAACTCTAATGACACTGCATTACAGAGAATTGCTAGGCCAAGGTCCACAGATATTACTACTAAATCTTTTGCCTCTAACTGCTTGTCAGCATCATGTACAGTATTTCTCTTTAGATCCTCCAGTGGGGATTCATGTGGGTCAGTCTACACATTGGCTGGCAAGTATGTTATTCCTGCCAAATCATGCAGTTGAGATGAGAACATTAATTTATCTCAGCAGACATGTGTCTATGAGGCTTAACAAAACAGCCATATGCTACTTGAGTAAGTAGTATTACCAAGAAAGCAGTTAGCACCAGAAACCATGCTAGAATGCTTGAAAAGGACCATGTGCATGGTCTTGACTTTATTGTTGGGAGCATATTATTTGCTCTTATGGTCTTCAGGCCTTAATGTAGATCTTGCAATGCTTTATGTCAGCTCGTGATTTTCTTCATGTCTTTAATGTTGATGAAAAACAGGGCATGGACATGACTTTCTGCACATAAATTCCCCAACAACCCTATCTAAGACCTGGTAGGGGGATATGAGTCTTGTGGTAGGGCCCAGGAGGTAAAGAGCCAGCTTCACAATAAGGTCAATGTGATCTCGAGCCTGTAATATTTCATAATATAAATGTACCACTATTTATTTTATTCTTAAAAACTGATGCAAGTCATCTCTCAAGGTTTACCTCACAAAAACTACACAGCCATGAAAATACATTTTATCCAAGTAAATGTCTTATATTTGTACTGAAATTTATAAAAATGAAATTTCTCAGTCATAAGATCATAATTTTAAAATCTGACAAAGATTTTATTTTAATGATCACACTAAATTTGCTATGGCCTTGATGAATATGATAATTTTTGAGCTTTACATGGTTTATTTATTTACTAGGTACATCTTCCTGATTAATTTATTGGACTAACAAAATATTCACAAATTGTTAAGCCATTTAGAACATTTTTAAAATTTCCAAGGAACTTCAGATTTGGGTCTTTTAAATAATTTTCAAAATTGACTTGTTTTGTCTGTCTGTAATGGTGTTTTATAAATAGAACAATTGGTGTTAGCTCAAAGTATGAAACAATTTCTAACATTAACAACTCTCTTCTACTTTTACTTGTAATTCTTATTTCTGCGCACTATCGACTTCTTATCTATAGAACTCAAATTCATTGCTTTTTAAATTTTCAAGATGTACCTACTTATGGTTCTCATGCATGTGGTACATTGTGCAGTGTGAACATTGTAGTTATTCATCACTTTTTAATAGGATGTCATAACTAAAATAGCTTTCACCACTTAAGATTACTAAACAGTACTGAGCAATATGAGTTCACTGGTAAAAATATTACCCACTGAATCACACTGTAATTTTATGTTTCTTTATATGTCTACATCTATATGCATATCAATCTTCCTATATATCTTTCTGCATTTCATTTTTTTAAAACAATTAATATTTTTGTTTAAATGTGTTACCTCAACATTCATTGTTCTACTGCCTGGGATTGTAGCATTATCAAATAAAACAGATATTCACATATACTTAGGGCTTTGTTGGATTCACCGCTCCCCCACCCCATTTTTCTGTTGTTCCTAAACTAAAATACCTTAAAGCTTCAGATGTTTCTGATACTGATATGGATTTTAGAAAAACTTATTTTTTCCCTCTTATTATTTGATTTCACCTTCCATTCAAGTGTTCATTCGAGGGAGATTTGAGAGATGGGAGATCATGTCGTAGGTTTTTCTTCTCATTAGTGTTTTGGTCTCCTTTATCTAAACATAAAAGGCACTAAGTCCATTGAATGTCTTTTTCCACAAAGGTTTTCCTAACAAAATATTTAGTAGGACATCTGAAAAGTTTCTGTACATGATTAATTCTTAGTCTTTATTCCAAATATCTAATGCAATTTTTTTGTTTCATGTTACAAGGCACATGGCATGTTATAATGACTGTCTGGAAGGGAAAATATGTGAGTGCCTGGAGTGGAAGCGATGGTTATGAGGTACCTGCCTTTGTAAGCTATTCAGTTAAGAAATGTGCCTAAAGAGAAAGTTATTCTCTTTAAATTATTCAAAAATTTAGATATGAGATAATCCACTAATGTAGTATTTAAATATCAACTATGTTGAGACAAAGCAGTATTTTTTTTATAATAATAAATTTAGAAACATAATTTGTTTACACAAATAAATATTGTTTATATTATGTCATATTATACACATGTGCTGTGTTTCAGAAATACTCTCCAAAAGTATTATGATATTGAAAATTCAAAGGAGTATTGAAATCTCAGGCAAGGAAGTGTAGCACATAGAGTTCACCTATTCACTCTGTATTAGTTTGCATCCTTACCACTGAAACCAAGTACCTAAGAGATGCTACATGGTGGAGGAAGAACTTGTTGGGGCTCATGGTTTCTGAGGGGCTAGTCTATTATGGCAGAACAGAATACAGAACAAGGGAGTTCAAGGCAAGGCAAGCCAAGATCAGAGAAAGAAAGGCTAATATTGAGAGAACCGAGAGCAAAATATTCCAAGAACACACCCCTCAAATATACTTCCTCTAACTCGGGCTTACCTCCTATTTTTAACCATCCAATAATGCTACCTCATCATGGATCTATCAAGGCATGGTTTGATAAAATCATTGATTATGTCAGAACCACATAGTTTATCTCTGGAAATGCAACCTAGACACAACCAGAGGGGTGCTCTTCACGAGGTCCCCAAGCATTTCCCAGCCCAACTCAGCTGACAATCAAAATTAGCCATTATGCACTCACTTAATTTTAGATTCAAGAAGTTTGTGTTAAATCCCCACTATAGCCCAAACCAATTGTGGAGTAGGGCACTAAAAGGGGGAATCTGTGTCCAGGGGTGCAGAAGCCATGGTGATACGCATTTTTCTACATTCTCTAGTAGGTTTGTGGATGTATTCTTCAAAAGTATATGCATTGTAATTATTATTTTGAAGTCTTTCATTCAATTTTTCGAAAAAAAAAAAAAAAAAAAAAACAAGTCTCCGTACCAACTGCTTACCTCAGGGAAAAGTTTCAATACGACTGCTTGTGCAGATACTTTTTTTTTGACAGGAAAACAGAGACACATTAACATCTATTACTGTTCTGTGACACTTTATGATTGGAAAGTCCATATGTGCAGAAGCTGCTACAAGGAAGGGCTTCAAATAGAGAGAACTGAGCAGTGGAAGCAATGTAAACTGTTATTTGATCTCCATAGAAGAGAAGATGAGAAATGGGGGGGAAATCAAATCAATAAGGAAGAAAAGAATCTGTGGAAGTGGCAGAGGAGACATGTGAAAGTCTTGAAGGGTGACCAGCTGTTGCATCTCTGAAATTTGTCAAAAAGAAAGACTTGTTGGGGAGAGTCAGTTGACAGAAAGCTGTCGTGGAGGGCTGACGAAGTGGCAGTCTCAGGGGAGAGCTAGAGAGCAAGGAACTATACTGGGAAAGAGCCCGGGGCAGATGCAGGCTTTGAAACGGTTCCTGTTGCTGCGCAGACTGTCTGCACACAGAGACTTGGATCTGGCAGCAGAGTGAGTGCTTGGCAGAGGCAAGGCAGCTTCTTTTTCTGGCGCTGCCACTTTCCCATCTTACCATTGTCAGTTTCTGCCTTGAGGAAGAGGAGATGATCTTGCTACATCTCGTTTCTCTCTGAAGATGGTATTAAGAAAAAGCAGAAGTGGCCCATGGCACATAGCAAAAAGAGGTACCTATGCACCCATCCAGCTCTTCCCTCGGTGCTTCAGAGGTTCTGAACAGTGGTTACTAATGGATTCCCTCTGGGAGGCTGCACATTCATAAGCTAACCCTGCAGAAACTGGGTGGGGGGATTTGATTCAGGCTGGAGTTTAAACAACTCTAGTGATATTCTGAAAGAAAAGAATCAAAATACGTCTTTTGTTACTCACTACTAAACCTATTAAAGTGCTGAGCTGTGAAAACTGTGCAAACTGGTGCCTGTGATCCACTGAGAATATTTACAACAAACATGTGCAGGTTGGCTATGTTCTATTTTTTCTAATAGGTGACAGGTCTCAGTGTCACAGCTTAGCCCTGAGCCCTGTGTAACTCATACCTATCACTGCTGCTTCCTGTCATCCCTCACAGAGGCCATGAAAGTGATGGGATTAGAGCAGGCACCAAACAAAAGAGAACTGCTAAGACCCCTACATAACCAGGACAGATGCCTTCTGTCACCTGATGGGTTTGTCAAACTCCACTGTGCACTGCACAGGAAGGTGCTGCGGGAACCTCATTGAACTTCTAAGAAAGAGGAACGTGTTCCTAAGTTTCTAGATGAGGACCATGGGTGAAACTTGATAGGCTCATTGAGGGTCATCTTCCACCAAGAAGACATTGAGCTAGAATCTGAATTCTTCCAGTCCATCAGATGTCAATGTGTAGGTTTGTCTCATCACATCATTCTGCCTACTAGACTTATAAACACGGACACACTTATTTCGTTCTTACGGATACACTGATGGAGGCGTACTATTGTCCTTTTCCTGTAGAGGCATAGAACAATTGTTTTAAAATGCTAGCCTCCACCAAAAAAAAAAAAAAAAAAAAAAAAGCCGGGCGGTGGTGGCGCACGCCTTTAATCCCAGCACTTGGGAGGCAGAGGCAGGCGGATCTCTGTGAGTTCGAGGCCAACCTGGGCTACCAAGTGAGTTCCAGGAAAGGCGCAAAGCTACACAGAGAAACCCTGTCTCAAAAAACCAAAAAAAAAAAAAAAAAAAAGCTAGCCTCCAATAAAGTCAGGAAGTCATTTAATACTCATGCATTTATAGAAGCTTAACAACATGGCATGAAATATTCTAAATATTGTAGCATGCATATTCCCACACACCCTGAGAATGATTTTTAAAATAAGTGTAATTATTATTTCAAGTTCTCAAATGGGCTAGAGAGACACAGAAAGTTTGAGCAATTTATTCAACATTATCAATAGTGGTGCTAGAGGATGGAGATGGCTCTGAAATTAGGAATATATATTAGTCTTGCAGAGGGCGAGAGTTTGGTTTCTAGTAGACACATGATGTGGCTTGCACTACCTGTAACTCTAGCTACAGGGGGTTCTTTGCTTTCTTTTGGCCTCTGTGAGAATGTGCATGCATATTTGAACACACACACACACATGCATGCACGCATGCACACTTTAAAAATTAAATAAGAGAGAGTTGGACTAGAAATGAAGCTTGAATGGTTGGTATTCAATATCTAAAACCCAAACCATCACACTGTACCTAAATCATGATGACTTATTTAACTGAGGAAAGAAGCCTGTGCCTTTGGAAGAGACCATAATTAATTATTTGCATCCTACCTCCTTTCACACCTATACTCTTTTCACCTACACCTGTCTTGGCAGTATGCTCTGTAAACACAAAGAAAAGCTGAGATAGAAGGGTAGAGGGAGGCCTATGAACTTGGATTCCCTGTGTCTACTTCTCTCATGACTATCAAATCAATTCTAATTCTGATGCAAAATGTACAGGAAGACTTCTTGGTTCACTTCTGGGGGAAAAAATCTGCATTCTCTAGAAAAAGTCATTATTTTCCATTTGCATGTGGTTGTATCTGGATGTGCTCCATAGTACTTCCATAGACATCCTATTTCATTAGTTACTTTTTTTGTTTCAAGACACCATGACCAAATGAACTTATGGAAGATAAAGTTTATTTGGGCTTATGGTACAAGAAGGTTAGGTCCATAATGGCTGGATAGCATGTAGGCAGGTGGCGGACATAGTGGCTGATGACAGCAGGAATAGGAACCTAAGAGTATACATTCTGCACTGCAAGAACAAAAGAGAGAGAGAATGCAACAAGAAAGGCAAAGCCTTAACCTCCCAAAGTCCACTCGAGCGACATCCTTCCTCTAGCAAGGCCATACCTCCTACATCTACCCAAACAGCACCACCAACTGGGGACCAAGTGTTCAAATGCATGCATCTTTGGGAGACATTCTCATTCAAACCACCACACTATGAACAGAACAGTCCCAAGAACGCTGAAATAGGGAGGTGGGAAAAACTTACATCTTAATCACGTTGTTGAGATGCTGAAATAAACTATATAGTCACCTCATGTCAAGGCTGTCCTCATAGATAATAATAATTGTCTTTAGTTTTTAAGCAACATGGTGAGAGGCTTCCTAGTACATGTAGACTGCTACATCTCTACAAAATAAAGCCATTCCCAAATAGATAGTGAATCTAGAATGATAAGATAAGCTAGAAGTAAGGTCTCCTTAAATGTATTCTTGGGACACTTTTTCTTCCTTTCATGTAAGAGGCAAGAAGGAGCCAGATGACCATTTAAAGAATGCCATGGTTTAGATATTCATTGTTCCCCACAGGCTCAGAGATTGTTTATTCAGTCTCAGACTTGAGGTTCAATTTTGAAAGCTGTGGAACATTTATGAGGTGGGGCTGGTTGGTGAAAGGAAGTTACTAATAGTGAATTTTTGAAGGATATCCTTACCTTTGGTCCTACCTGTACAATCTCTCAGTGCCATGGAAGAAGCTGATCCCTCACCCATGCCTTCTGATGGACTCAAATCTCTCCAAAGCCAGAAGCTGATAAAAACCTTTCTTGCCTTGGATTGTTTCTGTCAGGCAGTTGAGGCACAGAACAAAGTCACTAACACAGAGATTTATTGCATTAATCAATGAAGGGTGGCATCCAAGCCTTCTTCCAACTGCAAGTTATCCTTTCATAAGCAAGATAAAATAAATTCACAAGTTTTTTTTCATAGTTTAGAGGTGTCAGAAACAAGCATTGTATACATTAAAATATTAAAAGCCATATGTCACACTTTTTGGATAACTAGTTTTTATATTCATATGTTGAAAACTAACCTAAATAAATAAGGCATGAGGTCCTGCTCTGATAAGAAATGGAAAGAATCTCCTAAATTGATCTGAGATTTTCCAGACCAATTAAAAATTTCCCCCCTCACCTCCACTCTAACACCACAAAATCCTTTTACATCTGTGATGTGGTCTAGCACTCTTTTTGCCTATTGGCAAAGCAAAGATACATTTCAGACACCCTTCTTCTCAAGCCCAGGCCCCACTTAGGATTTGTAATCAGAAATGCACAGGTAGATCATTATTTGCATTCTAAAACAATAGTAGACTGGATTCCATTTTAGAATGGTAGCCTTGGCCAGAAAGGGCACATTTCATATTTGATGTTTTGTGTATTCACCAACCTTTCAAGCTTAGCATTCAAATCCCCAGGCTGTATTGACAAAGATTTCCTACTCAGTGTTTTCCAAAGTCTCTTGACTGAAACAAGTGTGGATGCCAGTGAGGGAAACAAAACCTCTCCTGAGCTCATTTATAGATATTTGAAACACATTTGTGTGTGTGTGTGTGTGTGTGTGTGTGTGTGAGAGAGAGAGAGAGAGAGAGAGAGAGAGAGAGAGAGAGAGAGAGAGAGAGAGAGAGAGAGAGAGAGAGAGAGAGAGAGAATTTGCATGACTGAGGTGCAAAGCCATGCTGACTGGTTGTCTGGACCATGTCAGCCTCAGCTGGAGTTAGGTGCAGAAGGGAACTCAGTGTAGAAGATGTTGTTGTTAGCAGGCCCAGGTCTGATTACTGGGCCAGCATTTTGCAGAACTCTGTGTGGATTGGGCAGTGGTCCAGTGCTTTCCTCCCTGAAGAGCATTGTCCTAACCAAGTAAGCTCATTTCGCACAACAGGAGACTTACCTTATCCATCAAGTTAATTTGAACTCTTCTCTTCTACAACTTTCTGTGGCATTAGGGTGAAGCTTGACTGCAGGTTAGACCCATCCCATAACCCATGCTTCCTTCTTTTCACAAGAGAAGATGCCTTGAATATCCTGACCCCTCACTTAGACCTTTGTTTTAGGAAAACTAAGTGTAGAGAACATTTCTTCTCCCTACCTTGCCACCTCCTCTCAGACAGAAGTGGAGAGTCCCCACAGGGATCTACCTTTTATAGATCTCAGTAACTTGGTTCCTTCAGCCCTAGAGGTGATAATGGCTTCTAGCTGTTGCTATTTTCTGTGTCCTCATCACTCCTTGTTTGTTTCTGTAACCCTGCCCACATTTCGGCAAACAGCCTTTTCATTAGACGCTCTTCATTGGAACCATCTGTGGTGAATTGACTTCCAGCTGTGATACTGACTGGTACAGCTGGCCTGTGTGTGTGTATGTGTACTTTGAGAAATCCTTCTGATATATTGCAAGAAATGGTCATTATTGTCCTTGTTTAATTATGAAGTGAATATGTTCATCCACTCTTGAATCCCAATTGGCTTTGTGACTTGCCCTGGCACAAGGGAGATGAGCATGCCTATGATACATGCAGAGGCATGCAAAATGCCTATATTTCAAGGCTTAGCCAGGATTGACGCTGGGTGCTCTGTGACCCTGCCATGTGAACATCTCATGTCCACTTGGTAACAAAAGACACACATCTCTGACATCCCTACAATTCTTTCCTAAGTTTTAGATATGTAAGGTTCTGCTACACTGTATATATGCTGACCTTAGCTGTTGGCAGACACACAGGCAAGTCTAACAGAGAGCAGTCACACCTGTCCTGGATCAGACTGACATAGCTGAGCCATGGACTGTGTAATTAAATGGTTGTTGTTTAAATTATTACTTTAGAGGGTTGCACATAAAACTAACTGGCACATGTCTGGTGATATGAAATTGAGTCTAAAGCTGAGTGTGGTGTGCATGCCATTATTATTTTTACTAATTATTATTTTGCTAAGTTTCATCTGAACTTTAAGAAGTGTATACTTTCTTATATAGTACCTAACTCGATTCTTCTAGGTACTTTCGAATCTAAAGCAAACAGCATACAGCTATTATCACCTCCTCTGGGGTCTTTCAGCACTTTAGATTTCCCTTGTCCAAGATCACATTCTTCCTAGTGCATTCAACAATTAGCGGCCCAGCACACCAGGAGAATATAGATCAGAGCAGTATGAACCTGCACAGGAACGCTCTAACAAGAGTCCAACAGATGATGCATACCCAGAGACCGTGCTAAGCTGGGGAATGCCATTAGGAAAATGTTTACTGTTTAAAAATGGTCATTATAATGCTGTTTCTACAGAGGGAAGTGAGTTAGGAGGGAGAAATAGCAAAAACATTAATGCTATAGCTTTATCCCCCATAATTTTTGTCCTAACTTTACAACGTTCCAGTTACCCTGAATATCTTTTTTCCCACCAACTTCTGACTATCTCTTAACCCATGATTGTTCCTCCTTCTACCAGAAAAGATTCTTTTTGTCCTTTTCCAGATGCCTCATTCTCCCTTTCAAATATCATCCAAAGGCACCTAGAAGGCCTATCATGTTCCATCTTACTTATTGTGCTTTTACTTTGGAAAATGCATCCTATTTTTTCTCTACCGAGAAAAACTTTGTCATTCTTAATGATTTATTTGCTCATGTATTCACGTCCCTCACTAAAGCACAATTTCTATAATAGCAACAACCTTCACTGTCTAGCTTACACACCCACACTCAGTGCTTAGCAAAGTGTGGCTACAGATTGAGCATAGGATAAATATTTTAAGAGTTTTACAGGATAAGATTTTAGTTAGTATTTTCCAGAATAATATTCTATGTTCCTTAAATGTTCTAGTGTGAGTGGAGTGTGTGTGTGTCAGGGGGTGACTGCCCATGAACACGAAGGGCAGAGAAAGATGTCCAGTGTCCTGTTCAATCTTCTTCCTTTGAGACAGGGTCTCTCAATGAACCTGGAGCTAATCTGGTGGCAAATAAGACCCAGTAATCTTCATATCTCCATCCCCCAAAGTACTGTGGTTACAGGCATAATTGAGATACAGGTTTTTATAATTGCACAGCAAACCTTTTACCAACTGAGCCATCCCCCCATCCCCATCAGTGTCATTTTATGACTTGAAACAATAGTATTTTAAATTATATGAATGAACAAATATACCATAATCTTGTCCTACAGAAAAACAAAGCAAACAGAAAGATTAATCTTTGAATGTTACTTGAGAAGAAATCCATAATCCCAGAAAGAAAAGAGCCCACTACTTTACATGGGTTGTATTGTACTACTTTGGAATGACAAGGAGAGTTGATTATCATCTTCCAATTTCATGACTATCCCTTAGCTCCCTGAGCTCAGGGTGACATTAGGAAGGCAAAGAGTTTGTAGAAGTATATACTCAGTAGTGCAGTGCACATTGAGTGGGCACAGCAATACAATTCACATATTAAATAACACTATAAAAGAATGATTTCATACATGTATAGAGAAAATAAAATTCTACTTCTTGTTTGAAAAAAAAGAATGATTTCATAGAGTTTTCAAACAGAAGAAAAGAAAAAGGACATTTTCATGCTACAAACTCCCAGAACAGTTCTTTAAATCACTTTTTCCAAAGTGGGTCAGTGTAATGTGTGTTCAGTGACCACCCATGTCTAGTTGCTAGTGCACTAATGGTCAATGGAATTTTTTAAAAGCTCAACTTTCACAATCACATTTTTCTTACATGTATTTGAACAAAGAGTCTCATAGAACTAGAAGGACCCTGGCTGTTGGAAGAACATATCTCATTTTATGGAATTAATAAAGCAAAGGTTTACGCGTTTCTCTTCCTGACATAGCCTCAAGAATCATTCTATAATCTAGATATAATGATATGGGTTTTCAATTGTGTCTTAACAAAGGCAGATAGGGCTAACATTCTAGGGTGTTGTTTCTGTATAGCATTATTGATACAGATTTAGAAATAAGGATACACTTCTATAACATGCAAAGTCTCTCTCTCTGTCTCTCTCTCTCTCTCTCTCTGTCTCTCTCTCTCTCCCTCTCCCTCTCCCTCTCCCCCTCTCTCTTCTCTTTACTTCTCTTCTCTCTTCTCTTCTCTATCCCCTCTCTCTTCCTGACCTGCTATAGGGTGCTTATCATCTAATAAACCAGACATTTGGAAAATGTAATCTTCTTAGTTTCATAGTCTGTGTTGTTTCTGTGGCTTGCACCTCATTTGTGGGATGAAGAACATTCAGTCAATTGTCTATGATTATTCAAGTTTTTATCAAGCATGTCACAGTTCCCTTGTCACTTTGAAACCTTTATCTGAGTATTCTACTGAAGGCCCCAAGACATGGACATATGGACAGAGCTGAGGTGTTACACATTTGGTCATTATTCTATTCCTTGATTTCATCTCTTTAAAAAATACACCAGTAATTAATTGTATTCATGCTCCGTGGCACAGCCTGCAAGCACTTTAAACATCACTGGGTATTTTAAAAGGCTCACTAATTAAATTCATCCTCATATGAGAGTCCACGAACTCATGGTCCACAATTCCCTATGTGTACTGTTTTCAGCTTTTCTGACTGAAAAAAAAATAAATAATACAGGACGTTATGTAAAGGCAGCAGGAATGATTTAAAACTCAAATTGGCAGGAAAATAATAATTCAAAGAAACACAATAAAATGTCATCTCAAAAATCTTATGTAGTCCAGGTTACATTAAAAATATAACACATTTACCAGCAAGGATGGAAGTCTCCTGAGTGGACAAATAATGTCACTGGTCTCACAGGTTCATTTTCCACCTGCTATTTCTATTGTGAAATTTCATCTAAACGTAATGAGGCTCAGTGATAATCGGACTCTTTGCTCCAATGCTGCTTCTGAGACCCGAGAAAAGGCTGGTTTTCCCAGCCCAGAGCTCCACTCTGTGTTGAGACACCATGTGGTATCATGGCATGTTGTAAAATTCAGACATGCGGAGATGCTCATATATCCCAGTCATACTCAAATGCTTTACAGAGGAAGATTCTCGTGATTCCTATACAATGCATTCACCACTGTGCCTACCATTCATATCCCTGGTGACCATCATATCCTTCTGATTTTAGCAAGTCTGCATTCACTCACTTCCTGTGGGTAGCCTTACTTAGTCAGACACCATTTTCCAAGTTCTCAACTAGTTATTATTAAGTTCTTCTCACCATGACCCTAAACACTTTAAATTTAATTCCCATTAGAATTTCTGAAGAAAATAATGAGTTGTGAATTAAGTACGTGAATTAATACATCAGCAGAAATGCTCTTCAACTCTTGCTGACAGACAGAAGTCTGGAAGGTTACTGACCAAGGCTAGAGCTGTAGGATGTGGTGGTTATTTCCAGAAAAAGAAGTGATGATAATGGCATGGACTGGCATGAAAATGACCAGGAAGATGGCACCAGTGACAATGATGATAAACGCTTTTTCTGAGCTTTCTCTGTGGCAGTCACTGCGCTTGTACTTTACTGTTTCATGTGCTTTTGATGCTAGTGCACTATAGAAGCACCACCTTTCACTCTTGAGGAACCAGAAGGATTGAAGCATTGCTAAATTCTCAACTGTTGACATTGCTATGTGGCATAACCAGAATTTGAACACTCTGACTCCACATTTTTACACACAGGTTTAAACTCATACTTTTAACCATTTGTGTTGGGATGCCTTTAAGGAACAGAGGAGACATTATATACAAGACAGAGGATGGCTTCAAGATGAAGGAACATAAGGGGAACTATCAGAAGACCAAGGGTGAGAAAAAGATGGCAAGAGAGAATTCAGGTAAAACACAGTGTTTGAAATGTAGAGAAAACTAAACACCTGTGGTTGGTGATGCCTTGAAACTGAGAGGATACCCTTACTATTGTCATTGCCCCAAACCAATATAATTCCTAACTGCATCCTTAAATGTTTATCCTAACACATACAAGTGAGAGCAGTGCTCACCTATATCAAAGATGCTTCTTTTTACAGCAGACAGCGACCAGTACAGAAAATGATGACAGCTCAAAACACAGAGGACAACTGACCACTAATTGCCAATCTCCAATTAAGATATTTACAACACAACTCCTATACTCAAGGCTTCGGGAACATTGAGGAAAACAGAGCAGAAAGATTTTAAGAAAAAATTTACCATTTTCATTTTCTATTCGTTAGTTGATGGGCATGCAGGCTCTTTCCATTTTTCAGTTATTGTGAATAAAGCAACCATAAACAAGGGTGAGCAGGGATCTATGTATTAGGATATAGAGTCCTTTGGGGGGGGTCACTGTATAGTGGTATAGCTGGATCAGGTGGTAAATGTATTTCTAGCCTTCTTGGGAAACTCCACATGGATTTCCATAGTGGCTACACTAGTTTACACTCCCACCACCAGTGAATAATGGTTCCATTACCCCACATCCATGCCATAATTTAATTAATTTACATATTTTACCAAGTCATTTGTTTAGTATATTTTTATTTTATTTTATTTTAGTTTATTTGCATCTTAGACATTCTGACAGGGATAAGATGAAATCACAAAGTAATTTCAATTTTCATTTCCCTTATGACTAAGGATTTTGAACATATTAAAAATGTTTCTCAACTATATGCATTTCATCTTTTGAGAACTCTGGTTTTTCGTAAAAAAAATTAATTGGATGATTTGTTTTTGTGATAATAAGTATTCTGAGTTTTCTGTATATTCTAGATACATCTATCAGATGTAAAGCTGGTAAAAAAAATTTCCCTACTCTGTAGGCTGCCTCTTCATTTGAATGATTGTGTGTTTGCTGCACCGGAGCCTTTTTGTTTGTTTTGATTTCATGAGGTCCTAGTTGTAAATTGTTGGTCTAAATGCCTGTGCTACTGAGTCCTGTTCAGAAACTTTTTTTTTTGCCAGCAAACTCAAATGTATTTGCTGCTTTTTCCTCTGCCCATTTCAGTGTGCCAGGTCTTCCACCAATGTCCTTGACCCATTTTGAGTTGAGTTTTGTGAAGGGTAGAAGGATTACCAGAAGGGATAACTAACACTGAAGACATTCCAAAAGTCATATGGAAACTTACTGCAGTAAAATTGATTCATATATATATATATATATGATGAAATAGAGTAACACTTTAATGGGGTGACAATGCCCCTATAAGACACCACCACAGGGATAACAAAATTCCAGTGCCAGGAATGTTTTTTTAATTATTATTATTATTTTATTTTAGAGCTGTTGGCCAGTGAGATCCCACAGAGCACAGGATATTGCTTATGCTTTTGATCACTCTCCAGAATTGGATGTTAAGACTCTATTGCTGAAAATACCACATGCTTGAATCATCGAATATGAAAAAAGCATATTCTTTTATATTTATCCTCCTAGTTAGTTTTCATTTTCCAAGAAGGTGCTATGTTTACTACTGGAGGAGAAAAGTAATCATCAATATTACCTAGCTGTAAACCCTAGGGTCTACAATATAGACCAGCCTAGAAAATAATTTCCACTAGTGAAATAGTACAAAAGTCATGGGAAAAACAAACCATTTTCTGATTGGATTTAAGGTGTTCTAGATAGTTTTATGTCAACTTGACACAAGCTAAAGTCATCTGAGAAAAGGGAACCTCAAGAAAATGCCTTGATAAGATCCAGCTGTAAGCTGGGCGGTGGTGGCATACGCCTTTAATCCCAGCACTCCAGAGGCAGAGCCAGGCAGATCTCTGTGAGTTCGAGGCCAGCCTGGGCTACCAAGTGAGTTCCAGGAAAGGCGCAAAGCTACACAGAGAAACCCTGTCTCGAAAAAAAAAAAAAGATCCAGCTGTAGGTAAGCCTAAAAGGCATTTCTTAAATAGTGATTGATGATGGAGGACCAAGACAATTGTGGTTGGTGTCATCCTTGGGCTGGTGGTCCTGGGTTCTATAAGAAAGCAGGCTGAGTAAGCCATGAGGAGAAAGTCATTAAGCAGCATCCTTCTACATCCTCTGCATCAGCTCCTGCCTTCAGGTTTCTGATTTGCTTGAGTTCCTGTTCTGATTTTCTTGGTGATCAAATGTGATATGGAAGTATAAGCCAAATTAAACATTTACTCCCCAAGTTGCTCTGGTCATGATGTTTCATCACAGCAATAGTCATCCTAAAACATAAAGCCTGCTCACAAAATGAAACCCAAAGCTGGCAATATTGTCAGAGTCAAGAACCTGTGGTTAAGGTCAAGGACCTATGTTATAGGTGCTAGGGAAGAATGTACTATTATTATTCTGCTGAATGTATCTAGTATTAAACTGATTTCTAATGACTTTTTGTTATACTTATAGACTATTACACCCCCGCTCCCTGTCTTCATTAGAAAAGCTTTTTGCCATAGATCATGATTAACCCAGAGACCCTACTGATCCAGGTGCAGAGAATGAGAGACTAAGAAATGCTCATGCCTTACTAAGACATCCATGTCATAAACTCCCTTCCAAGGCTCAGGGACCTATGCCCAAGAGGAGTTAGACAGACTGGAAGAGCCAGAAGTGGAGAATGCATTCAAGAATACAGTGCTTTCTGAAAGTAGCCAGGCGGTGATATATATTAACTCATAATGTAACAGCATGCCCAAGACCTGCACAAGCTCAAGTCAGACAAATCCCAGTAGAAAGCTGGGCACATTTTATAAGCAGGCCTTATGTTTTAGGGTTATTATTGCTGCAATAAAACACATGACCAAAGCAATTTGGGTGGGGGATATTTCGGTTACCTTTTATTAAGGGGCTGTTAGAAATTAATAGTTTCTGGGAAAGGGAGTGTAATTTATCTTTAAGGATGCAAGTGAATATAATCATAATACATTGTATGGAATACTGAAAAAGCTAATAAAAGGTGAAATTCAAAGTCACAACTGACATTTTAGAATGCCAAAGCTTTCATGGAAGTGTTGAAGATGATCAAACACATGGTCATTTCATTATAGAGTTTCATGAACCTGTTCTTCAAATCTAGATGGTCTTTTAATAATAATAATAAAAAAACAGAGCTATTAGAGCCATAGCAAGAGCGTGGTGGTTAGAAGAGCTAGGTAGATTTCTGTGTGTTCAGGGATACAGCCAGTATTGGAGACATACACCTTTAAGACCTGGAGGGCGGTACTTACAGGCAGTGACGAGGCAGTCATGTGGTTGGGTTTACAACCAATGAGAAGGCAGAACAGAAAGACTATTTAAACACAGACAAACAGGAAGTAGCTCTCTCTCGGGGAAGCTAGGAGCACTGCAGGAGGTAAGATTTTATCTCTGAGCTCTGACCTCTCGGCTTTCTCTTTTATATTGGCTCTGTGTTTCTTATTTTAAAAAGACGATTGGTTACATCTACACCAGATACCGGGATGAATGCTGAAAGATCAGAGAAGCAGAGCAACCAGTTACTAGTTCTTACCTCTACGAAATCCTCAGCCAAAATAGAGTGAGTACCTGTTTCTCACACCTTATATACCTTTCTCTGCCCTTCCATATTTCTTCCTGGGATTAAAGGCGTGCGTGCTTCTCAAGCAAAGGTATGAGATCTCAAGTGCTGGGATTAAAGGTGTATGCCACCACTGCCTGACCTCTATGTCTAATCTAGTGGCTGGCTCTGTCATCTGATCCTCAGGCAAGTTTACTAGGGTACACAATATATCACCACGTGAACCCACTCTTTATTCTCTCTTTCTTTGCTCTCTTCCTAAAACTATTCATCAAGCCCATATTTCAAATTGACTTGGAGCTGAAAATAGAGTCTACACATTTTATCATTGACTTTCACCTAAATGGAAGCATGTTAAATGGTAGTTAAGAGGGAAGACTAAGATGGTGATATACATGTTCCACTTCCAGAAATATCTTCAGAATGAAGTCCTAAAAAGTACATTATTCCATCGGGGCATAGCCTGACATTTGAATAAGGCAGATTGTCCTTGTTAAAGAGAAAAAAATCTCTCTCTCTCTCTCTCTCTCTCTCTCTCTCTCTCTCTCTCTCTCTCTCTCTGTATGAGAGAGAAAGAAAGAAAGAAAGAGAGAGAGAGGCTATTCCAGGTTTTTAAAATATACTCAAGAAATATTGTGATTCTCTTCCTATAGTTTGTTTAAGTTCAAATTGAAATATGAGCAACACTGGCTCAAGTTTACATCTTTACTTATCTATCCTCTTTGTCACAGTATCATTTTACATAAAGTAGTGATTTGGTCAGATAGAAAGAAGATTTGCTTGTTGGAAAGTCATGTTCCTTTCCTTCACTTATACCAGGAACAAATTTAGGTTTATCTGCTTGCTTATTCCAAGAAGTACAAGTAGTTAAGAAGTTGGCCCTATCTGTCCCAGTGGGCCATGGTGGGTTTCAACCAGTCCAGTATGAGTGAAGCTATTGTTCATGTCCAGACATATTGTGCAAATAAGATAGCCAATTTTCCCATAAATATTTAATTCAGAATGCCCAATAGAAGATGGAAATACTTGGTAAACAGTTGGGTCCCACATCCTCAAATTGTAGAATCTAATGATTTCATAATTCTAATTACTTCAATATATTTGAAATCTATTTTCTAGGCATCCTGATCTAAATGTAAAGACAAAGTATCTTTAAATCTTTCTTTGAAACAACTTAAAACTTACTTGTGGTATAAGTTCATGCCTACGGCTATATAATAAACTTGCTAGTTTGTTAATACTGAACACTTTGTATACTTCAAGTTTTATGCAATGATTGATGCTAATGTGGCATATGATACTTCATAAAACACTTTAGCTTACAAAAGTTATCTCACTTTGTTCCTTAATATCCAGGATCATTTGCTGAGTGCTTGCATGGCTTACAGGGTTGGCCAATTGGGTATGGTGAGGAATGAAGAAAGGAAAAACACTAGGATACAAAGAAATAGACAGAGACAGAAAAGCTGGAACAGGGTTGACAAGGCTCCCTGACCCTGCAAGCATAGCTTATTTATTGTATACAGTTCAACAGGAGGACAGCTGAATAAGGAGACATGGTTATTATATAAAGCTGAAAAAGAAGACAGGTTTAGCTAATCTCAGTAGGAACAGTCTCTGTAGGGGGGCTGTCTTCAGGCTTTAAACATCTGGAGCAGGGAATTATGGTGGACTATAGTGGATATTTTATATTTTCACTATCAATATTACACTCAGACCCTAAAGGAAGGCTCTGCCATCTGCTGACCCTCACCCTATGGGGAAAGTTTTGGCATATTTCTCATGGGTTTGAGGCTTGGGGGGGTGGTCCTTGACATGGCTGTGCCTATGTCAACAATACATACTCATTCAGGAGTTCATTCGCTTAGGGCTTCGTTTTCTCTGGAAAATTATTATCCCCCTTTATAATGGATGGAAATGAAAATATTGTATCTAATGCTGTTTTCCTTGAATTGTGTTATAAAGAAGCAGGAAATCAAAGTTCTGTGCATTTACCCTTGAGCCTTCAGTATTGCTGATATGTATATGAATTAGATTGAGAAGGTCCACTTTTCCTTACCACTCCAGAGCCATATGGGGTCTAGTTTCGTGTCACCTTGCTGGTCAGGTGACCACACACAGGGCAACTTACACCACACATTTATTGTTTTATATTCTTAGAGATCAGAAATCTAAAATCAGTCAGCAAAGCTTTGTTCCTTCTGATGGTACTAGAAGATGTGCTTTATTTCTCCTCCAGTCTCAGGCTGTGTACATTCACAGCTCCTGGCTCTTCCTCTATCTTCTAAGCCAGGAACATCACATATTATTATGTCTTTAATCTCCTTCCGTTCTACTATAAATATTTCTGTGATCCTAGTCAAATAGTTCAGACTAACTCCCCTTCTTGAATCAGGACCTACTCATGAACACATTTTACCTCTGCTACACGAAGAAACCTATTTATGAGTTTCTGAGACCAAGGTGTAGACATCTTTTCATAGGCAGGGAGTTGAGTTGTATTCAATGTGTAACAAATTCATCTCATAGACCACTTTCTTTGACCTCAAAGGAGTTGAGCTGTATTCAGTGTGTAACAAATTCATCTCATAGACCACTTTCGTTGACCTCAAAGGAGCTTCTCAAATGTTGGTACAATAGGTTTATAACACAGTGATGTAGGAGAGACTCAACTAGAGGATATAAGTTAGACTTTAAACTATTTAACCTGTGGATAACTTCCATACTATCGCTTATCTCTTTTAAGATTTCATTCATCACAGGAAAAAAAAGTGAGCAGAGCACTGTAATATTATTCATAGTAAAAGCTGACTTCTTGTGTCATTGTGTTCATTTTTTATTTAAAGTGGATTTAAGAAACATTTCCAAATGTATTATTAAATACCACAAGCCTTTTAACCACAGAAACCCATTGGGAGTCACTAGACTATTGCCATAGGGTGAAGATGAAGGAAAATGACACCAGGTGTAAGTGAGTGTTCTACCTGTCTCACATATGTCATGCTCTAACTTTTCTCCTGAACTCTCTTTGTACAGACTATCTCCCTCCACTGGGGTTGTGTGACCTAATCTGCTCCCTCAACTCATGTGTTCAGATTGGACCTTGCTGGTTTAAAATGTCTCCTCAACAGTCAAAGTTTCTTGCTGGGCAGTGGTGGCCCAGGCCTTTAATCCCAGCACTCAGGAGGCAGAGGCAGGCAGATCTCTGTGAGTTCGAGGCCAGCGTGGGCTACAGAGTGAGTTCCAGGACAGGCTCCAAAGCTACACAGAGAAACCCTGTCTCAGAAAAACAAAACAAAACAAAAAGAATGTGCTGGCCTTGTCACTAACTTATTTTCTATAACTTTCTTCCAGGGAAAGAGAAAGAACAACCTCCTGGGTGCCAAGGCATTTTACATAGAGATGGGGATAGCTATGAATGTCACAAGTAATATTCAACGCCTACTGAGCTGTTAACCTAATGAAAGGAACCAGATAGGGCACCAAGCTGGAAAGGAAAACCTGGGCTGATCTCTTTAACACCCTTTTGTGGGCAAGGTAATAGTAGCCTTTTGATGTGGCTGGCTGTGTGCTATGGGATGATCTGTATGTCAAATTACTCTAATTGTTCAATAAATAAAACACTGATTGGCCAATGGCTAGGCAGGAAGTATAGGTGGGACTAACAGAGAGGAGAAAAGAAAGGACAGGAAGGCGGAAGGAGTCACTGCCAGCCACCACCATGACAAGCAGCATGTGAAGACGCTGTAAGCCACAAGCCACATGGCAAGGTATAGATTTATGGGAATGGATTAATTTAAGCTATAAGAACAGTTAGCAAGAAGCCTGCCATGCCATACAGTTTGTAAGCAATATAAGTCTCTGTGTTTACTTGGTTGGGTCTGAGTGGCTGTGGGACTGGAAGGTGACAGAGATTTGTTCTGACTGTGGGCAAGGCAGGAAATCTCTAGCTACAACTGTGTGCTACAGTTGTCAAGTAAGCATTGGCTATGTTTTCTCTGGGTCAGCACAGCATCCAGCTTCAAGATAAATTGGTTGTTGCATCAATAACTTTGGTCTTGGATCTTTATGAAAATGTTGATATGCTTTAAGCTCATATTGCCAGGGTTATGTAGTTGGCACCTGTATGAGAGGTGTTCAAGGGGGCTCCACATGCACAAACTTGGGGACACACTGAGCAATCTGCTCTGAGAATTTGTCCATGGGCAGGAGGTGGTGATTAAGGACCTATAAGCATATGTGATATCAATGACCATTAGATAGCTCAATAAGCAATTTGAATCATCTGTTTAGTTTACTAGATTAAGTATTTCAGTGTCAAACACACCTTCAGTTCACTAATAACAATGGACACTATCAGCTCCGAAATTAAAATTTAAACTATATATATATATATATATATATATATATATATATATATATATATATATAATATTCATTGAATTAATACTCATGCCAGATATCTTGTCCTTATATAAATATTTTATAAGGTTATTTTACAAAATGATGATTGCCATTTATTTTGAAACATAAATAAACTAAGAGAAATAGAAATGTGATCATTGGCCTTATACCAATAATGGGCTCAAAATTATTTATTTATTTTTCTTTTAATTTTGATAATATACTATAATTAAGTTACTTCTCCATTACTTCTCTTCCTTGCAAACCCTCCCATATACTTCTCTTGATTCTTTTCTAATCCATGGCCTCAGTAAAGACAGATTGAGATAGAAAAAAAAACACAGATTATAGTGTGTTTAAAAATGTGTGTAGGCTTAAAAAAAGAAGAAATTGGGTATAAACAGTCATAGAAAAAGTAGTTTATGGATAATAAGATAAAGTCCTTAAATAAAAATAAAATAATATAAAAAGGATAAGTCACATAAAGATAGAAAATACACAGACAGTCTGGATCCTATATGGTGTCTTGTTGACTTTGAATATTTTCATTCTTGATGGATAAATGATAGCTCCAGAGAGACTTTGGATTATGGAAACTGCTAAATTATACCTTCTTATATATTTAAAAATGTCTTTATTTTAAAATAGAAGTAAAAGATATGTTGGATTGAAGAAGAGATTATGCTTTTATTTCTACAGAAAATGGATGGCTATAGATTCATTGAAGTTTAAAGAGGACCAGATTTGATCAGGCAAAAAAAAATCCCTGAAAATCCTAGCTACAGACATCAAGAAATAAACTTAAAAAATTACAAAACAGGTGATATATATTTTACCTGCTCAAAAATAAAACAAAAATCATCTTTAACTGAATTGCACACATGGCAATCCATACTTGTGTTAATGCAGACACACATGTTACCTTTGAAAGTTTGTGTGTTTCAGAATAAGGGGACCAGACACCAATGAAAATGGGTGGCCCAGGCGATCCAGCCTCTCAAAGCATCTCTGCTGCAGTTTCCTCAGAGTTCTGCATCCAACACAGCTTCAAGGCTGCTGGCTGAGATGGTCTAGCCTCATAGACTATTCTATCCAG
The DNA here is from genome assembly GCF_049852395.1 of Peromyscus maniculatus bairdii. Taxonomy (NCBI): domain Eukaryota; kingdom Metazoa; phylum Chordata; class Mammalia; order Rodentia; family Cricetidae; genus Peromyscus; species Peromyscus maniculatus. The sequence goes on from NC_134853.1 coordinate 117,631,329, forward strand.
GACTTGACTATTATCATAATTTTCTTGGGGTCTCCCAAAGATTCCAGAGATCCAGACAACAGGAAGCAGTCTAAAGAACACAACACCCACATTCCCAAGAGATGGTGTGGGTGGTTTTGGTCATTCAGTGTGTTATGGATATTTTTAAGCATTTAGAGGAGTTTGTTACAAATTATTGTTGGTCATGGTCAGAGCAAAAGCTAAACAAAGAGATAAGATTCAAGGATCTCTTTCTAAAAATAAAAATGGGGAATATAGCATAAAAATTATGAGATAAAATGGTAGGTTGTTGAGTCCATGTTTGAATAACCACTAGTCTCAAATATTTTATATTGGTATGGACTTTTGTATATTGATACAAATTTAAGGTTATTTTTGTGAGAATATACTATACATATATTTCTACTCTTGTTTAAGGTATTGTACCTATTCAGCTCTTTATTAATGTAATGTAAAGTTCTAGTTCTTGAAAGCTATTTAGGATAATAAAGAAATACAGGTTAGTCATCTATCAAACTTATAGTCATGTTAGTTATATTTTCCAGGTCAACCAGAGACATATTTTAAATAGATAGATGGTCTTCAAACACTTCCAAGACATACAGAATATGACATTTAGAATTTTTAATAACATTGGGCTTTTTATGAGAGTGGGATATGTCTGTTCCTGGAAGAAACGCTATACTTTATAAAAGGATGATGGGCATTGAAGAACCTCCATACAGAGTTTGATTTCTTTGTGGCAACTACCAATTTGGACAAGAAACTACCCTTGACTCAACTGTTGACAATATGCTGTCAAAACTGGACTAGCAGGACACAAAAAAGTGACTGCTCAACTTTGCCAAGGCAGGCGAGGCCAGTCCTTCAAAAATTCCTGCTTTACAGAAAAGTCTGGCAGATATTCTAGGTCCATATGCTGAAGATGGATGCCCCAACATTACAGAGGAACACTGGAGTGACTATCCAGGCATCCACATGTCTCTGTTGTTTCATAGTTTTGAAATTTGCTTGTTCTGCACTTCCTGTTTAAAAGTAATATTATATCCTCCTCAGGTTTATGATGGAATTGAAGACTAGATAGTTATAACTGCAGTTTCCCTTAGTCATGATAAAAAGTAAATTAGATACAAAACTTTGGACTCATCAAGAGAGAACAGATAATGGAATATTTTCTTTGAATTTGCCAAATATTAATGGACTTGACATTGGAAATGTATTTCTTGCTTGGTAATTGTTCCTATTGTGTACAGTTTCCCATTGTTAGTGTTAAAATCTTTCCTTTTTATTTAGACAAAATGGATAAATGTTGTAGAATAATTTTTTATACACTGTGAAGATGTGTCACTTGGATTTTTTTAATAAAAAGTTGAACAACCAACAGCTAGGTAGGATTTTGGGGGCACTGGAAAGAAGGGAAGAGATGCAATGAGATGAAGAGCAAGCAGTATGGGCACTATGGAGATGAGGTAATATGTCCATAAGGTAAAAAGTAAATCAATAGGAATAGGTTAATTTGTGTTATAAGAGCCAGTTAAAAACAAGCCTTAGCTACTGGCTGTGATTTCATAATTTGTAATAAGTCTCCGTGTTGTGATTTGGGAGCTGGTTGGCAGAACAGAGAAAGACTAAATACACAGTTGTACAAGGGAACATGCATAAAGGGTCAGTTATAGGATGCAAAGTTTAGAAGACCACATTTATTTCCATTGTATATGTTATTTTGAATCTTTGGCCTCTTGTAGATCTGGAATGTTCTCTGTGTCTTAAATTCTTGGTCCTATCTTGATGCTATTGATAAGTGGTGGCCAACTAAGATGTATGGAGTTTTTAGGGGGTGTGCTCTTCAAGGAGAGTGTGAGTCTGCCTCTTCTCTCACTTGGCTCCCAACCACAAAATGGAGAGTATTATTCTGGCATGTACATCCCCTATGATCTTCAGTCTGGCCACAGACCCAAAAGCAAAGATGCCATTCATAGATTAAATAAAACTTGAAAAAGTTTGAGCCAAAGTAAGTATTTTTTAATTAAAATATAATTTTATAATTTCCTTTTCTCTTTTTTCCCTTCAGCCCCTTTTCTCCTCAAATTCATTTTGAGTTGCTTACTTGGAGCATTTATTGCAGTGACTGCAAGCTAGTTAATTTAAGAAAGAATATAATCCTTCCAGTTCTGGCAGGATGCTAACAACAAATTCATGGAACGACACTGGTAGAAGCCAAACATTATGAAAGAAGAGAGGAAGATAGAAATGGAGATCATTTGACCCACTGTTATATAAGGAAATTGAAGCTTAGGAAAGTAAAACAACACTCAAGGTTCATATGAGAATTTTATACATAAGTTCTGTATAGCCATCATGTCTACCCCTGTATTTTCCCCTTCTGACTCCTCTCATGCTCCCTTTCTCTCTAATTCATAATCTCTTTTTATTTAATTATTATTATCACACACACACACACACACACACACACACACACACACACACACACCCTACAGAGTTCATTTAATGTTGCTCAAAAGCACATATATTTAGGGCTGACCCTTTGATCTTGGGTAACTATCAGAGAGCTCTTCCCTGGAGAAAACTGATTTTTCTTTCAGTAGCCATTGAATGTCTATTGTCTTCATGTAGGTGTGGGGCCACCGTCCATTTTGGAATGGCAACTTGGAGTGTCCTTTGTTTAGGTATTGTTTAGGCAACCATATTGTTGAGATCCAATGAGGGTAGTGTCCCTGTACTATCTAGAAGACATAGTCTTACAGCAAGCATATTGGTCATCTAACTCTCACAGTTTTTCAACCCACCCTTTCCATGAATCCACTTGACGTTTATGTGTAGGGTTACATGATAGATGAATCAATTAATGTTGGGATTCCCAAGGTCAGGAAGTCATAAAATTTATTAGACACAGGGAAACATGAAATCTTGGACAGTCTCCTCTTTAGAATACTTCTATTTTTAAACAGTGCAGAAAATGGTTTGTACTTCATTTATTTGTGTACTAATTTTGAAATAAGCTGTACCACATAAATTTTCCAGAAAAAATGATGCAATTAAGCCTGGAGTATTTGAGGAAGGACAACAACATGTGGCTGTAATTATAATGGCAAAACATCTTGGTAACACACTGACTTATTAGTGCAGTAATTAGTGTTGGTGCAATGCATACTGAATAGACCATAAAACAAATAATGCAATGTAAAATCCTAAAAAAAGGGGTTCATAATTTTCAAATGAGCAATCTTTGGATATTTTGCTTGTGGCAGCAACCATTTGGACTGAATTGTTTCAGGCACTCCACATAGGAGGCTTTGTCACCCTTACCAGTGTAGAATATTAGAATTTCAACTTCTGACAAATTACAGAATTACTGTATGAAACCTGGAAAATTAGAACCAAAATGAACTCTGTTAGGCACTTATTATATAAATGCTAAAGAGTAAGTGAACATTTACTGCATAATCTTAGATTCTGAAATAGGCTAGGTCAATAAGCAGATATTAAAACCCACAAAATAGATTTACCCATTCCAGTGCAGACATATTTTAAAACATCATGTTATGCACCATAAATATACACAATTTTATATGTGAATCACATTTATACCTTGCAGAAGATGGGGAGAAAGGGAAAGAGAGCAAGTTAGCCAAGAGCTGTAGTTGTTCAACTCTGGGGAGGGTTCCTCAGAGTGTGTTATAGGAATAGCCGATGCTGCTCAGCAATATTTAACCACTCTTTGTCTATGATTGTGAATAGTCTATGAGACTCTTAAAGTCACAACAGAGCCCTCTCAAGGGTTCAGATGGGAAATTCAGTATAGCATAATGTCCTAGGCCATGGCCCAGAAACAGAGAAGGCAAGGTGTGAGGGAAACTAGAAAAAGGACAAAGGCTACTAGTAGTTCTATATGGATCTTGGGGTTCAATCCAGGGTTTAAGACCATGATTAGATGTGGCACCTCACCCTTCCCATTGATAAACATCAAAAAATGGCACATTCCTGTCTCCCAAAGCTGAAGGTTTGGTGTGATGACTTGGCACCAGACTGCAGGCATTTCCCATGGTTTACCACATTTGTCCTTTCTTCTTGAAGACAGCCCTAGGAGGAGGACACTATTTTCATCCTCTTCAACTCATGCTGAAAGGATCAGTGTTTGCCCAAGGTTATACAGATAACAGCAAACCAGAATGGAAAATACTTGGTTAGTTCAAATGTGTAGTATTCACACTGTGGCTACCTGTTGGATGGTGTAAGAGGAAGTCTAATATGTGACTTGTTGATGATGGAAGGCTGCCTTAAAGGATGTTTGCTTAAGGATATTTTAGATGACAGGTGAGACTTGCCTACCTGTTGAAATAAATCATCAGTCTCCAAAGCTGAATCAAGTTAAGGATGCAGAGGACTCATGAAGAGATACAATTGAGCCGTAAGTACTACAACCAGAGAAGGCATTTCCATGTCTCTGCCATGCCATAAAGGTCTCATGATACTATTGTTGATAGCCAAAGAATACCGTTTTATACATCTAATTTGGTAGGCTACTATTCCCCCAGACAAATCCAAAGTTTTTAAATTAAAGTCCTAACTTTGTTTCTTACTCTTGGTGAAACTTTGGATGTGATTTTTTTTCTCTAAGCCCCAATTTTCCCATACAGAAGATAGCAATGAGAACATTCTAGTTTGGTTTCTATTGCTGTGATAAACAACATGACCAAAAGCATCTTACGGAGGAACGTGCTTATTAGGATAACAGTTTTAGTCCATCATTGTCAGAGGGCAGAACAAGAATTCAAGGCAGAAACTGAAGCAGGAACTGAAGGAGACACCATGAAGGAATGATGCTTAGTCATTTGATCATCATGACTTGCTCAGCCTGATTTCTTTTACGACCCAGGACCCTCTGCTGAGGGTTGGTACATCCCTCAGTGATCTGGAACCTCCCAAATCAGATAAGTCAAGAAAATGCCCTACAGATTTGCCTACAGGCCATTTTAATGAGGGCATTGTCTCATTTGAGGTTTCTGCTTCTTAGATGATGCTAGCTTCTGTCAAGGTGATAAAAACTAACCAACATAGAGTTGATTTTTTAAATTGTGAAGTGAGAAGTCTGGATAGAGAATGCATAGGTTGGGATTTCAGTTGTGTTTTGTTGTTGTTGTTGTTTGTTCTGTGGCCTACATCTAGAGAATTAATCACTCCTCTCTTTGATTTCCACTTAAAAATCATATTGAAGACTACTTTTTACACTTTTAAATTTTTTATTGGCTTAGGGTTTTCTGGTTTTATTTATATTTTCTGTGGTACTAATACCAAACCCAGAATATCCTCACTGCTAGTTCCACATTCACCAGTAAGATAGTTCCTCAGTGCTATGATAGTCTGAAGATAACATGTTTTGTTCCATGTAAAATACTTAAAATGCCCAATTTATGGTTGTTATTGTAAGTGTTGTTGCTGGCTGAGTAAGTAAGTGATTCTCTTTCTCTGTCCTTCACATCAGTCCATTGAATAAGAAAGTCGGGGGTTGTAGAGATGACTCTGTTGTTTAGGTAAGTCATTACTTTTACACACAACCCAGGGTGGATTTCCAGGTAAAACACCCATGCACACAAGATTTTTATAAAAGGGGATGGGACTGTAAGAGAATTACCTTCTCTTCCAGAGTACCCATGTTCAATTTCCGGCACACACAATAGTTCATAACATCTATAATTCCATTATAAGAAATCCAACACCTTCTTCTGGCCTCTGTGGGCCCCAGGCAAACAAGCTGTGCCTACACTTATATATGGACTAGACACCCACACCACCCATAAAGCAAAGATAAGAAATTTAAAAAGTGATTTTAGTGTATGCAATTTAACATCATATTGGATTCTTGCAAAACTTATAGATACCAGGTTTCTTTTTCTTCTCAGAACTATTGAGTTTACTCTCAAATATTCCTTTTATACAATATATAATATATAATTTTAATTAATTACACACATATAATATACCACAAGTTTGAATGAATAACCTTGCATGGAGACAGCTTGTATGGCTGTAGCATCAGTAACTCCCTTTGTCATGAGCACATCACACACTTGTTCTGACCCACTTTGGGAAAAATAGGAATCTTTTTTAAATTACTCCATGGTAGGGATATAATATTTTTAGTCAGTGAGAAACAAGTGTGAATCTTAGTACTGGCATATATTAGCTGTACTCTTGGTAAAATGACTAATATTTTCTAATTCCCAATTTTCTTATGAGTGAATTACTGTGAATATGAACTGCTCCTGCATAAATAGGGTAAGACATAGAGAGTTAAGGTAGTTAACATGTAATCATCTGGACACTAAGGCTGAGGGTATGAACCCTGTGCTCTTCCACATTTGTTCCACCTTCCCCCAATCACTTTCCCAAACTCAAGTGTCCATGTAAGTACATTAACTCTGCCAAGGTTAACCTTCATGTGTTGACTATGCAGAAAGCATATCTTAACCTCATTTAAAATTTTCAAATGTATGTATTGGTGTGGGCAGAATGATGATGGGAGTATTCTCTTGGCTATAGTCCTTTCAGTATGTTCCTGGGACATTGGTTCTAGTAGCAAGGCTATCTCCTACTCAGCAAAATCTCTTCCACTGGACAGCCACCAGACAAAGATTGTTTTCAAAACATTCTTCTCAATAATTTTTAAGTGCTTCCTAGTCTCATTATAAAATTGATGCAAATTAACTTGAGAGCCAAAATGCAAACCCTCTCCAAGGAGTCCTCTTACTGTGTTGTCTGTCCTGCTGTCTCTGCCATGCGCCTCTCCGAGGAGTCCTCCTATTGTGCTGTCTATTGTGTTGTCTCTCCCATGTGCCTCTGTGTCTTCATAGACTTGTTTATCTGATCTGCTTCACCCTCTAACCTTAGAGCTCTTAAGAGGACCAGAGGATAAATCATTCAACTATTGAATTTTCAGCATCTATACCTAAGTCTAGTGCCTGCCACAGTGTGCTTATGAAACAATACACAAGTGAATGGATAAATATGAAAGTCCCTTCCCTTTCCAGTTCCTTCTTTGCTTTACATGCAGTCTTGATCTCACACAGATTCACAAAGAAGATATGGACATCATGATTTAGTTAGGAAATTATTGGAAGACACTTTTTATAACTCTTGCCATAATTAATGTGACAAGAAATAATAATTGACTTAGTAATGTAATCAAATCAGAATGTATTTGATTTGATCTGTCAAGTTGTTATTCATATCTCTAATCCTTCTAGTCAGAGCTTTCAACACTTAATTATTTCTGAAAGCAAGAAAGGCAGGCACATGCAATGTCAGGCTTGGCTGGAAGAAATGAAGAATTGCTGGACCCTTGATTCATTCTGTAAGGCTGTGGAGGTAGTAGGTGTGTCTTTTTCTCATGCATATGCTTTGTATGTGCCAATAATGTTTATTGAATAATGGAGGTCATATGTATAGTTCTTCAAAAACATACAGTCTCTTGAATATTTAGTGTTGTTTGTATAATATTCTATGAGCCCCCCCTTCCATCACCTCCCAAAAGAAAACTAGTCAGGCAATGTTTGCATATGCCTTTAATCTCAGCACTCAGGAGGCAGAGGCAGAGGTAGGTGGAACTCTGTGAGTTCAAGACCAGCCTGATCTGCAGAATGAGTTCCAGGACAGCCAGGGCTACATAGAGAAACCCTGCCTTAAGACCCCACCCCCGACCAAAGAAAATCAAACTAAACCAAACAAACAAAAACAAAGCAAGACAAAATCCACTGGTCTCCAAATGATTACTTCTTTGGACAGTTTCTGAAAGTGTAAAGGGGCTTCCTATAAGACTTGTTACTTACTGAGCATCCATGGAATCTGAAATCTTCATACACAACACATGTCTTCCTCACAAAATACATATCTTAGCATCTCTATTTATAGGCAAATACCTAGAATTCAAGATTGAAAAAACACAATGAACACGTTCAGTTTCAGAACCATCTTTCTCACTCATGTCTGTGATGTAATAAATCCAGAATATTTACATCAATTCAAACGCTGTGTGTATATCTGCCTTTGTAATTTAACTAAGCTGTTCTTAATCTTTGGCTATCTACTCTTATTGATTTTTTTAAAGCAATAGCACATATTAATAAAGTTGACTCCAAAATGATACACTTTAACAATATGAGTTTGAATGTTCATTTAGCTTATTTAACAAAATATTGAGAAAGCAACTATGTGAAGTAATAAATGCCTAAACAAAAACATAGCTTCTCTACGTATAAGTACAGAAATCATAAGTCATGATGAATTATAATGGCTAAACTTTATTGTAACTTGGCACACCTGGGAATAAGGAACCTCAGTTAAAGAATTGTCTGTGGACCATTTTCATAAAACCTCAGTTAAAGAATTGTCTGTGGACCATTTTCATGATGCTAACAAAGGAGAAAGGTCAAAACCATTTTGGTTATTTGTAACCATTTATTACATCCCTAGGCAGGTAGGCCTGGGCTATATAAGAAAGGTAGCTGGGCATACTAAAGAAAATGGGCCAGTACACAGCTTTCCTCCATGGTTTCTGTCACTGATCCTGACCTGATTTTCCACAATCATGTCCTGTGATTGGGACATGTAAGCCAAGTAAATCCTTTCATCCCTAAGTTGCTTTTTGCCAGTGTTTAATCACAGCAACAGAAAGCAAATTAATACTGAAATTGGTACCAGGAACATGGGTGTTGCTGTGAGGAACCTCACCGTGCTGTTTTACAGAGGATTATGGAAGTCTTTTGGAGCTCTTATCTGGAAAAACCATTGAGTGCTTAAGGACTAATGGGATGTTCAGTGGGAGTTTGGAAGATGAGAATATTGAGAGAAATGCATATGACAGAGACCTGGCTTGTGCAGTTTCAGAGGGAAGTTTAGGGGTTCTTCTCAGACCCCTACAGGAGCTATTCCATGATACATTTGAATTAGAAATCTGTATTGCTTAAGGGTAGGCCCCATGTGCAGCAGTAGATAGCCAACACAAAACAAATTCAATGGTATTTTTTGTATGTGTTTTTGTCTCATGTTGCATTGTTTGAACATTTTTCTCTCCAGTTGGGTTGTCTTGTCCAGCCTCAGTGTGAGGGCTTTCACCGCCTTGTCTTACTTGTTGTGTCCTGTTTGAAGGTCATCTCTTGGAGGCCTGCTCTTTTCTGAAAAAGAAACAAAAAAGGGGTGGATCTATGGGAGAGGTGAGGTAGGGGAAGCTAGGAAGAGTGGATGGATGAGAAAATGTAGTTGGGGTGTGTGAGAAAAGAATCTATTTTCAAAAACAACTTGAAAAAAAAGTTTATATGGTTGATGTTTGATACTCATACCCAAACTTGATTTGTTTTTTCCATGAATTCTTTCCATAATCTCTAGCATTTAAAATAGGATGAATTTTCCATCATTCAATATTATATATTTTTAAAAAATCAGACCCTTCTGAAATAAAATTTATAATTTATTTATCAATATAGTAGAAACTTCTGGAAGGCAGAACCAGATATTTTTACCTACATACCCTCATAAGTAAGACGAGTACCTGGCATGAATATATTTTATAAAAATTTGGAATAAGAAAGTAAATAATTTGATTTTTTTCTTAAATTCTATTTTTCAGTAAAATAAGGAGAGAGAAGATTCTGTTGGAAATTTGGTGGTGGTTAAAATAATACAGATATTGATTATGCCTATGACTGTGTAAATACATACACGAGAAAAGCTCAGAGGTAAGGAGAATTCTTTTTGGGTAAAAGTGCTTCCTGAAAAGGCTTGGATTCCCAGAACTAACTTAAAAGTTGGATACTGTAATATACATCTCTATAAGTGCAGTACTCATGTTGGGAGATAGAAATGAGAGGCAAAAATGAGAATCCCCAAAATCTCACAGGCCAGCTAGCCTAGTACAGACAGCAGAAAACCAGCAAATAGACACTCTCTAAGATAAGATAGATGGTAAGGACTGATACCCAAGGTTGTATAGTAGGTGATTTGTCACCCCATTATAGAATAGCTTCTTTTAAACTCTTTGCTTTCCTCTTACTACCCTCTAAAACTTTAGAGTAAAACTCTGTTGTGGAAGATACCACATGTATGATGCATAGAACGTGAAGAAGTCTAGGATTCACTTGGAGGCTTCATTTCTCCTGGCTAGCTTTCATAGTGTTAAAAGGTATTGTATACTCCACCAGAGAGGGGAAAAAAGTAATCTCAATCTTATACAGCTATGAATCCCACAAACTACAGTAGTGATAGGCCTAACAAGACATGCTGACTGGTACAGTAGTGGAAGGAATATAATGGGAGTAACCAACAACATCCTGATTTGATTTAAGGCCTGCTTCAACACAATGAAACCTGTATCTGGCACATTTATTGGACCAAAAACCCTGTGGCTAGACAGGTCCTAGGTCATAAGGGGAGAACCTATTATTAGTCTGCTAACTGACTCCTAATGACTTATCATTATAATATAGACTAGCATATCTCTCACTCCTCACTAGAGAAGCTTTTATTTATTTATTTATTTTTTTTTTTTTTTGGTTTTTCAAGACAGGGTTTCTCTGTGTAGCTTTGCGCCTTTTCCTGGGACTCACTTGGTAGTCCAGGCTGGCCTCGAACTCACAGAGATCCGCCTGCCTCTGCCTCCCGAGTGCTGGGATTAAAGGCGTGCGCCACCACCGCCCGGCACTGAGAAGCTTTTATTTTTAGAGTAGAACATAATTAACATAGAAATGCACAACTCACCAAGGTACAGAGAATCAGAGACTGCAGAATTCTAAGCCTTAAATAGGATGCTTACACCATACTCCTTCCTTCCAAGGATCACAGTAGATGAGGGTGCAGAAATATTGTAAGAGCCATAATTGGTGGGTGACTATCAGGGAACAGTATTTTCCAAACAAAACAGGCAGTTGCATATATAATTTCACAGAACAGATAGCATACCCAATGCCTACATGAAGTCAAGTCAGACGAAATCCCAACATAGCAAGGGAAGGTAGGTTCAAAGTCCCACCCCCAGCTGAGGAGCTATGGGCAATTAAAAGTTGCCAGAAGAGGGCCAGTTTTTCTTAAGGATTTGACCTCTATTAGTTCAACCATACTCCATGATGGACTTTAAGATGTAATGTAGATGTAACCAATCGTATTATTAAAATAAGAAACACAGAGCCAAGGTAAAAGAGAAAAGCCGAGAGGTCAGAGCTCAGAGATAAAATCTTACCTCCTGCAGTGCTCCTAGCTTCCCCGAGAGAGGGAGGTACTTCCTGTGTCCCTGTTTAAATAATCTTTCTGTTCTGCCTTCTCATTGGTTGTAAACCCAACCACATGACTGCCTCATCACTGCCTGTAAGTACCGCCCTCCAGGTCTTAAAGGCGTATGTCTCCAATACTGGCTGTATCCCTGAACACACAGAAATCTACCTAGCTCTTCTAACCACCACGATCTTACTATGGCTCTAATAGCTCTGACCCCAGGGCAACTTTATTTATTAACATAAAATTAAAATAACATTTCAGTACAAATAAAATATCACCACATTTCCCCTTTTCTATTTTAATAAAAAGAAAAAAGGCAAAACGTTATAACTAACAAAAGAAAAACTATATACAAAAGTACAATAACTATATACAATATATACAAGTAACAAATACCTAAACGATGTCTAGTCCATTTGTATTTGACAAATCAGAGAAAATAATTCCCTTATCTATCCTATTTTAGTAAGTCCAAAATGTATCTAATTCACTTTCTATCCTAATTAATCTTCAACTATAACTAACTAATCTTCAACTCCCTCAGAGACCCAAGAAGGAAATAATATTAGCTAACAAAAATAAAAACAGGAAGTGCACAAAAGCAACTTCCAAAAATTTTGTGAGTCGACAGAAACAGCCAGCTGCCTGGACAGTCACCTGAGGTTTCTCTGCAGTGTTGGGGCATCATCTTCAGCCTATAGGCTTAGCGTATCTGACAGACTCATTTGTGAAGTAGGTTGTACACAAGGTCAACAGTTCAACCTCACACTGGGTGAGAGCAGTCCATGTACCAGAAACACCTGAATTCCACTAGTGTCATGTCATGATTCAGGATTTTAAATTCTGGAAATTGTTGATGGTTTTTGGATTCAGCTGTCCATTCTTCTTGGCTGTGTATATATGGCTTCATCTAAGCATCCCCTTCTCCACATCCCTCTATTAAATGCCAGTCTACTATTGAGAGGCGTGAGCTTTCAGTTGCTGTTCCATTGCACAACAGAAGCCATCGGCCCACTGCCTGTTCAGCTGCCTTCGAAGAAAAGGACACTGTACCTTTTCCAGATTGTGAAGGCCACTTCAGGGATGGTGCCATATTGTCCTGGCCTCAGAAGATGCCTTTTGATAAAGCCATAACCACACTTGTTTTTGCAGGAATTGGTAGTCCTTTGTTTCGTGTTCTGTCTGTCCATTTTTTCTGTTGATTTGCGGATACTTTGTTGTCCAGTGGCTAACTTTTGCCACAATGAAAATTAACTCCATATGCAGTTTCTTCAATGCCCATATTTTCTCTGAAGTAGATTGGTACTGCCAGGAGCCGACATGTCTCAAAAAAGAAAAATTTCTAAGTTATTAAAACATTTTAAATGCCATATTCTGTAGATCTCTGAAGGGTTTGAAGATGACCTGTCTAAAACGTATCTGCTCAATTTTTAAAACGTATCTAATATGACTACAATTTCTATTGTAATGTCTAACTACTAACTTTCATTTCCTTATATCCTAATAGTTGGTAATAATGTAAAGTATTTAAAATTAGTAACTGTCTTTTTCTTTTCTTTTCTTTCTTTCTTTCTTTTTTTTTTTTAAAACAAGAACCTTAAATCTAATCTCCTTTGCTTAGCCTTTTTCCTAACCCTTGACAACTTGTAACCTACCCCCCTAAATAATGAAAATTATCCCAGACCCAAAACCCATTAAAAGAACCAAAAAACCACCCGCCCCACACCACTTCTTTGGCAATGTGGGTGTCATATTCTTAAAATTGCTTCCTGCTGGGTATGGGCGAAGTTATCTTTATCCTGAAAGAAAAATTTAGGTTAATTGTCAAATTCTAGGAAAGGTAACTATATCCTTCATTATTATCCAGTCTGTGTATAAAGCCAAAGTTCAGGGTTTATCTCAAGTCCTTATTCAAGTAGTCTTTGAGACTGGATCATCTCAGCTAGTCATCTCAAAATTGCTCTGAGCACCTTGTAGTTCAAAGCTGATCTGTAGATGATGTTTGTCAGTTTAGTGATATTATTATTGTCCACGTGGAATTGTTGTTGTTGTTGTTGTTGTGGGGCCCCATCTTCTTTCCGGAGACTTCAGTTGATGTTAGGCCTGGCCATGATTTCCTGCAGAAAACTGATAAGAGACTCGAACACAAAGACATATATATGCAGCTAATTGAAGCCTTTTTTCTAGAATTAGTTAGTACTCTATATGACCATTCATATCTTAACAAAGTTTAAAATGTATATATATATATTAATCTTGTAAATTTTGATATAAAATTTATACTTTAAGAAAAGTTTAAAGAATCAGAATAGAATCAAAGAGTTGAGATTAGTAATAGAATAGTCCCTTAATTAATTTGGCTTTTGTCCTGTCCCATAGCAGAAAATGGCTCTTTCTGGCATGATACAGGGAGTTTGCATTTTCCTTTTAACAACATGCTTGAGTTTAAAGAAGGAGAGAGCCATTCTCCAACTCCAAAGTCAGCTTTAAATTTTAATTGAACTGGGACTATTAGAAAACCGATAGTGTTAAATCTTTAGAGAAAAGCAGAAACAAACATTTAAGAAGACATAAAATTTTTTAGATAATATATACCCATATGCCATATACTCCCATATACTCTGTTTCCTGGGATAGATGATTTGTCCCTTTTCTTCAGTTGTCTCATTTGTCTTGTGTCCTTCAGATTCCTTAACCTTCATTCTCCTAAAAGACAAAAACAAAAACCTTCCCCCAAGACTAATTTTGGGGTGTTCCCTTTTGGCAAGTTATTATCTGATTAAATGAAAAGACATGTATTATAGGTACAAGTTAGTTTAAATTGGATGTTCATGCTGGTTGATGAACTATCACCTCCTCTAATTAAGAGGTTTCTCTTGTTCAAATCGAACCTTTATCAATTTTGATGGTATCCACAGCTTATCTTCTCCTGTAGAAATAAAAGCAAAACCTCGTCCCCAACGTAATACATACCCTGGCTTCCATTCTGAGGTCAGCACATCCTTAAAGTATATAGGCTGATTTAATTCTGTAGTTTTTTCTATTACCCAATGTCTCTCTGCAGCTGTTGTTCTTTTCTCATTGGCATTCAGAAAATTCAAAGTTAATAGAGCATTATGCAGTCTATTTCTGGGGGTTTTTGTTACTCCTTTCTGTTTATTTAGCATATCCTTTAGAGTTCTGTTTGACCTTTCTATAACTGCTTGACCTGTAGGATTATGTGGTATACCTGTAATATGCTTTATATTGTAATAATCAAAAAACTGTTTCATTTTAACAGAGACATATGATGGAGCATTGTCAGTTTTAATTTGTGCAGGTATACCCATGATGGCCATAACTTCTAGCAAATGAGTGATTACAGAATCAGCTTTTTCAGAACTCAAAGCAGTTGCCCATTGAAATCCTGAATAAGTATCAATGGTGTGGTGTACATATTTCAATTTTCCAAATTCTGCAAAGTGAAACACATCCATCTGCCAAATTTCATTCCTCTGAGTACCCTTTGGGTTACATCCTGCTGGTAATGGCGTTTGATTATAGAAGGAACAAGTAGGACATTTCTTTACTATTTCTTTGGCTTGTTGCCAGGTTATGGAAAAATCCTTTTTTAAACCTTTACTATTGACATGATGTTTTTTATGAAATTCTGAGGCCTCCAGCACATTTCCTACCAATAATTTATCAATCTCATCATTGCCTTGTGCTAAAGGGCCTGGCAAACCAGTATGAGATCGGATGTGAGTTATATATAAAGGATGACTCCTTTTCCTGATTGTATCTTGTAATTGAATAAATAGTGAAGTTAATTCTGAAGCATCAGGGATAAATTCTGCAGTCTCAATATGTAATACCACTCTTTCAGCATACTGAGAGTCAGTTACTATGTTGAGAGGTTCTGAAAAATCCATTAATACCAACAGAATAGCATACAATTCTGATTTTTGCACTGAATTATAAGGACTTTGTACCACTTTACTTAAATTTTCTGATTTGTAACCTGCCTTTCCTTGTTTGTTGGCATCTGTATAAAATGTACGAACTCCAGATATGGGTTTTTGCCGTACAATTCGAGGCAAGATCCAATCAGCTCTCTTTATAAAATCAATTCTGTTGCTTTTGGGATATTTGCTGTTAATTTCTCCCAAAAAATTACTGCAAGCTCTTTGCCAAGGTTCACTTTCTGTCCATAATTTTTCAATGTCCTCCTTAGTTAATGGTACGACAATTTCTGCTGGGTCTATGCCTGCTAATTGACGAAGTCTCAGTTTTCCTTTGTAAATCAAGTCAGAGATTTTTTCCCCATAAGTTTTTAATTTTTTATTTGGTTTATTTGGTAAAAATATCCATTCCAATATAATATCTTCCCTCTGCATTAATATTCCAGTAGGGGAATGCCTAGAAGGTAAAATAACCAAAATGCAATCCAGCTTTGGATCAATACGATCCATGTGCCCTTCATGTACTTTCTTTTCTACCAAGGCCAATTCTTTCTCAGCTTCAGGTGATAATTCTCTTGGACTATTTAAGTCCTTGTCACCTTCTAAGGTTTTGAACAAATTAGTCAGTTCATCATTTTTTACCCCAACAATAGTTCGTAGATGAGAAATATCTCCAAATAATCTTTGAAAGTCATTAAGAGTCTGTAGTCTATCTCTCCTAATTTGCACCTTTTGGGGTCTAATTTTTTGTAGCTCTATTTTATATCCTAAATAATTAATAGAATCCCTTCTTTGTATTTTTTCAGGAGCAATTTGTAATCCCCAGCAAGGCAAAATTTTCTTTACTTCTTCAAACATTCTTTCTAAAGTATCTGCATTTGAGTCAGCTAGTAAAATATCATCCATATAATGATAAATTATAGATTTAGGAAATTTTTTACGTATCACTTCCAATGGCTGTTGTACAAAATATTGGCACAGAGTTGGGCTATTTAACATTCCCTGTGGGAGGACCCTCCATTGAAATCTTTTAACCGGTTGAGAATTATTATAAGTAGGCACTGTGAAAGCAAATCTTTCTTTGTCCTTTTCTTGTAAGGGTATTGAAAAGAAACAGTCTTTTAAATCAATAACTATGAGAGGCCATCCTTTTGGTAACAGAGTAGGCAAAGGAATTCCAGATTGTAGAGAGCCCATCGGCTGAATTACTTTGTTAATTGCTCTAAGGTCTGTTACCATTCTCCATTTACCAGATTTCTTTTTAATAACAAATACAGGAGAATTCCAAGGGCTGGTTGACTGTTCAATATGCTGAGCATTTAACTGTTCTTCTACCAGCTCTTCTAAAGCCTGGAGTTTCTCTGTTGTTAAAGGCCATTGCTGAACCCATACAGGCTTGTCTGTTAACCATTTTAAAGGTAGAGCTGTTGGTATTTTTGGAAGATTATCAGTTGTTGTGCCCTGTTCTTGTATAATATGGATGGCTGGTGACCACTCAAAATAATGCCTTCTAATATTTCTCTCAGAAACATGTGCTAGTTTATGATTTGTTTCTGAGATTGGAGGGATTTTAATCTGAGTATTCCATTGTTGCAACAAGTCTCGACCCCACAGGTTCATAGCTATGTTAGCGACATATGGTTTTAATTTTCCTCTCTGTCCTTCTGGACCTATACATTCCAGCCATCTTGCACTCTGTTTCACTCCAGATAATGTCCCAATTCCTAACAGTTGAACGTTTACCTCCTGAAGAGGCCAAGCTGGATGCCAAAATTCTGGTGCAATTATGGTAATGTCCGCACCTGTGTCTACCAGACCAGACAACAAAACACCATTTATTTTTATCGTTAATTTTGGTCTCTGTTCATTAATAGAAGTTTGCCAAAAAATTTTCTTTATGTTTTCTCCTGAATTTTCTATTCTCTCTTTTTCATCATCCTGACCAGCATGATTTATTCCAATAGTCATTTGGTTATTTAATCGCTCAGAGCAGGGATTTCCTCTACAGCTGCAGGAAAGGTTTGAACTGGTTTTGCTATAGGGGCCTGCATGAGGCCCCTCCGGGAGTTTCCCGAAAACTGAGGCAAAGGATTACCCTGTCTGTCCTTTGTTGATCTACATTCGTTGGTCCAGTGTTTTCCCTTACCACACCTTCTGCATACTCCAGAAGGAAGGGGCCTTCTGTTGCCATTGTTCCTTGAAGAAACATTGCTTCTAGGAATGACCTGTTTACAGTCCCTTTTAAAATGTCCTTGCTTTCCACACCCAAAACATCTAACACTCCTCAAACCTTTTGAAATTACTTCTCCTACCCACGTATCATCATGCTCATCAACCTCAACATTAATTGTTTCTCTAATCCAATCTTCCAAAGGTGCAGATCTTGCCCTTAACGGCCTGATTATTCTTTTGCATGCTGCATTCGCATTCTCAAATGCCAAAGCTTCAATTATTGCCTTACTAGCTTCTGATCCTGAGACCATTCTGTTTACTGCTGAAGCCAGTCTTTCTAAAAAATCTGTGAAAGATTCTTTTGGGCCTTGCATAACCTTTGTGAATGACTCATGTTTTTTTCCTGGTTCATCAACTCTGTCCCATGCATTCAAGGCTGCCATTCGACATAAAATTACGGTTTGAACATCATATAAACATTGTGTTTGTATTGAAGCATATTGGCCTTCTCCAATAAGCTGATCCTGACAAACTTGTATTCCTTTATCCCTCCATTGTGTTTCTACGTTTCTAGCTTCCTCTTTAAACCACGTTAGAAATTGAATTCTCTGGCTGGGTTCCAGAACAGCTTGTGCAAGGTCCCGCCAGTCCTGTGGTATAATCCTATTATATGTTGACCAAGAGTTTAACATTTGCTTTACATATGGGGAATGCATGCCATAAGATACTATTGCCTCCTTAAACCTTTTAAAATCCATCAGTTCAATTGGAGCCCAGATATTTTGTGTAGCCATTTGATCAGGCATCTGCTGTACGGTTACAGGATAAATTAAGGATGACTGTGTGAAAACAGGCTTTCTTTCTGTAACCTTATGATCAAAACTTGAACCAACTTCACTGTTAAAATTAACAGGTTTTTCTAAAACTGTTATCCTGGCACTTAAATCAACTATCTTTTTAAATAGTAAAATGAGAATAAGCATGGTGATTAACTGCATAATTCCCATAATACTAATCTTTTCATATAGTTGTTCCATTGTCAGACTGCCTAAAATTTCAAACAAAACCCAATTTTCTTCCAATGTACACAGGAAACCCATTGTTTTTAAATGTGGAAAAAATTTGTCTTTTAAATAGTTTCCTTTATTACTTACCAAATCTGCGTAGAACAGTAGAAATCCGAGCGAATTTCAAAACAGCCACCTAGAGTCCTAGGTGTAAATCCAGAGAGAGAGAGAGAGAAAGAGAGAGAGAGACAGAGAGAAAGCAAGAGAGAAAGCAAAAGCGAAAGCGAAAGTGAAAGTGAAAGTGAAAGCGAAGGGGTAGCCGGCTAAAGCTTAAAGCCAGCCACTTGTTCCCTCTTGAGCCGAGTCAAGGCTTGGCTTACAGCCAGGGGCCCTGTTTAGCAGGGCAGGCCTGAGCTGTTTGTAGCACTGGCTTTAAGCAAGCAGCTCACAGTCCAGCCTGAGCCCAGACCTGGGCCGGGGCTAGGGAGCCGGCTGCTCCGGCCCCAAGCAGTTTTTAATGGATTCTTGTCACGTTGGGCGCCAGATGTAGATGTAACCAATCGTATTATTAAAATAAGAAACACAGAGCCAAGGTAAAAGAGAAAAGCCTAGAGGTCAGAGCTCAGAGATAAAATCTTACCTCCTGCAGTGCTCCTAGCTTCCCCGAGAGAGGGAGGTACTTCCTGTGTCCCTGTTTAAATAATCTTTCTGTTCTGCCTTCTCATTGGTTGTAAACCCAACCACATGACTGCCTCATCACTGCCTGTAAGTACCGCCCTCCAGGTCTTAAAGGCGTATGTCTCCAATACTGGCTGTATCCCTGAACACACAGAAATCTACCTAGCTCTTCTAACCACCACGATCTTACTATGGCTCTAATAGCTCTGACCCCAGGGCAACTTTATTTATTAACATAAAATTAAAATAACATTTCAGTACAAATAAAATATCACCACAATGTAAGCTGAAATAAACCCTTTCTTCCTAAGATGCTTTAGGTCATGGTGTCTATTACAGTAAATGATCAAAAACACACCATACAAAATTCTGGAAATACTAATAAATAAGAAAAAACAAAATAAAGTAAAAACATTTTTTGAGGAAGGAAAAATAAAAATCCCTGTGTACTTTTCTAGTTATGCAGAGGTTGTTTTGTTTTGTTTTATAATCAAAATGTTTTTGGCTAATGTTCAGAAACGGAGAAACTCAGTCCTAAATAGGATGTCTTCATCAAACCCTTCCCATCAGGCATCAATGTAGAAGAGGAGGGGGAAAGTTTGTGATGGATGATTCTAAACAGTGTCTTCCAGATGTAACAGGACTGATGCATGTATGAACTCACAGATACTGTGGCAGCATGCACAGGACTTGTGTACATCCAAGCCAGAGGGGTCACAACACTGAGAAGGGAAAGTGGACATGGGCTCCCATTCTTAACGCAGACTCTATCTTCAATTGATAAGTACTTACAAAGGAAAAAAATAGTTTTTTCCCCAATGGAGTCTTATTGAGTATATTAGCTATACTTAAGGGTAGGTCCCATGCCCAACAGTAGATGGCCAACATGAATTTGCACATTTTTTTGTCTCATATTACTTTGTCTGGGCACTATTTTATCTTATTGATCTTTTGATTACAAACAAAAGAAAACAAAACACTTCCCAAAGTGTATAGTTGGAGATTCTTAACTGCATCCAAGATTGACTAAAGTAAAAATTCTTCAGAATCATCCTGAAGTGATTTCCCTGAGATGAATCTAGGAAAAGCATACATGAGGAAAAAAAAACTGAAGAAAAAAAGGAATGCATGAATCCCTAAAAAAATGAAATAAATGAAGACTCCATGGGAATAGGAAGAAGCAAAGTGCTAGAAAGGTCCCCAGAAATCCACAAAGATACCTCCACAACAGACTACTGTCAGTGGTCGAGAGAAAGCCCGAACTGGCCTACTCTGGTGATCAGATGGCTGAACACTCTATCGTGATAGAACTCTCATCCAATAACTGATGGAAGCAGATGCAGAGATCCATGGCTAGGCCCCAGGTGGAGCTCCAGGAGTCCAATCGGCGAGAGAGAGGAGGGATTATATAAACAAGAGATATTGAGACCATGACTGGGAAAAGCACAGGGACAAATAGCCAAACTAGTGGAAACACATGAACTATGAACCAATAGCTGAGGAGCCCCCATGGAACTGGATCAGGCCCTCTGGGTAAGTGAGAAAGTCGATTAGCTTGAACTATTTAGGAGGCACTCGGGCAGTAGGACTGGGACCTGTCCTTAGTGCATGAGCTGGCTTTTTGCAACCTAGGGCCCATGCTGGGACACTTTGCTCAGGCTGGGTGAGGAGAATTAAAAAATGAAATAAAAATAAATGAGTGAATAATTAAATAAAGTCCAAAGTGAATAACAACTTTGAAGGGATGGACTGAAACAATGTTTTAAAATCTTGTAGTAGAGTTCTCCACTGTGTTGTAAATATATAGCATGTTAGTGACACAGGAATAAAAAAAATAAGTTGAAGCTTTCTTTTGTTCCCTGAAGCTATTGCAAACAGAATAACTCCATTCTCCTTTGGTGCATCCTTCCCTCCTAAGCTTCAGCTATCTTCCTTTGTACATGAGCTGAAACCATACACCCTCCTGGCCATCACCTTAGAGATGTTGTAAGTTTCATCATGAAAAAGAGAGATTGGGTGCTTTGTAAGGTCTGCTCAACGTGCTGATATGTAAAGGGGTTTACTGACTGCTTCCAGTTTTCCCTCCAAGAACCCTGAGGAGTGTTCACCTGTCGACAAATGCTTCCAGATGGAGTGTTCTTGAGTCTCCACATCGCTAAGGTCATGGTAGATGCACACCTCCAGGTGTACCTTCCATGGGGCTGGATCCCTGAAGGATGATGGTGAGATGGTTGGGGTTTGAGGGGAGCAAATGCATACTGTTAACCTGCACTGGACAATTGGTTTGAGTATGAAACAGACATTTGATGGGAGTTCACTGAGATTTGAAGATTCTTTGTTACTTTGCCACATGCAACATAAATTAGGTAACTAAAGAAGTTTAATAAGGAGCTGGAGAGATGGCATAATGACTAAAGACATTTGCCGCTTTTGCAAAAAAAGGAGCTCAGTTCCCCACACTCACAGTGCAGACTCGTGATGGCCTGTAAATCCAGTGCAAGGGATGCAGAAACCCTCTTTTGGCCTCTATGGGCATGTGTTGCTGGAGGGCTTCTCTCCAAGTTCCACCAATCCCCGCAGTCCCACAATACACGGATAAAATAATCACTCAGATGCCTATATTACTTATAAACTGCATGGCCGTGGCAGGCTTCTTGCTAACTGTTCTTTTGTCTTAAATTAACCCATTTCTATAAATCTATACCTTGCCATGTGGCTGGTGGCTTACCGGCATCTTTACATGTTGCTTGTCCTGGTGGTGGCTGCAGTGTCTCTCCCTCCTTCTTCCTGTTTCCCCAATTCTCCTCTCTCCTTGTCCCGCCTATACTTCCTGTCTGGTCACTGGCCATCAGTGTTTTATTTATATAGAGCGATATCCACAGCAGGCATGCTTGCATCTCACGCACATACACACACACACACACACACACACACACACACACACACACACACACACACACACTAATAAATAAATAAATTAAATAAATGAATGAATTAATGAATGAAAAAATATGTTCAATGAATTTTACTAATGTTCTTCCAGAAACCTATCCCAAAAAAGAAAATTTGTTTATTTTGGACTTAAAGTTGCTTCCCTTCCTATTAAATAAATGCTCCCAATTCTTTCAATTCTGTTTTCATCAGTTTCATGCAGAAAAGGAATTATTTTCCTCTTAATTTTCTATTTCCCATTTAAACTGTTCTTACTCCTAACAATCTGTACAGTAGCGATTACCAAAAAAAAAATCTCTCTGAGTAAAAATGTGGCCTTCTCTTCCACAAGAATACACAGAAGAGTCAGAATTGAAATCCAGAAGCAAAAACTTGTTCTTAAGAATGAAGGCAGACTTCATGGTATAGTACTTCCCTGGAATGCTCAAGGCCCTAGGGTTCTATCCCTAGCATGGCAAAGAGAATGGAAGGAGGAGGTGTTTCTTAAGTAAAGAAAAAAATCCTATTCATGCAAAACTCATTCACCAATAGTTTTCTTTCAAAGTGTGTTCCTGTCACACAGATCATGTATAGTGCCCAAAAGGTAGAGATAAAATTTCTAACTAGTTGAAGTGGAAAGAAGTGAGTAAGGAGCTAGTGAGCTCTCTCTCCTGCATCAATTCAGTTTACAGATATCCCAGGCAAAAAGAGAACTATCCTTTCCTCCTTTTTGGTTCTTTATCAAATGTAAGTTTTTCAGCAAGAAAAAGCATTTAGCACAGCTATACCCTCCACTTCTCTCCACTTCCATACTGAGCAATACTAAGTTCAAACAAAGAGTTTACATGAAGCATGTATGAAAGACTGACTCTATGAATGTGTTGACAGCAAATTTTCTTAATAATGAAAATGCTTATCTCACATTCAATCAATTTGTACCACTTCCTTTTTCTTGATAATTTGTTTCCTGCCTCCTTCTTTCCTTTACACTCTACAAGCAGTGTCAAAACATCTCAGTTCAATGATCTCACCCTATCTCTTCATTCAGATTCCATGCTGGATGGCATGTCCCACATCCTCAAATTCATTTCTGAAGTTAGAGCCATCAAACCATGGAGTGCACAGCCTGGTGTTTTA
Organism: Peromyscus maniculatus bairdii; assembly: GCF_049852395.1. Lineage (NCBI taxonomy): Eukaryota > Metazoa > Chordata > Mammalia > Rodentia > Cricetidae > Peromyscus > Peromyscus maniculatus. The sequence goes on from NC_134853.1 coordinate 117,654,478, forward strand.
CTGATTCCCTTCTAGTCAATAATGAATGAATAATATAATCAAACTCTATAAGTTCCAAGTGCCCATTCTCACACTGCAAAAGCAATGCTAATATGGTCTTTATTCATTCAACACTGAGCCTCCTGATTGCCACAACACAGGGATTTATAAGGTTGTTGTATCATGGTCAGCATGGGCTTTGGAGTCATGTTAATACAGTTTTTAGTGGTACCACTTACTGAATGGTATTTGGCCTATGGAAGATTCAGTTTTCTTGTTAGCAAAACATTGATGTTAAGGAAAACCACATGCATTAAGAGCTCAACATAAAGGAAACTCTCAGTAAAGTGTCTTCATTGAGTTTCATCTCGATAGCTCAGGCTCCTCCGAATACTGTCTCAATTCTTAACAGTTCTTCATTTTTAACGTGTGCACCTGCAAGCAACGATTTAGATATTAATGTGATCCTTAGTGTCAGATCTTTAATCATACGTAGCTTACGAGTAAGTTTCTCCCCATTAACCTAGTGCAGTCATTTAAAAATTGTGTCTATCATACAAAAGATGGCAAAATATCCAGAGGATTCTATCTTAAAATCTCAGCCTGGAGAATGGAGCGAAAGGGACGTGTGTCAAGAATACATCACACCTGATTGCCTCAAGCATGCAGGTGTACCAGAAATGTCTATAAAAGCACTTTCAACCTTTATGAGAAAGAAAAACAAGTCACTGCCTCCTGCGTGGAGACTCAGTGTCATAGCTGGTGGCATGAATAATTCATCAGCAGTTCCCAAACCCAGATAACGACACTTTTGTTATCTTCTCAAAGGGCAGAGGGGCTGGCTGTTCAACGACAACAAATTAGTTCCCCAGAAACAAAACTGTCTTTTTCACTATTGAACTTTCCTGGTCTGAAAATGGTAGACACATTAGAATACCAGTCCTAACCAAAGAATACAGAAGAGATTTCTGATTAAACAAACAAGAGGAAAATAATCCAAAGCAAATCATGCAGTAAAATGTAAAGGCTCACTCCCTTCTCCTGGGTCTCTTAAAGTCATCCAACCTCATCATAATGTGGGCATGTTCCCCAATGCAGAACTCTGTTTCTGAACCTGGCAGACAACTGCTTTGACATGGCTGAAGGACAGAGGAATGTCTGCTTTCTGATATTTAATGCTGCATCGCTGGTACCACTAAGTCTGTGTGGTTACACACAAAAGGCTGCAGCATTCAGGTGCTGAGCCCTGCTTCTTGAAGGACCAGTTCAGACAGTGAGAGGCAAATGTGGGTAATGGTAACATGAAACTGATCAGGAAGCAGAGATGGGGTACCGTCAGAGGTATGCTCATGTGTTTGAAATGGGAAGTTCCCAGAGGGCTCTTCAGGTTCCTCTAAGTAGCTTGACCTCTTAAACATAAAATTGTTTTGCCCTCCTAGGAAAAGGAAGGAGTTTGGAAAGACATTTGAAAAGTCCTAGGAAGCATTACCTGCAAGTACACCAGTGAATATGCCACCAGGGGAAGTTTCTCAGAATGCTGGAAAACTCTTCAGCCTGCTTCCAACCTAGTTCGGCTCATTGTCACAGATGGGACCGATTTTGTAAGATAGCAATTCCCAGCTCCCAAAACAGATTCCAAGTGAGAAAATAGGAAAAGTAATTGGTTGCTATTAGCTACGCATTCTGAAGTAGAAAGAAATGTGGGCAGTGAGGAATTTCTGGCCTGGATTAGAGGTTCCATGGTAATCAAACAATTATGAGAAAGAAGATTCCCAGCAACTTGAAACCCAGAAAGTAGGTTCAAATCACAATTGTATCTCTTTCAGACCTTCCCACGAAAACCATCACATCCTCAAAAGGGTTTTCCTCAGGATGGACCTTCATCCTTCAGTCTTCCTAGGAATGCACCCTCATTACTGAATGCCATGGTATGCTTTCAACCCACACACACCTGTGGAGGAAGATCATGTGTTAGCCTTACTCTAGATCTGGGACTGCTGGACTTGAATGACATCCTCACCTGGCCTTGACACATTTACACAGGGCTTTGAGTTGTACCTCTGGGAGGCATTATATTTTTCCAAGGGAAGCAGTCCCACAAGAAATACACTCTCCCACACAGCATACATACATGCCCCAGTCCTCTGAATTACATTTTCAGCAGAGATATTCATTGCTGAAGTGTTTAGTCTTTAGGCTAAAAATTTGGGGCTTAAAAAATAACCTTATTAAAATAGACTCTACGAACCACAAAATGAAACATTTTATAATGTACAACTTGTGAAATTTTTGTATATTCACAGATGCATCCCCAAACAGAAATTCACATCCATCAGCAAGCACTCTTCATTCCCATTCCCATCATCCACAAACTTCCAATCCCATATTCTTAGCCCTGGGCAACCATTCGTTTTATTTCTTCACTCTCTCTTCTGGATATTTCATACAGATGAAGATAATAAATAGTTTTTCTAGCCTGAGTTTGAATTTTAAAAAAACATTTCATGTCACCAGGCAATTCCAAAACAGAACTTCCATTTTCTTATCTCTGAAATAAAAGAAATAATATTTCCTGGCACAGTTGTAAGGTGTTCATAAAATAATAACATGCTAAAGCAGAGAACACAGTGCTTGGCATACAGAAGATACCAAGTAAAATTAGCTTCATTTCTGAGGATAATTCTGAGGAAGATACCCCAAATCTTCATGCTGAAGGCAGTCCCTATACCTTTGTGCACAAAAGGGAATATAATGCTGTATGCAAGCTGTACTTGCCAACCCAAATATCTCTCTGAAAACTCTCTAAACATTCCCTCCTGTGCTACATCTTCATGTCCCAAAGTTCCAGGTTACACATGATCAATGAGATCTAAAAAATATTTAAAGAACAGAAATTTCCAGAATGAGACAATTTATGTTTTAAATTGTGTGCTATATTGAGAAAGGTGTTGGAATCCCATGCAGTTCCACACATTATGTATGTTGGATGCTTGTCCTGAGGACACATGAACAAATCTCAGTTGACCATAGATAGGTTACTGGCTACAGAAAAAAAGAAAAAAGAAAGAAAGAAACCACTTAAATGTAGTTTCTCAGGTTTACTAACAGGAGCAGGAGAAAGGGGATCCATACAAAAGCATGGTCAACGGCAGCTGATTTACCTAAAGGCTCTGCCTCTCCTGGGCAATCTCGCAAAGGCTGCATCACTGCAATGCTCTGCCCAACTTGTGGACAGAAAACCTTTTCCCTCCCAGCAACTGTTTACTATTTGGATACTCTTAGGAAGACAGCTTATGAATCTTATACTGTTTCTGAGATTGAGCCTGTAGCCATCTGAGCCTCCCTTCTTTCTGCAAGAGCAAATGTTCCAATTCGAAGGAGATCGTGGCAGATTCTTCTCTTTAATGTGCTCACACTATATTATTGCATTTGCTTACCCTCCTGTTGCTCCTCAGTAGCCCTCAGTTATGAGCTGAGCTGTGACAGGGTCACGGCACTTGTATAGTAGCCCTGAGGTGTGAGTACAACCCCACATCATTCATCTCACTTGATCTCCCCACACAAAAATGCGGTCATCTTCATCCCATATGCATAAAAAGGTGAGTATGCTATGACAAAAACTGAGAGTGTGTGAACACATATACACAGCTCCTTGTGGAATATTGTTATCATCGTCCATTTTATTGTTAATGTTACTATTCTGTACCTGATTTATAAGGTTTGTATGTGTAAGGGAATGCATATGTTGCAGGATTTGGTCCTGTCTATAGTTTTAGTGCTGTGGGATGGTCTGTATGTCAAATTACTCTGATTGGTCAATAAATAAAACACTGATTGGCCAGTGGCTAGGCAGGAAATATAGGTGGGACTAACAGAGAGGAGAAAAGAAAGAACGGGAAGGCGGAAGGAGTCACTGCCTGCCGCCACCATAACAAAACAGCATGTGAAGATGCTGGTAAGCCACGAGCCACGTGGCAAGGTATAGATTTATGGAAATGGATTAATTTAAGCTGTAAGAACAGCTAGCAAGAAGCCTGCCATGGCCATATAGTTTGTAAGCAATATAAGTCTCTGTGTTTACTTGGTTGGGTCTGAGCGGCTGTGGAACTGGCAGGTGACAAAGATTTGTCCTGACTGTGGGCAAGGCAGGAAAACTCTAGCTACATTTTAGGCTGAATTTTAGAATAGAAACTGTTGAGAGAGAATTTCATATTTGAACAAAGCCTTAGAAACATGTGAGAAATAGAAAACTCAGAACCTACCAGTAATATAGCTGCTTAAGATTTCCATAAATAATTCCTCCAGCACTGATCACTATGCATTCATATACTTTTCCTACCTTTAGAGCAAACTGAATGTACATATACAAGACCATATTACCTCTATGTGTGCTAAGATTATGCAGTAGAGATAGACACAGAAAATATGAAAATACAAAACCAATGAGAATATAAAATTAAGTCCTGCCTTGTGTGGGCCATTTCTACACCATATCCTCCCCAGGGAAAATAAAACAAGTGGGTTTTTCTTAGAAAATAGCTGTCACAAACAGTCAAAGTACAAACTTCAAAGTCCAGAAAGATTAAAAAGACAATGCCATGTTGTCTTTCAATGCTGAAGGGATTATTATCGCTCAGTTATTTCCAAAATGCTTTTGGCTCATTCTTCTTTTAGTGTTATTGTCTAAGCTAAAAGAAATAAATAGCAATTATGCTTACCATGTTGATTACAAATAGCTTTAACAATTATTAACATTCTAGGTAGTAGGATTTTTTTTGAAAAAATAATAATACATGCATAGATCACACTTTATTTTATTTCTATATAATCCCAACCTTGCTTCCTGCTTAACATAGATTTTCATGTAATGCTTGGTTTATTTTTGCATTTCTAAAATTTTTTAAATTACTAATTATTATTATGTATGCATGATGTTCATGCATGGGTGCTCATGCCATGGTGTCCAGGTGAAAGTCAGGGGACAACTTTGTGGTATCTGTTCTCTCCTTCCCCCTTTACATGGATTCCAGGATCAGATATGAAATCCACAAAGAATCAATAAAAAGTTTTTAAAAAAAAAACCTCAGACTTGCTTGGCGAGCACCTTTACCTACATTCCCACCATCTGACTGGCCCATTATTTTACTTTTTAAAACATACTTTGTTGTTTTTACTTTTTAAAACATACTTTGTTGTTTTTACAAGCAGTTTTAGATTCACAGCACAATTAAACATGCAATACAGATTCTTCCCTTCTTCCATATACCTGCTTGTTTGTTTGTTTGCTTGCTTGCTTATTTGTTTTTACTGTTGTTTGTGTATTTGGGGAGTTGTATATGTGTGTGGCTGTATTTTAATATGCCCATGTACATACGCAGGTGCCTGTGGAGGTTGGAAGAGGACATCAGATCCTCTAGAGCACGAGTTACAATAGGTTGTGAGCTACGTCATGTGGTGCTGCGAACTGGACTCTGGTCCTCTACAAGAGCAGCAAACTCTCTCTTCTCCCCAGGAACCTGTACTTGGTATTTTAGTAACTCTCCTAGTCATGTGAAGATACGATAGTGTCAGAAGGAATGCAGTGTGATCCAGTGTTGAAATCCTGGACTGTCTGGCACAGATCATTTGTGTAGCTTCTAAAACACAAGAGTACAGAGCCAGGTTGTGGTGGTGGCGGCGGCGGCGGCGGCGGCAGCTGCTGCTGCTGCTGCTGCTGAGGCTGAGGTTGGTGGCGGTGGCAGCGGCGGCGGCGGCGGCGGCGGCGGTGGCGGCGGCGGCAGTGGCGCATGCCTTTAATCCCAGCACTGGAGAGGCAGAGGCAGGCAGATCTCTCTAAGATCAAGGCCAGCCTCATCTACACAGTGAGTTCCAGGAAAGGAGCAAAGCTAAAAAAATAAAAATAAAAATAAAAAACATAGAGTACTACTGTGTTTTCTTGAAAAAAAAAAAAAGTTAAAATGGATTAGCTATAGCAGCTGGGGTACTTCAGCACAGTTTGGGAATGAAGGTTTGTTGCATGTAATTCTAAGTATGACATACAAAGAGGCTACAGTTCTGCAGAAGATTCAAACACAATATGATAGCCAAAGTTAACAGAACAATAAAACTGAAGACTTCTTTGCCTCTGGATGACTACATAGAAAAAAAACTATTCACAGATTATACACATTAAACTGTTAAATTATTAGGAAGTTAATCTCAGTTGGACTAACCCACTGAAATTATGGAATTGTTGCTTGTCTCTTAATAATTCAATTGTATCTAATGCTAAGAATACACTGGATTGTTATTGCGTATTAGCATAATTGTGTGTGGTAAAATTCTGTGCAGTAAATCATAATGCTTGTCATTTGTGAGCTTCCTTTTGAAAGCTTCTGGACTTGTGCTTAATGAGTTTCACATAAGTCAATGCAGTTCCAACCAAACAGATGTCAATAATGTAAAGGTTCCTGGATTAGGGTTGACAAGAGTCCTAGATTAGAAAAGTGTGAATGAAGTCATGCTGAGGGTCTCAAAAGCAGAGAACTGCCCAGAGTTCACATCTGGAAGCAACTGAAGTATGTGGAATAAGAAACGTTTTAGATTTATTCTAGGGTTTCCATGAGTAATACAGAGGCAGGCAATGGATATAAAATGTGAAAATATGGACTGAGCAGAGGGAGTGAGGGTAGAAACAACAATTAAAGAAAAAGAAGCTGGAGCCATGAATATGTGAGAGAGAGAGAGAGAGAGAGAGAGAGAGAGAGAGAGAGAGAGAGAGAGAGAGAGAGAGAGAGAAGAGAGGAGAAAGGAGAAGGAGGTATATGAGAAAGGCTAGAGGTAGAAAAAGGAATGGGGTGAAAGTGATATAATTAAATTTTAATTTCAAATTAAAACAAAACATAGAATGCAAAAAAAGTACAAAGCAGGAAGCAAGTCAGGTTGCTGGCCCCTGAACGTACAAAAGCACCGTATTTTTTCCTCTGTTATCAAACTCTGGCTATGGTCACAGATTCTGCAGGCATCACAATACATGGAGGGGAGGCTCCTAAGGAGTAACCTGTACTAGTTCTCACTGTCTTTATAGGCGAGGTACCACTCACTTTGAGAAGGACCCATCATTACTGTTGGTATCTGTACAAAACAATGTGGGCATTCATTGCTCATACATTACACAAAGTGTAGTCTTAGCATATGAGCTCCATCATAGCAGAAGCTAGCAATTCAAACATTTTAAGTGTATTTTATTTATTCCTTGGGAATACTAGGTAACCAAGGGTTTAAGACAAAATGAGGAAAATGATAAATGTCCTTACCCTTCTAAGTATTGACTCTAGAAAATGATTGCATAAGACTTAGAAGTTAAACAAGACCATTGGATATGTTACAGTAAATCTTTATATTTAGATACTGTGAAATTGTTTATAAATGATATTTGAAGGACTGATGTGGGAATTTGTTTTCAGCATAACATGAATTTGAAAAACAGACCATTCTAAAGAAATGGAATGATCAAGACAAAAATAATCAAGTTTTGGGAAATATCCCCTAGCTATCAAAATATACATGTAGTTAGAGTGGATCTTAGGAGTATAATACATAACTCCCCTGTACCTTTTTGTGGGGACAACAAGAGGCGATCAGAGTGTCCATCAGTTAGGTGGCACATGGCTGTTAACCCTCTCCTAAGAGTACAATCATGAACGTGCTCCTCATGCATTCTGCATCCTCAATACACATTCCCTTATAATGGGAGCAACTGTCTTAGCACTCTCATTTCAGGCTGCTTTCCTAAGTCCTCTCTGTAGAAAGCTGTTTTTTAATCCTCACTGGCCCTTTAGAAAACACCTACCTCCATTATTGCTCTGGACAGCCTCCTACCAAGTGGTCTTCCCTGATCTCACTCTGCACTCGGCCTTTGATGTACACATTGGCAAACTCACTTCTCTGCTCCCCAGACTCACCCAGCCTTGGCTCTTCTGATATGGCCCTGCACTGCTCACACACTTTTCTTATGAGCCACTCCTGACTTCGAGCCCCATTACATGCACTGTCTCGCTAATTACCACTGGTTCTCCACCAAGTGGGCATTTTCTCAGGATCTGACAGCACTTTACAACCTTCCAATCATCTTACAACTGAAATATAAAAGACCAATATCTGAACAAAGATCAAAGACATGGGTTTTGTCTTTTGGGGGTTTTTGTTGTTGTTGTTTTGTTTTGTTTTTGCTTTAAATTCAATTTCTGTGTCTAGTCTCTGGAAACAGATAGTAACTAAAAGAAACATAAACAAAAGAATTTTAACAAGTGCTGTATTTTTTCCATGTTGTTAAAACAATGGTCAGTCCAACTTTCATTAACACAAGCAAATCTGACCACAAACTACCAATATTTCCTATATTTAGCTCTAAATTACCATAACATAATTTTCCCTAAATGTCAAAATCCTTAAATAATAAACAACAGGAGAAAAGAGTCAAGTAAATTATGTGTTTAATTAAGCCATCTGTAACTGCTTACACATTTTAAAGATTAAAAAATAGCTTATGTGGTACTGCAAGACGTAAACATTCATGCAAAACATTACATTTTAATATATGTACACTCAGCACAAACACAAAACTAGAAATAAGCCCAATAAACATTAACTTATTTGCAGATGACAGGATATAGATATTTCACTTTTTTGCTTTTCCATAAGCAAATACTATATAATAAAATGTGTCATTTATAATAAAATTAGAAAAAATGATTATGCTTTGTTATTGCTTTAGACATATTTTGCTATGTACAAACTTAGATGCAAGACATTAACCATAGAACTCCAAGCTTGAATGCTGAAGAGGTGAAAGATTTATTCAATCTAAAGAGAAACTAGAGTATGAGAAAGCTTGAAAGTTGGGCAAAATGGTCTATTATTTTATCCAGAGAATAATTTGACTGAACTAATGTTTCTTGGAAAATACCTAACTGAGTTTACAGACTCACAGTGAAAGAGAAACAGAAACGTAAGTGTCTCGCTGTCTTCTTCCCCTTGAGTTCTGTCCAGAAGCCCACATGAGACACTACCTCTCCTGGAAAACACAGACCAGCAGTGCTTTACAGCATAATTTTCAGCTACAGCTTTGGTCTTCAGGGAAGAGACGAGTGAGGAAAGGCTGTGGAAGTGCTCATTGACTTGTCAATGCTTTCCAACAACACTAATGAGTGATGAGGAGCTCTTCCATGACATTGACATTCTGGGAAGGAAGAGGGCAATTAACTTGTTTTCTGGGAAAATGTATAAGTGATATATGATGTGGAAGAGTAGTTTCTAAATACCACATAAAATCCAGCTATTGTGGACCATAACTCCATTAAAACAATGTAGATTTGACTAAAACTTGGAACAGGAGACCTGATCTTGGTCTGGAAGCACTTTCACTTTTGAAAAAATAAATAAACAAATTCTGTTTATTGTCCTGGAATTTGTCTTTAATTTTTGTTAAAAGAAAACTAGTATTTAGCAAAGAATTGGCCAAGATCAAACTGCCTAACACAGATCAACTGTCCAATAGTACTGGTTCTCAACCAGCAGACTGAAAAACATCAGCAAGCTCTAAAATTAAATTTGTACAAATTATAGCTCATAAAAAAAGCTAGTGCACATCTCTTTGTAAAGTCCTCTGACTGTTTTCTACCTACTTGTAAGATGAAGTGTGAATATTGTACTCAGTTTGCATTAGAATTCATGGTGAAAGCTGTGGGAGCCCGTTCTGGGGTTCCTCGTGGCTTTACCCAGCAGGTCCGAATAGAGGATGATCAGGACCACGGGCCTGAGTGCAGGTGTCTGAGATGGCCTGCACTTGGCTGAGCTGGGGGAGGAGGTCTTTTGCTCCACCCCTTGGCGTCTCTATAAAAACCCTGGACCAGAGACAGTCAGGGCCCGTTGGAATAGGTTCCAGGCCCTCTCGAGGCTATCCTTTATTTTCTATCTGTTTATCTCCACAAGATTCTCCGCTATAAATCCTTCTATCTAATATTTCCTGCTGCTCGCACTCAAGAAAACTCTGGGAAGCTGTGGGGGTGGTGGGTAAACGCCCCACAGAATGGCGCCGTGAACAGGGACTAAAGAAAAACAGGGACTAAAGAAAAACAGGGACTAAAGAAAAAAAGGGACTAAAGAAAAAAAAAGGGACTAAAGAAAGGGGAAAAAAGGGACTAAAGAAAGGGGAAAAAAAGGGACAAAAAAAAGGGGGGACTAAAGACAAATGAACAGGGACTAAAGACAAAGTAATAGGGACTAAAGATAAAGGAAAATAATAGTTTTATTACAGAGTTTTTGGTGAAAGTGCTGAGTCAGCCCTGCCAGTGGAAAGGCATGCCGGTGTTATGGAATATATATATTTATATATATATATTTTGGTGAGGCAGGGGTTTTATCCTCGAGAGAAAAGGAAAGCGGACTGGAAGGATGTCCGATGCTGCAGCGAAATTCTCTTCTGTCAAAATTTTCTATCTTCTATCCCTTTCTCAATTTCTATCTGTGATAAGTATAAGATATAGGGTAGTAATATAGTTTAGGAAAAACTTAGAAGTATAAGATTGTGTAGGAAAAAATAAGTAAGGCAACTAGACAGAAAAACTCAATTTTCTAACTTTGGGGGCTTTGAAAGCAAACTGGGGAAAAAATCTTTCTTTGGGCTTTTCGGGTAGTAAAAAAGCTCTTCTTGGAGCTTATGGGGAAGGAAAAGTTTCCTATGGAAGCTTTTGACCTCTGGACAGCTGAAAAGCCAAATCCAAGCAGCAGGAGAAAGTAATTTCTCCCTGAAGCAAAAATGGGAGTGTAAGAAGTCAAAGTTTAAAGTTTGGAAGTTTTGGGAAAAGTTGGTCTTTCTCCTGGGGGGGAAAAATCTTTCTCTTAAACTAAAAGCTTTTCTTGGAAAATTTGGGGGGAAAATCTCTCTAAAAAGCCTTAATCCTTCTCTCTTAAGAAACTTAAAAACTAAAGCCTCTAACCTTCTCTCAGAAAGACGAGAGTAGAATCACCTGAAGATATTAGTATGGGGACCACCTGTGATTAGCTCTAAGGGAAAACAACAAACTTAAGACAGCAAAACCTCTAAGTTCACTTTCAAGCTTTAAAAATCCTCCCTGCAATGCAGGAGGCAGGGGCAGGTTCCTAAAAACCTCTTCTAAGCTCTGTCTCTTCAAGCTAGTAAAAGACAGTGGGTCAGAGTACCCTGAGGGAAACGCTTGGGGAGAGCAAGGGTGAACAGCTACAGAAAGCCCCAAAGGGCAGGAAACTTTACCTGAGAAAAGCAAAAAAGCCAAGCTTCACAGTTACAGCCGAGCTGAGGCATGGAGGGTTTTGTCTGAGTGAGCATTTCAGAATGAAAAGGTGCTCCTAATCATCCGAATGCAAAGGATCCCCTGAAGCAATACAAACTGTTAGCATTGTATCCTCGCTTCTGACCAAAAACCCAGAGGTGACTGGCCAGCGTCTCTGAGTTGGGGTGCATTTCGGGGATACTAGGGTTCCTGCAGTTGTAAACTTCCTGGAGTGCACAGCTGAGGCAGGAAGGTGCAGGACCCAGGGGAAGATTGCTAATGAACAAACAAAGCTAAAGCCTGTGGGAACAGCACAGTTGCCTGCTTTCCTACAAGTCCCGGGTTGATAGGTCCACAACTGCAAAAAGAAATCTGAGAAAAGCTTTCCTATCAGAGAAAGGACCTTTCTGGAAAAACAGTAAAGCTGAACTGTGTATGAAGCATTCGTGATGCTGAGTCAGAACGCTGTCTGGGGAAAGAGCCCAGCCAGGGCAGAATAGAACTATCCAGGAGTAAAGCTCTCTTTTCTGTCAGAGAAAGCACCTCTTTGAGAAAAGCTTTGTTTCAACTGACTCCCGATGAGATGAGGGAGTGTAGCCCTGAGGGGTGATTGCCCCTGGCATAAGCTCTGTCCTTGAGCACCCAGACAAGCAAACCCAACCCACTGGGGGACTGGGCCCGGTGAAGGCCTGATGAGGCAAAACACCTGTTCTAATGGGAGTTTAGAAATGGCAAAAACCTCTCTTGTTAGATTTTCAGTCTGTACGCAAACCACACAGACCCTGAAAACAGAAACGGACAAAAAGCTCCTACCTTCAGTAGCAGGGAAAGCCGCCACTGTAGTGTTGGAAACCGTTTCTGGGGTAGAGGGGATAAACTGAGACCAAACTGGATACTGTCAGGGAGAAATACTCTGAAGAAACAGAGGGAACAGATTCCTCCCCAGAAAATGCATGACCCTGACAAAGCTGCTAGAGTTTGAGGCAGATTCGGGGGGAGAAAAAAAAAAAGCCCCTTCTTCCAAAGGCAGCTAGCAGAGGTACAGAGCCGCAGACAGAAAGCTGAGGCTCTGCATCTGGGGGCGGGGGAAGGAACAAGCAAAATGAAAATAAGATCAGTGGGAGAAAATCTCTCTGAAGGAGCTATGGAAAAGCTGTTGTACATGATCTTGTTTTTCACTGACTGGCTAAGACAAACACAAGCCCCGAGGAAAGTTGCTATCAGAAATGCCAGCCTCAATGCGCGCTAATGAGGCAGGTGTGGATCTGATCGGGGGTCCAGTGTCAGATGAAGGAGAGACACCTGTTAAAGCCAGCTGAGAGACCAGAAACCTCCCAATGTGCCATAACTGAAAATGTAAAATGCTTGTTCAAATCTCCCATTGCAAAAGCAAAAAACTTTGTTCAAACCTCCCGGGCAAGAATTTGTAAGCAAGTCTGGTAAAAGAGAACCAGTTGACTCTCAAACTCGAAAAGAACTATGGGAAATGACTGATATAAGGGAAATGATATAAAGGACTGATATTATGGACTGATATAAGGGAAATGCATTCTGGGAAAGGTAGTTTTTCTGCTAAAGATGGCGACATTGCCCTGAAACACTTTTGTCAGCTTTAAAATTAAAATACAGCTTTTAAAAGAAAAAGTGGAAAAGTCGTCTAAGGGTTTAAGTGTCAGTTCCAATGAAAAATTGAAAGGATACGGAACTAGGTGCTTCGTGGTTTGGGGCGCCGTTGGTAAAATGCCTTATTTACCCTAATAGCTGTGCAAAGTTTTTACAGTAGGATGACAAAAAGCTACCTATAAGAGCAAACAAGTCACTTTAAAATCCTTAAAATATCACCTAATAGCTGTGCAGTTTTTGGTGAAGAGCTTTACAGCAGCTAAATATGATAATTTCACCCTCAGCGTGAAGTTTTCAGAAGAGCATACCAAAAGGACTGCTGTAATAGAAACGTTTGTTTGAATTAAAGTTCTTAGGGGAGCTATTATGAATTTGGGTGAAGGGACAGCCTCTAGTTAAAAACCGTTTACCGCTGACAGTGCATCTCTGCCTGTCCGGAACTGCTGAGAGAACTCGCAACTTTGGGGTGTGGCTTTGTCCCGAGAATGTTACAATCCCCTAGCAACAAGTATCACAACTCTATAATGACAACACTCACTAAATCCCAGTGCTTTATAACAAAGCTAACTATAAACTGTAAACTTTAGAAATGATGTACGTACTTCCTGTCTAGTTAAGAGAATCTTTATAATAGAGATAGTGATGATAATGAAGAGTAAGAAGTAGAAAGACGAATATAAGATATGTGAGTTTGTAAAAATTCTGTCTTGTTAGATCTGTGTTAAGAAATCTCTAGGTGTTTGCTAAGTTAGATATATGCTAATGGTAGCCTATATAAGTTTGTAAAATAGATCTTATAGAGTTCCTTTAAGAATATAAGCGTGTAAGAAGTATCCAAGGTAGTCTTAAGACATGTAGTAATAAGCTTGTAAGATGCTAGTTGTAAATGTAAGTTTAAATAAGAAATAAGATGGAATGAATATAAGTATATAAGAATTAATAGGAAATGTATTTGCTAAAGTAGTTCTATAAAGTATAAATAAGTAGATGTTAGTATGTTGTATGTGAGTTTGTAAAAACATGTAAATGTTGAATATGAGTCTAAATGCTTTGCAAGGCAAAAAACGTTATATGTGAGTTTGTGAAAAAGTGTATGTAAATGTTAAGTGTGAGTCTATTAATGTAAATGGTGAAAACACCTGAGACATAGGAGATAGTGTCCTAATAGACTGCAAAGTAGGCAGTCTGAATGGTTTCAAAAGCTCCAGAAGCAGCTAAGAAGCTAAGAATAGCGAACGCCAGAACCAGCACAAGGCATCTGCAGCTGAGATCCGTGGAATATCAACGCAGCACAGAAAAACCTGAGCTAACAGCAAAAACGGTGCAGTTTAAAATATTACTATACTAAAAAGGCCTGTCGGTGAGAACAAAAGTTGCAGAGACGCTTGTTTGAACTAAAATTGTTAACTGCAAAAAGTTTTGGCTGTAAAACGTCTCTTCATATTTGGAAGTGAAAGCCTGATACCAGAACTTATTTCTTGTTTGAACTTTTTGAACTTAAAATGAGAAAATTGCAAAAAGATTCTGGTTATGGATTTCTTCAAATTTGGAAGGCTAGTACCAAAATTTATCATTTGAATTTTGGTACTTAAATGAAATGAACAATAGAGATTTCATTGCAATGGGACAATTTTGAGCTTACTTATAGTAATGACCTAGGAACGGTTTTCTGGAATTGGGTTAAAAATGAAACTGTTTAAATGAAGAAATGTATTTCTACTTAGAATCAAGATGCAATGCATATATGCTTTATTAACTGGTGATTCATGAATTGTTTTGTGGAACTGTTTATGTAAAAATGGAATTACTTATGGAACTGGTTTTGTGTTACAAATGGAACTGTTCAAACAGATAAGTTTGGGTTCCTCTAACTAGGTTTGAAACTTTGTTTAAAAAATTATAAAGAAAAGGAGGAGTTATGAGATTGAATTATGTTTGCAGAAACCTATTGATATTAATGCACCCTGGTTTTGTGGAGTTAAGAAAATGTTTAAGTTTGATGTGAATACATCGAAGTTTTTCCTATGTTCTGTTAACAAGAAAATTCAAATGATTGAGTTAAAGTTGTAAGACGGAGAAAATTGTTAACTATATATAGCACCATATATGCTAATTCAAATGGTTCTGTTAAGAGTTTGCTTTGAGTTGTAAGATTGAGAGAATTGTGACTATGTATAGCAATATTTATGTTAACCTGTTAATGATAATGATGAAGCTAAGGGATTCTTTAAGTTTGTAGTCACCGAGTTTTGGTTTAGAAAGGGCTTGAGGCAGCTAAGACTGCTGTAGTCACCTTGGACCTAATTCAAAAGAGAAATGCCATCTATATCATCCTCTACTCCCATACTGGGAGGTGTAACAGCTATGGAGATTGCTGTAAGCCATTAATAGTTATTTTTTTATATATTAAGAAGGGGGGACCTGTGGGAGCCCGTTCTGGGGTTCCTCGTGGCTTTACCCAGCAGGTCCGAATAGAGGATGATCAGGACCACGGGCCTGAGTGCAGGTGTCTGAGATGGCCTGCACTTGGCTGAGCTGGGGGAGGAGGTCTTTTGCTCCACCCCTTGGCGTCTCTATAAAAACCCTGGACCAGAGACAGTCAGGGCCCGTTGGAATAGGTTCCAGGCCCTCTCGAGGCTATCCTTTATTTTCTATCTGTTTATCTCCACAAGATTCTCCGCTATAAATCCTTCTATCTAATATTTCCTGCTGCTCGCACTCAAGAAAACTCTGGGAAGCTGTGGGGGTGGTGGGTAAACGCCCCACAGAAAGCATTTCAGCAGCTCACACATGGGAACCAGGGTCTCAAGGGCAGGATTAACTCTTGCAAGGAAATGAGAATACGACTCTGGAAAGAAAAGTTCACAGAGGCAAAGTAGCCGAAGTTTATTATGGAATCTCAACCCCATGTGGACACCAGAATGTCTAGTCTGTGTTATCCATCGACATGCTATATGAAACCTGGACTACCAACACTGGGAACAACTCCAGCAGCAAAATATTGCAGTCATGCTAGCATTGGGAATAGCTGTAGACATGAAGCCAGGGAGCCTACATTCAGAATCCAGCCACATTGTGTGTTAGCTGTGTGACATAAGTGAGTATTTGAACCTTTATGGAGTTAAAAAAATCACTTATAAATGAATATAGCTAAGAAAGATAAAAATAAGATGGGAAAACGGTTTACAATTCTAAATGTTTGGGGGAAATATATATGTAGAAACAACCAGCATATAAGACAATTCAAAAAAAAACCAGAATTTAAAAGCAACAATGCCTGTCAGAATGATAAGATCACGGGTGCAACTGCTGCAGGCCATTGTAATCTTTTCCCTTTACTGTTTACCACTTCTCTGTGAGTACAGAGATTTAATTGGGAGGAACAGATACACTGATCTAGATAGGGCAACACTGTTAGAATCACAGACCAGAGCCCTTCTTTTGTAGTTATAAAATAGACTCCATTTACAGATTTCCTAAGTGGTCAATCTTTGGTCAGATATTAAACAGTGGGCTTGAGAAGAGCATGAGTGTGGTGATATTGTGTTCACCAAAATATTGTGTACCCTAATAAACTTATCTGGGATCAGAGAACAGAACAAGCACTAGATAGACAAAGAGACCAGAAAATAGTGGCACACGCGCCTTTAATCCTAGCATTCCAGAGGCAGAGATCCATCCATATCTCTGTGAGTTCAAAGCCACACTGGAAACAGCCAGGCATGGTGACTCATGTCTTTAAGCCTAGGAAATGATGGCAGAAAGGTATATAAGGCATGAAAAACAGGAATTACAGCTGGTTAACCTTTTAGGCTTTTGAGCAGCAGTTCAGCTGAGATTCATTCCGGATGAGGACTCAGAGGCTTCCTGTCTGAGGAAATAGAATCAGCTGAGGAATTGGCAAGGTGAGGAAGCTTTGGCTTGTTCTGCTTCTCTGATCTTCAGCATTCACCCCAATACCTGGTTTCAAGTTTATTTTTATTAATAAGACCTTTTAAGATTCATGCTACACATGAGAAAAAGAAAGCAGATCATCAGGACTAAGGCTTTGGATGATCTGAGCTGTGACTTTTATTTGGAGCAAATGATTTAGAATAAATAAGAGAAACCTGTGGCTTTTGAATAGTGGCACAAAAAATCCCACTTCAGGCTCTCCTGCCTCTGTGCCTCTATCCAGGTCTACCAGAAAGAGGAGGCATTTACTTGCTTTCAATTTAGCATTTAGCTATTGTTCAAAATACCCCATGTTTCCTAATGAATACTGGCTCCTTCCAAATCCTGAAATATCAAGACCTCAGAGCTCATGGTTAAGAACTACTAAAATGACACAGTAGATTCTGCCCTATTGGAAGTGAACATAGGCAATCTTGAATCATGATGACATTTCCTGATGCTGATGTGCAGCTCTTGGAAGCTAGCTCTCCTCCTGAAAAGGCCTCACCTAATCCATAGTGGGATTTCATTTTATCCAGTTCCCCCAGAAGTCCACTGTGCTTTTGCGACCTGGGTGAAGGGGTACTTTAAGCCTTTCCCATGGGCAGAACTAAGAATCAGTATTTAATCTAAAAGAGAACCGGTGAGCAAAGGCTTTCATTTCCTTCACTTTCCAATGCCAGGAACAACATGTAGAAAACTGACCACTGAGCAGGTGCTGTTAGGCAAACCACTGAACCATCATCTGGAGTGCACAATATGTACTTCTTTGTACCTAGCACGTTTACATATTTTATTAGAACTGCCTGTGGATGTGGCCCATCTAAAGTGTGAGTGTGTGGAAATCACAGTTCAGTTTATTCTCCCTCATTAAGCCACTGATTCTTACAAGGAAGCAAGGAGATGCATGTTTTTTATGAAGAAAATTTAAAAGACAACTATAGCTTTCCTTGAAATAAAATATTAGATGAATTCAAGGCATACGCTCAAAATGAAAAAAATCAGAGAAGCAATGAGGAGCAATGAGGAAGTAATGACTTCCCACACTGAAGTCATGACTGTAAAGGCTATGGAGACAGCACCTGCCCATGAAAGGCTGAGTTTCTCACAGCACTTTCCAAACTCTCTCCTCCAAGTTCTTGGCTCTCTATGTTCCTTCTGCTTAATGTTACCACAGTAACACTTTGAATACCTACTCCAATCCAACCAACCTCAGCTTCTTCTAAAATCTCCCATTTTCCACTAAGTTTTCAGGTAAGTTGGTGGACAACAGCTCATTAAATTCAATGTTCATAAAGCAAAACTTTCCTCAAACTTTATTTTTCTGCTTTTCTAGGTAGTTTACATGCTCTCCAATCACCAAAATGCCCACAGTATAAATTTCATAATGTCTATGATATCATCTTCATATCCTATCAATATTAAGTCTTTGTAATAACAGAACTACAATAGTTGCCATACCATCCCATATCTTCTCACCTGCTCTCATTTCCTTCACCCTGGCCTCCATCATCTCATCTCCTCCAGCACAGGGAAGGCAGTTTCTCAGTACATTTCCACTATGCCACCATCAGTTTGCTAAGATTAAATTCCTATACAGAAGTTGTCCAAAGTTATTGTCAATAGAAAGTCTCTTTGTGGCATAGAGAACAACAGACACTGGAAAAGTAAGGCTAAAGATGCCCATGTGTACCAGAGAACACATTATCCCTATTTAATTTTTAATCAGTCTCTCCCAGCACTAACTGGTTCCAAAAGATGTCCCCAATTACCGACCTTCACCCTGTGTTTTCTGCCTCATATTTCCACTCTTCTCTTCATTCCGATCCATTCTCTTGAAAGATACAGACTGCTTTCACTTCTGTTTCATACAAATTTATATTCTCTCTTTTGGTGATGCAAATTATGCGCTTGTAATGGGCAAATTATTATTATTGTTGCTGCTGTTGCTCTTATATTATGGTAATAGAACTGAACCCAAAACATCAAAAAATGTTAGGTGTATGGTTTATAATTATCATTACCATTTGAGTAATAGGGTTTATAAGAGATTATATAAAAGGTTGGTTATATATATATATATATATATATATATATATATATATATATATAGAGAGAGAGAGAGAGAGAGAGAGAGAGAGAGAGAGACTTGAACCCATGTCCCCATTTCCTTTCCAAAAAGTGAGGCTAGACATTGAATAGAATGTTGATTTTTAATTTCCACATATTTGAAGTCTGCCTAGTGGTAGCTGTGGAGGCAATACAGATGCAGAGAAATACAATCTAGAATGTCCTTCCTTCCACTGTGGGGACTATAGGAAGCTGGAAACCAGGAGTCACGAAATTGGAGAGATGCAGAGGCTACTTAGATGACAGATGGCATCATCAGAGCTGTATTCTACATTCCAAGGATACAACACTGAAAGCTGTATGGAAAATGGTCCGTACAACAGACTTGTGGGAAGGAAACCAGCAAAGTCCATGCTTGCAAGATCACAGGTAAGAGATCCCAAATGAGAGTTGTAGTAAAAGCAAGGATAGCACAGGCAGGACCATGGCAGTAGTATGAACAAAAGAAGTTAGTGCAATGGGAGCGATTATCTGTCATAGACTTCCTGAGATTTCTGGTATGCACAGAGTATTGTCCTTGGCATATACCAAATCATAAAAGACCTAGATCATCTATGAGATAGTCTCCCCACTTGGGAGGCTCCAACTTCAAGATATGCAGTCACCAAAAACACACTTTTTTTGACAGTAAAACGGCTATGCGATTTCATGATCCTCAGAACTCCTGCCATTATGTGTTAGAGGCAAGGTAGGTAAGACTTACCTTCTAAACACATGTGAAACATGAAGGGGAAAGAGAAGATCTCAAAGCAAGTTCCAGGCATGGTATGTGGATGGCTGAGAGATTAGTAACTATTAAACATGGGAATGGGCCAGAGCAGAGCTCCCTGAACATTTCAGATTCTCAGGAGATATTTATGGGGATCTATTGGAGGAGAGATTGTAAATGGGATAGAAAATCCATAATAACATTTTCCAATATACCTTGAGGACCAGACATGGATCATGAAAATGGACATAAGTTTTCAGGCTTCAAAGGCAGATGTAAGAGTTGCATCTCAGCACTAAGACACCAGTTAAAATTCCTGAACACTGGATAATGAAGTCCAGCTTCCACTCCTTATTTTAAATGGAGGGTCAGAATAGATTTACATCATTATAATATATTACTTTCTTGTCCTGGGCCTATAAGTCAGCTCCTTTCTTTTCCAAATATCTAAAGAAGAACACGCTCACCAATAATTTACACTTTCTCAGGAAAGCATATAAATGTGTGACTACTATAAAAGTCTTTCTGTCCTAATTTTTAAAGATACCTCATTTAGTACATCTGCCCTGTTTCTCTTTTGTGTGTGTTGGGGGGGGAGATTTTATTTGGCCCATTTAAAGCATTATCAGTTGGTATTTTTACCTTCTCTCATCCCTACCACTTTCAGTTTTCTTTTAATACTCTCCTCCCCCTCCTTCTTCTCCTCCTCCCCCTCCTTCTTCTCCTCCTCCTTCTTCTTCTCCTCCTCCCCTCATCCCCCTTCTTCTTTTCTTCTTCTTTGTCTCTTCCTCCTCTTTTTCTTTTTTTTCTTATTCTCCTCCTCCTCTTTCTTCTTAATACTTTTTACCCCATACATTAGTTAGTAGATTTGATAGTCATTGACAGATGGAGCTTCTGGATGGCACACCATGTTATGCCAGTTTAACACTTCTGTTATGCTATTGTAGAAAGAATACACCAGTTTTAAACCTTTTTACTCTATCAGTACTAGAAAAGAGAAAGCCAATAAGTTTTTTGAAGGAAATAGTTTCAAGAGACTCATTGTTACATATAAATTAACTGCACACAGCCCTCCTAAAAATTGATATAAAAGACAGAAAGTAAATTTGTGAGGAATGGATAAGTTTTCAGCATTGACATAGATTTATCATCTTTTTTCTCAGTTGAATTCAACTAATACTTTTGTTCGTTTATTGTTCTTAGTATCACAATGGAAGTAGAAAAATATCTGTTGTTCCTTCCTCCTAAAGAAGATTTTATACTAGTAAACAGCAGACCAGAATCGATTAGCACAGAACAAACATTTCATTACTTTATAATCCTTTCATCATGGCAGACATACTAGCTTCTTGTAGTGATCTTCTCCACTGCACCGGACAAGACCTCTTACTTTATTTCAGTATTGTGATACAGTATTACAGCCAATCTTATTTGGTTCATGAGGAAAACCCATTTGTCACAAAGTATTATGCAGATACACACAAATTAACATTTCAGGCCAATTTTTTTAAAATGCTGTATGGAGGATCAAACTCTTTTTTCGGGAGGAGAAATGTATTTGAAGTGGATTTTTCAGAAAGGCTCCACAGACTTTGGCTTTGAGTTGGACATTAAATAAGGAGTGATCATCACCCATTGTTGTTTTTTTAAACAGAAACTAAGATCCATCTGGTACCCCAGGCTCACTGTGGATTATTTCAAGTCTCAGTTCTATTCTCACGCTGAGTTTCACTTCTCCAGCACTGAGAACATCGTTGAAACTCTGGACCTGCACCCCCTTGTCTGTTGAGTAAGAGCCCTAGATGGTGTGATTACTAACAGATACTGTGGCTCTTTAAATCCTGTCATGTCATGATAATGTTCTGGCTAGAAGCATGGTAAGATCAATAGCCACCAGCCTTGGCTAGTTTTTTTTTTTTTTCTAATCTAATATTTCAATCTAGTAAAGTATTTAAAGCCTTGATTTGTGGTCCAGGAGTGAGAAGAAAATGTGGTCAATCTAGAACACAAATTGCTATCACCTTTCAATAAGGATGTAAGGCAAAGGTTGCAGAATTTTCAGACCAATGTTTAAGTATCTGCTTGTATAATTCATAGTAGGACAGTTGCTGAAGGAGTCCACCACAACTCTAAGTAGCATAACAAGGAGACACGACATAGTAATATGGGAGCTTAGGGTATAAAGACTTAAGTCTTCTCTACTTCCCATCCCAGAGCTCAGATTTCTCTGATAAATCTCACATATGCAACCAGTCCCAAGAGAATTTACAACATGTGAGGTTTTCTGCTCAGAACTGCCCTGTTTCAGGTGTGTCATTGGCTTTTGGCACTACCATTTCATTGCTGAGAGTTTGCCTTAAGACCACATTTACAGATAAGTACGATGGAAGTGTGATGGAGCCAAATGACTATAGAAATTATAAAAGAGCTCTCGTGAATAGCTGGTATCTTCCATCATAGACCAACCGATAAGTAGTGACTAGTCATGTTGTTTCTCATCATTAAAAATGTCTAGTCTCCTTCCTAACAGTCTGGAATAGAAAGAGATGCTGATGCTCTCATTATTGCAAAAATATAAGCTTTTCATTTCTAGAGCCTTTCCCTAAAACAGCATTGTTAACTGAGAACTTCCTAGCATGCTTTGCTTCATTATGAATGAGTCAAGCCCAAAACGAAAAACTTATAGGATTGAGAGAATTATTGCACCTCAAACATGTCCATGTTCTAATCACATAATCTCTGAATGTATTATTTCACATGGATTGGGGATGTTCACTATATGGTTAAATTAAAGAATCAGAGAGAGAAAGATTTAACCTGGATTATTAAAGTTAGTTTAATGCTGTGGTAATCTTTATAAGGAAAATAGGGTGCTTATCATAAAGGAATATGTCACAAAGGAGTCACAGTTATGTGCTGGGAGAAAGACTTCAGTGACTATCTGTAATAGTGAAGATGAAAGAAGTACATAGGAACCAAAGAAGTGTGTGGATGTTAGAGGTTGATAAGAATGGAGAAGACAGACTCTCACAAGGACTGATCAACCCAGTGAAAGCCAAAGACTACTGTGTGACATCATGAAGAACAAGATTCTAAATGTATATTGTTTTAATCCACTGAGTCTGTGGTTCTTCATTATAGCAGTAATAGAGAACTGATACAGAAATCTGAAACTTAAACTGATATTAACTATCATTATTATTTATTGAGTTCACATTATATCTGAAGCATTATTTTATGCCTCACAATTGCTAGCTCAATTCATTTAAATGTGGACCTATGAGGTGCATACTATTCTTAGTCCCACAGAGTAATGAGAAAATGAGGCCAGATAAACGAAGGAATTTTCCCAAAGGCATATTGCTATTAGGTAATAAGACTACATTATGGATCTAATCTACTGGGACCATATCATTAAGAAAAAGATTGATGTGACTCCCATCCAAACCTTTTTGTAGGTTTTTGAACAATTAAAAGTGTTAAGCTCAGCCACTACACTCTTAAGCAAAAGGAAATACACCATTTTAATTAAAAGACATCAGTCATAATGGAAACATCTGTAATGAAAAATTATACACTGCTTAACAACATTGACAGTTTTATTAAAATGCTTACCACTTCTGTGTAGGTCATAAAGTCTCTTTCTATAGTCCCACAGTCTCTAATAACTTTTAAGAAAAAGAAAAAAATACTTCACTTTCTTTACTCCTTTGGGGAAATAATTGTTCAGCTATAACTCAGGATGCCAGAAAACAGTTCATTTTAAAACATGGAGGAAGGTTTTCTAGAATACTGTGAGAGAATTACAGGACCCCAGCAGAAGAGTCCATGATTTTAGCTGCTGCTGAGTCAGCCCAGCTTATTGCAAGTGTATTTTTGACCTGTAGCCAACCCATCACCATATTGCAGATTTATAAAGGTTCAAGATGAAAACAGGATTCTCGAAACTACTGCTGTTCTTTAACAAACTCCACTCCACTTTTTCAATGTAGTTTTTATAATCCTAGAGTCACCAGAAAATTTTATTTCTTGCTTTTGGTTTCACCTAGGGAAATTATACAACCCTATTTCCCACAATCTTCTAATGTAACTGTACAAAAATCGAATTGTTTTTCTGGAAGTCACCAATAATGTTTCACATTTTAAGCAACACACACAAAAAAGAAGCCTGGGTTCCGGCTCATTCAGTGATTTATGACTACCCTCTTCTGAGCAGTTCCTATTTATACATTCATTTGTCGTGTCTCTGGCAGCATCACTAGACACAATATAGAGTGTCCCAATTTTTCCTCTGGAATCATAAGAAAACATTTAGCAGAACCGAAATGATATTGCTTTTTAATTTTCTTGTAGAAATCTGTGGTTTGTGTAACATGAGTCAGTCCAGTTCTGATTAATGGGGATGCATTTCTTTCCCCCAATAGCCAAGTCCACAGGTATTAAAAGCTCTCACAATCCAAATACAGGAATTAAATGCAAAGCCATGAGAGCTCAGAATTTACTGCACTAAGGAAGAGATTACAAAGAAATTGGAAATAAATCCAATAGTAAATTTAAAGAGGTTCCTGAGCTACTGTTTCCACTTTCAATGGATTCCTTGCACCCTGAGTTGATAAACTGCTTGGATAAGCAATGGCCTCAAAGTAACCTTTGTACTAGAGTTGATGTAAGGAATGGATCCCGGTTACTGTGGGAGTATCACATATGAAGTTGGGAATTGATGTATTAAACACAGGATAGAATTATCCTATTGGGACTGTCAATAGTGAGGTCATGCCTGATGTCAGTCACCCTTAGACCAGAACACAAACACTGTTTTCTCAAAGCAGTTCATGAGCAAGCTAGCATTGCTGAACTGTGACTGTTGTTCTCTACCAACAGAGTAAACTCAAAAGCATCTGTAGGATATTGGAGGATATTCTGAGATTTAAATTTTCAATTTTAGTCTCAGAAATGCCATCTTCTTTTGTAATCTGACTTCCTATACTTCCTTACTTAAGCCCTAGCTCCTTGAGGTTTTCTTTGCTGGAACATCTTTATATAAGTTTTACATACAGTACACTTTGATCATGTTATTTCCCCTCCCCCAGTCTTTCCAGATCTGCCTCACTCCCTCACTATTCAACATCATGCTCTCTCTATCTCTCTTTTTCCTTTTTTCAATTGGAAAAATATTTCATACAATATATTCTGATCATGGTATCTTCTCCCCCTGTTTCTCTTGGATAATCCCCACTCCCTAGTCAACCAACTCCATATCCTTTCTTTTACTCTCTCTAGAAAACAAACAAACCAGCAAAAAAGAAAGATTTTTTAAAATGAGTAAAAATCAGAAGAAACACACACACAAGAAACCTATAGGAGCATAAAATTGTATACATAGTATACATAGTGTACAAGCAAAAGACCACTATTACAAAAAATCCCCAAACAAAACAAAGGGAGACAAAAAGTTTAAAAAAGAACATTGAGATCATTTTATTTTGACCATCTACTGCTGGGCATGAGGCCTACAAAACAAAACAAAAAGGTGTGCATGTATACACACACACACACACACACACACACACAGAGAGCTTTTGGGTTGATGAACTACTCCTGGGCATGGGGCCCATACTGAATTGTGTTTGATATATCCAGCACTATTACATTGAAGAAAGTTGATTTTTTTTCCCTTCCCTAAGAGTTATCAATTGCAAATAATTTCTGGGTTACTGTGAGACTTTGTGCCCATTTCCCTTTCTCTGTATGGTGATTTTGTCTGCCTTGTACTTGTGCAAATACTGAACATACTGTAACAGTCTCTGTGAGTTCATATGTGCATCAGCCCTGCTGTGTCTGGAAAACAGTGTTTTCTTGGAATCACCCACCACCACTGGCTCTTATTATATTTCTGCCTCTTCTGCATAGATTTACATGAGCCTTGAGGGTGGAGTTGTAATAAAGTTGTAATAATGACTGCTCCAATGTCTCTCATTCTCTGAACATTGCCCAACTGTGGGACTCCATTAATTACATCTACTGCAAGGAGCTTCTCTGATGAGGGTTGTGTGATGCTCTGATCTATGAGAATACAATATGTCATTTGGACTTGTTTTATTGTTATGTTCATTTAACATAATAATGGTAGTGGGTTTCCACCTGGGGCCCATGTACTATCTAGTTTCACATTCTTGGTCTTATGAACAGTACCAGGTATTGGTTCTATCCCATGGAGCAGGACTTCAATCCAATTTTCAATGGTTGACTACTTCCATAACTCTTGTGCCACTATTGTACTAGTGAGTATATCTTATAGGCAGGTTGCTATTATAGCTCATAAAGTTTGTAACTAGATGAGACTGATGAATACCCCCCCTTTGGTAACGTGCATAGTACTTTCCAGTACTATGAATGCTAGTCAATAGGGGTAAAGCTTCTAGTTGAGTATCTGATCAATTTTTCCATGGCTAATGACTGAAATAATCTTTGTCTTCATCAATAGAGTCTTTTTTCAGGATGTAGGAGGTAATCAACAGCATTGAAAAACACCTGTTATGTTTAGGGTAGAAGTTGTCTATAGGATCCCATTGACCAACAACTCAAAATGATGCAATCCACTTCTGGTTCTATGGGTTTTATTTGGTAGCACATGTCTAGTTGGGGCATTGTCTCCTCCTTTATGTGATGACTCTGTTTACATTATGCTCATGTATGTATATACTTTAGGAAGCTTCTACAGTAAAGCCTTTTGATACAGATTTACCAAAGGCCTCTAGAGTTAACTGTCCCTCCTCACATTCCCTTCTCTACCCTGTCCTAGTCTACCCCTCCCCATTTAATCTTCCTTTTCTAATTCACCCTTTTATGTCTTTATAACACTATATTCTATTTTCCTTTTTTGGAAGATCACCTCCCCATCCCACTCTCTTACTACCGAACTAATCTCCACAGATGCTCTGAATGAAACACACATATATAAAGCTAAAAAGCTAATGTCCACATAAAAGAAAAAAAATACAACGTTTGTTTTTCTGAATCTGAGTTGTCTTACCCAGAATAATTGTTTTTACTCCATCCATATACCTGGAAATTTTTATAATTTCATTTTTCTTAATAAATGAATAATATCCCATTGTGTAAATGTACCACATTCTCTTATATTTTTGGTTGTGAGCCTAGCCTTTAATGGCTGAGCCATCTCTCCAGCCCCACATTCTCATTGTTGATTCATCGGTTGACGGACATCCAGTCTATTTCTAATTTTGGGTTACAGTAAATTGAGCAGCAATGAACATGGATGAGTAAATATTTTGATAGGCAGATGTAGAGTCCTTTGGGTATATATATGCCCATGGCTGTACCACTTTGCAATTCCACCAGCAATGAATAAGTGTTCCCATTTGCCATATCCTCACCAGGATTTATTGTCATTTGTTTTACTGATCTTGATGATTATGATTTGGTAAGACATAATCTCAAAGTAGTTCTAGTTTATATTTCCTTAATGTCTAAGGATATTGATCATTTTTTAAGTCTTACTCAGCCAGTTGTACAATACTTTCCACAATAACCTCAAAAAATCTTGTAATAAGTTTGACCAAGCAAGTGAAAGACTTATATAATAAAAACTTTAAGAATTGAAGAAATAAATTGAACAAAACACCAGAAGATTGAAAGATCTCTTGTGCTCATAGATTAAAAGGATTAATATTGTAAAAAGGCAATCCTACCAAAACTATCTGCAGAGTAAATGCACAGCCTATCAAAATTCCAGCACAATTCTTCACAGAAATTGAAAAAAAAAACAACTCCATATAGAATCACATGCAATAAATAAACAAAAAGGAAAATAAACAAAGAACAGGCTAGCTCAAACATTTCTGCATAATAAAAGAACTGCTGGGGGTATCATAATCCCAGATTTCAAGTTGTATCATAAAGATATAATAATAAAAAAATCAGAATGTGCCAGTATAAAAACAGACATGTTAATTAGTGGAATAAAATTGAAGATTCAGACTTAAGTCTACATACTTACAGATACCTATTTTTTGAAAAACAAGTTAAAAGTATATACTGGAGAAAAGACAGCATCCTCAACAAATGGTGCTGCTCAAACTGGATGAATATATATACATACATACATACATACATACATATGTGTGTGTGTGTGTGTGTGTGTGTGTAGAAGAATGTAAATAGATCTGTATTCATCACCATGCACAAAACTCAATTCCAAGTGGGTCAAAGACATCAACATAAGGCCGGACACCATGAGTGTGACAGTAGAGAAATACACTGGAGCTCGTTGTTACAGGAAAGAACTTTCTGAACAGGATGTTAATAGCACAGGCACTAAGACCAACAACTGAACCTCATGAAAGTCAAACATCTGTCCGAAAAGGACATCATTATTCAAGCAAAGAGGCAGCTTTGGTTGAATGGGAAAAATAGTCTTTGCCTTCTAATTATGCTTCCTTTGGTCATTCTCCACTGGGAGAACACACACATACACACACATACACACACACACACACACAGAGAGAGAGAGAGAGAGAGAGAGAGAGAGAGAGAGAGAGAGAGAGAGAGAGAGAGAGAGAGAGAGAGAGAGAGAAACACAAAGGCATCTCTAAGGACTATGAATGAGAATGGTAATGCTATTGGATCAGGGTGTTACTCTTAAGACACCATTTTACCTTTACTTTCTTAAAGGTCCTGGTAATTATGTACATCATTCAAAAGTACAGCTTCTGGAAAAATAGTGGGTAAATAGGGGAATCTTGGTTAGATGTTTGTCTCTGAAGAGACTCCGCCTATGCAAAGGATCTGTATCTGTATGAAAGCATATATATCCAAAAATGTTCCTATTTATTATGAGGCCCATGGTCAGTCAGAACCCTTATATGGTCTTAAACTGGACAATGTTGTTACCTAAATGAAAGCCTTTGATTACTATATATGTCACACACTCTCTGCCCCTGCCTTATATTCAGAAGAATGTCCTATACCATTCTTTCTAGGCAGTCTTCAACCTCTTCTTGATATATTTATGTTTTCAAGGCAAAAGAAATGCCTGAGATGCCATTCTCTGACTTAGTATCCATCTTAGTTTGTTCTTAGTTGAGCACCGGAATATGGCCTGCAAAGTAGATCTATAACTACCTGCCTCCACCTAAAAGTTTCATAACTCCTCATTTTGTATACTTTGAAATATCAGTTTTGCTTTGAACTGGGACAGACATCTTGCCTGAGGACTTGGGCATGGAAGAAGGCTAATCTCCCTAGAGATTACAGTAAGTGTAATCCTACTAATTTCCTTTATTAGGAAATAATATGATCTGCTAGTAACAAAATAACAAAACAATAGTTTGCTAACATATTTCTACATATATCATGATTCCTAATCCAGAACCAGGTCTGTAGTAGGTGCTCAGAAAATGTTTGCTAAAAAACTAGCTGAAGTAATTACAAGTTTGCTCCCTGCCAAGATCTTTATTTACTTTTCTTAGACACGTCATGAACAAACCATATAATTTAATGTTCATAATTGAACTTGACTACCACTGAACTAACCTTCCACTCATGCTCTTTCCATCTGATTATATATATATATATATGTATATATATATATATATATATATATATATATATATATATATATACATATATATATATATAACTGGATTTATGTTTTTCTGTCAGCTTAGTGGCTACACATGAATCTACTGATATTTTAATTATTGTCTGTGGCCCATGGCCCCCCAGTCAGCATCCCACTGGCTACTCAAGCCACGGCCTGAAGGTTTCCAGTCCCATGGCTTCAGCTCTCCTGCAACCATGTTATGTAGGTTTAAATTAAGTTTCTACCATTCTATTCATCAATAAGACATGGGAGTCAAAGGCTGTAGTGAAAACCTGCTAACTCAGAGTGGTTGAGTAGCAACTAGCTGACCTTGCTTTTTGGCAGGAGACACTGCAAGAGATACATCTCTTCCCTGTCCCAGAACCAAAGAAAGAAACACCAAACTCAAGTCTCCACCCTTTCCTTCCTGTGCATCTTCTCTATTTAAATTGCTGGCTTCTCTGTGGCCAATTCCAGTCAGCTAGTCACTGGCTCCACCCCCATTCAAGGTTTAAATTAATTGACTAGTCTCAGGAGTGTCAAAGGGCGATCAAAATATCCCACAACACTGGATAAAGTCCGTCTTCTGCAATGCACAGTAACCATAGAGCTCCCTGAAGACTCTAGACAACAAGACACCTGCTGCTTTA
Organism: Peromyscus maniculatus bairdii; assembly: GCF_049852395.1. Taxonomy (NCBI): domain Eukaryota; kingdom Metazoa; phylum Chordata; class Mammalia; order Rodentia; family Cricetidae; genus Peromyscus; species Peromyscus maniculatus. The sequence goes on from NC_134853.1 coordinate 117,684,397, forward strand.
CGGTCCATGTTCCACAACATCAAAGATCACATGTATGAAGGCTGCTCATCTACTAGCTTCTTGCAGTTACTGCTCCTTCTACACCAGAGCACCACTAAATAGCATCAATCATATAATATAATGCTTTCCAGAAGAGGTTGAGTACAACAGGGACAGCATAGACAGATTGTCCTCATCTTCTTCTTAGCTCCATTACTAACTGGCAAGAAGATTGCCACTATAGTTATCCCTCATCTCAGCATCTTTTATAGAGATCATTTGGTGTGCCAAGGCCTAGAGTAACCTTTGCTCCAGTATCAATCTACCTCAAGACCCAGCTATATCACTCTTGGGCATGTACCCAAAGGAGTATCTATCCTACTGAATGCTTGCTCAACTATGCTCATAATGGCTTCATGCATAATAGGCAGAAACTGTAAACAATCCAGATGCCCCTCAACCAAAAAAATGTATAAAGAAAATGTGGTACATTTGTACAATAGAATATTACTCAACTGATAGAAAGAAAAATGACATCATGAAATTCACAGGCAATAGATGGAACTAGAGAAAAAAATCATCCTGAGTGAGGCAACCCACAGACCTGGAAAGAAAACCTGATAGGTACATACTTAGAAGTAGACATTAGCTATTAAGTAAAGGATAATCATACTATAACCCATAATCTAAGAGAGTCTAAGTAACAAGAAGGGTTCTAGGAGGGATGCATGGATCTCTCTGGGAAAGGAAAATAGAATAGATTTCACAGGTGACATGGGGCAGGTAGGGAATGGATCAGGGAGATCAGGTTGGGGAGGGAAGGGCAGAAAGAGGGAGTATGGGGAGAGACAACTGGAATAAATGGGAATTTAGAGATCAATGTGGAAATCTAGTGCAGTGGAAACTTCCTGGAACTTATGAGGGTGATTCTAGTGAAGACTCCTAATTATGGAGGGTGCAAAGCCTAAACAGGCCATCTTCTATAACCACGCTGGGCCTCCAATTGGTCTAGGTGGGTCTGAGACACCAACCTAGCCACAAAACCTTAGTCTCACAACCTGTCCTACAAGTGAGATGCTCTGGGGCAATGGTGGCTCAGAGATTGTGGGTATGACCAACTAATGACTAGTCTAACTTGAGACCCAAGCCATGAGAGGGAGCCCATACCCAACACTGCCTAGATGACCATGAACCGGAAGCTGGATGGCTCAGAGACCTAGGGTAGAACCAAACAGGACTGACAAAAAGTCAATAAACTGATTCCTAATGATATTCTGTTATAGTCATAAATTGGTGCCTAGACCAATCATCATCAGAGAGGCTTCCTCCAGCAGTTGATAGGAGTAGATTCAGAAACCGACAGCCAAACACTAGGTAGAGCTTGGGAAACCCCACAAAAGAGGGAAAGGAAGGATTGTAAGAACTAGAGGGTTCATGGACACACCAGAATGTAGCCCACAAAATTAATTAAGCAGGGCTCATAGGTGCTCACAGAGACTGAGTGAAAGTCAGAGAGACTGCATGGGTCTGCATCAGGCACTCTTCATACATGTTGTGGTTAGTTAGCTTGGGGTTTTGTGGGGCTCCTAACAGTGTGAGTGGAAGTGTCTCAGACTTTTTTTGCCTGATTTTGAGATCCTTTTTCTCCTACTCTGTTACCTCATTCAGCCTTAATATGAGGGTATATGCCTAGACATAGTGCATCTTGCCATGCCATGTTCAGTTGATAATCCTGGGAGGCCTGCTCTTTTCTGAAGGCAAACAGAGGAACAGTGGATCTGGGGGAGAGGAAAGGTGTGGGAGACTGGGAGGAGTGGAGAGAGAAGAGGCTGGGGTTGGGATGTATTGTATGAAAAAAGAATAAAATAAATTTTAAATTAAAAAAATAAATCTGAACTCAGGTTTTCTGCAAGTAATTAGCAAATATTAGCCACTGGGCCATCTATTCAGCCCCTACATCAACATCTTACTATTAAGTTTCAAATTTGTAGAAAACTTGAAAATGTTTTACTTTGAAAACTAAATTCCTGTCACTTAAATTACATAATTAATTTTACTATACTGACTTTATCAACTATTATCCATCTCTCAGAACCTAAACCTGGCAATCTGTTTTAATCCAGGTTAACTTTTGAAATCATTGTTTTAATTCCAACTATGTATTTTAACCCTTGTGCACTCTTAACTAGTCATCTGTTCATTTGCCTTACTGAGCATCATCTATATATGAGGAACTGTGATATATGCTGAAGACACAGAGATTAGTTAGAATAATATCTCCTATCAAGGAGTCCCCAGTGAAGTGAAGAAGACTGTGGTAGGAAGAAAAAATTCCCCCAAAAGTGCCCACAATGCAACCCTAGAACCATATGTGAGGTCACATGGCAGAAGAGAATAAGGTTTGCAAATGGAACTGATAATGGAAAGAAGAAGCTGTTGTGGAATATTATTTTAAGATATATTACATTTGTTTATGCTGTGGAATATTTGTTTAATGATGCAAAGATGTGTTACATTCCTTTATGTTGTGTTTGTTTAACTCCATGAATCTATATTATTTTGTCTGTTTAAATACCCAATTGATCTATTAAAGAGCAGAACATCCAATAGCAAGGCAGGAGAAATGATAGGTGGGGCTAGCAGGAAGAGAGAATAAATAGGAGGAGAAATCTGGGAGGAGCAAAATCAAGGAGTGAGAAAAGAAAGGGGTAACCACCCAGCTACATAGCAAGCCACTGAATAAGAAGGAAAGAAAAGGTATATGGAAATAGAGAAAGATTAAAAAAAAACAGAAGCAAAAAGTAGATTGGGTTAATTTAAGTTAAAAAATGTTGGCTAGAAACAAGCAAAGCTAAAGCCAGGAATTCATAAGAAGGAATAAGCCTCCATGTGTTTATTTGGGAGCTGGGTGGTGGGCTCCCAAAAAGTGAAAAGAGTAAAGAGTAAAAAACAACTACTTTTGGCACCCAATGTGGGGCTCCTCAATTTCCATAGGGCCTGAGAAAGCTTTAAAAGAAAAGAAAGAAAGAAAGAAAGAAAGAAAGAAAGAAAGAAAGAAAGAAAGAAAAGAAAAAGGGCACAGCTCCTTTAAGAGGCTCTGCTGTTCAGCCAGCAGGGCAGTGCTAAATAGATATTGCAAGCTAAGTAAAATACACTTGTGGCAATGCAGGTATCAGCTTCCTACAGTTAGGAAGGTTTAATGCAGTTCCTGGTCACACTAGACTGGGCTGTGAGCATTAGGCTTGGCTCTCATGAACCCAGAAGCCGGTGGAGCCTGCTAATGAGCCACCTGGAGGAACCAGCTGTAGCTTAGCAGTTTAAAGTTTGCTTACATGGTCAAAAAAAAAGGGGAGTGAAAAGATAAGCAGTAAAAAGCATGCAGATGTAAAAAATTCTAAACAGGTTCCAGTGTGCTTTACAATGTTTATAGGCTTAAGAAAGAAGGAATATGGGTATAGATTGTCATAAAAAGAAATACATAGTTTAAAATAATGAAGTAAAGTCTTAAAACGGAGTAAAAGTTATATAAAAGAAAAAAGTCACAAAACAATGGAAAATACACAGATACTCTGGGTCCTATATAATATTGTGTTGGTTTTGAATAAGCAAACAACAGCTGCTAAGAGACATCGGATTGAAAGGGGGGCTGATTAAACAAACCAACCTAGATATTTTTAGAATGCTTTAACTTAAAAATGGAAGTCAAAAGTGTATTTGTCAAATGGAAGTCAAATATGATTTGGAGAAGGGGTTTTGCTTCTGTTTCCATGGGAAACAAGAGGCTGTGGATTCTTTCCAGGCTAATATGGATCAGGTTTGATCAAAGGATACCTCCTGAATCTTGACAGGTGATATATATCAACAAAGGTTACTGCTGGTCCTCTCAGGACTTGGCCATTATCTCAATTTTCTCAGGTACCCTTAAAAATGTCTTCACTAACAGACAACAGGAAGCAATCTGGAAAACACAATGCCCACATTGCTAAAAGATGGGGTGGGGTGTCTTTGGTTATTTGGTGGGTTAGGGATGTTTGTTATCATCTAGGGAAATATAGGAATATAGGATAAAAAAGCAACTATTAATCTCAGATATTTTGCATTGTTATGGGTTTTGTTATATTGATACAAGTTTAAAGTTATTTTTGTTATACTGAATGTATGATTCTACTCTTGTTTGAGGTTTTGTGCTTATGCAGCTCGTTTAAAATGCAATGTATAATTAAAAAATGAGATTAGTCTATAATAATCAAATTTGTAGACACATTACATATGTTTTCAATGTTGAATAGGTATACTTAGACAGATAAATGGTCTTCAAATGCTTCAAAGGCATATAGAATATGGAATTTAAAATGTTTTGTTAACATAAGACTTTTCATGACAATGAGATACATCTGCTCCTAGCAACACCTATTTACTTCAGAGAAGATGACATGCATCAAAGAAACTCCTCATGGACTTTACTTTCATTGTGGCAAAGTTAGCCATTTGGGCAAGAAACTATTCTTGCCTGGATTGTCTGACAGTATGCTATACAAACTGGACATGCAGGACACACAGGAAAAAGACTATTGAACTTTGCCAAAACAAGGCAGAAAAGTCCTTCAAGATTCCTGCTTCACAGAAGAGTCTGTTAGATATTCTGCAGGACACAGAGGAAAGTTACAGATGAACTTTGCCAATACAAAGCAGTACAAACCTTCAAATATCCTGCTTCAATGAAAAGTCTACCAGATACTCTAGGCCTGTAGGCTGAAGATGAACACTCCAGTGTTGCAGAGGAACTTTGGGTGACTGTCCAGGCAGGCAGATGTCTCTTTTGTTAGGTAATATTACATCCTTCTGGATCTTTGGAGTTACAGTTGCAGTTTTCCTTAAGATAGAAAGTATATTAGGTATAAAATTTTGGAGTCACTAAAGATGGGATGGATGGTGGAATATTTTCTCTGAATTTGTTAAATACAAATAGATTGAATATTGTAAACATAATTCCTACCTGATAACTATTTTGTTGTATGTAGTTTTGTTATGTTAAAGTTAAAACCTTTCACTTTCATTTAGACAAAATGGGAGAAATGTTGTAGAGTATTATTTTAAGATATGTTACATTTGTTTATGCCATGGAATAGTTATTTAATGATGCAAAGATGTGTTGTGTTCCTGTATGTTGCATTTGTTTAACTCTGTAAAGCTGTGTTACTTCACCTGTTTAAAATGTCTTATTGGGCTAATAAAGTGCTGAACAGTCAATATCAAGGCAGGAAAAGGATAGGCAGGTCTGATAGGCAGAGAGAATAAATAGGAGAAGAAATCTGGGAGGAGCAAGATTGAGGGGTGAGAGAAGAAGGGCCAGCCACTCAGCTACACAGCAAGCCACTGAGTAAGAAGAAAAGAAAAGGTATACAGAAATAGAGAAAGATAAAAGCCCAAAGGCAAAAGGTAGATGAGTTAAGAAAAGTTGGCTAGAAACAAGCCAAGTTAAGGCCAGGCATTCATAAAAAAAAATAAGCCTTCATGTGTTTATTTGGGAACTGGGTAGTAGGCCCCCAAAGAGTAAAAACAACTACAGCAAGCAGAGTCAGGGCAGAGAGAAATACAGAAAAGCAGAGGCACAGCAGGGTTGGTTTCTGAAATGGTAGGATGCAGCCATCAGCCAAAGGATATGGAAGCGCTGTGTGCTAGAAAAGGGATAACATGAACTGACCCTAGAGCCTCTAGAATGGAGTGGGCCCTGCTGACATCTTCACTACACCCTGGGAGGCCCATTTTGAATTTCTAAACTACAGAACTCTAAGATAATAAATCTGTATAATTCTGTGGCATTGCAGTTTGGCAGCTTGTGACAGCAGCCGTAGGAAAGCTGGCATGCTCACATTATTCTGAGGCCATGTTGCCAGTCCTGTGATAGAAGTGGCCACAAAGCTATGTTTGAAAATAGAGCACACTCCAGGAAAATCTCAAGAGTTCCCAGCAGATGAAAAGGAGTCTATCTGGTAGACAAAGGGAGGAGGCATTCTCGACAGAATGTACACTATAATATCCACAGAAATGAAAAACTACACGATATACTTGAAGAATGAACTGATGAATTTTGCAACATTCCTATTTCTGTCAGTGTTGCTTCATTTTTTCAGTGTCTTGTCTATTGTTAAAAATTTTAAAATGTAGATACTATAGTCTTCCCTAAAAAAGACCAATTCTAAACCATGACATAAAGGATAAATAAAACAATTAAGGGTAAAGCATTATCCATTTAATGTATATTTGTTTCTTAGGCCTGAATGTCCTTGAAGTGAATAGTCATATATAATAGCTATGTATATTTTCCCTATGAATATGATGGATATGTGTAAAAATCAAAACAGCTGTTACCTTGCCAAAATACTTAAATGATGTTACCTCAATGTCAATGTTTTTCAAAATTAGTGATGAACACTTGATAAAGTTTTGAAAAACCAAGGTATACTTTTAGTTCAATGGAAAAATGTAGTTGTATTTCTTGCTTAACTCAAGCTTTGTTTCCATCCCTTGGTTGGCATGTTAGACAGGTAACTTCTCATTGGAAATTGTAAAACCCCGATACTTACATCAGGACTGTATGGTGATATTTTATTTGTACTGAAATGTGATTTTATTTGTATGTTAATAAATAAATAATAAATACATAGCCTGGGGGTCAGAGCTAATAGCTAGCCATCGCAGAAGCTGGGCAGCGGTGGTGGTGCACGCCTTTAATCCCAGCTCTTGGGAGGCAGAGCTAGGTGGATCTCTGCGTGTTCAAGGATACAGCCAGCATTAGAGACACATACCTTTAATCTCAATACCAACCATAGAAGACCTGGCGGTCTGTACAGACAGGCAGTGACAAGGCGGTCATGTGGCTGGGTTTACAACCAATGAGAAGGCAGAACAGAAACACTATAAAAAGACAAACACAAGAAGTAGCTCTCTTTCAGAGAGGTAAGGCAACAGTGACAGTGAAGGGTAAGGTTTTTAGCTCTTAGCTATTGCTCTGACCTCTTAGCTTTCATCTCTGTGTTGGCTCTGTGTTTCTTATTGAATAAGACAGTTATTTCTACAGGACTGGGTAGGACCAGAGAAACTCCTGGCTACACATATACACACAAGCACTAGACCCACAGTAGCAGATAGGCTGTGTACACACCTCTGCAGGGTTTCTATTGCTGCAATTTCCCTTCTTTCTCTCCTCATCTAGTCCTTTCACTACCAGCCTATTGAGTTCTTTCCATTTGTACTGTTTTTCACAATTCGTTCTCATTTCTCAGAAGTGCTTTCTCCTTGCTCAACAACTTCACTATTTTCATAAAACCAGGGCTAAAAGATGTGCAGAAATTCCCTCACAAGCTGCTGAACTTGAGTTCTACCAGAGTCAAAATATTGGAGCCACTCCCTCAGGCAGGAGGCCAATGCAAGAAGATAGCTCCATTCCTGGCATTTACTCAGGTCCAGGGTAACCAGCGAAGGTCAGGTATGGTCCAGGACTCCAAAAATGACTGGTTCTTTGATATGAAGAAAGTCCAATAAACCCAGTTCATACTGATTGTCTGTGATACAGGAATGTCAGTAACCCACTTCTTGACCTCAGAAGTAGATCAAGCAGCTGGCAGGTACAGCCCAGGAAGCCTAGAGTCCCTGTTGCACAGTATGGACTAACTTGTATTTAGATGTAGCTGCTTTCTCACTTGGTACCTTTGTACAGCTGCAAATTCTTCTGATGCAGTCCTTAATATTAAATATGCTGTCAAATTTTACACTGAGCCCTACAAAGTTTGGAGCAAATCATGTTCATGAGATATGTCCTGGCTCAAACTAATCGTAGAAAAATCAGCTTAGGTTGGGGTGATTCATCAGGAAGGTTAAAAAGTAAACAGGCAAGAGAGCACAACACTTTTACATTTGTCCAGTGGAGTGAGAGGGCATGATACAGTGAGAGGTTTGGGATAAATGAGTATAAGGCACAGCATGAAGAACACAGGGCATGTGCTTGACAATGAGGAAGTGGAGACAGAAGAAGAAAAGCCTTTGGATGCTGTGCTCAGATGCACAGACTTTCATCTTTAAAGTGACAGAAAAGTCTCGGCGATATTTTATAGGAAGTGACAAGTTAGATCTCCATTGAAAACATCACTTAAGACAGAAAACAAACTTTAATAGGATAAAGGTGAAACACTGAGAACTGAGACAATGGAACCATCCAGTCAACCAATAAGAGAACACTGGGGGAGATTCGAAGTAGTCAGTTGAAAAAGCTTTGGGAATAAACCTGCTATCACAGGTGTGAACTACTCAAGTTCCTATATATATGATGACTATTTTTTTCATGACTACAACTATAATTTTAGGTGACATCAAGGAGTTAAAATAACTTTGACTTCAATCATTTTTGAAGGTAGAAACTGTCATGTTCCTGGCCAGTGACATGTAGGTGGAAGTCACTGTCACTGTGGAGTAGAGAAAGAAGTGAGGATTTATGAATAGGAACAAGCTCAGCTGATTCATGATTCTGATAATGCCTCTCCCTGTATCTTCCCTATTTTGTGCCTGTTAGTTTTCTTCTAACTATTGTATTTCTAACAATACAAAACACAAAGCTGGAAAGGGCTAATGTCCTAAATGACTCTTGCTAAAATTGTCGCTCGCTTCTGAAAGTTGAGTTCAACCTCTAGAGTTTTCTGTTACTGAGGAAAAAGAAAACCCAGTGAGCCATCCCACTGCAGAGATCACTGTCACATTGCATTGCATGCAATCCTAGCAGGAACAGTTGTTGTTAGTTATGAGTTGGTTAGCTGCTGATGCTCAGGAAACCAAGAGGGACAGGGTCAGTGCATTCTGGAACTTCAGTTGCCCTTCTGGAGACATGGGAGGCCAACAGCTGAAAAGTCCTGCAGTGTATAGCACACCCGCAGCATGTATGTGGAGGTGACAGTGGAAAGAGGTGACAGTTAAAAGCAAGGCCTTTAACATCTGTCATCTGTGCTGTGTCCAGAAACAGTGTGGGGAAGCCAGAAAAGCACCCCTAGAAAATGTGGAACCAAGATCTTTGTTGAGAAATGAGTGCAGCAAAAGTAACTTTACTTTTAATATTGTGCAGAGATGGCATCTAATAATGTAGAAATTATGTTTACTGGTGAAGAGTATGGTACTTTAGAGTTTAATGAAGTTGAATGACAGAGAGACACACAATGGTAGTGAGCTAGGACTTCCTATAAAATTCAACAATATGTACATCCCAAGAGCCAAAGTGGAGATACAGAAGTCAGCACCGAGTATGTGGAGGCAACAGAGAGACTAGTGTTTGACCAGAACCAGCAGGTAGACTACAGACCATTGTTCTCCTTAGGGAAATGATTAGCTTGGATTTAATAACAGTAACTCTGGCAAAGGGACCAAGAGAGTCAAACAAATGACTCTGGATCAGAAGACAATTTAGTTGGAAGGACAAGGTTGGTCAGAAGCCCTGGTCTATGACTCCTTTTTGGGAAGTTATACCTGGAACCTAGGTCTCAAGTGTCATCAGCAGCCTCTCTGGTGGCTAGGAAACTGCAGAGTCTACCTGAATGCCAACAGAAATGGACTAAGCTGGTGACTTTCCTTCTCTGTTCTCTTTCCTCTTATCATTGGATGAATATAAAATTCTCCTATCTAGACACTACAGGGTACTGCTAGTACAAACCAGGCCTGTGTGGTACAATGTATATAACTTATTTGTCTCCACTGTTATTTTGACTATTAAAATCTTGATTCTACTAATGGCTGACATCAGTGGGATTTCTTAGCATTACTGTCAAGATAAAGCATAATGAGATACAAACTCAAGGAAAGGCTCAAAAATCTATTGTTTGTACTATATACTCAACATCTTATGGACAATATGTTTATTTTGATCTCATGGATATAACAAACATGAGTTAAAGTAGAGGGAGTATGCTCAGAGAAATTTAAAATCAGCTCACTCTACAGGTTGTATGAATTCTACTGCTTCTTAACTCAGTTTTATTGTAACAATAAAAAGATGATTAGTTGTCACCTAAGCTCTAAGTCTAAAGAAAACTATATGTATAATGCCATTTTCTCAGAAAACCTAAGAGACAAATTTCATTATAAGGATTTCCAAGTGCTAGAGTTTCAAAGGGCTATAGAAGGAAAGAAGTTTCTTAGTGCCAAGACTGCATTTGCCATGGAAGCAAAGTCTCCCAACACCGTAAGCATGACCAGAACCTCAGTCGGCAAACACAGAGAAAGAATCCCCTTTAACTTGTCCCACAAACCCAATTGGATCTTGTTGTAGACATTGACTGACCAATCAACACACAGTTGAGGGAATAAATACCACTTGTAGTTTATCTGGAAAGCTATTTATCTAGCATACTTTTCATTTCTCTTTGGAAAAAGGCAATTAATGAAAGACCATGAGAGTTCAAAATGTAGAATGGCTTCAGATACAGAAAAGCAATCCCACCAGAGCACAGAACCCGAGGACACTGGGAGGTGAGCCTTGGGGAAAAGAAGATGCAGAATGATGGACAAAGTGAAACATAAACAATTTTCTCTACTCTCTCATGAACATCTGTCTTTGCTCAATTTATTTACCATTAGTAATAAAAACAAGAATACAGCCAACCTAGTGTGTTCTATGTGATTTACATTTGTTATCTGTTTAATTTTAAATTGCACAGTAAATAGGAAAACATGCAATTAAAAACAAAGAAATTAAGATTCATAGAGGTGAAGTAAATTATACTGGTCTCAGAGATTATCAGAAGGGGAAAAATAGCACACATTTAGAAGTTTATCATTGTAAACATTGTCAGCAATCACTCAGTTCCACTCACTTTGTCTTGGAATCACAACATACCTCACAGTGTACCCACAGTCTTCTATCTGTACATAAGTACCAAGAATTCCATGATTTCCAACCATTAAAGTCTAAACCATTTCATCACTGTCAACATTGCTTTCCTTAGTGCTAAACAAATATGGAAACCTCTACTGCCAAATTCAAATTGTATGTGTTTTCTTTTTCTTGAACTCATGTCTACTCTAACTATGACTGAAAGAATTGTATTTGACTGATGATGCATACATGAAAGGATATCCTGTGAAAGTAGCTTCATCCCTTCCTTGAGCTGTAAGAGGTAAGAGGAGGTTCACAGGGAAGAGGGAAAGCCTGCTGCCATCACTAAATAAAGGTACCTCATCTTCTTTTGCTCCTATGTGCCCCAACGGTTGGTAATCCTAGGAAGTGTGGCTCCTTGAGTTACTTAAAAGAGAATACTGAGAAGTAAAAGCTTGGCAATAATAAAGTGGCTCTGAGAGTAGAGACGACTGCATGGGATTTTGAAGAATTCAGAGAGCCTGGAGCTGTCAGGCAGTGTCTCCTTACACTACAGTGGTGAATGACACAGAAAAGGCAAAGGTCTCCATGAAGTGGGGGAAGTTAGGCTAGAGGACCTCAAGAATACCAAGATCAGGACCAGTGACTAGAAACTTTGTGACAATTGAGATGTTCAGCTAGAGTGACTATGTGCTGTTCTCTAAATTGAGGCAATTTTAACAGGATCGAAAGGTAATAGGTTCTCAAAGGGCTCATCATGCGCAAATATATACAGAGCTTCATGATCCTATGGAATAGGGAAATACAATGAACTGGAACCAGTCAGGCTCTTGTGCTTGCCACGTGGTAGTCATAGGGACAGATATATTTCTTTTTAATGCAAATTGTTCCACTACTGACCATTAGAATGTAGATACAATCCTAGAGAACAAAATAGATGTTTGAAACTTTAATTGCTGACTTTGTGTAGAGTCTCCCAATTTCAATTCTGATGTGATAAAAATATTCTGACAAAGTCTACTTAGAGGATAAAGGTACTTTTTTAACTCATAATTCCAGGTTATAGTCCATCACTTTCCGGAAGTCAAGGCAGCAGGAACTTGAAGTAGCTAGTTACAATACATAAACAGTCAAGGGCAGAGATGAATGAATGAGTGCATGCCTCCTATTAAGCTCATTACTCATGATCTAAAGAATCCCTCACTGAGATTCCCCTTTCTAGATAATTCTAGTTTATGTCAAATTAATAATTACACAAACTTAGATTACCAAAGCACAGGATGGATCTTGAAAATGATCATTAAATTGAACTATGAAAAAACTAATACAAGACTGTAACTCAAAAATATACTTATAACATATATATTATAGATTGAATCTCAGCAAACATAAATTCAACACTTTAGAAGTAGTTAGTTTGTAATAATTAAGAGTTACTTCCTCCCTGGAAATCTATTACCCTTTATATTGAAGTAAAAATTGTGGCAAGTTTCAGGAGGGGAGGTTGTCTGATGGGATGCAGTTAACTCTAAAGATACAGGTTCAGAGCACAATGTTTTATATATCTCTTCTGGTAACTGAAGGAAGGACCTAGCCCAACAGATAATCACAGCACCATCAAGCCATCAAGCACTGTTTAATCTCATTTGACTTCCTGGGTTCAATTGATTACAGTTTCCTTCAGCACTGGATGAATTAACCCTGGATCTTTATCACGGCCCTTACAATAGAAACAGCTAAGTTAACAAGTGCAAATCATGAGTCAGGCTCTGGGCTAAGCAGAGCAAGGCATTATTCCATTGAATGCCTACAGTAAGTCTTAGAGAAGCATGCTATTATTATCTGGATTTCACACATGGGGGGCACATCGTATAGCAGAGGGTGGTGAGTACATTACTGAACTTATTGTCCTCTGTGACTTGTCACATATCTAGACTACCTGTTCCCCTGAGAACATATTTATAGTCTTTAACCTCATCAGTCCATATAGACCAGTAATGTTAACCTTTGTCTTCCCTGCTCTTCCCTATCTATTTGCTCATTATCTATTCCCTGTGTAGTCATCATTTATCTCCAGCCTTTGAGTGACTTGGTGGTACAGAGTGCTCATAGCATCCCACTGATAGCATCATTTGGATTATGCATAAACAAAAAATAAACCATGGGGATTTCGTGTTCAACAGAATCTAACATCGTCTACACAAGAGCTCATAGTGAAATTACAGAGTTGTCAAGAACTTTATAAGCACTAAGTACTGGAATAAAGATTCCAAATAAGTTAGTTCAGTGCCAGAATCTGCACACCTAGAAAAATGTCATGCTTCCTTACTAAATCTCCTTACCTGCTTTCTTATTAAACTGTGAGATCTATCATGGAAGAAATTTCACATTTTTATTTATGAATCAATAGCATTTAGTGCTCAAAAGGAACTCAGATGGAACTGAAAGTAATTAAATTCAGTTGGATGAAATGTTATATAAATTTTCCCAGCATTAACATCCACATGCCTTCCCTACTCGCATCTTATATAACATTAGTATTTTCAAATCATTTTCACTTTCCTTAAGCCACTTGCAAATTCCCAGGAGCTATTAGTCGATCTTAAAATTCACTTTGACACTCGCTGTGTAACAAACTCTTCTGGTACGCTCACTCTGATTCGGACTGAGTAGATTGATTAAGTTCAGGCAGTAGCTTCGGCACTTTTCTATGCCATCAGTTATTTACACAACAATTCTACAAAATACATACTCTGTCTACATCACAGATGGGCAAATGTGAAAATGAAGGCTTAAAGATGTGCATCAATTAACCTGAAGCTAACTATTGACAGATCTGTGACCACCACATGATGTGTGTATGTATCTGTGTATACTGGTCTTTCTTTCTTCCTTCCTTTCTTTCTTCCTTCCTTCCTTCCTTCCTTCCTTCCTTCCTTCCTTCCTTCCTTCCTTTCTTCCTTTCTTTCAACATAGTGCTTTAGTCAAATTATTCAGTGCCTCTCCCATGTTTCAAACTCAGAAAGGTTTAAGTGATCAGAACCTAAATACATACAGAATAATGACTCAGACTGGAAACACTACCCAATAGATTTCTACAACATTAGTGATGCTAAATGACAAATCAAATAGTAGTTGAAATAGAGGCAAATGGGGCAGTCATCAGTTGAAGAAGCTGAGCTGCAGAGCATCCATAAAAGTGTTGGACAATTGAAGATCATCAAGAAACAAGTCTTAGGATCCCAGAATTGGGATAAACTTATGTTCATTAAAATTGAAGATAAAACTAAAACTTCTTTAAACAAACAGTAGCTGTGAGAAATCACATATAACTCACAGTTAGAGCTGGAAACTTCAGAACACACTTCTCCTTGTTGGTAAAGCAAAGAGATTTAAAACATTTCTGTTTAAGTATAGATTTCCATAGCTCCATAGTCAGGCTTCCTTGCTTTAGGGAAAGTTTAGAAAGTCCTGAAATGTTTTTAAATTAAACAACATTCTCCTAAATTATCTTTTAGTCAAAGATAAAATCCTGAATAAATTATATATAAAATTGTTAAATATTCTTAGATAAACAACAGTACAATCACAAAATATCATAGGTAATGAGATAAAAATAATGCATTGTTTAAGGGTACAATGATACCACTAAAGCTGACATTAGCAAAGTATGAAGGTAAAAGTTAATGACCTAAGATCTATGGGAAGAAAGTTGCATTTTAAAAGTAACCAAGCCAAGAAACAGTGTCTGTTTGACACTGCAAAAGTTTCAATGAAAGAAAGTCAAGAGAAAACACTATCTATGGAGAAATGTAAGCTACAAAAATAAAAATAAAATGCTACTGAGATTTTCCTCCTAAAGGGTGGCTGAGGAGGCATCTGTCCACACCCAGCAATGCCTATGGAGTGGATTTTCTGCTCAGGAAGTGACTTGAGGGGCTCGAGCACCTGATTTGTCGAGACCTTGAAAAGACAGACAGTGAACACAAAGGAAAATCAAAAGCAGAGGCAGAGGAAGGAAATCAGGCCACAGCAAACCTCAGGCAAGTGTGAGAAGGGTATAGGAACCTGAAATTCAGATTTCCAGCATTCACTCTTCCCTTCCTTCATCCATTTCTAGGAGAAGCAAGTGATATGAGTGAGGGAATGTGGCACCAGACTGAAGGATGAGCTCAGAGCTAGGCAGGAACTGAAATCAGTGAGCCTGGATGTAAAAGCAGAGAAGAAAATTTAAGAAACCCATGGGACACAGGGAAAGCCAAGATAATTTCTCTGAAATGCTTGTGAAATCCTCTCTGCTCACCCACTCACCCACTATAGGTCTATGGAACAAGAGATCAGGTAGAGCCCCACCCCCAAAATAAATGTTGCAGAGCAGGAAAGCGGTATAGCATCTAGGTTGGAGAAACAAATCCTAAGCTACACAAACTGGAGGTAGCAGCATAAACATGTTAAGGGTTAAGATGTCATGACATCCCCACATGGGCCATAGCAAGAGAATCTAGATGGATCACAGGGAGTCTGTGATAGGACTTGTAAAGTGACCTCATAGACAGAATTAAGGCACACTTTTAGAGCAGACCCTCAACCAGACAAGAATATCATAATACCTTCTACTTATTCTTTAAATAATTTGCATACACTCTTTACTATTTAATTTATATTTGCTATTTTATATACATATATACATATAAACTGGACTCGCATAAGTAAATAAACAAACCAAAAATCGGAAAACTAGCAACCAGCGAACACACACATACTCCAAGAAATATGAAAAACATGCAAAATATGAAAAAGAAACTAAAAATAAAAATATAAGGCCTATTTGCATTTTTCTACATGCAACCATCCAGTCTGGCCATCACCATATGTTGAAGATGCTGTATTTTTTCCAGTATGTACTTCTTTTTTAAAAGAAAAAAGCAGGTGTCCATAGGTGTGTAGACGTATATCTGGATCTTCACTTTGATTCTATTGACCAGAATGACTTTTTATGGCAATACCATGCTGTTTTTATTTCATTAGCTCTTGTAGCATAGTTTAATGTCAGGGACTGTGGTACCTCTAGCAGTTCTCTTATTATTCAAAAAAAAAATTAGATATCCTGGGTTTTCTGTGTTTCCATACGAGGCTGAGAAATTGTCTTTTTGATTTCTGTTAGGGATTGTGTTAGAATTTTGATGGGGATTTCATTGGATCTGTAGATTGCTTTTGGTAGGACAGTCATTCTTACTATATTAATCCTACAGATCCATGAGCATGGGAGACTTTCCCATCTTCTAATATCTTTTTCAGTTTTATTCTTAAAATTTTTATTATACAAGCTTTTATTTGGTTAGTTAGAGTTATCCCAATACTTTTTTTTGAGGCTATTTTGAAAGGGATTGTTTCTCTGATTTCTTTCTTGGTCTGTTTGTCATTGATATATAGGAAGACTACTGACTTTTGTGTATTTTGTATTCTGCTATATTAGTGAAAGTGTTTCTCAGCTGGAGGAGATTCTTGGAGTTTTTACAGTCATTTATATATACAATCATATTACCAGAAAATACAGATATTTAGCTTCTTTCTTTCTATTTATAGCCCTTTGATCTCCTTCAGTTGTCTTATTGCTCCAGCTAGGACTTCAGGTACTATACTGTAGGTATAGAGAGTGTGGACAACCTTATCTTGGCCCTAATTTTAGGGGAAATGCTTTGAGTTTCTCTCCATTTAGGTTGATGTTGGCTATGAACTTCTTGTAAATTGCCTTTCTTATGTTGAGTATGACCCTCATATCCCTAATCTCTCCAGAACTTTTATCACAAACAGGGTTAGATTTTGACAAAGGCCATTTCTGCGTCTAATGAGAAGATCCTGTATAGTATTTTTTTTTCTATCTGTACTGTGGATTGCTTGTATCAATTTGTGTATGTTAAAGAAACCCTGCATCTCTGGGATAAAGCCTACTTGGTAGTGGCGGATGAACTTCTTGATGTATTCTTATTCTTCAGTTTGCAAGTATTTTATTGAGAATGTTTGCATCTATGTTCATAAAATTGGACTAAAATTCTCTTTCTTTGTTGGGTCTTTATGAGGTTTAGATATCAAGATAATTTTGGCCTTGTATAAATAATTAAACAATGCTCCATCTTTTTCTATTTTGTGAAATAATTTGAGGAGTACTGGCATTAGTTCTTTGAAAGTCTGCTAGGATTTGTCACTAAAGCTATCTGGCCCTGGGCTGTTTTTATCATGCTGTACTAAATTCAACTTGAAATGTATCAATGACCTCAAATAAGGTCAAATACACTGAAGCTGGTAGAATAGAAAGTTGGAGCATAATCTTGAACTCATTATCACAGGAAAAGACTTTGTAAAAAGAACACAATTAGCAAGGCACAAAGAACAACAATTAATAAATATATGAGACCTTAAGAAACTGAGAAGCTTGTGCCAAAGGACACAATTGGTTGGACAAAGCAGCACACTATAGAGTGGGAAAAGAGTTTTACCAACTGTATATCCAATAGAGGGATAATATATAAAATGTATAAAGAGCTGAAAGTGGACATCAAGAAAACAAATAACCCAATTAAAATATGGGGTAAAGATCTAAATAGAGAATTCTCAAGAGACAAAATACAAATAGCTAAGAAACACTTTAAGAAATATTCAACATCCTTATCAGGGAAATGAAAATCAAAACTATTTTGAGATTTCATCTTATACTAGTCAGAATTGCCAAGATCAATAAAACAAATGACAGCTCATTCTGGTGAAAACGTACAATAAGGTCAGTGAAAATGCAAACTTACACAACCACTATGGAAATCCATGTGCAGTACCTCAGGAAGCTGGAAATAGATCCACCTCATGATCCAGCTATACCCTAACTCTTGAGACTATACTCAAAGGTCTCTACATTGCTGCTCTGTTCATAAAAGCTAGAAATTAGAAACCACCTAGATGTCTGTGAACCAAGAAATGAACAGATAAAAAAAATGTGGTACATTTACACAATGGAATATTATTCAGCTGTTAAAAACATGAAATTTTCACATTAAAGGATGGAGATAGAAAAAATATCCTCAGTGAAGTAACCCAGACACAAAAAGAAAAATATGGTATGTATTTGTTTATATGTATCTGTTATCTGTTAAGTCTCTAATAAGTAGTTCTAATCTGTAGAACCACAGAGGTTAGGTATACAGTAAGGGACTATGAGGCAGAGATGAAAGACCCTCGGAAAGAGAAATAGAATAGATAGTTATTGATAGATGAGGAGTAATATTGGGACACTGGAACTGTAGGATCAACTGTAAGGATGTGGAGAAAAGACTACATGGAGGGACAGCTTAAACTAAGAGCCATGTGAGAAAATATGGAAATAGATCCACCTCATGATCCAGCTATACCCTAACTCTTGAGACTATAGTCAAAGGTCTCTACATTGCTGCTCTGTTCATAAAAGCTAGAAATTAGAAACCGCCTAGATGTCTGTGAACCAAGAAATGCATATGAAATGAAAGCATATGGAAACCTATTACAACATACGCTTCCTAAACCACATACAGACATAAAAGAAATCTAAATGGAGTCAACAAATAATAGGAGAGACAAAGCCCCAACTAGACATCTCTCATCACCAAATGAAGCCTCCAGTTCTGGGAATGGGTTATATCTAATTAAATCATTGGACAAAGGGGCCTCATGGAAAACCCCAAACATTGAGGCTATTGCCAAGGCTGTTGGCTGATCTCCAGAAACTGATAGTAAGGCCCTGTTGCTGAACATAACACCTACACAACTCACTGAACACTGAACCTGAGCTGGTGCCTACCCAGAGCCTTCACCTCTACTGACTAGTGTTCATGGTACTTAAAGAGACTTTGTATGCTACTAAAGGAAAAAGGTAAACACCAATCTAGGTACAAACGTTTTACTCTGCAATAGTGATCAGCCTGCAAGATGTGCCGGTACAATAGTGACACAAAGCTGGTGGTACTACCCAATCACTATCTGATTGGATTTAAGGCCCACTCGGTGAGATGGAACTCATCCCAACACTTCTAAGGCAGCCAAGAACCTACAATGAGACAGATCAGGGACCCAGTAAGGAAAAAACACCACTAAAGTAACTTAGAAATAAAATGATTCCTCATTACATTCTGCTATCCTTATAGATCAGTGTCCTGCTCCCCCATCACCAGAGAAGCTTCACCCTGCAGTAGATTGGAACAATTACAGAGACCCACAACTAGACAATGGGCAGAGAATTAGAGACCTTTGAACACTCCATCCTAAATAAGATGTCTCCATCAAGTCCCTCCTCTTAGACCTCAGGGAACATTGCAGAAGAGAAGACAGAAAGATGGTAATAGTGGATGGAGGAGGACATGAAGGAAACAAGAACTTTTAAACACAGTGGAACCAACACATATATGAACTCACAGACACTGTGGGAGCATGCACAGTCCTCAACAGGGCTAATCCAGATATAGTCCCAGTGCTGAAAGGGGATGTAGACACATGCCTCTATCCTAACTCCAGAAGCTATCGCCACTTGATAACCACTCACAAAAGAAAAAAATTGATATTCCCCAATGAAGTTATATTGTGTATACAAACCATTCTTAAGGGCAGGTCCCATGCCTACCAGTAGTTGGCCACCACAAAATGAACTCAATGGAATTTTTGTAGGTTCTTTTATTCATAATACTTTGATAGGCTTTCTCTCTCTCTCCCTCTTACAAGTCTTTTGCATATATATTATTGTTTCTGGTTTTCTGATTTTATGGGATTTCTGTGTGTCAGAACATGTGTGTCTTTTCATCTATGTGTTTCTTGTGCTTTTTTCTTTGGCTACTTTTCTTCTGTTTGTTTGTTTGTTTTCTCATAGTCTGGTTTGTTTGTTTTTATTTTATGATATTTTATTGATTTTTTTTAGATTACTGCTTGTTTTCTAGTGAGAAAGAGAAAGAAAGATGTAGATTTGAATGGGAGGGGAAGTAGGGAGGATCTTGGAGAAGTTGAGGGTGGAAAACTGTCATTAGAATATTGTATGAAAAATAAATATAAAAAAATTAAATGATATTCCATTATGACACTCCCACAAACTATAAAACTTCAAATACTGGAAGATAAAGATGAAGTGCCAAAAAAGATTTTATAGTCATATTCTAAAAATGACAAATTACTAAACAGAGAACTCAAATATGCAGATAAGAAATTTAATTCATTGTCTAGACAAGATTGTTGTTAAATCAATTCAAAACATAGCCAAAAAAATTAACAAAGTAGATGAATCAGTAGCAGGGAGAAGACATTTAAAAATATATGAAGGAAATTTTCAGAAAGAAAGCTGGAACACAAAAATAGACACAAATGCTAGGAATGAAAGACTCAAACAACACTTCATAAATAAACAGCGGTAGGCAAAGAACAGCATCAGCGTTCAAGAACTAGAAAAATGAATCTCAAGGACAGATGTCAAGGTCAAAATCAATACACACAGACACATATAAAGAAAAACATTCACGTATGTGGCCAGAGCTTCAAAGAAGTCTGGGATGTATTCAATGGACCAACCTTAAGAATCTATGGAATAGAGTAAAGAGCTAGAAAAACTACACAAACTATTGGATATAATTTTTGGAAAAGAATTCCCCAAACTCATATAAAGAAGCGCACATGATCTTTTGATATTTCCCCATAGTCAGAATGTTAAAAATAAAAGCAAATAGTCAATAAAAATAAATAATACTAAATACTGCAAGGAAAAAGCATTAACACAGAGTCAAAACCATGAAAATAACAGCACGACTACTATCAGCAATTCTAAAAGCCAGAAAAGCATAGAATCATATACTTGAAAGCCTTTAGAGTATACTGTTAACTGAGATGGCTATGCCCAGAAAAAGTAGCTATTAAAGTCAGTAGAGAAATATTCCAAGGAAAGCACAAGTTAAGGTAGCTCACTGCAGAGAATTATTGAAGAGACATGATATGCACAGGAAGCAGATAGTTTCAACATGAGAACATAGGAAAGAATACATTTAATGAGAGCAATGTAAACAGAGGATTGCCAGGAAGGGAATCAATCATGTCAAAGAGAGAAATCCCACAAACATCTAATACTACCAGGTATCCTAGGAAGAGCTAACAATAAACCAACCAGAAGAACAAACAAAAAAATTTACAAGAAATTTTTCAGGATAAATTATGTGATATATCAACTGTGATATCTACAGAATGTTTTACCAAACAGATAGGGAATACACATTTTTTTCTCAGTAGGTCATGGAACATTCTCTAAAAGTGAACATATTTAAGACCACAATGCAAGCCTCAAAGGTATAAAAAAACTGAAGTATTTTTCTATATATTGTCAGTCCATAGCAGATTAAAACTAGAAATCAATAGCAAGACTAGCCTCAGAAAATACACAAACACTTGGAGATTGAACTATATATTTTCAAAGAAGAGTGATTGGCTCACTGAAGAAAGCATGGAAGTATTTACATTTCTAGAAACTAATGAAAATGGAAGAACAATTTACCAAAACCTCTGGCAAGGGGAAAGTTTAAAGTCATACACTTTCACATTAAAAAAAAAAAAAAGTTGAGGCTATCTCAACCATCATAATGATGAGACTAGAAGCACGTATAGAGCGAATAGGCCGGAAAGCTCAAGGGTAAGAAATGGCAAGGGATAACTAATAAAATAAACATATGCTTACTATGTAAGTATACATAAAAGAGAAAACAGATTTCGATCTCACCAGTGGAAAACACAAATAGATTCTAATTTTCTGTGGAGGGAGGATCTCCAGACCCACATTAGTACCTGGGCTTGTACAATTCTGTGATTCATAAACCAAGTCAGGAGAGGGTTTGCTGATGATTAGAGCAGTCTATATTATTCATATAAAATAAAATTTCATGTATTCTAGAATGTACAGACTTTTCTTTCCTATGACTAGTCACTAAACAAGGCAGTTCAACTACTATGTCCTATATGCTGAGTTTTCACAGTCTTCTTCAGAGGATTCAAAATGCACAGGAAGCTGTACATGGGTGTGCACACATCCAAGGCTGGGAGATCCTTGAAGTAATTACCCTGCTCTTAGCTATGACTATACATAGGAGAATATTTCTGCTAGACTATTTCTGCTAGCTCAAATGTCACTTAATGAAAGAATACTGGGCAAAAACTTAGACGATGATTTGGCACAGTAAGCAGTCAAATATGTGCTTAATCATCATTATTATCACAATTATAGAATTATATTATGATTTAATAATGCATTAAATTACAGAAAAAACACTTTTAAGTTATACAATTTGGGAGGAGTTGAGGGAGGATAAACTGTATCTAGAATATATTATATGAAAAAATCTATTTTCAATTTTAAAAGAATATTTAAAAATAGTCTTAATAGGTAAAGATATAGCATCTAGCTAAATTCAGCTCTAATCTGTATTAAACTCTCTAAAATTTTAAGTTTTCTAGAAATTTTCTAAATGTTATGAAAGGTCTCATTGGAGAAAGCACAAGTGCAGTCACATTTAATGAGTGAAAGTGGAATGATTCCTTTTGAGAAGTAAAGGATGGATCAGTTCTTACCATGCCTTTTCAGTATTGTCCAAAGGGGTTGTAATCAGTGCAGTGGAGTGAGGGAGAAATAATAAGAAGGTGTAAACATGTTAGAGGGTAGGAAGTAAAGCTATCTTTATTTATAAGCCACTGTTAGTTGTACAGAAAGTTTTAGGGATCTTTAATGCACCTGTAATAGTTATTAAGTTATCTATAAAATTTCAGGATTTAAAAATCTTCTCTCTCTCTCTCTCTCTCTATATATATATATATATATATATATATAATTGTATAATAATATAATTTATGATTACTTACAAAATATATTTAAGAAATTTTATAGCAATTTTACTCATAAGAACACAAAACTGAAAGCTACCTATATATGCCAAAAGCAGCTTAAGGATACATATGTGATAATATTTACTCAATGTAAAATCATTCAGCAAACCCATGGATGTACTTAAAAAGGCAGCCATGTAGAAAGTGTACACAATATATAAATATATAGTAGGTATCTAAAATTCTAAATTCATAAAAGTTGATATATAAAGAAAAAAACAGAAAACTGGTCATTCACTGTTTGTGGCAACTGGTATGGACTTGGAGTGGAAATGGGAGGCATCATAGATGACTACAGCATTCTGAAATGTACGAATTTGTGGCTACACTAGCATTTTCACCTACACTAGTTGATAAATGGGTCTGTCAAATATGTATATACTTTGTTGTATGAAATCTATATGCCAATCCAAATGAAAAGACAGAATGGGGAAAATGGAGGGGAAGAAAAGTATGAAGGAGAGAAAAAGAGTGAGGGAGAGGAAGGAGGAGGGAGAGCGGGGAAGATGAGAGCAGCCCCATAAATTCAAGAGTATCTGAGGCAACGGTTGAGAAAAGAGGAGAGCAGGCGCTGGAAGGGTCAGAATGTTTCAGAACCCTGCAGCTATTTAAAGAGGCCAGACAAAATCCTGGAGCAAAATGAAAACATATTTTTGAGATGCAAGAAGCAATAGATGAGCTCTGACCTCTGACTGGAAGTATAAGAGTTCATTTTCAGGAATTAATTTGTATAGTTCTCTTGTTCAGTCCCTTTAATTTGGAAAATAAAAGTTGTTCCAAATTGCCCACTGTATTTCTGCCAAACTCTCATGTGAAGAATTGGGTGGCAGGTGTTTCTTTCTGTAGTCATTCTTAAGAGGGTTTGTTCCCATGGCTGAATGGAGTCACTTGTGCATTTCCCCCTCCCCCAGATCTTTCATTGCAGCCTGGCCTGAAATCTATTCTTCTGGAGTACGGTGGAATGTTCGCCCATTTATAATTGCTGCAATCCTTCATTTCTCTCTCTGTTGCATTGCTGTGCCAAGCACATCAGAGCTAAATTCCTGGCAAAGATTTTTGCTTGTAATAGTACAAAATACATTTTACCATGCCCTTCAATGTGTGTCCTAAAGGGAGATAAAGAAAAGTCTGAAATAGCTGAGGGAGGATCCTCTCATGAGCAGCAGCTAATATATGAAAGTTATTTATAACAGCCAAATCGAGGCATCTCCAGACTGTAGCAACAAGACCAGCAGAAATTACTGGAGTGCAGGAAACACCAGAAACACAATTGTAAGATATTTTAACTTAGACCTGCACCTAATTTTCATCACTACTCTATTGGATCATCATTTTGTTTCTTCGTTGTTTCAAATGATAACATTTATACCTGAGGACAAATACTAAGTAAATTGGCTAAGGTAAAACAGAAAACAAAAACAAACAAAAAACAAAAACAGTGAGTTCTACAATGGGATTTAGAAGTTTTCTATATCCAGATCCAACCCAGTAGAGTTTTTTCCCAGCTCAGATTGCTTTATCATTCCACCCCAGGAATCTATCACCAACATCTCTTACTATAAAAACTCTGAATGAGTATGTGTTGAGTGAAAAACCTACAGAAGAGAAAGACCATATGAGAAATATCTGAGATATTCTAGGACAAAGCCATGTCTAACACATATGTCTAGAACATCTCAATTGTTTGAGAACCACAAGATGCAAGGGAAAATGAAATGTAGTTGACAAAATTAAATATGCACACACACACACACACACACACACACACACACACACACAACACACACATATAAATTTAAGAGGACATATAGATATTCAAATATTTGAAGATGTATTCACATTAATAAATCACTCTCTGGCATGGTTAGCAATTTCAATGACTCACTTACTAGACCCTAATTTATATCAGCTCAGAGACTTTAGATCATTTCATAAATCACTAAGGATATGCTTTATAATTCAAGTGAAAATTTTTGGACCTTCAAGTACGATGAAGACAACAATCACCATCTATTCAGATGAGATGCAGCCCCCTGAATGATTGATAGATAATCAGTCTCAGTTGAGTTAAATTGGATAGATACTGTTGGGGTTACTGTTGTAGTTTGTTTACTTGTTGTGTGTTACGTAGATTTTTCATTAGGCCAGTGGTCTTCAGGTTTAAGTGAAATTCCACATTTTGTGGAAACAGGTAGGTACATTGTATTTTATATTTGGGGAGGTTGTTTTTCATAATTTCATAAAATTATTAATAAATTTGTTACTCATGATTGACCATTATGCTAAATCTTAGAATATAAAGGCTGATCTCTGAAGCTTCTTCCTGTATTAACTACTTTTTTTAAAAAAACTACTGTAACAAAGTGCCTGATTAAAAGCAAACATAAGGAACGAAGGATCTATCTTGGCTCAAAGTTTCAGAATAGAACCCATCCTTGCAGAAAAGACATGGGCACAACAGAAGTCATAGTTAGGTGCCATTTAGAAATATATCAGGTAGAATATCAGGTGTCATGAGCAATTTTTAAAATTTAATTTCAAGAATATTTAAGAAATATGAGCAGTGAGAGTAAAGATTAGTTGATTTGGGTACTCAAATGTCAGTGGTGTTGAAGATGAGTATCATCCAACATATTCAAATCCACATGAATGCGCTCTCAGATGATGTGAGAAAGCTCACCACCTCCTAGGACTATGTTAGAAATATCTGGACACAACCCTGATCTTAAAATCAGAATGGAGGTTTTGATGATATGTCTTTTTTTTTTCTTTCAGTTTATGAAATCATTTATTTTTTATCCTCTGAAGAAGACTCTGTAACTAATTTTGAATTAGAGTTATCATAGTAAGTATTTCATAATACTTTGTGTTATTTACCTAATAGACCAAATTTTATAAGCAGGTTCAAATATTTGTACATTAAAACAAATTTTACAATAATTATATAATTTAAAGGAATATTCTGCATAGGTATCACTCTCTAATCAAAATTAATTTTTAGAGTTAAAGCAGTTAAAGCAATGACAGACTACCCAAGTCTGTGTCCCATAGGAAAACATAAAAACTAAAATTTAATCATAGGTTTTAAATGTCCTTTAGAAAAAGAATACCAAGAACAAATAAATACTTAAGGAAATATATGGCTGATATGTTAAATTAAGTTAACTATGAAATAAAAATACTATTAAAAAAGAAAATATTTTTGTAGAAAATCAAACATAATTTTATCTCAGGGTATTAAAATAGCCTTAATAAAAGTATAACCATTGTATTATTTTTAACTTAGTTACAACCATATTTATATTTTAAACAAATTTCTACAACATAACTTAATCTCAACATTATTATTGTTATTTAAATTTTTAGAAACAATTTTAATGAGGTAATTTTCAAGGAAAGCTCAGTAGGCTATATCTAAAGCACAAAAGTCATATGATACCTTAAATATCAAAGTTATAAACACAGGTAATTAAATTAATCATTTCTAAAACTTAATTACTCATTAAAGATTTAAGTTATTATAACATGTACCTTGATGTGGTCTTTGCTAGAGAAGCATTTACTTTTTATTGGTATTTATGAGATATCCGAAGAAGGAGAAGGCATCTAGAACAGGATTAAGTTTGACATTTATGACTTCATTACTATTATTTTTTAACTAAACAAAGATGAATATCTTCAAAGTGTGTCCTTATGCTCTACTACATTAAGATGATCTGTAAACTCTAAGATGTCTGTGTAAATCTCAAAGTACCTTTTTTTAAAATGACAATGTAAGCATGTTTTCTTACAAAGACCTGGCTTAAATAAGGGTCTGAAAAATCCTGTTTATTTGTTTGTGCTTATAAATGCAGTAGTGGTTAAAATATGCTTAAAGTTCTTAAGATATTTATATTTACATATACTCACACCTATATGCAACATATCTGAGAGTACAGACATAAGTTATTCCTTTGAATAAGGCATTTAGTGTTTTGAGGGAGGCAATTGTCCAATAGGAAAAACATATCCTGTAGTAGGAGTAATCATCACTTAAATATATACTCTCAAGCAACAGGGACAATGTTGTAGAACCTGAACTGGGATAAGGATCAAGAAGAAAATATTTGATCAGAATTTTATAATTATTTATATCTGGTTCTTAAAAGAAGATTTGATTTTTTGTTTGAGATTGTATTTTAATTATAATAATTATCCCTTCCCTTCCTCCCTCTAAACCTTCTGTATAACCCTGTACCCTCTCCTTCAAATTCATGATGGCTTTTTTCATCAATTGTTATTGCATGCTTATATGTATTTGCATACACATATAAATATTGCTAAATATAACTTGTTGAGTTCATATAAGGTTACTATCATATATGTTTTCAGGACTCCCTTGGCACTGAACAACCATTTGATATGCTCTTCTCTGGGGAGGGCCAGGTCTCCAGCTCCAGCTTTCTCCATTGCCTATGGTCCTTTATGTACAGTTGGGTCCTCATGGGCTTTTCCCCATCCAGTTTGATAAATTCATTAGTGTCATCCTTGTTCAGTTCACATCTGGATAGTCATATTAGTGACTCTTTAAAGGTATAGCTTCTGATGTTATTAGAAGAGACAACCTCACTGCATAGGTCTTGATCCTCTGGCTCTTACAGTCTTCCCACACATTTTTCAACAGTGTTGCCTGATCCTTGGATGTTGGAGTGTTTCGTAGATGTATCCATTGGGACTCAGCATTCTGACTGATATAATGGCATCTGTCTGTTGCAAAGAGTTTTCTTGATGAGGGGTGGAGACTACACTTATTTGTACATATGGGCACAAATGTTGATAGATTGTTGGGCATTATTCTGGTTTAGTAAGAGGCTGTACTTTCTCCTCAAATAACCACAGTTTCACTAAAACTCAGTAGTGAGCTAGGTTTCCAGCACCAGGAATGGTCTTTATCTTTTTGAGCTGGTCTTAAGTCCAATTGGGGAACAGCTGGTTATAGTCAAGGTATGTGTGCCATTATTGCAGCATTAGGGTACTATGCAATGCTGTTTGTTGATGCAGTTCATAGGCATCATAGCTGTGTAGCTAGAGTTTTCCTGCCTTGCCCACAGTCAGGACAAATCTCTCTCACCCGCCAGTCCCACAGCCGCTCAGACCCAACTAAGTAAACACAGAGACTTATATTGCTTACAAACTGTATGGCCGTGGCAGGCTTCTTGCTAACTTTTCTTATAGCTTAAATTAATCCATTTCCACAAATCTATACCCTGCCACATGGCTCATGGCTCGTGGCTTACCGGCATTTTCACATGCTGCTTGTCCTGGCAGGCAGCTGGCAGTGACTCCTTCTGCCTTCCTCTTCTTTTATTTCTCCTCTCTGTTAGTCCCGCCTATACTTCCTGCCTAGCCACGGCCAATCAGGTTTTATTTATTGACCAATCAGAGCAACTTCACATACAGACCATCCCCCAGCACAGTCAAGTGCAGATCATCTCAGACACCTGCACTCACGCCCATGGTCCTAATCATCCTCTATTCGGACCTGCTGGGTAAAGCCACGAGGAACCCAAGAACGGGCTCCCACAGGACATACAGAACATCCCACAGCATAGCTGGGTGGGATTGTGGTTGCTTTCCTCACTTAGGAACTTGCAGAGTTCCTTCTGATACCATGAAAGGTATTCAGTCCTCAGAGATGAGACATTCAGGTCAATTCAACTCAGGGGCTTCTGGGCACTGTTTATGAAGTACATGTTGTGCTGTGGAATAATCTTCTTGTGCAGTGCACTGTAAAGATTTGACATTCAAATTGGTTTAATAAAATACTGATTGGCCAGTAGCCAGGCAGGAAGTATAGGTAGGGCAACCAAACTAAGAATTCTGAGAAGAGGAAGGGCAGAGTCAGGAGTTGCCAGCCTGACACAGAGGAAACAAGATGAGAATGCCATACTGAGAAAAGGTACCAAGCCATATAGCTAAACATAGATAAGAATTATGGGTTAATTTAAGTGTAAGAGCAAATTAGTAATAAGCCTGAGCTAACAGCCAAGCATTTATAATTAATATAAGCCTCTGTGTGATAATTTGGGAGGCAGCTGCTGTGTATTTGAGAGTTGCCGGCATGACATAATAATCTGCTTACAATGGTGTCATCTTAAATAGGAACTTATGTTCCACCTCAGGGGGTGGGAGGTAACCAAGGGCAACAGCAATAGGATTTATGTTTTGGGATCTCTTAGATAGCCCTTGGCAAAAACTGAAAAGAGGGCTTCTCATGTCAGGTATTGGGAGTTTTGTTAAATGGTCTTTGGTTCTTAGGGGAAGCACAATCAGCCCAGATAAGAAAAGTTTATTAAGACTATAAATGTATATTTGTACACAGAATTGTATGCATTATAGGCTTTTTAAGGTAAAAAATTTAACAATATGCCTCCTTGGTGGCTTGTTCAGCCATTTATATTGTTATTTTTACCTACTTCCCTCCTCCCATTTTTATCTATCTTCTCCTTCCCTAAGAAGCCTACATTTTCCCATTTCCCTTATCTTTGTATCCTGCTTTACTCTCTGCCTTCTTCTAAGGAGTCCCCCTTTCCCACTTCATAGATCAAATCCTGATTGTATCTTGCAATTCCCCCCTCTGTTACTTTCCAATTCCTATACTGGTAATGGTCCCATTTTACCTACCTGGTTTCTATAGTTGCTACAGGTTATGTACTCTATATCTGAAGATTCGAAGCTAGGACTCTCCAATAAGAGAGAACATGTGACATTAGTCTTTCTATATCTGGGTTATCCCACTCAATGTGATCTTCTCTGGTTCCATTCAATTATCTGTGAAATGATTTCATTTTCTTTACCACTAAATAGTATTCCATAGTGTATATGTACCATATGTTTATTAACCATTTATTGGTTGTAAGAAATTTAGTTTGTTTCTATTTCCTGGATTGTGTGAATAAAATAAGCAAGTACTTTAAAAATAGGCTGTTGATTCCTTTGAGAGTATGCCAAAGAATAGTTTAGTGCATCATGTGGTAGATTTATTTCTTGATCTTTTAAGAATTCTCCACACTGAGTTTCATAGTAGCTGCACTAGTTTTGCAATACCACCAATGGGGAATGAAGGTTCCTTTACCCCTGCCGTATGCCAAGCCAAGGGAGTTGGGACAATCAAGAAGCCTGAAGACAGCGGTTGCAAGACACAAGTCATCAGACTAAGCCAGGGCTCTGGAATATGGGCTAGCTTTGGCAGGATGTGGAAAACCAAGTATGAGGGAGGATATTCATGAGGCTAGAACTTAGAGGAGGAAGTAAAAAGTCTGTTTACATTATTGTCACATAGGAAAATTCAAGGCCATTAGCCATCTCTATTTGTTTTACCTATGTGGTCACGCTGATTAAATATACGTTTTATCATTATTTGTTACTTAAAGAATTTAGTTTTACTATGATCCAAATGAATCTGAGCCAAATTAAAAACTTTATTCTAAATGACTACATAATTATAAACCAACTAGGTACTAAGTAAATTGTGAAAAAAAGTCAAACAAATAGTTATCACATGTAGACAGTATATATATATATATATATATATATATATATATATATATATATATGTGTGTGTGTATGTGTATATACATGTATATATGTATATGTGTGTGTGTGTTAGAGAGAGAGAAAGACAGACAGAGAGAGAGAGAAAGACAGAGAGACAGAGAGAGATTTAAATAAACCAAGATTTTGAATATTATTGCTTGTTGGGATTATATATTCTATAATCTTCATTGTGAAAAGGAAACAAAATAGATATGTTCAGTAAATATATATATATTAATTTATATATAATCCAGCCTTAATAAAATAATTATAATTAAAATTAACAGTTTATATTAAGAATATTTTGAAGAAATCATATATTTTTTAAAGAAAATTAAGACAAAATAAAAATAAAAATGCCTTCAATGTCCCAAAGGTGAGCAAAACTCCGAAACACCATTAGATATCCAAAAGCAAGTGAATAAACAAATCAAACCAAATTTCTAGACCAAAATATCTTCAAAACAAGCAAACTCAGTACCTTAAACCAAATACATTGAAAGCGGACTGAAAAGGTATCTGTCACAATAGAATCCTTGTTAGTGAGCTCCGAATAAATAAAATGGGTCATTGAGCAAAACAAGGGAGTTCCTGAGCCTGGAAAGAACCCACCAACAGCACACCTGAGCAATTAACACCAGACGGCCTGGACTCAATGAAAGCATGCAGGTATGTGGCTTCCAAGAGAGTGTCCCAGAAAAAAGTAGAGCCCCATGTCATGTCACCACAACTGTGGACTCAAAAAAGCGAAGTTCTCATCTTAAAAGGGATGAGAACTAGTTTATTCTGGTGTCATTTTGAATTCCCATGACCTGGAACACAGAATTTAGATTACTCCAGATTCTATGTTCCAAAACGGAAGCAGTTTCACAAAGTTTTTATAGCTTTGCAAAACAAATGAAGTCATAAACCACAGCAAGTTTAGAATGTGTTGGTGGGTACATCATAGAGATAGTTACAGTGAGATGGAGTAAGCTTTTCTTTTTTTTTTTTTTTACTTCTTATTTTATTTTTTTTTTTGGTTTTTTTATTATTATTATTATTATTATTATTATTTTACAACACCATTCAGTTCAACATAATAGCCACAGAATCCCCTGTTCTCCCCCTCTCGCCCATCCCTCCCCCCAGCCCACCCCCCATTCCCACCTCCTCCAGATCAAGGTCTCCCCCGAGGACCGGGGTTGACCTGGTAGACTCAGTCCAGGCAGGTCCATTCCCCCCTCCCAGACCGAGCCAAGTGTCCCTGCATAAGTCCCAGGATTCAAACAGCCAACTCATGCAACGAGCCCAGGACCTGGCACCAATGCACAGCTGCCTCCCAAACAGATCAAGCCAACTGACTGTCTCACCCGTTCAGGTGGCCTGATCCAGTTGGGGGCCCCTCAGCCTTTGGTTCATAGATCCTGTGCTTCCATTCATTTGGTTATTTGTCCCGGTGCTTTATCCAACCTTGGCTTCAACAATTCTCGCTCATATAAATCCTCTTCATACTCACTAATTAGACTCCCAGTGCTCCACCAGGGGCCCAGCCGTGGATGTCTGCCTTCAGATTCCTCAGTCCTTGGATGGGGTTTATGGCATCACTATTTGGGTGTCTGGCCATTCCATCACCAGAGTAGGTCAGTTCCTGCCGTCTCGCGACCATTGACTAGACTGCTACTCACATCACCAGTGAGGCTACCTGGAAAACGGGACCCCAAAAAAGACACGGAGAAATGGACAAGATCTACATGAATAGCCTGGTCATGAGTGGGAACAATGAAGGGCGACAGTCGAGGGAAAGAGTGGGAGATCCTAGCTGGATCAAGAAAAGAGAGGGAGAACAAGGAATAGGAGACCATGGTAAATGAAGACCACATGAGAAGGTGAGAAGGGGAGGAAGCAGAGAGCTAGGGAGGCCCACGGAGATCCACAAAGATACCCCCTCAAAAGACTGCTGGAGTAAGCTTTTCTATAGGCAGGCCCACAATGCTATCGATGACCTTCTTAAATTTTGAGTTAGTAGAAGCTAGTGGTCTGCTAAGTCAATAGATTTTAAAAGGTTTCTATCTATTAGTTACAAGACGTTGGTTAAGCATAGCTATGGACAAAGAATAGCTGTTCTAGAAAGCTAGAACTAACTCAAGATAAGGTAACTAGCCCCTGGAGCTGCAATATTCCAATAGTACTGTAGTTCTAATCAGCCACCAGTCCTCTGCAGACACAGCTTCGTTCCAGGAGTTTTCATTCACAAGACTATGGATATATTTGAAGTTGGAATGAATGCATTTTGATTTATTAAATGGCCCTGATACTATGAGGGTGTTGTGGGATATCCCATCACACTATGAACCCTGAGTTTGCGTTAATTAAGTAAAATCTTGGGTCAGGAGGCACAGCCAGCAACTAGTTGACAGGAAGCAGCCACAGAGAGTCAGAGGAAGTCTGGAAAATGGACAGAGAAAATGCATAGGAACTAGGGAAGGTATTTGGTTTTGCAAGGTCTTTTTGGTTTGGGACAGTAAGAGAAGCTCTCTCTTGCTGGGTCACTGGCTAAGAAGAAAGGCCACCTGGTTGCTTCTCAGCCTCTCTGAGCTAGCAGATATTCACCCCAGTATCGGACTCTCACATCTTTATTGGTAAAATAGAATGATAGAGACTTAGTTAAAAACTACATGTGGCTGCAGCGACAGTTCCAACAGGATGCAGACTTCCCCCTGGGCCTTGGCTTGAGTAGTGGGGCAGTGATTTGTGGAGCCACAGTGAGTAGCTGAATCAGCAGTAGATTCAGGTGCAGCTGCTGTACCGAAGATGAAACAACATGAGGGCAAGAGATGAAGGGTTGTCATAAAAAAAAATGTATTTACATACTGAATTCCCAAAGCTTGTGCTTTGAAATCACAGAGGTGTGTCTGTGAAGGTATTTCTACAGACAATTAACTGAGGAAGAGAGACCCATCCCAGATGTGGGAAACGCCATCCCATAGAATGGGTTCCCAGACTAAATAAAGACAAAACGAAAGACCAACCTAGCTGACTACCAGCATTTGATGCTCACTGCTTCATGACTGAATGTGCCCAGCTACCTCACATTCCTGCTACCACACGTTCATGTAATACTGACCTCCATATCCTCTTAAACCATGGCGCAGAATGAACCTTCTTCCCTTAAGTCGCTTCAGTCAGTTGTTTCTCAAATGGATGAGGAAAGTAACTATCACAGGCTCATTTTCTAGTTCCACTCCTTTCCTCAAATTTCACTCTCATCTGAACAGCATCTGTTGTACCGTAAGCTCCAAGCAGAAAGGGAACACAGATGACCTCCTTAAAGGTCTTAACTCATTACCGAATCATCCACTATCTCTGTGATATCCCATATCTGATCATATGAGGAAAGGGGCTGAAGCAAAGGTAGTGCTCTGCAACATCTTGAGTTGTTTTCACCAGAGTAAAAGACTTTGACACAGCTTCATGTTGCTTCAGGATGTGACCTAGTAGTTAACTACCTTTCCTCTTCTGGACCCACTTTTCTGGGGGTGTTATTTGTCTCAAGTAATAAAAATAGGTCTGAAATTTAAATTATATGACATATAAGAATTAGTAGTGATGATTCCTATTACATAACATTATGGAAAGAAAGGAAAACTTTAGTGAAAGTAAGATCTTAGTGGCCAAGAGTTACCAAGATAGGTGGATGAAGAGTCAGAGAACAAAGGCATTTTAAGGCAGAGAAATTATAGCTGCCTGGCAGTGTATGTTTATCAAAGTTCGCATAGTATACAAGACTAACATAATCCCTGGCCCTTAGGTATAAATGATGAGTTAATGTAGCTTATCAGTTATGATGCATAATACCACTGTATATTTATTTATGCACTCTGGTGCCTGATCTAAATTCTACTCAACTCAGTTATGGTACAAATAAAACTATTCCTTTTTTTTTCATTTTACTTTAAATTTTTACTTTTTGAAAACTATTTCTTCACCTTTTTATTTATGTATATTATATGTGTATGTATGTCATATGTGTGAAGCTGCCCATGGAGGCCAGAAAAATATGCTTAATTTGCAACACTGAAGTTACAGGCAGTTGGGAGCTGCCCAGTGTGGGTCCTAGGAGCCCGACTTTAGTCCTCTGGAAAATCAGTAAGCACTCCTAATCACCATGCCATTCCCCAAGCTCTTAAAATCATTCTTTCAAAAGCATACTTTAGCTAGGGATGTAGCTTTATGGTATAGTACTTGGATACCATGACACCCTGTGTTTAATCCCAAATACTTATAATAAAAAGAAAAGTAGGGGCCAGCAGCATGGGTCCATGGGTAAAAGGTACCTGGCATTCAAGCCTGGTGACCTGAGTTCAATTCCCAGAATCCATATAAAGGTAGAAAGAGGGAACAAACTCTACAATGTTATCCTCTAACCTCTGCATACACTCCATAGCCCTCACACATCAAACATGTGCACGTACATACACACACACACACACACACACACACACACACACACACACACACAGTAAAAATAAATAAATTTACAAATTCTACTTCATGGTACAGTAGGAAACCAGGTATGATATTACAGTTGACTAAACTAGTTTCAAATGAAATCCAATCTAAATTTCTGATGCTCCATGTTTAAAACACTTATTAAAGCCCTAAAGTCAAAGAAGACCTTCCTCTTCTCATTGTTAAAAGTCAATATGGAAAGAAGTGTTCTAAGGAAGTCAATGTCACCTTACTATCTCCATTACAAATCATTGAAGGGGAAGGTGGTGACAGGAAGTGAAGCAACACAAAAAAAAATCTTTTATCAGACAGTATCTATAAAAGGAGTCCAACTTGGCTAATTAACCTGGAAACTCATCTTTGAGGGACAATCATGAAAGAAGGTCAGAGAAGCAGATAGAGGCACAAGCATCCTTCTCCACTGCAGCCCTATTCATTGCTATTACCCAATACCCCTGTTCTAGACATTGTAATTTCCCAAGAAGCTACTAGAGTGATTGAATTCATATACGAATTCTCCTTGAAAGGAGACACTAGCCAAATAGAGCAGCTTCATTATCTTGCCAATTTGATTTTTGGCATTGTTGGCACCTGTGTTTATGTATAAGTCTTTTAGTAATTGCTTATTCTTGTATATCCAAAACCCAGCATGGAAACAGAGCATTGCAGATACACCATAGATACCTTCAGATTTGAAAAATTGTCCTTGACTATGAAAATTCTGAGCCATTTTAAGGCAGCAATTATCAAAAGACCCCAGACAATAGCAGCATTAATATCATTTGAGAATATGATGAAAAGAATCAATAAATAATTGGTCCCCACCCAGCAGCTACATAATCAGAAATGCTGAAGGGGGATGAGTCCAGAAAGTAAGCTTGCAGAGTTGGAGAGATGGCTCAGTAAGTAAAGTACTTGGCATGCAAACAAGAAGCCCTGAATTTGATCCCCAGGATTCTCATAAAAAGTCAAGCACAAGCACTGAATGCCTCTAATCCCAGCCTAGTGGAGGGTATGCTGGCCAGCTAGTGTAGGCAAATGGGTAAATTCAAGTTCTAATGAGAAACTCTGTTCCAAAAATATAGTGTTCAGATTTGAGGAAGACACACATCAATCTCTTGTCTCCACATGAATATGCATATGCATACATGTACACCTTGGGAGAATGAACCAGCATGTACACACACACACATATACACTCCCTCACACACATTGGACCTTACACAAGTCCTTAGAGTGACTTTGATGTATATATAGGAAACATTCCTTTACAGTTTCTCCTAATGAAGTTCTTGAGTTAGGATCATAATGACCAAACTTATTCCCATCTGAAATGCTCACTGATGGTAATTGTAGACATTTTGGGTAAAATCATGCACTTCTAGACAACTGGATTCCAGAACATCTGATCAAAGTTGTTTTTATACAATATTGAGTACAGATAAGGACCTGGCTGAGATAAACTCAGAAATCTAATACTTGTCAATAGATATTGCTATATGTGTTATCTCATATGTTGATTCAAATTATTCAGGCCAATAAAAATAACATTTTAAAAATAGAGGCAATTATAAAATGTACAGTGTGAAGATAAGTCCTTGGGATGTCGTTCTGTATGCTGTGAATATGTGTTGCTCTGATTGGTTGATAAATAAAACACTGATTGGCCAATAGCCAGGCAGGAAGTATAGGCAGGAAAGAAGATGGGGAGAATTATGAGAAGTGGAAGAGCTGAGTCAGAAGTTACCATCCAGACACAGAGGAAACAAGATGAGAAGGCAGAACTGAGAAAAGGTACCAAGCCATGTGGCTAAACATAGATAAGAATTATGAATTAATTTAAGTGTAAGAGCTAGTCAGTAATAAGCCTGAGCTATTGGCTGAGTAGTTATAATTAATATAAGCTTCTGAGTGATTATTTTATAAGCAGATGTGGGACTGCAGAGCTGGGTAGGACTGGAGAAATCTTCCAACTACAAACAAGTGTATACCAACCATTTCATTTCCTCTCTATAACCAGAGGAACCTGAAGTCAAGACATTTCTTCAAAATCAGAAACTGATCATAGAAAATAAACTAAAATGATAATAATTAGACAAGTATTTCTTAAAGTTTTCTATAAGATACTCATCTTGGTAAGAAAGTCACATGCTTTCTGGCATCTTCCTGAGAACTATTTGAGGTGGATATAATATTACCCAATTTTACACATTAATCCAAAAGATATTTTACTCTGATGAGTTAAACAGTGTGGCTTTGGTGGTTTAAATGAGAAATGTATTCTGTGAACTCATGTATTTGAACCCTTGGTGACCTGTTGGTGATGCTTTGGGGGAGGGGGAGCTAGGGAACCTTTAGGAGGTATGGCCATGCTAAAAGAAGGACATCAGTGGGGGTGGGCTTTGAGTGTTTGTAGCATCACCCTACCTCCAGTTCATTCTCTCTGTTTCCTACGTGCAGTTGAGGTGTTTCAACTTTCTTTCCTAATTACCTACTGCTATTATGGACTCTCGCTGCTGGATTCTAAGGCAAAACAAACTCTTTCTTCGTCAAATTGCCTTTTGTCATGATGCTTAATCATAGCAATAACAACCAACAATGAAAAAATACCTAACACAGTAGCTAATGTTACCCTGATAGGAAATAAAAGGACCATGGTTAAAACCCCAGTCTGTCTAGAAGACATCAGTACTCTCAACCACTACACTGAACTGCAGATCATAGGAGCTGCATAGCACAGCTCAACTCTAGACTCCCCTGGCAAATGCTCTATCATACTTGGAATCTCTTTGCCAAGACATTTTCATGAGGACTCCATTAGTTCTTTTTCTTATAGACATGACAAAATATCCCACAAGAAGCAACTTAAGGCAAGAAGGGGTTTATTTTTGCCTAAAGTTGGATAACATCATGGTGGGAAAGGCATGGCAGTAGGTGAACTACAATTGTGATGGTAGGAGGACACCACTGGACACATTGTGGCCAGAGTCAGGAAACCGGAGAGATGTGAATATTGGTGCTCAGCTGACTTCTTCCTTTCCACATTTGATTTAGTCTGTGAACCCAGAGCATAGGATGGTGATGGCCATGTTTAGAATAATGTCTTTTTCCTTAGTTAAGCACTCCAAAAAGTTTTTCATACCTACATTTCCAAATGATTCTCCTTTTTTGTTTATTTGTTTTTTGTTTTTTGTTTGTTTGTTTTTTAAACAAGTTTTCTCTGTAGCTTTGGTGCCTGTCCTGGATCTCGCTCTGTAGACCAGACTAGCCTCGAACTCACAGAGATCTGCCTGGCTCTGCCTCCTGAGTGCAGGGATTAAAATCATGTGCCATCACCACCAGCTCCAAATGATTCTTAATCCAGTTTCATTAACTATGAAGTCGCTTATTAGCCAATAGAAGGATAAAAACAAAAATAGATCCTTCCATGAACCACCAACAAAACTCTTCTTATTGTCTTGAAGTAATCTCTCTTAAAGTAGGGCCACTCCCCTGCCTCTGAATGTGTTTAACCAGAATGGTAGGACATATGTAGCTCATCCAGATGAATTTTTACATCTGGGCTCTAACCCATTGTTAATCTACTATTTCCCCATTATATCAAAGAAATAGAAAGAGAATAAATTTTTGCGACAACTTTTATTTCTTCAAGATATTTCTTTCTTCTCCAATTTCTAGCTATAGTTTAAATACATAGAGCTAAAAAAAAAAACAAAGAGCACAGGCATTTACTCAACTTCTCTATCCCACTCCCACACTGAAGGAGAGAGAGAAAAACATAAAGGCCCTCAAGGTTTAGTCAGTTCCACCTCATTACTTCACTTAAGTCTTCACCCTCATCCAGAGCCTCATTAAGTAGTGTTCCATCTCCAGGTTAGGAATAGAGATGTGAAGGGTCAGAAAAGGTAGCATCTGGAATGATTAGAATCAAGGTCTTCCTGTGACCAGAGCTTGGGCTCATTCATCAGCTCCTCAGTTTTCAGGGACTCACAAGAAGGCTTTGGTGGACTTCCAGAGATTGCTAGAAAGTTAGTTGGAGAAGAAGTCAATCAATAGGTAACCTCGTTCCCTTTTCTACTCTCAGTTTTATGTTAACTTGACACAATCTAGAGTCATCCAGAAGGAGGGAGCCTCAACTGAGAAAATGCCTCCTTAATATTCAACTATAAAGCATTTTCTCAACTAGTGATTGATGGGAGAGGCCCAGCCCATGGTGGGTTGCTGAGAGCTGCTGTATATTCTGGCCTCTGGTAAAGCCGTTGCTACCAGGAGTTCTCAGTTGGTAGTAACAGCTCTACCAGTGTGTGGTGCCATCCCTGGACTGGTGGTCCTGGACTCTATAAGAAAGGAAGATGAGCAAGCCAGGCCTAGAAAGCTAGTAAGCAGCACCCCTCCAAGAACATCAGCTCTTGCCTCCATGTTCCTGCCCTGTTTGAGTTTCTGTCCTGACTTCCTTCAATGATAGATTGGAAGTATAATGTGGAGGTATAAACCAAATAAGCCCTTTTCTCCCGAACTTACTTTTTGATCATGGTGTTTTATTACAGCAATAGAAACACTAATGGAGGCACCATTATATTATTGTAGTCCTCACTTGACTGCATCCTTATGCTAATTAGATATTTCAGCAGATTTGTCTTCTCTGTGGCATTGAATAGCACAGGCAATGGGAAGCCAACTAGGACTCCCATTGGCATACTTGACAAGCAGACTGGTAAGAGAAGCTCAGAGGCATTAACTAGAGTCTTTTGTGGATAAGGGGAGAGAGAGAGATGTCACCCACTTCTCCCAGGTCCTGAGTTAATGCTGTGGCTTTCATGTCCTAGTCCTATC
The DNA here is from genome assembly GCF_049852395.1 of Peromyscus maniculatus bairdii. NCBI lineage: Eukaryota > Metazoa > Chordata > Mammalia > Rodentia > Cricetidae > Peromyscus > Peromyscus maniculatus. The sequence goes on from NC_134853.1 coordinate 117,724,052, forward strand.
CCAGGATATGGAACTTCTCTACCCTGCAGCATAATGCTAGGAATTCATAGAGGACACTTAGAGATAATAAGATAGTGACTGCAGCTTAAATATTCCTGAAAATGAATGCAGCTCCCCTGAATCTAACACTGTTATCAAAATGGTAATCTATGTCCTGCGCCCCTTTATAAAACAAATATTTCTAAGATCATCATTACCAAGAGAAGTGATTTTTCTTCTGATTCTCTTATTTAGGACTTTGCCACAACCAGAAAGCCTAACAGAAAGGAATCCTGGTAAGACTGCTTGTAGCCAAGCTATGAACGCTAATTTTAGAATGCCCATTTCCCTTTGGGAAATCCAGCTCAGGATCACAATAACAGGTGCCTCTAATTTCAGTAGTTGACACCTCTTGGTTTGGGTGTCACTCAGTCTCCAGGTAGCAAGACACATTCTGTTTTGCTTTTTCCTCTTGGCATTTGTTCAGGCGCCCAGGGACAAAGTAGGAACTTGTAAATCCAGGAAAAACAGAAATTGTTACCTAATAAAACACCAACAGACTTTCCAGGCCTCAGGGAGTGTATTACTCCTGCCCTTTCTAATTCTTAGAGCACATTCCAAGTGCAAAATGGAATCATTTTTGTTTTCAAAGTGATGCTAATTTATTATCCATGGTGCAAATGTTGACTGTGGAAATGAGACTTCAAAAAGAATGTCTGTAGCCCAGAAAGCTTGAGGGAGGACGGAAATCAGTACCGAGTGAACAGAATCAAGTCAGTTCTCCATTCCAAATTGACTACACTCAACAATTCACCCATTCATTCATTCATTAAGCTTTCTATTACTGGCCTATTCATCCCAGAAACTTCCCAGGTTCTATGAACATACAGATGTTCAGTATATTCTTTCTTCCCTAATGGAAATGATGTTGACTCAGAGACATATGGATAAATAAAGCACTGAAGAAGATGCTGTTACTTTAATATATTTGTATTATTACACTTGTGGAAATATCAGAAAAGGGTTGCAGGGATACAGTATGTTAAGGAAGGCATGAAGATATGAAAAAGTTTGAAAGATAAGGAACCTTGGAGGATAATTTGCAAAACTGTAGATCTCCCAAGGAACAACTAAAGGGTATGTTTGAGAAGTTCCCTACAAAAGATAATTCAAGTTCACAAGGGTTCCCACACTTATTTTGGCTGTTTTCTCTCCCTAAGAATTCTGCCATGCTGTTTCCTTGGAGACTGTGGTAAGTAAAAGTCTCAGTGCCTCAAGATTTCAGGTTATATGTGAAAAGATCCTCAGTTATTTTAAGCAGAAATGAAGTTTACTGGGAAAGGTGTCAAGAGAATGAAAAATAAAAAATAAAGAATAGAAGAGATACAAAGAGTCTGGAAGGAGAAATGAAACAAAGGCGACATGTAGTAATTTAATGTTATTGCCTTCAAGGGGCAAAGGGGCTGGACCCAGATCATGCATCAGTAAAATCCCACTGAAGCCAGAAATGCTACAGGTGGTGTCTTTTGGGTCCTGCGTCAAGGAATTAACAATTTTCTGGGCATCATTATCATTTTTCTATTTGTATTATTTTCTTCATTTGACTATCTGTCTTAGGGTTTTTATTGCTGTGAAGAGACACCATGACCGTGGCAACTCTTATAAGAAAACATTTAGTTGAGGTGGTTAGCTTACAGTTTCAGAGGTTTAGTCCATTATCATCATTGTGGTGAGCATGGTGGTGTGCAAGCAGACATGGTACTAGATAGGTAGCTGAGAGTCCTATATCTTGCAGGCATCAGGAAGTTGACTGAGAGACTGGGCAGTATCCTGAGCATAGGAAACCTCAAAGACAACTCCCACAGTGATACACTTCCTCTAATAAAGCCATGCCCACTCCACAAAAGCCACACCTCCTAATAGTGTCACTCCCTATGAGATTATGGAGGCCAGTTACATTCAAACTACCACACTATCCTTAAATGGTTTTTGGCATTTTGACATGTATATAACATAAAATAGATGATGTTAACCATTTTAAGTATATGGTGTAGTGACATTTATCACATTCACATTATTGAAGCACTATTCCTCTCCTCAGCCCTCCTCATTTAGCAAAACTGCAGCTTTGTGGCCAGTAAACAAAACTCTTCTTTCTCTCTTACAGATTCTTTTGTGATCCTTATGTTAATCTTTGTAGTGTCCCTCCTCCTGAGGTGTGTGATTCTTGGATAATGGCTTCCGGTGACAGACCCTCCACTCCTGGACAAGGTCTTCTAAAAGGCACATGGTAACTAAGTTTAGCCAATCTTGGCTCTATACCAGGGCTTTGTGCCTTCAGTAAGAGTTGCAGAGATAGAAAGCTGAGAGGAAGGCCTAGTCATAGAATCTTCTGGAACATGTGACTTTGCCAGTTTTATACACACCATTACATATTTGAGCTTGGGTTTCAACCTAGAGAATCTAAGATCATAACCTACATAACTGTCTAATTAGAGAACTATATTTTTTGCCTTTTGTTGAACAGAAAACTTGGTGACATCATTTCCACATAAGTTACAGGAACAGAAAATAAACAGGTACCTGTTCTAAAGGATTACTCTGAAATGGGGACATAGATTAGTAATTTTACTATAAATTGATGGTTATTTCTATTTTCTTTATATCTTTATCTCCTTTTATTCTTCTTCTTTCATATATTACACCTTGACCTCAGTTTCCCCTCCCTCTTCTCCCCTTATTTCCCCCCTCCCCTTCCCCCAGATCCATGCCTCCTCCATCTTGCCTCAGAAAAGGGCAGGCCTCCCAGGGAGATAACCAAACACAGCATAATATGCTATAATAAGGCCAGGTACATAGCATCACATCAAGGCTGGAAGAGGCAACCCAGTTGGAGGAAAAGAGTCTCATAAGTAAGCAAAAGAGTCAGCATTGCACCTGCTCCCACTATCAGGAATCCCACAAGAATACCATACTACTCAGCCAAAATATACATGCAGGAGACTTGGGTCAGACCCCTGTAGGCTCCCTGAACTCTGTGAGCTCCCTTGAGTTCCAGTCAATTGATTCTGTGGGCCATATTCTCTTGATGTCCCTGACCTCTCTGGTTCCTCTGATCCTTCCTCCTGCTCTGCAGGACTCCCTGAGCTCTGACTAATGTTTGGCTGTGGGACTCTGCATCTACTCCCATTGGTTCCTGGATGGAGTCTCTCTGGATTGATGAGGATTCTGTTAGGCTCTGGTCCCAGAATACCCAGCAGGCAGGGCAAAGTGTAAGTTGAAGGTTTTGTGGCTAGGCTGTTGTCCTAATTTCTCCACTTGAGGCCTTGCCTGGTTCCAGAAGATGGCCAGTTCAGGCTCCATGTGCTCCATTACTAGGAATCTTTGCTAGAGTTATTCTCATCGATTCAATGGAGTTTCCATTACACTAGGCTTCCACCTCATCCTCAAGTGCCCCCCAATTCCAGTCATCTCTTCCAGTATTCTCTCCATTTCCTACAGTTGTTCCCACCTGTTCCCAACCCCACCAGTTCCTATTCCACCAGAGAATTATATTCTATTTCCCCTTCACACAGAGGTCCATGTGCCTCCTCCCCCTTAGCCCTCCGTATTACTAGCCTATCTGGGCCTGTGGGTTGTAGCATGATTATCTTTTACTTTACAGCTAATATCCATGTATTAAGTGAGTACATACCATGTTTGTCTTTCTGGGTCTGGGTTACCTCACTCAGGATGATTTGTGTTAACAGCACCACATTTTCTTCAAACATTCTTTGGTTGAGGAACATCTAGGTTGTTTCCAGTTCCTGGCTATTATTATTATGAATAAACTGATATGAACATAGTTGGGCAGCGTCCTTGAGATAGGATGGAGTGTCCTTTGGGTATATGCTCAGGAGTAGTATAGCTGGGTCTTGAGGTAAGTCAATTCTCAACTTTCTGAGAAACCACCGTACTGATTTCCAAAGTGGCTATACAAGTTTGCACTCCCACCAGCAGTGGAGGAGTGTTCCCCTTGCTCCACTCCCTCACCAGCATAAGCTGGCACTTGTGTTTTTTATGTTAGCCATTATGACAGGTGTAAGATGGAATCTCAAAGTCCTTTTGATTTGCGTCTCCATAATGGCTAAGGATGTTGAGCCTTTCTTTAAGTGTTTCTCAGCCACTTGAGATTCTTCTGTTGAGAATTCTCTGTTTAGATCTGTAACCCATTTTTTAATTAGATTATTTAGTTTGCTGATGTCAAGTTTCTTGAGTCCTTTATATATTTTGAATATTAGCCTCTGTCAGATGTGGGTAAAACATTCCTATACAATAAATTTCTAGAGGTATCACAATCTCTGATTTCAAGCTTGCTACAGAGCTGTAGTAATAAAAACTACATGGTATTGGCATAAAAACAGACTCATTGATCAATGTAATCAAATCAAAGACCCACGTGTAAGTCCACACACCCATATACACCTTATTCTTGATGTAGCCATAAATATACAGTGGAAAAAAATGAAAGCATCTTCAACAACTAGTGCTGGTCTAACTGGATGTCAGCATGTAGAAGAATGTAAATAGCTCCGTATCTATAACCCTGCACAATACTCAAGTCCAAGTGGATCAAATATCTCAACATAAAACCAGATACACTGAACCTGATAGAAAAGAAATTATGGAATAGCCTTAAATACATTGGCACAGGAGACAACTTCATGAACAGAACACCAATAGCATAGGTGCTAAGACCAAGAATGAATAAATGGGACCTCACAGAACTGATAAACTTCTATAATGCAAAGAAAACCATCAATAGGATAAAAAGGCAGCCCACACAATGGCAAAATGTTTTAACCAACTCCACATCTGACAGAGGGATAATATCCAAAATATAAAAAAAAATTGATGGTTATTTCTACAAGATTTTATGGACTAGATAGTGAGAAAGGCCTAGATTATTATGGAATGTTGGAAAAGATTGCAAGAAGTTAGAGTGTTTGCTTTAGTCAAATTTTTAGCACTGTAACAAAAAGCCTGGAGCAGCTAACTTTTATAAAAACAAAGTATCTATTTATCTTAGTTCTGAAGATTCAAGCATATGGTATGTGTAACAGTTCTTTTCTGGTGTGGCTTTTGTGATGAATGCCAGATGACAATGTTGCAACATGTGCAGGAACCAACAGTCATATCTCCAAGCATGATATGGGGAGAGTTGTGTTCTCATGAAACTGCCTTATGGGATAATGCCTCAAGTGAGTTAAAAATCTCCTACCTTGCCCATCTCCCAAACATTTCACCACTTTCCAGTTCCATTACCCTGCAGACCAAAAGCCTCAGTTGTAGCATGAATCTTAAAAAGTTCTTATTAATAAAATCAAACCTGAGGCCAGTTATTGGAGTCAATGCTGGTAGATCAGAGAGACAGAACAAGCCACAGCCAATCTCACCTGGCCAACTTCTCAGCTGGTCTTGTTTCCTCAGACTGGAAGCTTCTGTGTCCTCATCCCAATGGCTCTCAGCTGAACTGCTGCTAACTAGGCCAAATGCTTAACCAGCCAAATGCTTCTAGTTTCTGGTCCTCATGCCTTATATACCTTTCTGCTTTGCTTTCTGGGATTAAAGGTTTGATGAGTCACCATGCCTGGCTGTATCCTTGAACACATGGATTTCTGCCTCTGGAATGCTAGGATTAAAGGTGTGTGCTACCACTGCCTAACTTCTATGTTTAATATTGTGGCTGTTCTGTCTCTGACGCCAGATAAGTTTATTAGGGTTCACAATATTTTGGGGAACACAATACCACCACACTCAGTTACCAAGAATACCTGGTGAACACTCAAACAACATCCAACCTATAGCCATTCTTGAGCCTGATCTTAAAGGTTAATGTAAATATACTTTGCACATAAAACCTACAGACCCAGGAGCATATTAAGGATTGAGGCAAGACTGGCTGCAAGATAATGTAAACTATCGTAAGGTTAAACCTTGCTAGACCCTGAGTGAGACATGAGACATGGACAGAGAGGAATCAGGATCAATGCTTAGGGTTATAGGTGGATTGGGAAGAGAGATGGACCTCTTTTACAATGATCAAGAATAGTGTTAGCTCTCCAACCTGGAGATGTGAATACAGATCCCCTGTGGTTTCCAGGAAATCATGCTGAAATCATATCAAAATGTTGCTGTTGGGTATTATTTTTAAGGAGAATATCTGTATCTTTCATGATGTTTCTATTGTGGTGGGTAGGATCTATGGAATGAAGAAAAGAGAATAAGGACCACTTGAGACGTTACTGCTTTCAGTATTTGTATTTCCTACCTCAAATGTACTTTTTCCTCCTTACAGGGAGAAGTTTACAATATAATCTCTTCATAGGCCAAAATTTCACTGCTAATATGTGCACTGGGGTGGAAGAAGAGAATACAGAAGGATAGAGCTAGGACAGAGGGAAGTGTGAAATAGAGAGAGATTGGTGTCTTTTTCCCTAAGCTGGTGCCAAAACAGTGAATGCATTCAGAATGCTAATGCCATGAGTAGCAGGTGAATAAATTGTCTATTATTAGACTCTACCATGCACAATAAGTACTTCTGTCCACTCCTTTTAACAGCATCTGCTGTCACAATGTGCATCAATGTTGGAAACTTCAGACTCCATGAACATGGAAGGAATTGAAATTGTATGAGAGAAATGCTTATACAGAGACTGGAAAAGGAGCCTTGCTGCAACACAATGATTTAACTCTGTCCATGCTGGTGGGAGCAACGTCTATCTTCCCTTTCCAGATTTATTATAAGCATTAAGGCAGAGAACATTGCAACATAAATTTATCCTGTCTCCCCTTCGGCGTCTCAAGTGATACCAGGCGTATATGAAGTGCTTTCAAATGAGATGCCTCACTATCTTGAATTAGACTATAGTGTACTTGATCAGCAAATCACTTAGCAAGGAAGTAGTTGGCACCCTGTTAAGTGCCAGGACAATGAGCACTCCATCTCTCAAGGATTCTATGGGGACACAATTTCTTTCACAACTGAAATGATACAAATAACACAAAAATGTACTAGGATTTTAGCAGTTTGCATTAGATGAATCCGACCTAGAATTATGGCTCTGCAAATTAACTGTACACCTCTTGGGCATGCAATATTTACATGCTGGACCTCAGTTTTCTTGTCTATGGAATAGAACACTAGCAATACTTCACAGTTTTGTATTTTGCTTACAGTTGCTCTGTGGATAAGAAACACATCATATAAGCAGTATTCATCTTGGTAGATGTCTTCAATTGGTTTAAATGGCTAAAATTGGCAAGGGTTTGGAGAGAATCTTACTTATAGCTGGAGGCAATGAGGAATCACAACCTAGCAGGCAGTATTTTTTCTGAACCTTGGAGGGTAAATGCAGTTACCATGGCAGAATAGAATGGAAAGGGAGGAGAGTAATATAGCCCATGCAAATGCAGAATAGAGGAATAGATCCTAAAGATGAGGGAAACAGATCAACTAACATAGCAGAACCAGAAACTCAGTGAGGGCAACAGCATTCTCAGGAGCAAGTGGAACAGGACAATTAGAATAAACTCAAATCATAAACCACCAGCTTGCTTTGATAAATAAAAAAAAAGCATAGCCAAATGGTTCAATTAACTTAGTCTATAGGTATTTTATGGTAGAAGATTAAAACATTTGTCAAATTTTTCAGGGATAAGTCTGGTGGCATTGACATGCTGACTAACCCATCTGGTGCTCCAGATAACAAATGGTAACACTAAACTAAAGCAATGACAAGCATGGAGAGAGGAGGTAAGCCATTGGGGTAAGGGCAAGAGAGAGAGAGGGAGAGAGAGAGACTCCAGGTTCAGGCAGCAGATGCACTCACCCTGAAGGGAGGAGTAATATGCAGGTATAGGAGAGCGAGACTGCTGGGAACTGTCTTTGCCTGGGGTTACACTTACTTCAGGGAAGTTCTAAAATGATCCAAACTGAGGAAAATTGGCTTGAAAATAATCTATATTTTAATGACAAGGAATTTACATTAATATCAAAAATTGGCTTCTAAAGTGTTTACATTCTTGAGCAGTCTCCTCTCCATTGTCACTGCTTCATCCCTCCTGGTGGTTGCTTTCTGGGGTCTCTCCTAAGCTCCAGAACTTCAGAGATAATGGACTTTTTAACTGAATCTTACACCTGCCTATCAAATTTGTTAATATCCTGGAGTCATCCTCTGTCTTCACCCACTCTGAGAAGTCCTCCCCTGAAGGTCCTCCTGCATCTTCTAAGTGGACACACTTACTCAGCCCATGATTCTATCACAGTTGGTACTTCTCAAACTTCAGTTTGCAAAGGAGCCCAGCCAGGGAGCTATGTAAAATGAACATTTGACTAGTGGGTTCGGTGTGAAGCTTGGTACTGAACAATTGAGCAAGTTCACTGACTGCCCTTGCTGCCAGGCCACTAGAAGGGCCAAAGCACAGACATGAACATGGACTACGTATTGCTTAGTTTCTGTGTTTTCTTCAAAGCCTATTAGCCCCAGGTCTTTCCAAATATTTCCAAATCCAGTCACTCCTGTCATCTCCATCTTCTTTCTTGTCTGCCCTGAACACTCTGATCCTACTTCTGTGTCCAGTCTCATACCTTAAGCTGATGCAATTCTCTACCTTAACATCCCCTCCCCTCACCCATGCATGCAATCATACATGCAGCCTATGTTCATAATACAAGACAATGTTTCTAGTACCATAGCTTTGGTGCATGCTGTTAAATTGCCCACCATGTAGTGTATCCACTAAATAAGCTAGACATATTTATCTAGAGATAAAATAGCAATTAAAAATCATCTATTTCATGATAACTTTTCTGCTCCCACAACTGATTCAGGAATTCCTACAAAGACACCCATTACACTTTCTTTCTTTCTTTCTTTTTTTTTTTTTTTTTTTTTTTGGTTTTTCGAGACAGGGTTTCTCTGTGTAGCTTTACGCCTTTCCTGGAGCTCACTTGGTAGCCCAGGCTGGCCTCGAACTCACAGAGATCCGCCTGCCTCTGCCTCCCGAGTGCTGGGATTAAAGGCATGCGCCACCAACGCCCGGCCCATTACACTTTCAATACCTCATCATCAAAACAATCTTTATGTATTATATTTTTTATATTTTTCTAACTACTATACTATAAAGTCTTTTAAAATAAGCCAGATCTTCCCAATGCTGTATTACTAGTACATATCTAGCCCCAAATCAGAACAATGGCTAAAACAATGCATCAATAAAATATAGGTAAGAAAACTAATAGTAATATTTGACAATATGAGTGAAGGTCTTTTAGAGCAAACACAAGAATTTTATTCTCACTGAATCTCTTGTGTTCTTTTTGCAAAAATGTGCTGCTTCTCACCTGAGAGAAAACAAGCATGGAGGAATTCTAGGAGTTCTACATTGAATGTGCATTTTAACTATGCCATCTTTCAAGTCCTTTCCAATTATGAGACTCTGATATAAGATAACTCCATGAAGCCTGTTAAAAGATTTCTAAACCATATAATTAGTTCTTCCTAAGTGACACAAAAAATAAATTCCCAATTTACAGCACTTAGAGAGAAAGTAGTCCTATCACCCACACTTTGACTGATAGGTTGTTAAGCTTTTGTGGACTGAATTGTGATCACTGACACACCCTTACAAGTCATCCACTGCAGACAGAAGTTTCTCAGTTCAACAGAAAGAAAGTTTCCCAAGTCACTGTAGCAACAGGAGATAAGTAATACAGACAGCTTGGTCTTGGCTTTTCTTCTCAACTCTCTTTTGTAATTTCTGTAAAACCCTTGCATTTCAAAGCAGTAAGAGAACTATTGCCAGAAAAGAAGAAAATAGAATTTATGGAATCATTGTCTCAAAGAACAGAAAGTACTCCCAATGGACACATTTTTCATTTAAGGATATTGCATTACATCAATAATGTTCCCCCCTTTTTTTGGCTCATCTTACAGGAAAAATTGCACATTTCCTTCTAATCTGATATTGAGTTCTTTGCTTGTCGTAAGTTTCAAGAATGTCATGGCTAATTGAGTTCTATAAACTGATTCAACAATTACAAAAATAGTTATTGAGTATTTAGAACTGTTGCATATTGTTTGGTATTATGAGAAAATGTAAGCAGGACACAGCCTGCCAATGAAGACACCACAGCCAGCTTGTAACAAGGTGGTACAGGGACAATAACATGACACGCTCCTCACAGTCACTAACAGACTAAATAAATCAATCCCGGCTACTTCTCCAAATTAAGAAAAACAGTTTTAATTTGCTTTTGCTTTTGCTTCTTTATGTGACTGGCTGCACTGAGAGTGAGGAAGGGAAAACGGATGGAGAGAGGGGGTTTAACTTGTGTCTGGTGGCAGATGTCTGTCCTAACCACTTGTTTGATCCCGCATCTCTCACTCCAGCTCAACCACCGAGAGCATTTAACAGACACTTTAAATGGAGTCTAGACGAGTTTGCCACAGCCTTGCTTTCTCTAAGGCACATGCTAGAGCAGAAATAAACCAAACGTGCTGAAAACAAGACTTCAAAAAGTACATGGGCTAATTTGGGATGGGGGTGAGGCTGTGTAAAATTTCATTTTAGGAAGTCCACATTAGAATCGCCCCCAAGTATCTCACCAGCAACAGCTAGATGATAAAATGAAGCTATAAAGCCTGTTCATTGAGTGCAGTCCCCAGTATCACTAATCGTAACAGTCAAGATGCTGAAGCAACCTAAGTACCTTATGTCTGTCAGAAAAAGGAGGCACAAAGAAAATGTGATTCTCTTGGCTATTGTGGAATATTATTCAGTCACATAAAAGAAAGAGCTGTCACATTTGTGGGAATATGAATGAGCCAGAAAGCGTGGTGCTAATAAAATCAACAAAATTCTCAAAGACATGTTGTAAAGGGTAGCTGTTCCAGCTTTGACCTGGAAGTACTACCCCCACTGAGGCTTCTGGTAACTGTCACGCCTAAGAGTGGGGCAGAGACAGGAGCTCTTAAGACTTGAGATCCAGATGTACTGGCTCTCTTGATTCCTGGATCCTGGACATTGGAGGTAGAACAAGCAGAGTTCTCCAGAGAACACTGCTGGACTGCACTTCACCTCTTCCATACCCTGTAACCTATCCCTTCACTTGTAAGTTACCCCACAAAATAAACCTCCCTTTTAAGTATGTGGAGTTGCCTTAATACTGCCAACAATAACATGTACTTCCTGTTCTCACACATAGACTGAAAGTTGAGTTTATGGAAACATGATGTAGAAAGGGGCCAGTGGATGGGAGGAAATGGAAAGATGCAGCTGAAAGGGATAAACTTCCAGTTCTGGGGTGAAGTTATGGCAACTACATAGCACAGTGAGCATGGTTAAGAGCATTGTATTAAAGCCTCATACTTTACCTGCTAATTTAACAATATTTCTGAAATTTTAAAATGACTTTTAGTGTGTGTGTGTGTGTGTGTGTGTGTGTGTGTGTGTGTGTGTGTGTGTGCCCACAGAATCCAGAAGATGATGTAGAATCTTCTGGAGTTGTAATTACAGGCAGTTGTGAGCCACTCAATGTGGGTGATTGGAAATGAACTCAGGTGCTCTGGAAGAGCAGTATATTCTCTTATTCACTAAGCCGTGTCTCTAGTCCCCAAAAAGAAATTTTTAAAAAGGGCTATTGAATTTCGTGCTTGAAATTTATTAGGACACTAGGTCATGAATGTTCTTATAACAAAAAGTTCCCCTGTGAGGGACACATAGATCACATAGCTTGATCGTGGTGATTGTTTCATATTGTGAAATTGTAGCAAAGATTATTTCATATATCTGAAATATGTGTAATTTTTTTTCATTTTAATCTCAATAAAGATAAAATTAAAAATTATATATGTTTTTAGCTTTTAAAGTTTACCCCCTCTAAGAATGCTAATAATAAGTTAGTATTCTTAGGAATAAGTCATAGTGCAAGGTTGCAAAACCTACTACAACTCTGCAGAATCACACACTGGGGAAGTGGCCTAAGTTTAACAAGCGCTGCAGTGATTCTCATGGAGTCCCTTGGCGTAGAGCCTGAGCACTCTGGCAGAGGGACATTTCAGAGCATGGTACCATATGCAGCCAGGGCTATTAGCCCAGCATGGAGAACTCAAGGCAGGCTTCCCAGGAAGGTTAGCACCTGACACTTTTTAATCTTCTAATTCAGCATTTTCAGCTCCCTTAGACTCTGCCAGGCCATTGACAATAATGCTGTAGTCTAACAAAAAGAGGGCCAACTGTCACTTGCATGTGCATTGAATTGTCATGGGAGACACTGAGACAGAAAACCTAAGTCTTTTGGCATTAAATGGCATGGCCCTGCTCCTTTTCCAGGTAAGGAAGTGGAGGGCTGTTGCATTTGCTGGTCTAGAGAGTACATTTGCCTGCCTGTTAGCCACAGGAAGCTATCTTACCTTTTTTTTTTTTTTTTTTTTTTTTTTTTGGTTTTTTGAGACAGGGTTTCTCTGGCTATCTTACCTTTTAAGGTCATAAGCAAGCTCACCTTTTCTTGTGGAGGACAACAGTACCTCAGTCTTCTATGATTTTTAAAAATAAACATCTTTGAAAAATCAATCAGGAACAAAGAGCATCAAAATTATTGCAGCACTAACATGATGTTCTGTGTCTGGAAATGCAAAAGGAGCCTGATTTCAGATGTCCTCAGTATGAGAAACATTGCAGCTTGCCTGCCATGTTTTAGAATGTGAGCACCGAAGGATCCCTTCCAAAGAAGAGCTGGTGGACTTCCTGGCTTTCTTAAAACAACTGTGCATGAGAAAAACATGTTTCCAGGGAATAAGAGAATTTATAACAAAATTCGATGAAGCATGCACCTTAGTAGCCAAATTTTACTATAGGTTGTCAAAATACAGTATACTTTACTCTCATAATTTTTATAAAAATTGTAATTTTTTTATTATTTTCCATTGTTGATTTTCTTTTTTTATTTAAAAACTTTTATTCATTTTATATATCAACCACAGATCCCCCTCTCATCCCTCTTCTGTCCGTTTCCTCTCCCCAGCCTCCCTCCCAACTCCTCCCCCATTCCCTTCTTTATAAAAGTAAGGCCTCCCATAGGGAGCCAGTAAAGCCTGGTATATTCAGTTGAGGCAGGACCAAGCACCTCCCCCCTGCATCCAGGACGAGAAAGGCATCCAACCATAGGTAATTGGCTACATACAGAAAGCCAGCTCATGCACCAGGGATAAATCCTGATCCCACTGCCAGGGGCCCCTCAAACAGACCAAGCTACACAACTGTCTCCTGTATGCAGAGGGCCTAGTCTGGTCCCATGTAAGTTCCACAGCTGTGGTCTAAAGTTAATGAGTCCCTGGGAGCCTTGATTCAGTTGTCTCTGTAGATTTTCCCATCATGATCTTGATGCCCCTTGCTCATATAATCTCTCTTCCATCTCTTTGAGTGGAGTGGACTTCCAGAGTTCAGTCTGGTGCTTAGCTGTAGATCTCTGCATCTTTTACTTCCATCAGTTACTATCAAGGCTCTATGACAGTTAGTGTATTCACCAATCTGATTACCAATATAGTCTAATTCAGAAACCCTGTCCATTATTGCTAGTTATCTAATCTGGGGTTATCCTTGTGGATTCCTGGGAATTTCCCTAGCACCAAGTTTCTCCCTAAGCCCATAATGTCTCTTTTTATCAAAATATCTCTTTAATTGCTCTTCTACTCCATCCCTCCCCTAGCTCGACCACCCCATCCCCTCATATTCTCATCTCCCATCCTCTCCCCTCTATTGCCCCCTCCTCCTCAGTTTACTCATGGAGATCTCCTCTGTTTCCTCTCCCCAAAGTGATCCATGTGTCCCTCTTAGGGTTCTCCTTGCTTCCTAGCTTCTCTGGAGTTGTGGATTATAGTCTGATTATCCTTTGCTTTACATCTAGTATCCACTTATGAGTGAGTACAATAATTGTAATTTATTAAGCAACTGAATTCTTTTTACCTCAATTTCTATTGAATTCCCTAGTTTATAAACTCTTGTTACTCATGGAACTGAGAACTATGGTGATATTGTGTTCCCCAATATATTGTGCACCCTAATAAATTTATCTGGGGTCAGAGAACAGAACAGCCACTAGACAAATGTAGAGGCCAGAAAATGGTAGCACTCATACCTTTAATCCTAGCCTCCTGGAGGCAGAGATCCATCCAGATCTCTGTGAGTTCAAAGCCACACTGGAAATAGCCAGGCATGGTGACTCATGCCTTTAATCCCAGGAAGTAATGGCAGAAAGCAGAAAGGTATATAAGGCGTGAAAACCAGGAACTAAGCTGGTTAAGCTTTTAGGCTTCTAGCAGCAGTTTAGCTGAAACCCATTCTGGATGAGGACTCAGAGACTTCCAGTCTGAGGAAACAGGATCAGCTGAGAAATTGGCAAGGTAAGGTGGCTGTGGCTTAGGCTTATTCTGCTTCTCTGACCTTCCAGCATTCACCCCAATACCTGGCTCTGGGTTTGATTTTATTAATAAGAACTTCTAAGATTCATGCTACAGAGAACCTCGTTTTCGATATTATGTTTGGATATGTTTAAATAATAGTATAGTGTTGGGTATCTAGTAGGTACTATATATATAAATGTATACAATTGTGTGTGTATGTGTGTGTGTGTATATATATATATATATATATATATATATATATAAAATGCCCCTGCACACAATACACACACACACACACACACACACATATATATATATATATATATATATATATATATATATATACATTTCAATGTTGACAAAATTGAATTTCACTTCATTTCCTAGTGGAATATGAAAATTTGATCGCCAGCATTGATTCCATAATTCCTCTCTGTCCAGGATTTTCAAATACCTGACTGGAGTTCTCTGTGACAAGAGATCATCCAATACTTTGGCTTTAATTTACAGAGAAGGCACTGAGAATCAGAGATAGCAATGGACTGTCTGACGTCCAACAAGCTGTGAAGGATTTACACTGGAGTTTAAGTTTTCTGACTCCTGGCTCTCTCACTTGTCCCCTGCTAGACCAGAGTAATAATTTAGAACAGTTCTTCCACCATGAGCTGTGGTGTAGGGTTCTTGGGACAACAGTAGGAATATGAAAATGTCTGAAGTTCTGTACTAATATTACCCAAGTATCCTGTGTATCACAGAGCCTGAGTCCCTCCCCCTGCCCTCAGTTATAAATAAATCTCAGTTCTCAAGTGGATTCTCAAAGTTTGGAACTTTTTCTTTTTAGTATTCTGAGAAAGGATGTGTGATAGACCTTAGAAAGTCTAAAAGGCATCCCTACAAATCAAGATACCTGACTCATTTACCAAGCTAAATTTCCAAGTTGTAGATCATTGGTATTTCTTTCTCCTATATTGTTTAAATCAATAAAATAAGCTTGTCTTACTTAGTTTGCCTCTGTTTGTGATGATTTAACAATCAGTTTATCATGAATTAGAGATATAAATAGGTCAAATGGTTTAAAGAACTTTGTTTCTCTAACAACTTCAACAATGTTATAAAGTATCTATACTACAATGGGGTACATCAACAACTGGACATTGAAGAGCCTGGAAAGGCATCCCCATTTCTACTATGACAGAATGTCTGACATCTGCTCACCTGGCAGGCACCACAGTATGCTTGGGATGGACTCTACACTAGCAGCGTGGTGTGACAAAGATGTTGCTTTGAAGGAAAGGATATCCTTTCCTTCAAATAAATAATAAGGATCTGAACAACAAAGTGGGCTCTGGACTTAGTAGAGAAAAGTATTTGGTTTTTAAATTTGAAGGAAACGCAGAACTAGTCTCCATCTTCCACCTTGGAAAAGCCATGATTTATGTACAGGAACATCGCCATTCTCATTCTCATGCAGCTGAGGCTATTGCAATGCTTGGGGTGAGATTGCTTTATGGCCCCAGGAGAACAAATGCTGGTCTGTCTTCCCTTACAGACTAAGTAGTTTCACACTCATTTCTGAGCAATGTATCTCTTCTTTTTAGTAAATTCCATGACAAGGTTTTCAGAGGTAGAATGCTGTAGTACAAATGTTTGCACCATAGGATGAATGGAAAGATTTCAGAAAGCCACCAGTCATTAATTTTCTCAGCTACTGGCCAAGAATTTCTCCCAAAATCTGATATCCTACTCAAAAGTTTCTCACACATACATTTTGAATATGACTGAATACATTCTTACAGATTCACAACTTAACTTATTCCCTTCATCAGAATGGGGCTTCCATGATATGATGTTAATACACTCTGATGGGAAGTCCCACCATTAATTCATAGTTTCCTGATGTCCAGCCATTTTCTTTAATCTGAGAATTGATCTTCATGTAATCACAGGGATTTCTTGGTCCTTTTTAGTTAATTATCCATTTGTCTACTGAAAAGAGAGCTAGCTGTCTCTCTCTGGCAGTTTGTAACTTTTAGAGTATTGAGAAGCCATTAGAAAATCAGACTTGGCCTGGCGGTGGTGGCACACGCCTTTAATCCCAGCACTCGGGAGGCAGAGCCAGGCGGATCTCTGTGAGTTCGAGGCCAGCCTGGTCTCCATAGCGAGTTCCAGGAAAGGCGCAAAGCTACACAGAGAAACCCTGTCTTGGAAAACAAAAAAAAAAAAGAAAAGAAAAGAAAATCAGACTTGATCTGTAGACTGTGCTAACATCAGGCTCTTAGCTTCTTGTTTTGAGTACCACCATCACTTATAAGAGCATTTTCCCTCATCAAAGAAAAAGAATATTCTCTCTCTCTCTCTCTCTCTCTCTCTCTCTCTCTCTCTCTTTCTCTCTCTCTTTCTCTCTCTCTTTCTCTCTCATAGCTAGAGTTTTCCTGCCTTGCCCACAGTCAGGACAAATCTCTCTCACCCGCCAGTCCCCCAGCTGCTCAGACCCAACCAAGTAAACACAGAGACTTATATTGCATACAAACTGTATGCCTGTGGCAGGCCTCTCGCTAACTGTTCTTATATCTTAAATTAATCCATTTCTATAAATCTATACCTTGCCAAGTGGCTCATGGCTTACCAGCATCTTCACATACTGCTTGTCCTGGTGGCGGCTGGCAGTGACTCCTTCACTCAGCCTTCCACTTCCCAGAATTCTCCTCTCCTTGTCCTGCCTACTCTCTGCCTGGCCACTGGCCAATCAGTGTTTTATTTGTTGACCAATCAGAGCAATTTGACATACCGACCATCCCACAGCTCGCTCGCTCTCTCTCTCTCTCTCTCCTCTCTCTCTCTCTCTCTCTCTCTCTCTCTCTGTCTTTTTCTCTCTCCTCAAGTTTATCTTTCCTGTTTTTTTATACTTTGAAACCATTTGTATACATAAATTTATTTTAAAACACATTTAAAAAGCATGCTCAGAAGATGTAAATGTAGGGAACACATTAGAATGATGAACTGACTCCTCTCTGGGCAAACTTTCTCTCCTCTGTATGTTTAACTCTAAAGTGGAGAAACTCTAAAGCTCCTAACTATGGTTATAGTTAAATGAAAGTAAGTTCAGTAGCTTGTTCATTGACTGGTGACATGATATACTTTACCTGTAGGCATCAAGTTTGTGCAATATCAATGTGCCTTTGATCTAGTGTCTTAGAGTTTCTATTGCTGTCATAAAACTTCACTACCAAAAGAAACTTGGAAGAAAGGGGTTCCTTTCATTTCATAGCTGTATTCCATCATCCAGAGATGTCAGAGCAGAAACTCAAGATAGAAACCTGAGGTAGAGTTAATGCAGAGGCCATGGACGAACACTGCTTACTGGCTTACGCAGCCTGCTTTCTTACTTATCCCAAGACCATCAGTCTAGAAAAGGCACCATCCACAATGGGCTGGGTCTTCCTTCATCAATCACTAATTAAGAAAATGCCCTATAGTCAAATCTTATGGAAACATTTTCTTAATCAAGAGTCCCTCTTCCCAAATTACTCTAGCTAATACCAAGGTGACATAAAACTAGCCATCACTCACAGGAACTTGATATTGCCTTATACCCAGCTTGGAACTGAAATAATGACACTCGCATCCCTTTCTTTATAATGTAGTTAGTGCTAATTGGTGCTCTTTATTAAGTTAATGTATGTAATGCTATTGTAGCAGTTCCTAGCATTTGGAAATACATTGGGCATATCATGTACTAAATGCTTTGTTTCCTTTCCTGATTCTAAGTTCAAGCCCATAGGCAGTCTATCAAGAGTAGCAGGAAACCAGAACAGCCCATGCCTGTAACCTGAGCACTTGAGAAGCTGGATCACTAGGTCAAAGCCAGCCTGCATTGAAAGAGGTTCACTAGCTCAAGGGTATCCTTGGCTACATAGTACAATCCTGTTTCAAAGCAAAACAAACAAAAAATACCCTTTATCACAGGCTAAAGAACTATATTTTGTTCACACAATTTCATACTATAAAGTAATAAAAGAACAATCTTCTACTGCATGAAAAAAATATAGAGGAACTTCACAAACAAATTATTGCATGAAAGAAAGTATCAACCAAGAAAGACTTGATGCATGAACAGTTACATGAAGTAGCAAATAAGTAAATAATCTACTTCTGGCCATGAGACTAGGCAGCCCTGCTACCAAATACTAGAAAAAGTATAAAGCAAATGTTTTCATATATTGGAAATTGGTAGGAAATGTTTTTTCCCTGAGATATGATGAGCTTTTTTAGCCCTTATCTGTAAGTTGAGACACACTCCAGACCTTACCTAAGGAACCCAAGTAGAACATGGCAGTCACCAAGCTAAAGACAAGACCAGAACTTGTGATGCAGCTATGGCTAGAGTTATTGAACACTGAACAAGGGAGAAAAATCTATTCAAAGAAAATTACATAGAAATTCTTGGAGTTCTTGACACAGTTCTAAGCTTTTCATGAATACATGGAGTCACATGAGGCAGAAGAAAACCAACTGTCATGGAAGAGAACAACTAGCCAAACAAATTCACTAACTACCAGATTCCATAGAGGTTCTCATTTTTACCAATATGTAAGAAGAGAGTTTGTTGGAAGTTTGGAACATTTTTATCTGTGAATTTCACTCTTTAGAACATAGCTAATCCAACCTCTGAATAAAAACATCATAGACTCTTGCTCCAAAAGGCTTTTAAACAAAAACAAAAACAAAACAAACAAACAAACAAAATGGAGCCAAAAAGATGGTTTAGCAGGTAGAGGCAGTTGCTGCCCATTCTGAGGATGTGAAATTGATCCCAGGACAACATAGTAGGAGACTCCCAGGGGATGTCTGCTGACTCCACACAGGGGTATACACACAGAGACACCCAGTAAATAAGCATTTTTAAAGCAAAACAAACAAGATTTTTAAACCATAAAAAGGTATAATAAATTGGGTACCGCAATTATCAACAGTAGCTAAAGTTAAAACAGAATAATTATAACAATATGCTATTATCTCAGGTTTCTATTACTGTGAAAAATACTAGCCAACAGCAACGTGGGAGGAAAAGGTTTATTTCATCTTCCATCGTGAGAAGGGAAGTCAGGGCAGAAACTCTAGACAGAAACACGAAGAAAAGAACTGAATCAGAGACCAGAGGGAAACAAAAGAATGTTGTTTGCCAGCTTGTACTCCACACCTTACTACAATTGTTTTTTTTTTTTTTTCAATAGAACCCAGGATCATCTGCGAGGCATGGTGCTACATACAGTAGATTGGGCTCTCCTGTATTAATCATTAATAAAGAAAATACCCCCACAGGTTTACCTAATACCTCCACTACGATGGAGGTATTTTCTCAAGAGGTCCCATCTTCCAGATGACTCTAGTTAGGGTCAAGTTTACAAAAACTAGGGAGCATTATGGTAATAGCAGGATCCAGGTGATATGATGTGGTAAGTGGGAAAAAGTGGGAGGTAGGGCTAGCTGGGAGGGGGATGAGGTGACCAAGGGAAAGGGGGCAAATATCACGAATGTTGTTTGATAAAGCCTCGAGGTATCATTTTTTTATATTTACTTAAAATTACATATAACACACACATACAATATAGGCTATTGGTGTTGCCTTTGATATTCTCTCAGAGGTTGAAGGTAAGCCACTATTGCTGAAAATATAGTATTCTAGATCACAAGATTCATATGTTCCCAGATGGATTTATCCTGAAAGTCTCCTTCCTGCAGTCTAGTTTCCAGAGTGCCAGAAAGTACTATGCAAGTTTCCAAGAAGGGAAGTAATCAATAGTCCTATCAAGCTAGGACACCTATGAGCTACAATGCTGATCAGATTGGCAAGGTATCCCTAAAGGTGTAATAGTGGCACTCGTACACTGATGATAACTGTCTAATTGTACTTTAGGTCCACTCAACAGGAAAGGAATCATGCCTGGGACTAGCTTCCCAGGGCTAATGAGGTCATGAATCTTAGAAAAGAATATACCATTGCCACTTTACTAGACCAGCATAATTCTTAACTACATTATAAAAATTATTCTTATACCCAGAGATAAGTGTAGCTATCACCCTTCATCAAAGAAACTTCTTTTTACAGCAGATGGAGACCTTTAGAGAAAAAACATAGCTAAACACAATGCAGAAATAAACAGATGATGGGCAGCCCACACCCAACAGATACATCTACAACACAACTCCTTCATTGCCATCCCAACTGGCATAACATTCAATAATATATGTGTCTGTCTACATATATTTATGCATATTGTGCATGATTTTAGATAAATATAAAATGATATGCTTCCTGGAGGCTTTCTCATGCACATATTCTCAATATGCATTGCATATAATTTTAGGCTCAGGGAATATCGTGGAAGAGGGACCAGAAAGATTGCAAGGTCCAAAAGACCAGGAAGTCATCTGTGAGACTGTGTCTCTTAGAAATGGCTGCCTAAACAAGAGTCAAACAATGACAATATCGATAGACATGCTAACACAGAAGGGTTAAAAATCTCATGCAATTCCATCCCTAGACAAAGAACTACAAGCAACTAGTGGCTACTAAGAACAGCAGAATGAGCCTCTCCCAGGGTTGAGCCCTTAATTAGTTATCTGATACAAAGTGGTCAGCCCTGAAATCATATATACACAAACAATAAAACAGGCTCAGCAGGTGTGTGTGTGTGTGTGTGTGTGTGTGTGTGTGTGTGTGTGTGTGTGTGTACACCAATTAGAATCAAAGAAAAAGAGCAATCAATTTAAGAGGGAGATGGGGCAAGAAGGCACAGGGAGGAATGGTGTAATTATATTTAATTTAAAAAATACATGAACATAGTCTCTCTTAAAATAGCTTATTGTACCGTCCTCACTCTTCCTGAACACTAGTGACTGAAGCCGTAGAAGGTAAAACCACAGATAAGGAATGCTGTAGATGTAACGGTCTTATTAAATAAGAAACACAGAGCCAAATGCAGAGTTAAAAGCCCAAGAGGTCAGAACAGTAACTAAGAGCAGAGACTAAAACTCTTTGTTACCCCTCACTGATACTGCCATCCTTCCCCTCTGAAAGAGACCTACTTCCTGTGTATCTGTCTTTTTATTGACTTTCTGTTCTGCCTTCTTATTGGTTGTAAACCCAACCACATGACCTCCTCGTCACTGCCTGTCTATATAGACCTCCAGGTCTCTATGGTTGGTATTGAGATTAAAGGCATGTGTCTCCATGCTGGCTGTATCTCTGAACACACAGAGATCTGCCTGTCATGTGATCGGGATTAAGGGCATGTGCCACCACCACCCGGCTTCAGCTATGGCTTGCTATTAGCTCTGACCCCCAGGCAACTTTATTTATTAACATACAAATAAAATCACATTTCAGCACAAATAAAATATCACCATAGATTGCTGCTGTAGGTGACCAGCCAGATCTAACACATGAAATCGATATTTGACAGTACATCCTTCCAGAACCCATCCACCTATCTCCAATCTCAAAAGTGAAGAGAAATTTCAAAATTCCAGTGAAGCTGGAATTCCTAGGTTTGTCAAGCACCACCAGCCTATTGTCATTCTGCTGTGGCCTATGCTTAGTGATTAGTTGATTTGTTTCTTTCTGTCTCCCCACACCTAAGTCTAACATATGGCAAATATATAAAATTGCTTGAAGATGAGAGGAGGGGGTAGAAGACAAAGGAGAGAGAAGGAAGAAATGAAAATGTTTTTCTTAATGCTGACAGTGGAGAAGATATTCTTGGATTTGTTTGTCCAGCAAGTTTCCATTTACATCCATTGTCACAAGTAATTAGAATCTTTCTAGGTCCTCTCACAGCAATGCCTGCAAAGTCTTTGCAAGTATTAATCCAGTGTTAGGCTGGTGCTGCGTGTCCTGCTATGCCATATGAATCCCTTCCCTTATGATCTGAGGACAGTAAAATATTTTACAAATATTATTATGCCAAATGAGTATGTGTAAAAATTGTCCTCAGGGCTGCCAGTGAGGAAAGACTATCTCACCAGCAAAATAAACACACTTCCCCAGCCCCAGGCAACACCCCTCCTCCCTTCTCCTGACTCCCAGAGCACACTATTCATTCCTCTCATCAAGCTCTCTGAGAGGCGGCTCAGGAAGCTGTCTGAGTGTCCTGCCTCCCTACTGTATTTCAAGCTTCTTGAGGACAGAGATCCAGTCTTCCCTGCCAGTTCCGGGTCCTAATGTAAGCGCTGGCACATGTTTTGTTCCACATGTACCTCTCGAGTGCTTTGGTAAATAAGAAAGCATCTTCTGATACTTAGATGTGAAAGTGTTTCGAAGGTTCTGTCCTTTGTCCATAACGCAGTGGAGTCCAACTTTAAAGGCCTGTGCTAAACAAGGACCAGTATGAATGAAGTCTTCCTGAAAAGTAAGCTTCAGCTATTGGAGGCAACACTGAAAGCAGGCCCGGATCTGGAATCACCCCAGAGTCCCGGTCAGCAGCATCACCCATGCAGGAAGTCACTTCTGTGATCTCCAGTAGCATTCAGTGGCAGCTCTGTTTTTCATGTGAAACTTGATAATCTCATAGGTGTTTGGCTGTACAATAAAATAATGAAGACAGCAAACAATGTAGAAAAGATAGGAGTGAAAGAAACGTTTGCTTTCTGTGTGAGCACAAACATACCACAGGTTCCGTGTTAGAGGCTCAGAATTCAGTGCCGAAGTACAATGGGCCCTATGGTCTGCCACACACATACTTTAGAGTCTGTGCAATTCTTTTTTTTTTTTTTTTTTTTGGTTTTTCGAGACAGGGTTTCTCTGTGTAGCTTTGCGCCTTTCCTGGGACTCACTTGGTAGTCCAGGCTGGCCTCGAACTCACAGAGATCCACCTGGCTCTGCCTCCCGAGTGCTGGGATTAAAGGCGTGCGCCACCACCGCCCGGCTAGAGTCTGTGCAATTCTAAAACACCTCCTGCTGCAATTTCACAATGTTCTCGGAGCAGACTAAACAAAATCACTGAGAGTACAATTTGGTGCTCAATTTTCATATTCATTTAGCTTTCAAGTCCTATAAAATGCAATCTTCATTTACCAAACATAACAAACAAGTCAATAAAACATAACACCCTAGTCATGGTTTCACTCCCAAACTGCTACTCTTCGGATTAAAAGTAGAAACTGAGCAGCATCAGAGGAAAAGCTGATCCACCAAGCCATTCTAGTTGAAAACACTGGACAAGAGACTAGAAAAGCCAGCTCAACAAGTCTCATACTCAAATTTTGAATTCAAGTTTTGAATTTGAAATTCAATATTTCAGTGGGATTCAAGCAAAGTTCTAACTGTGCACCAAGTAGACAGTGATAAGGAAAAGAATATTATCACAAAGCAGTGATCATTCATAGGACTACAGTAGAACCATTCAGGATGAGGATGTTCCAAAATATCTGAAAAGAGTTTTTTTTAATATTATGCCAGTAAGGAGGACATTGACATTGACCAATGGGAGAGTCATCTTCAGATAACTTTTGAAAAACTACATATTAGTAGTAGAAATTCGATATATTAGAATTTGTTGAAAAACTGTCAACAGTCTATGAGAAGAGATTTCCTGGTAGTCTAAATCCTTTATTTGTGTTTTATTGTGTTTGTCTTTTGTAGCTAGAGTTTTCCTGCCTGGCCCACAGTCAGGACAAATCTCTGTCACCCACCAGTCCCCCAGCTGCTCAGACCCAACCAAGTAAACACAGAGACTTATATTACTTACAAACTGTATGGCCATGGCAGGCTTCTTGCTAACTGTTCTTATAGCTTAAGTTAATCTGTTTCCATAAATCTATACCTTGCCATGGGGCTTGTGGCTTACCAGTGTCTTCACATGCGGCTTGTCATGGTGGCAGCTAGCAGTTTCTGTGACTCAGCCTTCCACTTCCCAGAATTCTTCTCCTCATTGTCCCGCCTATACTTCCTCCTGCCTAGCCACTGGCCAATCAGTGTTTTATTTATTGACCAATCAGAGCAACAGATTTGACATACAGACCATCCCACAGCAGTCTTTAATGAGATCTGGAGCCCCACAATGAGCAACAAAACAACTCTGGTTAGCCATTGAATATACACATGACAGGTCTCATAAGAGCACATTATATAATACTATAACTACCATAGTTCCTGTGAATGCAGTCCACCCAGTTCAAGTAAGATCAAAGCACATAAACACAACCTATATTAAAACCTGCTAGTAACTGTTTCAAGTGATTAATTTAAAGAACATTAAGCACACATTTGGTGATAGTTGAGAACTTTTACATGTGATTGGTGTATCTAACAAGTAGGTACTGCTTCTATTTCATACATGGTTATAGCCCTTAAGAGATCTCCTGGCTCAAATTATCCCATTTGTGTAGCTGTAAGTTTCTCTGGTCCCACCCAGCCCATGGTCCTGCAGCTGTTTATAAAATAATTACTCAGAGACTTAATATTAATTATAAATTATATGGCCTATGGCTCAGGCTTCTTACTAGCTAGCTCTTATAACTTAACTCAACCCATAACTATTAATCTATATGTCACCACATGTTCCATTGCTTTACGTGCATCCCATTACATGTTGCTCCTTGGACAGTGGTCTGGCATCTCCCTCTATACTCCTTTCTCCTCTCACTATCTCTCTTGAATTTTCCCAACTGGCTCCATCCTGCCCCTCATAGGACAATGCAGCTTTATTTATTAGGCAATGGAAGTAACACATATTCACAGCACACAGAAAACATCCCACAGCACATTTACCTGTATAACTCTTTTTTCCCCCCTTTTGACATAGTGTCACTATATTCTCCATCCATACCATTCTCCATACAAAGTTACTGCCTTGGGATAATGCTCTTGTACACTGGTTTAATAAAATGCTGATTGGCCAGTAGCCAGGCAGGAAGTATAGACAAAGCAAGCAGACTTGGCTAAACATAGATAAGAATTACGGGCTAATTTGAGTGTAAGAGCTAGTAAGTAATAAGCCTGAGCTAATGGCTGAGCAGTTATAATTAATATAAGCCTTTGTGTGTTTACTTTATGCCAAGTGGTTGTAGGACATGGGTGGGAGAGATTCATCCTGACTGCAGGGCCAGGCAGGACCAGAGAAACATCCAACTACATTTGGGGATCACCCTTGGCCATTGATCCACATAGATCTAAAAAAGCTTAGAGATTCTGAACGCAAAGAAACAGAGCCACACTAGGCTTCCTAGTCTCACAGTCTCATGTCAGTAGCAGTGTAGAGACTCATCTCCCAACAAACAGTTCCCTGTGAGATGGAGCTGGCCACCAGCCACCACAAGCTAAGCAACATGGTGGATTCCTATCACAGTACACAGTGGCATCTCCAAGCCATGCAGTGCACTGCATGGTGGATTTGGCTTATGCCAGTACAAAAAAAGAAGAAGAGGAGGAGGAGGAGGAGGTTTCTAGACTACACTGCTGGATGTTGGGAAGCTGAAGCTGAGGTGGGCAGAGTCAGCAGCCAAGGTTGCTGCTTCTGTCCTAGCCACTCTGCAGTTTAAAGTAATAGATTCACAATAAGACAGATTCAGATGGAATAAACCTCTAAATGGTTTACATTATATGTAAAATGTACATAGGCTTGGAAGAGTGAGGAAAATGAGGATAGACAGTTATATAAAGAAATAGTTTTAAAAACTGAAGTCTTTAAAGAGACAGTGAAAGTAATATAAAAAAAGTCACATAAAGATGGAAATTGCACAGAAAGTTTAGATTATATTGTCTTTATTTTTTAACTGCAGAAAAACATTTGATTGTAAAGGTTGCTAAGTTAAACCAATATATATTTTAAAGGTATCTTGACTTCAAAATTTGTGTCTAAGGACACGTTGCTTTGGAAAAGAGGTTCTGCTTTTGTTTCCACAAAAGATGAGAACCTGTGGATTGCTTCTAGGCTAATATGGTTTGATCAAGGAAGATCCCCCTGAGAGGTCTCTGATGACACCACAGCCCAGATGATCCAACATCCAAAATCAGCTTCAAAGTAACTGGTTGAAACAATGCAGCCTCACAGACTACTCCAGTCAGGAACTGACCATAATTCTTAATTTTCTCAGGATCCCCATAAGATGACCTGCACCCCCAACCAGTAGGAAGTAGTATGAGAAGCTACACCCCAAATCCCAAAATATTATTTATAAATGTTTATTTTTATTTAAAGCAGGTTGATTATAAATGTGATCTCTTTATAAAGAAGAAAAGGATGATATGGATATGATAGGATGAAAGGGTAGATTATTGAATCTACTTTTAAAGAGCAACAACTTGTTTGAAATGTTTTACAATGCTATGGATTTTATTGATACAAATTTAATTTTGTTATAATATATATATGCATATATATATATGTATATATATATATCCACTCTTGTTTAAGGTATGTTTGTATAACTCGTTTGAAATTGTCATGTTAGTTAAGCTTTCTAGATATACATAGATATATTTCAATTAGGTAGATAATCTTCAAATACTTCAAAGACCTAAAGAATATGACATTTACAATGTTTTAAAAACTTAGACTTTCTGGGCAATGAGACATGTCTGCTCCTGGCAACACCAATTTACTTCAGAGAGGATAGGTGTTGAAGACACCCTATATGGAGTTTATCTTCTTCTTGGCAAAAATATCCATTTAGGCAAGAAACCATTCTTGCCTGGACTGATTGACAAAATGCTGTATCAACTGGACATGTAGAACCCATGGAAAAAATGACCACTAAATTTTGGTAAAACAGCACAAGGTGTTCCTTCAGGTTCCTGCTTAGCAGAGGAGACTGCCAGACATTCTGCAGGACACAGGGAGAAGTGACTGAAAGACTCTAAGCCTATAGGCTGAAGATGGATGCCCCAATGTTCAGAGGAACTTTGGGTGACTATCCAGGCAGCAAAATGTCTCTGTCATTTCTAGAATTATGGAAGTTGCTTACAATGTACTTGCTGTTTACTTAGGTAATATTGTATCCTTCTGGAGTCTTTGATGGAGTTAAAGACTAGGTAGTTATAATCATAGTTTTCCTTGGTTATGATGAAAGATAAATTAGATATGAAAATTTAGACTCACAGAAATAGAGTATTTTCTTTAATTTTGCCAAACACAAACAGACTAGATATTATAACTGTAATTGTTGCTTGATATCTTTGCTATATATAATTTTGCTATGTTAAAGTGAAAAACCTTCCTTTTTAATTAAACAAAAAAGAGGAACTGCTGTGGGATAATGCTCATGTACACTGGTTTAATAAAATGCTGGTTGGCCAGTAGCCAGGCAGGAAATATAGGCAGGGCAAGCAGATGAGGAGAATTCTGCGAAGAGGAAGGGTGGAATCAGGAGTCACTAACCAGACACAGAGGAAGCAAGATGACAAGGCAGAACTGAGAAAAAGTACCAAGCCACATGGCTAAACATAAATAAGAATGATGGGGTTAATTTGAGTGTTACAGCCAGTGAGTAATAAGCCTGAGCTAATGGCTGAGAAGTTATAATCAAAATAAGCCTTTGTGTGTTTACTTGGGGCCAAGGGGCTGCATCCAGGACAGAGGTGGGAAAGATTCATCCTGACTGCAGGGCCGGGTAGGACCAGAGAAACATTAGACTACAACTTACTACAGGAAAATGGCCGAAGTTAAAAGCAGTTTAAGTTACAGGAGACTTGTATTGATTACTAGTACAGTGGTCCCACCCTTGCATCTCCTTCTCACAAGCCAGAGCGTGGTTTCCAAAGCTGTCTCTATCCAGGACCCCAGCTTCCACTGTGAACTAGCCAGGGAACATAGACAAACTGAAGTCTGTTTGGTCATCACACAGTCGATCGTCATTCACTTTGACTACAATATGATTTTAGACTTTTCTCAAGCCAGGCATAAAGGGAAAAGGAGGTTACCAGTAGTGGTTGTAAGCAAGCAAAAGTTGATAAAATTTCTGCCTATCATTAGCTATCAGAGGAAATTCCTATTTTTAATAACACTTGAAAAATCACGATACAAAAAGATCATGATAGCTCAAAACATTCTGGACACCCATCCTCTCACTACCTGCCCTAATATCTTCTGTATTTATTCATACATTTAAAAAACGTCAGCCAAGCAAGCTTCAGGAGACAGAATCTGGCACCTCAGATACATTGGGATTCTCCAGGCCTGAAGCTCTGGCAGGCTTCAGGCATCAAGAGTTAAGATTACAAGCTTCATGGAAAACCAATAGCCTTAGGAAGAAGCAGTCAATCTGAATTAAGACATCAACACATCAAATGAGGAAGGTATGCTATGGAGCCTATTGTTGAATGCATGTCAGGTGAAGGCAGTACTAATTACTGTGCAATTCAAATGTGTCTGTTCTCTATTCCTCCCAAACTAGGGTCACCTAGTTATTATGGCGTAGTGCTTGCACTATTTTGGATTCTGCCAAGTGGCAGGTGGCCTGACAAACATGCGACTCAGCATGTTTTGTTGGGTCCCCACAGCTGTGCTGCCAATCAGTTCAGGATGGCTGCAAGTTAATGCTAATTAGCTTCTGTTGATCTGCATATTCCAACAGCCTCCCAGGATTCCCATTTTGCTATGCAAGATTGCCAGTTGGGTATGTGATTGAATTAAGAAGGGAAAAAGATTTTCACTTCCATGCAAGGATATGTGGATCTGAAACCCCAGTAGAGTCCCTTCTCTTTCTGATTAACAATTGGCAGCTCTGGCCCTCAGTGAGGGAGCAGGGGCTTCAGGCAAGCGTGCTGGTGCTGCTGTGTTGTTTGTGAAAACAAGATGACACCTTCACCTCCCAGCACCACTAGAAGTAAGCATTTCTTCCATCTGGTCTGTGAACTGTCACTCTCCATGTAGATGGGCAAGCAACCTATAGTTTTCTGTTTGGTTCACAAATCCCTTTAGTTCCACTGGTTTCTAAACAAGAACAACCAAAAAAGTATTGATAATGAAGTATTATTTCCCGGGTTGGTCCAGGAGCACTAATTCCAAATGGCCACTTCCAAACTTTCTGGGTAGCCTTGGATAAAGTACATTAACTCCCCGAGTCTCTGTTTCTCAAATGCCAATGACAAGAGATTATTATAGGATACCCAGTACACAATAAGGGTAACAAAATGTTTGACATATGTGAGCTTCTAAATATTGTAATATATTGTTAAAAAAAATAGACAGTTGTCCAATAACAACAGCTTGTACATGTCTGGACTTTCAGATTTGAACAAAAACTTATTTGTTGCCTTTCATCACCACAATGTAAACAGGCAATTACAACGGGATAAATAAGGGAGGGCAATAATGCAGCCCAGGTCATATTGTTGAGGAGTTAAGTGAAATAATGCCTGATAAGCTACAGGCACCTAGTCAATACTATTCAGCAAATACTAATTTCCTTCTGCTTTGTCTTTAGGAAAGCATGTTAGAATCATGAGTGCAGAAGACAGAGGTAAGAGCAGAAAGGTGGAGGGATTTCAGCTGTGCTAAGAAAGGAACTCAGCAGGAAATGGCCCGGTGGGGCTGATGTATTTAGATTTTGCACCTGTATTTCATCAGGGCAATGAAAATATGATCTCACTGAGTAAACATTACAAAAACAATTTTCAAAAGTTTTACTTGGCTTCAGCCTTTAGAAAGTCTGCTTCCCTGAAGTGATTAAACAATATTTCTTGGAAAACATTTTCTAAATATAATCATAAGGGGAATTCTTTCCTCATTTTCATGTTGTTGAATTTTGGGACCTAACTGCACCTTTGTAGGAAGAATTATTAATGGCATGGGTACAATTATATCTTATATTTATTGCATATTTTATATTTTCATATTTCTATATATAAATATGTATTCTCAATTTTTCTTACCTATGCATAAAACATATGAGCATGTGCATATATATAGTGTATTTTAAAGCCATCTATGCAAAAACAAATGTATGTTCATTATGGTTTGAGTTCAAGCACACATGTGTATATGTGTTTTATAATACAGCATCCATGGTTGCCATTCATTTAAGCATAAATTATAGTTGATAAGAGAACAGACTGTGGAATCAGACTTTGTGACTTTGCATTCCAGGTTACAACCTATTAATGTATAACCCTAGAGCAGTTATTTAACCTCATTGATCATCTCTCTAAAATGGGGAAATGATTATGCCCACCACAAGAGGTTGTTACGAAAATTAAATAGATTCATAAGTATTAAAGTACTTAAACCTGACAAACCTGCTCTACTTTATGCTATTATTATTATTTTCATTGTAACATTTTCAGTGTGTTTATGATTGATAATGCTATTTCCAATTCATTTGTTTGTTTTGGATTACTTCAGGTTTGATGATCTTTTTTCTTTTTGCTTATAAGTTCAGTGAGTAGAAATTTTTCTTTAAGTGTCAGAGCAGAGCATTTCTATTCTGTATGTAATAAGCATTTTTAATTACATTTGAAGCATATCCTTCCTGAATTTTGAAAAATTGTTTGTATGTGTGTGTGTGTGTATGTATATATGCTTAGCTACACAAATGTATACACTATTTGTTCAACATACCTCATTGTCTTCCTCCTCCTTAGAGAAAACAGCGAATAACCTGAATGCATATGTTTCAGAATGCATAGATCAATGTGCTTCTTGGCAATGCAAACTGGGTGTTTGCTTTAGCAAAGCTCCTCCTTTGAATATTTGGCTGCTCCTTTGAGAGGAAGATTTCTTTATTAAGTAATTTAGGCTGGAAATTATTGCTTGTTTTGACCAAGCTGCATATGCTTGGCAATCCAGACTGGACTGAATTGGAATCTCCACTCCTTCCCTTCCTAGCAATGTGACCTCAAGCAAGCAATGAAATCGAAGGTAAATAAGTGAGCCTTTCAGCAGTATTGATGTTGGGCTGTTGCCTGGTGGTGTCTGACTATGGCCCCAGGGCCAGACAGTACTTCTGCTGGAGAAAGGTGTTTTACATAAAGAATGTGGCCCTTTCCACAATAATTCTGGGAAACATTTAACCCATGGCTCAAATGAGAATAGAAGAAGAGAGTTACAAAGTCTATGCTTTCGTTTTATGTCTTTGAGAAATATACTTATGTCAGGCATTTATTTACCGTACTCTTATTCTTACTCAGACTGTCTGGGATTCTAGAAATAAGATGTATGACCTCTGATTTTTAAATGCTCATGATAAATAGGGGACATACATATGTAAATGTGTGAACAAGATCAATATGATAGAGACTACAGCAGATTGCAATAAGCAAGTGTGTGAAAAAGGAGGAAGATGGTCTCTTCAGACGCAGGAGGTTGAGACTAGAAGGAGGCATTTAGAAAGAGCTTAGAAGATCCTACGTTTAATTATGAAAATACATGAAGTAGCACACCCAAAGCCTTTAACAACAGGTGAGAATGTATGAAGTGGAGGAGGTAAGAGCACTTAGGAGCACCATATCAACATGTTTACTCCATATGTGATCTGAGTGACACTTGGTCATTCAAGGTACCAAATGAAGCCCTGGAATTGCTGGAAGACCTGAATAGCCTCATGATGTAATGCAATGTCCTCCAGAAGCTGTCTGATTTCTTTGCCATATGGAGCCAGTCTGAATTAAGAGGCAATAAAGAATCCATTAATTCTAAATTTAAATAGAAGACTTAAAAATGTGGTGACCACTATTTTGAATGACACCCTCAAATTTCTCTAGTCTATTAATATGGAGCAATAAGACACTTCATTTTCTATTTGAAACAATTGGTAAGCATGTTAAACACTGGACTCCTTTATAAACAAAAGTGCCCCAAGTGCAAGCAAAAGGGCTCTATTCATACAGTGGCAGTGAGAAACACTGAATGCTGGTTGGTTTCAGGATTTTTGTAAGAACATGAATGGAAAGCAACCCATCGATGTGGGTACAGTGTTTTTTTTTTTCCTCAGACAGTTTAAATAAAAGGCAAGATCAAGGTCTAATTTAAGAATACATTTGGTAGGGAGTTTGAAGAGAGGAAAAACCTTTAGCTGTTTCTTATGGATCAAAGACAAGTTTTAATAAGTTGGGTGGGGCTTATAGAGTCCTAAAGTTAGTCAAAGGAAATGACCTCAGAGTGATAATATGGTATTCATGAAATGTTTCCCTTCTTCCAAAATTAATTATAAATGAAATCTGTAGCTACTTAGATTAATAAAGCTTAACATATTTCAGTAATTTATGTATTTTCTAGGGAGGGAATTTATGACTAGGGAAAATTTGGTTTGGGATAAATTAGATATAGTTGGTTATATTTTTAAGAAGCCATGATAAACATAATAAACGTTTTACAGGAATCTAAGGCCTGGCCTCTCCTCTGCTGCAATGTAAATTCCATGTTGATTGCAGCCCTCTGTTGTCTTACTCCCAAACCATCATTTCCTAAGCATGCTTATACACATGCTCTTGGAGCTCCTGAAATCCCTCATCTCTACAGACTGCTCAGGCTTCAGGACAGCACAGCGCTATTTCCTGTGACACATTCTTCTGTGCACTCCATTGTTTCTTGCTCTATGCCTACCTAACCAACATATTGACTGTAATCATATGTGCACACCCACCTTAAATTCATTCTCTTATTTTTATTTGTTTATATGTTTTATGTATATGAGTGTTTTACATGTGGATATGTATGTTCATCACATGTGTGTCTGGTGCCTGCAAAAGTCAGAAGAGGACATCAATCCCCCTTTATCTGGAGTTATGAATAGATATGAGCCACCATGTGGATGCTGGGAACTGTACTTGGGTCCTCTGCAAGAACAACAAGTGCTCTTAACTGATAAGCCATCTACCAGGCTACTCTATCCATTGACGTTTTCCACTGTGACTTCATTTTTATGGTTTCCTTTTGAATCTCAATAATACTTCACAAGACTTTAGGAACAGCTATGTTTAATCCATATTTCAAATAGGAAAGGTGAGAAATCTCAGAGTCTTGCCAAATATACCATTAGAAGTATATAGAAGATGAGAAAACAACTCCTTCATGACTCCAAATGTAATTGCTCCACTTAAATAGGCAAAAAAAGGCCCATATGTTCACAAATTTATTCCTTCAAAATATTATCTTATTTGAATAGACCTGAGGTGTTTGAAACTGCATAAATCCTATCTCTAGGCTTATCAACAGTAACTCACTCATATCCCTGACACTGTGTATATGAAGGTATTTGTGTTGTAATACAATGACTCATGCCCGTGGATCTACCACTCAGACCTACAAATAAAGTATTTCTATTATCTGTAACTATGTGTTTCTCTTCCCCAATCTCTGGTTTGCTGCCTAATTCTTAAGTACTTTACTTTGAATTTTATGCTTGTCATGTCCCTATTTTATACTTAGTTTAGCTTCATTTGCTCTAGCTTGTTTTCAAATTTTGTATTAATGCTATCAAGTTGTATATAATTTTCTAAAATTAGGATTTCTTAGTTCAATATTACATTACAAATAGATATCCATAGTATTTTTTATGATTATCATTTTTTAATTTTCATTGCTAGATAATATTTTCGTATAAATATGCCATTATTTATTCACCCCTTATTTTATTAAAAAGAATCTGATTCCTCTTAAGTTCTTTGTTTTTATAATAATTAATATTTCCATACATATTTTATACATTCTTGAAGTGGAATTATTGTTCAGCATATTTAGGAGTAGCATTGCTTGGTTATAAATTAAAGAAATGTTTATCTTTATAGGAAAATGCCAAATTGCTTTTACAAAGTGGTTATAACAATCTATAAACATTGGGAAGGATCAAGAGATGTGGCAATCTGCAGCCTCTACATGATTTGTCAGTCATGTAGACCCAAACTGACCTGCCATTTGCTTAATTTGCATCCCTTTCAATTACTAATGAGACTGAGAATACATCCACACACTGGCATTTTGGATTCCTTTTTTTTTTTTATTTATAGTACTTCACATAATGTTGGTAAATTCTTTACCAATCATGAGTGTCTGCTTTAACAAAAAAGTCTATATGTAGATGCAGCTTTAGCCAATAACTGCCTAGTGTGCAAGCTCGAGAGGAGAGGCTGCCCACTTACCTCAAGTAGAGACTTCTATACTATCTGCTCTACCCAGAGCTCTCCATGGAAGCAGGCCCATGCTAGGTGTTACCTGCTCAGCTCCCTCCCCTTCCTCACCTACTTTCTTTGTTTCATGGCAGGTTCTTCTTGAGAACATGTCCTCAACTAATTATTTGCACAAAAATTCCCATCTTTGGTAGTATGTCTAGGATATTTACATGGAGGTACTTTCTTTTATTGAACAGTTCTTAACATGAAATTTATCAAGTTTTTAACTATATAGATTTTCTTTTGAAAAAAAATCTTTATTGAAAAATCCTTCTCCAAATGGCAAAAAAAATATATACCCTTTTTTGCTTTTTCTGTCTAAAAAATGATTATTACATTTATTTTTTTAAAGGAGGGAACATGTGCCAGCACACATATGTGAAAGTCATATAACAACTCAGAGGGGTCAGGTCTTGAGATAAAGCCTAAACCCACAGGAATACCAATGAGAAACACTAGAAATGTGGAATCAGCATGTAACAAAAAGGAGGAGCCATGAGGTCCCAGTGGAGACATAAGGACCTATACATCTACAATTGAACTGTATACAAATTTATGAACTGCCAAGGGTAAGAAATCAATTATTCTTATTTAAATTAACTCTATTTACATGAAATCTGACATCTTCAACGAGTAGAGAAATAACTAAAGCAAGCATTAGCTTTAATCTTGGTAATGTCAAAGAGTGATCAAAATACCTCTTCCAGGCCAGTGTCCTGGTCACAGTTGTAGGCTTCCTGCACCTTTTGGGTGAAAGGAAACAACAAAGACTTAAGAAAAGTGGAAGGAATTGAAAAAAAAAAAAACTGGTAAATGCAAGTGACAAGGCAAGTCTACATCTACTTGGCATTGCAGTGTTTCCACTCCAGATCATCAAGTGGACATTCTCTTATTGGTGAGAATGGTTAGCATTTCAGGATGGTCAAAGAAATGTTGTTGATACATAAATTTATCCTGAACAACAACAACAAACAAACAAAACAGGGAGATGCTTTCCTATAAACGTGTATCTTTCATTGTTGTAAATTTGTATTAAAGATCATTCAAAAATGAAAAGTATTGAAATTTTAATTATCCGTAACCCTAACAAGTAAAGAAAAATATAATTAAATGGATTTTCTTTATTCTTTGGACTCAAAACTTTGATGAGGTACTGGTTTATGGAACATGTGTAAAATCATTCTAGTTTTTTTCAACTAAATTTTAACTTGTTTTTCTATATAAATTATTATGAATATTTGACTGTCACTTCTCATGATGATTAACAATTAGTCTGGTTTTGGAGGGCTTTGTTACTTCTAATTTTCTTGATGTTAAAGAATGCTGCGATAAGCATCCAATATGAAGATCTCTTTCTGTGTTTCAGATTTTTGGATAAATTCCAAATAGAATTACTGGAATAAAGGTCATATTTATTTTTTGAGACTCTTTCTACATGAGAACTCTGAAAATTATACTATTTGCTTTATTTCAACAGAACATGATATGCCTATGGTGACTGATGATTTAAGTTCCAGAATGTCCTCACATGTAAGAAGGGAGCACAAAGCCCTGGGTTTGGTCCTGGGCTCTGAAAAAAAAAAAAAAAAAAGGAAGGGCTATCAGACTCCATTGCATTTCGATGGATACGCTGCTTTCTGTGTTTTATCTGTTGTCCTTTTAGCTGACATACATTTAGTAAAGTGTCCTTTCTGTAGCTACAAAGTATTCTAACTGCAGATTTAGATCAGTCTGTCTATACTCTTTTGGGGTGAGGTACAGTATAGGGTAGTTCTCCTTCCTGAAGATAGTCCTGTAAATGTACTTAGTGGGGTGGAGGACTAGACAGGAATTTCTCACTTATTATGTTGTATTATCATTCATTTGAGATTTTTGAGTAGTATCTTTTAAAAAAAAAAAACAGCATAAATGGTTTGCAAGCTGCTTAAATTAGAGGGTGAATTCAGGTTTTATCAAGTGCTTACTACCTTAATTGAGCTATTAATTTATTTAAGCTTAAGATACTTTCTTATGAAATCATAGGGATACAAATAGATATCTTGCCAAATACCACAATTTACACAGAATGCACTTCTCTCTGTCTGGGAGTGCTGAGATCAGAACCTGAGCCATACACACAATCTAGAGAGAAGAACGGGAAATGGGAAAACTGATACCATGGGTTTCATCACTGGTGCAGATGACTGGCCCCCTACCTCCATTCCTCACATTAGGAAATGTGTCTTAGAACTCTTAACCTACAAAATAAAGGGGAGAGCATATATTCATCAACAACTGTCCCCCCACTGATCAAGGACAGTCCTTTCTACTTCCTGGATGTATTCAGTAGTCAGCAGTATCTACTGCAAAGTCTGTATTGAGTAGTATTCTCTGTACAATACTACTCAGAATAGGTCACTATAATCGTAGTAGCAGCAAAAGATGGAGCTCACACTGATTTTCAGTGACACCTTAACTCTAACAGTATTAGAAATCAGAGATTCCAAAATGGCTTATATGTGTTTGGAGAACTGCCATTATGGTTGCTCTAGGAGAAAAATCCATGTCTTGCTTTTGTCAGCTTCTACAGCTGGCCTTCATTCCTTGGTTCAGGATTCTCTTTCCTCTATGATACTGCTTGGATCTTAATTCTGTCATAACACCTCCTTCTTAACCTTGGCACACCTATACCTCTAAGGACCATTGTGATTATGTTGGCCTTCCCTCATAGTTTACGATAATCTTCCCATGTCAAGAGCCTTTATATTTATTTATAAAGATCCCTTTGTTGCTTAAGGTAACATATCCATAAGTTTCATGGGGTGGAACATAGACTTCTTTAAGGAATCATTGTTCTGCCAACCACAGTGTGCAGTAAGGGCTTTTAGTAAATGTCCATTACAATTCCTTTCTCTTACTGTTTTCTGAGTTTTCAATCCTCCTTCTACCCACTTACATAAGTCAGGGTTCTCTAGAGACAAAAGGGTAGATAGATGGTAGGTAGATATATCATAGATAGATAGATAGATAGATAGATAGATAGATAGATAGATAGATAGATAGATAGATTTGTGAGATTATACACAATTGTCTCATGAATGGTAAGTCATGCAATCTGTAGCAAGCAAGCTGAAGATCAGGAAAGCTAGTGTATTCCAAAATGTTTGAGAACCTGAGAGCCAGAGAACCAATGGTACTGATTCCAGTTTTGAATCTCGAGAGCTAAAAAACAGGAGCACTAAAACCAGGAGAAAGCCAATGTTCTAGAGCAAGCAGTCAGTGCTAGCAAACTCCACTCCCTCTTGCATTTCATTCTACTGAAGACTCACTGGGTTGAATGATGCCACCCACAGTGCAGCAGGACATCTACTCTACCAGCTCAAATGCTCACCTTTTCATAATATACTACCACAAATATTTCCCAAATCAATCTTAAACCAGCTATTGGCTATCATGTGACTAGTTAAATTGACACATAAAACTCACCATCATCACTTGATACAACTTTTGATCAAGTCATGTAGCACACCCACTTAGCTTCATGTCATAGTAGGGGTTGAATTTTAGCCACTAATGGCTCATTGGTGACATATAAAGGCAGTGTCACTGGTATTGCTGCTCACCATGGGCTGGAGTGACATAGATATACCTAAGAATGAGCTAATGTGAATGAGGAGGGATATAACTATGGAAATGACCTTGCAGCACCTACAATGTCAGATTTCATTTGCAATTTGATTATATTGAATTGCTTTTGATCTATAAAAAATAAAAATGTACCAGTTTTGAGATGCCAAATGACAGATGATTTTGACAAAATGATAAAATCAATGAATCTAAAATCTTGAAACACTAAGTGAAAAATGTTATTTTGATATCTTGCACCAGGGTGTAATGGGCAAATGGATGGAACTAGAAAAGATTACATTGAGTGAGATAACCCAGATACAGAAAGATAAATGTTATGTGTTCTTTCTCATCTGTGGTATCTAACTCCAAATCTTCAGAAACAGATCATTCCAGAAAACCACAACTCATCACAATGGAGAGAACAAGTGATTGTGTGGCACCCAGCCCCAGATGACACACTTACAACACAACTCCTATGCCTAGGACAAGAAAGCATCATGGAAAGGGGGGCAAAATTACTATCAGAAGCCAGGGGACTAGGAAGTCAGCTGTAATGTTGTATCTGCTAGGAATATCAGGAAAGCTAAATCCATGCAGTTTCGGCAACATGACTGCCTAAATAAGACATGAACAAGGACTACACCAATAGACATGCAAACAAAGAAGAGGAAAATATGATGAAGCCCCAACTCTAGACAAAGAACTATAGGCAACTAAGGAATACTGAAATCATGAGAAAGGATCTCCTTGGGAAGATCCTTCAGTTGGTTATCCAGTACCAAGCTGTAAGCCCTGCAATTGTTTACATACAAGTGACAGTATATGGATTGAGTAGGCTGTATTTATTTATTAATATATGTATTTACATATATACATAAATATATATAATATTATATATATAAACAATTAAAGAAAAGAGGTCATGAATTTGAGAGAAAACAAGAGACAGAATACATGGGAGTTTTTGAGGGGGAAAAGAGAAGGGAGAAAATAATATAATGATATTTTAACTTCAAAAATATCCCTGAGTTCATTGTTACTAATTTTAAAAGCTGTAAGTTTACTGAGGCCAAAAAAAGGAAGAAAGAAAAGTAAAAGTATTTTTCATACAACTTTTTAAGAAAACACATTATAATACATTCTGAATACTAATTACTAATACATAAGTTAGAAAATTAAGTAAGATAAATATTTTCAAAACCACCCACTGGCTGATGAAAAAAACTCATCACAATTACTTTGAAGATATCTGTGCTTTCCTGACCCCATTACTAATCATATTCCCAAGCACTGGTTCTATGGCCTGAATTCTGGCCTGAATTTTATGGCCATTACTTTATTTTTGTAATTGTCTTTTTAAGTTAGCTATTAATAAATAATGCAATGGCTTTTTATTTGTTTTGTGACAATTTTATACATAAATACTATATTTACATTTATACCCTTTCCTCTCTCCTCTCTAACTCATGGTCCCCCACACACTCTCAAACTCCTGACCTCCTCTTCTTCATTATTATTATTTTTACTATTGGTGTGTGTGTGTGCATGTGTGTGTGTAGTACGTGTCTATGTGAACCTATGCCTGGGTGTGTTGCATAGCAATTTCCTCCAAGATAAAGCATTTCATCTCAGAGAGAAACTCATTAAGACTCAGGATGTTCTAAAGGAAAATGAACCAATCACGCCTGTAGGAAATCTCCTTAAGACTTGAGATGTTACTTATTTTTATAAATGTATTTTATTTGTATGCACATGAGTGTATTGTTTGTGTATATGCCTATTCACCACATTTGTGCCAAGTACTTACAGAGGTAAGAATATGGCATTGAGTCCCCTGAAACTGGAATTACAGAGGTTATAAGCCACTATGTGGGTGCTAGAAATTAAACCCAGGTATTTAAACACAAGTGCTCTTAACCACTAAGTCATTTCTCCAGCCCTAAGACTCTGAATGTTCCAAAGGGAGACTTCTTAAAACACAAGAATAACTCAGAAGGCTCGGGAAGTCTCTGAAATTGACTGAATGCCCAAGACCACTCCTTCCCCAAGTTTATACAAGAAGTAAGGACTACTGGGGAGATGTGATCATTTGAGCTTCCTGGAAGAGGTAGAGATCAGCTGAACTGTTAATGAGATAAAGAAGTGAGTGGAGTTGTATGCAAGAGGTACTCTATAACCTTTTCAGCTGCCTACAAGTCCTTCTATAAACTCCCTGTTTCAATAAGTAAACCTCACTCATATTTCTGTTAGAAGACCCATAAACTTATCTCACAGAGTTGGACTTGGTGATGTCCTTAGTATGGTCTGTCATTCATTCTTTATCTGGAGTGAATTATACACAATTGTTCTGTCTCCCCAGGAAGAGAGA
This sequence comes from Peromyscus maniculatus bairdii, assembly GCF_049852395.1. Taxonomy (NCBI): domain Eukaryota; kingdom Metazoa; phylum Chordata; class Mammalia; order Rodentia; family Cricetidae; genus Peromyscus; species Peromyscus maniculatus. Next base: position 117,764,559 of record NC_134853.1, read on the forward strand.
CACACAACAGGGTATGCCAGAAATTGAAATCTAGATGTCTTCCTCTGTCACTCTTCACCTTGCGTTTTTATGAAAGAACCTGTTTACTGAAGTTGAGGATTATGGTTTTGGCTACAGTGGCTGGCTAGGGAGCACCTAGAATCTTGCCTCTGCTCTAGCAGTCCTGGTGTTACAGGCACATGCCACCATATTTAAATTAATGCCGGGGGATCTGACTCAGGTAGTAATGCTGACGAAAGCAGCCATGTTAGCCACTAGGCTAGCTCCCCAGCCCTATTTATCCATTCCTCTTACCAAAACAGATATTTAGACTCTTTCCTCTTTTCTGTGGTTGCTTTGTTTTCTTATTGTTTTTACTTTTGTGATTTTTAAGACAGGATCTCACCATGCAGCCTGGGATGGTTTGTAACTCATGATCCTCCTACTTCAGACTCATATGTGTTGGGAATTAAGCCTACACAATGCAATCACAACCACAGAGTTATTTTCTCTTGGCTGTTAAAAATTGTAAACCTATATTCTCATAGCTTGTTATGAACACATGTAAAAATTTAAAGTACAAATCTATGAATTGCTTATTTGTAAGGTATAGAATATTTGTTTCTAATGTTTAATTTTACAAAATAAATTAACTATAACAGATATTTATAATATATATGATTTTATTTTATTTACATCTTCAAGACAGGAGAAAATTTTAAATCATTTTTCAATTTGATTGAAAAATAGAAAGTCACCAACAGTCATACAAGATATCTTAGTCTGCTGTGCTGTTTACTTTTTATAAACTTGATACAAGCTAGAGTTGTGTGGGAAGAGGGAACTTCAAGCAAGGAACTGGCTGCGCTAAATTGGCCTGTGGGCATGTCTGTGGGGCATTTTCTTAATTAGTGACTGATGTTAGAAAACTCAGCCCATTGTGGGAGGTGCCATCCCTGGGCAGGTGGTTATGAGTTGTAGAAGAGAGCAAACCATGTAGATTAAGCCAGTAAGCAGCATTCCTCCATGGCCTCTGAGTCACTTTCTGCCTCCACAGCCCTGCCTTGAGTTTTAGCCTTGACTTTCTTCAGTGATGGAGCATAACCTGAGAGTTGTAAGCCAAAATAAGCCCTTCCTTCCCAAGTTGCTTGTAGTGATGGTGTTTATCGCAACAATAGAAAGCAAAGACATCTGCTTTCTAAGCAAAATTTGACATTGATGGAATTCACTTTGGGCATTCTAACAAGTGTAAAAGAATATATTTTCTGAGTATGTATAAGTTTACACTGGTGGTATTTCTATGCCTTGTTTGTAAAACCACTTCCAGCTCAAAGCCAAAAGTTTTGCTGTAATGTTTTATAAAATTTGATGGTTTCTTCCAAATTTGAGATTTTATTCTAATGGAGATCAGTTTTTAGATAGAGAAGAGCTTAGTTTAACTGTTCTGTGTGTATAGCCTTCCTCCCCTTCACATCAGGCAGTTGTTCTATATTTCTCTTCTAAGTGAACTGCCCTGCCCAACTTCAAGCCTGTACTATCTTTGTGCTTGCCGTGCTCTACATAAGAATCTTGATGTTCAATGGATTGGACCACGTCCTCATTTTCTGCTTATTTACACTCTTCAACTCTTTAGGCTGCTCACAGGTTTTCCTCTTTACAAATTTTTCAGGATAAAACATAGTCTAGTGTTTTTATTTATTTGAAATTTTCATAAATTTCATACACATATACAATGTATCTTGATCATCTCTACACTCACTCTTCTCTCCAACTTCCCCAGACCCTCAATACATCTCCTTCTCAAATTAATGTATTTCTTTTTTTTATCTACCCTTGCAGATAACAATTACTTCAAAGATTCCAACTTGGTCAAAGTGCTGAAAATAAGTGAATTCTCAGCCTTCAGCAAGGCATCAATATAAGCTCTTCCAAGGCACAGAGACAACTGAGGAATAAAAGGCAGAAACAGTAGAAGATACACATGGTAAGGAAGAGGGAAACCATGAAATATTTTCTTCTTGGAGGGACATAACCACTGCAATAATGAACTCACCGCAGGTGTCATTGCCCATACATAGCCTGCCAAAGACTGAATATCAACACTCAATTATGCATTGGGGAGGGTACTCAAGGGGCCTGCCCTTTGGGGGGTTATATGTAGGGGAGACTTAATAACAGCTGATAGTTGCTGTAGGAGAAGAGTCATTGTATTCAGTGAGGTAGCAAATGGTGAGTTTCCCATGCTCTAATGGATGTACCACCTTTCCTCATGACAGTGACCATGATTAGATTCTTGGGTCACAAAATGAAAACAAAACAAAAGACACCATAATGGGAGAATGAATTTCAAGGAATAGGATAGTGTGACCAGAATGTACTCTATACCTGTATTACATTAAAGAATGAGTTATTTTTTTAATAGAATAAATTTAGAATTTTAGAGTCACTATGTCAAATTGAATCAATTCAGAAGTTTAGGATCAATTTATCAGGTTTTACAAAAGCTTTCATTAAGGTTTAAGAAGTACAAAATTTGGGGAAACTTGATAGCTTTACACTATTAGAGCGTTTCTATTTGTGTGTGTGTGTGTGTGTGTGTGTGTGTGTGTGTGTGTGTGTGTGCATATAAATACAGCTTGCCTGGACCATTTTTAGGTAAATGGATGTAACTACAAAATATCATACCAAGTACAGTTACCTAGATCCAGAAGACTGCTGTTCCGTGTTCTCTTTTGTTTGTTGATCAGAGCTCTGAATCTTTGTCTCTCAGCCATTTGTATTTTGAGAATTTTCTGTTCAGTTCCATGTCCCATTTTTAATTAGGGTGTTTTTAAAGAATATATATTTAGTTGTTTGTGGGAGTCCAGCTGGGAGACTGGACTCCCCACATTTTATGACAGGGAACTCTTGAGGAGAGAGGGATAAAGAAATATTAGGTAGAAGGATAGAGGGGAGAGAAACACTCAAAGCAATTTCCCAGTATATGGACCTACTTCCCTAGTTTTCTAAAGGGTTTCAAAGTGACTTGTTTACAAATGGTATTAGCATTTTAATTGCCTTCTGACAGGCAGGCTGTTCACCTGTTTCTCGTTTTCTAGCGACAAGCTAACAAAGCTTGTGGAGAAAATAGCATTTTGAACTGAAAAAAACAGATTGGGGGCAGTGAAGTACCCATATTTCTTTTACGGACTTCATTTCCCAAACTGCCTTTCTCTATAACCGCATGCTGTTACAAGTGAACTACATTTCCCATGCTGCCTTTCTGGGTCTGGGAGAAAACTTCCATTCACAGGGTCTGTGTTCAAGCTTTCGCTTTTACCATAGGAGGTTTTTGAGTCAAGATTTTGCTCTTTTACCACAGGAGATTTCTGTTCTCCCTGAGCTGGCACTGATAGATGTATTTCACCTGCCACTTTCCCAAGAGAGGGCTGTGCTGCCCATGTGTGTTTACTGACCAGCACTTACTTCCCGCCTTACCGGGTCAGTGAAAGAAAGTGAAAGTACTCGAAATAAAAGCCTTTTCAGAGAGATTCCTGCCCCCCACCCCCCATAGATCTCCTGCTTGTCCCCGCTTGTCCCTTCCCTCAGGATACAGAGCCCCTGCTGCCACTGTGCTGCTCAGGCTGCACTAACTGCTTTTTCTACACCAGCAGCACCCTCCACACCCCACCCCAACCTCCACCCCACCCCACCCCACCTCCGGTCCCTCACTGCCCCTGCTGCAGTCCCCAGCCTAGGCTCTGGCTGCAGGGGGTTCTGGCTACTGTTTTTCTAATATTGGCTTGAAGGAGAGCCAGGACTAGCAGAGAGGATTTGCCATATTCCAAGAGGTTTTGTTTTTTTTGTTTTTTTCTAGAGCAATTACAGGTGATTTTCTCCTTTTGGTAGATTTTTCCAGGTGAGTTTAATTTTGCCCTTTCAGGAAGAAAAGAGATCTGAGGAAAGACCTGAAAAGCTTTCAAATTTTTTTTTAGAGAAAGATTACTAAGTTTTTTCCAAGAAAGCTTTCAGATTTTGAGAACGAGATTACTAAATTTTTCTCAAGACTTCTGTTCCCTATTCTTGGCTTCATGGCCAAGGAAACTAATTCTCATGGTACAATGTTATACAGTAACAATATCAGCAGTGAAAAGTTTTATTTCATCCACATCTGTCTCAGGGAAAATTCTTTCCTCTGCTGCTCAGGACTTAAATTTAAGCTGTCCATAGGTCAAAAGCTTCCACGGGAATCTTTTTCTGCCCATTTTTCACATCTTTGATAGATTTTTCTCTGATTCTTTCCCAGGAGTTTGCGTTCATAGATCTATAGTTGGAAAAATCAAGGACATAGTTCCTCTGTCTTGTTGCTTATCTTATCCTAAATTTTTTCTTACACTATATTCCTATATCTACCTTATATTTTTTTCCTTCTTACCCTAAGTTCTTTCTATACTATATTCCCACATTCTACCTTATATTTTTTCCTTAATTTTTATGGATAGAAATTAAGAGAGAAAAAAATGAATGAAACCTTGAAAAAAATGTTAGCTGCAGCCTCACTTTTCAACTTTGCACTTTTCAGTCACCTTACTTTCCCTTATGAGAATAAAATACTGTCATCTTTAATTTTAATTACTTAGCAGGCATTCCCCCTTTGAACCATGTGCCCCCCTCTCCTTTTGCTCAGTCCCTGTTCCCGGCACCATTTGTAGGAACCCAGCTGAGCAACTGGCTCCCTCATTTTCTAACAGGGTACTCTTGAGGAGAGAAGGATAAGAGATATTAGATAGAAGGATAGAGGTGAAAGAAACAGATAGAAACACAGGATAGCCTGGGTCATTAGCCACTGGTTCTTCCTGACTCTTCTAAAGGACTATTTATAGAAATGCCAAGGGATGGAGCAAAAGACACCCCCCCCCCAGCTCAGCCAACTATAGACCCTTCCAATCACCTAGTAACGGTGCACATGGTCAAGGAATCCTTTAATGCAGCTCTACTGGGTAAAGCAAGCTCAGATCTCACTAGGAAACCTTTGTGGGCCTCCACAGTTGTTTTAAGTTTCTCTGTGTTCTAGACACTAACCTATGTCAAATATATAATTGACAAATTTTTTCTATTCTGTATGCTATGGCTTTACTCAAATGATGGTGTCCTTTGAGGAATCCTGATAGTGCAAACTTTAAAACCAGCAATTAATAAATAGGGCCTTGTGAATCTAAGAGTCTTCCATACAGCAATTCACATACACATATTTTTAATTAATTAAAATAAAAATGTTTGTATTACAAGATTCTTTACCACTGTGAGTTCTGGTTGTTCAAAAAGGCAATAATACTTACCATCTAGAATTGTGTGGGGATTAAATAAGTTAATAAAGGTGAAGCTCTGGAAATCTGGGCTGTTTCAGTTGGTAGCAGTATTAATAATAGTAGTAACATTTGATTCTTTTAATACAGTAGAATGGCTAGGGGCTCTCTTATTCTGGTACATTATATATTGGACAACCCTTTTAAACTCTCTGGTGTCATTTCCCTTACTAATAAAACAACAGAGTGAAGTTAATGGTCTCTGGATTCAATTATAGTTTTAATGTAAGAAACTAGGATTCTATACCTATAAAAATAAGCATAAATCCACTTTCTTCCAACAACCTGTCAAGTATTCTACATTATCTTTACAACATGAATAACTTTGATAACTCTTATTATTATTACAAAATTTCAAAGGGTATGTAATATTTTATCTCTCAATAAACAGTTTGAGTGTGCCATTTCATCACACATCATATTTTAGTATATTAGTTGGTCCCAGCTATTTTCCAGCTATACTGATGAATTTAACAATTTGTAAAATAGCTAAAAACAGATGGCTTGCAGCTCCAACTGTTGGGGTCTATTTTCCTCTACAAGGAAGGTCAGTGATCCTTCAACTGATGTGGCCTCAGACCACATGATGGCTCTTATTTGCATGTTAGAGAAGGAGGCATTCAAGCACTATAAGTTTCTTTCTAAAACATATGAGTTTCATCATGAAGTCTGACTGCTGTCGCTCGCAGGCTTACTGTGGGCAGCTTTACACATGTCCTTGCACATTTTTGAAATAAGCAACATATTAACAGAATGCCAGTAAATTAAACATTTCCCAAAGGAGGCATCACCTTATATCCCAGAAAAAGTCCTGCATTTTAATTAATATACTAAAAGCACTAAATTGAATATTTTCCAAAGGGGGTTTTATGATATATGTATTACATTTAAATTTACATTTAAATTCATTTTCTTATAACCTCAATATTTTAGACCATCACTTACATTCACTAACATTTGGAGTTTTAGCAAAATTTTTGATCGTTTATTTTGTGTGCTTGTTTGTGCACATGGCATGGCATGGATGTGGAGGCCAGAGAACAACCTGGGTTAATGGTTTCCCTCTTTCCACCATGTGCTTCAGGATTGGAATCTAACTCATGTCTTCCTGTTAGCAGCAAGTTCCTTTTTCCCACTGATCTATCTTCCTGCCCTTGGCAATCCTTTCATTCTTTCTGTGCTCATCACATGGAAACAATTTCAAACACACATCACTATCTTTGCATGGTATCTGTCTGGTCCACTATCTTCAAATAAGGATTTATCTTGAATATAAGCATAAGGACAAGAAATGCCAATGACGATTTATTTTTTCCACAGTGCTTTACAGTATACAAGGCTTTATCATTCATATGCCATTATCAATAATAAGAGAAAAATATTTTATGTGAGTTACCCAAAGGTAGGTGAGTAAACTGGCTTTCCATGTTGGCTTTCTGGGTTAGGCTGTGTTTAGTCACCTGACAGCATCAATAAGCAAACAGTCTCCTCTATCTAATGCTGAAGAAGGAAGGTAGAAATCAGAGGAATCCTGGCTGCAAGAGCTGACAGCTGCAAAAGGGCTGAGGCCAGCCATCATGCTCCGCTCATAATGGAGAAGAGGGAATTGTACAGACATAATCACTGCACATGGTGGCAGCAGGCTCAGCTCATCTCTCAGAATTCAGGTTTCCCACTTGTGGATGGTCATTACACAGAATTATTTTCACGTGAGTTCATCATTAAACTTGCAGAATTGAGGTTCTTACAGTTGGAGACGCTCTGTGCCTTAGAAGAAGACATTTGTTAGCATCTCGAGATAGTTTTGTCACAACTGGATATGGCTGGGGGAGTGACACAAGCATGGTAAGCAGGAGTCGGGGATCCTGGTCAGCACACACAATGTACAAGAAAGTTCTCCAAAGAATTTCCTAGTCCAAGGTCAACAATGCTGAGGTTCAGAATCGCTGTTCTAAATGCATGTGTAGCTGCTAAGCCCTTCAAGATGTATTCCCAAACAGCAGCAAACTGCTAGTTAGCTGTACAGCCAACACCAAAATAATTCATGGATGAAGGAGCCCTGGCTTTGCTTAAAATAAATAGTTCATGTGGATTCAATTCAGTTGACCTAAAACTTTAATGTTTACCTACTGCACAAATAGCACTAGGCTATACACTATTGGAGAATAGGTGAATACTTACAGCATGGTCCATACCTTTGAGGAACTTGTAATTCATTAAATGTGTCAAGTTGCTTGGAACAAGGACCCTATGTCCTCAGCACCTACATAATAGATGTTTAACAAATTTTAATTTTCCAAAATTTCCCCCAATTTCATCCATTTTTGTACCCAACATCCCTTCTGAACTTTGTTAGAAGATCTTGCCTATGTTTTCAAAGAAAACTGAAGCCATCAGGAAGAATCAACTGTGGCCTCCATATCCCTCCATTTATTTTAGTGTATTAGAGGACACCCTGCCTCTCATGCTATTCAAAAACAACTTTTCCATTTGTTTTCTAGTCCCTCTCCCTCAACTCTATGACACTCAAGATCCAATTTAATCAGTTATCAAAAACACACAATTAGTGTAGAGAAAACAGTGGCCAAGCACAATAACATTCCATGAATGTTGTAGCTAGAATTTTCTCCGGTCCTGCCCAAGCCTCAAATAAACACACAGAGGTTTATATTATTTTTTAAATATATGGCCTAATGGCTCAAGCTTCTTGCTAGCTAGCTCTTACATCTTAAATTAACCCATTTTTATAAATCTATACTTTGCCACATGGCTTGTGGCTTACCTGTACTTTACATCTTGCTTCTCCTGGTGACAGCTAGCAGAGTTCCCAAGTTCTGCCTTTGGCTTCCTCTCTCTCTAGTTGGAATGTCCCACCTAACCTTCATTCTGCCTCACCATTGGCCAAACAGCTTTATTTATCAACCAATCAGAGCAATACATATTCATAGAATACAGAATGACATCCCACAGCAGAATATAACTCTTAAATCACCTCCTCAGGTCATCCTCTGTATGTGGAACCACATCACCTTTTATGCTGCTTCCATCTTGTACTTTTCAAACTCTTTTATGCTGAGAATGGATTCTGCCTCAGCCACTAGTTGAAGCTGCTTCCGTTCATTCTGCTGCTCTCCACACTGTAACATTCCAAAGGCTTGTCCTGGGAGGGTCTTAAAATCTGAAGAATGTGCCTTTTCCTACACAAACACCATATGCAGTCAATTACGTCTTTAGTAATACATGCATATACATACACATATACAACAGCAATTACTGGGGAAAAGAGGCCATACATTTGAAAGAGAGCAAGGAGGGATAAAAGGGAGGACTTGGAGGGAGGAAAAGGAAAGGAGAGATGATGTAACTATATTATAATTTCATAAGGTAATATAAATAATTTTAAAAAGAAGGAGAAAAAACCTTCATAGGATCCTCAAAGACACCCACTGACACTCATTTACAAAGTGTGGTACTAAAAGAACAGTCCCCATTGAAGACTCCTGTGACAGGTTTCTGTGTTTTATCTCTACTGCATGCCTGGGACTCGGGAGAAGGAAATATTCAAAATTACTTCTTGAGTGAATATCCCAAGTATCTGCAGATACTAGGCAGGATACTAAAGCACAGTAGAGATACACCAAGGTCCATAAACTCCAGAAATGCAGAATGAGTCTCCTTTGGATGACTGAGTAGCTCTGAGATTTTGAGTCTGATTGCCACTAAGGCAATGATGTCATTCATTGTTAAGAGGATCCAAGGAAAAGGAATGAACTGGGAATACATCAGTCTGCCCTTGGACATACTGTGAGTGAGGAGTATATGAGATATCCAGATGGAAGAGTCTGATGTTTAGAAATAGAAAATGGGCACTGGTAAGTGATAATAAGGAAGATTTTGTACTGCTAAGAGGAATCTGAATCAGGTTTAGTTCAGATGCAAAAGTTCCTATTGCTTCAGGTAACTTCCCAGAAAAAACAGAAAATTAAATTTTATGGTAAAAAATTAAAAGTATTAGTTAATAAAGAACAATTGGAATGTCATGGCTACTGGAGCCAGATAGATTTGATAAGTCTAAATCTATATCCATCACATGGTATGTCTGAGACCTAAAGCAAGTATGTAGTCTTAGAAAATGCTAAAATCCTCATGTACAAAATGAGAATATCAGTACCCAGCACATCATGAAGAGACTAAGTGATGTACATGCTCAATGACACATAGGAGAAATGACATTATACTGATACCGTTACTAATTTTATTATTAGGGTATTGTATTTATTAAGTAGCTATTCATAAATCTTACAAACCACAATGCCAAATATGCAAAATGCTCTAAAGACCAATATTTTCTTATTATTAAAGGCTACATTGAAGAAAAGAGGCCAAGACAATTTTCATTTCATAAGCTATAATTTCCTGGCATCAACCCCTAGAATGTTCCACACTTTCATCTATCCATGGGATTATGGTAATTCACATCCAAATTATGAGTCAAATGCTGTAAGAGTTTCTTGGATACTTACAAAAAAGACTGAAACTAATACAGACAAGTTAGTCATTCTTTTATTCATTTAAAAGCATACAATGAATCTATTCTGTATGCTAGGACAATGATAGGTGATGCGGCTTCCATACAGAGCAGATTCTATTCACATAAAGCTTACAGCTTGATGAAGATACAAAGAAAGTCACTCTACTGATCCATAATGACAAACTTGGATAAGTTCCCTCCTGAATAAAGACATGAAGAGTTAGAAACCTGCAATAAGAAACCCTGGCATCTTCTGCACTTCAAAGAAAGCTTCCCTGGGCTGCAGTAAATATTCACATTGGTGGAGAGTAGGAGGACCAGGGTTTTCCAGGTTTGGAAACAGATTATGTTAGGACACTGCAGAGGGACCATGTAGGACATCTTAGGAAAAACAAAGAACAGAAAACCTGCCTCTGGTTTACATGAAAAAGTTTTTTTTTTTCTTCTGAAAATGTGGTACATATCTAAAAAGAGTATTCACAACAGGGGAATCTCAAATGGCCTAGAAACACTTAACGAACTGTTTACCATCCTCAGCCATTAGGGAAATGCAGGTCAAAAGGACTCTGAGATTCCATTTTACACCTGTCAGAATGGCTGAGATCACTAACACAAGTGACAACTCATGCTAGTGAGGATGTGAGAAAGAACACGTCTCCGTTACTGGTGGGAATGCAAACATGTACAGCCACTTTAGAAATCAATATGATGGCTTCTCAGAAAATTGGGAGTCAATCTACCTCAGTACCAGCTATACCATTCTTGGTCACAGAGAGAGAAGATGCTCAACAGGGTACTTGCTTTACTAGGTTCATGGCAGCTTTATTCATTCATAATAACCAGAACCTAGAAACAACCTAGATGCTCCTCAGTCAAAGACTGGATAAAGAAAATGTGGTACATTTACACAATGGAGTTTTACTCAACTGTTTTAAAACAATGACATCATGAAATTTGCAGGCAAATGGGTCAAACTAGAAAAAAAGCACCCTGAGTGAGGTAACTCAGACCTAGAAAAACATACATGGTATGTACTCACTTATAAGTGGATATTAGCTTTAAGTAAAAGATAATCATGCTACAATCCACAGGCTCAGAAAGGCTAAGTAACAAGGAGGGCTCAAAGGGGGGATGTTTGGATCTCTTTGAGAAGGGGAAATAGAAGAGATTGTGAGGGTGGACAATGGGTAGATGGGTATAGGAATAAGAGGGAACAGGAGGAGGTTAAGGGAGCGAGTACTGTGAGACAGCTGGTATTGGGAGACATTTCAGAGGCAAGGCAGAAACCTTGTGCAATGGAAACTCCCTGGAATCTGAGAGGGTGACCCTAAAGAAGACTCCTAGTAATAGGGGATATATCCTGAACCAGCTATCTTCTGTAACAAGGCAAAGCTACCAGTGAGGGATTGAAAACTAACCCAGCCGCAACACCTCTGACCTATTATTCACCCTGTCTGCAAGATGTGCTGGGGTAAAGTTGGCACAGAACTTGTGGGAGTGGCCAATCCATGACTGGTCCAACTTGAGACCCAGGCCACAAGAAAGAGCCCATGCCTGCTACTGTCTGGATAGCCAGAAGCCAGGGTCTACATAGCCCAGAGACCTAGGATAGAGCCAACATGACTGGCAATAAACAGTATTAATGAAATGATTTCTAATGATATTTTGCTATACTCATAGACCAGAGCCCGACATTATTGTCATCAGAGAGGCTTCATCCAGCAACTGATAGGAGCAGATGCAAAGACCCGCAGTCAAACATTAGGCAGAGCTTCGGGAATCCAGTGGAAGAGGTAGAGGAAGGATTGTAGGAGCCATGGGGATCAAGGACACCACAAGAAGATGGCTCATAGAATCAACTAACCAGGGCTCATAGGGACTCACAGAGACTGAACAGACAACCAGGAAGCCTCTATGGGTCTAAATATATGTTTTGGTTTGGTAGCTTGGTGTTTTTGTGGGACACCTAACAATGGGAGCAGGAGCTGTCTCTAACTCTTTTGCCTACTCTTGGGACCCTTTTCCTCCTGCTGCTGAGTTGCCTCACCTAGCCTTAATATGAGGGGATGACCCTAATCTTATTACAACATGATATGCCATGTTTGGTTGATATCCCTAGGAGGCCTGCCCTTTTCTGAAGGGAAACACAGGGGGAGTGGATCTGGGAGAGAGGGAAGCTGCAGTGTGGGGGAGGACTGGGAGGAAAAGGGAGGACTGTGGAAGGGACATAATGTATGAGAGAATTTTTTTTCTGAGGGGCATAGTTGACTGACAGGCCTCAAACCAACATACTTTGGATCCAGCAAAGTATTCACATGAGACCAAGCTTGCCAAGCAGTGCCCAGCTTCAGAAGGAACATGGTGGCATACTAGAGCCAGGCCACTGGAATCGACAGGACATTCTTCCAACAGTGCACTGCAAGGATCTTCTGGTTTGACTTCTTCCTTTTTGTTACAGCACCCTTCCCTTTGCTAAACATACACTTTTAGTCAATTTTAAATATACAATTGTCATTTTATTACAGGGTATTTTCTGCTCAAAGCTAACTTTAAAACTGGGTGGCTCTGATATCATCCATCTCACAAAGGGCAGTTCAGGATGCAGGTTGTTCAGGTGTTGCTTATTTAAGCCTTCTGTTTCTAGTAGGCCTCTATAACATGCAAGGAGCTATTTCTTTAAAAGTCTATAATTTTTTGCTCATGGCATGGCTTTGGTTTTCAGGGGCCTGTGTTTTAGCTCCACACAAGGCTCACCATGAGCTCTACACTACATCTTGCCCACTAGGGACATACCACCATAGGGTCTGCACAAGCAACACAGATGCCCAAGATTATAGAAGATTCACAGATGAGAAAGGACACCTGCACCATGAAATCAAGCAGCTGTCTATGCAGACCAAGGCTAAGAATATTCATTTCAGAGCAAAGCCCAAGACAGAGGCTCTACTGTTTCATATAACAAACCTAAATAGCAGACAACAGGCCCACTATGACCTATGAGGGCTGGGACTCTCGGCTGTTAACTTCCCAGCAAAGGACTGTGTATAGAAGAGCCTGTATTGCCAAGCAGGACACCAGGGAGAGCCTGGCAACCCATAGTCCATGCTGAAGGCAGATGCTAAGGACATTGCTTTGGTCCCCACTTACCAGAAATTCCACAACTGCCCATCAATACCAAACTGGGGACCAAACCCTCAGGACAACCCATTATCGGTATTATACAATTATAATTAATTTGATGAATAGGTTTTTAACTGTTGCTAAATGCTACCTTCTGTGTTGTATACATAAAAGCCACTTAAGTTTTCTGTGGAAGCTCTGGTAATCCCCTAGAAGTCTCCTAAATCATTTATGCATACTTCCTGGATCCTTTGAGTTTCCCCTACTGCTTAGCCTGTAGGCTTTGGTGGTTTTAAATTTGGTTTTGCCTGCCTGGGTAAAAAGGGTACTTACTTCTGACCATTGACTCTTCCCCCTCCTGCCTATTTCAACCAGCACATTTTACTCTTTTTATACCCCCAGGGCCTCAAACCTCAGCACAAATCCTTCCCAGCTGGCACCAAGGCCATTTTCAAAGAAGAGGAAGGAAAAAAAACATTTCAAAGTAGTAAAGCTTCAACTGTTCCACTGAAAACTCCTACCTCTTATTTTTCCGTTCTTTCCTCTAAAAAAAATTATAAATCTGCTCCAAAGTATGCAAATATTTATTATGAAACATATTTCCCCTTTCAGTAGAAAGAGACATAAACACATTGGCTGACATATGGGCCCTTGTGTTCCTTCACCAAGGTGTGATGAGACTCCCTGTGGCGTATGTGCCAGGTGAGGGAGAGCTTGCTACAGAGCAGGAGGAAACAGGTGCAGGAAGCCCATGGGAGCAAAAAGTCCTGCAGAAGTGTGGGCACTCAGCTCTGAAGCTCTAAGGCAGGACCAAGGCTCAGGCTGACTCTGTTTATTTAGCACCTTACCTACATGAGAAGATGAAGAACTTCAGCACATGGTAAATCTCCAAGTCGACTTGCAGAATGGAAATCATATGCCTGTAGTCAAAAGTTGAGGGCTTGGAGAAATCAGAAGAGCTTCCTGTAATGGTGGTTCTCAGATTTCTGTACTGTAAGGCTCATTTGGGCATCACACCTGGTACCAGCTCCACTCTGTCTACACAGACAGTTGCTGCAGGTTGGACTGGGCTGTGTAATTTACATTTACAGTATTTCAAGTTAATGTAACTTCCGCAAGTCTAGGAGTTGTGAAGATATACCATGCTAATTATAATAATATAACACACACACACACACACACACACACAAACACAAACACAAACACTTGTGGGGGAGGGAAGGTTGTGGGAGGGATGGGAGAAGATGTCTCTAGGACTTTAGAAACTGTCCCTGACTTTGGATCTCTCAGAACCTAACACGATGTGTCTACTGCAGACTAGACTATGAGCAATACTGGACAGATTAGGGGTGGGAAGAATTTATGCATTCTACTTTGAGGGGAGGAGTAGCTCCACAGTGAGCAGAGAGTGTAAATGTGCTCTTGGAATTTGACTGACAGATTTGTGAAGAGAATCATTTACCTTATTTCCTCCTGCAATGAAAGAAAGGTATTTTACCTCAGGGTCAATTTCATCCATACTGGAGGAAAAAAAATAAATAATTTTTATTTTATTTTTTAATAGGCTTCCAAAATGAAGGTTAAAATGTAAAGGAGGAGTCACAAGAGTAAGCACGTTTTCAGAAGACCAAGTATCTCCTTGAATAGAAAGATTATTATTTTTACCCTAATCACTTTTCTGCTTGTCTCCCTCTAGGAAACATTTCATTTAAAGCTGTTGAATTTCCTGAATTCCACTGTGTGTTTAAACAAACTTCTTAGAGTTGGTGTATAAAACAGAAAATATGCACCACAGAAGTACCCTTTCTACCCAAAGTTTACTGTTACTGTTAATAAAGGGAAAAAGCAACAACTCTGTCCTGCTTCCTTCTTTTTCCATGTTTCATTATCTGTTTGCCTCAACAAAATGATGCTAATGAGCTTAAACAACAGGGACATCTCACACTTTTGTTACTGTAAGTGCAAGATGGAAGGGTCAGCAGGGCTGGTGTCTGGGGAGGCCTCTCTCTCTTTCTGGTTTGCAGATGGCCACCTTCTTTGTGCTTACTTAACATGCCCTTTCCTCTATGAACACATGGAGAAGAGTGGTCTTTCAATAGTGCTTCTTTTTGTAAAGGACACCAGGTCAGATGAGGACCCCAACCATACGACCTTACTTTTTCTTGATAGAAATGCCTATTTTGATATTTTCCATGTGTCCCTGACCCTGAACAAGAACTTGGAAAATGCTGGTGAGCACCCATTAAAATCTGTTACCTGCTCATAGTACTCCAACACACTGATTCATAGGCTTAAACTTAATCGCCAACATGATAGGGAGATCTTGGTCTCTAAAGGAGGAGTCACAAGAGTAAGCACGTTTTCAGAAGACCAAGTATCTCCTTGAATAGAAAGATTATTATTTTTACCCAAGAAAAAGTACACTTCAAAAGAAGTAGACCAGAGCTGGGAGAAAGGTTAGAAAAAAGTGCCCATGTTGAGAATTGGGACATCTATAGGTCATTTGCATGGGGTGCTTTTATAATTTGAAGTCTTTCTTTCTGGCATCTGATTTCTTTCTTATGCTTATTTTGACCTCATTCTCTGCCTTATTCTATTGCAGGGGTGGGGTAGGCTGAGAGGGGGGTGCAAATTAGGTCTAAACTAAAAGTTCCTTAAGGTAAGAGACTGTATTTCCCCTTATTTAGTTACAATTCCTATTGCCCTTTTCTGGTACACAGTAGGTCATTCATTCAGTCATCCCAGCCACACCAGCATTCTCATTTCAGCAAAGTTCAGCGAGGTCAAAGATTAACTGAGATGAAATCTATGAACCACTTTCAGAACCAGAATCCAAACCCTAGTAGCCTGGTTCACAGCCTGACTTTCAATCATGTCACTGGCCACATGTCCTCTTCCACTGGCTGGTTGAACTGAGGCTTGCAACATGTTTCCTAGGTGGCAACTGTATTAGATTCTGGGCTGCCATGAGTCTCTACAAACATGATGATGTAAAACAGTAAAGATGTCTTCTCTCGCAGTTTTGGAGGCCAGAATTCCAAAATCAGGCGGTTTCTAGGACACAACTCCTTCCTAGGGAATCAGGGAAGGATCCACCCTTTATCTCTTCAGTTTAGTCCTCAAGCACTCTCAGACTTAGTGCTGCAAACTTGAATTCCAGGCCCCCACTCCATTTCTCTCTCTTTCCCTCCCTTATTTTTTCTTTCCATCATTCTTACATGAATTTGAAAAGGGTTATTGCCATTTGAGGCAAACCTGGGTAAGCAAGCATGTTCTCAAGAGCTTTGACATCATCGCATCTACTAAGACCTTTTCATTCTCAGTAATGACAAGTTCCACTGGAAGGATGTGGACATGTCTTTTGAAGGAACACAGTTCAGCTCACTAAAGCATCAACAGAAGTTATGACCTTTCTTTTCTAGAACCTTGTCTTCCTATCCCTACTGAATCTCATCTACAGGAGTACCCCACCTCTAGGGACTAAATCATGGACAATATTTGCTCATGAGTCATTGGCTCATAGTGTGTGTTAATTAAATTTGATTCAATATATAATTTCCCTAAGAAGATTTAGCTTGGGATCAAGAAAGAAAGGTGTCAAAAATGATTTTTTAAGAGAATGTAAAGTATCCCAGGCTGGCCTTGAATTTGTTACATAGTCCAAGATAACCTGAACTTCTGGTCTTCTAGCCTCCACCTCCTGAGTATGTGACACCATGACAGCAGTATACAAGGTGCTGGGGATCCAACCCATGGTCTGTTCACACAAGGCAAGCACTCTATCAGCTGAGCAATATTCTCAGTCTTTCTCCTTTTTGGAGTTCATTTGCTCTTGACAGTCACATTTTGCAACAGGGCTAGGACTAGGGTGAAAAAAGTCCAGCAAATAACGTAGGTTCAAAATGTAAAGGCTGACATTGGCAGGCTCAAGAGACTGGGGAACCCAGCACCTCACACCACTTTCCTAATTCTTTTAGCCAGAATTAGTGCCAAGCCCCATGGCAGAGAGCTGAGAGGATGAGGAGATATAAACAAACATGAAAGAGAAAAGAAGAGCCCTGATGGCCTTCAAGCCAGTGCCTTTAACCCTCTCGAGGCTTCGTGAGACTTTCTCATTTGGTTCAATGATATACTTTGAGTTCTGTGTGGATACACACGCTTCCATTTGCCTTTATTATTATTACTGCACAAACGTGTGCTCCATTTCTATAAAAAAAAAAATCCCAGTGAAAGCTTTTGTCCCACTCCCACCCCTGTGACTTCCCAGGAGGAGAGGATTGGAGGAGAGGCTGCTGATTACCTAGGGCTCAGCACTAATGGCAGTAAGGACTCTGGTTCACAGTTGGGAAACTTTCTTCCTTGACTCTTTCAAAACATGCATCCCCTTTGTCTTTTAGTGTGCTGGCAGGGAGACAGGTCAATTGTTGACATATTCTGAATGAACAAGAGTGATTGGACTATTCCCTCAGAGACTAATTCAATACATTTGACCATTTTACCTCTCACCAAGTGGCACAGAATGCTCCCTGTTCATTGTTCTGTTGTTGTTTTTCATAGTTTTTTCTTTTCTCATTTGCAGTTTTGAGTGGACACACTTCTTCCAATTTTTTTCAGTATTAAAAAAAACTCAAATCAGTGTAGACTAATTAACAGGTTTTTTTTCTTAGTATATAGCCGAAAGAGTTTCAGTTATCTCTGGAAACTTTTAGATCTCTCTCTGATTTCAAGGAATTCTCTCTCCCATCAGAAAACAAAACATACTAAGTAGAAGTACCAAGGAATCCTCTCCTAGCATGATGCCTCCTTCTGTTATTCCCCCTCATCTGCCTCACCCTCCTCTTACAGAATCCAGCCTTTAGTGTAAAGGTGGTGATGGAAAGTACTGTGGCCATCAATTTTCTTTCTTCCATTGGTCTGTTTGCTTATATGGTAGAAGGTTAAACTGCTATGAGTAGGCACCATCACCCTTGAAAACAGAGTAACTGCCATTCCCTAGCAATTTGACGTAGTTTATCCAAGTTATTTTAGCCTCTTATTTACAGGTAAATAAAGGGTAAGTAGGTTGTGGGATGCCATGGACCTTGAAAACAGTAAAGTCACAACTGTGCTTTTTTCAAGTCAGTGGACAGGCCAGTGGCTCAGCCCTGGGAAAGCACATGCATTTGTTCCAGAGGAGAAGGCTGTGAGGTAGAGAGTCCTGAGATTCTGTGATTCGCAGTGTTCTTAAACAACTTACTAAGGTTTTTTACTAGCCCATGTTTCTATGAAAGCATTCAAGGAATCTGATTTTATCAAGCACAGCTGAGGACTTCCTTCCTGATCCAGACAGGTCCAGCATTACTAGACTGCCGCTCAATGTGACCTGAACTAGGTAAATTTGCCCTGTCCTTTTTCCTGATGCCATTGTTAGTACATTTTTCTTTCTTACATACATATGTAACCTCTACTTTTATTCAAACCACTTGAGGCTAGTGATTCCTTGCTTTCCATAGGTTGTCCCATTTCCTAGAACTGCTCACCACAGTGGATGGAAGCTCAGAAAAAAATGGATTCCCTCCAGTCCTCAATGTGTCCATTAATTCCTTCCACTCAGGGCTTTCACCTTCCCACTTGTGTGATAAAGAACTGGGTTTCAGAGTCTCTAAGAACCCTTTCAGCTGATGCCTCTGTCAGTTACACTACCTGGAAAGCTGCAGAACCCCTTTGCAGTGAGTAAATGCCTTTTGAGGCTTTACTTCTGCCATAATTCTGTTCCCAACAGGAAGAATTGCCTACAGGATGAATGTAGAAGGCAGGAAGGGAAATTCACAGTCAATATTCATGTATTTAACCAGCAGATACAGACACCTAGCAGGTCAAGCTGGGACCTACAGGATGAGTGTAGAAGGCAGGAAGGGAAATTCACAGTCAATATTCATGTATTTAACCAGCAGATACAGACACCTAGCAGGTCAAGCTGGGATCGAAGCCAGAGATTCAAAATGCACACGGGACAGACCTTGGCATCAGCTAGACAGTCAAATGCAGGGACAAGAAAGAGCCTCCCTCTCCAGGGCAGGTGCCACTGTCATGCAAATGTGTTCAGAGTTGTCCATAATGGAACTAAGTCTCAGAAGCTAATTACTGAGGTATCCAAGAGCCCAGACTATATTTGAACATGGAAGAAAAACGCTGACTCACTTAAATGATCCCTAGTAACATAACCTTGAATAAACTAATTAACCTTTCCATCACCCCTTCTCCTCATGCATAAAGTGGGATTCACAAAAACTATCTCATATATCTTATAAAAAGTAAAAGATATGTATTCATTAAAAGCATAAAATGCTTGCCATATGCCAGGAACTGCTCTAGAGTCTAAAATATATGTTAAGAAAAAAGCTTTGCAATTATTATATAAATAACAAATGTGACAATTTATATATAATACAAATACATCTATATTTTATCTATCTATATGCTTAAATGTGCAATTAAATAATTTATAAACTGTATGTTATATGACATGATATAAAATAATATACTATAATATGTATCTTGTCACCCTACAAAGATTGTCTGAGTGATTGTACTCACTGTAAACTGGCACTGGCATTTCTTGGAGTGAGTGGGAAAGGGCAAGGCTTCAAACAGCTTCTGTGATAACAGCAGCCTTGCTGCTGGATGTAGAGCATCTTGGAACTGAGATCGGAGAAGAGACAGAACTAGGAGACTGTGAGGGACAGATGTAACAGGCTTTTTCTTTGGGGCCACCAACCAGCTGCCAAATCATGACTCAGAGACTTTTTAGTTTTGAATGCTCAGCCTTAGCTTAGCTCTTTCTGGCTCGCCCTTTTAACTTAAATTAACCTGTTTCTCTATATATACTTTTTGGCTCAGTGCTTTTTACTTTTCTTTCCTTATGTAACTTACTTTAGCTGCTTCTCATGTCTGGCTGGCTGGTAGCTGCCTGGCTTCTTGCGCTGAGCATGCCCCTCTCTTTTCCCTGCAGAAAAGACATTATTTACAGATAGTATATGCAAAGGCACTGAGGTACAAGACACCCCTGGCTGTTAAAGGACATTGCTACCTAGATAGACCAGGTGTAGCAGGCAGATCTCATCTTACTCTGTTACCAACTGACCTCCAGAAATTTCACCTTCAGTGAGAGCTGCAGTAACTGACCAATTTTTTTCTCTCCACTTTTATTGTATTCTGGAAAATTTTGATAGCCATTTTAGCTGCATCTGAAACGAACTGACAGATACTGACAGTTCTCTGCTAGCAACGTACTGGTCATTGGAATTGGCAGAAACATCATATTTACCGTGTCGCTTTGCCTAGTTGGTCTGGCACATCCTGGGACATATCTCTTAGCTCTTTATGATCATCCTGTCACTATGTAGGTAACCCTCACTCCAACTGTGACTGATGTTTCACAGTGAAGAGGTCGAGTTTTGGGAAGGTTACCTTGGTAATACGGTCAGGCTGAGTGGTACTGAATATTCAAATAAGTATGCCTGGCTGCCAAGCCCATGCTCTCTGCATGGATATTTAAAATTTCTATCCCAACTAAAACATGACATTTTACAATAAACGTAATGACCTATTATGTGATTTCACAGAGATTATTTGTTTTCATCCCTAAACTCTTAGAAGGTATTCTGAGACTCTAAATTTGGTGTGGCACATAGCACAGTAGTGCAACTGGTCCCTCACTAGGAAACAGAACTCTCAGATATCTCTTGTCAACATTAGCTAATTGACTGTCATAAAGGTCTCTCGGATGGAGACATTAGGAAGGTGACATAGTGAGGCCACATTGTGAACAAATTTGGAGCATGGAGCAACAGGGCTATTACGGTGCAGGACGTTCGAAAGCCCTTAGGAATTTGTGTTGTAATCTGGTGAACTACCACCTCCTCCGGTCACCCCGGCAGACTCTCTGCTGCTCTTCCTGCTTGCTCTCTCCACTCTTGCTGCTCTGGAATCCAGAAGAGGTTTGTAGCCACAGTGAGCTGCTTCCTTCTTCCCTTCCACTTGTGAGCCTCCATCTTTTTCCAAGGAGAAAACATGAACTGTTTTGCTTCAAATAAGCAAACGGCCTTTGTACATAACCCAGGATATGTAATAAGTCAGCTGTGTCCAAAAGGCCTAGTCCTGTAAACTTGGCCCGTGTGCCAAAGGAATAATGAAAGGACAGATACACAGAGGTAAATACAGGGAAGCTGAGGCCCAGTGGGCTCTGCTTGCTCTGGTGGAATATTCATCCACAACCTGGAAGCTCATCATGTTTGCGATGTACAGCCCAGAGGAAGGGCTTAGCTCATGTCTGTAGGAGGTCTCTGTAGGGGAGCAGTCTCACGTTGCAGTCATCTGGGAGGATAAAGCTAAAGCTGGGAGTGTTTACACATACTGGTCAATCCTTAGAGGAAGGCATGGCCTTGCCTCTGAGCCCAGCCAGGAAGAAGACTTTGCATCCATTTTATTTAAATATTGTATTTTTTTTTTTGGGGGGGGAGTCAAGTTGCTTATGCTATCTACTTGTGATTACTGGATTTACGTGTGATAAATGTCTCTCCTTTTCATTGCTGTTGATAATGTACACCTTCTTTTATTTTTTTCCCTTGATCACCTTTGTTGAAGGCTGACCCATTTAATTAGTTTTTAATTAAATAAATATGTTTTGACCAGTTTGATCCTTGTATTATGGTTGCATCTCAGGTGTGAGTTTTATTGTCACTATTAGTATTCCCCTATGTTTTCCTGAGATTTGAAACCTTGTTATTTTTGAGACTTCTTGAAAGAGTTGCACAGCAGTCGGACTCAGCCTGTTTTACTTTGTCACAGGCACACAGGGTCTATATTTCCCTCTACACAAGATAAAGCCCACATTCTACAAGGCTCAATAGACTGTTTTTATTACCATTCACTTAAAATTTTCCAGTTTTGACTGTGACTCCTTTGACTTACCCATCTTTCAAAAGTAACTAGCTAAGTATCTAAACATTTAGTGGATTTGTTGGGCTTTAGTTTTCCTAACTATTCGTTTCTAACTCAGCCGTGCCATCATCGGGAGTGGACTTGACATGATTCCAAGCATTTGGAATTTGTTGAGAATTGTTTTCCAGCATAACATATGGATTTGTTTTGGTAAATTTTCCTGTACACTTGAAAAATCATATGTACTGTGTAGTTGTAAAAGTCACTTAAGACATGTGTGTCCTTTAATGACTGTGTACCTCTCAGGTTCTGTACACATCTTTTGTTATTGACTGAGAATTCACTAAAAGGCTCTATTGTAATTGCAGGACTGTTTCTGGTCAATTATAGTCCTGGTCATTTATAGTCCATACGTTTTTGTGGTTGTCTTATTGGATGTGTGTGCATTTTGAGATGAAATATCTAGCTCTGGATTTAGCTATGACATTTCTCTACCTCTATCCTGCCCTGCAGTTGTCTGATATTAGAAAAGCTGTCCTGGCATATTTGTGATAAGCTTTGGCAGAGTCCATCTCTTGGACCTTTAACCTCAAACATTCTGTCTCCATATTTAAGATATGTCTTCTAAAACTAACATTAACAAATGCTTGTTTTTATAAGCAATGACTTTTATTCAAATATTTATCTGATTTTATTTAATTTGATGTTGGGTTTACTCATATTTTGTGGTTGAATTTTTCTATTCTATTAATTTTCTGGGTTTTGATATGTCTCATTCTTTTCTGTCTTTTGATAACTTCTTTTGTTTATGTTGTAATATTTTATCAGATCAATTTGCTATTAGTGTGATGAGTACTGTTTTTTTTATGTTATTTCCACAGCTCACAACACATATTTCTACCAGAATTCTTATAACTAATATTTTTGTTATGTAATGAGCAAAATCAAAAACTTTAGATACTCAATTCATAATCATCTTATCTTTGACATGACTGTTGTTATAGACTTCCATGCTAACATATGCTAAGTAAATAACTATTATTGTTTCAAACATTCTAAAATCCATCATATTCATTTGCCTTTTCCACTATTTTATTCAATTGTGTGTGAATTTGTATATGTCTCTCTAGCATCACTTTCTTTTTGTCTGGACTATTCAGCTTCATATATGCTTTTGGTAGATCTACTGGCAATAAATAATTTCAATATATTGTATAAAATGTCTTCTAACCTACACTTTAAAAGAATATATTCCTTATGATTATGACTCTACATTAGCAAGTATTCTTTCTTTGACACTATGTTATTCTACACCATTTTCTTCTACATTGCATTATTTAATTATTCAAAAATTAATTAGCATACATAATGGAATTGTAATTGCAGTTCCAGAATGATTCTTTCATAGAAATTAGCAAGATGATGCTAAAATATTTAGAGATGGACAGATCATCTTTGTAATAAACAACAAAACTGGGAGATTTAAATGATCAGATCTCAAGATGTATTGTAAAGCTTCACTATTCCAAACAATTTGAAACTAGCTGAAAGATTGACATATAGATCAAGAGAAAAAATAGAAAACAAAAATAGAAGCCAATAATTGCCTCACTTTTACTGGGCAGGCACGAACAAATGTCAGTTCATCCTAGACAGGACATAGATGACAGACCAGAGGACCAATTCCGCTCAAGCTTGATGAGTTTACTGGGGTACTGACAAGACCGTCTGTAACTCATAGATAGCTGCACCACTGAAAAGTTAACCCTAGTACAGGTGAGGACTCAGAAAACCTGCATCCCAGAATTCCCTGGACAAATTTCAGAAATTTTGCTAAGAGTGCCCTCTTCCCAGTACTTGTATACTGCTTTGAAAATCTTGGAGAGGAATCCTGCTTTCTGAGCTTCATAAGCTTCCTGAGCTTCTTTGAGTATTATAAGTCTTCTTCTTCCTCCCCTGGAGGCAATACTTCAATCCAGAAAAAATAGCTTTGCAGACATTTCTGAGAAAGATGTAAAGGAGTTAAATGTGAAGTGGCAAGTCATTTCAGCAAATAGTGTTAGAGCAACTGGGTACAAACCAAGAGGTGAGCATCCCCTCTGACTTACTCCACACACGAGTACACTCAAATAGTGTATATAACTAAGTGTAAGATACAAAATTTTCGAAACGCATATTCAAAGAACTTTTAATCTCAGACACTAAAAGCTTTTGTTTATTTTGTTGCATTTTTTCCTATAGAGGACAAACCATATGAGACATGAAACAAAGAAAAGTCCATTCAAGTCTCACCACAATTTAAATACAAATTAAATAATAATATGAAAACTCACAAGAACAGGTATAGATATTACTAGTCACTTCATTCCTACTATTTTATCAATACGAATTTTAAAATGTGTCCAACACCATTGGGCATACAAGATATTCAAATGAAAATTGCAGTGGAAGAGACTATGTGCTCATTAAGGAAGCAGAATTTTAAAATTTAGCCAGATCAAATGTTGAGAAGAAAGACTAGGTGAAACTATATCACTGTTGTTGAGAATATAAAACGGTACAACCACTTCTGAAAACAGTTTGACACCTCTTTAATTACACACACACACACACACACACACACACACACACACACACACACACACTCATGTGCTAGCACACACATACACCTTTCTACTCTTCTATTCTACTGGTATGTATACCCATGTTAACTAAACATATATAACCACACAGAACTATCATGAAAATGTTTATAACAGTTTTATTTGTAATAAGTAGAAACTTAAAATACCCTATGTGCATGTATAAACAAACCACAACTGATGAGAAAAATGAGTGAAAATTGACTACTGATGAACATGCCACAATATGAATGGTTCTAAAACTGACTCCATTGAATAAAAGAAGCCAGACAAAATGGAATACTGTCTGCTGCTCCAGTCACATAAAAATATAGACTATAACAAAGTAATAAATAATTAATAAATCTGTTTTCCTTATAATCTTTTTCATTTGTTCTTTTTGAGAATTTCATACATTGAGTTTTGATCATATTCACTCTCCTTCCTCCAACTCTTCTTAGATCTACCCCTTTCCCTTCCTGCTCATTTTGTGTGTTTTTCCTGTTCCCCACTGAGACCAATTTGTGCTACCCAAATGTTCTTGGATGTGTGGCCTCCTTACACTGGAGTCTAGTCCACTCAGCAGGCACTATATATATACACCCTTAGATGAAACTTACCCTTGCTTTCCCAGCAGTTATCAAGTGCCAATAGCTCCATGGTGAAGGATGGAACTTCATGTTCATCTCCTCTCTCCATGTTGGGATTTGGCCTGGCTTGGACTTGACAGGTCATATAATATTTATGCAATCTGTTACATCCACGGTGAGTTCATGTACAGCTATCCTGCTGTGTTCAGGAAGCACCGTTTTTGCTTGTGGCCATCTAACACCTCTATATTTTTTCTGCTCACTCTTGGCAATGATCTCTGAGTCTTTCAAGGAAGTGGTACAGTATATGTGTCCCCTTTAGGACTGGACATTCTGCGGTCTCTTATTCTCTGCATCTTGACTAGTATAAGTGTTATGTTGACATTGTTTACTGAGAACAGATTTCTCTGGTGAGAGTTGAGAGGTTCCTTGATCTTCAAATAAGGACAGGGTAAGTGGAGGGTTGAATTACAAGATACTTTTATGAGTGATAGAGTTGTATGTAATTTTTGTGTAGTGATGATTTCATTGGTATGTATTCATATGTTGGAAATTATTTAATTGCAAACTGTTGTTGTTTGTGTTTGCTCTTTTGGAGGGCCTGCTACCCAACTTCCAAATAAATCATGCATGGAGACTTTTTTACTTATGAATGTCCAGCATTAGCATGGCTTGCTTCTAACCAGCTTTTTTTTTTTTAATTTATTTTACAACACCATTCAGTTCAACATAATAGCCACAGATTCCCCTGTTCTCCCCCTCTCGCCCCCTCCCCCTCCCCCCAGCCCACCCCCCATTCCCACCTCCTCCAGATCAAGGTCTCAAGGTCTCCCCCGAGGACCGGGGTCGACCTGGTAGACTCAGTCCAGGCAGGTCCAGTCCCCCCCTCCCAGACCGAGCCAAGCGTCCCTGCATAAGTCCCAGGATTCAAACAGCCAACTCATGCAACGAGCTCAGGACCCGGCACCAACGCACAGCTGCCTCCCAAACAGATCAAGCCAAAAGACTGTCTCACCCATTCAGGGGGCCTAATCCAGTTGGGGGCCCCTCAGCCTTTGGTTCATAGATCCTGTGCTTCCATTCATTTCTAACCAGCTTTTCTTAACTTTAAATTATCCCAGTCTATCTTTTGTTTCTGGGCTTTCACCGTCTTCTGTTTCTTTATACCTTTTCTTTCCTTCTTACTCCATGTCTGGCTGTGTAGCTGGGTGGATGGATTGCTGGACCCTGAAGTCCTCCTCCTCTCTCTCATTCCTTCTTCCTTCTCCCAGATTTCTCCTATTAATTCTCTGTGCCTGCCAGCCTCACCTATCCTTTCTCCCACCTTGCTATTGGCTGTTCAGTTTTTTATTAGACCATTGGGTGATTTAGACAAACAGAGTAACACAGCTTCACAGAGTTAAACATAAATAAAAGTAGCACATCTTAAAGCAACATTCCCTAACAGGAAACTTTAAACACATATGTACTACAATTATACAAAAATTGAGGCAAAAACAGCTGAGGTAACAAGTATTTTATCCTTCTGATTCTGTTCCAACTTTCCCTGTATCTTTAGAAGCAAGCATGGCATAGTAATCAAAACTTGTAACACTGGTGCTTCTAGAGGTCTATGGATTATTTTAGTTTCTGTGTCTTTGTGGTTTTTTTTTTTTTTTTTTTTTTACATTCTGGGACAATTCTTGGCCAGTAGTTCTTCAAAACTCTCCTTTCCAACATCTTATCCCACTTTTGCCTGTAATTGCAAATATGAATAATCCATTATTAATATTCATTCAATTATCCATTTCTTTCCCCAGCTCTAAAATTCCATTAAATCTAATCTATTAATTTATTTTTTTAAATATTGTGTGTGTGAGAGAGAGGGGGGGCTGTAGAGATCAGAAGAGAACAATGGGTCCCTTGGACCTGGAGTTATAGGGGCTTGTGAGCTACCTACTCTGGATTTTGGACACTGAATGAAAGTGTGTAGAAAGAGCAAGAGTGAATTTAAATGCTGAACTAACTCTCTAAGTCCAGATTATTAAGTTCACAATAGCAATGATCATAGTTTTTTCCTCTAAACTTACATAGATTCATTTACTTGATGAAATTTTCCCACCTCAAAATTCTGAAGATTTTTCTGTATTCCATAAGATTCTATAACAGAACATCATGAAGTCAGTGGCTTAAGAGACGGGCATTTATTTCTTAGGGGTCTGGAAAGCTGGAAAGTCAAGATGAGGGTGTGAACAGATTTAGTTCTGAATAAGATTTCTCTTATTGATTTGTATATTACCACCTTCTCCTAGGCCATAACAATATATAGAGAAAAGCTTTTTGTGTCCTTCTATTTCCATCATGAGGACACAACCCTTATGACCTCATCTCAACATAAAATTCCCCTTGCCCCCACAAAGAACAGCTCTCCTGATATCTTACTACCTGGGACTATAGTATCAATAGATTAACTCAGAAAAAAAAATGTAAACCCTCAGTAGTCAATGCCATACACGTGTAATTCTGTAGTCAGAGGACCATCGCACTGAATCCATTCCAAACAGGAGTGATTCAGTACGTATAACTAATTTTGTTTTCTGATTTCTGATGGTAAAAAGCAATTCTCTGGGAAGTTTTTCCCTTAACACATTCTTCCCCAAACAAAGACCTGTATGAAAGACCACTTTGCATACAGAAATAGTCTCCCATTTTTTATGCCCTTTCATTGTGTGGATGGATATGATCACACTTTTAATAATGTGGTTTGGTGAGGTAAGTAGAGCTAATAAAGTAGTCTAGAAATTAGGAACTATTAGTCTTATCTCTTGCATTCCCTGACTTTGCACCCCTAAAAAAAATTGAACAAATTCTATATGCCTCTGTGCTTATATTTTTCAAGTGATTCATTTTTCACTTAATATTAACAAGAGTATTTTAAAGATATTTGAGACAAAGTAAAAGCACCTTCTAAAATCTAAAATATACAAAATATTCACAATAGTCTCTGATACAACAAGCCATACAAAATTGGGGAAGATATGGGGATCCCAGATTTAAATGCATTCTAAAACCTGTTTTCTCAGCCATTGTATCATAGTAGCTCTTTGTCTAGCATTTCAATGAGCTATGCAGTACTTTCCCAAATTAATTCTACAAAGGATATAAATGATTGACCTGATAAGACCTAAGTCTAATCAAAATATTTAAGAAAGAGATAAAGATTATTGTGTTCTTTATATTAATTATTTCATTTGGTACATTTGATAATTTCTTGGTGTGTTTTTCTACCTACTCCCTTATTGGCCAACCTTTTCTTTTTTATTCTAGCACAGCCCACTAGATCTGAAGATGATTCTGCTGCTTATTCTGGTCTCAACATAAACTCCACTTTCCTGGGCATAAACCACAAAACATTGAACAAGATATGATTGTTTCTAATAACAGATATCCTCTGAGAAGGAAGAAGGGGATGGAATAGGAGAATGGGAGGGAAAAAAGTGAATGTCACAGGGATCACTGAGGAAGAGGCTGAAAGACTGTAAGAGAAGGAGGACCATGGAATTTGCTGTGAGACTGCATCTCCTAGGAATGTCAGCAGTTACCTCCATAATGTCTCACCAACATAGCTACCTAAACATGAGCTGAACAAGGACAACAACACTAGATTCATTAATATGGATGGGGGAAGTCCAAGAGGCCTCCTACACAAAGAACTGCGGACAACTAAGAAATGCTGAGAGCTGAAGAAATTCCTTTCCCAGGGAAGAGTACATCAATTATATCCAGCACCGCATGGTTAGCCCTGAAAACATACATGCAAGTATCATTATACCGACTGAGCTGGTTATGCTTATGTTATTAAGGATATATGTAACAATAATTAATGAAAAAAAGAAGCCATGAATTTGAAAGATAGCAAGGTGGGGTATATGGGAGGTTTTGGAGGGAAGAAAGGGAAGGAAGAAATGATGTAATTATATTATAATCTCAAAAATAAAAGAAATAATTAAAAATTAAAAGTGGTAGGATCTCCAATTGGCTGCAGAGTAAGGGCAGGCTACCTCTGTGCCCCTGTCACTCACTACCAGCCATTAGCAGGTCAAGAAAGGGGAGGGAGCAGACCAGGAGAGACAGCAGAGGAAATGTCTGCCAGGTGTAAGAGAAACAGACATGGCCAGACTTGACTGGTTGAAAAGATTAAACTCTACCATCCAAAGGTGTTTCTAAGATTGGAATGTGTATCTGCATCCAGATATTTAAAACAAATGGCTTTAAGAATGATACAAGTGGCCGGGCAGTGGTGGCGCATGCCTTTAATCCCAGCACTTGGGAGGCAGAGCCAGGCGGATCTCTGTGAGTTCGAGGCCAGCCTGGACTACCAAGTGAGTTCCAGGAAAGGCGCAAAACTACACAGAGAAACCCTGTCTCGAAAAACCAAAAAAAAAAAAAAAAAAAAAAAAATGATACAAGTGGATTAGGTTCCTTCTCCAATCCATCCCACAGCCTTTCAAACCCCTACTAACTTTCATCAAAACTGCCCCCACCATCCACTTTGATCCTGACACATGTGAGCTCCTGGTGTTGGTGAGCTTAGATCAAACCTATACACTTTATATTAAATGTGTGAATTTTGTAATCTAAATGGAATTATCCCTTCTGTCTTAGACACATTGTTTGGCTTAGAGATCCCTGAATACTGAAATGTCCCTTTGCTATAAAGTACTGACCACAGGTACCTCACATTTTCAGCTAATCTCTGATAAATATCATTAAGGACACCCATTATGTTTAAAAGCTGGCATTAAGAGACCTTTAGTAAAAAGAGTACATTGAAGCCTGATGGGTGTTCCTGAATTTGTCAAGTTCTGCTGGGCAGCATTCCATTCTGCTGCTCTCTCAGGGTGATGATACATACTCACAGCACAGTGACTGCTATTGCTATAAAGTCACAGTAAGCATACAGTGCACTCACTCCACGAGTCAGCTACCTAATAGCTTTTATCAATAGCTTTTATCTATTCTGAAGAACTTCCAGTGGAAGATCATTTTCTTTAAAAAGTTCAAAATAGGAATTTGTTCACGGCGTGCTTTATATCACTCAACTTTAGGTATAGCCATAGGAAATCTCTTCCTTTGCAATGACTTACTATCCAGCAAAGCCAAAGCAGGAAGAAATTATGTATTATAATGGGAAGTTCCCATTCTGGAAAAGTCCTGAGTACTCCCAGTATTCTTTGCTGTATAGCAGCTGATTTTGCTGGTGGAAATAAAGGAGAAGTGCCCTGTGTATACAGACCAGGGTAGAAGCAGAGATGAAAAGCACCAGGTTTGGGGAAGATTTTCACATCATCTGTTCTTCTTACGAAGTCCGAACTAGGGAATGGAAGGAGAGGAATGCATGGAGGTGGCATTCAGGGAAAGTCATTTTGCCAAACATAAATTGTTCTTTGTGTGCATTCTAAAGGAAATGGAAGCCACATGTTTCTGATTTATTTACATGTAATCCATCAAAATATTATTTTGTAAGAGATACTTAATGTCTAAGGAACCTGCCAAGCTTTCTTGTAAACACATTTCCCTAAAGGACCAGCTGCACCAAGGCTGATTTGTAAGAAGTTATCCTTGAAAAATGGAACTTGTTTCAAAGTCTCAAGTTCAGTTTAAACTTCCCCAGAACAGCTTAGTATGAGAGGAATAGCATAGACTTTAGAGTTGGATAGACTCAAATTTTAAGCCTGCTTTACCTTGTAGTAACATTCATATAAATGTGTGTCCACATATTCATTCATTTGTTTCATGTCTGGTTTGTACAGCAATAACATTAGAAATGCAGTCATGATAAAGTTGAATGAGCTATCTCTTTTCATTGATGCAGTTACTAATCTTACACCAGACCACATTTTCTTCTTCTGAGAAACTGAGCTAATGAAGCCAATTTCTAAAGGTTCCCCTCAGAACTCTGGCATGAAAAACAAAGTCAGCAAAAGAAGTTCCCTTCCATTTTCAATCCCTTTCCATGGAATAGTTTCCCTCTGGAATCTGTCTATACACAGAATCTCAAAGAAGGTCCCTGCTTCTCTAACTCCCTCAGTCCCACATAATTATAATGCCTCTCATTGGTCTGTCCCTTTGTCAGACTGGAGAACATGTTTCTCTGCAATCCAAAGCTGTATATTTTACAGTCAAATTAAATAAGACTTCATATAACAATGGAAAAAGCATAAACTTTGGAGTCTGAAATAATTCCACTTGAATTTAGGATTTGCCATTCAGAGCCCTTTCATCCTAGTCAAATTTTGTAGGTTCATTTTATACACCTATAAAGTTGGATTAAAAATATTGTACAAACAAAGTTGCTTTGATAAATTAAATACTATAATATCAAGAATGGCAGGTCAGATAACTTCCATGAAGAATAAATTAAAACATTTCATATCCAATGTTTACAAACATGGTATTATAGTGCTCTGAGTAGACCTTATAAATTCAGGGCTTTATTCACTTGGAGGAAAGCCAGTACACTTATCAGCTCTACCCAATAAACACATGTGAGTAGCCACTGAATGTCTTTAAAATGCCCGAGGTTAAGTCTCCATAACAAGAATACAAATTCAAAATATTTGATTTGCTATTTCCCATTAATATGTTCATTTCAGACATGACTAACCTATCACAGACAACTTTCCCAGTAAGCAGATGCAGTCTCCAAATCCTTTTCACAGCCTTTCATGGAGCCACTGAAAATCCTTAAGACTCGGCAGGGCTTCGATATACATCCCCTATGTATGGCATTGTTCTTCATGAGCCACTTTCCTGAAATGCCATATTTACTCAGCAGGTATTTGTGTAGCAGTTCCTCTGTCTTCCTGGTCATGGGGTTATGGAGATGAGATACAGAGAAAGAAATGCAACTTTGTCTACCTTTAAGACAGGCAGCATGACTAACTGCTAAGCAGGTGTGAAGTAGCACAGGCAGGGAAAATATTGGAGAATTGAAGGAAATGAGGGTTTATTTTTGTCTATGTGTCTGCTCTTCTCTACTGAGTGTGTCTAAGATAGAGCTGGAAAATGCAAAGGCCAAAATGTACATACATGGACTCTGCACTTTCTGTGAGCTCCTACTGTGATGATTGATATTCTTTGATTTTTCATTTTTGAGGATGAGCAATGGTAATTTTTGAAACATTGAGGGAATGAAAAAAAAAAAAGGAGAGAAACATTTGTACTGGGCCTTAAAGGACTTAACACATTCTGTCAGAAAGACAATGACATCCAGGAAGCAGAAAAAAAATGCTCTGTGTCAACACACAGAATTAGGAAAGTTTACAGCTATCTGTAGCTTTCTGCCCTTGCTGATTTGCCACCTCCCAGGCTGAGACAGACAGACAGATTCAAAAACAAAGCCTGTGGCCAAGCAGAATAAAGCTAGGTCAAAAGAAGATGGTAAAATATGCCAACAAGAGAAGCTGTTCTTCATTGTTTGGGGATTTTGCTAAGACAATTTTTCCCAGCAGTCACTGCTGCCTGCTTGATCATTAGCACCCGAACATCTTGTTTGATTCCACCAGACGGAAGTAATATACAATTATGCAAATCACCTTAACTCCGAGTAAGGAATCACAGTCCAGTCAATAATGTTGATGCATTATGAAAGGGCAGTTCCTCCTGGAAGAAATAACATCAAGAGCCCATCATAAGCAAACATTTTGAAGCCTGTGGAGGACTAGTCCCTACAGCACAATCTATTATCATATTTCCACATAATTAGTTTGTTTTCCACTTGAAATCAGAAAATGATTCGACATTGCATTCCCTGCCTCAGGATGGAAGAGCATTCAGTGGAATTCTCCTGTGAAGGTTTGTATTGTGAATAATTAGTGAGAATTAATCAGTGGAAATTGTGTTTGGAATATTGTACCACTCATGAATAGTGCATGGGGCAGTTTGGTAGAGGATGAGGAGAGTCACACTTCCATGGTAGGCAATCACAAATGACTGCTGGCAATCCATTTGTTAATCAGTGCTGTGCAAGCCCGAGAGTTGAATGTGACTACAGGCTGTAGAGAACAGTCAATATTTACAGGCAGAATAAGGACAGGATTCCAGGGACACCTCACTCCTTAGGGGTTTTTATTTGGAAGACAGGCCCTAGCAGCAGAGGGTCATTAACTCTTTTAATCCTCGAATGGTTCTTGGTCTTTGATTCTATCATTCCCATTCCTTTTACTGGTAAGGAAACTGGGACATAATACACAGTCATTGGTTAGAATCACTAGTTTGTAGATGGAGACACTGAAATCAGAAGGCAGGTCACTCAGAGAGCTAACACCCAAAACTTGTGTATAAAAATTCCAGCATAGATGGAATCAACTCAATGCAACTTTAAATTTTAATCCCTGGATCAGTTTCCCAAATAAAAAGTGGACATATTGAATTATATCTTATATGTCTTTAAAAGTTGTCTGAACATCCCACATGACAGTATAAACAAATCCTTCTCATAGTTGCATACTTTAGTAGGAACACTAAATTGTGCTTATATCAAAATATTAATCATGATGCTTTCTTGGAACGCTGACACATTGATACTTGAAAACATATGCATCCCCTCATGCCTTGAAAAAATCCCTACACATGATTGCAGGATCAAGCCATACTGCTCCAGCCCTGTGGGGTAGTTTTTTTGAGCATATGTACCTGAGAATAGACTGAAATGGGAAATTTGTAAATAATCAGGGTTAATTATTAAGTAACCGGAAAAATGGGACAGCAGGAACACACAGCAGGGGAACATTTTTTAGATGGAGAAAGCAAAGATATTTCTGTAGATTATTGCGTGGTTTTGGTTTTCACGTCTGCAGTGTATTTGAACAGTTGTTGATTACAGTTACCAGAACAATATGGTCACCAGAGCTGAAAGCACAGTGATTTCCTTTCCTTTTCTCCCCCTGTGCCCCCCAACTATTGATACAAAATTTGATATAGGAAAAAAAGTATGCAAAGGTAGAACAGAATGACTCACCATGATCTTAAAGGCTTTTCCTTCTGACATTTTGTGTGTTTTCCTCTTTAAGAGCAAATATGAAGGAGGGTGTGTTTTCTGTGATAGTTACATCTGCAATTTAAACTTTCTTTTTCACTTAAAGTGCTAAAATAAGCATGTGCCAACTGTTCTAAACACTATAAGAATTTTAATTTTTTTTCAAAGACATAACCAGTGTTCATAATATTAATTGTTTTCAGCTTCAAAAATCACCTTTTGTTCCTTTCTCAGGCAGAGCCATTTCCCATTCCAAATGCACATTTCCCTCTCAGGCATCTGTTGAATTTGGAAGAGGTTTCCAGACTGAGTTGAGAAATGGTCATTACAGTTAAGCTGCAACTTCAATCTTGAAAATGAATGAATGGATCCGGTCCAGTCCTTTGGCTGGGACCCAGTCTTTAAAATCCAGCAGAACAATGAACATGAGGCTTCCTAGCCAGCTGGTATCAGACTTGGGCAGGGAGAGTGTCAAAATATTAGTGACTTTTTTGCATTTGTCAAAGCTGAGGCCAATATGAGAAATGCAGACAGCTTGCAAATGTAGATGGAGCACCAAAGGGTGTTTGTGTGCCGTGTGTGTGTGTGTGTGTGTGTGTGTGTGTGTGTGTGTGTGTGTGTGTGCTCAAGCACACGGGTATGTGTGTGTGTGTTTTAATCTTGCCCACCGGATGTCAACATTTTCTTGCTTTATGAATATATCAACAGAAAGGATATCATTTACTTTGAATATAAAAACCGAAATAGATTTATCACTAATTCAGCAACACTAATTTATTATACTGGGGCAATGCACTCAACTGAAATAAAGGAGCCAGCAACATTTCCAGTGTTATACCTCCTCTTCTTTCCTGGGTCTGTAACTCATCTGCTTACTCAGTTGTTCCTGAACCTGGCAGGCAAGGTCTCAGTGGGAGAATAAATATATTTATACAAAATGTTTAAGAAAGGCTGCCCACACTGAGTTAGAAAAACAAGCATATGCTAGCACTGTCTGGCACTCTCTTTGCAATTCCTATATCTCTCCAAAAGGGACAAATCTACAACAGAACTTTTTTTTTTCTAAAAGAAACACCGCTGACAGCCAACGTGAAATGTGGGCTTAATGAACATTTTTCTCTTTATCTTTTTTCTTGGACCTTTTCAAAGAAAACTACAGGAACACAGGCTCATTGTCTCCATTATAAAATAAAATCAATTATTAACATTCATATGTCACAGAGAGATCTTTTTTTCTGTTTTTCTTCTCTGTTCTTAGGATGAAATAGGGCTCTATTATGTATGCTCTCAATTATCCCATGTTCTATGCACATGGTCAGAGGCAGTGTAGAGTCACATATCACTAGAGGAGTCAGGTTTGTGTTTGTCAGCTCTGGCCGCCACTCTTGCTGGGGAGAAATACTAAACACACATCTTAAGACTTTAGTGAGTACAAACTATTTATATCTGGATGCTTGTCCCTGCCAGTTTATTGCTACATCAAGTGAATGGCCATGACAAAGCTCAGAGGTTACAGTACTTACAGTACAAGGATAGAATTTGAGTTCAGCTCACCAGCACCAACATAAAAGATAGGCACAGCATAACCAGTGCTAGGTGCCGGGAGACAGGAGGATCCTGGTGGCTCCCAGACCAACCACTACAGCTGAATGGTGAGTTCCAAGTTCATTGGGAGATATTGTCCCCAAATAAGATGATGAGTGGTAGAGAAATACACTTGAATTTGACCTTTGGCATCTTGTCCACACACACACACACACACACACACACACACACACACACACACACACACACACACACACTACTCATAGAGTTTTCAGGAATTAACCAAACCTAATAAATTCAAGGACAATGAAAATATTTGACATCAAATATAATTGAAACAGAATCCATTGCTGGTACATGAGCAGGCTTTTTGTAGCCCACTGCCTATTATGGGACACCTCGCACAGCCTTGAGGCAAGAGGAGGGGCTTGGACTTGCCTCCACTAAATGTACCTCCCCATGGGAGGCCTTACCTTCTTGTAGGAGGGAATGGGGGTTGGGTTGGGACTGGGAGCCTAGAGGGGTGGGAGGAGAGAAGAAGGGGATCTTTGATTGGTATGTAAAATTCAACAAAAAATATTTCTTAATAAACAAAAATTTAACTGAAACACATGATCTGAGAAAACAACAAAGACACCTCCCCATATTAGTATATTCTAAAAGTAGTCTGCTACAAAGTACCACCCTTCTCTGTATGACTGACATGTGCAATGGGTGAAATTCTTGGTTCTCTATGACAAGGGTAGATGCAGATCCACTCCTGTCTCAGGAATGGTTAGTTTAAGGGTGTCTTCTCATTCACCAATCTGTACAACTCACTTGACATTTTAGAAATTTACAATTTCTTGCTCCCTCCAGTCTGGATTCCCACTCCTACAACATACACAACCTGAATTTGGGAACACCGCCCTCTTCTTAGTGCTTCCAAAGAACCAACGATTCCTCCTGAGAATTAGCCAACTATAAGGATGAGAAGAAAAGGGATATCAGCCCCATATGCTCATACTGGTTCTTTATAGCATTCTTTGTCTATCTATTAAAAAAACCTTTCATATATATATATATATATATATATATATATATATATATATATATATATATGAAGCTTGCAGATCATAAAACCAAAATATTTGAATACTGTAATAGTCTCCCTTTCCTTATTATGACTTAAAAAAAAACTTTTCTTACTTAAGTGTAAAGCTTTTTTATTTGAACAGCAATAGTATTAATGATTGGTAACATATGTGTAGCTCTTAGAATTAATAAGCATTTTCACAAGAATCATAACCTCTATTTGCATGCTGCTAAATGGCCATATTTAAATTTTTCTTATTAATTATCTTTTCAAGATGATTATTCTTTTCAAATGATTATCCACCATCCTTAAGTTAGTCATTATTTCACTTCAAAAAATAAAACCGTAGACAAGGAAAAACAGAGTGAATGATTCAAAGTCACAAAGCCTAACACATAGGAAAGAAAATGATGGCTACAGACAAGATAGCAGTGTCTGTTTCTGGTTCATCAGACCTACTCATCCAAAGCTGCTTACACTGGTTGTAAAAGGTTTGTCTTTTGGAAGATGAAATAACAGAAACAAATTTGAAGCTAGAGGGCTCTTCAGTCACACAGACTCCTTTTAACACCACAGTTTAATTCATGGTTTTATTTTATTTTTCTTAGAGATTCTCTACCAACTGTATAATCTTCGAGTCCAACCAAGCTTGGATCTACCCCAGAGAACGCTGCCAACATGTTGTTTGAACAGTGTACCCGCAGGGCTATTCTCACAGAAATCACTCCTCAGGTGGTATAATACCAACCTTCCACAAAAGCTGTATTTCACTAGTCATTACTTGCCAAAGCGTAGTTTTGTAGAGTGGTAATTTTATTACATATTAACAAGTGACCCCCACACACACAAAAAAAAACCTGGTAGTCAAACAAGAGTTAATTTTTTTAAGATTGTGGGTTTTTTGTTTTGTTTTAATTTGTAGTCCTGCTCAGTCCTTGCTTATGCTAGCCCATGTAAAGGCTCTCCATAACTCCTGGATGGAACATCACTTTATACTAACATAAAAAAAAATGGCTTTGAGAAGGTCTGGATGAATCCTCAAGGAATCTATGATTAAAAGGAAATATAGTGCCAGGCAACAAAATAAGTTAATAAAGCTCCTTATAATTTAAGATACATCAGTTTATCTGTGATCAGACTTTTGAAAAGACCTTACAGGAAAAGAACAAGAGGAAAGGATACATTTGGATAAGTAGTGAGGGAGGTACTTGGAGGGACTGATGGGAGAGGGTAGCCCAGATAGAGCCCCAGAGTGTGCAGAAGCATTTTTGTCTATAACAAGAAAAGAGCTCAAAATACCCCAGACCACTTGGGACAAAATTCTTCTGAAATAAAAATAAGAGTCTGGCGGATACTAGTTTCACAGACAAAGAGGGTCCCAACTACTATGTGTGTAACATTTTCAGCTATAATACTGATTTTGAAAAATACTCTTTTTGCTTCTTCTTTTTTAAGTTAAATTTATTTATTTATGTATTTTACATCTCGACCATAGTTTCCCTCTCTCCTCCCCTCCCACGCCTCCCCCACCTCTCTTTTGCCTCCCCACCCCCGGCCCCTCCACTCCCCACCTCCATCCCCCAGCAATCCACTCCTCCTCTGTTTCTATTCAGAAAGAGGCAGGACTCCCATGTATCAACAGAGCATGGCATACCAAGTTGCAGTCAGACTAAGGACCTCCCCTTTTATTAAGATTGGGGAAGACAA
The DNA here is from genome assembly GCF_049852395.1 of Peromyscus maniculatus bairdii. Classification (NCBI taxonomy): domain Eukaryota; kingdom Metazoa; phylum Chordata; class Mammalia; order Rodentia; family Cricetidae; genus Peromyscus; species Peromyscus maniculatus. The sequence goes on from NC_134853.1 coordinate 117,803,013, forward strand.
CCCAGTATGAAGAATTGGTTCCTAAAGCCCTCCAAAGCATTAGGGACAGCCCCTGCTCTTACTGTAAGGAGTTCCACAAGTAGACCAAGCTATACAACGGTCACATATGTGTAAAGGACCTAGGTTGGTCTCTGACAGGCTCCCTGGTTGTCAGTTCAAACTCAGTGAGGTCCTATGAGCCCAGGTTAGTTTTTTTCAGTGGGTTTTCTTGTGATGTACTTGACTCCTCTGGCTCCTACAATCCTTCCTCCCTCCCTTCAGCAGGATTCCCTGAGCTCGGCACAATGCTTAGCTGTGGGTCTCTCCATCTGTTTCCATCAGTTACTGGATGAACGTTCTCTGATGATAATCGGGGGTGGCAACCAATCCCAGTACATCGCATAGGCAGGACAGACTGTAGATAAAAGGTTGTGTGGCTGATTGGTGCTAAAATCCCTTTACAGGAAGTCTTGCTTGGTCACAGGAGATGGACAGTTCAGGTTACTATCCACTGTTCCTAGCAGTCTTAGCTGGGGTCATCCTTATAGATTCGTGGAAGGTTCCCTTGCACCAAGTTTCTATCCGATCTCAAATGCCTCCCCCTTCCCATTATCTCTTTCAATATTCTCCCCTTTTATTCACCCCCAATCTGCTCCCTCATGATCCCATCCCCACCCATGCCTAGTTCACCCAGGAGATCTCTTCTATTTCTCCTTCCCAAGGATAACTATGGATCTTCTATTTCTCCTTTCCAAGGATAACTATCGGGATGTAAAATAAATAAATAAATAAATAAATAAATAAATAAATAAATAAATAAATAAATAAATAAATAAATAAATTCGGCCCTCCTTGTTACCTAGCCTGTCTGTGTCTGTATATTGTAGCAGGATTAGCATTTACTTTACAGCTAATATCCACTTGTAAGTGATACATACCGTGCTTGTATTTCTGGGTCTGGGTTACCTCACTCAGGATGATTTTTTTCTAGTTCCATCCATTTGCCTGCAAATTTCATGATGTCATTGTTTTTAACAATTGTATAATATACTCCATTGTGTAAATTTACCCCCTTTTCTTTATCCAGTCTTCAGTTGAGGAGCATCTAGGTTGTTTCCAGGTTCTGGTTATTATGAATGAGGAAAGCTGCTATGAACATAGTTAAGCAAGTGTCCTTGTGTTATGATAGAGCATCCTTTCTGTATATGCCCAAGAATGGTATAGCTGGGACTTGAGGTAGACTGACTCCCAATTTTCTGAGAAACTGTCATACTTATTTCCAAAGTGGCTGTACAAGTTTGCACCCCCACCAGCAATGGAGGAGTGTTCTGCTTGCTCCACATCCTCACCAACATGAGCTATTTGTGGTTTTGATCTTAACCATTCTGACAGGTGTAAGATGTAATCACAGAGTCATTTTGATTTGCATTTCCCTGATGGCTAAGGATGTTGAACATTTCTTTAAGCATTTCTCAGTTATTTTAGATTCTTCTGTTGAGACTTCTCTGTTTGGATATGTACTCCATTTTTAATTGAATTATTTGGGTTTTTTTTTTTGATGTCCAGTTTTCTGAGTTCTTTATATATTTTGGAATCAGCCCTTCAAATGAGGGGTTGGTGAATATCCTTTCTCATTCTGTAGGCCACCAGTTTGTGCTGTATTGAAGGTGTCCTTTGCCTTACAGAAGTTTTCCAGTTTCACTAGGTCCCATTTATTAATTATTGATCTTAGTGTCTATGCTGTTGGTGTTCTATTCAGGAAGTTGTCTCCTGTGCCAGTGTGTTCAAGGTTATTTCCCACTTTCTCTTCTATCAGGTTCAGTGTAACTGGACTTATGTTGAGGTCTTTGAATCATTTGGACTTGAGTTTTGTGCAGGGTTTTGCATCTCTTTAAAGCAGCTATGTTTGAAGAAAAGACCACTCGACAGAAAGTCCTGTAGATGTGCTCTTAAATCCCAGCTCTTCTACTTTTGGGTATTTAAAATTGATCATAGCTCTTCACTTTTATGAGGCTTAGTTTCCTCATTTTAAATGAGAAACAATATCTACTCATAACTTAGCTGGATCTCAGATAGATACTGCACATGGAAAGGTAAACTTGGAGGCTAAGATGTGGCAGGATACTAAAATATATATGTGCTGGGATTTGGAAGATGGTTCAGTCAATAATGACTAAGTTTCAAGTTGCCAGAATTCAAGTAAAAAGCCTGCCACAATGGCATGTGCTTGCAATATTTCCACTGAGTATCAGTGACTGGCAGAACCCTGGGGCTCAGTGTCTAGCCAGTTAGTCTAGCATACTAGCAAGCTCCAGGCCAGTGAAAGATCCTGTCTGAAAAGAAAAGTAAAGAAGAAGGTGGACATTTTTTGAGAAATAATTTCTGATGCTGTTCTCTGGCCTCCATACATGCACCTGTTCACACAGGAACATGCACACAAGCACAAGCATACACAAATATGTATGTTTGATATGAACTACAAGTCAGAGTGCTTAATAGTCTAGCATAGCAGAGTAGAGAAGTTGAATTATTTGTTCACACCAACCCAGTGAGAACTAGAAGAATAGAGATCAATCCCAGGGCTACTGGCTTGGGACTTTGTTTTTTACCCCCACATTCCATGTATTTCTTTTCATATGCTTGTCAGTCAAAAAAAAAAAAAACCCTGACATAATGACACTGTGTGAGGCTATGACTTGGACCTGAGAAAGGATTAAGACTGATCACTGAGAAGATGAGAAATGCACAAGTCAAATCTCAAATTCCAAAACATCTTATGAAATAATCCACTGTCTGTCTTCTCCCAATTTTAAGGCTGTTACTTTGCTACGTTCTACTTTGAGTTCCAATCACACTAAACTTTTATTTCCTGCAACATATATGCCTTTATATACACCTCCCTCGTTGGATCATGCTATATAAACCTTTCTATCTTCTGCTCATATTTATATTCTAATTTTCTTTAATTATTATTCTTTCTTTGTGATTCAGTTTAGCTGACTTCTTCCAATTTTCTCAGACCAGCTTTAAGAAACTATTTATAGAGATGCCTGCCCAAACAATTACAAGAGCACTGATCAAAAACCTACTGTATTTCACTTAAGGTATCTTTTCGATACAAAATCATAAGCAAGCAGTGGTCATTAAGAAAGTCAGGATCAAGGTCTTCTCACTAAGAACTCAGAGACATCTATCCATATTATACCATCTCTACAACTCCAAGGCCAATGTTATTCATTTAGTCTTTGGTACTCTAATTCAGTATTTGGAAAACCAGAAACTAACTGTTCTAGGCCAACTGTCCAACTGTCTTGCAGTAGGTCAACGACTATGTCTAGTAAAGCGAGTATACAAATATCACAGACATCTGACTTTGCCCTCCATGAGGATTGTAAGAAATAGTCAAGAAGTAGTATATGACCTGGACAGGGATCTTGACCACACAAATTGGAGTTTTTTTAATTTACTGAGCTCCAGAGACTGGATGCTGTTGTAACTATTTCTGTAATCCGACTTTCTTCAAAATGAGAGAGAACACTGTAGGCGCCCTGTGAATATAAATGAGAGTGATGGCCTCCAACATTTAGAAACCAGCAGCATGCCTTACACCCACCTCCACTCACTCTCTGAATAGATGAGACCTTGAGTTACGAGAGATTAATTTCATCAGGCAGGAGTGCTCACTCAGCAGTTTTTAAATGCAAATCCGATTGTGGATTGCTCACTGTGTAATTTTGCCTTATTTTCTTCTCTTTTTTGAAAGAATTGACTAGGATGCAATTCTAAAGGATAATGACCACAACCAGTTATATTAAAATGTCAGATATAAAGTAGAAGTAATTATCTGCCCTTCAAGAAAATCTTGATCTATGGAGCCCAAAACCCATTATATAGCCCATTCATCAACATCCATTCAATACCCGCTATGTACACAATATTGCACTAAATGCATAGAGTGCTTTCCAAGGAAGGTGAAGACCAGCTCTTGCTATTGGAAATTATAGAAAGTTGGCTAAAATGTTACCAGGGAACACAGAATAGTTAACTAACTCACACTTTGTTCACATAGTACTCTTTACTAAGTGTTTAACAGAGCAAGAACATACAGTCTGAAGAAGAAATCATTAAAAAGAAAAGTGGTTATCCTTTCAACTAATACCCATCAGTCAACAAATCTGTGCCACATAGTGTTCGAGCCATGTGAAATCTTCCTGTGGACCTTGTATTCTACTGCAGAAAAGCAGATACAAATTCCTACAAACCAGCACAATATTTCAAATAGGGTTAAGAGTAAGTAGAACAAAGCCAGCACAATGAAAGCAATTTATTGCTTCAAAGTAGTCAACGTCCAAGGGTTAATCAGGGTGGATTTTCTGATCTGAGTCATATATGATAGAGAGGAAGTAGCTATGAGGGGGTTTCCAGAATAATTCCTGATTCCTGGTTCAGTATCAGGAAGTGCCAAGTCTGTGGAAAAAGAGAAAGCTTAGTTTCCAGGAATGAAGGAAGACGTGCATGGTAAGGAAAAATTACAAATAGAAGAGTGATGTTCTGAACTTCAAAGATAGACAACAAATTTAAATGTCAATTTGTAGGACACAGTAAGAATTTTTCTGGGATTTCCAGTGCAGTGGGACTTCATCTGGGCTTTGAGCAGAGAAATGGCTTGACATAGTTTTAGGAAGATCCCCAGGACTGTCTTGCACAGAATACATTGTAGCTTGTGGGAGATCAAAAATATCCAATCAGAACAAGATCTGGATTCCTTATATAGTCCAAGAGAGAAATAATACTGTCTTGATCTGGTGTGAGGATGGAGAACCATCTCATCAGCCCACTATCACACATTACAATTATGCAAATACTTTTGACATGGAACTAAATATAGATGGGTCATTGGTGAGTTCTTGACCCCTCGAGTATTCAGAGGAGACTGAATAGTCATGTTCACTAAAGAGACAAATTGGATGACAAAATACTCTGGATTTCTGACTCTATTTGCAAATCAATGACAGAATCAGGATACTGTCGGGGTTTGGTTGAACATTTCATCTCCAGGAGGCAACCTGCTCCAAGGGGCACAGTGGATTACAGACAACTACCAGCTCAGACACTTTACTCAGTGGCTTTATTCCTGCTCCTTTGCTTGCCCCATTAATTCATAAGGGATCATAATCTCTAAAAAGATTAAATCAGGGGATACATATTTAAAGCATCAAAGTCGAAATTACTTCCCTTCAAAGCATCCTTTTCATATTCTGAAAGAATCATCACAGAGTCCGTGCAGCACTGAAAACAAAGTCTCCATCTTGGTTCTCCCATTTTCTTCCTCACTAGGAAAATAAAGTTTCTCTCGGGTGTCCACTGACATTACCCTGGCATCTGAACTACTCGATGTGACATACAAAAGCTTTAATGTGTAGACATGCTAATCAGAAGGGAAATGTCAAATCTACATACATTTCAAGTGACCCAACAATATTTACCTTACAGCAACTCTCCCGTTTCTCTGACAATTGCCTCACCAAGGAAGTGACTCATGCACCACACCAAGCTGCATGCCACAGGAGAACTTTACTTCAGACTGGTTTCAAGCACCAGAAAGATGAATGTCACCGACTTGCATTTGATAACAAGGCTAATTTGATATGACAAATGATGCTGATTTGAAAGGGTCACTGACCATTAGAAGTTCCAGGTCCGAAAGTGCCTTGAAGCTAGACAAAGACTGAATATTTAAGCAGACTGTTAAAGTAAATTTGTTTCCTACCTGTCAAGAGTGGGCATAGGAGAGAGCTAGAGAGCTGGTGGAAGGTCATACCCAGGACTGATAGCCTCAAGGCACATGCCTTGCTCACTGCATAGATCTTGTTTCTGGCAGCCTGTGGTGTTTCTCTTCTCTCCACATCCCTTGGAGCTTAGGTAGGCACACTTCCAGCAGGAGTTCACCCCCTACTTCCTTTCTTCTATTAATTTTAGTTTTTATGTGTGTAGATGTTTTGACTGCATGCATGTACCACATGCATACCCAGTGCCTGAGGAGGCCAGAAGAGGGCATCAAATCCTAGAGAACTGGAGTTACATACAGTTGTGGGTCACCATGTGGGCCCTGGGAATAGAAATCTTGTCCTCTAAAGGAGTAACCAGTGCTCTCAATTGCTGAGCCATCTTTCCAGACCCCATCTTTCTATCTTGCATGTTCTCTTCTCCACAGTCCTCAAAGAAAGTACAGTTGAATTTGGTTCAAAACTGGATTTGCTCACAATGGCAATTAGCAAATAGCCTTGTGGTGGTAATCTAATTGTATTGAAATATTATTTTGATTTGTACTGAAATATTAATTTGATTGTATGTTAATAAATAAAGTTGTCTGGGGGTCAGAGCTATTAGAGCCATAGCAAGAGTGTGGCGGTGGTGGCACACGCCTTTAATCCCATAGATATCTGTGTGTTCAGGGTCAGAGCTATTAGAGCCATAGCAAGAGTGTGGCGGTGGTGGCACACGCCTTTAATCCCATAAGATCTCTGTGTGTTCAGGGATACAGCCAGCATTGGAGACATACGCCTTTAAGACCTAGGGGGCTGTACATTCAGACAGTGACGAGGCAGTCATGTGTTTGGGTTTACAACCAATGAGAAGGCAGAACAACATACTTTAAAAATACGAACCGAGAGGAAGTAGGTCTCTTTTCGCGAAGCTGGGACAGCAGGAGGAAGGGTGAGATTTTAGCTCTGAGCTCTGACCTCTCGGCTTTCTCTTTTACATTGTTTCTGTGTTTCTTATTTAATAAGACGGTTGGTTACATCTACATAGCCTCCCCCCATGGCACCAAAAAAAAAAAAAAAGATCCTCTTAAGAAAGAAAATGGCATCCTTCTGTATCTTCAGCATTTCAAAGCAGTACTGTGTCCTTCTCATCTCTTAGCTCTAAGGAAATACCTGTCTCCAGTACTACTCCATTTTTCTTGGACTTTGGGAGCCTGAATCAAGGCAGCTTTTTCACATTAGGCTGAGGAAGGGAGAGTGTGGGATTCTGGCATGATTCCTCTGAGTATCTCCATATCTGTGGTAGTGCATAGGTTACATGTATGAATCCCCTTTCCAACATTATGCTTCCAAAAGTCGATTTATGACATTGAATTGGTCATGGAAGGAAGGCTCTGTGAGCCACAGCAAGAAACATAGTACTTCCTAAGTGGGTCAGAAAGGCAATGGAGAGTTTTAAGCAGTTTCTTTTTTATAACTTGTAGGAAACAGTAAGCCTTCAGAGAACCATTGCAAAGTAATATATGTAAAGCACACAGTATAAGTCCAGTTACGTAGCTGGCACAGAACAAATGCTAGTTGCTGCCATTATGAGCATTAACTCCATAGACTCTTTACCTTGGCCTTTTTGTTATATTTTACCTCCTTTCTTTTTTCTTTCTGTGGAAAGGAGAGTACATAATCAATCAAAAGGATGTCCTTGCTCTTGGAAGACTGATGTGCACTTCTGAATAGTGGAACAAGAATTTACCCATTCCAGATTGCATGCTTTTAGCCACTGAACCAAAGCCAGATTTCTTGTTTTTAATATCTTCGTGCAGGGAGCTAAAAGAGCATCTTGAGACTGGAAGAAAGTTAAAATCAAGTATGACTGGCCTTTGCCCATTAATTTACTCAAACAAATCATATGGAATTCACCTATAAAATACAATGGCTTTGAACTCAAAAGTTCTCCATGGATGTTAATTATATTGCTTAGTTAATGTATGACTGTGAACTTACACTCAATATCTCTAAGTCTGTTTCCTCATCTTTAATTGGGAATAATTTGACTTTAAAAAATCAAGAAATAGAGAATTTGTAACAAAAATTAAAAATTATACAGTGTCAGGCTAGAGAGATGGCTCAGTGGTTAAGAGTGCCTTCTGCTCTTCTAGAGGACCTCAGTTTGATTCCCAGTACGCACACTCAGTAGGTCACAACTGACGCTAACTGCAGTTCCAGGGTATGTGATACATTTTGCCTGCATGGGCTCCTGTACTCTCATGCTCATACTTACAGAGACACATACCTACATATACAAATTTACACATAAAATACAACTTAGTTTGTTTTTAATACAGTGCCTGGGAAGACAGAAAATAATAATTTTAGAGTGTGTCCATGATGTAAGCACCCATTTTCTTTAATGAGCTAATTGCTAATTAAAAATAAAATGGTTCAGTGTTCTACCACCTAAGAAAATACATTTTTTACAATTGATAATCTGTATGTAAAATGTCCTTACCAATCCCTACAGATGATAGAAACCTAAAAAGTAGCTGTCTCAGTTAGGGTCCCAGCCATTGGTCCAATACAGCAAAGCATGGTGGGTGACACCTCAAAAGTGAAGGCCAGTTGATGGTCTCCATTCATGGAGTAAGTACATTAGCTATCCCATCTTACAAGCCATATCATGATAGCACTTGTGTTCACTCTGTAAAGTAGTTATTACTGTCTCTATTTTACTGTTGAAGTAGCCTAAGATGAACTCACTCTCTCAGTGTTTTCTAGTGGTTACATGTGATAGCTTGGGTTCCCATTGAACATTGTAACGATAAAGATCTATATCGTACTAACCATGATTCAGATAAATTCCCTTGGTGGAGTTTATAATGGTGGCCAAGAAGTCCTTGCCCTTCTGAACTCTGTATTCATAATTTGAATTCAGATCTGGCCTATTCTAGAAGCTCAATATTTCCAAAAAGCCCAATGCTACATTATGGATATACTATTTGTAGAGATAAATCGGACCCCAACTCAGTGAGTTATAGTGTCCCCATGATGCCATCATTCCCTTTATAATTTAATCAGAACACAGAACACTTGCTTAAATTAAAATATGGCTTAGTCATGCATATGAACATTTTTTCCTATCATCTTTTCCATGGAGCTGTCAGTTTTGTGAACAGGTTTGATTTATACTGATATTTTATCCAGAAATAAATTGAATTAGCAATTTAAAATACAGAATACAAAAGGCCACCAGTGTGCTAATAATTCCATTTCCCTGATTAAGAAGGCTTTCTCCAAAATGGATAAAGGACAAAACTTTCTTCATTCCCAAACTCATTTTGACAATGGGCTCAAACAGTAGAGACTGGAACACCACCTTGTCTGACAAATGGTCATCTATCTATGGCCAGATTGTCTTTGAAACTATTATTTGCTTCCCATGCTTTGGTTATAAGCCTTTGAGGTTTTTCCTGCTCATAGAATAAAAATCCCAAGCTCCTTTGCCATTGAAAGCTACAAATTGTTACCCTATATCTTGATTTTTATCATTCTTTCTCTCATTTTCTACTTCATCTTTGTTTAGTGTTGAAAGTAATGATAAAATTTGTCCTCACCTCCTAGATCAGTCGTTCTCAACTTGTGAGTCACAACCCCTTTTGGAGGGGGTGGCCATATATCAGATATCCTGTATTTTAGACATTTACTTTATGATTCATAACAGTAGCAAGATTACAGTTATGAAGTAGCAACAAAATAATTTTATAGTTGTGAGTCACCACAACATGAAGAACTATATTAAAGGGTTGCAGCACTAAAAATGTTGAGAATCACTGTCCTAGATCAAGAGAGGTTCAAAGAGAGAGAAGATTCTATGAATGCCAAAGCAGAGAACATAAGCCACCTAATGTTATCTCTACTCCACCATAATCATCTAGTGGTCTTATACAAGAATGTACATATACTTCTTGGCCAGGTTATTCCTCTTCTCTAGCAGGAGTCTTCCTAGTTGGTATATACAGAATATTGTCTTTTTCAAAGAGAGCACAGAATGATGTCCTAACAGAAACTGAGTTTCTCAGTCTTCTAGTCTTCCAGAATCTTTTTCTCTGCTTTTATTTGACTTGGCCTTGGCTGCCTTGCTGTCCTTTGTCAGTGACTTATTGACTAACTAGCTAGTGAGGCTTAGGAGAGCCCACTGTGGGCCTTTATGATGGACGTCTACAAATGGGTACAATGAAATTTTCCCCACAAATTTAGAGCCTGAGAAGTCAAACATCAAGGTTCCAGTATCTGATGACAGCCTTGTTACTGAATGGTCAATGAGCAGAAACTGAAGAGGAAGGATGAACAAGGACACTCCCAGAAGACCCCCTTGTAACAAAATTAACACAACAGAGTCTGCATCCCCCAAAGCCTGGCCTCCAACACACATTTACTGCGAATTCTGTTTGCAACACATTCAAGCCGTGAGAGGGAAAATCTGTATTTTATACTGGTCTGTATTCTTGCCCTAGTTTCTTTTCTCACTGTTACAAAATATCCAAAGAGAAACAACTGAAGCTAGAAAAGATGGGTTTGCCTTATCAGCTTTATTCATAATAGCAGGATACTGAAAACAACATAGATGTCCCTCAAACAAAGAATGGAGAAAGGAGATGTGGTACATTTATACAGTGGACTATTAGAAAGCAGTTAAAATGGCATCATGAAATTTGCAGACAAAAAGATGAAACTAGAAAAATCATCCTGAGTGAGGTAACCCAGACCCAGAAAGACAAATGGTTTGTACTTACTTATAAAGGTATATTAGCTATAAAGTAAAGGGTAATCATGCTACAATCCACAGACGCAGAGAGGCTAGGTAATGAGGAAGAATTAAGCGGGGACAAATGGATCTCCCTGGGAAGGGGAAATAGAATATATTCCATGGGTGGACTGGAGGCACAGGTAAGGGTGGGAACAGGAGGGATCAAGTTTCAGGGAAATGAAGGAAGTACTGGGATAGTTGACTGGAATTGGAGGGCATTTTGGAGTGAGGTAGAAACCTAATGCAATGGAAAATCCCTGGAGTTTATGAAGTTGACCCTAGCAAAGACTCCTAGTAATGGGGATCTGAAGCCTGGACTATCTGTCTTCTGTTACCAGGTAAGGTTCCCAGTAGAGCAATAAGGACACCAACCCAGCCACAAATCCTTTGACTTACAATTTGTCTTGCCTGCAACATGTGCCAGAGTAAAGGTGGTATAGAACTTGTGGGAGTGGCCGACCAATGACTGGTCCAACTTGAAGCCCAAGCCCACACCTGACACTGCCTAGAGGAACCAGAGGCTGCATAGCTCAAACCCAGGACAGAACCAAACACCGCCTGCAAAAAAAGAAGTCAATTAATCCCAAAGATCTTCTCCTATAATCATAGACCAGAGCCTAGCATAGTCATCATCAGAAAGGCTTCATCCAGCAATTGATGGGAGCAGATGCAGAGACCCACAGCCAAACAGTTTACAGAGACTGAACGGACAATCTGGGAGCCTCTATGGGTCTGACCTAGGTCTTCTGTATATGTTATGGCTGTGTAGTTTTGTGTTCTTGTGGGACCCCTAACAGTGAGAATGAGACTATCTATGACTCTTTTGTCTGCTTTTGGGAGTCTTTTCCTCTTACTGGTTTGCCTCATCCAGCCTTGATATGAGGACCTATGCCTAGTCTTATTGTAACTTGTTATGCCACATTTGGTTGATATCCCTGGGAAATCTGCTCTTTTCTGAAGAGAAACGGAGGAGGAGTAGATCTGGGGGAGATGGGAGGAGGGGCAGGGACTGGAAGGAGAGGAGGAAGGGGAAACTGAGGTAAGAGTGTACAAAATGAAGGAGGAGAAAAAGGAGCAGAAGGAGGAGAAGGAGAAGGAGGAGAAGAAAGAGAAGAAGAAGGAGGAGAAGGAGAAGGAGAAGAAGGAGGAGGGGAGGAGAAGGAGGAGAAGAAGAAGGAGGAGGAGGAAGAGAAGGAGGAGGAGAAGGAAGAGGAGGTGCAGCCAGTCACAGCAAGACAGTGACTCCCTCCACAGAGGCAAAAGCTTGCAGAGGTAGCTTTTGTACATGGTAGGAACCTGAAGGCACAGAGCTAGGAGGAACAGGAGTGACCTGTCTTTCAAAGGCTCAAACCTAGTGACTTATAGTCCCCATATCACTTAGCCTCCCGAAACAGTGCTACCAGCTTGTAAGCAAGTACCCAAAACATGAACCTCTGGAGGTCATTCCAGAGTCAAATCATGACAAATTAAAATACAGATTCAGCTACTATTTGTTGAATGTCTGCTAGGTACTGGCTTAGTCAAGAATAATCACAGGTCCTCTTGTTCCGTGTCCCACTTGTCACTCATAAGATAGGTATTATTGTTCACATTCTGCACACATAGAAATGGAAATGCAGAAATGTTAAATCTTCCTTATTCAATATCTCATGACTAACAAGTGGCAAAGCTGAAAAATGATTCCAGAACGGATTTCAAAGCCCATGTTCTTTCCACCAGCTTATGCCTTCCCCTTTATTAAATGCTAGTGGATGCCTATCCCTAATTGTATGGTGGTAAGTAACTGGGGCATTAAATGGGGTCTCCAGTAGCTCAGAGCACTAACCATCTGGGCCCGATTATAATTGACCATAAGGAGTCCCAACTGAGTATTCATCTTGTAACCATCTATTTCTAGGTTTTTATTTTTTACTTTTGGTACATCACACAGGAAACAAGGAAAATAATAGAAAATAACATGTACAATCCAAAACCTAAATAATCTTATTATCAATATAGTTTTAGTCACTCTAAGTTCTTTGTGATCCAGCATCATTAGGAAAATGAGAAGATGCTTACCAAATTCACAGGACAGAATGAGACTGAGAGGCATACACTATTACAGTGAAAATTCTAAGAACTTCGGGAAATTCACAGGAATGGTAACTAGTAATAGTCATTTAATTCTAATTTAGTTATTGTGCCAAATATCAGGCATGTTCTTTATATAATTGCTAAACTGGAATATTCTAGGCAATATAAGAGAATGTCAAAATGTATATAGATTAATATGAAAAAGCAAGCTTCAGACAATTACTTTAAAGTAATTATTTGATGTTTTAAAAATTACCCTGAAATTTTCATTTCTAGAGGATTCCTACCATAGGAAGGCTATAAGGACTCCTTCACTAAGTTTGTGTCAGATTTGTGTAGTAACTATTGAATCTGAATTAACACTCCTAAATATTCGCCCTGTATATGCTGGCAGGAAGAGGTGGTAAGGGCAGCTGATATGTCACAGAGATGTTATCTTCTTGCTATCCAGGAAATGCATATTTCAATGATGTGTCCACTCATAAGGCAGCTATTACTATTGTTCACATTTTACACATATAGAAATTGAAATACAGATACATTAAATCTTCCTTGTTCAACATCATAAATCCATAACACATCACTCATCATATATAATCATTCATCATATATAATCATATATCAACAGCCACACCCCCAAAAGAGGGTAACTCTCCCTCGCTCAGCAGTCATCTATTGCCAATAGCTCTTTGATTAGGGGTAGAGACTTCTCATCCATGCTCCAATTTTTACCACATTGATCTCATGTAGGTCTTTGCAAATAACCAAAGCTGTTGTTTGTTAATTGTGCAGTCAGGTCAAGTTCTGAACTCAGAATTTCACAGCCCTGCTCCCCATGTCCCAAATCTTACATTGTTTCAACCACTTCTTCAGTGAAGTTGTCTGAACCTTCGCTGGTGGAAGATTAATGTAAATGACCACACACTACAGAGCACTTACTGTTATTATGTTTGGCGCTTTGACAAGCTGTGGGTCTCTACATCTCTGCATTAACGACTACTCACTGGAAAAAAAAGCATCTCTGGCCAAAGTTGGGAGCAACACAAATAGATAGAAACATGAATATTTAGAATACAAATAGACAGTGTGACCATTCAGGAAAACAACAACACAACAACCTGTTTCCCCTAGGGCTTATGATCTCACAGTCATGGGCTTTGGGGCAGGTTTACAATCCCAGGCATGAAAGCACTCCAGTGGAGCAAGCCTTATATTCAATCAAAGAACAGTTGATTTCCCCCATAACTTCCATGCGACTATTGCACCAGTGAGTGCATCTTATTAGCATGTCAATGTTACAGCATTCAGTGTCTGGTGCTAGGTAATACAAGTGATGTCTTTTCACCCCCAGCTACCTTCACAACACCTTCTGGAACTGTGGAAGTTAGCCAGAAGGAATATTCCTGGTAAGTTCACAGTTGATTTCTCTATGTCCTGCATCCAATGTAAACGGAGTCTTCAGCAATAATGTCTTACAATCTAGTTATAGTAGTCAACCAAGAGCAATGGAAATACTGTGTATTGTTTTGGTTGTCTCTATGGCTGTGGCCTCTATGACCAAATAACATCTAGGGAAGTATCCTGTTAATAATTCTGAAAATTTCATTTAATAACCCATGTCTTGGAAGCTATGCTGTCCACCCATGCATTGATTCCATTTAAACTTCCCCCCTTTAAAAAAAGCATATATTATATATTTAATTTTTATTTTATTTTATATGTATGAGTGACTTGCCTGCATATATGGCTATGTACCACTTGCATGCCTAGTGCCTATGGAGGCCAGAAGAAGGAATCCATGCCCTGGAACTTGAGTCACAAATGATTGTGAATCACCAGGTGAGTGCTGAGAATCAAAGCTTGGTTCTCTGAAGGACCAGTCAGTGCTCTTAACCACTGAGCCGTCTCTCTTTTGATAGTTTTAAGATCTTAAAACTACATATGCACATTTAAATATGGAGTTATGTGTATCATAGGTTTGGGGATTTGTGGGGGAAAGAGTTAATAGTACGTTCCTTGTGGCTTTTCAGACATCTTACTGTTATTTTACTCAACTCTTCCTTCTTGTGTATTTACCTCCCATCTTCTTCCCTAAGGAGCTCCCTTTTCCCATTTACACTGTTAGATATTTGTATCCTATTATTCTCATTTGCCCTCTTCTCACCCTCTTCTGTATTTGTTTTCCACTTCCTAGAGAGCCCCTCTTTTCCACTTCCCTGCTCAGATCACTTTTACCTTCCACTTCCTTTTCTATTTCTCCCCAATCCCTCTATCCAGGCAATGGTCCCGTTTTACTTTTCTGGTTTCTGTAGTTACTGCAGGCTATGTACTCACATCTATAGCTGGAATGGTGTTTATTTTTCTCCTTTGATAGTGAGAATGGTATCTTCCCATATCATTAACACTTGCCAATAGGTGGCAGGACTTTAAATAGACACCAATTCAACTCCTCCACATTTAATAACTTGTGTATGTTTTGTCTTCAGGAAAAAGGACCTTACCATCAGTTTGTGGGGTGGAACCAACAACAGTCTGTATTGTTTGGGGATTTCCATGGGGCCCTTTTGGCCAACAACTTGTTTAGACATAACCCATTTCCAAACTAGAGGCTTCATTTGGTGACAAAAGATACTGAGTTGAAGCTTCATTTCTCTCATTATTTGGCAATTCCATTTAAGTCTTCATATATATTTTAGGAAGCTTGTAGTATGTCCTGTTTTTATAGAAGCCCTCAAATGACCCTTAGTTACAACTTTCCTTTTCCATATTACCTGTGTTACTACCCTCTTCATTCCTTTGTTTGATCACTCTTCCAGCTTCCTCATCTATCCATAACTATCTTACTGTATTTCCCCTTCATAGGGTGCTTTACCTCCCAGTCTCTTATTCTAAACCTAACCTCTGTTGCCATATGGATAGTAGACTGCTTATCAGAGACTTAGATAACATTCATATGTGATATAGCAAATGTATACCATATTTGTCTTTTTGAGTCTGGGTTTCCTTACTCAGAATGATTTTCTCCCTAGCCCCATCAACTTATCTGTGAAATTCATGATTTTATACTTCTTAACTGCTGATTAATAATCTGTTATGTAAATGTACTCACATTTTCTTTTTCCATTATTCCATTGATGGGCATCTAGGCAGTTTCTAGTTTCTGGCTATTATGAATAGAGCAGCAATTAACATGAGTGAGCAAGTGTCTCAGTAGGAGGATATAGAGTCCTTTGGGTAAATACTCAAGAATGATAAAGCTGAATGTTGAGGTTGGTCTATTCCAGATTACTAAAACACTGCCCACTGATTTCCATAGTGCCTGTATAAGTTTCCAGTCCTATCAGCAATGGGTAAGTGTTCTCCCCACATCCTCACAGCATGAGCTATCATTTGTTTTATTGATCTTGGCCATTCTGATTGATGTAAGATAAAATCTCAGAGTAATTTTGATTTGTGTTTCTTTTATGACTAAGGATATTGAAATATTGAACATTTCTTTAAGTGTTTCTCAGCCATTTGTGTTTCTACTTTTGAGAATTCTTTTTTTTTTAATTTAAGATTTTTTTTATTCATTTTACATACCAACATCTGTAGTTCATTTTTAGTTGGGTTATTTGTTTTTTTGATATCCAGGTTTTTTAGTTCTTTATATAGTTTAGATATTGACCCTCAGATTTGCAGTTTATAACAATTTTTCCCCTTTGGTATCCTGTCCCTTTGTCAAATGATAGTGTCATTTGTCATGCAGAAGTTTTGAAGTTTCATGACGTCACGATTTATTAATTGTTGTTCTTATGGCCTACTGTGGTTTGAACAAGAATGGCTCCCGTAGGTTAATATATTTGAATGCTTAGTCACCAAGGAGTGAAACTGAAAGAAAAAGAAGGATTAGAAGGTGTGTCTTTGCAGGAGGAAATACATCACTGAGGATGGGCTTTGCAGTTTTATGAAGTCCCAATTTATTATTATTTTAATGCTCATGCTAATGATATTCTGCTGAAAAAGTCCTTCCTATACCAATGAGTTCAATACTATTCCTCACTTTCTCTTCTATCAGATTCAGTGTTTCTCGACTTATGTTGACATCTTTGATCCTGTTGGAGTTGAGTTTTGTGCAAGGCAATAAATATGGAAATATTTGAATTCTTCTACACACATTCATCCAATTTGGCTAGCACCATTTGTTGAAGACTTTGTCCTTCTTCAATGTGTGCTTCTGACATTTTTATCAAAAATCAGATGTCCATAGGTATGTGGATTTATGTCAGGTCTCCAACATAATTCTGTTGATCAGTGTGTCTATTTTTGTGCCAATATTATATTGTTTTTATTATCATAGCTTTATATTACAACTTGAAATCAAGGATGGTGATACCTCCAGTAGTTCTTTTATCATTCAACATTGTTTAGCTATCCTTGTTCTCTCTCTCTCTCTCTCTCTCTCTCTCTCTCTCTCTCTCTCTCTCTCTCTCTCTCTCTCTCTGTGTGTGTGTGTGTGTGTGTGTTTATGTTTCCATATAAAGAAATATTGTAGATTTGTAGATTGATTTCAGTAGGGTGGCCACTTTTACTATGTTAATCCTACTGATTCATGAGCATGGGGGATCATTATATTTTCTGACATTTTCTGTTTGTTCTTCAATGTCTTAAAGATTTTATTACACAAATCATTCACTTTCCTGATTAGAATTAGCCAAAGATATTTTACATTATTTGAGGCTGTTATGAAAGTTGTTTATGAAAGTATTATTTCCACAACTTTCTGAGTTTTTTTTGTCATTTATAGATAAGGCTACTGTTTTTTGTGTATTAATTTTGAATTCTGCTACTTTGCTGAAAGTGTTTACCAGTTGTAAAACTTTCCTGATATAGTGTTTAGTGTCACTAGTGTATACAATCATAGCATCTGCAAATAAAGATAATTTTACTTCTTCTCTTCAGATTTGTAAATCTTTCATCTCCTTCTAGCTTCAGTCTGCTTTAATTACAGTTTCAAGTACTATATTGAATAGGTATGGAGAGAATGAACGATTTCGTCTTGTTGCTCATTTTAGTGGAAATGCTTTGAGATTCTCTTCACTTAGGTTGATGTTGTCTGAGGACTAGTTGTAAATCACATTTGTTATATTGAAGTATGAACCTTGCATGCCTAGCCACTTAAGAATTTTTAACATGAAGGGGTGTTGGACTTTATTGAAGGCCTTTTCTCCCATCTAATGATTTTTTTTTTCTTCAGTAGATTTATATTGTGGATTACATTTATCAGTTTATATAAACTGAACTATTCCTGCATCTAATTTCATAAGGGAAATTTGTCTGTAATTTTCTTTCTTTGCTGGGTCTTTATGTGGTTTAGGTATCAGAGTATGGGGACCGTCCCCACCAGGAACTTAGGTTACTTGTGAAGAGATGGCCTGGAACCAAGGAAAGGTAAGTGCACGCTGCTCACCTGTTCCCCAGTCTCCCTCTTACCTGGAGACAATCAGATGCAGCAGGGAGTCAAGTCAAGCAAGAACTGGTTTATTGATAGGCAGTAAGCCTCTTTTATACCAGAAAACCTCAGAACCCTAGCAGGGGGTGAGGGAACCAACCAATCATTTTAAAGGTCACCCTATTTACAAATTGTTTATGCCCTGACATCATCTCCTGTTTTTAGTATCTTATCTTAGCATAAATAACTTGAGCTAACTTCCTTCCTCACCATTTGTCTCTAATCTCCATACAAACCATCCAAGCTAACTTCCCCCTTAGCCATCCTTTGTATCTATTCTCTGCATAAACAGCTTAGAATAATTTCCTCTGGTACCATTTGTATCCACTCTCTGGCCAAAACAGCTTAAAGCTTAAGCTCTATTTGTCTAACTTCCTCTAGGCACCCTCTTTGCAGCCCATGTATGCCCCACATCAGTGTAACTGTGGTCATAGAAAAAGAACTTAGCAATATTCCTTCTATTTCTATTTTGTGGAATAGTTTGAGGAGTGTTAAACTCTTCTTTGAAAGTCTGGTAGAATTCTGTGCTGAATTCATCTAACTCTGAACTTTTTTTGATTGGCAGATTTTTAATGTCTGTTTCTATTTCATTAAAGTGTTATAGATCTGTTTAAATTGCTTATTTGATTTTGATTTAACTTTGGTAAGTGGTATAAATCAAGAAAATTATCCATTTCTTTTAGATTTTCTAATTCAGTGGCATAAAAGGTTTTTAAAGTATGTCCGTATGCTTCTTGGAATTTCCTTAGTGTCTGTTGTTATGTCTCACTTTTTGTCTCTAATGTTTATTTGGATCTTTCCCCTCCACCTCTTGGTTAATTTGGCTAAAGTTTTGTCAAACATTGATTTTCTCAAAGAACCAACTCTTTGTTTCAAATTTTTTATTTGTTTGTTTGTTTCTATTTTATTGGTTCCAATACTGAGTTTGATTATTTCTTGCCATTTACACTACTTGGGTATCATTTCCTCTTTTTGTTCTAGAACTTTCAGGTTTTCGGTTAAGTTACTGATACTAGATCTCTCCAATTTTTTTTTAATGTAGGCATTTATTGCTATAAACTTCCTCTTAGAATTACCCTTATTTTGTTCCATCAATTTGGGTATGTTGTATTTTCATTCAATTATAGAACACTAAATTTCTTTATTAATTTCTGTCTTGACCTATTTTTCATTCAGTAGTGAGCTGCTCAGTTTTCAAGTTTGTAAGCTTCTCTTTGTTTCTGTTGTTGTTAATATCCATTTTTAATCCATGGTGGTTATATAGGATGCAGAATGTTATTTCAATTTTCCGTTATCTGTTCAGATTTGCTTTGTGTCTGAGTATGTGATTAGTTTAGGAGAAAGTTCCTCCAGGTGCTGAGGAGGTATATTCCTTTGTGTTTGGGTGACATGCTCTGTAAATATCTGTTAGGTTGATTTGGTTTATGGGATTAGTTCGTTCCATCAGTCCTCTGTTTTTGTCTGGATGACCTTTCTATGGGTGGGAGTGGAGTATTGAAGTCAACCACTGTCACTGTGTGAGGATCAATATGTGAGTTAAGCTGTAGTACAGTTTTTGTTTGCTTGTTGTTTGTTTTTGTTTTTGTTTTTAACTTGAGTGCACTTTGGTTTGGTGCATAGATGATAAGAATTGTAAAATCTTCTTTGTGGATTTTTCCTATCTTTCCTATCTCTTCTGATTAATTTTGGCTTGAATTCTATTTTGTCATTAAAATGGCCACACTGTCTTGATTCTTAGGTCCACTTGCCTGAAATACCTTTATCTATCCTTTTAACCTGAGGTAGTGTTTGTCCTTGGTGTTAACATGTGTTTCTTAGATGCATTTGAAGGTTAGATTATGTTTTCAAATCCTTTCTGTCACTCTGTGTCTTATTTCAGGTGGGTGAATGGGGGAAGGAGACCATTGACATTGAAAGTTATCAATGAGCAGTATTTGTTCATTCTTCTTATCTTGTTATTATAGTGTGGGTATTCTCCCCTTCAATTTTCTGATCTGATATTTTTTATTCCATGTGTTTTCTTGGGTGTGGGTAACCTCGTCAAGTTGAGATTTTCCTTCTAACACCTTACTCTGGATTTATAGAACCTAACTATATTTGTAGATAGATACTGCTTAAGATTGATTTTTATAATGGAATGTCTTTTTCCTCCATTTATTTTAATTGAATGTTTTTGCAGAGTATAGTAGTCTCACTAATATCACTGCTATTTGTGGTCTCTTAGAGTTTGTAGCACATCTATCCAGGCCCTGCTCACTTAGTTTCCACTGAAAAGTCAGGGGTTATTCTAACCCTGTAAAGGTCTACCTTTACATGGTTTTTTTTCCCTTTCAGGTTTTAATATTTTTTCTTTGGTCTATATATTTAGTGTTTTGATTATTATGTGCCATGGGGAATTTCTTTTCTGGTCCAGTCTACTTGGTATTCTGTGTGCTTCTTGAACCTTGATAGGAACCTCCTTCATTAGGTTAGGGGAAATCTCTTCTATGATTTTGTCAAAAATATTTTTCTGTGCCTTTGATCTAGGTTTCTTTTCCTTCCTCTATTCCTATTATTTGTATATTTGTTCTATTCATAGTGTCCCAGAATTCCTTAATGTTTTGTGCCTGGATGTGCTTTTATTTAAATTTAACATTTTCTTTGACTGAGGTATCCATTTCTTTTATCTTGCTTTCAATGCGTAAGATTCTGTCTTCCATTTCATAGTCTATTGGTGAGGCTTGTTTGTGAGGTTTCTGTGTAAGCTTTTAGATTTTTCATACTAAGTTTGACCTTGGTTTGGGTTTTCTTTAGTTATTCTATTTCTACTTTTGTGTCTTGAAGTGTTTTCTTCATTTCATTCCACTGTATGTATTTTTTTGATATCATTATTGGATTTATTCATATCTTTTATAAGGCCCTTGAAAATATTCATAACGATTTTGAAGTCTTTGTCTTATACTTCAAGTTCTTATACTTTGTCTTAGACTTCAACTATATTGCATTTCTCAGAGCCTACTATAGTAGGGTTACTGAGCTCTCTTGGAGGTATATTTTCCTGTCTATTTTGATTGTGTTTTCACACTGGACCCCAGGCAATTGAGTTTGGAATAATTGTAATTCTAAGTGTTGATATCTGGTCTGATCTTTATTGAGTCAGTTTTCTGATCTTTGGTTTCGGTTGCCCTCTTGGATCTTTGGAGCCTATGATGACTGTGGGTCAACTGGGAGGCAGTGCTTGTAGGGCCCTGCCAGGTGTGACCACTCAGGGTTGAAGGTAAAACTTGTTTATAGGTATTTCTAGCTGAGATGCAGGAATGGGGGTAGTCTAGAAGATTGAGGGGCTTCTTCTCTTCACTAAGGAGAAGAAGGCTTGGTATGGCAGGAGGATCAGTGCACTCCACAGGGAATGGAGGAAGAGAAGGGATATAGGCCTCTGCAGGTGGTATGCTACAGGACTGGGAGTGGCACTAGTAAATTAGAATTGGAGAACAGGAATGAAAGTAAAAATCACTTACCTGATTACGTCTCTGATTGGCCAGAGGGTTTCCAGGGAGAGACTGCCTTGTGTGTTGGCAAGTGAGGAAAGGCATGGGAAGAGAAAGGAAGACTGTTTGCCTGTCTACCCAGTCCAGTGGGTTTCCAGGGAGAGACTGATTCCCTGACTGAGATGGACAGCAATTGTCAAGGAAAAGACAGCCTAGTATGTTAGCTAATGAGACAAAGGGCTCTGTATACTTCTCGTACCTAAATAGACACATCTATTTGATGGGGGAATGTCTTTTTGTATGCTGTGAAAATATGTTGCTCTGATTGGTTGATAAATAAAGCTGTTTGGCCAATGGGGAGGCAGAATAGGATTAGGCGGGATATTCTAACTAGAGAGGAGGAAGTTGAAAGGCAGAACACAGAGGACGCTGCCAGCTGCCGCCATGAGAAGTAAGATATAAAGATTCCAGTAAGCCACAAGCCACATGGCAAAGTATAGATGTATAGAAATGGTTAATTTAAGATGTCGGATCTAGCTAGCAAGAAGCCTGAGCCAATAGGCCATACAGTTCAGAATTAATATAAGCCTCTGTGTGTTCATTTGGGTCTGAGCAGCTGCAGGACCTTGAGAACACAGGAGCCGGATGGGCACAGGAAAACTTTCAGTTACACCTATTTTTAGAGTGGGGAAGTTTTATTCTATGATTTTGTTAAAAATATTTTTTGGCCAGCCGGTGGTGGTGCACGCCTTTAATCCCAACACTCAGGAGGCAGAGGCAGGTGGATCTCTATGAGTTCAAGCCCAGCCGGGACTACAGAGTGAGTTCCAGGAAAGGTACAAAGCTACACAGAGAAACCCTGTCTCAAAAAATTACTACTACTAATAACAATAATAATAATATTTTTGTGTCTTTGGGCTAGGCTTCTCCTTCCTTTATTTCTCGATACAATTACAACCAATATTATTGTAATATATTGTATGAGTATGGAAATTAAATGGAGTTTTTGTACTAATTTAGCTGCTATGCTAAATAAAATATTTTATTAAATCTCACATCTTATCTCTAAAGGGATTTTCCATATTAATGATCATATGATTTGTATATGTACATATGACACTGTCAAAATTCCCAACTTTGCATTTTTGGGTATTTTTATTTATCTAATATATTTCCTAGAAATATTTAATAGAAATCCATCTAGTAAAAATATATCATGAGTGCTACTAATTTTAAGTATTATTACCTCCACCAATTTTACTATGATAGCAAATATAGTGGTGATCATTCTGTTCCAGGCACTATTATTTGCTTCACAACAAATGTTATTAATATCTCCATTTTACAAGTAAGATAATTGAGAAGGTTCAAAAAATCAGACAGCTTACCTAAGATTATAAATTATTACATTCATTAAGAAAGATAAATGCAGATTCATAAGGGTATTTTAGTGTCAGGAGGTATGTCTGTTACTGTATTATTGCTGTAAAAAACAAAAACAAAAACAAAAAGCCACCATGACAACATATAAAGGTTTCATTGGGCTTATGGTTTCAGAGGGGTGGAGTCCATATGGGAATAGCTGAGAAATCAGATCTCTAACCACAGGCAAGAGGCAGAGAGCACATTGGGAAAGATAGTAAGCCTTTTGATACCTCTAAGCCCATTCATTGTGAACGCTTTCTCCAAGACCAGACCTCCTAATCCTTCACAAACACTTGCACCAAATGGGAACCAACTATTCAAACATATGAGCCTCAAACATAGGGGCCATTCTTGATTTCAGTCTCTTGCATATTTTTTCACTTTATTGTGAAAGTGTACCCAGAACATTTATTATTTGCAGAGATTCAGTGACATACCCAATCACTTACTATTTTCAGAGGTTAAGGAAGTCTAACCTACTACACTAAATATTACATCACAATTTTTCCTAGTCTCATATAAATTGAAGATGACTTTGAAGTTTGCCTCAAGTACAATGAAGACAGAGATAATTGCTTCATCATGGTGTCTTAACTCAAAGAGATTTTAAGGGAGCTGACAATTTATATTTATGTTATATTTTCCATGCCCACATGGCAATTACACCACTTGATGAGACTTTACAGTTTTTAATTCTCCATCTATTTCAGAGATCCTTATATATGAGAAGAATCCAGGGTTGTTTTATAGACTGAAGCCAACATTTCTCATGTGTATGAAAATGTTATATTTACAATATAATCTTTTATTGAATAAATGATAACATTCAGTTTTTATTGGGTTCACATACCTATTTTTGATATTCTGAGCAAATGAGTCATATCTAGCCTGGTCCATCTTCAGCATTTAATGTGGGTCCTGGCATACAAACAGACATTCAATCATTTTGTTGAATAATTAAAAGGCAGCAACTTGTGGCTCATTCATATTTATCCCTATTTGGCAGATGATAAAAAGAAATTTACAGGAATAGATGTGACCTTCAAGATTACAGAACTTGTTGGTGGCAGAACCAGAATTCAATCCTAGTTTCTTTAACCCAAAGTCACATTTCCAATTAGCCACACAATGCAGAAACAAAGGATTGACTGTATATTTCTGCAACTATGTGGTGACTAAATTCCACGTGGTTTCCTGTGTCAGCTATATAGGAAAACTCAAAGTTCAAAGGAACTGAAGAGAAATAGTAAACCTTATGTTGAATTTATAAACTGATCCCTAAAAACAGTTTATTTTGTAAATACAGTAACATATGTCAGAAAACCAGCCTAGACTTCCTTTTTACTAGGAAAACTATTTTTTTTTTCTCAAAAAAAAGACATCTTTTGCCAACTTTGAATTTGAGATTGTGTTAATGAAAAGCTGTTCAAAAAATATGAAATTCCTACTAACACAAGAATATCATGGAGAATTGGAGGTATGCCAAATACCATAGGCAGGCTAAGCCTGGTAGAAAGAGGAGAAATAGCATTTTTCAAAACAGGAGAAATAGCAATCCTCAAGAAATTTAGATGGGTAAGCATGGCTTGATCTCAGAAAGAGGTATGGTTGCAAACAGGTTTCCTACTATCATGTGGGGTGCGAGACTTGATCACAATAAAACACCATGGCTTCTCCTGGAACAGATTCCACCAAACAAACTTCAGAAAAATACTAGGGAGAAAGTTAATAAAACAAAATCTTTCATGTATCAAAGCTTTATACCACATGACAACAGATCATGAATGTTAAAACTGGACATAATATTGAATAGCAGTACAGTAACTATGAACATTGATGTTAATTCTTCCTGCCATCAGCAAAAAGTCAATTGACTGTTTTCCTGGGAAGGACAATAAAGAAGACAGGGAAGACCAGAAACAGTTTTCAATAAAATAGAAAATATAGAATGAAAATACCCACATCAAAGGCACAACCACCACAGACGCTTACCAATTTAATGCATGTTCAGATCAAACAGTCCAATGTCAGTGTGCAGGAAAGCATTCGCTTGGAAGCTTCTCAGGATACAACTTCCAAAGCACAGAGTGTTGTTGGTAGAAGATCCCAATACTTTCCTGCCCTGGACTTCCACACAGAAACAACGCATGAGTGGGGAGAAGCATCTACATATTCCTCCCAACTCCCACTTCCCGCTGTAGAAAGCTACAGCTTGATGAAGCAGAAATCACAGCTCTGCATTGTAATGTTGGCACTCTCCTCCTCAAGGTCACTAGTGATCTTCATGTGCTATTTCTGTGCTGTTTTTATCTTTCTTGCTTATTAGAAACACCCCATGTGGACTACCAGTATTTTGTGCCATTCAGGACAGTGACATCTCTGTACAGCTTCATGTTCTTCTTTCTCCCTCAGTGAGTATAGAAGCAGCCCAGGGCTGGTCCATAGACATCTTACCCTCTTTATCTGAATCCACTGCCTTCATGTATTTATCTGTTTTCATGGCTTTGAGTGTCATCTAGATTTTGACAACTAAAGCCCAGACCTCTCGTTCAACCCCTAACTGATGTATCTAATCACTTACTCAGACATTTCCACTTAGATAACCAGTAGCTTTTAAAAATTAATATGACTCATATGGAATCTTTGTGAAGCCTCTGAAGTTCACCCCACCTGCAATCTTTCCCACCTAAACTTCTAACAACTTAAATTCTAGTTCTTGAGGCTACAAAACTTGAACTCATGGGTGGTATCCTTTAGCATGGATCATCTGTTTTGCTGGGAATTCTGCCTTCATTTCCTTTAAGACTGGCCTCTGATCACCACTTCTCACTGAGGCATTCTTGAGCAGGTTACTTTATACTTACTCTGTCCACAACCCTATGAGCATCTCATCTCCCTAATATCTTAATTTTCAATTGCCCACATTACTTATACACACCCAAGACTTTATATTATTTAAAGAGTGCTTATCTGTCTTCATTTTCTAGAAAGGGCTTCATGTAGACACTGTTATTTTTCCATTTTATTTACTAGTATGCTTATATTTTTGTTATCTATGCTTTTTAATTATTTTTAAAATTATACAATAATCACATTTTCTCCTTACATTTCTTAACCCCAACCCTTCAATATACCTCTCTCTGCTCTTCTTCAGATTCATTGCCTCTTTTTTCATTAATTAATATTGCATATATGTGTGTGTGCATATAAATTCCAAAATATTACCTTTTCAGTCTGTATAATGTTACTTGAGTGTTTGTTTTCATGGCTGGCTGTTTGGCACTGAAACATAAATTGGTATGCTTTTCCCTGGGGGATGCTGCTGCTTATGTTCTCAGCTTTCCTCAATTGCCTCTAGTTCTTTGTGTAAGATTGACAGCTCTCTTGAACTTTTTCCTGTGCACTTTGGCATATCCATTGGTTCCATCTTGTTGAGCTCACAGTTGGGCAGTCATGTTTGTGTAATTGGGGATGCTACTAGGAGACATACTCTCACAGAAGACTCCCTGATCGTCTGGCTTTTACAATCATTCTGTTTCCTCATCTACAATTGTCCTCATCCTTAGACGTTGGAGTGTTTTGTAGAGTTATCCTTTGGGACTGGATTCCACAACTCTGCATGCTAATTGGATATGGTTAACTGTATTGGTCTCAGTCTACAGCAAAGAGAAGTTTTCTCAACTAAGAGTGAAGATTACACTTATCTGTGGGATAAGAACACATGTTTACAGATTGTTGTTAGGGGTTGGTTTGGTTTAGTAAATTAGTGGTTATTGGTTTTCCTTCAATAAGAATGACATAACTAGAACAGGGCAGTTAGCTAAGTTTCCAGTATCAGGTATGGTCTCTCTCTTGTTGAGTAGATCTTAAGTGCAATCAGAGAGCTGTTGGCTACCATCAAGGTATGTGTGCCACTACTGCACCCTTGGGTAACCATGCCAGACTAGTATTTGATGTGGTTCATAGGCGTAATAGCTGGATAGAATTGTTGGTTGCCTCCCTTCTTTGGAAGCTTGCATGATGCTTTGTGCTATTGCAAATGCTGGTCCTCAAGGAGAGGACATTCATGTCATTTCCAGCCAAGGGGGGGTCTCTGGGCCCTGTTTCGGAAGTGTGTAATTCTTCAGCAATAGTGACTTACCTTCTACCTTGCAACCAAAGAAAAAAACAATAGGCTGTATTTGGGGATTGTTGCAGGAATCCTAAATGGTCTTATAATAAAAATCTGGAGCCAGATACTGGGGGATAAATGCTGAACAATCAGCAGAAACAAACCACAGCCACTTCTCACCTCGCCAACTCTTCAGCTGATTCTGTCTCCACAAATCCTCAGACTGAATGTCTCTGAGTCCTCAGCCAAAAAGACTTCTAGTTCCTGTCTTCTCATGCTTTATATGCCTTTCTCCACCCAGCCATTTCACTTCCTATCTCAGCCTTCCCAGTGCTGGGATTAATGGCATGTGTACTTCCCAAATACTGAGGTTAAAGGTGTGAGATCTCAAGTGCTAGGATTAAAGGTGTGTGCCACCACTGCCTGACCTCTATGATTAACTCTGTGGCTGACTCTGTTCTCTGATCTTCAGGCAAGCTTTATTTCTTAGATTACAAATATATCACCACAGGGAATCTCTTGGACAATGCTGTCCAATAACTAAAAAGATATTTTGGGGATTAATTAATGAGTCAATTAATGCAGACACTTCCACTGAAGGCCTAAAATCAATTCTGCTATACTAGTATGAGCTATATTATTGAAAAAGAGAAAATTCGTGGGAAAGTACATTCATAAATTTCCTGGCTGGAACCAGTTTTATGAGAAAATTGGTCCATTGTTGCTGAGAGGACTCATA
This sequence comes from Peromyscus maniculatus bairdii, assembly GCF_049852395.1. Taxonomy (NCBI): domain Eukaryota; kingdom Metazoa; phylum Chordata; class Mammalia; order Rodentia; family Cricetidae; genus Peromyscus; species Peromyscus maniculatus. The sequence goes on from NC_134853.1 coordinate 117,830,864, forward strand.
ACTGTGTGTCAGTTTCTGAGCTTCACATTCTTCAATGGATATGAACAAATTTGAGATATCTAAAAAGAATGAGTGTAGCACTGAAAGGTAGTACTTTTCTGTATCTGTTTGCTTAGTAATCTTGAATACAAACTCTTAAATATAAACCTTGGGCCAGTCAATAGGATACAGGATGTTCATGTATAGGATGGCTGATAAATGTTAATGTATTACTATTATTATTAGCTAGTATATGAATTTTATTGAATCAACTGTTTGTAATGATATTAATTACATTATATATTGCATAAAATAATTCATTAATCACTATACTAAATAAACATATATTGTGATTTAACAATACCAAATTGCTAGATGGTATATTTTATTATGACTTTATTAGGCAAAGTTCTGTAGAGGAGCAGAATTGATAGAATGAATATATATTATAAATGATATCTTTAGATGATAGGGATTAGGTAGTCCAACAATGGCTGTGGAAAGGCAGAGAACTTGGTACCTGTTCAACTCATGAAGTCAGATGTCTCAGCAGTTTCTAAGTCCTAGAAGATTCCAGAGTCTCTGGTATGCAACCCAGCTGGAGCTGGAATCTGATGTCAGAGAAAGAGGGGAGTAGAAGTAGCATTAGCAATAGATAGATTCAGGAGAATCCCAGAGAGGCAAGCAATGCTGGTTTTTACTGAATGTCTTTACAGTGGGGTCACCCATTGGATGGTATTGCTCCTTCTTAGGACCAGACTTCTCCTCTCAGTTAATTTTCTCTGACCCATCCAGAGGCATGTGTCCCCAGTCATTGCAGCTCTCCTTAAGTTGATAATTAAGATTCACCATCATAATGATGTTTGTTTCCCTTCATGTTATTAATCAATAGTAGAAATAGTATATTGATGTTTTATGTATAATAATCAGAATTGCAATGGAAACTAGGAAGTTTCCTGCTACAAGGGAATTAATATATTAGGAGATATTAGGAATGAACTCTACTTTGAGCCATTTTGAGAGATTGAGTTCCTAAGAAGACCAGGCTATATGGTTTACTGTCTCATCTTGAGTGGAGGTCTTTGAATTTGTCATTCAAACTGTGAATGGCTTACTAAGACTTGATATCTATGGTGGTCCACATTCTTCCAATCTCATCCTTTCAGCTGCTTCTGTTTGAGTGTGCAGGTAGTCCTAGATGAAAGACTCCTCTGCCTGCTGGTCTTACTCATCAGTGTTTCCTTCTTCAAATCCCATCTTGTGATTTTCTTTACAATAGAGCATTGCTTTTTTAAAAAAATAAGTAGTTTTTTATTTTTATTGAAAATAGTTTCTTTTCTCATACAACATATCCTGGCCATTTTCCTTTTCCTCACTCCTCCCAGCTCTCCCCAACCTTTTCTCTTCCCCAGATCCACTCTCCTTCCATTATCTCTTCAGAAAAGAGCAAGTCTCCAAGAGATAACAGCCAAACAGGACAAAACAGGATACAATAAAACAAGTCAAAAATCCCTCATATAGAGGTTGGAAAGGCAACCCAATAAGAGAACAAGAGTCTCAAGAGCAACCAAAGGAGTCAGAGAATCACCCACTCCCATTGTTAGTGTTTTAGCTAATAGAGTGTTTGTTCATTTATATTATGTGTACCTGTATCATTGAAACCGTTATATGCTTACTTATCCATAGTAACGAGTGATGAATGCTAGTACTGTAGCTCAGTTGGTAGCATGTTAACTTAATACACAGAGCCCTTGGATTTGATCCCCAGCACTGCATAAATTGGTGTGGTGTTCCAAGCTTGTAATCCCAGAATTTTGTTGTGGTGGTGAGTGGTAGTGAGATCAGAAGTTCAAGGTCATCCTCAGCTAGATAGATAGTTCAAGGCCAGGCTGGAATTACATGATAGCTGGTCTAAAAGAAGGAGGAAAACGAGGAAGCAGAGGAGGAGAAGAGGGAGAAGATGTGGAGAAACAGCATGAAAGGCAGACTTACTGATACACAGCTGACATCTCAGCATTCTGGAGAACTGAGATGGTAAGGTGAGCAATTCAAGGCAAATAAGGTGAGGGATCTAACCAAGTGGTAGAGAACTTGCCTAGCAGGAGCAAGGCCCTGGCTTGATCCACAGTTCAAGAGAAGATGACAATGGGGAAGAAAAAGAAGATACCAGCAAACTTCAGTCCAGGAATCCGAAGTGCTTTATCTTCCTCTATCACTTAGTTTCTAATGAAATAAAGACAAGATAGTTCTTCCCTGCATTCATAGATTTATGTACAATTCATTATAATTTTGAACAGAATATAATTTTAAACCTTGAGGTACTCATTAATGTGCAGTCCCATTAATATTGCTTCTAAATGTGGTGTGTATGTTCTTCTTAACTTCCACATAAGAATGGGGAGTGGAAAAATTAGTTATGAGATTATGTGTGGGTTAAAATTTCCATCGTTAGTTTCAGTGTTTTCACTTCCTGCTGTAATGCATAAATATTTCTTTCATGCCTACTCTGTCTTGAGCCTTGCTGACATACTAATGACAGAGTAGTGATTGGAGTCAACAGACCTGTAAAGAGCTTCTGGAAGATCTACTGACTTCTATGAACACCTCTATGATGATGCAGCCTTGTGCCATCCTTAGAATCCTCTATCCTTTAACTTTGGGATACTCATAGTCATTTTACTTCTGTTTTATTCTGAATGTATTTACTTATAAAAGATTGTAGTACTGTGAGAGTCACCACCAGGCCCATTATGTCATCTTTAAGATCTGGCTAGTGATAAGAAGGTAGGGGGTTGGATAACTAATCATATGGAGTTCGGAGTGCCTGGCAAAGTGTGGTAGGACATAAACCAGAATGATAAAGGAACCAGTTCGTAAGGGAACTTGAATACCCTGCTAAATAATTGGGATTTTATGATTTGAATAGAGAATAATAATAAGAACCTGAAATAATGTACAGACAAAAGCAGGAAGATGCAGATATTCAGTTCAAAGGAAACTTTGCTTCCAGTCACTCATTCACAGAGGAGCAAACAGAAACACCCAGTGAGCTTCATCTAAAAGAAACACATGGAGCAGCAGCACCCAGTGTCTCCTTAGGACATGGCTGGCCCTGCCTGGAGAACTGTTTTGCAACCTTCTGACTCACAAGGGAAGCACAATAGCACTGATTGGGATCAAATCTCTGGATAAGCTCCATCTACTGAGCCAAATGTGGGAACCAGAGACACTGCCACAGTGAAATACATTGATTGCAAATCTCTTGAAATTGTCAAGGATGCAGGGATCATCAGTATAAATGTGTGTATGTTGATTGTCATCCTCTTACATGAGGCCATGGGAGCAACCCAGGGGAAGCACTGAAGTGCTTGAGAAATCAATATCTCCCCAGTTGGGCTTGCTTTTTCACTGCAGTATCCTTGGGGTTACCAAGGTGTTTGTTCATTCATCCAGAAAATATTTATTGAATACATACTTGGTACCAAGGTATTGCCCAGTTAGAATCCAGGAGTACCAAATTGATCTGAGGACAGTGTAGCCTAGAAAGTTTTTTTTTTTGTTTGTTTGTTTGTTTTTGAAGCACACAAAACTTTAATGAAAAGGGACAATTTCAAGTTTAGAAATGAAGCATCCATCATTTTAAAGAAATATCAATTTACTTCAAATTAATCTATACATTCAAAGTAGTCTAGTCAACCTAAATGGATTTATTTGAGGCCTTGGCTTGTCTTGTGAAGCTTATGTAACTTAAAAAGGAGCAAAAGCAGCTCTGACAGGACTCGAGAGGAAAGGCAACTTCATCAAGCCTATTTAATCATATATTAATTATGATCTTGTGGTATAATAGTTACGTCAAGTTAAGCAAATACACAACTACAAAAGTTTTAAGGAACCAGATCATTTTTTGGTGTATTTTTTTCCATTTTTCTTTATTAAGAAATTTTCTACTCACTCCACATGCTATCCACAGATCTCCCCTCCTCACTCCTCCCATCCCCATCCCTCTTTCCCAAGCCACCCAACATCCCCACATCCCCCTAATCAAGGTCTCCCATGAGGAGTCAGCAGAGCCCAGCACACTGAGCCTAGGCAGGTCCAAGCCCCTTCCCACTGCACCAAGGCTATTTAAGATGTCGCATCACAGGCACCAGATTCCAGAAGCCTGCCCACAGACCAGGGACAGATCCTGATCCCCCTGCCTGGGTGCCCCCCAAACAGCTCGAGCCAAACAACCATCTTCCGTGTCCCGAGGGCCTAGTCCAGTTCCATGGGGGCTCCACAGCCACCAGTCCACAGTTCATGGGCTTCCACTAGTGTGGCTGGTCAGCCTAGAAAGTTTTTAATGTGTAGTTGAGGCATATGTGAAAACTGAAACAGTTGCATAAAGTTTAGCAGTGCTCTGCTACATAAAAAGATAAGATTAGAATCCATGACCTGGCTTGTGTTTTCCACTTGACACAAGCTAAAGACGTTTTAGAAGAAGAAAACTTAATTGAATTTTCTCCATCATATTGGCTTGTGGGCATGTCTATGGGACATTTTTAATGTGGGAGACCACCCCTGGGCAGATGGTCCTAAGCTGTATAAGAAAGTGAGCTGTGTGAGTCTTGGAGAGCAAGCTAGTGTACAGTGTTTCTCTACAGTCTCTTCTTCAATTCCTGCCTCCAGTTTCATGCCCTGACTTTGCTTGATCATTGACTGCAATATAAAGTGTAAGTCAAATAAACCCTTTCCTCCTCAAGTCACTTTTGGTTAGAACATGTTATTGTAGCTACAGAAACAAAACTAAAACTGTCTATAATAGTGGTTTCTAATATGTCAGAAAATTCACATCCGTGTTCAGAGCAAAAGCATTTCTACTTACATGGTAAGGACAAGTCAAGGGGAGATGGTCACAACTTTTAAGTACTATTATTATTATTATTATTGCTATTGGTAATGATAATAGTAATGTAGTGGAATATTTAATATTATCCAAGCATTCACTTTGTGCTAGGCTTTGGCTTCACAAGTGTAATTTTGTTTAATGTTACAAGCACTCACTGAGGTAAGTCTTATCATTTATCTCTGTTTTACAGGTGGAGGAACAAGAATAAAGGGAAATCCAGTACCTTGTCTAAAATTATACAACTAAGAACTTGAGGGAGGCACCATTTGGACTCAGGTTCTGATCTGGAAGCCACTGCTGTGGCCTTTAGCCTTTCATAAAATAAGAGAAAATGACCGTTTTGTTCCTCTTGTGCCACTACTCTTTGATTGTCATGAGCCTCGATCAGAGGTCAAGTCTTAGATACTGGGTGTTAGATACAATGAGAAAGAAAGAAAGAAAGAAAGAAAGAAAGAAAGAAAGAAAGAAAGAGAGAGAGAGAGAGAGAGAGAGAGAGAGAGAGAGAGAGAGAGAGAAAGAAAGAAAGAAAGAAAGAAAGAAAGAAAGAAAGAAAGAAAGAAAGAAAGAAAGAGAGGGGGGAGGGAGGGAGGGAGGGAGGGAGGGAGGGAGGGAGGGAGGGAGGAAGGGAAGAGGGGAGAAAAAGAGAGAAAGACAGATGATAGATAGATAGATAGATAGATAGATAGATAGATAGATAGATAAATAGATAGAGATAGATGGTAGATATAAATAGATTATAGACAGATGATTGATAGATGATAGACAGAGATATATAATAGATGGTAGATAGATAGAGATAGATAATATAGATAGATGACAGATAGATGGAAGATAGATAGATAGATAGATAGATAGATAGATAGATAGATAGATAGGTAGATAGGTAGATAGGTAGATAGATGATAGAATGATGGATGACAGAAAACGTGAATCTCCTAACAAGTAACAAAGTCTTGAATCTTCTTCCTGTATTATCCCCCAAAGTGTGAGGTTCTCTTCACCTAGAAAGGGATCTCATTCACAGAAACAAAGGAGAAACGCAAAGTTCCAAGGCACAATGAGGCCATGGCAAAGATACAGGAGTCATGGAACAAATAGTTGAAGAAAGTGAAACTACACATGTGGCCCTGACAGCACACAGAGTAAAAGGCGAGGCAAGGATAAGAAGACACTGAAGCAGCTAGGTCAGACCATCAAGGTCTCATGCACCACCACAAGGACATTCGATCTCGGCACCACCACAAGGACATCAGATCTATCTCTGGGCCAGTGCACTAAGGAGTTTGAGGAGGTGAGAAACCACCACATTTCCATTACAAAGAGCCGACCGAACTGGCCACAGACTGCCACTGCCATCAGGGCCTGGTCCTACAACACACTGTATGGCTAGCTAGACCCACTTAGGAGTGAAAACGGGGCTCCTAAGCACACCAGGAAGCCAGCTGTATGGCCACCACCCTTCACAAAAACAAGGGCAGAAAGGGAAAACGACTTACTTCCTGAGCAGCTTCAGCAGCCAGTTTTCAAACCCTTTCAGATGAACTGTCTTCTTGACTACTCACAAGGGAGAAGTTTCTGCTCTCCACAATTTTTTTTAAAGGAAAAACAGGTTTATGGAGATGAGTCAGATGTCAAGGATCTCAGAGATCAGACACCAAAGAAGTCAAAATCGAATTTAGTTCTGTGTAGCATGAATTTTAAAAGGTCTTATTGATAAAACCAAACCCGGAGCCAGGTATTGGAGTGAATGCTGAAAGATCAGAGAAGCAGAACAAGCCACATCCAACCTCACCTTGCCAGTTCCTCATCCAAATGGATCTCAGCTGAAATGCTGCTCAAAAGCCTAAAAGCTTAAAGAGACCTCTAGTTCCTGTTCCTCACGCCTTATATACCTTTCTGCTTTCTGCCATCACTTCCTGGAATTAAATGTGTGTGTCATCGTGCCTGGTTGTTTCCAGTGTGGCTTTGAACTCAGAGAGATCCAGATGGATCTCTGCCTCCAGAATACTAAGATTAAAGGTGTGTGTGTGCTACCATTTTCTGGCCTCTATGTCTATCTAGTGGCTGTTCTGTTCTCTGACCTCAGATAAGTTTATCAGGGTGCACAATATATTGGGGGACACAATATCACCACAGTTCTGTCAGACTAAAATCATATTCTCTGTGTAATCATCTTGTCATATTCCCCATACCTATAAAGGTAATGTCCATCTGCTGTGAACTGGCAAATGGATTAAAAGGGACTTTGAAGGCAGACAAGTCTGGCTTTGAAGACTGGTGATAACCATAGTTAGCCAAATGAGCTAAAACAATCCTCTCACCTCTCAAAGCTCAACTTCCATTTTGTGTGATGCAGGACTCTAACAAGTATCTATTTAAAGATTTATAGTGAGAGTTCAATGAGACAAAGGTTCCAAATATGTCAACGGAGCCTAGTCCAGGAATCTTCCACAGAAGGCAGCTTTCACATTGATAAAAGGATGAGAAGAGTGGACATAAAGCCTGGGATGATGTTAGTGCAGAGAAGAAGCTGATGAGAATGCACTCACCACATCAGCACTCTTCTATGAGAAATGACAGTCTGGATATCAAGCAGTGGACATCAAGCAGTGGACGTGCACTTTGCTTTCAAAGCAGACATAGTTTCTGCCGTTTTTTTTTTTTTTTTTTTTTTTTATTCCCTGTTTGTTCTGGGTCTATAAACATCTAATGAAAAATCATTGCATGATAGGGAGCAAGGTTAGCATTCTGGAGCACAAATGGACCAATCAGAAACAGACTCCCTTCAGGTAATAGATTCAACTGGTGATCAAAAGTAAACGATAAGTTTAATGTGAATAGTACCACGTGTACTAAAAGAAAAAGTAGAACATCCAGAAATTTGAAGGAGAAGCAAGATCACCTTTACCAACAGGGAATGAGTAAAGACTTTTGGATACACTATCCAATGCAGTAGCAGACAAAGAGTCAACGAGAAGCCACAAGCCTTTAGTAGAAGCTGGGTGTATGTGCAGAAAAGTTGTTCCTAGGGTGGTTGTTGATGAAAAGCTGTAGCTACAAAAATTAGCAACTGCTTTTCCTAACCAGACTATCTGGTTGGCTATCAGGAAGGTGTTTCAAACAGGCTTATTGGTGGTGGTTTATGACTCTTCTTTCCCTCAACACTTTTAAAGGGAAGTCAAAGACAGATAAAACCATTAGGAAACCACATACCTTCCCCAGCCTCTTTCTGATATTTCTCTATTCCAAGTGCCCTCACAAGCCCACGTTCTGCACTAGAGAGGCTGACATAACCTTTTCAGCGAACAGTCCACCCAAGTTTCTCCTGTTTCTTCCTGACCTGCCTAGCTTAGTTTATATTTTAAAGTTCTCACTGAAACCATTCAAATTCAGATGCAGACTTATAGCAGCATGTTTTCATTTATGGTGACATAGATATTAGGTCTCTTAATTTCTTTATAGTTTTAAAATATATTCCATTTGAACTGACCAGACAAACTTATGCCTAGGAAAACAGGATATTGCATGACTCACTGTACTGTTGAAAGAAATAGAAATCTATAGAGTTGAGTAACGTTTCAGGCCAAGCAAAGCTGATGTCACTTTCCAGATCATTAATTCTATGCTCCTCACCCTGTCACAGATCTCTCTTGAAGACACATGCGACATGACCCCCAGCATTTTCACTAATACCTGCATCAGTTGTTCACTGTGCTAATGAAAAACATCAAATAAGAAAACCTGAGGTTTAGAGAGATTAAAAACAGGTGGAATACTGTGTGTTTCTCCTTTTCTGTTTCGCCCTCAGCAAGACTGATTCTAGTATTAGGTGTTCTAAGGGCATTCTCCTAACTGTGGATTATCAGTTATCCACCCTTTAATGTGGTTGGCCTCCTGGGCACTTTGAAAGATCTTGCACCATGCAGCCAGATGTCCTTAGTGTGAGGCTATTTCCAGTGAGCTCTAAGAGGCACACAGAGATTTTTGCATTAATAACTATGTCCTTTGTTATTGTTGCAGTGAAACAATATATAGCAACATAAAGAAGTTTCAGTTGCTGCAGATGCCAGTCTCTGGGAAGGTAGAAGTGGCTGAGGAGGAAGGAGGCACTGGCAACCTGTCCTGATTGCTACTGTCTCTCTAAAGGCCATTGCCATGACTCCACCCTCCTCCCATTTACTACTGGAGATTTCCTTTCTGCTTACCTCCTTTCTTTTTTCTTGCTTACCTATGGTTTCGTACTCAAGTCTCCTATTACCTCATTATTAAGGGCTGTGGCATCTGTCCCCACATCAAACACTGTCTTCCTGTTCTGTTCCCACTTTGATTCACCGAGGTTGAAACTAGCTGGATAGGTTGATGATTAACAGCTTTGTTGAACAATCTGTTATTCCAGGTACCTGATCACTCCGAGCCACCACTCACACTTGGCTCATCAGCTAGAAGCAAACTACTAGGGCTCATGGATAACTGTCTTGTGGGAAAATGTACTTCAAAAACTCTTCAAGAAGATTAGCTTAATAATAGTCTATTTGTGTGTTGCCAAAAAGAAAACAGGCCAGGAGACTAAAGCCATGGAAAGAAAAATCTCAACACCTAGAGACATCATGACCATCTTCAGGCTGTTTTCATCTGAAATTCTGTGGAACTGGCAAGAAACTCATTTTCAAAGGAAGCGTAACATAACTGAAAGAAATAAAATCTTAACCAAACAAAGCTAATATGGTCAGACTAGATAGAAAAGTGGGTTGTATATTTCTTGTACAAATGATGTGGGATGGTTAGAAAGACATGGATATTTGCATATTCTCACTTAAGCAGGTTCTTTTGGGGCAATAATACTGGGTTAAGATTAATTCTTCCATCCTTGCACTAAGAATTGAATAGTTTTCATGTTACTTGTGAACATCTAAAAGAGAGAATTCAAGCACAGTGTCCAGAACATCAGAAATCCTCATTTAGTATTTAGCATTTGGTAGTCTGTTTCCATCATAGGAGTAATTAGTAGGTATGGGTAGAACTTCATGATAGTTATACTTATTTGTATTAGAAATTGGTTTATTATTTTTTTAAATTCTTCACAGGGTTTTTTTTTTTTCGAGTAGATGAATGTGTGAACACGGTGCAGTCTCTGAAGTCTTTGGGGATAATAAGAATACCATAGGCATGCTGAGATGTCATTTTAGTCACTTTTTGTTTGGTTTGGTTTGGTTTTTGAGACAGGGTTTCTCTGTGTAGCCTTGGAGCCTGTCCTGGAACTCACTCTGTAGACCAGGCTGGTCTCGAACTCACAGAGATCTGCCTGCCTCTGCCTCCCTAGTGCTGGGATTAAAGGTGTGTGACACCACTGCCCGGCTCATTAGCCACTTTTATAAACAAAATAAATTATATTCTCCATTCAAATATCATATTTGCATGAAATGAGAATATAATAGAATGTAAAAAGATAAAAGATTTATTCAGTTTTTATTCTAAAAGTAAAATCTTCATTAAGCCTGAGAATGAGATTATTATAACTTTATTATATACTACCTATATATATCATGAATGGACAATCAGCTTCTTTTACTTTTCCATGTTTTTCTGCTTATTTTGTTTGGGTTATTATAGATAATAGTGCAATATAGATATCACTTCAGTAATACTAGTGAGCTTTGAAATTAATATTTTAGTTTCCAAAACATGGACATGGAGAACACTAAATTAAGTAAAATAGCCAAGCATTGAAATACAGAGACTAAGTTTTCTCTCATACCTGTGGGATCCTAAAAGGCTGAGATCTTACAAGTAGAGAACAGTGAGTGCAGAAGAAAGTGGGGGAAGCTGGAAGATGTTGGTTAGCAGGTTCAAATTTTAGTTAAATTGAAGTAATTAATTCATATTCAAAACATGGTGATTCTAAATAAGATTCCTCCTTCTGTAGCTACTTCTCAATCTCTCCTCCCAGATTTCTCCCTCTATATATTCTCTCTGCCTGACAGCCCTGCCTATCCTTTCTCCTTCCTTGCTATTGGCCATTCAGTTCTTTATTAGACCATCAGGTGTTTTATACAGCACAGTAACACAGCTTCACGAAGTTCAGCAAAAGCAACATAAACAAAAGTAACACACCTGAAAATATTCTGCTACAGGACTCCTCTGCTCCATAGCATCACTGGGAATGGAAACCAGAGCCCCAACCCCATGGTGTCAAAACATAAGATGATAAGAGCCATCTCAGGACATCTGGCTTTGATCGGGAATTTTTCTCAGGGTTTAAGGACATTCTCAACTGCATCAACTTCACAAACGAATGATTGATACGAAAAATGATTTGCCCTTGTTTTGAAAATGAAAAAAGAAAAGAAACTAAAGAAAATCCACACTAATTAAACCTTGTAAGTTAGTCTAGATCCATTTTTTTTTCTTCATTCTGTAACCAAATACCAGCAATTTGGCACTTAAAACAATACAAATTTTGCTTCTTTAAGTTGTAAGGGTCAGAGTCCAGTTGAAGCCTCTGGGCTGAATTTAACATGTCAACATAGCTGCATCCCCCATCTGAAGGACATAGGGAAGAATCTATTGAGTCTTTTCCACCTTGCAGAGGATGTATTCATTTGTCCAGGGCCCCCTGTCTCAATCATCAATGTCTTCATGCTGCAGATCTGTGATGATTCAGCTCATCTTCCTCACCCCTGCTCCACAATTCCTGCTCAATGAGTGGAGAAATATTCTGCATGTTTAAGGATTTGTAGGATTAGATATCATCTACTGGATTATCAGAGAAAACTGTCTATACACAAGTCACATCTACGAAGTCTCTCTTGCCATACAATTTAACAGATTCTAGGGTTCCTAGATTTAGCAGAGATATAATATCTTTGGTGTGCCATTATTCTGCTTACCACAACCCATTGTTTATTCCTCTAAGGAAATCTCTTAAGTATCTTAGTTTGAAATGGTAGCATTATTTTCTCAGTTTCCTCACAGAGTTTCAAAGTGTCATCACAAGACCCCGTGGGGATAGATCTGCTTTCAAGGAATCACATGGTTGTTGGTTAAGATTCAGTTCCTCTGAGACTGCTGACTGATAGCTTCAGTTCCTTCCCGAAGTTAGCCAGAGGGAGTCTTCTTGCTCTATCAATGTGAGTCTCTCCATATAGGCTGTTTTCTTCACAGTATTTGAGAAAGTTCCAACAAGATGTAGATTATTATCTTTTATCATCTAATTTTAGAAGCAAAACCCCATCATACTTGAAAATAAACTTCTAGCTTAGCAGGACCAGACCACAAACAAAGAGAAGAAAACACAAAAGAGAACGCCTGTCATCAGAAAAGGACCACTAGGAGCCCTGTGTGAGGCACACCACTTTAGTATTTGGATCACTTAATGAGCTAGTGAGCTGGTTAGGCTTTTTGTTTGCTTGAATGATTGGTTGCTGGTTATTTGTTTTGTTTTATGTAAACTTGACTCAAGCTAGAGTCATCAGAGAAGAGGAAACCTCAATTCAGAAGATGCCTCCCGCAGATTGACATGTAGGCAAGACTCTGGGGCATGTTTCTTGATTGATGATTGGTGTGGGAGTGCCCATCCCCCTGTCTGGAAAGCCACCCCTGGGTCAGTGGTCCTAACTTTAAGAAGGCAGGCTGAGCAAGCCAAGGGGAGCAAGCCAATAAGCAGTGTTCCTCCATGGTCTCTGCTTCATTTCCTGCCTCCTGGTTCCTGCCCTAATGGTCTATGATCAGAACATGTAAACCAAATAAACCCTTTATTCCCCAAGTTGCTTTTGGTCATGAAGTTTCCTTACAGCAAGAGAAAGCAAGCTAAGACGCATGGGCACATATTTGTTTCATGTAGACTTGGGCTGAGGAGGTGGAAAAATCCTAAGAAACTTCTCCCTGTGTAGCAGAAATGCAAGGGAGAGAGTTTGGTGATGACTTTTAAGATCAGGATCAAGCTTGTGCAGTTCCCACCCCCATACTCCCTCACACACTATATTCCACTGGCCATAAACAGTCACAGGCTCCTAGCAGTGAGATCAGGACCTGTCCCTGGCACTTAGCTGGCCACCTGTCTTCCATGCTGGATTAAATTCACCCAGCCTTTATGCAATGGGAGCTGGGTCCTACCTCAACTTGATGTGCCATGCTTTGTTCAATGCCATTGGAGGCCTGCCTGTGCCTTTCTGAATAGAGATGGAGGAGGAGTAGATGGGGAGGTAGGTAGAAAGAATGGAGGTGAGGGAACAAGAGGAGAGGAAGGAGGGAAAACTGTGGTTGGTAGGTGAAACAAATGGGAAAAAAAAGTTAATTGATTTTTTTTTAAAAAGAGTCGCAAGCAGAACGTCCAAGAAGGTATGTTCTCTTCTAGTGCCGGGTCACAATGTCACATGTACAGGAAGAGGTAAAGATGAGCCCACCTCCCAATGTTGTCATTCTCACAAGGAAGGGGAATGGTATTATGGGGGAAGCTAACATCCAAAAAGTCCTTCTGTAAAGTTGTCAGAAGCCGCAGTGTTCTGCCTCACTTCTACGTTATCGGCCTAAATTCCTAACACTGACAGAAGCATGGAGATGAAATCAGATCTGAAAAAGAGAAAATGGATTTTCTTGCCATGCCTTTACATTGCAAATGGGCCCAGTCCAGGGCAATCCCAGCTGCACCTGGAAGAGTGCACAGACCCCATGAATAATCCATGTTCCTTTCTCGCGCAGTCAGGATATGCTGACTCAGCAACCGCTTTCCCCGCAGCAGAGAATCTAGGTCAGGGAAGCCCAGATAAGCAGTGAAACCCTGACTGTTCAGTTGGTCTTGAAAACAGAAAAGAGACTTAGAAATCTGATTAGAGATAGTTTCACTTCTCTTCTTCCTTGTATCTCTTTGATTTCCTTCTCTTGAACTGCTCAGCTACTTCATTGAGCACAGTATTAAAAAGTGAAGTCAGTAGACAGCCCTATCTTGCTCCTGATTTCACAAGTTTTTCTCCATTTAGGATGATGTTGGCTATGGGTTTCTCATATATAGCTTTTATTGTGTTGCGATTCGTTCCCTATTGTCCCACTCTCTAGAATTTTTATCATGAAGTCATATTTAATTTTGTCAAAGTATTTTGCTTGCATCCATTCAGACAATCATGTGATTTTTGTATATAAGTCCATTCATGTGGCCTGTTACAATTACTGACTTGTCTATAACAAACTACCCTTGTATCTCCCAAATAGAGTCAACTTAGTCACAATGATAATGTATTTGATGTATGTCTGTATTTGGTTTGTAAGTACTTTATTAAGGATTTTTAACTCTACATTCATCAAGAATGTTAGCCTGTAGTTTTCTTTTGTTGTTGTATTTTTACCTGGTTTGGTATTAGAGTAATACTGGCTTCATAGAAGGAGTTTAGGAGTGCCCCTTCTGTTTCTACTTATTTTTAATAATTAAGAAAAATTGGCTGTAGATCTTCTTGTAAAGTCTGGAATAATTCTGCTGTGACTCCATCTAGGCCAGGACATTTCTTAGCAAGAAGGGTTTTTATTAGTGTTTCAATCTCCTTGCTTGTTATGAGTTTGTTTAGGTTGTTGAATTCTTGGTTTAATTTTGGTAGTTTGAATGAATCTAGAAAATCATCCATTTCTTTGAGATTTTTCCAACATAAAGGAGTATATATGTTTTTATAGTATTTCCTTGATATTCTGAATTTCTTTAGTATCTGATGTAGCATTTCCTTGTTCATTTCTCATTCCTTATTCAATGTGATTCTGTCAATTTTGAGTCTTCTCTTTTGTTTTTCTTTGGATCAGGTGAGCCAGGGCTCTTTAGATCTTGTTTCTTCTCACAGAACCAGCTCTTAGATTCTTTGTATCATTTTCTTTGTGAGTCGCCTTGCAATCAGATACATACAAGAAACATTATACAGAAAGCTGTATTGATATATTTAGGTGTGTGTGGTGTGGTGTGGTGTGGTGTGTGCATGTGTGTGAATCAATTAAAGAAAAAAAGGCCACGAAATTTTAAAGCAAACAAGAGATGGTAAATACCAGGGATTGAAAAAAAGGAGTAAAATGATGTGATTATATTTTAACTTCATTTAAAAAATAAATTGCTGTAAAATAATAGTGAAAGATGTGATACATTGTTTAACTCTGTGAAGCTGTGTTACTTTGCCTGTCTAGAACACCTGATGTTCTAATAAAGAGCTGAATGGCCAATGGTGAGGCAAAAGAAAGGATAGGCAGGGTTGGCAGGCAGAGGATAAATGGGAGAAGAAATCTGAGAGAATGAAGAGGAGAAAGAAAAGGAGTGAGGACACCAGGGATTAGCTACCTAGCTACACAGCCAGCCATTGAGTAAAAAGTAAAGAAAGATGTACAAAATAGAGAAAGATAAAAACCCAGAGGCAAAAGGTAGATGGTATAATTTAAGTTAAGAAATGCTGGCTAGCAACAAGCCAAGCTAAGGCCTGGCATTCATCAATAATAGTAAGACTCTGTGATTTATTTGGGAGCTGGGTGGTGGGTCCCCAAAGAGCCCAAAGCATAATATCAACCAACAACAATAAATCTAATTGAAGTTTAACTGTCATGTGATACAATACTGGTCCTTCACAACATTCCACTATCCCCAGAATTAAATCCTGGCCTCAGAACCTAGCCACTAACCTTCAACCTGCCCCTGTTTCCACCTCACTTGCCTTCACTGTCACCTATGCTAAACCATTTATACTTCTCCAAAAGAAAGCAAATGTACAATTATTTGCTTTTCTTCTCCTATTTGCCAATAATCTAAATTAAAGTCTATCATTCAACTCGTGGTCATATCTACAGAAACTCTTTCATAGCCCCAGGCAAACCCCACCATGTACTTTATTTGGGTTTAGAGATTTTTTTCTTAGGTAACACCTGAGGCATCATGTTGGCCTTATCAATCTGTATTAGAATCACTGTTGTCAATCTCACAAACATCACACTCTTTAAAACTAATGATCCTTCAGCTCTGAATGCACACTGTTCTTGGCACAGTGCCCAGTAATCATTAAATGTTTGCAGAAGAAGGCCATGAGAAATAACATGGGAAAACAGTACAGGAAAAGAAGAAAGGGAAATGGGATAAAAAAAAAAGGAAGTAAAGAGAGACAGCCATAATAAAAAAAAGAGAGATTGAAATGAAGAAGGATAGGAAAGAAGGGGAGGAAAGCAAACACATGCTCATAAATGAGAAGGTGTTTTTCAAATTGCACACCGACTCATAGCTATGAGGATCCCATTCATCTTCACTGGACATATGCTGATATGTTTGCCTTTCTGAGTTAAGGCAAGGCTGCTTTTCCATAAAGCCTTCTTCAGCCATCCAGACTCACTAACATCTTCTGCAAAGGTAAACATGTGACCACTTCCAAGTGGAGTCTCATGGCCAGCTCTTCTCTGTTCTAGTAAGATCAATAACTTATCTGGGTGACATATTACTATTAAATACAATAAAAATGGCAAACATTACATAGAAAGGACTTGCAAAGTCTCTCTAGAATTGTAGTTCCTGGAACATTCAAGAGCCCTGCAGCCATTCAGTGGGTAAGAAACATGAGGACTCAGAAGATGGAGTGTGGGTTGATTCTGAGACCACCGGTATCTGTGTGCTGGTAGAGGTGGAGGCATCTCCAGAAATAGTGTACTTATTTATATGGTAGAAATTGAACTTCCAAATCAACCTGAACAAGAGTTTGTAGGTAACAGTATCAAATGCCAAGTGCTACTGTTTCCACTTCAGTACTATGGCTGCTTCTGATTGCTTGATGGTTCTGAAGCTGCCTTACACTGTAATAATTGCATGCTCAAAATTGCACCTGAGACATTACCATACCTGATAAGGCCTTTAATTGGTGTTTTAGAATAATCACTTGGAAAACACTTCCTCATAAAGATCGGTTTCAATAGAAGAGAGATCATGTACACTCCAGAGTTAACTTTTAGAAACGCTATGGACTGCATCTCTTCATCCCTAACCGCCAAGAAACCCAACCACTTCATAGATGTAAATTCCAAAGACTCCCTAATATTCTGGAAGTTTTAGTTTCCCTTTTCAAAAATCCCTTTCTGTCTCTCTATATCTCTCTGTGTATGACTCTCTCTCTTTCTCTGTCTCTCTCCCTCCCTATCTCTCTTCCTTGCTAACTCTCTCCCTCTTTCCCTCTTTCTCCCTGTCTCTATTTCTGTCCCTCTTTCTCCCTGTCTCTATTCTCTACCTCTCTGTCTTTTTCCCTGTCTCTCTCTGACTCTTTCTATATCTCTCTCACTCTCTATCTCTCTCCCTTGCTGTCTCCCTCTCCCTGTCTTTCTCCATGTGTCTCTCAGTCTCTTGTCTCACTCTCCCTGTCTCGATCTCTCTCCTACTCTGTCTCTATCTGTCTCTCTCCCCATCTTTCTTTGTCTCTATCTCTCTCCATGTCTCCCACCTCTCTCCCTATCTCTGAATCTGTCTTCTCTCTGTCTCCCCTCCCTGTCTCTATCTCTATCTCTGTCTCTCCCTCCCCTGTCTCTATCTCTGTCCCTCCCTGTCTCTCTCCCTGTCTCCCCACCTTTCCCTATCTCTATATATCTGTCTCTCTCTGTCTCCCCCACTCCCTCTCTCTCTGTGTGTCTTTCTATCTCTGTCTCTCTCTCCCTGTCTCTATCTCTCTCCCTCCCTGTCTCCCCTCTCTCTGCCTGTCTCTACATCTCTGTCTCCCCTGCTCCCTGTCTCACTCTTTCTCATCTCTCCACACAAGCATGTAGCAGAGCAGATGATTTAGGATCACAGCACTCCTGACCTTGCCCAGGCCTTAAAGCAGTATTTGAATTTGAATAGACTCAGGAATGAATATGATGAATATGAAGAAGGGAGGATGAAATTTAGAAGTAGCAATGAGTCTGAAATCTCTTCTTAGAGACAACTGTCTGAACGTCAGTAAGTACTTTTCATTTTCATTCCAGTTTTTCATTATGAGAGTCTAATGGAATTTAATGCATAAAAAGAAAGGCAAAAACTAAGCTAATCTGTATCACCAAGGGACTTATTAATATTATCACTATGGGTTAAAACTGATAAAATGGGAGAAAAATACAATCCACATGTTGAAATAATCTACTTGGGGAATCATAATAAAATACTAACAATGGAGTCACATAACAGAAATCTATTTCCTCGCATGCTGAAGGAGGAAATCCTCATTGTCACAGCCCACAGGTTTCATGTTCTGGGGAAACTTCTCTTCCTGGCTTCCAGACGACCTCTTGTCTGGTTTTTGTCAGAGCACCAGCCACAGCTGCACTGTGGATTTGAACTTCATATGTAAATCTTGGGCATAGAGAGACAATCCTACATGAATAGCCAAAGGATCGCTCAGCAGAAGTTTCTTCTTTAGGTAATATATGACTGGTTTTCAATTACACTTGGAGCTGGTTCAGAATGTTATCTTTTCACAGATCTCGTCTGCTGCCCATTAAAGACCAACCCCACCTCCTCCTTGCACCTTTTATATCTGTTCTCTAATGTTTCTTAGCATTGGTCTATCTCTAGAGTATAGAGATCCCTCTGGTTGAGAAGATATCCTTTCAGCTTTATGTAGTTATATCATGGAGAATTCTCCATATGAATTCTTTACCACCAGCAACTAATCTCTATGCTTAATTTCTAGTCCTTTTCATTCTTGCATGTGCAGTATAAGACTTTAATATCAGGAAAAATAATAAAACTCTTTTCCTTTGTCTCAGAGCTTCAGAGAGGAAGCTGTGCAGACTTGGCTACAAGATTTTATGTTTGAAACCACACACACTCATGAAAGGTATGCAGTGATTACCTATAGGGCTTAGGGAAGTCAGATTCATGTGCTGTATCACATGAGCCACTCTATATACAATAGTCTGGTAAGTGATGAACACAACCATATAACCCCAAACAGTCTTTTATTTCTGATTCTAGATAGAATTATTCCAGACTAGACAAGGATCCAAAGAAGAGTAGGGAAAATAAGAGTGATCTTATATGATTAGATATATTGTAAGAAAAGGGAAGCCATTTATTTTTACTTTGCCTTATGTTATACATTTGATGTTGGTGTGTTGCCCCCCTTTTCAATTTTGCATATTTAAAATTTCAAACATGAGATCACTAGCATTGGGATTAGGAGAGGGTATTACCCCCATGAATGAATTAATGTCCTCATTCAACTCTCCAGCTTCTGCTACCATATTGATGATAGAATAAGAACATAGCTGTCTGTGAATCAGGAAGCAAGTTCTCACCAGATAACACGTCTACCAGTGCCCTTGACCAAGGACTTCTCAGCACCCAGAGCTGAGAGGACTGTGTTTCTATGTTTATAAGCTGTGCACTCTGTTCCTTTATTCTAGCAGCCTAAACCAAGCAAGGCAGGCTGATTGTGTCTATTGTCTCTTGAGGATTCTTACAAATAATCACAGCAATTATACAAATTATACCATAATTGAAATAATATACTATGTAATGCTCCCTAAGTATTAATTATTGGATTTAATATTTTAAAATTCTAATATGCACTCTTTCAGATTCCAGTGTTGCTGAGAGTTTCCTCTCTCTTAGCGGGAATAAAACGACTTTGAGACCAGTAAATAGTGGAACTTGGACTTGATTACTATGTGCAATACTGTGGTGTCCATTACAATGTTTATCCTATTTAACTGATGGACAACTGTTATAAGTTAGCTAACATAATAATGTATAGTAAGTAGAAAATATAGTGATCATTATGTCAAGGGATTATATGCCTTTATGAGAGTGAGGTTTAACTGTTTCTCAACCTTTCACAACCCATAAGACTCCAATGGAATGGCAGCAACATGTCTCTGTTAGCCATGCTACTGGTGCATTTCTCAAATGTCCTTTCTAAGTAGACATTTGCATACTTGTTAACTCCTGTACAGACTCTCAACTCCTGCTATTCCCTGCCTGGGCTAAGCATGCAGCTCTCTGAGTTGCTGAGGTCTTCGTTGCCATTAACTGTAGGGTAACTACAAGATGTGGAGAGTGAGATTTCACATATTGAATAAGAGCTTACAAAGATAAAGTGGCTTTAGCCTTACTTGGTATTGTATTGGAAATCTGATAGGTTGTGGGAAAGCTTGATACATAAATCTCAAAGGTCAGAGGTGTACTTGGTCAGAAAATGGCATCTTTTCTCTTATAAGCTTCCCTGATTGTCCAATTTTTGCTTTAGAAAAAAATGAGATTTGAAGCTACATGACATCGAGACTCACACTTACTAACTTGGAGTCTTGGTGTTTTCTTTTGTAAGGTGAGGACTACAGTAACAGTAAGGACTACTGCCCTGAAGGTACTGCCTGTGAGATCACTAGCAAATGCTGGGGTGTATGGCACTCCTTTCCCTATGAGCACTTGTCGGTTGGCTCTGGAAACAATGCCCTCCTTCTCAAGATCTGTGGGCTCCCCTTCCCCTTTTGTACTTTCTTCCACTTGATTTCAGCCCAGTTCAAGTCACTGACCTCAGATTAAAATCTTTGAGTCAATCCTTCCCCTTACTGACTGCTTTCAATCAATTACATACCACATCCTGGGAGCATTCTTCCTCCTGGGTGCTTCTATATTCTCACTAACTAGCTTCATTCAGACCATCATCACCTCCTGGGTTAATCTCATCTGAGAACATAACTGGTCTCTATGCTTCTAGTACTAAAGTCCTCAAGCCCATTCTCTAGCCCAGGTTATAAATGTGACCCTGCCACTCTACCACCATAAAAGTTTTATGACTGCCCGTTGCCTAATGGTAGCTAACATTTGCTAAATGCTTGATATCTGTATAGCATTTAAAAAGTGCTTAAGGTGCATATTATTGCCATTCCTCTTACAGAGCGAGGGATTTAAAGCACAGGAGAGTATTGATACACAAGTTGGAAGAATCTGAATTGATTTTAATTTTTTCAATAAACATCATACCTGATACAGTATGCCTTTGTTCCCAATTAACTTGAAAACCTTACCTTACTCTCCCAGCACTAAACTTTTCTTCTGCATTCTTCATACATATATTGCCTTAGAGAATTTGTGCTGTTTCTATGTCTGTAATTCACTTCCTAGGATAATCATCTTCCCTTTTCCTCTGACTCTTGACTCAATGGAATCTTCTCAGTATTCCAACATAGGTATTAAAAATATTCATCATCATTGTATTTCCTGTAATATATAGAGATGTGGGTATGAGAGTAGATAGATGATAGGTAGATGAATGGAGAGATAAATGATACATTGATTGACTAATAGTAGATAGACAGGCAATAAATAAATGGTTAGATAGAAAGATAGATAGATAGATAGATAGATAGATAGATAGATAGATAGATAGATAGATGATAGATAGATAGATAGATAGATAGATAGATAGATAGATAGATGATAGCTATGACAGATACAGAAATAGATAATAGATACAGAGATAGATGGAAGATTAATGGATACATAGATAATAGAAAGAAAATAGATATAAATATAAATATATATGTATATTCTTTTCTCTTTGAAAATATATAGACTAATAATGGGGATAATTATGATAATGGCAATCACAGCACCATCAACATAAAGTCACAACTTCAACTCAAAGAGAATATGACATAGTTGCTCTTTTATTCTGGGGCCAAATGTAGGTGATCATGATCTAGAAACACAGATTTAGTCTGCCCCAAAAGCCATATTGCAACTGAGTAATCATTTTAAGAAGTTTTTATAGTAATAAAACAAAGAAATCCACAAATCAAAGTACTTTAAAAATGCATTGGTATAAACACATCAGGTAAATAGGGTATTACAAAGTGGGACAATCTCTTATGCCTCAGATGCTACCTGGAGACATTCTCAGCCTTTAGATTGATAGAAACTAAGAGTCTGTACACTCAAAAAGGATTTATCTATTAGTCACAAGGATTGATGTTAGCTCAGACACAGAGGTGGGCAATGAATGGCTATTAAAGATAGCCCAAGACAATTTATTTCAACACCTGCCACATTATAGATCTCTACCATCACATAATTTCTAATCAATTAATTAGTTTTCTAGCATTTTTAACATAGATGTGATTTTTTTCTAATAATTTTAGTTCACAACACCATATAGCAAAAATATTAATAATAATAATAATAATAATAATAATAATAACAGATAAGTCAAAGAACTAAAAGATGGAGCTTAAATTTCAAATGAGGTAACTCTCAGTGGAATGACCTTTAACTAGAGAACCAAACAAATAAAAATCTCTCTCTTTTTATCATCTCTTTTTTTTCAACTTAAGAAGGCCTCTAGCATGTTGTGATAGCTCAAAATTATTTTAGCTAATCAATTTTTTTTCTAGTTCCACAGGACTGTAGAATTTTTTCTCATTTCTGTAGTGAATATTGTTGGTTATTTGCCTAGGACTATACTTAATCTGTAGGTTGCTTGAGTTACTGTGGAAATTATCACACTATTGATTCTCCCAAACTATGAGCACAGATTACCTTTCTACTTATTTCTATCTTCTTCCATTTCATTCACCATTATGTTATTGTTTCCAGTATATAGATCTGTGAATTTCTTGATTAAATATATTCCTAAGTGTGTATGTGTACTCATGCCCATGAATGCCAAATCTACACACTCAGTATTGTTATGGGATTATTATTTGTTGTTTGGTCATGTTAATTACATAGAAATACTAGAAATCTGATTGTTGCTGTACCCTGAAACTTCACGGAGCCCCAACAGCTGTTAGTGGAGTCCCCAGGTTTTGGTTTTGTTTTCCTTTACTACTTGGATAAATTGTCTTTCTTTTCTTGTCTAATTGTTTTTGACCAAGAAGGAAGATAACTCTTAAACACAAAATGTGGCAGGTACCAATTTCCCTGTAATCCAGCTTGAGATGTCTCACAGATGGATGCCCTTAATAGAGGGTTGAGGCCTAAAAGTACCGTGTAACCTATGTGTGTTTCACTGGCCCAATGTGGCTATATACCTTGAATTCTGTGCTAGTTTGAATGAGAAATGTCTCCTATAATTGTGGGCATTTGAATAATTTTTCCCAGTCAATAGCACTATTTGGGTATGTTTAGGAAATGTGGCCATGCGGAAGAGGTTTGTCACTGGGGACAGGTTTGGAAACTTCAGAGCCTAGCATCATTTCCAGTTCATTCTCTACTTGTGTGTGAGGCTGAAGGTGTAAGTCCTCAGTTTCTCTCCAGCTAATATGCCTACCATCTGCTGCCTCTACTATTCCATTATGGATTATAACCCTTTGGAACCTTAAGCCCACATGAACTCCTTCTTCTATAAGTTGTCTGGGCCAGGTGTTTTATCACAGCAAAAAATAAAGTAACAAATACAAATTTTAAGAGCCAAAGTTACAAGCAAAACCATACCATATTGGATCTATATTGCTTTGAGTAAACTCTCAAAGTGAAAGTCCATGTTCTGTGGGCATTTGAGAATACTTAGTAGGCTTTTTGGAAATAAGTAAGATTCTTGGCAAATGGAATAGAGTGATCTGAAAAACACTTCAGGAAAATCAAGCTTGCCGCCATGTGTAGGAAGAATTAGAGTGAAAGATACAAATAAGTTGATCAAGTGGTTAGATGGTAATTTTTGCAATTTTTTTAAAAGAGGAAGAAATGAGATTTCTAAGGGATTTGTTAACTGTATTTTAAGTTTTCAAGTTCTGTTACAAAAATTTGGATTTTCCAGAGAAGAGACTTCCAAATAAAAAACTTGTTTTCCTTTGGAAAAGAGAAAGAAGTTTTGGATGATAATTATCTTCCTGGGGAGAGTGAGTAGGATTCTGGATCTTTGTAGGAAAGATTGCTGGTACCTCATAATCATTACCCAATTCTCTCACTAGAAAAGAATCACAGTATGACTTCGAGATGATACAGATAAGTCCAAATAAAAGACATCTTTTCTTACATCTGAATGTAATAAATGTAAAAAGATCACAGCAATGAAAACAGTAGAAATATCTAGAAAGCTGATAAAGAAAGCTGCCTTTGCTACAAACCAAGATCTTTTGTCCTTTATGGCTTTGTCCTTTGGGCTAGCATGGAATGTTGGTGTGATATTGTTCTAGCAGCTATCTTGAGAAATTATTTAACCTTGTAGATGTAAGCCATATGCTGATGGTAGTGAAGCATAAAATGAGCCCTGAGCATTTCTTTAACATGAGAAACAAACTCTTTTCTTGCTTTAAAACATTTCCTACTACATCAAGCTGAACTCAATCTTAACAAGGAGGGCCACTTTGCAAAGCAACCCAGAGAGGTTGGAATTTAACTCCCTTAATATACTTTCTAGGGAACCATCCATGGTAAATAATCTGAACAACAGACTCCAGTGTAACACTGTACCCCTATAGGTTCCAGCTGTGAAATATACACTGCATAGTCCCCATGAAGATGACACTGTTTTCTCAATCCCATGTCCAAAGATCCTCTTACATCCTCCCTCTTGCCAACTTTGTCATCATTACCTTAGTCCCATTCCAAGACTCAGGGGACTAGAGAATGTGCTGGGAGATTGAGTCTCCTAATAATATTAGTTGCTATTACCCTAAGGTATCACACCAACATGATCAGAAAAAGGATGACACCAACAGACCTGTTAACTTGGACTTGGATAGGAGAAAATCCAAGAGGTCTCAACCTTACACAATGAGCTACAGGCAACTGAAGAATTCTGAGAATAGGAGAAACAGTCTTCTCCAGGGGAGAAGCCACCAAATGGTTATCCAACAGAAAGGTCATTTCTGAAAACATGTACATACAAGTAACATTATACATAAGGAGCAGGTTGTATTTATGTATTTACAAAAAATATTTTAAAAAGAAAAATGCCTGTTTTAGTTGTACATTCAAGATGTTAAAGAACACATTGAGTAACCTTCAGTGTGTTGTCATTATTTGCTTACAAGCTAACTCAATGTCGGTGTTTTCCTTGGAACATCACCACATACTCCCTGAATGAGAACATGATTCCAGGAGCTCATGGGCTATGCTGTGAGAAACACTCCTCTGAGAAAGAATTTGCCTATTTCTTCCCTCTTAGAAGAATCCCCACTTTTTAACTCCTAAGATCTCTGGTGGATGATGCCAGATTCTAAGTAATCCTTCCATACAGATCCCAGAGTTGAGCCTGGGAATAAAACAAATGGTTTCCCATTGTAGTTTCCTTTCCTCCTGCTTTGGTAAAAGTACTCAGACAATGAGAACTTAAGGGAGACAGGCTTTATTTGGCACACACATCCAGATTACAGTATCATTGCCGAGAAGTCAAGGCAGCAGGGACTGGAAGCAGCTAGTCACATTACATTCACAGCAAAGGACAGTGATGCCTACATCCTAGTGTTCATCTCATTTTCTCCACTCTTACACAATCTAGGATCCTGTGACCAGGGAATGATGACACCCCAAAGTAGTAGAGTCTTCCTACCCCAGTTAACCTAAACAAGATAATCCCTCACACACTAACCTAATCTTGACAATCCTTCAGTGAATCTTCCTTCCCAGGTTACTTTAGGTTATGCCAATCTGACAATTGAGACTATTCTTCACATTATCAGTCCATGACTTCATAACCTTAGAATGTGGACGGTTCACTGAAATAGCCTTTTCTTGGTGTTTGAAGACAAAAGATATGAAACATTGCTAGTGTTAGTGGCAATAATTTCTGAAAATAACCAAGAGACAGAAGTGACCAGTCTTCAGTAAGAATGATCAAGAGATTAAGGGTGAGTAGAAACTTAATGTAAATGTTCAAATAAACATATTCAGGTTTTCCACATGTTTAGCTATAGTCATGTGATGTCCTTGAATACCAGAAAATATTTATTGTCTCCACTGGAGAAACCCCTCTCACATGAAGTCTTATTGGTATTTATTTCTTGTTTTGTGAGACAATGTTTGATATAAATCAGGCTAGATTCCAACTCACTAGCTGAGGATGACCTTGAACTCCTGATATTTCTGCTTCCATCTCTCAAGTACAGGGACTACAGACATGCCACTACACCCAGTTTTAAGTCTTTTATTTAAAGAGAGGTGAGAACTTCCATCTCAGTACAAACTTAAAGCCATATATTAGCACCATCTGCAGTTTCTCAGTGTTGGGATGGTTTCTCCCGATGGCCTTCCCACAAGCCATTGCAAGTTCCTGGAAAGTAGTGTAAGTATGGGAGTTTCAACTCTAATTCCAGGATTAGAAAAATAAATACATAGATGGTAAAACAAAAGGAAAGAGTCGGAGTATTTTTACAACCATCAAGTTTTACTCTGTTTCATCCTAGATAAGTCATTTCACCTCTTTGAACCTATGCTAACCCATTTGCAAATTATATAGGCCTCAAGGCCAAACAAATCACATGAGGCATGTGAAATGCCTTCACGGAACACAGTTTTGAAAATTGGAAATGTAGCTGGAGTTTTCCTGATCCTGCCTGGCCTACGGTCAGGACAAATCTCTCTAACCCGCCAGTCCAACAGCTGCTCAGACCCAACCAAGTAAACACACAGAGACTTTTATTACTTATAAACTGTATGGCCATGGCAGGCTTCTTGCTATGTGTTCTTATATCTTAAATTAGCCCATTTCTATTAATCTATATCTTGCCTCGTGGCTTGTGGCTTACTGGTATCTTACATCATGCTTCTCCTCATGGCAGCTGGCAGCCTCTCTCTGCCTCAGCCTTCCACTTCCCAGAATTTCCTCTCTCCTTGTACCACCTATACTTCCTGACTGGCTACTGGCCAATTAGTGTTTTATTTATTAACCAATCAGAGCATCACATTTAACATACAGAACATCCCACAGCATGGAAACATGAGATTCTGAAGAGATGGTTCATCAGTTAAGAGCACACAGTAACTCTTCTTACCGAAGGTCCACCTTGCTACCCAGCATCCACATCAGTTGACCCACAACTACTTGTCAACCTGGCCCCAGGGTATCTGATGTCTCTGGCTTCTATAGACATTGCATATACCTGCACATATTCACACAGAGACACCACAGCATTTCATAAATAAAACTAATAAAAAATCTTTTAAATTATGAAACATATCCTTGCTGGCTCAGTTAGAAACAATGATGTTTAACAATATAATTACTGAGACTGATAGAAATCCATGGTTATGCAAAGTGGTAGTGTCACATAGCTTTAATCCCAGCACTCAGGAGGCAGAAGCAGGCAGATCTCTGTGAGTTCAAGGCCAGCCTGGTCTACAGAGTGAGTTCAAAGACAGCCATGGCTACACAAAGAAACCTTGTCTTGAAAAATGAAACAAAATAAATAAATAAATAAATTTATAATTATTGTAAAGCTTATAAAACACTGTGATTTATAAACCAGAGATGCTGAAGTAGAGTCCGTACACCTTTGCTGTTTATATTATCTCCTTACTCAGGAAACTTGAAAATTAAGCACCCAAGTCATTAAGTAAAACTCACCCAAATTTCAATCTTATACGTCTTTAGTTAGTCTCTGAATATCCATTTCCTCCTCTATAAACAGTGCATTCTCCTTCTCAGGGTTCTGACGTGATTCACTGAGCGGGTGTCCGTTGAGCAGTACACTGACCATGCTGACCATGGGAGAAACTCTGTCTCTACCATCTTTTCCTCTCTCCCTGAAGCAGTATGTACTTCAGGTTTCCTCTCAGGAAGTTCAGACTGAAATAACATTTATATATGGGCTAACTGACAGAGATGGGCTTCAATTACACAGTTTAAGATTGTTGCCGCCTCAGAGGCCCCACACAGGCTTCCAGACTCCACTTCTGGCTCTTTCCGCTGTACATAGAGTCTACCACTCAGGCTAAAAGCATTAAAACTTCAGCTCAAATAAAACACAAGTATTTCACCCCATCTTCCAACCTTTGGGAATTGAACAAATGGATTCTGCAATAAATCGAAATGGCACCACATGTGATGGCAAACATCTGAAGCTACCCCTGAGTGAAAACAACAGCAAGCAGAATTCTCGTCGGAAGACAAGACTCTGTCGTCATCGTCATCCTCACACTCACTCGGCGAGTCCAACAAGTTATTACAAAATTGTACAGCAATTTTGTCACACCCAAACGCAGGAGAAGTGTGCTTATTGTACTGGAAAAGAGAATGAACTCACTCTGAGCACTTGATTCTGAGCAGTTTACAAAACATTGTGTTACTTCTTAAAACAACTCTGGTCAAAATTACTTCCCACTGCTTTTTATTACGTGGAATTTAGGTCTCATAAGTTCATTCAATCTGCGTGAGGTCAGAGAATGATTGCGTGCTATCCCTACCATCCATCACAGACCACTCTACTGACCTTAAAAGATTGCTGTGGGATACAGTGGGATAAGGGATGGGGCCAAACATGCTGTGCTGTACCATAGACAAAGACAGTAGTCTGGTCCCTGCACATCACCTGAAAACCTGAGTTGAAGTTCCTCCCTCATCACTTACTAAGTGTACAGCCCTGGCAGCACTATCACTTCTCTAAACCTTAGTTTCCTTGTTAGCCCAATGGGTGCATAGACTTGTAGACCCAGATACCTACCTTGAAGGGTTGTAAAATGCTTTGTGCACTCTAGCATTCTTACACAAAGTACGCTATTATTATTACTGCTATTACTATTATTATTACACCATGTTCTTTGGGCAAGACATTTATGTTAAACTGACACAGCATATAATTGGAGTGCTCAAGTTAAATAAATGAAGTCAGCTGTCTGACTCCTTTAAGATAAATGAGGTTATTACAACATAATTGTATAACCCCATATAGCTTACAGCAGCAAAAGGATGTGTATTTCACATGCCCTCCTATAATTACATCCCCATTATAATTTTGCAGTTAGTTGCGATGAGCTCTGGTCATGAAAACATGCCAATTTTGTATGGGATTGAAGTCTGCCTAATTTTAGCAAATTGAGAGTCACACAAAAGAAAAGAGATAAATACTATGTTGTTATTTTTCATTAGAGAATTGCTATATTAAGAGGCTGTGATCCAGCTGTGTTTGTTTAAATAAAAGTGTGATTTGAATACCTCCTACAGCTAATGTTCCTGCCAATGAATAAAAGATAAAAATGCAGCGCTCGTTGGATGGGAGTCTCTGCCTTCTCGCTGACTCGGAGATTTATTGTTCCACAGAAGGAAGTTGAAAGCGTGGATAGTAGACCACACGCAGCGGCCTTTTGTGTATTGTTTCAAGCCATATCACTAATAGATTTCTTCCACCAAGGCTCCCAGCAATTCAGCTGTGCTCAAATGCTCCACTTAACTGTGGAAAAAAAATAAGAATAAAATAGTAATTATGTCTAAATGGCAAGTGCAACCCAGCTCGGTGCCATAAGGAGGAAAGTAAACAGGAAGAAATATCATTCAGTAAGGCATGCTGTACTTCAGTGTCCTCATGATAATGGGTTGGGG
This sequence comes from Peromyscus maniculatus bairdii, assembly GCF_049852395.1. Classification (NCBI taxonomy): domain Eukaryota; kingdom Metazoa; phylum Chordata; class Mammalia; order Rodentia; family Cricetidae; genus Peromyscus; species Peromyscus maniculatus. The sequence goes on from NC_134853.1 coordinate 117,860,168, forward strand.
CCTCCTTTATTTCTTCCAAATACACCCTTCCCCTTTCAAAACTAGTGCCTCTTGCACTCTCTCCTGTGTGTCTCTCAAAACCTGGAATACTCTTTGGGAGTTCATTGTCCTGTAAACTGCCTACCCATCATAAAGGATCAGAGGGGCTGGCCAAGTTGTAGCTCCAATGCAGTATAATCCTAAATCATCTAGAGTGATATGCAAGAAAGGGCACAAAGAGATAGGCAGAGTTAAAACTGCCTGATCACAGTCTGATGGTCAGTAGATGTGAGGTCCTCATTCCCTAAAGTAATAATGTGCCTTAAACAATACCATCATTTCACTGCCTACTTCTGACTATTCATTCTTGCTACCACCTATACTTTGTCCTTTAATAGTACTATATGTCCACATGACTTCCTGTTCTTACAGACATACAGCGAGTGGCCACACAGACAGAGAATAGTCTCTTCTCCTCAGCTTATCCCCTCATATGTGTGATTTCCCATTCTTTCCTCACTAGTGTGATTTCCCACTTAGGGAATCCTGTTCGTTTGCATGATTTCATTTGAGGACTACTTCTCAGACACATTCTCTGTCCTTTCCATGGGTGCAAGTATGAGTGTGAATAACTTTTCTGCAGGAGTAACTTGCCCTGGTCGCCCTTACCATTGACTCAGGAAGCTAGCTTGGCCTAAAGTCATGTCCTTGAGATCTTGTCCTAACTCTAATGTAGATGAAGGATATCTTTTCATTTCTTTCTCCCCTATTATTTCTGTCAGTCTTCACCATTTACTAGGCTAATAGCCATGAAGAGTAACTACTGCTGATACAGGAATGCATTTTTCAGATGTCGTGAGCTGAAATCAAGAGATCTATAATCATGTGTACATATTCTCTTTACTTACATGCCTCCTCTAATAAGACATTGAAGGTTGGAACTGTGTATCCTGAAGGCCCCTGACCTTAGCTCGAACTTTGTAGAGCAAATGACTGGTATACGACTGGATGGAGGTATGCATGGATGGGTGGATGGACAAATGAATCTAACTTCAGACTGGTAACATAAGAAAAAGCAAAAACAAATGGCAATGGTAGACAAAATTATGGCCAATTTACATACAGCTCCTAAAAAAAGAGGGGAGGGTCGTTATGGAGTAAGTGGGTTAGATGGGACTTGAGGAGAACTTGTGCTTGGCAATGGAGCCTCCCAGCCAGAGAGCACAGTAAAAGTGACACCTTAGTGGCCATGCCAGAGCTCACTATCCAAGGGGTGGACTTTCTTTAAAAACCAGTGCTTTGTTGCACTAACAACCAACCTCTGAATAATTTAGAAATGATATTCAAGATGAGTGAGGAACAAAATCTATTTGAGATGTCCTTTCTTTGTTGCTTTTTTCAAAAATTCAGGTCTGTGCTAGCTAGCACGATATCTCTTACTTTGAAAACATATGGCTCTTATATAAGCAATGAAACAAGTGAACTAACAAACTCAGAATTGCCACCACTTGGCACAACAAAGGTTTCACAATGCTTCATCACAGCTGTACCTTCATGGTGATGAAGGATTGTCTTGTTGGGGGCGGGACATACTTATCTTCTGTATAACTGTACATAATATTTAACCTTGATAGACTCAGTTTCTTCTTTCACAGTTTGTATTAACAGAGACTGGGTCAATAGCTCAGTCAGTGAAATGCTTTCTATGCAAACATAAGGGACTGAGTTCAGGTAGCCAACACTTACATAAAAAGCTAAGTGTGGTAGCACACATCTTTAACTACAGCACCAGAGCAAAGAAGTGGAGATGGATGGATCTTTGTGGCTCCTTGGCCACCCAGTAAGCCAATCAATAAACTCTAGGTTCAATGATCAACTTTGGCTCAAAAAATAAGGTAGAGAGCAGTTGAGAAAGATACCTGATGGTAAGCACTGCCTTCTACAAACACTTAAGCACATGTACATGGCACAGACCCATGCACATACATTCAAGCATGTAAACACATATCTAACTCAAAGTTCTTAAAAGCAGAGAGATGGATGACTATAAAAGCTATGAAAGAACTAGATCTCAAAGTAAATAAAACAAAAAGGAAAAAGAAAACAAGAGTGTTTCAGAAAAGAATGAGTGTTGGACAATTTATTTAAAAATAAGTTATGACCACAGATATTCTGGCTGCATGTTAAAACAGGTTTTATTGGACTTATACAGCATGCACCCAATTTGAAAGAGCTGATGTGTTAGAGCTGACTTAATTTAGGCCAAGTGGAGGTCTGGATGGCTGACTGCCAGAAGCCATTGACTCTTGGAGGCTCTGGAATGTCAGAGAGTGTCTGGCTTACACTGTCTTAAGTCAATTTAAATAACTCAAAAATGCCTGAAGCCCAAAAGAAATCTGTTCAAACAGTAACCTTTGTGATCAAATTAGAAGTACATGGGTTTTTCCAAGGTTACAGCATAAGAATCAAAACTAGATGCACAGGCCTGAAAGAGGGCTGATTAACAGCAGAAGTTTCTGGTCTAAGAAGACATGAAGACTGTGTTTCAGAAATGATTATTGCTAGCACCTCAGTAATAAAATCCTGATATATGACAATTTGTTAAGGTACTAGGAATATGTGGTTTTCATAAGCTGAATAATACTTATAACCAATGTGATCATTTTGGTCACACCTTAGAGCCTCTGAAAAGCAGGCTATAGACACTAGTGAATCTGTAGAGAAATGTTGGCAGGGAAGGACTGTAGCAATGTCAGGAGTATACACATGGGGAATTAAGTCACAGACAAAGTTTAGAGAACATATCTTAGTATGGTATGGAACATAGTTAACAACTCACCCTTGGAAGGCTAAAGGATGCTGAGCAGTGTACAAGGGGACTTCCTTTCAGATAGTCCTGCTTAGAAATAAGAAAAGGGAGAGTATTTGTCCCTGTGCTTTATCCAACCTTGGTTTCAACAATTCTCGCTCATATAAACCCTCTTCTTTCTCGATAATTAGACTCCCAGGGCTCCACCTGGGGCCTAGTCATGGATGTCTGCATCCAGATTCCTCAGTCCTTGGATGGGGTTTCTGGCACAACTATTAGGGTGTTTGGCCATCCCATCACCAGAGTAGGTCAGTCCCAGCTGTCTCTCGGCCATTGCCAGCAGTTTTTTGTGGGGGTATCTTTGTGGATTTCTGTGGGCCTCTTTAGCACTTTGTTTCTTCCTTTTCTCATGTGGTCTTCATTTACCATGGTCTCCTATTCCTTGTTCTCCCTCTCTGTTCTTGATCCAGGTGGGATCTCCTGCTCTCTTTCCCTCAACCCTCGCCGTTCATTGCTCCCACTCATGTCCAGGCTGTTCATGTAGCTCTCATCCATTTCTCCGTCATTGGGTGATCCCCGTGTCTTTCTTGGGGTCCTGTTTTCCAGGTAGCCTCACTGGTGATGTGAGTAGCAGTCTAGCCATCCTTGTTCCACATCTAGTATCCTCCAAATAGCCAAACGAATGGAAACACATGAACTATGAGCCAAAGGCTGAGGGGCCCCCAACTGGATCAGACCCTCTGAATAGGTGAGAGAGTTGATTGGCTTGATCTGTTTGGGAGGCATCTAGGCAGTGGTACCAGGTCCTGGGCTTGCTGCATGAGATAGCTGTTTGAAACCCGGGACTTGTACAGGGACGCTTGGCTCAATCTGAGAGGAGGGGACTGGACCTGCCTGGACTGAGACTATCAGGTCGATCTCAGTCCTCGAGGGTGGCCTTGATCTGGAGGTGGTGGGAATGGGGGTTGGGCTAGAACTGAATAGTATTGTAAAATAAAATTAAATAAATAAATAAATAAATAAATAAATAAATAAATAAATAAATAAATAAAAAACGAAAAGGAGAGTAAAAGAAGTTTGTTGAACTGTGAGGTCTTTGCACTGAAAAGATCGATCTCTCTCTCTCTTTCATACACACACACACACACACACACACACACACACACACACACACACACCTAGATGATATAAGCTAGCCATGAATGTCTGCAGCTGAGACAGAAAAAAGTAGTGATAAAAAGCACAGGCTTGGGGTAATCTTCACCTGGGTCTGAGAATCAGGGCAAATCATGTATTCTCTGTATTGTTGTTCTACTGTGGAAGCCAATCGTCTCTGCCTGCTAAGAAGTTAATGGCACAACGCTTCAGGATCCTTAGTTAACGCCTGGAAGGAAATGCAGGTTTCATGTTTGCTCAGCAACTCAGAGAAGGTCAGGTAGGTGATCTTCACTTTCTATCCCATCCTCCAATCCCAGCTCCCCAGTCTCATCCTCCAGCCTGTACAGCACACCTGCAGAGGCCCATCTTCCCTCTCTTCCTCCATTCCCTGTGGACTCCAAGGATTTTCCTGGAAGACTCAGCTTTCCTCCCTCCTGTGGACCCTCTTAGCCCCCTTTCAGTCCACCCTCTTCCTACTAGCTCCTAATATCTAGAAACAAGTTCTACTTGAGGTCCTCAGTAGTACAACTGAAGCACTACATACAAGCAACCCACAGCAACCATAGTCCTAAAACACATAGAAGGGGACTAAAACCAATGAACAGAAAACACACCCCTCAAAGACAAGACCACAAATCAACATCTAGAATTCCAGTCATCCCAAACATAGATACCTAGACACAAGGGTGAAAACAAAATAAATAACAGCCAGGATAAAATGTTGCCACTAGAGACCAGAAATCCTACTGCTTTAGGTTCTGAGATATGCAAAATAGATGATGCACAATACAAGGACTTCAAAACAGCCATTATGAAAATTCTCGAGGATCTTAAAGAAGATACAAATAAATCTATTTATAAAAATACAAACAGTGGAATAAAATGAAGAAAACAGTTCAAGACATGAAAGTGAAAACAGAATCAATAAAGAAAATCCAACCCAAGAGAAATATGGAAACGAAAAATTTAGGAACTCAAACAAGAACCACAGAGCCAAGCCTCACCAATAGAATATATGAGATGAAAGAGAGAATCTCAGGCATTGAAGACAAGAGAGAAGAAATGGATACCTCAGTCAAAGAAAATGTTAATTCTAAAAATTTTCAGGCTCAAAGCATCCAGGAATTCTGGGACACTATGGAAAGACCAAATTTACAAACAGGAATTACAGAAACAGGAAGAAGAAATCCAGGCCCAAAACACAGAAAAATATTTTCAACAAAATCATAGAAGGAAATATGCCCAACCCAAAAAATAGGTGCTTATCAAGGTACAAAATACATAGAGAATAACAAGAAGATAGGATCAGAAAAGAAATTTCCCATGACACAAAATAATCAAAACACTAAACCTACTGAACAAAGAAAAAATAAAAGCTGCAAGGGAAAAGTAACATATACAGGCAGATTATTAGAATAAAATCTGACTTTTCAATGAAGAGCCTGAAAACCAGAATGGACTAGATGGATGTCTTCAAACTCTAAGAGAATACAGATGCCAGCTCAGACTACTATACCTAGAAAAACTTTCAATCATAATGAATGGAGAAAGAAAGACATTCCATGATAAAAAACCAAATTTAAGCAGTATCTTTCTACAAATAAAGCTCTACAAGAGGCTATAGAAGGACAACTTCAACCTAAAGAGGTTTACCAACCAGAAAACACAAATCAAAAATATCAAACTGGGGGAAAATCTGCAACATCAAAATAATAGGAATCAACAAACACGACTCACTGATAACTCTCAACATCAGTGGTACCAATCCACCAATAAAAAAACATAGACTAACAGATTGGATTTGAAAATAGGATTTATTCTTTGGCTGCATCCAAGGAACACACTTTAACATCAAATATAGACATTACCAACCTAGCTACAAACCCTTTTATCTACAATGATAACCTGTCTAAAGGATGAACTAGTATAATTAGCAGCACAAAGCCTGAGGGAATAACTAACTAATGCTCCCAGAGGACCAGCCTCCAGACAGTACCCAGGGTATGCAAAAAAAAAAAAAAAAACACCACAAATGTGGTGAGGAATAGACTTTTTCTATCTGAGAAGTAATAAGGAAACACACACACTTTGATGGTAATTTTCTCTTTTACTTCATCTTGAAAAAAATCTCTCTGAAAATCTGTCTCTACACAGCACATATCTTTCTTCTATACTCTTTTCACAGTTCTCTTCTGCACAACTACACATCTTTCCACATAGCTACATCTCTCTCCACAACAGCTAAATCTCTTCTCCACTGATCTCTCTCTTCTATACATATTTCTTCTTTCTACTCTGCTGCATTTCTTTGCACACTACTACATCACCCATTCATTCACCTCTTTACTCACTCACTACTTACTCCTACTTACAGAACAAACTCTGGACAATAAATGAGTTACATATTTAGGGTCACATAGCATTGATTAAGTAAACAATAAAAGACAGAGCCATTCTGATACACATAAAGAATCACACAGTATCTCTCAGGCTTGGAATATCACATTGACCGGCCAGTGAGTAAGCAAGCATGTACCTCTAAAGGGTCAGCATTCTCCAACAGAGAGTGACATTGAAATTCAGAACTTAAACAATAAACAGTTAGTTGGCTGAACCTTGAGCCTTGTATCATAAAACTGAGGTTTAGGAGTAGATGCACAAAGTCAATTGCTATAGGGAGTTGTATCTACTAAAGTTGTTTTATGCCTGATCTTGGATAAACATACACTCGAGAATCTGTCCTTATATAATTATTTGCAGTGGCAAGTACTTTACTTTGAATTTTCTCTGAAGTCTAAAATTAGCTAAATTAGTAAAAAAAAAAAAAGAAGAAGAAGAAGAAGAAGAAGCAGTCTGTGTAGCTGAGAATACTGTTACTTTCCGATGTCAGTCTGAGTTACGAAAAATATCCTAGTATTATTTCTATTCATCAAAATTATACAGTTTAAGAAGAAATCATCTTCCTGGCCATCCAGTAGATGAAATGTTTTCACAAGATAAACACACAAGCAGTGGGGAAAATATCTACAGCTGTGTTTAAGGAAGAAATGTAGTGGCACATGAAAAAAATTACAGACAGAAGCAACTGGTTTTCAGAGTCTGTGGTCCCATAAGCCTTGCTTGATGAGATTCCTCCATCAAAGAGTTATTCATCTGGTGGGTTGATACCTGAATTATTAATTGCCATCTGTTGTATATATTCTTAATGGCCACCAACAACTAACAAATAATATTTGATTGTATTTAAGGCCCACTCCTGAGATGGAAACCCCCCTCAATACTGCTCAGGTAGCCCAAAACCTGAGAGTAGATAGGCCATGGATCTAGGAGAAAAATTAATACTATTATTCTGCTAAAGGAGCACAGCAATAAAATGATTCCTAATGACATTCTGCTGTACTCATAGATCAGTGCCTTGCTTGGCCATCAACAGAGAAGCTTCCTTCTGCAGTAGATGAGAATAAATACAGAGACTCAGAGCTGGAAATGTGTAGAGTGAGAGACCTTGGACCACTCAGTCCTAAATGAGATGTCTCCATCAAATCCCTCCCCTCAGGACCCAGAGAACTGGGAAAATAAAGTCTCAAAGATGGTAAGAGCCAGCGGGCATGGAGGACACCAAGGAGACAAAGTCTAAACACAGTAGGACCACTGCACATATGAACTCACATAGACTATGGCAACATGCACAGGGGTTCCCAGCACTGAAAGGGCAAGTGGACACAAGCCCCCATCCCTAACCCAGAAGCTATCTCCAATAGACAACCAATTGCAAGTGAAAAATTAATTTTCTCCAAGGGAGTCTTACTGGGTATACAAAACCATTCCAAAGGGCAGGCAGTAGATGATCAACACAAAATGAACTCAATGGGGTTTTTCTGGGTTCTTTATATTCACACCAGGGCTTTTTATTTCTTTGCACATCATTTGTGTATTTATTATGGTTTCAATTTTGTGTTTTTATGGGATTTTGTGTGCAAATAAGTGTCTGCATCTCTATACGTGTTTCTTGTCCTTTTTCTTTGGCTCTTTTACTTCTGTTTGTTTGTTTTGTCTTATTCTGTTCTGCTGGTTTTTAATGTTATCTTCCTTTATTATTATTTTTAAGATTTCTGTTTGTAGTCTAGTGAGACAGAGAAAAGGGGGTTAGAATTGGGTGTGGGGGGAGTGAGGGAAGGGGGATCTGGGAGGAGTTAGGGGAGGGTAAACGATAATCAAATATATTTTATGAAAAAAATCGATTTTCAGACGGGCCCGGCAGCAGTGACAAGCAGAGGTAGGTAAGCCCGCGGCGGCAGCCGGCAGAGACATACAGGCCAGGCGACAGCCGGCAGGGACATACAGGCCCGGTGGCAGCCGACAGGGACATACAGGCCCGGCAGTGGCCCACAGAGGTAGACAAGCCCAGTGACTGGAGACAAGCAGACGCAGCTTGGAACAGGGATGCCTCTAACCCCAACACCCCGGGAAGAAGCTATCTCCGTGGGATGGAACCAGAACGAATCTGAACACTCGATCTGAGGACAACCCAGGGCCCAGCTGCTGATCTTGCGAAACCCAACAACTTGGAGGTGTTGGTGAGACTACCCTGCTCAGCTGAAATCCATCTGGGAGAGAATTCAGATGAATACAGTTTGAAGTCTGAAGAAACAAGATCAGCTGAGGAGTTGACAAATGAACAAAATGTGACCTGGGAACACAGAAGAAGGCACTGCCCAGCCACCAAACCAGATCACCAGAATCATAAGTATATACTTCACCGACTGAGATCAGCTGCCCCTGAAGAAACAGCCCAATAGCACCAATTTAACCAAGAACTCCTACTAAATCAAGACTAAAAATTAGAACAAAAGAGGCACTCTCAGACACAGACACCACCTGCACTGAGCAGAGGAAGAGATGAGTAGATGCCAGTGCAAAAATACAGGCAACAACATAAAGACCTATACGGCAACATCAGAATATAGTGATTCTACACCTGCAAGACCTGAACATACCAAGACAGAAGAAACAGAAGAAATCAACCCTAAAAATGACATTAAGAAGAGGCCCTTAAAAAATAAATAAAACATTCCCTCAAAGAGGAAATAAAAACTTCCCTTAGAGAGGAAATAAAAACTTCCCTTAAAGAGGGAATGAAAAACTCCATTCAAGAGGAAATGAAAACTTCCCTTAAAGAGGAAATGAAAAAGTCCATTAAAGAGGAAATAAAAAACTCCCTTAAAGAAATGGAAGAAAAAAAAGAACAAAAAAGGGGAAGAAATCAAAGAATGCCAAGAAAAAGCAATTAAACAGATGAAAGAAACATTCCAAGATCTGAAAAATGAATTTGAGACAATAAAGAAAGCACATGCTGAGGGAACACTGGAAATAGAAATCCTGACTAAACGAACAGGAACTACAGAAACAAGCATAACCAACCAATTGCAAGAGATGGAACAGAGAATCTCTGACACTGAAGACACAATAAAGAAAATAGATTTGTCAGTCAAAGAAAACACTAAAGACAAAAAAGCCATAACACAAAATGTCCAGGAAATTTGGGACACCATGAAAAGACCAACCGTAAGAATAATAGGGATAGAAGAAGGAGAAGAATACAAACTCAAAGGCATAGAAAATATATTCAACAAAATCATAGAAGAAAACTTTCCTAACCTAAAGAAAGAAATACCTATGAGGATACAAGAAGCTTACAGAACACTAAATAGGCTGGATCCAAAAAAAAAAAAAAAAAAAAAAAAAAAAGTCCCCTCGCCACATAATAATCAAAACACTAAACACACAGAACAAAGAAAAAATATTAAGAGCCACAAAGGAAGAAGACCAAGTAACATATAAAAGCAAACCCATTAGAATAACACCAGACTACTCAATAGAGACTATGAAAGCTAGAAGATCATGGACAAATCTTATGCAGACACTAAGAGACCACGAATGCCAACCCAGACTATTATACCCAGCAAAACTCTCAATCACCATAGGCAGAGTAAACAAAATATTCCAGGATAAAACCAGATTTAATCAATACCTGTCCACAAACCTAGCCCTACAGAAAGCACTAGAAAGGAAAATCCAACCCAAAGAAGCTAAACACATCCATGAAAAATCAAGCAATAGATAATCCAACATTATCAACATAAAACAGCAACATACACCACAGAAGGACAACACAACACAACCACAAAAAATAACAGAAATTAACAATCACTGGTCATTAATATCCATCAATATCAATGGTCTCAACTCACCTATACAAAGACACAGGCTAACAGAATGGACAAGAAAACAGGACCCATCCATCTGCTGCATACAAGAAACACACCTTAACTTCAAAGACAGACACTACCTCCGAGTAAAGGGCTGGGAAAAGGCTTTCCAAGCAAATGGACCTAAGAAACAAGCTGGTGTAGCTATCCTAATATCTAATAAAATAGACTTCAAATTAAAATCAATCAAAAGAGATCAGGATGGACATTACATATTTATCACGGGAAAAATCCACCAAGATGAAGTCTCGATTCTAAACATTTATGCTCCAAATACAAAAGCACCCACATTCATAAAAGAAACACTACTAAAGTTTAAAATGCACATCAAACCCCACACATTAGTAGTGGGAGATTTTAACACACCACTCTCACCAAAAGACAGATCTACCAGACTGAAACTTAACAAAGAAATAAAGGACCTAACAGATGTTATGACTCAAATGGACTTAATAGATATCTACAGCATTCCATCCTAACACAAAAGAATATACCTTCTTCTCAGCACCCCATGGAACCTTCTCAAAAATTGACCACATGCTTGGCCACAAAACAAATCTCAACACATACCAAAAAAAATGGAATAACCTCCTGTATCTTATCAGACCACCATGCCTTAAAGTTAGACCTCAACAACAACAAAAATTATAGAAAACCCACAAACTCATGGAAACTGAATAATGCCCACCTGAAACATCAATGGGTCAAGGAAGAAATAAAGAAAGAAATTAAAGATTTTCTAGAATTCAATGAAAATGAAAGTACAACATACCCAAACTTATGGGACACTATGAAAGTAGTGCTAAGAGGAAAATTCATAGCTCTAAATGCACACATAAAGAAGATGGAGCAATCCCAAACCATTGAATTAACAGCACAACTGAAAGCTCTAGAACAAAAAGAAACAAACTCACCCAGGAGAAATAGATGCCAGAAAATAATCAAATTGAGGGCTGAAATCAACGAAATAGAAAACAAGAGAACAATACAAAAAAATTAATGAAACAAAGAGTTGGTTCTTTGAAAAAATCAACAAGATAGACAAACCCCTAGCCAAATTAACCAAAAGGCAAAGAGAGAGCACCCAAATTAACAAAATCAGAAATGAAAAGGGAGACATAACAACAGACAAAGAGGAAATCCAGAGAATCATCAGATCATACTTCAAAAACCTGTACTCCATAAAAATGGAAAACCAGGAAGAAATGGACAATTTTCTGGATAAATACCACATACCAAAATTAAATCAAGACCAGATAAACCATTTAAATAGACCAATAACCCCTAAAGAAATAGAAACAGTCATCAAAAGTCTCTCAACCAAAAAAAAAGCCCAGGATCAGATGGTTTCAGTGCAGAATTCTACCAGACTTTCAAAGAAGAACTAATACCAATACTCTTCAAAGTGTTCCACACAATAGAAACAGAAGGAACACTACCAAACTCTTTTTATGAGGCTACAATTATTACCCTGATACCCAAACCACACAAAGATGCAACAAAGAAAGAGAACTACAGACCAATCTCCCTCATGAACATTGATGCAAAAATACTCAACAAAATATTGGCAAACCGAATCCAAGAATACATCAAAACAATTATCCATCACGACTAAGTAGGATTCATCGCAGGAATGCAAGGATGGTTCAACAGATGAAAATCAGTCAATGTAATACACCATATAAACAAACTGAAAGAATGAAAACACATGATCATCTCCTTAGATGCTGAAAAAGCCTTTGACAAAATCTAACACCCCTTCATAATAAAGGTCTTAGAAAGATCAGGAATACAAGGAACATTTCTAAACATAATAAAAGCAATTTGTAGCAAGCCAACAGCAAACATCAAATTAAACGGAGAGAAACACAAAGCGATACCACTAAATTCAGGAACAAGACAAGGCTGTCCACTCTCCCCATATTTATTCAATATAGTACTAGAAGTTCTAGCTAGAGCAATAAGACAACAAAAGGAGATCAAAGGGATACAAATTGGCAAGGAAGAAGTCAAACTTTCACTATTTGCAGATGATATGATAGTATACATAAGTGACCCCAAAAACTCTACCAGGGAACTCCTACAGCTGATAAACTCCTTTAGTAAAGTGGCAGGATACAAGATCAACTCAAAAAAATCAGTAGCCCTCCTATACACAAATGATAAAAGGGCTGAGAAAGAAGTCAGAGAAACACCACCCTTTACAATAGCCACAAATAATATAAAATACCTTGGGATAACACTAAACTAAACAAGGACCTTTTTGATAAGAACTTTAAATCTCTAAAGAAAGAAATTGAAGAAGATATCAGAAAATGGAAGGATCTCCCATGCTCATGGATAGGTAGGATTAACATAGTAAAAATGGCAATCTTACCAAAAGCAATCTACAGATTCAATGCAATCCCCATCAAAATCCCAACACAATTCTTCACAGACTTGGAAAGAAAAATACTCCACTTTTGTTTTTCATATGGAAAAACAAAAGACCCAGGATAGTTAAAAGAATCCTATACGAGAAAGCAACCTTTGGAGGCATCACCATCCCTGACCTCAAACTCTACTCTAGAGCTATAGTAATAAAAACAGCTTGGTACTGGTATAAAAACTGACATACGGACCAATGGAATCAAATTGAAGACCCTGACATTAATCCGTGCACATATGAACACCTGGTTTTTGACAAAGGAGCCAAAACTATACAATGGAAAAAAGAAAGTATCTTCAACAAATGGTGCTGGCATAACTGGATGTCAATATGTAAAAGATTACAAATAGATCCATATCTGTCACCATGCACAAAACTCAAGTCCAAGTGGATCAAAGACCTAAACATAAATCCAGTTACACTAAACTTAATAGAAAAGAAAATAGGAAGCACTCTTGAACGCATTGGCACCGGAAACCATTTCCTAAATAAAACACCGACAGCACAGACCCTGAGCACAACCATTAATAAATGGGACCTCTCGAAACTGAGAAGCTTTTGCAGGGCAAAAGACACAGTCAATAAGACAAAAAGACAGCCAACAGATTGGGAAAAGATCTTCACCAACCCCACATCTGACAGAGGATTGATGTCCACAGTATATAAAGAACTCAAGAAACTAGACATCAAAATGCTGAACAGTCCAACTAAAAAATGGGCTAAAGAGCTAAACAGAATTCACAAAACAAGAATCACAAATGGCTGAAAGACATTTAAAGAAATGCTCAACATCCTTAATCATCAGAGAAATGCAAATCAAAACGACTCTGAGATACCGCCTTACACCTGTCAGAATGGCTAGGATCAAAAACACCAATGACAGTCAATGTTGGAGAGGATGTGGAGCAAAGGGAACACTCCTCCACTGTTGGTGGGAATGTAAACTTGTACAACCACTGTAGAAATCAGTATGGCGGTTTCTCAGAAAATTAGGAATCGAACTACCTCAAGACCCAGCCATCCCACTCTTGGGCATATACCCAAGGAATGCTGATTCATACCATAAAGATACATGCTCAGCTATGTTCATAGCAGCACTATTTGTAATAGCCAGAACCTGGAAACAACCTAGATGCCCATCAATGGAAGAATGGATGAAAAAAAATGTGGTACATATACACAATGGAGTACTATTCAGCAGAGAAAAACAACGAAAGCATGAAATTTGCAGGCAAATGGATGGAACTAGAAAAAATAATCCTAAGTGAGGTAACTCAAACCCAAAAAGACAGTCATGGTATGTGCTCACTCATAAGTGGATTCTAGATATAAAATAAAGAACAATCAGACCACAACCCATAGAACCATGGAGGCTATATATATAGCATGGAGGTCCCTAGGACGACTGTGGCTTATAATAAATTTCACTTTTACTCAATTATTGAAAAAAATAGCCAAATGAATGGAAACACATGAACTATGAACCAAAGGCTGAGGGGCCCCCAGCTGGATCAGGCCCTCTGAATAGGTGAGACAGTTGATTGGCTTGATCAGTTTGGGAGGCAACTAGGCAGTGGGACCAAGTCCTGTGCTCATTGCATGAATTGGCTGTTTGAAACCTGGAGCTTATGCAGGGACACTTGGCTCAGGCTGGGAGGAAGGGACTGGACCTGCCTGGACTGAGTCTACCAGGTTGATCGCAGTCCTCAGGGGAGGATTTGCCCTGGAGGAGGTGGGAATGGGGGGTAGGCTGGGGGTAAAGGGAGGGGGTGGGAGGGGGGAGAATAGGGGAACCCGTGGCTGATATGTAGAACTGAATGGTATTGTAAAATAAAATAAAATAAAAATTTTCAATTTTAAAAAATTAAAAATTGTTTACGCTAGAAGAATGCCATAGTCATTTGTCAATAGTCAGGTCCTCTGATTCTCTTTCCAAAGAAGCTCTAAGGCACAGAAAAGAACGCAGGTTTTTTGGGTAGATTGTGAGATTCAGGTTTCAGAAGGAGGCAGATCCCATAGTAAACAAAACTCTGTCTAAAGATTCAGGACTTATAGAAGCACACAAGGCTCTGGCCTGGTACTGGCTTGGCTATGAAACTAGACTGCTAATGAGATCCTGTTGGGGTGTGATTGCCACAGTACTTAGGGAAATGATTAGCTTCCACTATGCGAAGGAAGTCTTTACACAATACAGTGTGCAATTTGGGTGATTTGAGAAACAATATGGGTAAGAACCAGGAGAACTTGCATGTGAAGATATCCTTTCAATATCCTTGACAGATGACAACAGAAAAAATGAGGAAACTAATAGGTTTCAGTGTTTCCTATACAATATTTGGGAAAATAGATGAGGTATCTCTAAGTCCTTTATAGAAAATTTATAAAAAAAAGAAACACAACTTTTCTGTGAACAAGTTCATCTAGAGACTGTTGTACAGCATATTTATATCATGCTTGAATGATAACATACTAGAAACTCAAAAGGTCTGAAAAAACTATAAAAAATTAATTTTGCCCAGCTTAAGGTTTAACCCCAGTGTTTGGGTGCTGCTCTGTTTTCTTACTTTTAAAATACAATAGTTAAAAAATACCCCCAAAATTTCACTGCCCTTATGAATTCAAGTGAGAAGCTGAACAATGTGAGAGACAAATAAGATGATAGTCTTCCAGGGTCCTGACTCCTTCCTAACTACATGCAGGTGACTCTTTTTGTCAAAAACAAAAGGGTCCTTTTGTCCTGCCTCAAGCACACTCCAGCTCAGTTCTCAGGCAAGACATCTTCAAAGCCTGCTTTAATGTTAATCATCCTCACCATTGACAGTCAAGAGAATTCCTATGCTCCACAGCCCCTGCACTGAGAGTTTCTTGAAATGCTCTTTGACTAAGATCTACTGTTCCTACTAAACTAACATTTCTTGGAACTAAGACTCTTTGTCTCCTACAAACTGCTTGTAGTGCATCCTTCACCAGGTTGTAAAACTTTGCTAAGCTAAATGTACACGATACACAAAAACTTGTCAGTCTGAAAATCAATGTAATTCTGAGACTTTCTCTATAAATTAAATTTTTTAAGTTCTATTATAAGGGCTAGAGAGATGGATTCCTAGTTAAAAATACTTGCTGCTCCTACAAAGGACCTAAATCATTTCCCAGCACCCATATGTGGCTTATAAATTGTCCATAACTCTAGTTTCAGAGATTCTGGTGCCCTCCTCTGCCCTCCACAGGAACCAGTGCACATGCATATATGTAGCAAAACATTCACACACATAAAAAATAAACCTAAAGTTCTATTATGTTTTAAATTTTTGTTGACAGTTTCATACAATCATATACTGAGTTTTGGGTATTTCCATTCCCCATTCCCCTCTCTAATCTATCTTCATCTCTCCTACTCAAAAACTTCTTCCAGAAATTTATTTCCTCCTTTGATGCAACCTTTTGGACTTATAGATCTTCACTGGGTGACTGGGCCTCATATGTCTTTCATTTATACATAATGAAATAGTGATGGGGTCAGTTTTATGGTCTTGTCCAGGTAACCACAGCTGCACTGAGTTCATGATTGTGATGGCTGTGCCATTTCCAGAAACCATTATGGCCCTTTCTTCCACCATGTTCCCTGAGCCCTTGGGAGAGCAGACAATATAGGGCAGAGCAGTCCATAGTCAACTTACTCTCCACTAGTGACTGGTGAGTTTCTGTATTAACTACTGCCCACTGCAAAAAGAAGCATTGCCAATGAAGGCTAAAAGCAGCACTAACCTACGAGTATAAAGATAAGTATTCAGACAGCAATTTCACACTATGTGCATTTAGCAAAACAACAGTAGTAGATTCTCCCCAAGAGCCTATTACCTCCCCAGCCACAGGTACTTGACTAGTTTTACAGTACCAGATATGAGTTTCCTCCTGTGGAACAGGTCACAGATCTAGTCAGAAAGTGGTAATTTTCATCTCTAGAAGTTTGACAGGGACTTTTAGAATATTTTTCATGTCTCCATCCTCATATTTTAAAGCACATAGGACTGAGTTTGTTGATCTGATAACTTCGCATCTTGATTTTCTCTGAGTCAATATCAGCAGATCAACTTTTGCTCATTTGTTGCATACATACTTTTCCCTATTTGTTGAATACCTGTTTATTTTTTAAATTTTACATTAAATTTTGTGCCTTATAGTCTTTGTGATGGATGTTTCACAAAATATTTATGAGTTATTTGCTTGTTATTTGCTTGAATGAAATAAGTTAAAAACAATTCATTCCTTTCAAGTTTTACTTTTAGATTTGTTAGATGGGATCAGATTTGCCCAATGTGAATCTGTTTATTCCCACAACTGAGACAAATTCTCTAGGTGCTCTATCAAAATTCCAATGAATCATGAAACTTTCCCAGTGTGGCTGTTTTGGAAGTCCTCTTCTACCCTGTGTGGATGCCAGGCCGTTTCCCTCTGTCCTTCTGAGCAGCTCTTTCCCTGCAAGCACTAGCTGATTCCTGTTCAATGCTTAGGGGAAATTTCCTACAAATCTTTGACATTCAGTCTTATTTCAGTTCTCTCCTAATATTCTGAACTATAAAGTATATACCATGATATACATACACCTATAGCCCCATCTCCTCAACAGAAGAAATTCTCAGTACCCATGTAATGGCCTGAAAATTCTCCCAGGATCCTAGTTTAGGACAACTGAGATCTCACTTCATTTGTTTCTTCCCTTTCTTGAAAATTTTATGTTGGTATGTTTTTGTTGTTGTTGCTCATTTCAGTTGTTAGCTTTTCTTGGTTTCTTAGTTATTTCAAGTGAGTAAATAACTTGATCTCTGTGATTTTACCTTGACAGACAGCTGAAGTCTATCTTCTTCTTTGGCTTATATTTTAGACATGTTTTTCATCTTTAGAAATTAAACTTTATATTCTCTATATAGCATCATTTCTCATTGCACTTACATTTTTCTTTAAACCTTTGAATAAGTTATTTAATCACTAATAATTTTATTATAATAGCTGTGGCTCTTCCCTGATACTTCAGGTTCTGTTTCTCTTCATTAATATTTTTGGAAAGTCAAAACTCATTGTTTCTTCACATACCTAGAATATTTTAATTGGCTTATGTGTTATTGAATGACTTTTACTTGTTATAATTTTGTTATAATTTTTATAAGATTTGTCAACATTGAAATTATTGAAGGTTACTTTGAAGCTTTCAAATTTTACTTGTAAATATTGGAAAGGATATATTTTTCCATTGTTACCATTACTCTCTTAATCCTTTAAAGGGATTGCCTCAACCAACTTTTCAGTGTGTTCATCAAGGCCTTTCCACTCTAGCTAAACATTATGCAAGCATAGCTGTGTTCTCTATGGAAGTCCAGGAATTTCCCCAATAATAATCATAGAACTAATTTTTCCCTTTTCTAACAGATCACTGTTCAGCAGTACCAATTGCCATATATATATATATATATATATATATATATATATATATATATATATAAACATTATCTAATATCCATATTCTTCTCAACTGAGGATGGAGTTACTTCCCAATCAAATCACTGTAAATTGAAAATATCATAAATCAATGATTTATTAAGTACACTTAACATGCTAAACACCATAGCTTAACCTAGCCTGCCTTAAATGTTCTCAGGAAACTTATACTAGCCTAGACTGAGGCAGAGTCATCATACAAAGCTAATTTTCTGATAAAGGTTTAAGTCTCATATAATGTGTTAACACTCCTTAAAGGGTCTGCCAACTCTCAGTAACATCACATTGGGACCAAGTCTTCAACGAATGGGCATTTGTGCAGTACTTATGAAGCAACAAGATTTCTATAGAAATCCTTTCTATATAGAAATAGGATTTCTATCTCACTCACACGTATAATAGGACTACTTTCCTTGACTAACCTCGAGATTGTCTCATGCTCCTTAAATTTTAATGGTCCTAATATGGTAGGCCAAGGTGGGTTTTGGGGGGATAGAGAAAGATTTCCCTGTTTGCTTTAGGGTGAGTTGGTCTTGCAGAGCCTTGTCTTTCAGTATCTACTGTAATTTTACATTTTTATTTTCCCCTTATACTGCACCTCACAGGGGTCTATAGTTCACACCCATATGCTTTCAACCTCAGCAGTATGAGGTAACCATCACTCTCCACTGTTCTAGTTAAGCCCCATTTCTGGGCAAGTATTGCTTTCCTAGAGTGACTATCTCAATACTTTCTGCTTGTCAAGCCCCTGCACATTAATCTACATGATATGGAAACCTGAGAACTAGCACTGTTGGTTTTGGCAGTATGGTGTTAGAAACAGACAGCATTTCTCTCATATTTTTCTTATGTAGGCAGAAAATAGAAAAACGAAATATCTTAAATGCTGTTAAAATACACATCTATGACAGTATTTGATACCTTTTTTCAAATTAGCTTAGTAATTAATAGCAATCTAAGAATGACTAAAACTAATCTGAACACAATTTGCACTTAAATTTCTGAGTCAGAAAAGCTATTAGTCACCATACAAAGTGAAGGACGAATGGATTCAAATGCAAGATTCCATCAGAATGTAAGGGCTCAAGACAGCAAAATTCAGGCAGTAGCTAAAGAGTCAAGAATGGCCCTCTGTGTGAAATGACCCCTTCACTTGGAAACAGAATCCAGTGAAATAGAGAAACCAGAAGATAGCATGAGAGCATGCTCAGAAGTCAGAGCAGTTTGGTTTAAATCCAAGGTCTTTTGTGTAGATGTTGTACTAATTTAGGGAAAATGGTTTAATTTCCCTAAACCTTAGTGTCTTTATCTGAAACATGACTCTTACAGATACATCAAATAAAATAATATATTTAGAAGCCTGAGAAGAGAAAATAAGATGAGAGACTATGTCTGTTTAAAAAAAAAGTTAACAAAAGAGAACATCATCTACTAGGAAAGAGTAACATGGGCCAAAACAACACAAAGCCAAAAACCAGAAATCTAAGAAAGATGCCAAACCAGAAACTCGGATCCCAAGATTAGAAAGTGAATGAATGTAAAAGTTGGGAGCACCTACACCAATCCACAGGAACAAAATGAGCCCAGTTTGCGATCAGCAAAGACAGTCCATCTGATGAAGTTGATGAATTAAGGACTCTATAAGGAATTCCAGCCAAAGTCACTTCTGATCAGCCATTTAACACTTTGAATTTTAAGATTCCATACCTGCTGCTTAAATATTTATCTCCCCTAGCTTCTACTTCTAGCCTAGAAGAGAGCATGGTACCTCCATTAAATCTTGGGTCTTGCCACAGCCTCCCTGGACTGCTCTCAGCATTGTGACTTTGGCTAAAGCACTTGTAATGAACATTTAACATTCTAACTGCTTATAATCTAACTCTTCCCCAATCTTGGAGTATTTTCTATCCTATGAATGTTGCTGAGGAACCTGAGTCTAAGGATAGAAGCTGAAGGAGCTGATGTTGCTCTTGTGACCTCTGTAGTAGATAGAACTTGGTCCCATGGACCTACAAACCAGTGACATCTCTGTGAGCCTTGAGCAGAAACATCAGGACAGGAGCAAAGCTCTCTTCTCTACCCCAGTTTTCTGGGGTTTATTTGGGTTTATTAGTATTATTCAGTACTATCTAAACCTGTCTCTTTAATAAACCCAATAATCATCTTTTGATATCTTTTTTTTCTCTCTAAATCAGATGTTTTTACCTTTCCAGTTGGTTAACATTACCTTCAGTCACTTCATTCATAAAATGAGAATCAGTAATTCTCCCAGTAGGAGGTATGATTATTCATTGAAAGAAGACATAGAATGCTTGAGGGAGCCCCTGAGTTAAACTTTCTTAGCAAAATTATCATTATTGTTGAGGGAAGTTTCACAAAAGCTGTAAAAGCTCACAACAGCACTGAGGAGGATACTAATCTTATGCTATGGGAACGTAGGTCCACTAACATCAATTATCCACAATGGATGTAAGTTGTAAGAAGAGCATTAAACAAGCACAGGTACAATTCAGGGGACTTATGAAATAATAAGAGCTGAGGTCAGTGAAAGAAGATTGTGATAAAAGGTACAAAGGTGAAAATTGATTCTGATGTTTAAGGGTGCAGTAGATGGCACACTTATAATGTCCTCCCTCAGGAGGTGGAGGAAGGAACAAGTTGAAGAGCAGCCTGAACTATGCACCAAGGCCCTATCACCCAAATGCTCCAAAACAAAATAAAAGTACAGGAGAAGTGAGATGTTGGCAAAGAACATTGAAAACAACAACAACAACAACAAAAAACTAGTGGTTTAGAAAAACAACTAGACAAAAAACTTAAGAAAATAATATTTCTAGAAAGAACTAAAAGAAATTAAAACAAAAATCCAAAAACTTGGTACAGGTGCAGGAGCAAGGTATTTAGGAATGATTGATGAAAGCCAGGATTCAATCAGCTCTCATTGGTGAGAGCCACTGCCAGCCACACCATGAAGGGGACTGTGAAAATGGATGTTCAAGGAGAGCAAGGTGCCTGATGTGGTCAGAGAAGTTTTAGGATCTTATACGTGCAAAGGAGACACTTTAGCAACTTCAACTAAGAAGAGTTGAAGGCAAGTTAGAAGGGAGGGAAATGAAAGAACAAAAGAAGAAATGAGAAAGTAGGTGAGATGAAATAAAGCATAGACATTCAGCAAACCTGAGAAAAATGCGAGCCAAATAAAAGAAATGGGAATTGGAGAAAGGAAAAAGGGCATGTAAGGGAGAGAGTGAGGAAGGGAAGTTGAGTCACACATCACAGCAAGAAGAGCATCCTGGAATCATGGGGGTGACTAACAGAAAGGGTGTTTAAAATGTATATAAAACACAGCTCTAATTCAGATCTCCAAAACACTGGGGGGAAATCACATCAGGTTTTAATTGCCATCAGTATCAGCTAGTTACATTTACTGCATTTATAAACAGATATCTTTTGGCAAGTAAATAAAAAAGGCCTCCACCAGACATGAGATTCTGGGCTTCAATCCATTCACTCTGTGAATTAATTGACTTTATTTGAACTCTACTGTTTGCAGTTAGAGAATTCACTGTGAACATGTTGTACATATCTCAGATATCAAATAGCAAATGCACTGCAGCCAGATCCTGAAATTGAGCCAGAAATCTCTCATTAATCAAACAGGGGTTTCTCTATGATTAGGAAAGACAACCAAGAGTAAATAAATGAAATAAACAGCTACATTCTTACAAACAGTTTCCACATTTCTCCTGTTGCTTTGGAAGACAGGACTTCACTGGAAACCAAGTGAGTATACTCACTCACAAAGGGGAGGCACGATATCCAGAATCTGCCTTCAAAGTACCATTTGCTCCTAAAGCCCCCTTTCCAATATGTTTTTCATATTTTATTAAAGCCGTCATTTGGCAGCAAGAAATCCAATAAATTGGCTGTTTTCTTCACTTATAACAAAAACTACATTTACTCTTTTGCTATGTGTGAGAAGTTCCTTTTAAGCTGACAAGACCACGGAATTTTATTATCATGTTTAACTTTTATGTTTATGTTTGATTAATATTATGTTTAATATCTAAAACTAATACATAGTAAAAGGTTTAAATACCTAGTATTCTAGCCAAGTTTGTAGGGGCTTGAAAAAAAAAAGTACTTTGGGCCTTCCTTTATCAAATTAAATGGATAATATATAGATAGGTAGATATATGCATACAGATATTGTGTGACTTTTTCTGGGGAGACTTGAAAATAATCTGTTTACTCCACATAGGGCATCACTCACAGACCACAGAAATTATTCCACCCAAGGATAGCTTAGTAAGCTAATGAGCTTATTGGAATTATTTACAGGAGTATAAATGAGAGGTCACTTATAGTAGACTGGGCAACTCAAAGCTAGCTCTGTCACTGGAAAGCACACCTCGGCATGGGTGACCACTCACCACATATCTAGAGATCCCTGCACAACTAGCAAGAAGCTTCATAAGTCAATGTTCCCTTTGACTGTGCAGTCCTTATTGTTTATTTAACCTAGGGGAAAGACCTTGTGAGCCGACAAAATTCCTGAGACTAGTGAGTTACTGTCTTCCTGAGCCTTAAGTTTCACTGGCTTCCCAAGTCTTACGTTGCTTTTTCTCCAGGATGTTTCAATTCAGAGAGGACTGGTACACATCAACAAAGATAAATAGATATGGCTAGATGCAATGGGATTGGTAAATTGCTACAATAAGAAATAGAGAAGGCTAGTTACATGGTAGATTAGTAAATAGTAGAAGAGGAGGAAGAGAAGGAGGAAGGGGGAGAAAAGAAGGAAGGAAAAAGGAAGGGATCAACTAAGGAAAGAAGGAAGTCTCAGATCCCTGTGAGAGACTGGAAAACCAGTCTTAGAGCAGTAGCCACAGCTAACGGCAGGATGTCATTAGAAGACATTTTATTGCTATATTCCTTTAGCAGAACAGTAGTAGTGTGTTTTTCCCTGGGGCTAGTGATTTATCAGGCTCTTGACTACTTAGCAGTCAAGTATGGGTTCCAGGTTAAAAAGTAGGCCGTGATCCAATCAAAAAATATTTACTCTCATAACACAGGAATGTAAAATGATGAAACATGAAGATTTGAAGTTTTGATTGGTCTTTTAAAAATATTAAATGGCAACCAAAATTTTTAGCCTTAAATTATAAGCACAAATACTTTCCAAATGAATTCTGTTAAAATTTTAAGGAATAAAAAGTTTATTATTGGGCAAGCATTTTAAGTGTAGAAAATATAAAGCTATCCTTATCATCTTGTGAAATTAACAGATATTTTGTACAAAACATGATAGAGTGAGAAAATGAAAATATAAGTCAATTTCAATTTTAAAAGTAGACACAACGCCCACACAAAAATCTATACAGAAATATTTACTCCTACTTCATGCCTAAATACTCAATTATTAACTGAATTAATATAAAATACTTTTACAAGTCTTACAATGAAATACTAGTGAATGACAGAAAAAAAACAGATTTTTAAACCATAAAGCAACAATGATTCTCACATGAATACTGCAAGTTAAAGAAACCAACCTACTGGCTTTATGCTGAATCACTTAATTCATAACATATTTCAGAAAGGCAAAGGATAGAAAAAGGAAAAGGATTACTGGGCATCAGGGTTTGTGGAGGGCAAGAGTTGACCAGGTGAAACACAGGAATCTTTCTGTATCTTATTACAGTTATGGATTCATGTCACTATGCAATTGTCAAAAACAATATCTATATCTTAGTATCCTAGAGAACATATCACTTCATATCACTTTAATATCCATATACATATGAACATTAAGCACATTAAGATATATATATATATCTTGGGCTCCAAAAGATATATGTATCTTTTGGACAGAATATAAACTGCCCCAAAGTATCTATCTATATATAGATGTACAACACTCACTGAAAATGAACTGGCATAAAGGTGCTGACCAAATAACTAAACATGTTAGGAAATGACTAGGGTCCTTAAGACTGAGAACATAAGCACCATTCTCTCATTGGGCAAGAGTTAAGAGTTCACAATTCTGAAGCTACTGCACATAAATACTGTGATTAAACAAATTTGGAAATGAACACTAGATTATAGAGTCCCATTAATCACTGCTAACAGTGAAGTGACAGAGTAGCATGGGGGAAACCCTATAATCAACCATGTATTCTAAGTTGGTTGATTATTATATTTTCATATATATAATAAATTCACATTTAATATAATAAATATAGAAATATCTGAAATAGATACATACAATTCTATATACACATGCAGACCAAGATTAATATACAGAGATATACTCATCAACTATGCCTGTATAAATGATCTGGAAGTACTGCTATGAAAATAGAAGTGAGAAGATCCCAAATCAGAACAGTGTTCTCTAATATTGCAGAAGATATCATCCTCAGATAGTGGCCAACTCTATGACTGGTATAGGACATACAAAGGAAGCCTGCAGTACCAAGTAAAATGGTGTAAAATGAGGACAAGAAGGAGAATATATAGTTCTGTGAATGCACAAGTACACAGTGATGGAAATACGTTGAAGGAACACAGGAGCCAAGTGATCCTAATATCCAAACGTGGAATGATTTGAAGAACAAAAGAAATAAGTAGCTTTAGATTATAATACAAAGAATAAAGTAAAAATCCACAAATGCATGACAATATAGATAAGTATTAACTACATGAATGAATGAATGAATGAATGAATGAATGAATGAATGAATGAAGTGAATAAACAATCAAGATCCAAACCTACCATTCAGAGAAGTTTCAACTAATTTGGGTGGATACTGTTCCTCCAAGGACTGATGATTAAGACTACAATCCATAGCTCCAGAGAAGCTAGCTAACAAGAAGGACTCTAAGATGGACACATGGATCACCCTGGGAAAGGGAAATAGGTGAGATCTCCTGAGTAAACTGGGAGTAAGAAGTGGCAATAGAGGGTAGGGAATGGGGGATGAGAACATAGGGGAAGGGCATGGTTTAGCTGGAACAGAGATGGAGTGGGAGGGCAATGAAAGAGATACCATGATAGAGAGATATCATGGGAATAAGGAGAAACCTGGTGCTAGAGAAGCCCCCAGGAATCCACAAGGATGACCACAGATTAGACTACTAGCAATAGTGGAGAGGGTACCCGAACTGGCTTACCCCAGTAATCAGATTGGTGAATACCCTAACTGTCATCATTGAGCTTTCATCCAGTAACTGATGGAAGCAGATGCAGAGATACACGACCAAGCACCAGGCTGAGTTCCAGTAGTCCATTTGAAGAGAGAGAAGAGGGATTCTATGAGCAAAGGATCATGATGGGGAAACTTACGAGACAATCAAACCAAGCTAGTGGAAACTCATGAACTTCAGACCAATAGCTCTGGAGCCTCCATGGAACTGGACTAGGCCCTCTGCATAAGCAAGACAGTTGTGTAGCTTGATCTGCTTACACTCCCCCTGCCCCCGGCAGTAGGATCAGGATCCGTCCCTGGTGCATGAGCTGGCTTTTTTGGAGCCCATTATCTATGGTGGGACACCTTGCACAGCCTTGATGCAGGGGGAGGACTTGGACCTGCCTCAATTGAATGTACCAGGCTTTGCAGACTCCCCATGGGAGGTCTTACATTTTTGGAGGAGGGAATGGGGCATGGGTTGGAGGAGGAAGGCTGCGGGATGTGGAAGGAGGAAAGAGAGGGGGATCTGTGGTTGGTATGTAAAATGAATTAAAAGTTATTTAATAAAAAAATAACTGATGATTATATCCCAACCTCTTAGGTGTGGACTGTACTTCATGACTTGATTCTATGTCAGTGTAGGAAGGAGAAGGAGGAAGTGATTTGGGGTCCCAAAGCCTAGCAAATACTACCACAACAGATGGGTGAGCTCACTTACGATCTTCAGGAAAGTCATGCTGATAGCAAGAACACTAGCTAGGAGGCAATGATAACAACACTAAATCCTCACAGTCTTGTTCCTGCTGATTAAAAAGTGCAATACAGGGAACATAAGAAAACTTTAAAATGTTAATGACCTGAAAAACACTTGACTATACTCTTCAAAGCTATCAAGTTTATCTAAGCAAGCAAATTTGTATCATAGTTGAGAGGAGATTAACAAATATGAAAACTAAATATAATTGGCTATTATGGAATAGTGAAAGGATACTACAGAAAAATTAATGATATGTAAAAAGAAATATGGAGTGAAATTAGCAGCCTGAAATCCACACAGCTCATCATTTGTAACAAATATACCATCCTAATGTCAAATACTGGCCATAGGATGCAGTGTACATAGACACTCTGTACTATATTTGCAAATTTTCTGTAAATATTAAACAAGTATTATCAAAGTTTCCAGAAAGAAGAAAATTATAAAATTCAAAGTAGAAATAAATAAAATAGAAACTAAAACACAATGAAAAGAGCAACAGAATGAAATGCAGCTTTTGTTGCTTTCTTCTGGGTTTTATCTACATGGAACATCCAGTTCCATCACTTTACTTTCGGGCCTCAGAAAGAAAAAGTTGGCAAACCATTAGCTGGATCCACCAAGAATAAAAGAAAGAAAACCCAAGTAAACAAAATAATGTATGAAAACTGAAAGGGAGATATTACAACTGGTTATAGAAACACAAGAGTAAAAATTTTAAATCTAGAATAAATGGAAGAATTTTTAGAACATACTACTTAAATCAAATCATACAGGAATTGAAGACCTTTAAGTAAAGCAACAGTGAGTAGGATTGTATTGAATTGTTGATTAAAAGAGTTCCATTGGGGAAAAAGGGGACCCAGAAACTCACGGCTTCACTGTTGGGCTCTGCTATGTATTTAAAGAAGACATAAATGCCGTTTCTTCTTAAGAAATGTATGGGGTTTTTGTTGTCGTTTTTAATGGCACTGGACAGGCAAACTGTTCTGAGCGGGCATGTTTTGGAGTTGGCACACCCCAACATCTACCCCATCTATGACCTGCTGGAGTATTTGAAGGGACTAATCCCAAAGAACCATAGCCTCAGGATCTACATGAGTGGGGTCAACAGCAGGATATTGGATAGGAATGGCAGTGGGGGTCCAGTGTTGATGATGTATCAAAGCCAGAGGCCTTGAACCTGACCAACAACTCATTACACAATGAGCATTTGCAGGTAATGCTGTTTGGACAAAAGAGTCTACTGGATGATACACTGCAGCTCCCAATTGCCACTAGATGAATGAAGAGGCAATGGAGAGGCAGGAAAGATGGAAGAACAAAGTGTTTTCCTCTTTTTTTTAATTATGATATATTTTATCTTATTTTTATTCTATTTTAGCTTTCCTTTGGAGAGGCACTATAAGAGTGAGGGGCAGATACAGAAGAACTGGGAGATGAGCAGGACTGAGGTGTATGATTTGAAATTCCCAAAGAATCAATTTAAAAAAGAAGAAATGGATTTTAAAAAATAGAAAAGCAAAGAATTCATTGAATGTAGTTCATTCATATATATTCAGTCTACATAGTCAGCATTAACCTGATATGTATGAAACCAATGACAAACACATACACACACAAAATCTAAAAGTCAATGTCCTTGATGAGTATAGACATGAAAAGTCTTCAACAAAATGCTATCAAACAAATTCAACAGTATATTAATAATGTGTTGCACAAATTTCTAAAGATCTTGTAGTTTTAAAAAAAAACTCAGAGCCAGATATTGGGGTAAATGCTGTAAGATCAGAAACAAAGGAACAAGCCACAGCTATTTCTCACCTCACCAACTCCACAAATCCTCTGACTGAATGTCTCTCAGTCCTCAACTAAAAGGGGTCCAGCTGAAAAGGACTTTAGTTCCTGTCTCCTCATGCCTTATATACCTTTCTCCACCCAGCCATATCACTTCCTTCCTAGTGCTGGGATTAAAGGTGTTTGTACTTCCCAAATACTGGTAGCAAAGGTGTGAGATCTCAAGTGCTGGGGTTAAAGGTGTGTGACTCTCAAGTATTGGGATTAAAGGTGTGAGCCGCCACTGCCTGGCTCTGTTTCTCTCCTAGATTGAATCAATCTCATGTAGTCCAGAGTGGCTCTAAATTCACAAAAATCCAGATGGATCTTTGCCTCCTAAGTGCTAGGATTAAAGGTGTGTGCCACCACTGCCTGGTATCTATGTTTAATCTAGTGACTTGTTCTGTTCTCTGATCTTCAGGCACATTTTATTAGGGTACACAATATATTACCACAATAATGATCCACAATGAAACAGTAGCATTCATTTCAGGCATACAAAGAAGTCTATATACATACAAATCAATAAATGTGATATACCACACCAGTGGAGTGAAAAATAAAAAATTATCATCTCAGTGTATGCACAGTGATATATCTGAAAAGATTGTGCTGGCTAGTTTTATGTCAACTTGACATACAAACCAGAGTTATCAGAAAGGAAGGAACTTCAATTGAAAAGACACTTCCATAAGATCCAGCTATAAGCATTTTCTTAATTAGTGATTTATGTGGGAAGGTCCAGCCTATTGGGGGTGGTTCTATCCTTGGGCTGGTGGTCCTGGGTCCTAAGGAAGCAGGCTGAGCAAGCCCAGGGAAGAAAGCTAGTAATAAGCACTTCCCAATGGCCTCTACATCAGCCCCTGTGTCCTGGATCCTGCCCTGTTTGAGTTCCTATCCTGACTTCTTTCAATGACAGTGCTGTGGAAGTATAAGCCAAATAATCCTTTCCTCATCGACTTGTTTCTTGGTCATGGTGTTTCATTGCAGCAATAGTAACCCTAACTAAGACAGAAATAAATAAGTTTAACCTGATTTAAACACTGTACAATTTGTACATATTATAAAACATAACATCTAATTCAATAAATAAGTAAAATTTTACATTTTTGTCTCATTTTAAAAAGTATTTTATTGCAAAGTTTTATTTTTAATTCATACACTAATTGTATTTCAATTTAAAATTCAAGATAAAAAAGTGGAGACCATTCTCATACATTTTTATATAACATTTATGATTTTGATTTCATGATCATTCTTTCCATATGTTTATTTAATTATGTATGTGTTTAAGTATTTGTTTGTTTGTTTAGTCTTCTCTCATTTGATATATCCGGACCACAGTTTCCCCTCCCTCTACTCCTTCAAGTTCCCCTTTTTGTAGGACTCCTAACAGTCGGAGTTGGGGTATCTCTGACTCTTTTACCTGCTCCGGGGACACTTTTCCTCCTTCTGGGTTGCCTTGCTCAGTCCTGAGATGAGGTTTTATTCCTAGTCTTATTGTATATTGTTATGCTGTATTCAATTCATATTCTTGGGAGGTCTGTTGTCTTCTAAAAAGTTAACATTTTTACATGTCCATATATAAATATATATATATATATGTGTGTGTGTGTGTGTGTGTGTGTGTGTGTGTGTGTGTGATCTAAATGAAATTGCCAAATATTGGGGGATATTAATTTTTAATCTTTTCATTTTGGATGAATCTGTCTATTTACTAGTAAAATGAGTTTCTGGCAGGCAGCATTTGGTTGGCTTTTTTCTGACATTCAACCAGTTTATATCTTTTAGTTTGAGTATTTAATTGATTGATATTCCAGGTCTTTTTTTATAAATAATAAGATATTCAGGAATTTTTGCTCATTTTTGTGACATTTTTGGTTCATCTTCTGTTGTATTATTTCTTGCTGTTCATCTTTGTAATTTAAGAGTTTCCTATATTGTTTATCTTTTACTGTTTTTCTTTCTTTTTACCCCAATGGTGAATTCTTTTTAATATCTGTGTGTATTTTTATGATATTAATTATTGTCCTTTCACTTCTAATATAAAACTTGCTCAAGCATTTCTCAGAAGACCAGAATGCTGGAGGTAAATTTCCACTTTTGTGCTAACTTTCAAAGGAAATGAAATCAGCATTTCAAATATCTACAGTCAAATGCTATTTATTTTTATTTATTACAGAAATATTCTTCAATAGCCAAGATGTGGGATTAAAGAGCTACTCATTATTAAATGAACTAGTATATAAAATATAATGTATTTATGAAAGTTATACTATTTAACTATAAAAAGAACAAAGCCTGGACCTTCATAGTATAATGGATGTATCTAAAGGACATTATATTAAGTGTGTTTTCTAAATTGTATGCAGAAACTAAAAAAGTTGATCTTATAGAAGGAAAGAGCAGAATAGAGATCACTGAAAACTGGAGAGGGTAGAGTAGCAAAGTGAAAGAGACAACTTTGGTGCTAATGGACACTATAATACATTTGAGTAGGAGATATGAGTTGCAGATGTCTACAGAATAATAGCATAAGTAATTTAGCACAAATTATTGTGATTTTTTGAGAGCTACAAGGGCTAAGTCTATAGTTTCTCAATGGATATGTTAATGGCTTCATTTTACCATTACATGTTTTATAAATGTATAAAACTATCATATATGCTTCATTAATATATAATTGTTTACCAATAAAGTTGAAGTTAAAAAATAAGTACCTTGTTCTTATAGGTCTATTCCAGGAACACAAAGTGAGCTATAAAAAAAATGATTAATATTTTTACTATACTAATTGACAATAGAGAAAAATTAGAGATGGAATTTTTGTTGTAGCACCACTGCTTGTCATAGCAAAATAAATATAACATTATAAATTAAATTAAATAACCTAAGGATCTACATTAATATTATGAATGGATATAAACTGGTCTCACCTATACAGAATGGAATACTATGCAGCAATTTGAAATAAGTCTATATTTATGTATAGGCAAAGAAACATAATTAAAACTTTTGATGATCAATCATAAAATCAAATGATAACACTAACTAATTTATAAAACTTTCCATTTGTCTTAGTTAGGGTTTCTATTGCTGTGAGAAGACACCATGACCATGGCAACTCTTATAAAGTAAAACATTTAATTGGAACTGGCTTACAGTTTCAGAGGTTTAGTCTGTTATTGTCATGGAAAGAAGCATGGTGGCATGCAGGCAAACATGGTGCTGGAGAGGTAGTTGGGAGTTCTACATTTAGAACCACAGGCAGTAGAAGACTGTGACCCACACAGGGTATAGCTTGATTATATAAGACCCTAAAGCTTACTTCCACAGTTACATACTTCCTCCAAGGCCACATCTCCTAATAGTGCCATCCACTATGGGCCAAGAACTCAAACACATGAGTCTATGGGGGCCATTCCTATTCAAACAACCACACCATTCAAAAACACAAAAAATACCTACATTTTTTAAGATAATATTATCACTCTTTGTTGGGTACTAATAAATTTTTACTTCATACATATTAATCTGTTTAACTCATCAAATAGTCATGTACAGTCAAATGTGTCCCTGAATTAATTTATACTCCAATGTCTAAATTTACTGTTTCCTTTGAGTCTGATGATTAGAAGAACACATCGACTAGATCATAGTAGTGTAATTGAAGCAATAGGAGATACTGAATGTTTGATAAAAAATGAGGAATAACCCACTAAAACAACAAAACCTAAAACCTATCAAGATTGATGATGAATGGGAACCCCACTGAGGATAATGATTACTTTAAAGCTATGTATATGATGTCTGTTTGTTTTTAAGAGCCAACATTGAAAAAGAAATCTGTTTGCCGCTCAATCTTACATACTTATGTATTTTAAGACATGGTTTTTGGTTTTAGTAATCAGAGATTTTGTTGGCTAGAGTCTTTGTTGGCTAGAGATCCATGAGCCTTTTCTGAACACACCTGAAAAATACTGCTAGACTCTTATCCCTGCAGACTCACTTAATATTCACTCAGACAACTGCCTCAAAGTACACAGTCCTGAACTGTGCTTGAATTTGTTGACTGGATGTTCCCCAGAGCCTGAAGGTCAGTTTAACACCTAACATTCTCTCTACACCTACTAAACAACTCCATTTCCAAAGCTCCACTTCTCTTGTGTTTGGTTCTCTCAGTTATGGCATTTGTGTATCTCATGCCTGGATTTCTATCCTCACACCTGTACATCTATGTACAACTCCAAAAAACACTGAGACTTTGCTACATACCATGCACTACCACTGGTACTGAACACACAGGGATAAACAAAATACTAATTAATCCTGAAAACAAACTTCTACAGTTCAAGAAGTAATATTTTAAAAGTGTTAGGAATATATAAATGACTACAATAGCTACATGTATTTGTACAGAGCTTCTCATATTAAGGTAGCAACATAACTACAGGGCATTAATCCATTCCATAGTTGACTACTATGAAATGTGCTTGCAAAGAGTCAGATTAATGAATACTGAGAGGGAACTCCTTTCCCCCAGAGTATTAAAAGTTGGAGAAGCTGTTGTGCTATCAGAAATCATAATCGTCATCTTCTCTCACTTATACAGAAAGATATAAATATTTGTCAGAATGACCTGAGTCACTGCAACCAGTACTCCAACATGTCTATAACTTAACATGTTAAAAGTTTATACACCTCCTGCTTTAGAGTAAAGGCATTCAAAAGGAGCAGATTGGAAAACATTCCATACAGTCTTCCTTTGTATCTGTATTCTGCTCTGCTTTGGGGTTGTCTCACTGTAAAGGAAATAAAAGGGTGAGAAAGCGAGCACTTTCAGCACCATGGCAAGGCTTGATGTACACAAATCACTTTCATCCATTATTTTTTCCCTAGTGAGAAGTGGTCGCATGATTCTAGGTTCTGGCAAGACAGCACTCTGTAATATCTGCTGGGTGGATATGTTCCTGTAGTAGGAATCTTAAAATGTCTTATTAATAAAAACAGTACCAGTTTTTGGGGTGAATGCTGGAAGATCAGAGAAACAGAACAAGCCACAGCCACCTCACCTCGCCAATTCCTCAGCTGATCCTGTTTCCTCAGACTGGAAGCCTCTGTTTCCTCATCCGAATTGATCTCAGTTGAACTGCTGCTCAAAAGCCTAAATGCTTAACCAGGCTCCAGTTCCTGGTCCTCATGCCTTATATACCTTTCTGCTTTCTGCCATCACTTCTTGAGATTAAAGTCATTTGACACCATGCCTGGCTGTTTTCAGTGTGGCTTTGAACTCACAGAGATCCAGGTGGATCTCTGCCTTCGGAATGCTAGGATTAAAGATGTGTGTTCCACCATTTTCTGGCCTCTATATCTAGTGGCTGTTCTGTTCTCTGACCTCAGGTAAGTTTATTAAAGTGCATAATATATTGGGGAACACAATATCACCATATGTTCCAGTTACACAACTGAGTAAAAGGCCTTTTGAATGAGATTGTACAACTGTTTCAAACCAATGAAATATCATAAGTATGGGAAGCTCCATATATGATCCACAGTAGTTAAGCAAGCATGTGTGCATCTTCTTTTTCCCCTTCTCTTAAGTAGAAGGTACTTGAAGAAGACTAAGCAAAAAGAAGTTACACTGGTTGCTGGTCATTACATTGAAAACATTCTGTCAGTCAGGAATGCTTGAGCTGGACTACATTATAAACAAGAAATAAAATGTTCCCACATTCACCCACTAATACTTTGGATTTGTTTATTACAACTGCAAATTCCCTAAATGAATGCACTGGTTAGTTTTTGTCAACTTGACACAAGCTAGAGTCACCTGGGAAAAAGAAACTGCAATCATCTGAGAGGCAATCATCTGTCATTGATTGCCAATTGACACACAAGGAGCCAGGCCACTGTGGGTTGTGCCACACTGAGACAGTTGAGCCTGGGCTTTATGAGAAGGGAAGGTGAACAAGGCTGGGAAACAAGCCAGTAAGCAGCTTTCCACCATGGTCTCTGCTTTAGTTCCTGTGTCCAGGGTCCTGCCCTGAGTTCTGAATTTGGCTTCTCCCGATGATGGGAACATGTAAGCCAAATAAACTCTTTCTTCCCCAAAGCTGCTTTTGGTCAATGTTTTATCACAGCAACTCTAGAGAAACCAATTATAAGAGTGACTAATACTTTGTGACTTTTGTTACTAAAACCTCAGTAAAAGAATCAGTATTTTGTAAGTACAGAGACTCAGACAACAAATACTATATACATATCTATTTATAATTTCTTTGGCTTTTTGGTATTGTGGAAAGTTGCTGACTTAATTACTCCTCACGTGATTTCTTCCTTTGAAGAACCCTGGCAGTCTGTGTCACTATTTCTGCTCCTGTTCATATGAAAAATGACAACCATGTTAAGCCAGCACTTAGTATAAGGGAAATTAAAACCAAAAAAAAAAGTGTGATTTTTCTATAGCATGTTCTCCCACTTAGTTGGGTGGTTTTGTTTTGTTTTGTTTTGTTTATTCAGATCTTTTCTTCCCCAGCTCTTCCCTGTAGTCAAGGCTGCCTTGTTATAGAACCTCAGTAACTTAATTTAAATATAACTTACTCAACTGTTCTCTTTACAAGAAATATGAATATGTACTATAGTGAAAAGCATGGATCATTGAAAGTCTGAAAACAAATACACATAATTTTGAGCTACATTAGGATTAGAGGTAAGACAATCTGTTCTAGTCAATAGAGCCTCCCTTAGCAAAATACCACACCGTGAACAACAGAAATTTCTTCCAGTTCTGGAATTTGACGTCATGGTATTGGCAGGTTGGGATCCTCCCAAGGCTGTTGTGGATGCCCCCCACCTTCATCCTCACTCGCATCTCCTACTACTTGTCTAAGGACATCACTCATTTCAGACAAGAGCCTCACACTTAGGACCTTACTTAACCTTACTTTTCTTTCTAACAGTCTTTTCTCTAAATACAGTTACAGTGGAAGTTAAAACTGTCACATAAATTTATGAGACATAAGTTATTCCCTCAAATCCTTAGGAATCACTCTAGGAAGACATACAACTTAAGGTAAAACCTGCCATCTCTATAACATCAACAAACAGCTGATATTATTGGTGAAGCAACATTTGTGCCTCCCTTCTCCTGATGACTGATGAAAGATCTAGAATGACCCAAGTTTATTCGTGAATTTATCCACTGTCATAAAAGCTAAAACAGTCCTTGAGTATCTAGTGTATTGATATTAAAATATGATGGAGTATGAATGCTGATTGGGATACTATCAGCTGTAGGAGTTTGTTCCAATTATTGAGTATCTTAGAACATCAGGTCATTCATCTTTAAAATCAGAAAAAATAATGCCTATTTTATAGAGTTGGGTCAAAAGAAATGAACGTGAGTCATATAAAGATTACTTTCTTATTGTTACTGCTACCTGTTTACCACAGTCTAAGTATCTTGAGGCATCATTCATTCATTCTTTTGTGGATCTAGAAATCAGAAACCTGAGATGATTCTTCTGGAGCAAAAATAAAGTGATTGATAAGATTTTCCCTGTGCATCTCTGAAAAATAATTCATTTCTGGCCTTAGTTAGCTCCCTGAAATGGTAACAGTCCTTGACTCACAGTCAATGTTTCTATTTCAAGGCCTCTCCTTTCTGGCATCTCACCTCTGTCTTACAAAGATCCTTGTTATTATATTCTGCCCACCTGGATGGTCCAGGTTCTCCTTGTATCTTCATGGGGTCTGGAAAATATGACATAGTTATATGTTTGGGCCATTGTTCAACCTACTATTTGTGGCTTATTATGGATTGGAATGAATATTAGTTGAGTCTGCCTGCAAAATGTTCCCTTTAATTCATGAATGGAAATGTGGCTGTTTACGTTATAGCTCATACTCCTCCTTTTCTCCTTTAATAGAAGCATGTAGCCAGGCTTTTGACATATCCAGAATAGAAGGAAGATTCTCTTTAGTTCACTGATGCTTGACTTGGTCATGTGATTCTCTTGAAACAAGGTTTTAAATGCGTATCATTATATTTTCTCTTGAGAAAAGGATGCACTAGATATCTTGTATATCTAACTCATATTCTGAGCTTGAACTGCCCTGGACAGTGATTAGCAAATATAAAGTGTTTATTATGCTAAGCATCTGAAATATGTCTCTTATTTGTGACTATTGTAGGAATAGTTCACTAATTAAAGTATCCAATTTTTCCTTTGGGTAATCCTCAGGTTGAGTTCCTCAGAAGCAGACCTTCTCCTAAGAACTTATGCAAACATGATTTATGAAAACATACTTCCCAGGCCAATCAACAAGTGTGTGGCTAAATATAAACAGGAATGATGTAATGTCATAGTCCCAAGTAGATTAATTTAGTGCACCTCTACAAATGGGTATTCTGGGGATACTTTAGATTACACTTCAGAGAACTGTCTCCATCAAGAGAAGGAAGCAGGACTATTTATATCTTGCTCCTACCATCCCTCATAATGGTTGTCTTTAGGAAATGTAAGTCTTCTGGCTCTGCATAAATACATGCCAAGCATGCTCTGGTATCCTGAATCAGCACAAACAGAACAGTCAAATGTTGTTTGTAATCCTGAGAAATAGGAGCAGAATATTAATGACATCTACCAGCCTACACCTCTCCATCCATGAATTCTGGTCAAGTGGATTCTACTCGCACATTCAGGGTGGATGTACTGTCTTAATCTGGGCCAATCAGGTTATTCCATCCCCCAGTTTGACCAATCAGCATATTCCATCCCCCTAGCTTCCTTTGTAGATCAAGGGTGAGTTCATCTTTTAATTAACTCTTTAAAAAACACCATGGGAAATTTCATGGGTTGGCTAGAAGAAAGTAACTGTCCCAGTACAAAGTAGCCACGGTAGTAGTTGTATGACTCTCTTTGCCTAGAAATAGAGACAACCAGAAATTGTTAGCAGAGAAGGCCCAGGAGCAAAGCCTGCTGGGAGCCTCTGGGGTCAGCAATAGAGGAATCATGTACTAGTCACAGTAAGTGTATGACAAATCATCCACTATTTGTCCAATTTATAGGGTATTTCCTAGAGACCTTGGAAATCTTGATAAAGGCAGATTCTTTCAGCCATTAAAGTTTGGTAATCTAAAACCCAGACTATTCAGTCTCTTTACAAACTGAATTTTCTGGGACAAATAAATATTGGGTATTAATAACTACTATTTAATAAAAAGAATGTAAAGTAATCCCACTTTATAGTTGATAAATCTGGGACTCAGAGTCCAGACTGCCTAATCTGGGAGTCTGTTGGGCTGAGTTTTAAATCCATATCTGCCTGGTTCAACATCCATTCACTTTCTACAGATAGCATTTTGATTGTTTTACCTAAAATAACTAGGAAGGTCAAATATGACCAAATATTGCTCGCTGTAGGACCCTATGAACATCTTCAACACTACTTTTAGAAATTTTACTCATCTTTGAAGACACTGCTCAAATTATGTTACCTTAAAAGTAGTTTTGAAAAATTAAATAACATAAGATATGAGGATGTTTCTACCACAATTTCTACAGTATACTATGTGAATAATAAATATTTACATCTACTTGTAGATTATTAAAAGTAAACAAGTAGCCCAGTGGTGGCAGCACACTCCTTTAATCCTGGTACTCAGAAGGCAGAGGCAGGCATATCTCTGTGAGTTCACAGCCAGGATGGTCTACAGATTGAGTTCCAGAACAGACAGGGATGTTACACAGAAAAACCCCATCTCAAAAAACAAAACAAAACAAAAGTAAAATAATTGTGAATTTGTCTTTACAAGCTCATTTCTAGATTATTCCAGTGAACTATATATTTCAATATCAGCACTCTCGGCTTATCTTCCTTACCTGTGTAAGCAAGGGTGAAGAAAATCAGCAGTATTGCTTCACTCCTTTCTAGCTCAACAGTTAATCCAGAGACTCAAAAGCACTTAGGGGCAAGTGTGGATGGAAGGAGAACATCTACGATGTGCCTACTATGTGTT
Organism: Peromyscus maniculatus bairdii; assembly: GCF_049852395.1. NCBI lineage: Eukaryota > Metazoa > Chordata > Mammalia > Rodentia > Cricetidae > Peromyscus > Peromyscus maniculatus. The sequence continues at coordinate 117,898,114 of NC_134853.1, forward strand.
AAGCACAAGATTCAGGATTATGTAAATATTAACTCATTTAACCATCACAATTGTCCTCCTTGAGAATACTATTAACTTTGCCCAGCAGATGAGAAAATTAAGACTCAGAAACAATAAACAAATTGCCCAAAATAACTCAAAAGAACTTTTAGATGGTAGGTGAAGGGAACAAAAAATCCTTTTGGTTGTTGATTATCTGGATTTGGGCAATTAATTTTACATCTTCATGAAAAGTGGCTAAAATGTCTATGGAAACTCCATTTGTGGTAGCTATTACCACAAATTATCAGGCTGGCCTCTTGAACTCACATAGATCTGCCTGCTTCTGCCTCTTGAGTGATGGGATTACAGGTGTTCACCACTACCACCTGGCTACTTGTTTGGTTTTTAAAATCTACAAGTAGATGTAAATATTATTACACAGATAGTATATTGCAGAACTTTTGGTAGTGTATTAGTGACCTGCCTTCTCCTGTACAGGAATGCCACTGACTTGATCCCACCTCTGTCTGATTTAAAAAGCTATACTCTTTGCCCCTCTAGTCTCCTTGCAACTAGGAGAAGGTGACTTGTCCAGGTTTGAGCATGCATTTGTTCACAGTGCAGGGCTAAAACTAGAATATTTATTGACTGGCTAGTTAGTATTTAAATGACTTCCTAAATACATCTCATCTACTAAAGATTCAATTGAAATTATTATCCTATAAGTATTTATAAATATATGACATATGCAGCACTAATAGAAACAGATTAACCCTGCCTCTGTTTGACACTGCACAGGGCACTGAGAGCCACATCTCATGTAATGCTTCTCTTCTGTGGTTGCAACCATAACAACTGTACCAAATGATTCCTTTTGTGCCTGTGATAACATCATAATAGAAAACTAAATCGATAGCATGTTTTCCAACCTAATTATATGCCTTGCATTTCTAAACCAGTCCTAATGAAATACAATAAGTGGTGGTGTGGGAATTAGAAATGGCTGAAAAACAATAGCAGCTTTAAATTGTACTGTTAGTGACAGGGTTAGAAGTCTGAACTCTGCCTCTGTCTGTGAACAATGGCTCCCACTGTGACTATGCCTTCCAAAGCCAAGGGGAGGGGCCTTATCCAAACATACCACCATTCTCAGAAACAAGAATTTTTACAGAACAAGCCATGATTACATGAATTCAGAACCTTATGAGGAGCAAAAGCCAACTGTGCACAAACTTTTCATTTCTCAAGTCACAGGCCACCACCTCACAAACGTGGGGAGACTTTTACACAATATCTAAATTGCTCCTTTCCCTGTTTTTAGAATGATTCATGTTTGTTAGAGCAACCTTGGGATATGTCAAATGATACAAAGGAAAAAAAAAAAACTACAATAACTCCAAACCTCACACCCAGACATGACAAACATTTTCATTCATTTCCTTAAAATCAACACCCATGTTACAAACTTGAAGCAATGGAATAATTTGGTTGGATGCATAGTCAAATGGTTCAGAATAATAAATATCCCACAAATAGTAACATAAAAATTGTTATTTTTAGAAATGTTGAGTTCTTTTTCTGTTTTTCCCATAGCAAGGTGCCACAGATGGTGTGGCCCTAACACAGGAATCTATCTTTCTGGAGACTGTAACTTTAAGACCAAAGAAACCAGCAGGCTTGCTTTCTCCTGAGTCCCTTTCCTTGGACATGTAGAAGGCTGTCTTCTCCCTCTACCTTCAAGTCATCTTCCATTTGCATGTATCTTTGGCTAAATAGCCTTTTTTTTTTTTTTTTTTTGGTTTTTCGAGACAGGGTTTCTCTGTGCGCCTTTCCTGGAACTCACTTGGTACCCCATGCTGGCCTCGAACTCACAGAGATCTGCCTGCCTCTGCCTCCGAGTGCTAGGATTAAAGGCATGCGCCACCACCGCCCGGCCCTTTTCTTTTTCCATTCTTTAGAAACGTATGTGTGTGTTTGCCTACATGTTTAGATGTATACCATGTACATGCCTGGTGTCTGCAAAGGATAGCAGGGGATCCCCTGGAACTGGAGTTACAGACGGTTGCGAGCCTCCATGTGAGTTCTGGAGCCAAACAGGGCCTCTGCAAGTGCATCAAGTGCTCTTAATAACTGAGTCATGTTTCCAGGCTCACATTTTCTCTTTTTATATGGAAACCTGCTATATTGGCTCAGCACCCAGAATAACAACATGATTTCTAATTCAGCATCTATTTGAATACCATGCTTATAAATAGAGTCATAATTTGAATTTAGAATTTCAAAATAACAATCAGGGGAGGACAAAATTCAAGCCTTATCTCTCTACAGCTATGTGTAGCAACACAAATCTGCTATACATGTATGTGTGTGTGTCTAGTAACATAAATATATCACATATCATCCATCATAAAGCCCAAAGTATTTATACTTTCAGCAGGGTCATTCTTTATATACATCTTGATCATAAGGTCTTTCATTTATCCGTAGTAAAATAGTGTGCAAAAGAAGTATCATTTAGTAAGTAATTAATTTATTATTTGAGGGAAATTCATTAATGTTCACTTTATACCACACAGCAAATAAATTCAAATTCAAAAATAATAAATGTGAGGAGGATTAGGGGGAGTAAAAAGGAGGGGTAAGGGGACATTCAAGAAGAAAAAAATTAGGAAATGAACATGAGTCTTATCTGTCTGACCTGTGAATGAGGTGGGTAGTTTGCCTTTAATTTAGTCATTCTTTTAATAAACATTCCTTGACCAGCTATCACATGCTAAGTGTTGTACTAAATACAGCATGGAACATTCTTGTTAGTGCTTATGCACCACAGGACTTCCTCAGATTGCTAAAATGTAAATATAAATTCCCAACACTAGTGTCCTGTTCTATATTGTCCCCATCTATGTGCATCAGCATCACAAGCTGAGCTGCGTGCAGTAAATAGGTCCCCGCATAAGTTATTTTCAAAGCACTCTTGTACATCAGATCCTATTAGAAATGCACAAAGAGGCTGGCTGTTAAGAAGCCCTGGGGGAACCCTGTGTAAGAAACATCCCTAAACAAAGGGAAGGCTGCTGCCTTGATTGCAGCGCTGTACCTGTGTCCTGGCTTGCAGGTTATGCCTGAGCGCTCATCTGTGCTCAGACTGTCTGTCCTGCTGCCTGGGACTGCAAACCCCTGGAGGTTGGTGCACCACATCTGTTCCCTTCATTGTGACCAGTGCGGCAATGAAACACTCATAAAGAGATTCAAGCAAGTGCTTTTAGGAGATAATGATGCAGAAAAGGAGCTCAGCAGGCAGGATCTGTGGGGCCATTGAGAAGATGCCCTGTGTGTGCATCCTGCCTCTGATCAGTCGGGTCCTGTGTCATACATACAGCACGGCACGTGTAGGCAACAGGACCCACTATCCTTTGGACCAATTTGTGTTCCAAATAGAGAAGAGAAATCCTTTGATGAATATAAAAAAAAAGATGATGAGAGAGTTTGAGACTTCGCGGGACACTTCAGGTAGCTGGGACTGGACAGTATTTGGGTTTTCCCCCATTGACTTCCTGAAGAAGGTGACTTTTCTGGGTGCTTCCAAGACAGAGTTCTCTCCAAAAGGCACCGATAGCCCATTGCATCACAGCACAATCTTAGAATCCAGCTATCTTCCCAAAAGAAGTAAAAAATCTTGCTCTTATCTTGAGACTTAAATACCTTAGCCAAAACTTGTTTTTCTAATAAGAAAATTTGTCACTATTGACAGTAAATTAGTATAATTCCCAGATCAACTATTGCTGATTTAAATCAAAATATCTTGACCCCCAAATTCTATTAACTTAATTTTCATAAATATTAACATTGCCTCAGAATTATACTAATACTATGTACTATCCTCCAAAGAGTGTGTATATATATATATATATATATATATATATATATATATATATATATATATATATCTTTAATGCAAGTAAGTCATTTGATTCATGTGACTAATTTCTATTTAGCAGCATTTTTTATTTTTATACTTCTAACTTACTAAAATTATTTTCATGATTATCTCACTGTTTCCCTAGAATACCATACATGAAATCTTTCATTAATTGACTTTTATTTAACTCCAGGTCAGATAAGAATTACTTTTCACATTATTATCTTTCTTTGGAGGCCATTATCAACACGAAGTCTAGTTGTCTGATTTTATTTTGAATATATGTTTTATCAAAAATCACTTTAGTCAATCAATATTTATCAATACTTTTTAACATGTTGAATTTTCATTTTTAATTTTTATTAGGTTACTTCCTCCAAAAATGACTAACTTCCAAGGCATTTTTGCATTTTCTAACTTTATTATTTTTCACCTCTTATTTAGTCAAGTGAAAATTTAGCCATTGTTAACTTATTATTTACAATAAAATCCTCTGTTGCTTCCTTCAGTTGCAAACATCTCCCAAAGAGGTCAGCTGCTGTGCAGGCCTGAACATGTGAAAAGGGCCTACACCCATGCTTTCCTGAAAGTGAGAACTGAGATGTTCTTTTTCTAGCCACCTGGCCACTGAAGTGTAACTAGGTCCTGGAGCCATCCAGTCTCTTCTCTTTCCTTCAGCTCTGATGACAAGGCTTGAAAAGTGAAGATGTTGAAATGAAAAAAAAATGCAGTAGGATCACAAGGGAGGAGCTAGAATAATCATGAAGGTTTTGAATGCCATGTTCATGGCTTTGGCTCTACTCTGGAACTGCTGAGAGGAATGTGTGGCCTTACTTGGGGAACTGCATGTTCAGATTTGAAATTCAGAATGATGTATCGCATTGACAAAAGGTTAATTGTTCTAATTATTATTATTTTTTTTTGTCCACATGACATGGACAAGAATCACCTCTAAAGAAGGAACATCAACTGAGGAATTTCCTTCATCAAATTAGCCGATGGACATGTCTGTTGGGCATTTTCTTGATTAATGAATGATGTGGGTTGTGCCAGCTCTGGACAGGTAGTCCTAGGCTGTATAAGAAAGCAGTCTGAGCAGGCCATGAAAAGCAAGCCAGTAATCTACATTCTTCCTTGATCTCTGCTTTGGTTCTTCCCTCTAGGTTCCTACTTCAAGTTCCTGCCTTGGCTTCTATCAGTAACGGGCTATAAATTGTAAGATGAAATAAATACTTTATTCCTCTAACTTGCTTTTGGTTAGAGTTTTATTACAGCAGTCAAGAAGTAAGTGAGGACAGAAATTGGTGCCAGAGACTGGGATATTGTGACGGACCTGACCATGTTGACTTTGGAGAAGATTTATGGTAGGATTTGTGGAGTTGGGGCTAGAAAAACCCATTGAGTGTTCATATCTTAATGAGCTATTGTGAGAGTGTGCTGTGGATGGCAGAGCAGCAGAAGTTGAGCTGCCCAAGCTCTTTGGAGCTGAGAAGACTGTGAGTGCATTCTGATGACAGTACTTCTGGACGTTGGTTTTACTTGGATTAGATTGTAGCTGTGCTCAGGGTCTTTCTTCTTGGAATAAGACAGTATCTAATTTATTTTGGACTTTACAGGAACCTGCAATTCAGATACTCTCGGTATTTTAAAGGGATATAGAACTTTTAATGTGATGAAAATTTTAAAAGACACTGATACTTCTAAAATTATGAGTTTTATATTATGACAGTAACACCAGATCCTGGGGATAAACAAGAAAAGGCAGATAATTCTTTAATATTGATTAATGCCAGCTCTTGCATCTACCCAGTACTCTCACTCTGCTTTTGCTAGGTTCCTCTCTAGCTTCAAATTTCTCCATACTTCTGGACTGAAGAAATTCCATATTCAAATTCTCTACCTAATCAGATCCAGCATATAAAAAATTTATATAAAATAAACAGAAATAATTTATAATAATAAGACTTTTATTTATTAAGAATGTGCTTTAGGCCAGGCATGGTGACACACATCTTTGAACCAAGCATTTGGGAGGCTAAGGCAGGTACATCTCTGTGATTTTTGAGACCATCCTGGTCTATATAAAGGGTTTATTTCATCATATACACTCCTGTTCATCACTGAGAGATTCCAAGGTAGAAACTAGTGCAAAGACTGTGCAGAAATACTGTTTAGTGGCTGGCTTTCCACGGCTTGTTCAGTTTGCTTTCTTAGACAACTCAGAACCTGGTGGATACTCAGGGATGGCACTTTCCACAGGCTGAGCCCTCCCTCATAAATCATTAATATTGATGTGTCCACAAACCAGTCTTGGTAAAAGCAATTCCTTAATTAAGGTTCCCTCTTTCTGGGTTACTTTAGTTTGTGTCAAGTTGACAAAAAGTAACCAACAGAATGTGCTTAACACAATTTCCTTCCTCTAATCCCACCAGATAATGAAGTTGAGGTCTAGGTTTTCTATTTACTGTTCAATCTTCCCCAACTAGTAAATAGTAAATCCTTAATTTGAATTCAGATTGGTATTAGAGTCCTTGTGTCCTAATTAGATTTACTACTATAACAGAGTACATGAGACTCAATGATTTATGAAACACAAAAAAGCAGGTTGGTTGAGGTATTAGAAAAGCCCAGGAGCATGATATTGACATCTGCTTGGCTTCTGGTTAGAGCCTTGTTCTACTTCAACTCATGGAACAAAGAGACAGCACAAGCAATCACATGTGACAGAGAGCTATGGTTCCTTTCTCCATCAAGCCAATTGAAAGGTAAAGATTTGGGCACTAGCAGCTTTACTGAACCGCTATATTTAATTTTGAAATATGTCCCGTGGATATTCCTGCAATTGTGAATGGATTGCTTGACAGAGAAAAGAAAGTGATCATACTTGGACTCCATTCCACCGACAAAAGGCTCATATGTACATTTTGAAAGAAGCAATTCAGTATGGCTGTGACCAGTGGTCTGAAAAGTCTGATGCTCATGTGCCACATTCCCAGTGAGAGCTTACTGGAATACAAGGGAGAAAGTAACGTGGAGACTGCTTCACTTTAACTCTCTTGCTCTTTGCTATTTGTGGCTTTCTCCTGTGCTGAGCACATCGCATGACCATCATATACTCTTACATCTAGAGTACAACCAAGCACAGGTGGGTTTTTAACAGATTTCCTAGAGGCCTTCACCATGACTGCTTCTCACTAGCCTCTTCTGCATGGTGTGCCTGCTACCTCCTGTTCCACTTCTTCCCTAGGGGCAATTCTGAGACAGAATACACTTTCCTCAGGAAAATGCAACAGGAAAATTACCTAGAGGTATTTCATTAGACCTTTACACCATCGTGTATGTGTATTTGGAGGTAGGTGATTGAAAAAAAAGAGAGAAAGATAATGAGTTTATTAATATGTGCATTATAAAGAACAGTATGGAGATTTCTACAAATATAACACATACATTTGTGCACACACATGAACACATGTGTACACACATACATACATGCACACACATATAAAACTTTCAGTTTTACTATTCTTTCTACCTTTTGCTATAGTTTGAGTAAGGGAACTATTTCCAATTGGTCCATATGTATATGTATACAGCTTTTTTTGTTTTGTTTTGTTTTTTGTTTTGTTTTGGGGGGTTTTCTTTGCAACAGGATCTCATTATGTATCTTTAGCTGATCTGGAACTCTCTATATAGAGCAAGCTAAACTTGAACTCACAGAGATCCACCTGCTTCTACCTTCGAAATGTTGGGATTGAAGAAGGCCACTGCCATGCCCAGCTTAGAGGTTTCATTCTTGATCCTGAACTTTCCATAGCTCCACTTTTCCTACAGAATTTGCCACTTGAAAGGGACTGTTTTGTCGGAAATTAACACTGGCATTTATTTCAGTGATGAGCTACTTTTCTTAGTTAAACAAAGTTCTGAGGTTACCATTCAAGGCTAGCAGTGAAGTTCCATATTTTGCTCACTGTCACAGGCTCCCTTGGTCATTTTCTATGATTCTGAATAAAGAGAGAAATCCCTTGAGGATGGTCAGGATGCAAACTTTCCACCACCATTTAATATTTTTTGCTTCATTTTAATCTATTCCTAAGGTTTTAGCAATTAGAGACTTTTTTCCATCCTCTATAATATGTAGCTTCCTGGCAAACATAACACAAAACAGTGGTTTGTTTCTTAACATAAGATAGTTTCAGGACTATCAGATTTACAGACTTATGGGGTTTGGATGAGAATTTCCCCCACATGTCTCAGGCATTTGAATACTTGGTCCCCAGTTGGTAGCTGTTTGAAGGGGACTAGGAGGTATATGCAGCCTTGCAGAAGGAAGTTCATCACTGGGAGCTAGCTTTGAAGCTTCAAAATACTCCTACAGTTTTGATTTAGCTCTCTCTATCTCTTGCTTAAGGACCAAAATGTGATATATATAAGTTGTCTTTGTCATTGAGTTTTAATAGAGCAATACAAAAGTAATTGATATCGAGCTGGTAAATGCTGTGTTTTCAATGACACAGGAAAGAATGGAAGAGCATTTGAAGACAAATTGATGGAAAATCTGGGTGTCTCAGAGAAGGGAGTGGTTTTTATGGGTACAAAGGCAAAACAAGCTATACTGACATCAATGTAAAGGATTTCTTTGAAAGGATGCAGTAGGATGTTAGATAGATGAAACATTCCCTTGTTCATATTCACGGAATCCTTTGCCTCTTAGCCCTTCGAATATTATTCTAACATGGAAGACCTTACCATGTCTCTAATGACACAGTATATATATCCCGGATACCTGGAAAGCTGTGACTACTATCAAACCTGTATATCTTGACAATTATGAATGGGAAATATGGTAATGTGGCTCACTTATAACACTAGACTTCTTCCAGTGACCAAACAAGTGACCAATAAAATACCACATTTCTGATCTCTTCGTAGGCTTGTCCCCAAATGTGTTATGGATGTGAGTTTGGGGGTGTTTTTTAATTCCATATATTAACAAAATGAGGATTTCATGGTTACATATAACACTAGCCATTGCAACAAGCAAATTACAAAATATAAAAACTCAAATATAATAATAAGAATAATAAAAAAACACATCTCTTTCAGATATACTCTACACAAGTATCTTATTCTCCAAAATATGGCATTATTGGTAGTGGATTCATTTTAAGATACATCTCAGGGGTCCAGGTCTCCTCTATCTCATGTCTTTACCACTTTCAATGTGTGGTTTCCATAATTCCTCTGTTTGTTTCCCATAAGCCAGTAAAAAGAGGAAACAACATGGAAGAGCATGGATAAGACACATGGTATATCCTCTAACATTCATCCTGGCTAGGATTCCATCAAACATCCATACTTAGAAGCTAGTGTGTCTAGGGAATGTAGCCTGTCTCAGGCCCATAAAGAAGAATAAATGGGTATAATGAAAGATTTCCCATGTCTACCAAAATGCCCACTCTGTTTCAGGTGACAGATGGCTGTTCACATAGGCATAGCATTCCCTTAGGGGACTAAGGTTCTGGGAAAGATAAAAAAAGCTAAACAACTGGTTATGCCTGTAACCATGGTAATATTACGCAGTGCAACTTAAGGAATGCAATTGTGACCATGACCACAATGTCGAGGACAAGGAATAGCTCTGATGAGTATTATTGACACAGATTTTAAGAAGCTAAGAACTAAACAATCAAGAAAAGGTAGGAATTAACCAAGGTGTGTGTGTGTGTGTGTGTGTGTGTGTGTTATTTAAAGAAAGAATTCAATAGTATAAGAAGAACATAAATGCAGGCCCTGCCATTTGTTCAATTGTTCTCCTAGTACTCTGAGTGCCTACTATATGACAGAGATTCAGCCTGTCTCCATGGAAAATTACAAAGTGGAGGAATCATAGTTCTTCTGTCTGTTGCATTAAAGAACTTAGTTGGATGAATCAAGGACTTCTCACAAATAACCTCATTTATTTGGAATAATTTCAAGTATGGAAGGAAAAGGGCCTTTATGCCATCAGGCAGTTTTCCTTCATCTACCTACTAAGCAAATTATTGACCCACAGCCACAATATCAGAACCACCCTCTTCCTACTGAGCCCAAGCTCCAGCAACTTCACAATAGGCTGAACATTCAAATGTATGTGCCATACTTATGGGCCCCTCTGAGAAGAGCAGCATGAGACTGGCATGTATGGTCCTTCTGTGCTAATCATCGTGCTACCTTCTTGCTGGACATACCCTGCTCAGATCAGACTCAGGTGGGCACACAGACTCCAAGTGAAAACAGCAGGAAAACACTAATTTTCTTCCACTTAGGGCAGTTATATCTTGATAGAGACATTAAAATAACAGCTGGTACTAATGATCTGGTATCAAATCTACTTGAGCAGATTCTATAGTCTAGAGGTATAATAAAAGATAGATTCTTGTCTTTTAGAATGAAACACAAAGGTTATTATTCATAAAAAATAAGAACTTTATAAACAGTGATGCTCCTTGTATTGCTCTGGATGGGTAAAGAATTCATGAAAAACACAGAGCTCGCCTCCTAAAGTCTCACGCATTTAGAGTCATGATTAATGAAATGGGTCTGCTGGGATCAAAGCATGAAATAACAAGCAGTGATTCCCTGTGGGAAGCGGGGCCCATGGTGTTTGAGGCTACAAGACTAGAAGTAACTCAACTTCCATTTGAAGTTGCTTCCTGCTCTGTTATAGTCCCTGTAGCCATGTCTGTACAGACATGCATGTAATCTTTCTGCTTTCGGTGATGCTTTGACATGTAGAAAGAATGCTGTCAGTGAGAGGCCAATGGACAGAAGCAAGCTCCTTTGGTCCTCAAAAGGGCACTGGCCTGCCCACTCTAGACAGATCAAGCCTGCTAGATACTATGTTTCATTATGATATTAACAAGTGGCTCCCACTACCATCAAATCTGACTTATCCTCATAGTCATGAATGGGAGATATGATGAATTAGCTCATTCCTTACACTGAACCTCCACTGGCCAAACAAGCCAGGACAATACACCAATTCTGCCCTTCTTATCAGCTTTTTCCCAAATTTGTATATGGTGCTGAGTTTCAGTGTGTTGCTTTGTTTTCTTTTCTGTAAGAAAAGAAACTGAATCTTGAAAAGAACCATAAAGCTTTTCTGTAGTTACCTGGAAACCTTTCTATTTCATGACAAGCCAACTTACAGTGCAAATTCAGTGCTGCTGAACAGGGTTTAGAGGTTTTGGGGGGGGGTTGTTTTTTGTTTTTTGTTTTTTAATCCTTTGTTCCTTTGCTCTCTGAAACCAGTGTGATTTGGAGTGATATTTAAATGTGTTATTATGAAAGAGGTAGTGGCTGTTTTTTTTAATGGTTACAGAATGGACTTGCAACCCTGGCCCAGCTGCTGTGCCCACTGGGCCACAAGCAGACTTGCAGCATCTTGTCCAAGGCACACATCAGTGCTCCTGGCTGCTGCCTCCCTCCCTCCCAGTGGACAAGCCACCACCTGCTGTTGGCACAGTGCCGGCCCTTCAGGGAACAAATGTTCTCTTGCTGCTGGGGAATAGGACAGGACAGACAACGGAATTCAAGAGAACAAGGGAAAGCCACTGGCCGGCTAGCTGCCCATTCTCCTCCACCCATCTGCCTCCCTGTCTAGCGAAGTCTGCAGTAATGGAAGCTACAGGAAAGTGGATGTTTGGTTCAGACTGTGGTCTAGATTGTTCTGTCTCCTTTGCTCTCTAGCCTTCCTCAGGGCTATTGTTACCACTTATTTATTCAGTCCACAAGCATTTATTGAGCCTCTGTTATATGCCAGGCAATTTGCTAAGTGCTAAGACTGTAGACTTATACATTTCGTTCTTTGTCCTTGAGAAGGTCATAATTTAATAGGGGGTACAAAAGATACATCAACTAATAAATTATGATACAACACCAAGATTTAATAGCAGACTGAAAAACAAAATGCAGACAAGAAGAACATTAAAATATCACCCAGGCATGAGACTCAGACTTTGAAAGCTGTCAGCCTCATTAGAAACCCCTGCCGTTCCTCATACTACTTGATAGATTTACCTTTAATAATCTACTTAATATTGCTAATCCCCAGTGATCCATCAGTACAGGACTATGTGAGAGAATGTAATGAAGCTCTTTAATATAGCATATAATGAATATTTAGTAAATACTGGCCATTGGTACCAAGTAAAAAATATGTATTTAAATGCATCTACTAGAGATGATGCCAAGCCCAACCACTGTCAAAATGTAAGCCAGATGAGATGGAGGAATGTGATCAGCTAGTGGGCATCATAGCTTGCAACCACAAAAGAATGGAACTGCCCATGTCCAAGATGCTATGCTAGATGGAAGACCTAGTAAAACCTCTACCTAGGGGACCAGACCAGACAGGCAGGTCTGAATCGGAGCAGGGGTGGGGATCTAGGACAATAGATCAGAAATTGACAATATGAGGAAAATTCCATTCATCAAGGAGCACAGAGTACAGGAGTGGAAGTCTGAGGCAGTGACTATTTCACAGTATAGAGGAAAAAAATCTCAAAGGAGGTTTTGTTCTGTGTGCATCATGCAAAGTGACTAGGGGCCTTACTGAGAGTAAAAATTATGGGAAGTTCTCATTGAAGGACAGGGAGTATGAACTTTCTTTCGCACAGCCACATTCTGGGAAAGAGCAGGGATGTGGCAGTGGCTGGAGGGTAGAATGAAGTGGAAGGAGCTGGGGCAGGAAGAGGACAGGAGCTAACACATACAGGGGTGGACAGCTGACTGGGGGAGACTAAAACCTGTTCTCTAAACCAGCACGGTCACAGCCGCTTGTCAAGTGAGAAGCAATGCTCAGGCCATTTCACCAAGAGTCCTGCGTTTAACCGATCTGGGCGAAGGTCTCTCCATAAGTGTGTTTTCCAGCTCTCCAAGCAATTCTAGCATGCAGCAGGGGTGGCAAGTCAGTGCTACAAGGCGATCAGAAGTCAATGGTAATTTTCCAGGTAAGGCTAGAACTCTGGGAAGCTAAGAGAAGATATGCACTTAATTTCAGCAAATGTTAACAGCACCCACTTGGTACCCGGTCTTGTGCTAGGGTAAGGAGGTAAGTGACACAGGGTCCACTGCTTTCCATTTACCTTGAGTAATGACGAATCACTTTCACCTTCACTGTCCTGCCAGAGGAACTGCAGTTGCAGCCTTTCCAGGGAGGCAGCCTACATAATCACCTCAGTCATCAGGAGGCCTATCCTGAGGTCTGGTGCAGGGCTGCAGTGGAGAAAATGAATTGAGCAATCTTTTATAGCGCAAAATCAATAGCATCAGAGCAGCAACCACACCAGCAGCTAGGGATGGTGGGAGGAAGGGGGAGAGAAGGGTAAAGAGAGATCAGGAATAACATGAGGGTTCAGCAACAGAGACAAAAGAACAGAGGTGCATGGAGGCAGGAAGGTAAAGAGAGCCATGAAGACAGGCTAGGAGTGAGGTGGTAGCTTCTGGAAGTTTAGATACTATCTCTAACCTTTTCTTTAGCCCCCTCACTGCCTGCTCTGAGTCCCAGATGCAAGGTGAGGCAAAAAGCTCTGAGGGAGAAGCTAACACTTGGTACATTCCTGTCTCTGTGCTAGATGTTTTACATAAACTAATGTTAAATAATCCTCCCTGCTTGTTAATTTCACAAATGAAGAACCTGAAGTCCTAAAGATCCAAATTTCCAAGCATGTGTGTAATGGAGTCATTTAGCCCTCCTTAAAAAATGCATCACTCGGTGGCTTTGAAAAGGAAGGAGCACTTAAGAAATGTTTTGCTACCCCAAGCCCACATGTAAGCACCCTGTGACAGCATCTCACAGGTCCTCAGGGTAGTTCTAAGCAGGGCTTTCATGCAGCCCAAGGGAGATTCCCTACTCCCTTTACACAGGGAGTCCATGGAAAGGGGGAGCATGCCCTCATCAGGCACCACATTTCAGGCACCTTAATCTTGGAAGATTAGAACTTCCAGATCTACCAGAAATAAATTTCTGCTGTTTGAAAGTTACACAGTCAAAGGTCTCAACAGTGTTGGGCCATCAGACTTCAGGAATAGGTGGTTATAACTGGCCTTTGAGTAGTTGAAATCTGGGATATATTCATAAAGATTTGCCTCATCTCTTGTCAATACTTGTTTTTATTTATCATTTATTCAAAATTCCTTTCAAACAGTGTGTGTTGATCCCATTATCCCTCCCCCCAACTCCCAGATCCTCTCCACATGCTTGCACACCCAACTTTGTATCCTCTATTAAAACAAAACTCCACAAAAAAGTGAAAATCAAAACAAACAAAAAAAAACCTTGTTCTCTTGGTGTCCTCCATCCCCTCTGGGCATTACACTCTTTCTACCTTCTCTTCTAAGGGGTTCCCTGAATTCTGTGGGGAAGGATTTGACAGAAATATTCCATTTAGGGCTGTGAGTTCTAAGCTCTCTCTCTCTCTCTCTCTCTCTCTCTCTCTCTCTCTCTCTCTCTCTCTCTCTCTCTCTCTCTCTCCTCTATCTATCTATCTATCTATCTATCTATCTATCTGCACGCTGTCTCACTGTGAGTCTCTTTATTTGTTCTCATCTTCTGCAGGAGGAAGTTTCTCTTATGATGACGGAATAACGCAGTGATCTACGAGTACAGCAAAATATTATTAGGAGTCATTTTATTGTTATGTATTTTTAGACCAATAATATTTGGTTTTACCCCAGGTCTCTGAGCTATCTGTTTCTCTGGTTCTTGGTCACCCAAGCAGTGTTGGGTATGGGTTCCATCTCATGGAATGGGCCTTAAGTCAAATCACACATTTTTGTTTGTTTGTTTGTTGTTTTTTAGTTTCTCCCACAAGTTTTGTTCCACCATTGCCCTAGAATATTTTGCAGACAGGACAGATTGTAGATCAAAGGTTTTAGGGTTGAGTTTCTGTTTATGTTTCTTTGTTCATAACCTGTAGAATATCTTCACCTACCAAAGACAGTATAAGAGAGGGGTGAAAGTTCTATGATGCAGGCACCATTTCAACCTCTTCCTGTTCAATGACTTCTGTGGATTTGTTTTCAGCAACAGGGCCTTGTGTCTATTTGTAGTAAGCAACCTATTATTTTGGCAACCAACTGAGCTGTTTGAGAATTTCCATGGGACCCCTTTAGCCCACAACTCAATTGAATATAACCTATTCCTGGTACTGAAAGCTTCATTAGGTGATAAGAGATGCCCCATTGAGACTCTATCTCTCTCAGTATTTGGAGACTTATTAGAATTGTCTTCATATATTTTAGGAAGTTTACACTGCACTAGGTTTCCAAACCACTCCCCAAGTGTGTCTCTCAAATCTAGCTATCTCTACTCACATTCCTTCCCTAAACTCTGTCTCCCTCTAAATCAACTGAGCGAAGCTCATAGGAACTCACAGAAACTGAAGCAGAAAGCACAGGCCAATGGATGGATGGATACATAGATAGATAGATAGATAGATAGATAGATAGATAGATAGATAGATAGATAGATAGATGTCCTCTGAATATATATTATTGCATTCAGATTAGTATTTTTATGGGGCTCCTGATATATTAACAAGTATGTCTCTGATTCTAGTGCCTTCTCTTGGGGCTCTTTCCTTCTATTGGTTTGCTTTGTCCAACTTCTATGTGATGGTTTTGTTTTATATTTTATTTTGTTAAAAAATAATAATAAAGAAATAAACATGTGAATAGCTTAAAAATAAGACAAAAATTGACAAACAAACACCCCCAAAAAACAAACAAAGAGAAAGCAGAATTCCTTTCACCATGGCCATCTACTCCTGGGCATGGGCCTGTTCTGGAGTATAGTTGCTATACCAAGTAAAATTTCACCAAATAAAACTGATTTTTCCCTTCCCAGCAGGGACCAATTACACATAGCTTCTTGATTAGGGGTGGAATTTTGTGTCCACATCTTTTCAGAGTTGGGATATTGTCTGGGTTGAACCTATGCAGATCTTGTGTGTGCTGCCATAGCCTCTGTGAACTCATATGCACATCAATCTATGTCTGGAAAACACTGTTTCCTTGGAGTCATCTACCACGTCTGACTCTAATGATCTTTCTTCCTCCTATTCCTCATAGATCACTAAATCTCCATAAAGACATACCATTTAGGAATGAATGCTGCAAACCTCTCATTCTCTTCACATTGTCTGGCTGTGAGTCTCTGTTAATTCTCATCTACTTCAAGAAGAAGCTTCCCTAATGAGGTTGAATGATACACAGATTAATGAGTATATTAATATGTCATTAGGAGTCCTCATTATGTTCTTTTATCAGAATATAAAACAGATTTGTAATAGTAGTATGTTTTCCCTGGGCCCGTGACATATATAATCTCATGCATGTGTTACATCTCATGGAGGAAAACAAAAACATTTTTTAAAAAGTTGTTGGTTAGTCCAATAACATTTGTGCCACTATTATACCTTGTATATCTTGTAGACATGCCACTGTTTTAGGTCACAGCATTTATAATTGGGTCATATTGATGATAGCCTTTCTCCTCCTGTAGCATGCAGAGTACCTTCCAGAACTATAAATGCTGGTTAATAGGAATAAAGCTTTCAGCTGGGTATCAGTGAGGCTTCTATAGGTTCAATGATGTGAATGTTTTTTTTCCTCAGCAGTAGGACACTACTATCTGGTTGTGGAGAGCTACTAATAGTTTTGGCAATACCCTGTGATGGTTAGGGCATCCATGGAACCTCTTTGAGCAACAACTCGACAAGATGTAACCAATTCCTAATACTGAGGGTTCACATACAGAAAAGGCTTTTGACAGAGTCCCTTCATGATAACAGTCCTGGAAAGACTAGGGATCCAACAGACATACCTCAACATAATTAAGGCAATATAAAGCGAGTCCACAGTCAGTATCAACCAACAGAAGAAAACTCAAAGTATTCCCACTATAATCAGGAAAAAGACAGGGTTGTCCATTCTCTCCCATACCTATTCAATACAGTACTTCAGAATCTTAGCTAAACTAATAACAGCTGAAGGAGAACAAGGGGGTACAAATAGGAAGGAAGTCAGACGATTATCTTCACTTTCAGATGAAATGATTTTATGCATAAAAGATCCTAAAGACTCTACCAGGAAACTTCGGGAGCTGATAAACACTTCCAGGAAAATAGAAGGATGCCAAATTAACACGCAAAATTTAGAGGCCTTCCTATATCCAATGACAAACACAGAAAACAATCAGGAAATGGTACCTTTTACAATAGCCTCAAAAAAAATCTATGGATAGCTAACCAAGCAAATAAAACTCTTGTGTAATAAACTCCTTAAGACACTGAAGAAGACCACAGAAGATTGACAGATCTACCGTGTTCACAATCAGTACCATGATCAGTAGGATTTATATTTTGAAAACAACAATCCCACCAAACACTATCTACAAATTCAGTGAAATTCCTATCAGAATTCCAATACAATTCTTCACAGAAATTGACAAAACAATTTTCAAATCTTCAACTTCATATAGAAACAGAGAGAGAGAAAGAGAGAGAGAGAGAGAGAGAGAGAGAGAGAGAGAGAGAGAGAGAGAGAATAGCTAAACACAACTCTGAATAATAAAAGAACTTCTGGAGGCACCACAATCTCAGATTTCAAGCTGAATTAAAGAGCTATACTAAGAAACATAGCATAATATTGCCATAAAACAGACACATTAATCAAGGAAATTGAATTGAAAACACAGACATAATTCCACACACTTAAGAACACCTGATTTATGACAAAGAAGCCAAAAATTCACACTGGGAAAAAAAGACAGCATCTTCAGAATATGGTGCTGGCCAAACTGGATGGCTGCATGTAAAAGAATAAAAATAAAACTATAAACATAAGCCCAGGTACCATGAATCTGATTGAAGAAAAAGTGGAGAAGAGCCTAGAAATCATTGACAAAGGTAAAGACCTTCTGAACAGAACACTGGTAGCACAGGCACTAAAGACAACAATTAATAAATGGGACCTCATGAAGCTGAAAAGCTTCTGTATAGCAAAGGACACCATCTGTTAGCATTCAGGTGTTTGCACTGGTCTGTTCTCAGAGACCTAGCAGAACATGGCAGCAGCAGCAGTCAAGATGTGACATTGTAGCTTTTACAGCCACTAAGTAGAGCACTCTCCCTATGCGTGTGTGCTATGTCCCTTTATAAAAGGCAAGCCCTTCTCACCTCTCTCTCTCTCTCTCTCTCTCTCTCTCTCTCTCTCTCTCTCTCTCTCTCTCTCCTCCTCCTCCTCCTCCTCCTCCTCCTCCTCCTCCTCCTTCTCTTGCTCAGAGGCTGCCTCTGCACCTCCCCCCATTAAATTTCCCATGTGAGCTCTGTTGCATGGTGACTTTGTGGTGCCCCTTGGCTCCAATCCACTAAGGTTGCTTCCTGCCACTAAACTATTATACCATCACCTACAAAATGGGAAAAATAATTACCAGTTGTACATCCAACAACAGATGGATGAGTACTCATAATATATAAAGAACTGAAGAAAAAACTAAACATCAAGAAAACAAATAATCCAACTGAAAATGGAGTACAAATGTAAACAAGGAAATCTCAAAAGGTGGAACAAAAATGGTTGAGAAACAGTTAAAAATAATCCAACATCCTTTGTCATCAGGGAAATGCAAATGAAAACTACTTTGAAATTTCATCATACCCCAGTAAGAATGGCCAAGATCCCTCCTCCTCCCCAGGGTTCCATACTTTCACCCACAACCCCAGCAGCTTTATTGGAGGCCAGACTGGTCCTAGGGACCAGTCTTACCCCAGGTAAGACACTGCCCACTGTTCTACTAACAGTCCTTAAAACCCACCCAACAAACCCAGACTGCATTCCTCCCCTGGGCTGCATATTCTGGCCTACAACTTTGGAAGAAGACTTCAGCTTTCTCTGAGACCAGGCCAGAACTAGGAATCCCAGCCATGGCAGAAAACTTATGCTACACTGGAGGTCATGTGGTACTAGGAATCCCAGAGGCCAAGCAGGTACACAGATCCCCACAGGCTACACAGTTACTTGGAATTACAGAGGCAATATTGGCATCCAAAACCCCTTGAGTACAGGATTCAGCTCCATTCCACTTTCTGGTGCTCCTTTTCTTGGCAAATATTTTTTCTTTGCTCAGCTTGTGCCTTTTCATCATATATCTTCATTAGAGTTAACACTAGAAACCACACAACAGAGTCTATATTAGGCTGTTTTGATATTTCCTTGGCCTCAGGAATTAATCCAGAACTCTTCACTTTAGCCTCAGGCAAAACTTTCAGACAAGGACAAAAAACAGCCACACTCTTCACCAAAATACCACAAGAATGATTTCTAGGCAACATACTAAAATTCTTCTTCTCCAAAACCTCTTGAGACAGCCCCTGATAGTTCAAATCACTCTAAACACCACTGTCTTCCATGCTCCTACTCGTATGGCCTATCAAGTAGTGTTTAAAGCATTCCACTGCTTTCCTAAGCCAAAGTACCAAAGTCCAAAGTTCTCTAACAAAAGAATGGTCAGGCCTTTTACAGCAATGACCAGTCCCTGGTACCAACTCTGTCTTAGGGTTTCTATTGCTGTGAAGAGACACCATGGCAAATCTTATAAAGAAAAACAATTGTGGTGGCTTACAGTTTCAGAGGTTTAGTTAATTATCATCATGGAAGCAAGGCTGCCTACAGGCAGGCATGGTGCTAGAGCTGAGAATCCTTACATCTTAATCCGAAGGTAACAGGAAGTAATCTAAAACACTGTGTGTGGCTTGAGCATATATGAGACCTCAAAGCCCAACTCCACAGTAACACACTTTCTCCAACAAGACTATACTTACTCCAAAAAAGCCATACTTCCTAATAGTGCCACTCCCTGTAAGATTATGGGGGCCAATTATACTCAAACTACATTAGCAGATGATATGATAGTATACGTAAGCAACCCCAAAAATACAAGCAGGGAACTCCTATAGCAGATAAACACCTTTAGTCAAGCGGCTAGATAAAAGATTAATAAAAAAAACAGTAGCCCTCCTATATATATATATAAATGATACACGGGCTGATAAGGAATCAGGGAATAACTGGACTTCTGGAGCTCAGCCTAGTGCTTGGCTGTGGATCTCTGCATCTGTTTCCATCAGTTACTGGAAGAAGGCTCTCTGATGACAGTTAGGGTATTCAGCAATCTGATTACTGGGGTAAGCCAGTTCAGGCACCCTCTCCACTACTTCTAGTAGTATAAGCTGAGGTCATCCTTATGGATTCCTGGGAATTTCCCTAGCACCCAGTTTCTTCCTATTCCCATGATGTCTCCCTCTATCAAGATATCTCTTTCATTGCTCTCCCACTCCACCCCTGTTCCAGCTAAACCATGCCCTTCCCTTATGTTCTCATCCCCTGTCCCCTACCCTCTATTGTCCCTTTTTACTCCCAGTTTACTCAGGAGATCTAATCTATTTCCCTTTCCCAGGGTGATCCATGTGTCCCTCTTAGGGTCCTCCTTGTTAGCTAGCTTCTCTGGAGCTGTGGTTTGCAGTCTGGTTATCCTTTGCTTTATATATAGTACCCATTTATGAGTGAGTATATACCATGTTTGTCCTTCTGAGTTTGGGTTACCTCAATCAGGATGTTATTTTCTAGTTCCATTTATTTGCCTGCAAATTTCATGGTGTCATTGTTTTTTACTACTGAGTAGTACTTCATAGTGTATATGGACCATATTTTCTTTATCCATTCTTCAGTTGAGTGGCATCTAGGTTGTTTCAAGGAGTCCAGTCAAAGAGAGGGAAGAGAGATTCTATGGGCAAGGGGCATCAAAATCATGATGGGGAGACCTACAGAGACAACCAAACCAAGCTAGTTGGAACTCATGAAATTCAGACCAACAGCTGTGGAGCCTCCGTGGGACTGGACTAGGCTGTCTGCATACATGAGACAGTTGTTTAGCTTGATCTGCTTAAGGGGCTCCCTGACAGTAGGATCAGAATCCATCCCTGGTGCATGAGCTGGCTTTTTTGGAGCCCATTATCTATGGTGGGACACCTTGCACAGCCTTGATGCAGGGAGGAGGACTTGGACCTGCCTCAACTGAATGTACAAGGCTTTGCTGATTCCCCATGGCCTTACATTTTCAGAGGAGGGAATAGGGGGGTGGGTTAGTAGGGAAGGGAAGGAGGAGCAGGGGGAGGAAAGAGAGGGGGATCTGTGGTTGGTATGTAAAATGAATAAAAATTTTTTTAATAAAGATAAAAAAGACCCCCGCAAAAAAAAAGAAATCAGAAAATCAATACCCTTCACCTCAAATAATGTAAAGTATCTTGGAGTAAGTCTGGCCAAGCAAGTAGAAGACCTGTGTGACAAGAACTTCAAATCTTTGAAGAAAGAAATTGGAGAAGATATCAGAAGATGGAAAGACCTTCTATTCTCATGGATCAGTAGGATTAACGTAGTAAGAATGGACATCTTACCAAAAGCATTCTACAGATTCAGTGCAATCCCCATTAAAATCCCAACAAAATTCTTTACAGATCTTGGACAATACTCAACTTCATATGAAAACAAAACAAAACAAAACAAACAACAACAACAAAAAGGATAGCTAAAACAATTCTGTACAACAAAAGAATTTCTGGAGGCATCATCATCACTGAATTCAAACTCTACTACAGAGCTATAGTAATAAAAACCACATGGTATTGGCACATAGACAGGTGAATCAATGGAATCTGTACACCTATGGACACCTGATTTTCTACAAAGAAGGCAAAATTATACTATAGAAAAAAGCATCTTCAACAAATGATGCTGGTATAGCTGGATGTGGGCATTTAGAAGAACATAAATAGATCCATATCTACCACCCTGCCCAAAACTCTAGTCGAAGTGGATAAAAACCTCAACATAAATCCAGATACACTAAACCTGATAAAAGAGAAACTGGAAAATAGCCATAAACACATTGAACAAGAGACAACTTCTTTAACAAAACACCAATAACATAGACAGTAAGATCAACAATTAATAAATGGGACTTCATGAAAGTGAAAACCTTCTGTAAGGCAAAGAACACTGTCAGTAGGACAAAATAGCAGCCTACAGAATTGGAAAAGATGTTTACTGACCCTACCTCTGACAGAGGGCTGATTTCTAAATATATAAAGGACTCAAGAAACTAGACATTAAAATACCAAATAATCCAATTTAAAAATGAAGTATAGATCTAAATAGAGAATTCTCAACAGAAGAATCTCAAATAGCTGAGAAGCACTTAAAGAATGTTCATCATCTGAAGCCATCAGGGAAATGCAAATCAAAATGACTCTGGGGTTCCATAGTATACCTGAAGGAATGGTTAAGGTAAAAAATCACAAGTGACACAAATACAGTGGCATTTTTTTTCTCAAGTCATGTTTGCTTCTATTCTAGGTCTCTGGGTCATCCAGACCATGCTGGATGTTCATGCTGGAGAGGATGTGGAGCAAGAGGAACATTCCTCCATTGCGGGTGGGAGTGCAAACTTGTACAGCCACTTTGGAAATCAATATGGAGTTTTCTCAGAAAGTTGGGAATTAATCAACCTCAAGACCCAGCTATTCCACTCTTGGGCATATACCCAAAGGATGCTCAATCATAACACAAGGACACTTGCTCAACTATGTTTATAGCAGCATTATTTGTAATAGCCAGAACCTGGAAACAACCTAGATGCCCATCAACAGAAGAATGGATAAAGAAAATGTGGTACATATACATATAGAATACTACTCAGCAGAGAAAAACAATGGCATCATGAAATTTGCAGGCAAATAGATGGAACTGGGAAAAAATCACTTTGAGTAAGATAACCCAGACCCAGAAGAACAAACATGGCATATATTCACTCATAAGTGGATATTTGCTATAAAATTAAAGGATAAATGTGTTACAATCCACAGACCCAGAGAGACTAGGTAACAAGGATTCAAAGGGGGACACCCATATTTCTCTGGGAAGTGAAAACAGAAGGATTTTATGAGTGGACCAAGGACTGGTGGGAATGGGAACATCAGCAATCAGGTTCGGGGTTTGGGGGGAGAGCTCTGTAAGAGACAACTGGTAAGGGACCACATTTTCAGGTTAGGTAGAAAGGTGGCATAGAGAATCTCTCTGTAAGGATGACTCAACCTAAGACTTCTGGCAATAGTGGATATGCACCTGAACTAGCCATCTCTTGTGACCAAGAAAGATGTCAAGTAGAAGGATTGGGACACTAACCCAGCCACATAATCTTCAACCTACAGTCTGTCCTACGTATAAAATGTGCTGCTGTCAGGGTGGCATAGAGATTGAGGGAGTGGCCAACCAATGACTTATCTAGCCTAAAACCTATACCAGGAGAGTAAACCCACCCCCAACACTGCCTGCAACACCAGGACTCATGGGCTGGATGACCCAGAGACCTAGAATAGAAGCAAACATGACTTGAGAAAAAAATGCCACTGTATTGGTGCCTAATGACGTTCTGCTATACTCATAGATTTGTGCCTAGCCCAATTGTCATCATCTAAAGAAAAAGGAAAGGTTTTAATTCCTATAATACAGTAAAACTATAAACAACAAGAACAATTATCAAGTAAGAATTACATTCACAATGTCAAGTCCATTTGTATTGGGCAAATTCAGAGAAAATACTGTTACCTATCCTATCTTGGTGAGTCCAAAGTTTTATACCTAAGCCATTTTCCATCATAACTTATATTACTGGCCTAAAAATAACCTTTTAGACCTTAAAGCATTTTCTTAGAGAAACAACTTGAGCTTTTATGTCTTTCAATCTTGTAAGCTTTACATCTCTTTTGTAATTTTCTTTTCTGAATTTGGTAACAAAGAAAACGGTATAACTATCTAGTCTTTAACTCCCATCAGAGACCCAAGAAGGATAAAATATTACCTGAGTAAACAGGAAGTGCAAAGCAAACAAGTTCCAAAACTATAGGAATGACAGAGACAGCTGACTGCCTGGACAGTCACCTAAGGATCCTCTTCAAGCTTGGAGCATCCATCTTTGACCTACAAGCCTAGAATATCTGACAGACTTTTCTATGAAGCAGGAATTTGGAAGAATTGGCCTACCTTGTCTTGGCAAAGTTAGGCAGTCAACTTCCCTTGTGTCCTGCTTGTCCAATTTGGACAGTATACTGTCAGCAGTAGAGCCAAAGGGGAGTTTCTGGCCCAGTGGCTTGCCTTGCCACATTGAAAGAAAACTCCATAAGGAGGTTCTTCATGCCCCTCATCCTTTTTTGAAATAGATTGGTACTGGCAAGAACAAACATGTCTCACTGTCATGAAAAGTCTTGCATTATTAAAGCATCTTAAATACCACATTCTGTAGACCTATGAAGTATTTGAAGACCATCTATCTATCTAAACTGGGTGAGGCTAAATAAAGCTTATTTCTGTCTACATCTAAACCCTTACTACAAATTTGACTGTTATCTTAATTATCCTAAAGAGTTTGTAATAGTAGCTTTTATGGGTTAGAACTTTATGTTACAATTTTAAATGAATTGCATAGGTACAATATCTTACAGTATGTTGTAATAAAAATAACCCTTGGGTTTTGCTGTTGAATTCTAGAATCTTTTCTCCTTCAAGTTAGAAAACTTGCATCCATCACCTGTGCATGAGCCTCATATTACACAGACTCTACCTCTAGGAAACTAACTTTATTTCCACCACTACAATTTGAGAACTGTAACATGATTTGCTAAACAGTCTTATTAATAAAAAAGAAAAACTTGGAGCCAGATATTGGGGTGAAAGCTGAAAGATCAGAGGAATAGCAAAATCTAGCCACAAGTTCTTACCACTAGAAATTCAGCCCAAGAGGGCTACTTTCTGTATACTTATACCTTATATACTTTTCTGTGCCCTGCCATCTCACTTTCTCTCTCTGCCCAACTACATCACTTCCTCTTTCTTCCTAGCTCTATCACTTCCTGTCTGTCTGTACAGACCTCCAGACCTCTATGGTTAACTAGTTCTGGGACAAAAGGCATATGCCACTGTGCCTGGCTGTGTTCCCAGTGTGGCCTTGAACTCACAGAGATCCAGATAAATCTCTGCCTCCCAAATTCCAGGATTAAAGGCATGTGCTACCATTGCCTGACCTCTATGTTTAATATAGTGGCTAGATTTTTCCTCTGATCCCCAGGCAAGCTTTATTTGTTAGAACACAAATAAAATAACACAAATAAGTCATTTTGGAATGATGGTCATTCTTGCAACTAATTTGCTGTATTCAGAGAAGCAAATCCATAGTTGGCAACATGGTAAACCCATCTGTGTCTATACCAATGGAGAGGAAAAAATGATTTCAGAAATTTGGAGAGAAATGAGATCTTACACTATGTGACACCATCATGAAGAAAACCCATCATCACCAGCAGAGCAAGTTACCAGTGGTGGGGAGGTTCAAAGCATATTATTGTGATGCAAAAACTGCATGCATCACAGAAAGATTGGTAAGGCTTACTCCACAACCACAAAGTACTCACAACAGCAAGGTGGCAGATTGTCACATTCTTTTCCTTGTTGGGAATAAAGGTATAGTTCCCAGTCCAGAGATGGTCACCTGACTGACCTCTGACAAAGAATATATGGGTAGATCATTTTCAGACCTTCTCCATGCCGTCCTGCAGAAGCATGTCCTGTTGCTGTGAGGAGGGATGCAACAGACATCCATGCAAACTGGAACAGACATGTGTTTATGATTGCATAGCTATAGATGTGATGACTGGCCCTTTGAGGAGCCATGTAAGGAAGAGTCAAACTAACCACAAGCGTGCCTACCGTTGTCTTAGATTAGCGGGAGAAAATAACCCTAAGGTGGCAAACACTACAATTGAGAAATTGTGTTTCTTACATTTGTAATGGTCTGCCTGTAATGTTCATATAGTTCGTAAAAGTTCATTAATTGGAATTAACTACATTTCTATCCATGCCCGTGGCAAACTTGCTGGATGACCTTGAGAAACTGACTTTTCTTCTCTGAGTCTTCTCTTCAATTACATCTAGAGTGAAGGATTTTTTCCTTAATGAATAAAGATAATGCATATGAACAAATGTGAATGCTGAATTGCTTTACAACTTCAGGATAGAATATTAAGATGTGTCTCTGGCTTGCCACTTCTGAAGTATGCCAAGATTTGATTTTAGTGGCTTAGAAACCTTTTGAGTTTATCATCCAGTCTCCTACTAATAAAGAATGCAATATAAGTTATAAGAATATAATTTCCCCATAGAGCCCAGTAGTTATTTTTACTTTGGATTCTTTAAATAAGTGGTACTTAAACATTTTTATTTTCTAAATTAGCATTAGACAAAAATAGCCTGCTCACCACTCATGGTGTCAAGCTGCCTTTATATCTTAAAAAACCCAAGACTGAATTAGGGAGGAATTTACCACTTTGCCCTTAGTAAATGAATAGTTCCAACCTTGAACCTGTAAATTAACTTCTGACTCCAAGTTAGCATTTCTATCCCACCTTGTAATACCTCTCTACTAGAGTAATAAAACTCCTACAGCCAGTGTGGGGCTCAAGGGAGCTAAGGCTTGGACTTCATCTCAACCTCACTGCAAACCTTGCAGAAAGACTCAAGGAACCTGTTACATCAACAATTTTCAATGTATGCACTTCCTAGCTCCATAGCAGCCATTTTGTTTGAGTTGTTGACAGAATACCTCAACTCTGGATTAACCAGAGCAGTAAGATTTTATTTGTTTTAAATATACATATTGAGTTTATAGATAAGACATCCTTGAACAAAGAGTTCTCTGTTTTTGGCTTTTCTTTGCTTTATTTTTTGAGATGAGCTCTCTCTCTCTCTCTCTCTCTCTCTCTCTCTCTCTCTCTCTCTCTCTCTCTCTCTCTCCCATCCTGGAACTCTAGATTTTCCTACCTCAGCCTCTTGTCTGCTGGAATTACAAGTGTGTGTTGCCATAGGCTACAGAAGTCCCTAATCTAAAACAAACAAATAAATAATTGGAAGCCATTGAATAAGATTGTCCTTGTTAATTTCTCACTGCTTTATTTTGTCTTGCAATTCCAGTGGGGTGCACTCCATCATGCAGGGAAAGATGTGGCAATAGGCATGGTGACAAGACCAGGAGGCTGGCTGATCACATTATATCCACATTCAGGAAGCAGAGATGAAATAGGAAGCGTTGTGTTCACCTCCAATGATCCATTTCCACCAGCAAGTCTCCTCCTCCTGAAAGTTCCACAACCTTCCCAAATGGTGGTATCATCTTGGTACCAAGCATTCAAACATCTAAATCCGTGCAGGACAGTTCACACTCAACCATAACTAGGTGAATTTTGGACTCATACTAGGATGACAAAGAGAGAAAAGAATCAGTTTATAATGCCATATATTATTTTTATGACTTTAAACAAGTCTCTTCAAATCCTCAACTTCCTTGTTTCTAAAATGGGAAGTTGAAGACTTGGAAATGAAGATCAGGAAGGAGATAAAGACTAATTATGTAGAGAGCAGTAAAATCCCAGAGAAAGAGATTTTAAGTTTATTTTAAAATAACATTGAGCTACAACTATGTGCTCAGTAATTGTACAAATATGACATGGAGCCAAATAGCTGTGGTGCTGGTATCAGAGACTTGTCTGAGAGTGAGTTATGTCCATTAGAGAGGCAACAAAAGACTATCAGGAAGCAGAGAAATACAGCAGCTGAAGAACCAAATGGTTTTTGATTTCTTTGGAGTTATTCCTTCCCCCCACAAAACATAAAATCATTGTCTTCATAGAATCCTTTCAATCTTTATCCCTTCAACCAATGGTAGGGGTTAGAGTCAAGGCCTTCCTTCCCCTATGCATTGCCTTTCATTTGTCATTGAACGGAGGTACTTTCCAAACACCTCTTGCATCACATACTGTATGCCAGGCACTAAGGATTCAGAGATGAATTGACTTTGACACCAGCTCTCAGGGTGCTCATGATCTGTCCAGGAGATTTAAAGCACTTGCAACACAATGCACTAAGAGTACGATAGAGGGATGCAGGAGCAAAAGATGAGGAATCTTCAGTGGTCTCTTTACTCATAAGATGCCAGATTCCTTTATCTCTGACTTCCTCACCTCTCTGCACCTCACCTCTGCCTTTCGGATGCACCCTCTTGTGCTGAATCAACAAGATCAGGTGCAGACATCCAGAGTGCGGGAATAATGAGGGCAACAGAAGGTCAGTGCAAATAGAAGGCAGTCATGTTGCCTCGTGATTTAAAGTACTAAATGGTACATTTATTTCCATTAACTGCAATGAGATGGTGTCCACGTGGCTGGTAACAATGAGATTTCACTGCATCACTTTAGCATACCTGGGACAGAACTGACTATATCTTGAGTACTGAATGTTCTTAAAACACTAAGAAATAAAGATCATCATGTGTTTTATCTCCCTTGCTCCCCTCTACCTGATCATTTGTAGCTACAGACCAAATCTTCATTTTCCAA
The DNA here is from genome assembly GCF_049852395.1 of Peromyscus maniculatus bairdii. Classification (NCBI taxonomy): domain Eukaryota; kingdom Metazoa; phylum Chordata; class Mammalia; order Rodentia; family Cricetidae; genus Peromyscus; species Peromyscus maniculatus. The sequence continues at coordinate 117,926,554 of NC_134853.1, forward strand.
TCTTCTAGTTAAACAATGCTTGCTGAGCCTTGGTTCATTCAAGCCACTGTCACTTTTACAGACATATAAGTGATAACAAAATGTTCCCTGATTTCAAAGTCCTAAGAATCTCATGGGGGAAACAACCATAATTATTAAATCCATGTTATTGGTGCTACATCAAAGGCAAGGCTACTGTGAGTGAGGCATGCCAGGGATGGACACCCCTTCAGATACCATTCCCAAAAGGCTTCCTACAAGAAAAATCAAATATAATTTAAAAGAAAAAGGCCATGGCTAGTCAAAAAGACAGATTAGAAGATGTGTCTATAGAAATGAGTTTGTTCTCCTGAGCACATTGCCTGGAGGAAATGCCCAAAGTGAATGTAGTAAGGATGACCAGGAACTTAGCATGCCCTGTGCACTCTGGAATGGGAGAGATGGTGTCCCTAATGTTGCTTTGTTTCTTCCTTATTGTCAGACAGGGTTATGTATTGTTTATAGTCTCTGTCATGAGAACTTTCTCACCAATGGAGTCAAGTTAGGGAGGATGTCTATGGGGCACAGGGTGCGGACCAGAGAAGAGGATCTTGAGTGAGTCTCTTTGCAGAAGTAAAAGTTTACTACACAGCCGGGAGGTGGTGGTGCACACCTTTAATCCCAGCACTCGGGAGGCAGAGGCAGACAAATCTCTGTGAGTTCGAGGCCAGCCTGGGCTACAGAGTGAGTTCCAGGAAAGGCGCAAAAGCTACACAGAGAAATTCTTTCTTGAAAAAAAAAAAAGTTTGCTACACTAATAGTACAAAGTGTTTGTCTCCCATTTTGCCCCCTATAGCCATGCCGCCACCACCTCAGAGTACATCCTACTTGGGACTATTGAGGTCTCCTTGAATTCCAGGGCAGCAAAGCAATGGAGGGCACATTATGAGGTCACAAAGAAGGAACACTGTGGCCAGCCCCCTTGCTTGCCATGACCTCAAGTTGCTGTGTCCTTGACAGAAGGTCAGAAATCCTACCAGAGATCTCACATCCCATTTTCTGTTTACCAGATTATGTAATCTGCTCCTTCCCTTTCTCTCTGTCGCACAATGGCAAGCACGGCCAGCTGGTCTGAGCCCCTCCCTCTGGGCACTGAACTACCTTTGTTTATATTTCATTCAATCTAATGACCCAGTTTTGTGTGCCCTCTTCCCTGGCCGAAGTCCTACAAAGGGATCCAAGAGGATATGTTAGACACATATTACTATGTGTGTAGACATGGAAAATAAGTAAAAGGTAGGGAAAAAAACATTCTTCTAAGCAAAAATTCACACTGTTGACAACAGAATGAAAAGTTAAACCATCTGAGGTCTAAACAAGGGAAAATTGGAGATGCTCTCCCTACATTTCTCTTTCCACTAAGCTGAGATGCTTTCCCTACATTTCTCTTTCCACTAAGCTGAGAAAAGAAAATCTTTTATCTTTACTCTGTCCATCTTATGTTGAGCTCAGAAACTGGAACACAAAATATATATGCTATATGTGTTTTGATTGGATTTCCAAAGTAGAAGAGAAGAGGAAGATGTCGATAAGTTAAATGGGCAGAATGGGAAAAAAATGAGATAAGAAAAATTAAATTACAAATCTGTTTTTGCCACTACCTTTATTCCCACAGCTGGGCTTCTTTTTTAGCACTTGAAGAAAAATTCACTGTGTGGTTATAATCTCAGTTAAAATAGCATGGGTCTGTAGGGCCACAGGGCAAACTCTTCCTCACTTTGTGGGATCAGCATCAAAAACTACAATAGGATAGAAGCTCCATTAGTAGTCAGAAGCCCAGCACCAGGTGGTAGTTTAGATCTTGGCAGCCCAGCTCTGCCTGCCCCTGAAGACAGTTAATGATGGGACAGAGACCCCAGTTTCTGGCTTCAGATCTCTTAGTGGTTACTCATCCCTTGTAGAGATGGACTCCCTGGATCAGACTTAAAGTCTGCCTTGCTGAATTCATCTCTAAGAACCCTAAGGTAACTACTTCTTACAAATTCTCTGACCTCTCAGAATAGAGACAGTATTTGGCTGAGAAATGTGTCTTGGATGAGATCAGGAGGAATCTTTGCCTGGGAAAAAACTTTGGGTCCTACTCCCACACCAAGCTACCAAGATGACACCAATTGTAATCACAGCTGTGAGGAAGACTGTATTCAAGTTGTTTAAGAGAAGAACTGTCTTCTCTTCCAAAAATGAATAACTGAGAGGCTAGAGGAATGTCAAAGGAGGCAGAGTCTCATAGAACGAGAAGATGTCCAGCAGTCACAGAAGGTATGCTAAACCAGGGTGGTGTGTAAAGGCATATACCAGGGGAAAGGTTCTAGCCTATCAGGTGATCCTTGGGTCTGGGAGATGTCAGAAAGCCTTTGATGTCAGTAAGGCCATGGGCCAGGGAGAAAGTAAGGTGCAGTTTCACCACCTCCAGCAATGACCTTGGAGGAGTCACTGCCCCCTCCTTGAAGTGAGGAAGTAGGAGGGCCACCTCATTTCTAAAGGTCTTCATGTTCTATAAATCACCAATTCCAAAACACTTCACATTTCTGTAGCTCTTCACAGCTCATAAAGTACATTACCTCATTTCATGCTGCAGCACTAAAGGCAGAACTTGGCAGAGTTCAGAGCTGACCTTACTCTTCTAGTGACTTGTCAATGGGAATGCAGAACTCAGGGCATCTCTGTGGTTTTGTTTCTCAACACTTTCTCAAGTAGTTCATTCTCCCCCACGAAGAGATAGAGAGATGGGAAGAGATTCTTAAGAATAAACTAATTTCTTTTTAAGAGTTATTTTCAAAAAGTAAGCCACTGTCCCAGAACATCTTTAACCCCATAGTATTTAGAAAATAGGCATCCAGGAAGCGTTTGGTAATACATATAACATTTCTGACCACAGAATCTGAATCTAGAGTACAGAGAAAGGGATTGCTGATGGGGATAGTCTGACAGAATGGAGACAAAGAATACTGAGCTTTCTCAACCTAGAGTTTGAGTTGATTTTACAGTTGATTCCAAAGGGCCTTGGAGACACTGGAAAGATAATGTTTTAGATTTTAGATTTGCTTGGCTGAATGACCCAGAAAAGTTAATTAATATTTCTGAGTCTCTATGCCCTTATCTATAGCATTGAGTTGGATTAGATGATCAATAAAATACCTTTAGCTTATTATTTCTTCATTCACTGTCAACTGGTTGATCATCTAGCCTGTATCTGATAATGTATAAGACAGAGGGAGATGACAAAAATTGTTATTTAAAATTAAGTGTGTGCATACCCTTAGCATCCCAAGACTATGAAGCTAAAGAAAGAGACTCATGCCGGGTGGTGGTGATGCTCGCCTTTAATCCCAGCACTCTTAAGGCAGAGGCCAAGCAGATATCTATGAGTTCGAGGCCAGCCTGGTCTACAAAGCGAGTTCCAGGAAAGGCACAAAGCTACACAGAGAAACCCTGTCTCGAAAAACCAAAAAAGAAAGGAAGGAAGGGAGGGAGGGAGGGAGGGAGGGAGAGAGAGAGAGAGAGAGAGAGAGAGAGAGAGAGAGAGAGAGAGAGAGAGAGAGGAAGAAAGAAAGGAAGGAAGAAAGAAAGAAAGAAAGAAAGAAAGAAAGAAAGAAAGAAAGAAAGAAAGAAAGAAGAAAAAAAGAAAGAAAGACTGATGAATTCCTGGCTAGTTTTAGCCACATCTTAGATAAAAATTCAAATATGTGCATTCACACATGTGAACACATCTTCAGAGCTCACCTTTAAGTGGAGAAACAGACAGACACATCAACAGCATATATGGCAAAGAATAATGTTGCTCAGCAATCATCTATGTTGGGCAAGCACAAGGTAGGCAATTCTTCCTGATAGAGGAATCAAAGAATCTACAGCATGAATGCATAATGTTTATACCAGATCTGAAAGAAAATGGACAGGGGATGGCATTTCATCAGCAGGGAGAGAGCAAATAGAAACAGGCTTAAGGGCTCCAAATTAATTTGAATTTCTTAGAACACAGAAAGATGAGAAGGATGCAAAGCAGCTAGAGATGGAGACAGGAGTCAGACCATGGAAAACAAGATTAGCTTGGCCAACACATGGAAGGTTTGTGACCAGGAACTAGTATGACCAGCCTAAATTCAGTAAATGTCATCTGGTTGCCATAGGGACTACAGACAGGAAGGAACAAGACTCGGGGCAAAGTGTCACCATGAACATGGAAATGTCTACATTATTGTGGAGACTGGATCAGCATGAAGGGAGTGTCCATGGAGATCAAGAGGAAGGTGTGATTTTAATAGCTTTATTGGGATGCTACACTCAATTCATTAATTTAGCCAACATGTATATAGTTTTTCCTATATACCAGGCACTGTTCTGAACACTTAGAAATATTTAATTATCACATTAAATCTGTGAGCCCAAGACTACTATGACCCCATATAACAAATGCAGTAAATGATACCTAGAGTGGTTGAATCACTTGGCAAAGCTCTTAGAGCTAGTGAACAGGTTTTCTCCCCTCCTCAAGCCATGTCCAGAACCCCCTGAAATGGCACTGACAAGCATGACTCCAAGAGTACTAGCATAAGTCATGCCATTTATACTGGAAATAGAACAGATTATGAGAAAGAATGGAGATTATTGGAAAGCATGCTAATCCAGCTTCCTGTGGTACCATAGTGGACAATCCTGTCAAGAACTAGGCAGATGGGTATGGAGTAAAGGAGAGTCATAGCTGGAAACAGAGACTTAAAAGCCAGCCATCTGTGTAAATGACAATGGTCACTAAAAGAATGGCCAGGAGAGCCCACCACTGTCACTGACTAGCATGGCACATATGGAATGACAAGATGGTGTTCTCATTGCACATCTGGTTTTTGTTGCAGGTTAAGAACTGTTCCTTATTTCCTATGGAACATTTGTGATTCCATGGTTGTGAACTAGCTCTCATCAGTGTCCCGAAATACACAGAAGGATTCAAATGGGTTACTGACAGGAAATGAGACTTTGATAGAAAACGTACAATAAAGAATTGAAGAAGTTGAAACCTCTTGCAACCTTTCAAAAGCCTGCTTAATATGAATACCATCTTTAATATTTTAGAACCTAATTATTACAAGACACTGGACCTGTAATATGGTCACACCCATGTATTTACATTCCTTTTATTAAAATTTAGTAGAAATGAATAATTGAAAAAACATAGCTTAAAGTGGTTTTGCAGCTACAAGTTAAACCTTGAAAACAGATCTACAAATAATGACTATATCCACTTAGAATCTAAAGAGTGTTTTATTTTATTTTTTAGAGCCCGACAAATCACAATTGACTTTATAAAAAGCAAAATAAATGTTCACTGGCTATGGGCATGCTACCTTATTGATATGCAGCCCTTTCTAACCTATGCTCGTAACAAATAAATGTAGCAAACCTGTTTCTCTGTACGAGACATTGGCCTGTGTGCCTTCTATCCATTGTGAGTTCATAATGCCAGGCAAGGAAAAGTTACTTTCTTGTTTTTAAGGATGATGAAACCATATTTCAGAGAATACTCATTTCTTCAACCTCATTCAGTGAAGACACGGCAAGCTGAAAACTTCTCAGTATGACCGATTCTTGAGTTGGGCAGTGAGCAGTTTCTCATGCTTCAGATCCCAGCCATGTCTTCCACATCAGAACTGTCTCAGGTGCTCTTTAGAATACCTGAAAAGTACTTTGTAACAACCTGCTCTGATCTTTGCTTCTAGACACATCAAGCCCTCACACTACCTCCACCATCAAACGGCTGGTTTTTTTTACCCCTTCCTGATATGTCTGCACCATCTACGGTGTTATTTGGAGCATAGGGGTATGAATTTCATATTTGCAACAACACCACAAGGTCTTTTCAGCCTAAAATTATAACACTTTGTGATATGGGCCTCTCTTCAGTTAATATTATCAAATTAACTCAGAAGTGCTCTGGGAAATTGTGGGACCCATGATAAATAGCATCTCTGTTGTCCTCTTGAGTCCTGGACAAGTAAGATAACAAACAGAACAGTGGAAGTTAAGGGTCAAGAATCATTTTTTAAACATATCTACTTGTTTTCAATAGACACTCTGGTTATTCTAAATACACTAGTACTGCCTGAATGATTCATCCCAACCTTTGACACCTCAGATCTTTGAATCGTTCTTGGAGAGTGATTTTCCCATCTAGGTTAACCTTTCTTTTATTGCCTCTAGCTTTAATTTTTACCTGGGACTTTTATTCCTTTAACAAAAACACCCAAGTACTACACTTTATGATCACTTGATCAGTTTTCATTTTCTCTCACTAATAGTTCCTCCAGTTCATAGGCCCCCCTGCTTTCCATCATCAAGATTCTCTTTAAGTCCTTCCCTACCAAGCCCAAGTTCTTAGACTCTGGCATCAACGTTTACTTGAGTCTACAATTACCAATGCTTCATCCTCAACAGCCTGGTATGCTGCTTATCTATCCTAATTGTCTTTACCTTCCCTATAATAAAATAAGGATTTATTTTTTATTCATTTGTGTTTAATTGAAACAGAGTAACTGTTCTTTTCTGTGGGGTAAAGTGTGATGATCTGGTGCATGTGTACAAGTGTGGTGTTAAGTCAGGGTGAGGACTATTTCCATTTCCTTAAATGTTTAGTATTTGTGTTTAATGCATATAGATTCCTCTCCTATGGTTCTCTTTTATTAATTGAATTTTTCATTCCACAATTTCATGTGCACACACACATTGTTTTCAGATTATTCTCACACCTTACACTCTTACCTCCCCCATACCTGTGTCCACTACACCTTTTCTTTCTGAACCCCTTTCATGTGTTCATGTCTTTCTGTTTTCTTTAGTGGCATGCCCCTCCCCCACCTCAGGACGTAAACCAAAGCCATCTGAATGGCCATGGGTTTAGAATCATCCATTGGAATTTGGTGGACTCTATCAGGAGCACAGTGGATACTATGTAACTCTCTCTCCTATCATAAATTGCTTACCATAAATAAGTTTGTCAGTAAATGGCAGAGCCCCATGAGCCCTTCCCTCCATAACTGACTAATGTCTTAGCCAGTCTTCTGTAGGACCAGTGTCAGTAACCACATCTACTATGAGTTCACAATTGCAATGGCTGTATAATACCTAGAAGGTGGCATTCTCAGCCTTTCTCCTAATCCTTTAGCTCCCCCATCCTCTCTTCCACAATATTTCTGGAGCTTAGAATTTATGGTATTTATATAGAATTTATTACTAAGCATTCAACCTTTTTTTTTTTTTTTTTTTTTTTTTTTTGTACCTTAAGCAGCTGTGAGCCTCTTCGTTCATCACTGGTCACTGCAAAATAAAAGTCTTTTCTGCTGAGCAGTGGTGGCACACACCTATAATACCAGCAGCACTCGGCAGGCAGAGCCAAGTGGATCTCTGTGAGTTCCAGGCCAGCCTGGGCTACAGAGTGAGTTCCAGGAAAGGCCCAAAGCTACACAAAGAAACCCTGTCTCTAAAAACCAAAAACAAACAAACAAACAAAAAAGACTTTTGTGATTAAAGCTGAGAGTAACAAATTTTTTGTTTGTTTTTCAAGACAGGGTTTCTCTATGTAACTAACTAGCTGTCCTGGAACTAGCTCTGTAGACCAGGCTGACCTCAGACTCACAGAGATCTGCCTGTCTCTGCCTCCCAAGTGCTGAGACTGAAGGTGTGAGCCACTACTGCCCAGCCTGAGAATAACATTTTTTCTATGAGTATAAACATAGACGTTTAGAAGGCAGTTTGATGTCTGCCAATTTAACTAAGCAGCAATAATAAGTGTGGAATTTAGTCTGAAGATTTCTCAAAACTAGAAACAGAATTAACATATGATCCAGCTATACCACTCTTGGGCATATACCCAAATATACTGTACATTCATGTCATTGCCGTTCTATTTCCAACAGCAAGTAAATAAAAATCGGCCTAGATATCCATCAACTTATAAATGGATAATAAAACCTTGGTACATATACAATGAAGTTTTATTAGTATGCAAAGAATAATGAAATTATAAAATATGCAGAAAAATGGATAAAGCTGGAAAAAAACTATACTGAATAAGTTGGACACAGAAAGACAAACACCACATGACTTCACTCATGTGGGGATTCTACCTTCAAAACTTTATTTTTTTGTGTTCAACTTGGAACACCTGTAAAAAAAATCAGGAAGCTAGAAAGAGATACTGCAGGTAGACATTAAGAGAGGTAGATTAGTAGAACATGTATGAAATGAAAGCAGAAAGGAGGGATACTGGAAGCAGAAAACTTTAAGCAGGGGAGAGAGTGAAAGATGGAGGAGATGAGGAAGTGGGAGACATAGTTAACAAAAATGAAAGGTATGTGAAAAATACTACCCTTTAACCCAAATAAAATTCATAATTAAGCTTGGAGGTGGCACATGCCTTTAATCCCAGCACTAGGGAGGCAGAAGCAGATGAATTCCTATGAGTTTTAGGCTAGCCTAGTCTACAAAGCAAGTTCCATAACAGACAAGACTGTTACACAGAGAAATCCAGTCTTGAAAAACCAATAAAATATTAATTAGTTAATTAATTAAAATTTATAATAAAAATATTACAAGAGAAATATTCTGCATGACTCCATATTGGTGCTCCTATAACCTATGAATTTCCAGACAAAAACTCAAGTCCCAGACGTGGAATACCTTCATATCTCTGTATGACTTGCCTGGGGAGGTCCTGGGCTCTTGCTCACCAGAGTAGATGAAGAGACCTCATTGCTGAAGACACCACATACCTTTGCAATATAGAAAGAAATCAAGTGATTTACAATACTGAAAAGTGCAAAGCTGACTTGTAGAGAAGAAGAGATACCAACCAACAGTTTCACCCAGCTGTCAATCCTATGAACTACAACATCAACACACCCATAAAGATGGCCACATTTATGCAATAGTGGTACAGTTGTTTTCAAGGTAACCAACTACTCTCGGACTGTATTTGTGGCCCATCCCACAGGACAGAATCCATGTCTGGTACCTTAAACTTGTTCAGAACCACATGGCTGGAAAATTCATAGGCTTTATTTAGTTATCTATAATATATATTACATTTTAAACTACAATTACCTTTCTGTACTAAGGAACACTAGAATTCCTATAAAAAATAATTTGAAGATAAAGTCAACTTTAATACCTGTATTGATAAGTTGGAGAATAAACACTAATATAAGAGCCAAATACACAATACCAAAATCAAGAACCCAGCAATTTAGGCTCAGTTACAGCAGGTTTGGCTAGGGAAATTGTGTCCTGGTGGCAACTGATATTGCTAAGTAGAGGAGAAATGAACTACAGTACAAAGGCTCTGCTCCTTCCCACAAAGAAAGGGAACAAACTCTCACCTAATATTCCATAAAGCCTTGCCCACCAAAACAGACTTAGAATAAACAGAGGACAAGGCATTCCTTTTCTAACAATGTAAGTAATTAACCACATATCCACCCCATTCTACATTCATTGAGTACATGTCAATAAAGAACAATACCATCTTCCGAAAGACTCTTAAGAGTACCTGGAGGAGGGGGCGGGCAGACCACAAAAATTCTCCACCATGACACCAAGAGGCATTTGCTGTACACTAGGAATTTTGTTTCAGCCCCTTACAATCCCCACATGTTTAACCATTGGCTCAATTACAACTTATTTTGAGTAAAATTTCCAAGTTTACCCATGAAATGAATGATAGAGGACTCAGTTCTGTTTTTGTTTATTTGTTTGTTTTTATTTCTTTGTTTTGGTTTTGCTTTGCTTTTTTAAGAGAGAGAAAGAATATGAAATTTGAAGTGGAGTGAGATGGGAGAGGAGTCTGGAAGAAGTTTGGGGGAGGGAAAGAGCACAACCAAAATATATTGTATGAAAAAAATTAATAGGAATAATGTAAAAAGAGGGGATTTAACCAGAATAATATTCATTTTAACATCCTTTCCCTAGTATTGATGATGATTATAGTTTCATCCCCAGAGAACATTGTTTTTCTATCTTTCTTAGGGGTATGTGAAAATTCATTTTGCTGCTGTTTTCTGCAGTTGGCCTTGAATATCCAAGTTCAAAACACTATGTTAATTCATGGTGAACTCATCAATAAAGAGCTACAGTCAAAAGCAATAAAAATATGGACTTGGGAGAAGAAGAAATGTTAAATTCTGGCTCTGTTAATCCTGCCAATGGGTATGAAATTCCTTGATTTTTCAGTTACCACATCTTTAAAAGGGAAACCTGGCCTAATTGTGAAGCTATGGCCACTAAGAGGGTACTCAGTCGATCTGAACACCCTCTGGCTCATTTCTCCATAATTTCAGTACATGGGTTTCTGGAGAAACTGAGTGTCTCTCCCAACTAAATCTTTCAATCTTTACACTACTGAAAATTTTCATCAGAATTTTGCCTCTGTGTTCTCTCAATAATCCTAGTGATGCTCAACCAGATGTCTAGCCAGAATCTGTTGGCAGCATCTTATATTAACACAGTTAGAATGCTGGTTCTAAGCATTTACTATATATCCTTTGAATAATAATCTCCATGGTGTAAGGATGTGTATGGGATTAAAAACACCTTAAAATGATTCTCCTAAGCACCTCCAAGTATTGTTAATCTAAAGTGCTTGTTAATAATATGGCTTGTGTTGTATCAAAACCCATAAAACATGTACATCATTTAGTTCATAAATTTTCACTTCTAGGGAATGGTCCCTTAGGAAATGATCATAAACAACTGCAAAGACCTGTTTATGAAGACATTAAATGCACCTTTCTTTGTAAGTGGAAAATCAAGGAAGACAAAGAGTAGAACACGAGCTGGGGAAGAGATAGAAAATGAAGGGGGAGGTGTTACAACAGCAAGACACTGAGCACCAGGAAACAAATGAAAATGTGATAATCAGTATAAGAATTCCTAAACAAGGGTGCTGCATTTTAATAATGTTTATAGAAGACTATGAGAAGTGGCCTGGTGGTGTCTCTAAATTGGTAGAGTTTTTGCCTAAGATGCAGACACTATCCCCTGTGAAGATAGTATCCCCTGGATATTATCCCTAGTGCCATGTGAAATCAGGATAGTGATGTATGCCTAGGATACAGGAATTCAGAAAGTAGATGTAGGAAAATTAGGAGCTTATATTCATTCTTGACTATATAACAAGTTCAAGAGCAACCTCAGCTACAGGATACCTTGTTTCTAGAAAAAAATAAGACTATAAAAAGAATGTTCATGATAATGCTTTTGTCATTTGAAGGGGTAACTGTGAGGGGTATGTCAGGATATTAACAGTATCTTTAAATTTTGACATCAGAGTTTGTTTCAGTACGTTTCATAGTCTTCCTTCATCTTTTACTAAACACATCACTTTTATATCACACCTCAAAAATAATCTCTTTTAGCATGATTTAGACCCAAACTATGACCATAATCTGAAACTCACCAGATCATAGTCCCCCATTAATGGACATTGGTTGAACATCATCATCCAACTGTTTGGGAGGAAATGTCTCTTTGTGGAGAGCAGGCTGAAAAGGTACTGTCTAGATTGTCTCATGGATGTCCTTTCAGATGTTCTTCACAACAATCAAGGTGATGTAACATAAGAATAATCTCATTATCCCTATGAAGATAATGTGATTTAACTATAGTAAGTGGCCAGAAGTAAAAAAAAAAAAAAAAAAAAAAAAAAAAAAGATATGAAAACAACTGAGAACAAATGAATGGATGGACTGTCCACAGATTTCTGTATTGTTACATCGTTTGCTGCAGAGTTAAAGTTGGCCTTGAAGTCACTATGTAGCCCAGGCTGACCTTGAAAATACCAATCCTCATGTCATAGCTCCCTGCCGTCAAGGTAACAGAATTATGGATATGTGTCACCATACCTGTGTCTCTATATTGTCTTAAAACTGAATGTGAACCTATAGCAATCTCCAAAAGTGTAATGAAAAGTAAAAAAAAACAAATACTTGGTAACAGGGATTCACACTTAATGCTGTCGGCTCTAGTTGTACCTTCTCAGCAGCATTAGTGTTAAATTGGCTCCAGGAAGCTGCTGTTTGGCCTTTCTTCCCTGACCTTGCCCTTCCAGGCTCCTGACTTTACTGGAACTTTGGGAAGCACAGTCTGCAGTCATCTGCTGCAAAATTGTTGAAACCACTCCTGAAGACCATTTGCTAGGTCTGCCAGGAGAAGCAAAGGGCAGCCTGCTGGTTTCCTTGCCAAAGAGTAGCAAAGGAAAGAAGGTAAGAGTCAATGGGCACTTTGCCTACCGAGAACTCTGGGAATGGATGCTCCATAGATATGCAAATTGATCTCTGTGTAATTTGTGCTTTTCAATAACCCCAGCATGTGTTGGATGTGTACAAAAAGAATTATAAAATAAAATCACAGACAAAGGGGAGAGTCAGAACACAGAATGGAAAAGAATCGGTTTATTCCACAAGCCAAACAACAGGTCATCATAAATTCGCCAGCCATTAGCTCTTCAGTTGCTTGGAACAAAGAGATTGAAATGAAATGGTTGGGGGTGGGGGGCATGTGGCAGAATCACAGTTAACTGTGAGGTGGCTGGCCTGTTTCCATTTGGCCAACCAGACAGATCAGAAATGAGCCAGGGGACTGCCTTGTGACATGTGCCATCTCACTGGGATAGCCCCCATCAGTTTGCAAACTAGCCACAGCTCTTCCATATGTTCAGGAAGCTACTGGGAAATTTTCTTTTAAGTAAATCATGGGGTTAAAAAATATCCAACTGAGGTTTAGGATAATAGCTCAGTGGTAGTGTACTTATCTCACATATGTCAACCCTGGGTTTGATCTCCAGTCAATTGAAAACAAACAAACAAACAAACAAACCTACTGTGTTTTAAGTAGCTACCAGCTAATCCATAGTTACAAGTCCCCCTAAAGAACAGTAAGAGAAACAAAGTACAAAATGGAGATTTGAAGTAAAAACAAACGAGCAAACAGAAAACCCCAAGGGGACATAAAGAAAGAAGCTGCAAGAGAAGATACTACCAGAGATTACAGCCGCCAGAGCTGTGAATGTCCTGCCACCATTGGTCTGTTACTCCCACCAGCAGCCCCATCACCAGGCTTCCTGCAAATCCAAAAGCAGCTGTCTGCTGTCTACCCAAGAACAGAGCCCTAGTGGCCAGCCACAAATTCCTAGGTAGTGTGAAGATGGTTGTAAAATTGTTTCCTACTCAGACAATGTCTCTCTCAGTTACCTTGCTTATATTTTTATTTTTAGTTGTCTTTTATTTTGCCCATCCTAACAAAGTCTACAGTCTTTAACAGTGGAAACTCGAGTTCAGCAATGGATCCCAAATGCCAAGCACTGGACCTGGTCCATGAGAACTACTCTGATGATGTTTACAAATGACTGGGTGAGTTTCGGATGTACATATGGGTGGATGGATGGATGGATGGATGGATGGATGGATGGATGGATGGATGGATGGATGGATGGATGGATGAACAGATGGATGGATGGATGAATGCATGCATAAATGAAAACCAGGCATGCTACTTCTCACACTTGTTATATGGTTTAACACTTATTAATTCCATTCTGCATGTGAAAGAAGGAATACCCTAGGAGGAAACTAGTCTGACTTTTTACCTTGTAAAATAGCATCTCTTAACAGTTCAGCCTTAGGAGCAGAAGGAAACAAAGACTTGGAAGGGTTTGAGCAGTAAACAAATGAAGAGAGAAGAAAACAGAAGACAGAAAGATTGGGAAGAAATCGACGCAAAACTAAAGCACTTGTGCTTGGCAAGAACAAGGCTTCAGCTTTATTTGAAAGGTGAGTAAAGATCTAGGGTGAGCATAAGCCAGAAACTCATGATGTCATATTAGCATTGAATCTGTACTTTAAGATGGACTCCTAAATCCTATTTGGCTCTGACAGCAGGTAGAGACTGGAGTTGGGGATTTGCAAACTGGCCAAAGTCATCTCTGGTAGTCCTAATGCAAAGGAAGCTCCATAGAGATTTGATAAATAACAGACAAGCTCAGAGATTTTGCTGTCTGCATCAGAAAAAGGAAAGGGTCTAGACAGTTTAGGTTAAGTGAAGTAAAACAATCTCCCTCTTAAAGACATAAGTCCCATGGACTCTGCCTGCCATAATTTTCAAAGTAATATGATTTTTGACAAATTCATTAAGCAATAAGACATGACAGACTGTAAATTGCTCTCCTGCTAATTTATGTCCACCCTATTGTTAGGCAACCAGCCAAAGCTTCGTCCTATCTGAGAGCCGAGATATAAATTGCCATTGTGTAGCTACAGTTTAGAATACTTGCAAGGATCAGAGAGTGACCAAACTGTAGAATTCCTCCACTCAGAGAACAAAAATTCAATCCTGTATGCAGGCATTAATTTTACCAAGTGCCCACTTCAAAACAGTTGCTGCCCTTGAAGACTGTTAAGCAGGGTTTAGAAGTGCACATGTCACACACTTTGTGATAATCCTTATGTTCACAGTAAGAAGCCATTTCTAACAAGTACGGAAAAGAGAATGGTTGTTTCTAGTCACAGATTTGAAGGGGGAGTTCCAAGGAAGCTTCTAGAAAAGAAAGGATCTTTGAACTTTCCATGAAGACAGATACAGACATTGTGAAGTGAAGACCTGGGGATGTGGGGAGCTATGGTATCTTCACAGCATTTAAGCAAATTGTGGGTATGAAGAAGGTTACAAGGCAAGATAATAAGTTTTGGTAGTTATGAAGCCCTTATCTCTAGCAGACATGTGGAAGTGTTTTCACTGGGCACCACCTATTCATCTCCATTGCCATTGCTGTTTCGGTAATTACTACAACATAGGAATACTGGAGACTAGTTGATCGCAATAGCTAACAAGGAGGATATATATCCTGAGCAGGCATGCTATTCTCATCATTTAGGCAATAAACAATACTTTTTTTTTTAAGAGACCAAGATATACTGATGGCCATGGTCAGAGTCACTCTTTGAGATGTTCTGCTCAGCCTGCAGTACTGGACCAGAGTGTGGTTTCTCAGAGGCTATTATCGAGAAATGTTTACAAGCCTATTGTCTTATAAACAGCTTCGATGAAATCCCTCCCACACACCCACACACTTACTCAGGGAGCAGGAATCCTCTTTCTGTTTCCAAAAAGCAGAGGTAAAGAAAGTGAAAGAAAGATGAATAATTGAAGGAACCAATTCCTAATCCGAAGCAGTAGAATCAGGAACCTGACATCCCACAGGGCCCAGAACACAACAGTACCATGGCCATGAACAAAGACATCTTACTCGTCTATGTTGCACAGATGTTGCTGAGAAGATGCATGTGAAATACCTGGCACAGGGTGGGTCCTTTGAAGGCTCTATTGAAACTGCATGACTGTCAGTCATGAGAAACAAGCAAAGTCCAACAGGAAATGCCTAATATGTTGGAGAAGATCTTCAGTCCCAAAGAATAAGTGCCATAAAATCATAAATATGATCTCTTAGTGTTGTGAGATTGTTGGGGATTTGGGTTGTGTCATTTTTGTTGTTGAATTTTACTTGGTCCAGTTATCTTCAGCCTTTGGAGATCTTTTGTGAGGTTCTGTTCTACACCAATACTGTTGGTGAAGTTAGAAGGCTTTACTAGTTTTCTTCAGTCTATAGAGAGAAGCAGGTCCCAGGAATTTTTGTTGCATGTGGATCTAGCAATGGAGGGAGGAAGAGTACACTCCTAGGGGATTTCTGACAAGATTCAGACATTCTTTCTGCCCACTGGGGAAGCCTAGCATGGAAAGCTCCCTGTTACCTCTCTAACTAATGGGAATAAGGAAAGGAGTGGGAAGAATATTGGTGTTGGCTTCAGGAGGTCTGAGTTTGGAGCTCATCCCTGTCACCTTGGAGGCCTTTGGCACATTAACTTCACTGAGGCTCAGTCTGCTTATCTAAAATGTAAATAATGGGGCCAGATACTGATTATTATTATTTTCACTAAGTGATATAACTTGATAGAAAGCACTTCACAAATTGTAAAATACCACCAAATGTGAGTGAGTACTAAAACACTCACCACCATTAATTACAGTGATAAAGTATATGAGACTTGCTGCCAGTTAATTCCTGTATGTCGTCACAACTGTCCCGTGGCTACTATCCTTGTCCTTCAGGATACACAATTCATTCTTCAATGATTTAAATAAGGAGACATTAATAAGCCCCTACTTAGATCTGTATTGGTTCATTTAAGAAAATTAACAGGGGATGGTGAGTTTCCAAAATGCCAGAAACAGCTAGAAGGAGTTATTGTTTCTCCTAGAGTTCAATAAAGACTGAAACCTTGTGGGAGAAGTCAGCCAGAGGGCTGCAGCCATTACCAGGCATATGTTACTGAAACACAGACTTCTAATTTCTACACAACTTCTCATTGGTAGAACTAACTCCTAAAACAGTCATCAAGGGACCAGAATGAAGCAATTCACAGGATCAAATCTTCATAGATGAATGTGGTCTTCTTTTATCCCCTATATCCAACTCTTCCTAATGTTTTGTGACTGGTTGCTATTAGACAGGATTTTGAGTCATCTAAGGCCATCTTCAAATCTGTCACACCCTAGCTGTGTGATCTTAGTGATTGGCTGAGCCTCTCAGAAGCTCAGTTTTCTCATCTGGAAAAGGGGACCTTTAAGAAGTCACTTCTACCTCTCTGTTCTTGATCCAGCTGGGATCTCCCGTTCCCCTAAGCTCTCTTTCCCTCGACCCTTGCCCTTCATTAACCCCCCCCCCTCACATCCAGTTTGCTCATGTAGATCTTATCCATTTCACTGTCATTGGGCGATCCCTGAGTCTTTCTTAGTGTCCTCTTTTCTACGTAGCCTCCCTGGAGTTGTGAGTAAGTCTAGTCATCCTTTGTTTTACATCTAGTATTCTCCTATGAATGAGTACATACAATGTTTGTCTTTCTGAGTCTGGGTTACCTCACTCAGGATGATTTTTTTCTAGATCCATCCATTTGCCTGCAAACCTCATGATGTCATTGTTTTTCTCTGCTGAGTAGTACTCCATTGTTTATATGTACCACATTTTTTTCACCCATTCTTCCGTTGATGGGCATCTGGGTTGTTTCCAGGTTCTAGATATTACAAATAATGCTGGTAGGAACATAGCTGAGCATGTGCCCTTGTGGTATGGTTGAGCATTCCTTGGGAATATGCCCAAGAGTGGTATAGCTGGGTCTTGGGGGAGGTTTTTTCCCAGTTTTCTAAGAAAGCATCATATTGATTTCCAAAGTGGCTGTACAAGCTTGCATTCCCACCAGCAGTGGAGGAGAGTTCCCCTTGCTCCACATTCTCTCCAACATAAGCTGTCTTCAGTGTTTTTTATCTTAGCCATTCTGACAGGTGTAAGATGGTATCTCAGAGCTGTTTTGATTTGCATTTCCCTGATGATTAGGGATGTTGAGCAATTCCTTAAATGTCTTTCATCTATTTGAGCTTCCTCTGTTGAGAATTCTCTGTTTAGCTCTATAGCCCATTTCTTAATTGGACTGTTGGGCATTTTGATGTCTAATTTCTTGAGTTCTTTTATATATTCTAGATATCAGCCTTCTGTCAGATGTGGGGTTGGTGAAGATCTTTTCCCGTTCTGTAGGCTGTTGCTTTGTCTTGTTGACTGTGTCCTTTGCTCTACAAAAGCTTCTCAGTTTCAAGAGGTCCCGTTGATTGATTGTTTCAGTGTCTGTGCTACTGGTGTTATATTTAGGAAGTGATCTCCTGTGCCAATGAGTTCAAGACTACTTCCTACTTTCTCTTCTATCAGGTTCAGAATAACTGGATGACCATGATAAATGAAGACCCCATGGGTATAGGAAAAAGCAAAGTGCTAGAGAGGTCCCCAGAAATCCACAAAGATTCCTCCACAATAGACTACTGGTAATGGTCAAGAGAAAGCCCGAACTGACCTACTCTGGTGATCAGATGGCCAAACACCCTAACTGTCGTGCTAAAACTCTCATCCAATGACTGATGGAAGCAGATGCAGAGATCCACTGCCAGGCCCCAGGCAGAGCTCTGGGAGTCCAATCAGCGAGAAAGAGGAAAGATTGTATGAGTGAGAATTGTTGAGACCATGATTGGAAAAAGCACAGGGAAAAATAGCCAAACTAGTGGAAATACATGATCTATGAGCCAATAGCTGAGAAGCCCCCAACTGAATCAGGCCATCTGGATAAGTGAGACAGCTGATTAACTTGAACTGTTTGGGAGGCCCCCAGGCAGTGGGACTAGGACCTGTCCTTAGTGCATGAGGTGGCTGTTTGGAACCTGGGACCTATGCTGGGACACTTTGCTCAGCCTGGGTGAAGGGAGGAGGGGACTGGACCTGGCTAGACTGAATCTACCAGGCTGAGCTGAATCCCCAAGGGAGTCCTTGTCCTACAGGAGATGGGAACGGAGGGTGGGCTGGGGAGGGGGGTGGGCAGGAGGAAGGAGGACAGGGGAATCCGTGGCTGATATGTAAAATTAAATTAAATTATAAAATAAAAAAAGAAGTTAATTCTATAAACTAGTGTAAGTTTGCAAAGCAGAAGCTCAGTCAGTACAACCACTCCCAAGGCAAGCACTCCATGGTAGGGATGATGTTTTTCTCAGCCCCTGTCATTACTGCTTTTCTCCCTCTGCTTCTTGGCACCAGAAACAATTGATGGAAATCTCACCCTCCTCTATCTTTGAGCTACTTGATAATTTCACCTCCTTTTTCTGCATCTTCTATCTCTTTTGTACTAGACTCCTAGGGGGCATTTATAGCATTTCCCATTGCTACCTTCGAAAGAAGTTTTCTTCCCTCAATGTCAGTGTTATTACTTCATTGTTTGGATAGAATGTATCAAAACCATTTATATTCTTTTTTTTTTTTTAAAAAATGCCCCTTTACTCTTACCTTAAATATACGCACATCACCCATTTGTTTAAATCTGAAAAATCTTACCTCTTTCTTAACTCTTGCATTCAATAAACATACATGGGGCCGTGTATATTAAATCTCCAAAATACAGCTGGAATCCACCTGCTTTCCTCTGTGTCTAGCAGTACCAGTTCTTTGTGAGTCATCAACACCTCTCACCAACTTCACTGTAATAAATTCCCATGTGGGGTTACTGCCTCTTGTCTCTTTCTACCCGTTCTCCACACTATAGTTGGAATTTTTGTTCTAAAGAAAACATTTTGTCATGCCTCCTCTCAGTAAAATCTCCCCAGTGACTCCTGTTACTTGTATTAGAAAGACCACGCTCTTAATTGCTAGCAAGACTCATTATGTCCTAACTAATGCCACTAGCTGGATACTCATCTAGGGAGCCCCTTTCTCTTAGCCCCACAAGTCCCCAAATCCCTCAACTTTTGCTTTCCTATGGGTGGTGTATGTCCTAGCCAGGATCCTTTACCTTCAAGTTGAGCTTGGCTTTGCAATTTTCTTTCCATTTCCACCTCTAGCTGGATACCATGTCCTCCATGTTCTGAACACTAAAATCTGATGTAGTTGGCATCCATCTTCCTGTTATGTTTCTTCAGCTTTGAATTTTTGAGTCTATGAAGACAGGAATCACACTGATCTTTGATCATATTTCTAACATTTTGTCTAGTCTCTGACACTTTTCAATAAGAAATTTTAGCCCAGATAGTTTCCATTTATTCCCATTTTCCAATTTCATCTAGTCCCAATTACACAGAAAATCTATGGATTTGCAGATGACTTTGACCTTATAGTAGGTAAAGTGGAGACACAGCTCTAACTTACAAATGCAATGCTAGAGCTCCAATCTACAAAGAACCTTGGGCTTCTATATACAGGTCAACGAGCATGAAATGTAATAGCCCACATTTTCAGAGCACTTTGGAGAAGGTAAGCACAAACTTGATTTTGAAGTAAGATGAGCAATACAGAATTTGTCTTGTTGCACATTATAGTTTCTCGTTTATGGAAAGTCCTTTAGGCTGTTCAAACATATCCATAACACAAATGAATTGTCTTACTGTTCTTGGACACACTTGTTACTATTCCCTTCTTCTTATATGCATGGGATTTGTCATTAGACCAAATCATAAATGTTCACATTTCTGCAAATACCATAACTCAACCAGAAAGACCTGGACAGGATGTGTTGATGCTATCTTTCATGGTCTTAGTTTTTAATCTTTCCTCCTAGCTAGGATTCCTTATTCAATAAAAATTAATTTGACTAAATGAAGTTTGTTCATACACAAAGAATATATTTTTTAATAATTAAAGGTCTTGGATTATAGAGTTAGGGTTTGACAAGTGTTTCTCAAACTAGTCAGAACAAAAGAAGTGAGTTTATCTTTAAGACCCAGCATAGTAGTTCATGGAGAGATTAGGCCTGATATAGTCTAAAGGAAGCATGGCTATGCTCTAGTTGCTACTAGTGAGTTGTTAAAAGAAGTTCCATTTTCTACTCCAAAAGTCCAGGCTGATTCCCATCCTCTACACTGTTTCATAAAACATGAGCAAAGGAGCATTAAACTTTTCTATAATCATGAAGCAAACAAACAAGTTTGCAGTTGTCAAAAACTGTTAAAGACTGAACAAGCCAGTATGTAATACAAGTGAAGATGCTGGAAGACTTCCTGGAAATTTGGAGAAGGGGAATGCAAGGAAAACAGAAGTGTTTCCCAAACAAGAGAAATGTCTTAACATGGTAACAGAGGTATGAACAAGCACCATATACCCACAAGAAGGAATACAAATATATGGAATGAAAAACAGTGGAAAATAAACATGTAGAGATGGCCAACATTTGTAAAGAAAATATAATATTAAAAATTTAGCTTGTGCTGGTCATGGTGGTACATGATTGTAACTCTAACAGTCAGCAGGTAGAAGTACCATAATCAGGAATTCAAGGTAGCACAGTGAGTTTGAGGCCAGCCTGGGATACAAGACCATATATGTACATATGCAGATTTATGTGTATTTGTGTGCTCTACATGTAACTTAGTGGCCTGCTTTCAAAGGAATCTGCCTTTAATTGGATTAAGTTGTATTGAGGAAAAATGCACTGCATGGATATTGATTGTTAATTTTTAATGCAGAGAACTAAGTAAAAAGGTTTGAAGAGTATTTATTGCTCATTTCCTGTGAGCACCCAGAACAGCAGATGCTTTAAATACACAATTCCACAGAGCCTACATAATAACTCTTTTGGTAGATACAACTCTGCTTCCCTTTACATGGTGGAGAAACTCAGGCCAAAATGGTTAAGCCATATTTCCAAGTGACAGAGTACTTAAGCTATAGCTCAATCTAGGTCTTTCAAAATTGAGAACCTGGGCCTTTGTCATTCACAGCATGCAGCTTCTCATGAAACTTCAAGGATGATAACAGTGGTGAATTGAGGTAGAATTTGTTTCTTAAGTTTTAAAATTCACCTCCTCTCATCTTTAGAAATCATTACCAACCAAGCTGTTCATAAAAGGAAAAAAAATTGCCAAGTAACTAATTGTCAAAGTTATGGTTACTTTAATAAACAGAAATAAAGCCCATGGTTGAAGCTAGAAGGTTAATACTTTTTCCCTTTTTCTGACTGCTTACAATATGGCCCAATGTATAATATGGGCAGTCCCATCAAGACAATGAAAGAGACAACCATCCATCCTCAGGTCTAGACCCTCATAGGAAGTTATGGCTATCTAACAGCAAAGAACACAAAGCAGCAAGAAAAGATGGAAGCATTTGTCTCGAGAAAGCCAAAAACCTTTCCACTAGGGCTATAGACATAGACCATTAGAAAATGGTCCTCCATTGAGGCATGAGGAGCTACAGACTACTGAGAGAGGGGAAGTCAGTCTTCTCCAGAAACAAGACCCTTGATAAGTAATTCAATCCTAAGTGGTCAGCCTTAAACACAGCATATAATAAATGGATATATATGTATACATGTATATGAATAGGTTATATTATAAAGATAATTAAAGAAGAGGTAAGTAATTTGAGAGAGAGTGGGGAGAGCATGGGAAAGAGTTAGAGGGGGAGAGAGGGGGAAAATTATGTAAAAACAGTATTCACATATGGTATTCTAAAATTTTAAATGTAAATTAAAAAAGAAAATGTTCCTCTACTCTAAACACAGTAGGATTTCAGAAGAGCAGATGACACATGACAGGGTATTGCTTCTCCTGCAGACAAGAGTAGAAACATGGGCAACAAATAACATCGTTTTATCCTATACAAATACACTTTAGGACAGAGCTGTGTGTTCAAATACTTCCTGTAGTTCCCAAAGCACTTTAGCATTCATTATTGCACTTCACTGTAGCCCTTGAGGTCAAAAGCAAAAGTACAAAAAGGTTAAGTGATTTCCCCCAAATCAGATGGCTAGTAAGCTGACCATCCAGCCTTGCAAAGCTTCCAACCTTGTTTTTCTAAAGTCATAAGGACGTCTTATCCAACCATTTCATGAAGAGGGTACAGAGGTCAGGCAGAGAGAAGGACCTTGAGAACAGCGTGGCTAGCCTCTTACATCCCACTGTTGAGCATTTTCCCTGAGTTCCATCTGAAAGATTAGATGATTACAAGAATAAAACAAACACTGTATGCATCATCAATCTGTCCATGTTATGGCTTTTTTCATGTTTTAAAAAGAAGGAGGGAAGGAGGGGAGGCAGGGAAGGAGAGAGAGGGGGGGAAGAAAACAGATCAGCCCTAATCTTTAAAAAACCTAGTTATTCTGGTCATTGACATCAATACAGGCACAATTATTCATGTAAAAATAGTTCTCATAGTTGTTAGGAAGGCCTTTCTTAGAGCCACTGTTCTGTGCAAGTGATACCCATAGGGCCTGTTTAGAGAATACCCTAGATGGTCTCTAGACTATATTTTTCTGCCTATTCACATCACACTGCCTCAGTCTCCACACCTGAATACTGTGAATCACAAGGCAGTATGTTATACATAAGCTTATTTTAAGAAAAAATGTTAAGCATGTTTTATTGCATCCACTGCTCCATTCTAGGCATGCACAAAGCTAGTATTAAGATGGGTTTCCCCCCACCAGAATGTGTTGGTTGCCTGTGCTTTTCTTGTCAAATAAAAATAATACCACAGACCGAACATTATCTAAGAGTTTTTTCTCTATATCTTTTCCTAGATTTTTACAATCCCGGGTTTTATATATAAGTTTTTAAATATATTTTGAGCTTCTTATACATGAAAAAGTTCCAATTTAATTCTTTAGCATTTGACTATCCAGTTTTCCTAGTACCATCGAGTCAAGAAATGATTCTCACTGTATACTCTTGGTTCTGATGTAAAGATTAGTCAGCTATATATGTGTAGCTGCTTTGTGAAGCATTGATTGTCATCTGCTTTTAGTCAGTACTATACTATTTTGATTTCTGTAGCTTCATAATATATTCGGAAATCAGGAACTGTGGTGGTGGTGGTGGTGGTGGTGGTGGTGTGTTTATTTCTGGGTTAAATTTGTTGTTTAGGGTCTTTTCAGATTTCCTATAAATTTCAGGATTTTTCTTATATTTGTACTAAATATGTGGGACTACATAAAACTAACCTATGTTTGTATAGCAAGTAAATCAACAAAAGGAAACTATAACCTACAGAACAGGAGAAAACATCTATAAGCCACATACCTGATAAAGATACAACTCAACACAAACAACCCAATTTAAATACTTTCAAAGACATTAGCAGACATGGTTCTAAAGATGAAATTCATATGGAAAATTAAAGTGTGCTCAATGCCAATAAAACCATCAGGAAGTTCAAGTCAAAGGCATGAAGAATCTCCTATTACACCTATTGGGATAGATACTACAAATATGTGTTGGTAAAGACATGGAGAGAAGGCACCTCTTGAATACTTTCAGTGGGGAAATAAAATGATATAGCCATTATGGCAAACAATATGGAAGTGCCAAAAATACTAACAAGGGAGCCAACATTCAAGCTAGCAAAACTGTTCCCAGATTTACATCCAAAGGAAATGAAACTAGTGTCTTCAAGAAACATCTATATTCGCCATATTCATTGAGGTTGGATGAGGTCGGATTCACAGTCACCAAAAGTTAGAAAAAGCCTAAGTGTCCTTTGATGGATAAATGAATAAAGAAATTGATATATAAAGAAATAGTATTTGACTTCTAAAAAGAAAGTATTTTCAGGTGTGACTAAGTAAATGAACTCTGAGTACAATATGTTAAGAGACATAAGTCAGACACAGAAAGATAAATATTGTATGGTAACTCCTGTGAAATATAGATGAAGTTGAACTTGAAGAAACAGAGTATGAGCTGGGCTGGAAAGATAGTTTAACAATTAAGAGCACATACTGATAATGAAGTGGATCCAACTTTGAACAATAGTACCCAGCACAAGTACTTCTCACATCAGCCATGCAAAGCAAGGGTCATTATTGACACTACTTTATAGACCAGAAAATGAGTGTACAGAGTGACAAAGCTAGCTAGCAGATCCTGAACCTCCTCAAGGCGGCACTGGGCTCTAAGATAAAGCCATCGTCTTCCAGACCCACGGGAACTAATCACTACTCAATATTACTGCTACAGGGGTAAATACAAATCATACAGCAATGAACAGGAAATCACTGAATTCAATCTAAGTAAGTGTTTGAGAATGACGCTCATTTCCAGTTCTGACAAAGTAATTCTGCGTCATTTCTGTGTCAATACTAAAGAAAGTATTCAGGCATGGTCTCTAGTTCCTGCTCCAGAAGCAGAGCTGTGCATAAAAGCCACAAGATGACTCTATATCACCATGTCATTGTATTAGCCAGCTGGGCCTCAGGAAACTGACAAAAATTATGGTTGAGAGTGGAGCTTGGGAGACACCACCTCTTCCTAAGGTGCATTGGTAATTAATGGCTATTGGTAGGGTGCATTGTCAATTAATGGCTATGGGAGATGATTAATCATTATCCACAGTAGTGTACCCACTGGTTGGTTTACATTGCTACACTAAATGACACCCTCACATGTTGCTGGAGGGCTTCTCTGCAGGCTCCACCAAGCCCCGCAGTCCCACAATCCATGTATAAAATAATCACTCAGACGTTTATATCACTTATAAACTGTATGGCCGTGGCAGACTTCTTGCTAACTGTTCTTTTATCTTAAATTAACCCATTTTTATAAATCTATACCTTGCCACGTGGCTGGTGGCTTACCAGAGTCTTCACATGTTGCTTGTCCTGGCGGTGGCTGCAGTGTCTCCCTCCTCAGCCTTCCACTTCCCAGAATCCTCCTCTCTCCTTGTCCCACCTACTTCCTGCCTGGCTACCTACTTCCTGCCTGGTCACTGGCCATCAGTGTTTTATTTATATAGAATGATATCCACAGCATTTCCCCTTTTCTTCTTTTTTTAAAAAGTAAGGTTTTAACTTTAACATGGTAAAATTACATATAACAAAACAATTATCAAGCAAGAATTACAGTTACAATATTAAAGAAGATGTCCTATCTATCTTATATTTGTGAATTTAAGGTTTTATATCTAACTTATCTTTTATCATAACTGAGGAAATTACAACTATCTAGTTTGCTGAGGAGGGAGATGGTGGAAATGGCGGAGATGGCGGAAATCGGAGCAAGCACTCCCCTGCCTCTTTCACTGGTCTGGGGCTAAGCTAGGGAATTGAGATCGGACTAGCTGCTCCCTTTTTCGGGAATGGAACCGTGTAGGTGTTCCCTGGTTATATGGAATTTTGCAGGTGGGTTTAGGTACCCGCCAGCTAGGGAGGAGAGAGCAGGAGCCGCCCAGGCCTTTGGAGTTTGCCCCACGTTGGGCGCCAGATATTGGAGAAATTATTTTGGCCATTCCACGTATTTAAAATGATATTTATTTAATGGCATAACTCACAAATTAAGTAATGGGTAGGTCGCAGGGTCTGGGGAAGGTGTATTGCAATCCAGCAGTGTTCTCCGGAGCTATGCACAGTCCACCTTTCACCGTTCAGCATCCCGGCACCGAGAGAGCGCACCGAGAGAGAGCTGGCCCATCCAGCTCTCGGGTCCCCAGGTGCCTCCCCTCGCCCCGCCTCGTAGGTGTGACAGTTGCCAGAGTCTCAATGGGGGTTGGAACTTCCAGATCCAAGCTGGAATGGCTACCCACTACACTCACACTCGTGTTCATGCAAGTAACCCTACTTAAATTCAATGGGTCACAAAAAAATGGCATGAAAGTTTGAAATAACTTGTTGGAAAGAAGAGTTTCAGCAAGAGAACGAGGTGAATATAGATAATGATAGAAGCACATAACCAAAATGCATCATGTGCATGTATGAAATTTTCAAAGAAAAAAAAATTCAAAATAGCATTTCACATAGGAAATCTCTTTTTTTAATTAAGAAAATTTTTATTCATTTCACATACCAACCACCGATTGCCCCTTTCTTCTTTCCTCCCACCCCACTTCCCACCTTCCCCTCCCACCCATCCACTCTCCATTCCCTCCTGGAAAAAGGTAAGGCCTCCCATGGGGAGTCAGCAGATCCTGGTACATTCAGTTGAGGCTGGTCCAAGCGCCCCCACACACACACACATCAAATCTGTGCAAGGTGTCCCACCATAGGTAGTGGGCTCCAAAAAGCCAGCTCATGCACCAGGGATGGATTCTGATCCTACTGCCAGGACCCCTTAAACAGATCAAGCTACACAACTGTCTCCTTTTTGCAGAGGGCCTAGTCCAGTCAAATGGAAGCCACAGGTGTTGGTCTAAATTTCATGAGCTCCCACTAGCTTGCTTTAGTTGTCTCTGTAGGTTTCTCCATCATGATCTTGATGCTCCTTGCTCATAGAATCCCTCTTTGCTCTCTTCAACTGGACTCCTGGAGCTTGGCCTAGTGCTTGGCCATAAATCTCTGCATCTGCTTCCATCAGTTACTGGAGAAAGGCTCTATGATGACAGTTAGGGTGTTCACCAATCTAATTACTGGGATAAGCCAGTTCAAGCACCCTCTCCATTATTGCTAGTAATCTAAGCTGGGGTCATCCTTGTGGATTCCTGGAAACTTCCCTAGCACCAGATTTCTCCCTATCCCCATGATGTCTCCCTCGATCATGGTATCTCTTTCATTGCTCTCCCACCCCATCTCTGTTATAGCTTGACCATCCCATTCCCTTATGTTCTCTTCCCCCATACTGTACCCTCTATTTCCCCCATCACTCCCAGTTTACTCATGAAGATCTAATCTATTTCTGCTTCCCAGATGACCCATGGATCCCTCTCACGTCCTCCTTGCTACCTAGCTTCTCTGGAGCTGTGGTTTGTAGTCTGGTTACCCTTTGCTTTATATCTAGCATCCACTTATGAGTGAGTACATACCATATTTGTCCTTCTGAGTCAGGGTTACCTCATTTAAGATATTTTCTAGTTCCATCCATTTGCCCACAAATTTCATAATATCATTGTTTTTTACTACTGTGTAGTACTCCATTGCGTGTATGTACCACATTTTATTTATCCATTCTTCAGTTGAGGGACATCTAAGTTGTTTCCAGGTTCTAGTTATTATGAATAATGCTGCTATGAACATAGTTGAGCAAATGTCCTTGTGGTATGCTTCAGCATTCCTTGGGTATATGTCCAAGGGTGGTATAACTGGGTTTGGAGGAAGATTGGTTCCCAATTTTCTGAGAAACAGCCATTTCTGAGAAATCTGATTTTCAAAGTGGCTTTATAATTTGCACTCCCACCAACTGTGGAGGAGTGTTCCCCTTGCTCCATATCCTCTCCAATATAAGCTGTCATCAGTGTTTTTTATCTTAGCCATTCTGACAGGTGTAAGATGGTATCTCAGAGTTGTTTTAATTTGCATTTCCCTGATGACTAAGGATGTTGAGGAATTCTCTAAATGTCTTTCAGCCATTTGAGATTATTTTGCTGAGAATTCTCTGTTTAGCTCTGTAGCCCATTTTTAATTGGATTGTTTGGTATTCTACCCCCACCCATCTCTGCCCCAGGAAATCTCTTATGAACATAAGATTTGGGACAAAAAGCAGAAAGATGAACATCAGGAGAATGATGGAAATATGGATAGAAGAAGGGGATGAATCTCCGTGCTGTTCTAGTAGTCTATAAAGAGCTTGTATGGTCTGGGGAGATTTGGGGAAAACTGCCAGCATTGGGCAAGGCCCCAATGGAGTTATGCACATTACATATTTAGAAAGCATCATCTGGCACTTTTCTGAGCTAGGCTGCCCTTTTGTTTTCCCAAATGAAATGGCATATAAAAGCACCAAAAAATACCCACTATCTGGTTAGCACCAGCTATGAGCTTTGTGACAGGGGTCCCCACAAACCCTTTATATGTATTGCTTCCCTCTTACAATATTATCTAGGAAATTGCTTACATTTTTCTAGCACTTAAACAAATATGTCTCAGAATATGCCCAAAATCATTCTTCTAAGCCTGAAATGAGAATGTTAATACACTGACTTCACCAAAGCCCTTTTTACACTCACAATCCCCTCTGAAATTGTAGGCTGTTGATTAGACATTACTTAAACTCTGAGCTAGTGATCACAATCCCCAGAAAAGCAGGAAGTAACCATGTCTTATTTACCATTTAGCCTCAACCCCTGGGGAAGCAGAGTTGATGCAAAGGGACTCTTTAGTAATTGTCAACAGAAATATCAATCTGAACAACACAATAAAAATAGCTTCACTCAAATTAAGAAAATCAGGTGAGAGACCATAGTGTCTAGGGAGTGCATAATAAGAAATGATGCACTGAAGAAGAAATTTTTAACATTTCCAATATCACCAAACCACTAGTCAAATGACAGTAAAGCATAGGGAGATATTCTGTCCTCTGAGGGAAAAAAGAGGAAAGTGAACTTTGAACACTGCCTTAGAACCCCACGTCAGTGCACCAATAGAAACCCAACATAAGCCAAATCTCCATGGCCTCTGCCTACAGGAAAGTACCCACAGCCTGAGTCTCTGGACCTGCCCCATTACCCCACTAGAAGCTACAACCACTAGGAGATGGAATCAAGTTCTGACCTACAGCACACTGCTAAGTAAAGTGGAGTTGGGAGAAGAATAACTCATAGTGTTAGGAAAACTCTGAGTTAGCAGCTTGGATTTCAGCCCAGCTTTGCAAGAGACTTAACAGTTAAAGGATTCT
Organism: Peromyscus maniculatus bairdii; assembly: GCF_049852395.1. Taxonomy (NCBI): domain Eukaryota; kingdom Metazoa; phylum Chordata; class Mammalia; order Rodentia; family Cricetidae; genus Peromyscus; species Peromyscus maniculatus. Next base: position 117,955,723 of record NC_134853.1, read on the forward strand.
AGCCCAGGATAGTACCTACCATGGTTGCACTAACTTTAAAGGGCACCCTGGAATTGCAACAACTGCAGCAATCATAAACCTAAGTTCCACATCAAAACACTTGCTTAGAATTTCAGGCTGGGCATGCTGTTGCAGGACCACTTAAGATAAATGAAAACAGAAAGAGCTATAGCAAAAGCTTTCTTCTTCAATAGCCAGACATTACAAATGGATGAAAAGAAATTAGAGAAAGATGATGTTGCAGTAAGTGTCCGGAAAGAAATGGAAATATCTAAACTTTGATAAAGAGTTAGAAACAGTTGACATGGCAATGTTCACGAGAAAATCTCATAAGACTCCACCCCTAAATGAAGAGCTGACAGCAAACAATGATTGCTGAGGAAAGGAGAAGCAGTCTTCTCTAGAGACAAGTCCCCAGATTGGTCATCCACTACCAGTGGCCAGCCCTAAAAACATATACATATGAGCAACACTAGTTGGATTCAGTACGTTGTATTTAGTCACACGTATGTGTATGTACGTATGTATGTGTAACAATAATTAAAGAAAAAGAGAATTTGAGAGGAAGTGGGAAGTGAGAACATGGGAGGAGTTAGAGGGAGAAAGTGGGGTATAATATAAATATAGTACACATATATGACATTGAAATAAAACATTTAAAAAACTGACAAACAGCCATTTTAGAGAGGCCAGCAATTAAAAAAACAGACAAATAATTCCAAAACATAGCAACAAATTTAATGGAGAGATTAAAGTAATTGAATCAATTGAACAGAAATCAATCAGATGAAAAATACGATGTGTAAAATGAAACATGGAACAGCATCAATAGCAGGGTCAACCAAATGAGTAAAAAAAAAGAAATCTGTGAATTCAAAGACAAACTACTTCAGCGGGACAAACCAGAATTAAATAAAGAAAATGTATAGGATTTATCGCACAAAAGTCACAAAAGCAAAAGTTCAGGTCATTGAAATTTAAAAGAAAGAGAAAGAAGCAAAAAAAATTATTTAAAAAAAAAGTAATAGCCAGGAAACTTCACAAGTTTGGAGAAAGACATAAGACACAGTTATCCAGGTGTGTGTGTGTGTGTGTGTGTGTGTGTGTGTGTGTGTGTGTGTGTGTGTGTGTGTCAGCTAGAGGAAAGAGACAAAGCAAGTAGACAGGAGTGCCAAGATACCAAGCGGTAGAAGCTCATGGGACAGAAGAGAGGGAATTAATGCAAAGTTCTAAAGGGAAAAAACTACCAACTATCATGATTGCATTCCCCTCAGAAATTAAGAAAAGGTGTAGCCTCCCAGAAAAGCAAAGCTGAAATAGTACACCCTGCAGGAAATGCTGATGGAGTTTTCAAATCTAAAGAAAGGAATGCAAAAGAGTTCAATGAAGATATAACACTATAAAACTTCTTGGCAAGAGTATGCCAATAAATTCATAATATTCTAATGTTATCATGATCATGTGCAAGTTACTTGTTTCTTTAGCATGAAGGTCAGAAAACAGAACCGGTGAAAATAATAATAATAATGGAAATGACTTGTTCAGGGTTAAATAATATAAAATGTGAGATGTAAAATCATCCAGGCACTGTGACACACCTGCATAACTGCAGGACTCGAGAGATAAGAGGCCATTTTAGGTTATTTAGAAAAAAACAGAGGGGGGGGGCGCAGGATTGGTGAAATTATTAAGGCAACTCTATGTAGTTAAAAGGGAGGTTTATTTTGTGGGGTAAGTTAGAAGTGAAGGGATAGGTAACAGGGTCTGGGAAAGGTGTAGCGCAGTCTGGCAGTGTTCTCTGGAGAACTCTGCTGGGTCTACCTCCAGCGTCCAGGGTCCAGGAATCAAGAGAGCCGGCGCATCCAGATCTCAGGTCTTCAGTGTCCTCTCTCGGCCCTGTCTTGTAGGCGTGACAGTTACCAAAGCCTCAATGGGGGTTGGAACTTCCAGATCAAAGCTGGAATGGCTACCCACTACAGGGGGGAGAGAGGACAGCTAATGGAAATGGGGGCGGGGGAAAGATGGGGAAGGAGAAGAGAGGAGAGTGATGGTAAAATGGACAAGGGAGAGGGGAAAGGAAGGAATTATGAAATACAAATTTCGAAATGAGGAAAGGAGTTAAAAGGTAGAGGGTTTTTGCTGGTTTTGCACTCAAATTTAAGCTTGTATCAACTTAAAATAAACTACTATAGGATTATTTTTGTAAATGCCATGTTACCATCCAGCAAAAAAAGCCTTTAATACACATAATAATAATAATAATAATAATAATAATAATAATAATTACACAAGTATATCCTGCTCAGTCTGTATAATGTTATTTGTATGCATGTTTTCAGGGCCAAATATTTGGTATTTGATAACTAATAATACTTTTCTCTGGGGAAGACTAATTCTCCAACTCTTATTATTCCTTAAGTTGCCTGTAGTTCTGTGTAGGGTTGAGGCCTCGTGGGCTTTCCCCCACTCCACATTAAAAAGTCGATTGTCGTCATCCTCATTCAGCTCATGTTTAGGCTGTCAAGTTTAGTTGGTGAAACTTTATGGGCTTCTGACATTACTAGGAGACAAAGTCTCATGGGCAACTCTCTGGTCTTCTGGCTCTGATGATCATTCTGCTCCCTCATCTACAATGATCCTTGAACCTTAGGTGAAGAAGTTTTCTTGTAGACATATCTATTAGGACTGTGCTCCACAATTCTGCATTTTGATTGGTTGTGGTTTTCTAAAATTGTTTCCATCTGAGAAGTTCCCTTGATGAGAGGAGAGGACTGTACTTACCTGTGGGCATAAAGACAACTATTTATAGTGTGGGTAGGGATTATGCTAGTAAAGTGGTGGTTATAGGTTCTCCTCCAAGATCCACGGCCTCACTAACTCTGGGTAGCTGCCTAGGTTTCTGGTACCTGTCACTGTTTCCTTCTTATTGAATAGGTCTTAAGTCCAACTAGAGAACTGGTGGTTACTGCCAAGCTATGTGTGCCACTACGGTGTCCTTACCACAGTATATGCTTGCATTCACTTTGTCAATAGTGTGTTAGTTGCTGCAAGTTTAGGCAATTGTGAATAAAGCTGATACAAACATGTGTGCAGGCTTTTTTGGGAGCTTAATAATTTTCAACTCATTTGAGTATCAGCAAGTACAGTGATGGATCAGGAACTAAGAAGGTATTTTATTTTACAGAAAGCTGACTCGCTGTCTTCCTTGGTGGCTGTACCATTTGTTGCTGGGAGAGTTTCTATTTTAGCACATTTAAATGAGTATTTGGTGCTGTGCTTTGAATCTTGGACATTTTGAAATGTGGCTTACTCATATATTTTTCAATAAATCAATTTTTAGATTCATAAGTTAAGTTGAAATAAAATTCTAAGTCATAAAATATCAGAGCTCAAATATCTGTTATTTCTACAATGATTCTAAAGACTGGGAGTAGGTAAAGGAAGATCCCCCTACAATCCACCTCTTACACCCACTTTACAAGGATTCCACCTGGCAAATGGTACTGTGCATGCCAGGAAGAGTCATTCTCTCTTCTCTCTCTCTCTCTCTCTCTCTCTCTCTCTCTCTCTCTCTCTCTCTCTCTCTCTCTCTCTCCCTCCCTCCCTCCCTCTCTCTGTCTCTCTCTGCGGGCGGGGGGGGGGAGAGTATGCATGCATGCACCTGTGTGTGTTTGTGCATTTGTGTGTACATATTCTAGAGAAGAGAAAGTTACAGCAGGAATGTACTTTGAAATCTTGAAATCTTAGTCAAAGATCCTTTTCAATGTTTCATTTCCTTCTCTAGCTATGTTGTTCTGTTCTTCATGTTGAAGCAAATGTAGCCATTTCCCTCTCATCAATATAATGAATTGCAGTCTAGCCCACTAGTGAGTAGCCCAGTCTGCATATTAATATAATACTTCTATGTAAAAGCCTTCCATATATTAAACCCAAAAAGGCTGCAATAATTCTAGAAATATCAAATATTTTAATACCGCAAAACTAAAGGAACAGTGGAATATATATTATTTCAACAAACTAGATAAATGGGAAGATTTTCAAAGAATTATGCAAAGCTCTGAAACTTTAATTAAATCAATCATGGATCCTATGCAAACAAAACATTTATAAATGGTTAAAAATAATCACTGACAAAAACTGGAACCAAATTTTCAATACATATCATTTTATAGAGGTATTTTTTTCTGAATACATTAAAGGTACTCTGTGGTCAATGAGAGAAAAATATCACTAACTCAGTGGGAAATTACAGGTATATAGTTTAAGGGAAAATACAAGTATGTTTTTAGGACAAAAAATAGTAGAACTTAAGTCATGATGAAAAAACACACTGAGATGCTATTCGTGTCTTAAAAGCTGATAGCAATCCAAGTTCTAAAAATACACTCACATGGTAAGTGTGGCAGAACCTAGCATTCACAGATGCTGTGTGATAATGCTTTTGTATACTGGTTTAATAAAACACTGATTGGCCAGTAGCCAGCAGGAAGTATAGGCAGAATAAGCAGACCAGGAGAAGTCTGGGAAGAGGAAAGCTAAGTGAGGAGATGCCAGCCTGCCTTCCAGGGAGCAGCATGTAATGACACATAGGTAAAGCCAGGGAACATGTGGCAACATATAGATTAACAAAAATTGACTGAATTTAAGTGTAATAAGCCTGAACAAATGGCCAATCAGTTATAATTAGTATAAGCCTCTGTGTGTTTACTTGGGGGATGCGAGTGGGAGAGATTTGTCCCAACCGCCGGCAGGCTAAGACACAGGAAATCTTCAGACTACACACAGATATTAGTAGAATTGAACATTACTATCATGCAATTATAAAAGGATTAATTACATTTTTATGGCTTATATTTTATGTGATATAATATATATAATTTATGTGATATATATAAATTTTAAAAGATATAATTTTATATTAAAAGTGTACAATGTTTCCAGTTTGGGTGGTTCACACCTACCTTAGAAGAAAGAGTCAAAAAGATTGTCAGTTTGATGGTTGGCCTAGTCTACCCACTGTAGTTAAGGCCAGTCTCTATCACAGTCTGTTCCTCAGACAGTAACATGTAGTTCAGTCATCTGCTCCTCTAAAAAATGTGTCCCATCCAAACAGGGTCTGAAACACAGGCAAATCCATCTCACTTATCAGATAAAAAGCACAAAACTTAGCTTTATTCCTGAAAGTCTAGACATTCTTATATAGTAATTAATTTCTAGCTCTAAGAATCAAGTGACTTTTAAAAAATATTTTTGCAGAGTTTTAAATTGATCATAAAGATGCTCATGATAACTAGTGACTTTTTTGTAAATTAGAGACTGTTCATGATCTTCATAAGATGAGACGAACATTTCCAAGCAAAGGGGACATGTATGAAAAAAGTATCATGGGTACTATTAGAGGTTGGGTTTCCAGCAAGAGATAGATTTAGGCTTCATTCCTACCGCTTGGAACACTCTAAGAATATTACTTCATTTTACTCAATCCCATCAGCTCATATATAAAGGAAAATATACACCGAGAAGCTATGCTTATCCATGCCTTAGGCCAGAATACCTATGGGTATTACCCTCATTGACACCAAGAGAGGTGTCTCAAGAGACAGGCCAGCATAGAGATGACCTGGGCTCTGGATACAGGCTTATCTTTTATGCTACACTTGGACATCGATCATATGCCTTTAGTCAAGTATTGTAATTGTTCTAGGTTTCCTCCACTATAAACTGAGAATAATTGCAAATTTCAAGAAGGCATGTGAATGTCTAGCATGCTGACAAACACAGAAAACAATGACCACTCATGACACGCTAGCTCTTTACCATACGTTGTGCTATGAGCTGGTAAACAAAACTGCATTTTATATCACCTTTCATGTCTTTAAAGTCAGGTCCCATGTTCCTGTATGTTAAACCTAGCCTAGTTGCTTTTCAATTCCTTAACCACATCCCTCTCATTATTGGTCATAGCTAAATGATCCCTGGCTTGTCATACCCTTTCAACATATAGTATCCACGCTGGAAATACATTACCCAGTCATGATATAATTAATCTGGAGTTGCCTTAGATTGAGAATTTAATTTTGACCATAACTCTGTATTTCCCATGACTCAACCAACATTTCTATAAGCTTCTCAACTCTTGCAACAGCAACAGAGGAAGTCACAAGATCTACTGAACTCACTGGTGCACTGCATAACTGAAGAACCACAACTCTCTTGATACCACAGTTGGAATGATATCCACAAGGGACTGGGGTGAGGGTTTGGAGACAACATTTTATCACTTTTTCTTTTCTTTTATGGATGAAAGATTATAGTCTGAGGGCCAGAAGAAGGCTTACAGGGGGAAGAGCTAGTGCATCTCTTTCATTGCACAGGCAATCAAGAATCTCAATTACCACCACTGAAAAGAAGGATGTTTCCATTGTGCAGGCAGAGCATCAAGTGACTAAGGACTTAACTGAGAAGATACAGCCTAAAGTATATTTTAAGGGAAGACTTCAAAATAAAATTGAGAGGATCTTTGCTACTGATGGCAGGAATCCTTGTATTTTGTTATTTTTGTTGTGGTTGTTTTGTTTTTTGTTTTTCGAGACAGGGTTTCTCTGTGTAGCTTTGTGCCTTTCCTGGAACTTGCTTTGGAGACCAGGCTGGCCTTGAACTCACAAAGATCCACCTGCCTTTGCCTCCCGAGTGCTGGGATGAAAGGTGTGTGCCACCACCACCTGGCTGAATCCTTGTATTTTAAGTTCCTACCACAGGAGGACAATGGATTAAAAGATGATTTATACTCTCATGAAGTCAGAGTCTTCTACTGATGCCTCCAAACAACCCAATGGGTCATTGCAAGCTGCAGCTTTGACCATCAACGGGTAGTTGATTCAAGCCAGAACAGAGGCAACCTTCTTTCTCAAGGAGAATAAAGAGTCCTCAGATACAGACTGCATACTCAGAACATTCATGAAGACAGGTTTCTGCTCTTTGATTTATGTGCCTAGGTCCGAGTGTCAGAGTCCTGAGAAATCACAGCTGGATTAAAGAGATGAGCTGTGCATGGAAGTCAAATTTTGTTCTATGAAAGAAACTCAAGCATCAGGGTTTGAATGGCTGGGCACCTCTTTAATCAGAGAAGAGCTGCTCAGTGGAGGCTTTGTAAGTGAGCTAATTAGTAATGTGCTGCAGCCTTACCTGGTTAATCAAATGATTAATCACTCAGTAGACTTCAGTCCTCTTGTTTCCTGGCTGTCTTTGGCTCCTCTATTTGGTTTCTTTATATTTTTAATTAGCATTTTAATAGGTGGCAGTCACCATTTGGGGTAAAAAAGAGAGTGGCATTATCCTATTTTAACCATTTTTTGTGTGAATGAAAATGAGACAGAGGTAGGTTTTCTATAGGATTGATTATGGCTTGCCCAAAACATGCTGTGTTCAGAGGGAATAAGGCCATGGGTAGAAGAGGGATTTGAAGCTCTGCAGAAAGTCTGAGTACTCCCTTACAAATGTGATCCTGGCAAGAGAAAGGATCACTAAACGCTGAACCTACAAGTCACTTGACAGATGTTCACAGATGTCACTATTTAATTTACCATTTAGCATAACCCTAATATGGAGAATAAAAACATTTTATAGTTTTATTGAATCAACTTTAAAGTCTACTTTAAGTCTCTCTTCAATGTTTTCTGATATAAAAAGAAAAAATATTTAAGTGTTTCTGGTACAAAGTACATACATATTAAAAGGAAAAACATTTATCTGGAATATTCTAGCTCCAGTCATTTCCAGATTAATGAAGAACCTGAGATTAGATATCAAAAATGCTAAGGAATTTAATTATTTTGAAAATAATTTTATATTATGTCTCTATTTTAATTTAATACCTTAAAATGGTTGTCATTCATGTAAATGGCTAAGAACTACAACATAGTTACCAGTTACCAGGAAGTTCCTCATTATGTCACTATAATCACCCAAGACAGTCTGTCCCCCAACCCTGTGTTGTGTTCATCAGCCCATCCTTCATGTTCATGCACCATGAGAAAGCATCCTTTGATGGTCTTAATGGTGTTTTAAATGCATAACAATATAATAACAATTACCAATTTGTTACAGTAATTCCCCTTTATGGTTTGTTCCTGTGTTTGATTCTAATTAAAGTATCTTCTATTGCTGTATGTGTAGAATTTCTATGTGTGAGAATAGAAAGCAATTGCATGAACACGAGGCTTTTCTGAAAGCTAGTGTATCTGGATCTTGAAAGTATGTGTAATATAGTACAATGGCTAGTTGACCTCCACCATATAAACTTAGTGATTCTCAGCCTTCTGAGAAACAGCAGCATTTGTACTTGTATTTTTCAAACTACATGATTTACTCGTTTAAATCCCTTGCCTTGTTCTGTGAAAAACTACTATTTCTGATTAGAGTGGACCAGGCATTTGAGGGTTAGTTAACACAGGAAGTGTGTGTGTGTGTGTGTGTGTGTGTGTGTGTGTGTGTGTGTGTGTGTGTGTAGTGGAAAGCTAATCAGTGTCAGTATACAGTTAAAAGCAAAAAGCGGTTTCAAGTAAGCAAGTATCCCTAAAATAATTTTGGGGTGAAATGGAACAAACATGTGGGAGAATCATGAAGTAAGGAATCCAGCTGTGGAGATTACCTTTCATTCATCATTTCCTTTTTAACTACTGTCCAGGAATGGATACATCTTCTGGAAGCCTCTAATGCATCCAGAAGTGGTTCTTGGAACAGAGCTTGATTATCAAGAAGACTCATAAAATGAGGATACATCTACAAATCCCCTCAGTAAACAGAAAAGAGTTATCATAGAGATCTCAAGCTAAAGGCTAAATTCTAATGGTTCCCAGACAGTCAGTGCATGATGGAGAAACAAGCGCTGATCCTGGGCTAATAATAAGCTGTGGCGAGAAGCAAACCTAGAAATATAAGAAATAATCCATCAATTACCAGTCTTCTATGTCAAGCTTACCCTCTTCAATCAAGAATCTGCCAGCCTGGCGGTGGTAATGCACGCCTTTAATCCCAGCACTCAGGAGGCAGATACAAGTGGATCTCTGTGAGTTAAAGCCCAGCCTGGTCTACAGAGTGAATTCCAGGATAGGCTCCAAAAGCTACACAGAGAAACCCTGTCTCAAAGGGAAAAAAAAGAATCTGCCAGTCTCTAGATCACAATATTATCTTTATGATAATTTCAAGATGCTTTGGACTTGTATCTAAGTTGTCCAGAATCTTTCCCTCCTGTCCTACCAGCCTTGACTCCATCACTCCCTCCCTATATGTTTCCTCTAAATCACATCAGCTTGGACTTTAAAAAAAAAAAAATTGGCACTCCAGCAATCTTCAAGATTTCTCCTCCAAGTAACTTCTGGACTTCCCTGGGTGAAAGCCAATTCCTAAACACATCCATTCCTGAAGGTCATTGATCCTGGATATGGCATTATGGTGCTCAACTATGCTTTCATGATACCTAACCAAACCCTGGCCCTGGCTCTAGGGTCAAAGAAGGCTTTTATATGGATGCAGAATACACTTGCAATATGACAGACCCAGGTTCAGATAGAAACCAAGCAAGATTATTCCCTCAAAAGTGAAAAAAGGGCCAAGTGCATGCATTTAATCCCAGCATTCAAGGTCAAAGATCAAAAGCAGGAGGATCTCTGTGAATATTTACCAAGATTGGTTTAATACTGCATTCAAGGCCAGTCAAGACTACACGGTAAGACTGTTTCAAAAAACAAAAATTAGGGAAGATTGGATTTTTAAAGTGTTAAAAATGTGAGCAATGGAGTGAAGTGGGAGTTCCTGTTCTGAACAATTTCTAGTTGCTGATTTGCACAAGTTTAGATTTGTGTTGTTGATATATTAAGCTATACATATTGGTTGCCAGGAGATATCACAGATTATTATCAATAAGTAATAACTTCTTGACATAGTCAACCAGTCAACAGAAGTTCCCCAATTAGAAACTTTCACAATCACTTCTTCAAAATAATATTCATTATAGAAGCAAAGGTTGAATAACTTTTCTCTGGTTCAAACAGTAGCCTTTTTACTGTGGTGTATAAATATCATGGGGAAATCCTGCTGTATGTCCTAATCATATAGAAGCCACCATAACTTTTATTTCCTTATCTTGTGGCTTTTCAATATCTCTCTGCTCCACCAAGTCTCACATCCAATGAAGCAGAGGTTTCAATGTGCCAAAGATTTTAAAAGTGGTGAGACTGAAAATTGAGATTATCTCTATGTCTTTCTGGTAGGACCCTCAGAATATGAGATGTACAAGCATTTTACCCCAAAGTTTGCAAAAACTTATGTATGGCAACTCTGCTCTCTAAGATCTACCCTTCAAAAATATATAAGGTAGGCATGAAGGCAAATTAAAATGGCATCCAGAGCACATATTTTTTTTTCCCTTGGGAGACTTCCTAGAACTTACATGAAGAAACAACAAGATTTCTCTCACAGAAAGGTCCTCATATTTCCTCCAAACCAGGTTTCATCAAGCCTGAAATCTTGCGATTTTCAATATAGATAAGACATGCCTAGACTTTCAAGCAGATGTGGTTTGTGCTGAAATCATACCTGGCTCACCCTTAACTCACAGATTGGATAGAGTAAAGTGTCACAAAGAAGAAAAGTACCTAAGATACATTTAAAGAAAGAGTGGAATTGTGCAAAACACACAGCCATGGTCCCTGAAGAGGAAACATGACCAAAAAAGTCATCACGAAATCCAAGTACAAAAGGAACTATTTTAATCAAATTTTAAGATGTTCAGAGAAGTATTCAATGAAATTCACTTAGATAATACTGAGTCATCATTACAACTCAATATATGTCATTTGAATGAGTGAGTGGGTGGTTGCTTCATTTTAATTTAAATTTTGCTATAACCACTCCCCATTACCCCATTAGCTGAGAACAGGAGGTATTCAATTTTAATCCTTTTTGAAGGATATTTTCTTTCTCCTTAGGACTTTGAAAACAATTTTAGCAGTTCATGTGTTATCCAAACAAGAGATTTATCCCTAGTGTATCTCTGTCCTTACACCTGTCTGTTCTGTGTCTGCCGGATGGTCTGTATGTCAAATTGCTCTGATTGGACAATAAACAAAACACTGATTGGCCAGTGGCCAGGCAGCAAGTAGGTGGGACAAGGAGAGAGAAGAATTCTGGGAAGCAGAAGGCTGAGTCAGAGAGACACTGCAGCCACCGCCAGGACAAGCAGCATGTAAAGATGCCGGTAAGCCACCAGCCACATGGCAAGGTATAGATTTATGGAAATGAATTAATTTAAGCTATAAGAACAGTTAGCAAGAAGCCTGCCACGGCCATACAGTTTGTAAGCAATATAAGTCTCTGTGTTTACTTGGTTGGGTCTGACGGCTGTGGGACTGGCGGGTGACAAAGATTTGTCCTGACTGTGGGCCAGGCAGGAAAACTCTAGCTGCATGCCACTAATGGGCAAATAGGTCTTTAAGCATCAGTAGAAAGCACAGCAAGAGCCTCGACCATGCTCTCCAGGCAGCATCAATTCAAGGCAGACACAGCACAGAGCCTGTGGCTGTACCACATGTCTCAGTACGAACAGGAGGAATCTACAGTTCTCTCAAACAAACATCCAACATTTGATACCTTGTAGACTCAAGGCATAGATCTCTGCAAGTCATGGACACATGGAAAACACAGACAGCCCTGCCTTATCCAGAGTAAAAAGAAGCCCTTCCCTTCAATCAGCATGGATCCTCTATATTTCTCTGAAGTAGATGACTCTCAGGCTATACACCTAATTATGTGTTTCTCTCCACATGAGTCACAATTTCCATTTTTAGCCCTGACACATAAAAACTATCACCAAAATCTTAGACAAGTGACTATAACTCAGAACAGGAGTATCTGCTTCTTTGTTGTGTTAAAGTAAAAGGAAGTGCTATTTGCCCTGTCAAGTGCCCCCATTTAATGTTATATTATTTTGCCCTCATTATCACACTAATCCTCATGATATTGTGGATAGTGGTGGCCAAGACAATGCTCACATTGAACTGGGAATGAAAATGCTCCACCATCCTGAACCTTTTTCAACTCATCATGACCCCATTTTTCTCATGGAAACCCTGTCCTATGAACATCCTAAGACTACTAAATGAGAAATAAAGTGTATAGATTGTTTCACTAATTGCTAAATGATCTTTAATAAAAATCTATGATCCAGATATTGGGGTAAATGCTGAAAGATCAGAGAGACAAAGGATCAAGCCACTACCATCTTAAACCTCACCAACTCCACAAATCCTCTAACTTAATGCCTCTGAGTCCTCAGCCAAAAGGCTTCTTCAGCTGAAAAGGGCTTCCAGCCCAAAAAAGCTTTCGTTCCTGTCTCCTCACGCCTTATAAAACTTTCTTTACCCAGCCATATCACTTCCTTCCTGGTGCTGGGATTAAAGGTGTTTGTGCTTCCCAAATACTGGTAGCAAAGGCATGAGATCTCAAGTACTGAGATTAAAGGTGTGTGTCACCACTGCCTGGCTCTGTTTCTCTCCTAGACTGAATCAATCTCATGCAATCCAGGGTAGCTTTGGACTCACAGAGATCCAGACAGAGCTCTACCTCCCGAGTGCTAAGATAAAAGTTGTGTGTGCCACCACTGCCTGGCCTCTATGTTTAATCTAGTGGTTTGTTTTGTCCTCGGATCTTCAGGCAAATTTCATTAGGGCACACAATATGTCACCACAGTAGTTGTTGTAGAATATTATTTTAAGGTGTATTACTTTTGTTTATGTTGCATTTATTTAACTCTGTGAAGCTTTGTTACTGTGCCTGTCTAAAGCACCTGATGGTCTAATAAAGATCTAGCCAATAGCAAGGCAGGAGAAAGGATCAGTGGGGGTGGCAGGCAGAGAGTATATATAGAAGAAGAAAAGAAATGGAGTCGGGGAGAAGGAGTCAGAGAAGGAGTCAAACTCCAGGGACCAGCTACAAACCAGCAAACCACGGAGTAAAAGTAAGACTTACAGAACTAAGAGAATGAGAAAAGCTCAGAGGCAAAAGGTAGATGGACTAAGTTAAGGACAGCTAGCAAGAAAGAAACCAAGCTAAGGCCAGGCATTCATAACTAAGAATAAGCCTCTGTGTGATTTATTTGGGAGCTGGGTGGTGGGCCCCCCAAAAGAGTAAAAGCCAACAGCAACATGTAGTGTGTTGTGTGTAATGTGTGTCTGTGTTTCTGTGTGTGTCTGTGTGTGTGATGCATGAACATAGTTACATATATGCGCATGTATTATCAATGTTTGATTGTAAAAAAAAGTGAAAGATCAGAATCAGGTGTCTGCTTCCTTATCTTTTGAGACAAGTTCCTCATTGAAACTACAACTCAACAATTGACTAGACTCACCAGCTGATGGGCACCAATGATCTTCCTGTCTTTGCCTGTCCTGCTTTGGAGTTACAGGTACGACCCACCGTGCCCAACATTTTGCAGGATCTTGAGAATCAAAATTCAGGTCCTCATGCTTATGCCTTGAAGAGTTTACCAACTTAACTGTCCCTGAAGATCTGAGAAAATAAATTTTATCAGCCCAAAAAGGTGGGCAGAGGCCTTGCCAGTATTGCCCATACTATGTTGGTAGAAATCTTAATTTTCTGTGCCTGTTCACTTCTGGCTCTAGAAAGATCCTCAGAATAACCAATTGAGCCTCAAAACAAGTGTCCCATCTCTTCCTGGTTTGGGTCTGCTGTTGTCACCTTCAGCCCACAATCCCGTGACAAAAATGAGCCCTAGTGGTAACTCATAAGAAATACCAGGCACAAATGCTCAAGGCACTGTGGGTAAGAAAGCAGATCAGTCACCTGCACAGCATTTGCCATGGGCCCAAAGCCTGAAAGGCTGCTTTGTTCATCCACCAGGTGAACTGCAAGAGGAAGGTGCCTCTCAACCACCACCACCCAGAGCTGCACAAAGCGCTCATTCAGTGCCCGGGTCCTGACCATCCCTCTCATGCTGATTCTGACTTATTGGGTTGCCTGTGCGAGATCATTTCCCCATCTGTGCCTCCTTGGCCCTGACCCTGTTCCTGCACAATGCCACTCTGAGGGCGTGGTAGAATATTACATTCCAGAGAGGAAAGGCTGTGCTCAGGCTAAAGACACCAGGCAGACTTGAGGACACTCCCTGCTAGCCACAGAGCTCTCAGTGTCCCTGCAGACAATAGGCCTCTGTGTAGCCCATCTCTTACTGCAATGGCTGTTTACATGTTTTCTTCTTTGGAAACTTCAAACTGCTCAGTACCTAGGAGCAGCTGCACAGGGAATTGTCTGTCTAGGAAGAAAGAGGGTGAAGTTTGGCACTCCAGAACAACTTACCAGCAAGCTTTTCTACTCCTATGCCAATGCCATAGTTTTCATTCATTTACAGAATGATCATTATCTATTGATTATTAACTATGTTCTGGGCATCTTATTAAGAAGCCTACTGAGAGATATTTAACCTGATAGGAAACACTGAATTAGACTGCCTACCAGTATTTGGGTGATGTTGAAGTGTATGAAAAGTTTGTCATTAATTTTCTGCTGGGCAGCTTTTTTTCCCATTCACTTCTATGCATAGCATTGTGTCATGGTTCTTCAATCCTTTCTCATTCATCACTACAGAAGAATAAAGTCAAAATGTTAGCTTTTCCAGGCAATCTCTTACTGGTGACAAAGCAAAATGACAGAAGACCTGTGGAGAATACTGTGACAAAATATTTAAAATCATATTTACATACCCTTCAATCCAGCAATATCATTCCCAAGAGTTTATTCTGAATATATTCCTCTAATTGTGTGAAACTATATGCATTAAGGTTTTTGGAGTGGCAATATTTTTTCTTGTGACACATTGAAAACTACCTACATATGCAAAACAATGAAGTTGATTGAGTAAACCATGGCAATTGTGTATTATAGAGTAGTGTGCTGTTATAGAAAACAGTAATGACCTCTAAACACTGATGCAGAGTGCTTTACAGAGATATTGTGCTAAGTGGCAAGAGTAATATGCCAAATAAAAGAAATATATAATTTGCAACCTTTATATAAAATAAGGAGTAGGAATACTTGTAATTCTCTGTTCCCTTTATCCTTTTGCCTTAAGAAGAAGAAAGAAGACCGGATTGGAGGGGGGGGAGGCAGGGAGAGAATTAAGCTGATGATGTAACAGAGGTAAGTAAAGAAGCGGAAACAGGCATGAAATGGACTGTGAAACCATGCTGATATTTGAATTATTTTAAAAAAGGAAATGCAACTCAATGAAGAAAATTTGAAGTTAAAAGTAATCATCATTCAAATATGTTCAAAGTGACTTATATGACCTCAGTAAAGGGAGAAAATTTTTTAAATGACTCAAGTAAAATCAACATTGCATTTTACTACATAGACATATAGATCGATGACATATGCTACAGATGTAGATAATATAGAGCTAAGTATATGCTCAATTTTAGGCAGAGTAGACAGAAAGAAATAAATTCTGACCTCCTTTTATTTTGACTTTTATCTTGGGTGAAGCAATCCTAAAACTATTTTAGCTACATTTGAAGGTGATAAAGCAACTATTTTAAAGTTGTTTGGAGGTGGGGCTCTCATTGTGAAAGAAGAAATGTCTAGCTATATAATGGAAGAAATAATATCCTATGGTGTTGGATTAGAGTTAAAGTTTGTTGGTATGGAGTTGGGATTTTTAACAAATGTGCATGTAATTCCTAGAAGCAAAGGTAGCTCTGTTGAATAGTTTGTGCCCAAAGTTGGTCTCTAGTGTCAGTTCTCTCTGAAAAGAACTAGACTATCACAAAGAAATAAATGGCTGATTTCAGAGCAAGGGCAAGGTGTTTATAGTGTGACCCCGGAAAACCATGCTGTGCCAAAAAGTAAGGTGATGCTGAACAAAAGATTAGTCACAATGAGAACAGGGGAAAACCAACATGAAAGATCTCTCACTGACCAGGCATAGGGGGTTGATTATGTAATTAATTAAAGACAGTGAGGAATTTGAGAACATTTAAAAACAGAAATCCATGGGTCTATTTTGTTAATAGATGACTGATTAGATAAACACAACACAAGATGAAAGGTAAACAATAGATAAATAGGTAATAGATATATAGATGATAGAGATTTATAGATACATAGATAGATGATACATAGATGATAGATGACAAATAGAGATTGAGAGATGCTTAGATAAATGATAGATGATAGATAATATGTAGGTAGATAGATAGATAGATAGATAGATAGATAGATAGATAGATAGATAGATAGATAGACAGATAGATGATGACAGACAGATGAGATAGGTAACAGATTGGTAGGCAGGTACATGATAGATGATAGATTGATACTATAGCTATAGATAAGTAGATGATAGATAGATGATTGATACATAGAAAGGAAATCTGGTTTGTTGAGTGTAAACTGGTAAAAATATGGAGGGAATCCTAAAGCAGGGAAATTAGCCATTTGTAACTATCATACTAGGGTTAGTTCAGGCAAATAATCACTACTAGATGCTGAAACAGCAGGGAAATTTTGGTAAGTACAATAGATATTCTCATGGTTTTAAAAATATCTCCTTATGACAAATAACCAAATGAATGGAAACACATGAACTATGAACCAAAGGCTGAGGGGCCCCCAACTGGATCAGGCCCTCTGAATAGGTGAGACAGTCGATTGGCTTGATCTGTTTGGAAGGCATCTAGGCAGTGGTACCAGGTCCTGTGCTCGTTGTATGAGTTAGCTGTTTGAAACCTGGGACTTATGCAGGGACGCTTGGCTCAATCTGGGAGGAGGGCCTGGACCTGCCTGGACTGAGTCTATCAGGTCGATCCCAATCCTCAGGGGAGACCTTGATCTGGAAGAGGTGGGAATGGGGGGTGGGCTGGGGGTAAGGGGAGAGGGAAGGAAGGGAGAGAACAAGGGAATCTGTGGCTATTATGTAGAACTGAATTGTATTGTAAAATAAAAAATAAAATAAAAAAAAGATCAACATTTAAAAAAAAATCTCCTTATATTTTGCTAATTAACATAAAGAGTAGAGAAATCAGATACTACCACAAATGAGGGACTGATATAAGGAAAAGATGGACAATGCAATGTGCTAAGGCACTGCTAGGCACTGCTAGGGCACTGCATCCCTGACATACAGAGCTGACCTGGAATGCAGAAGGTGAAATCACTTTTGAGGACTGGGAGTCCTCAACCATCTCCCAGATAGGTGCATTCTGTTTTAGGGGTTGAGTTCCAAATTATTTTCATGTCAGTAATCATAAAAAAGCAAAGAAATCTTATGGGAGTGTTTCAGATTTGAAGCTATGAAAGAACCTGGGAACTTAGTGCATTATGTGACCTTATATCAGAACTCATAAGAAAGGTGCAAAAAAAATGCAATAAAGGATATGATTGAGTCAATTACCAAAACTGCTGTCATCAATCCTACTGAAGTATGACATCAGCATTTGCTAAAGTTGATGATCAGTTTGAGGTTATGTAAGAAGACAACACCAACATGTTCTCAAACGCCTGGAGGAAGCTAATGAAGCAGTGGGAACCAAGTGTCTATATTTAGCCATTGTTTTGACACTGTTCTTGTTTTGTTTTTCTTTCATTTTTTTAAAATTATTTTCATTGTTTTTTTTAAGTGAGGTTTTTTTTAATGTTGAGTTTTCCAGTGATGTTTTAAAACAGAACTGTGAACCTGATTTCCTCAGAGGATGCTCTGGTGAATATCAGCATTTTTAAACACAGCAGCTCTTGGCCCAGACAAAGATTTTTGCAAAGCCATTTTCTCAAAACTCTGACAAGTAAATAATATATTCTGGGTGCACTCCTCCTGTATGCTGAGATTGAGGAAAAGGAAGTTAAAGGGACTCCTGGTTTGACCCAACTGGTACCCGAGTCACTTGCCTCGTTTGGAATAACAAGCACATTATGTACATAGTTATACCAAGAGTTTGATACATATTATCTCATGTGATCCACTCACAGCATTGAGAAGGGCATGATAGTGCTCTTAAGAGAGAAGTTGGCATAGGAGGGTTAAAGTCTAAGAGCTCAAGAGCCCAAACTGTAGCTCAGATTGCCTAGTCCTTTAATCTCTATATTTTGCCCCCTTAAAGTTAGAAAAATGGGTCCAGCTGGAAAATCATATACAACTTTCATCCTACACACCTCATTCAAGTGTTACGTCCTTATAAGCCAAACCCAGGAGATAATAATGCTGATTTGGTATTCAGTGCTACCAAAACACAAGGAATATAAGAGGGTTAAGAGAAGGTAATGAGGGTTGGCTTGGGACATAGGAAACTTTAAAGATTTCAAAATTACCAAACACACACACATACACAATATATATCCCTGCTGTTTTATTACTTACATACAATATATATATATAAGTATATATAATATACTCATATTAATATAATATATTAATTATATATCATATATTATACACATTAATATAATTAATTCTCTATATAAAATTAAATGTATAATTAATATTAACAAAATAGTATATATTAATATATAAGTATATTACATATATATATTCCTGCTGTTCCATTA
This sequence comes from Peromyscus maniculatus bairdii, assembly GCF_049852395.1. Taxonomy (NCBI): domain Eukaryota; kingdom Metazoa; phylum Chordata; class Mammalia; order Rodentia; family Cricetidae; genus Peromyscus; species Peromyscus maniculatus. The sequence continues at coordinate 117,974,335 of NC_134853.1, forward strand.
CTTTTGTATGATTTGTTTATTTTCTGGACTTTGACTTACTTGAGAATAGAAGTTATTTTTTAGTAGTTTTTATTAATCTTTTTGACAGTTTATAATTTCCAAATTCCAACCTATATTATCTTCTCTTAGCCCTGTCCCACTCTTGACTTTGGCAAAAGGAACAGCCCTTACTTCAGAGGAGTAAAAGACATTCTTTATTCTGGGGCTACATATGAGTAACTAGAGAACAGATTCAAGTTTCCATACACTCTCATCTTCCAACAAGAAAACAAGTTCATGAACGTTTTATAGCAAAGAAAGTCAAAGAATAATACATATTCAAATACACTGGTGGGTGTATCAGGTAGACCAATTGCAAGAAGGTGAGCTAACAGACAGCATTCTTATCCCTTTGCTTGGTTGGTTGGAAAGTGGGGGTCTCTGAATCCCAAAGAATTATACAAATATGTTAGCAGGCAAGCGTACAGAAGACAACTTTTGATGTCATTTGTTTTGTTGACAATAATCATTTGTCAAAGTATCTGAAAGCAGTTTTAAGTTGTGTTTTCCTGTTGGCTATGAATGTTGAAGGCTTTCTTAAGTGCTTCTTAATCCTGTGTGCTTTTTCTCTTGAGAACATTTTGCTCAATTCTGTAGCCCATTTTTTAAGTGGTTCATTAATTTTCTTGCTGTTTAAATGCTTTTTGTTTCTTTTATTTTTGTTGTTCTTTTGTTCTAGATATTAATCCTCTGTCAAATGCAGGACTAACAAAGGTTTTCTTCCATTCTGTAGGCTTGATTGACCTTTTCCTTTATGCTGCAAAATTTTAAAAAACTCATAAGTTCCCATTTTTCAGTTCTTTGCCTTATTTCCTAAGCAACAATAATGTCCATACCTGCTCCTATATCTTGTTGCACTCATGACTTTTTATTTTTACCATTCAAGATTGAAGTCTCATATTAGTGTTGATTCCTATACAGACTGGGAAAGATGAATGTAGTTTCATTCTTCTGTTTGTAGATATCCAGTTTTCCATGCCCCATCTACTGGGAATGCTTTCTTTTATTTAATATGTATTTTTGGCATTATTTGTCAAAAATCAGGTGTCTGTAATTTTATGGTTTTATATGTGGGTCTTATCTCCTATTCCATTGATCTATATGTCTGTTTTTGTGCTAGTGTTGAGCTGTTTTTCTTACTCTGACTCGGTAGTACAACTTGAAATTGGGTATACTGATGCCACCACCATGGCTATTTTTGCTTAGGAGTCCTTTGGCTATCTAGGATTTTGTGCTTCTATATGAATTTTAAGATTACCTTTTTTTGTTTCCTGAAGGATAAGTATATTTAAGTTACAGGGAAAAGTAAATGATGCTAAGGCACATGGTAAACAAAGATACAAGCACCACAAAAATTTCAATGAAATAGCAAACTAATATAACATGTCTTTTAATAATAACTTCAAACATTAATAGTCTCAGTTCCCTAATCAAAATACATAAGCTATATGATTAGGTTAGAAACTATGGTCTATCTTCTTACTGTTAGGAACATCCCTTACCTTCTAGGATAGACATAACCTTAAGGGAAAAGGATGGAAAAAGATATTCTAAGCTAAAGAAAACAAATGGGTGTCATTATGCTAACACATGACAAAATAGTCTTTAAGCAAAACCAAATCAGAAGACTATTTTATTTTGATCAAGGGAGCAACCCATCAAGAGGGTACTACAATTTTAAATGTATATGCATCAAACTCATGTGCCCCAGTTACATAAAATGTATCCTACAGGGCAATAAGCCACACACTAACCCCAGTACAATAATAATAAGCTACTTTAATATTCCACCAATAAATGGAGAAACATCAGAGTTAAATAACATTATAGATCTAAAAGACAGCCACAGAATATTCACCCCCAAGAACTATGGAGCTTATCTATGATAAGCCTATGGGAGCTTACCCCATGTTGGGACACAAAATCTCAACAAGTACAGGGATATTGAAACAACTCCTTCTATTCTATCTGACCACAATATCTTTTCCCCTTTATGTTCAGTATCTGTCATAGACCTAGTCCCTCACAGCTATTATTTAAATGCCAATGAAGCTGTACTGCATTTTGGTAAGTGAATATTGAACTGTTAAAACAGTTCAAGGGTATTCACTTCTTTGTTGTTGTTTTGTTTTTGTTTTTTGAGATGGGGTTTCTCAGTGCAGCTTTGCACCTTTCCTGGAACTCACTCTGTAGTCCAGGCTGGCCTCAAACTCACAGAGATCCACCTGCCTCTGCCTCTCGAGGCTGGGATTAAAGATGCGTGCCACCACCTCCTGGCTTCACTTCTTATCTATACAGAAATTGCAACTTAAACTTGAGACCTGAGTTAACAACTTGATGATGTTTTTTTTTTATAAAAACTGATCTCATTAATAGAAGAATTATACACAGAAAAATGTAATAGACATCATGATCTATTGCAGAGGCCCTGCCAAGCTAATTACAGTTGAGCTCTACATTCACATACAGGTAGACAAAGGTAAACTGATTGGAGTCAATGGAAGATCGAGTGCAGATGATGCTCGGTCAATGCTACGGGAGTGGAGATGAGAGAAACTAAAGAGCGCTCAGGGAGTTTGACACAGCTCTTTCTAAACTCCATAGTATGTTCACCTTTTCTAGCTGAGTACCCAAAAATAAACTTCAGCTAATTGAAAGTCATGGAGAGGATTCAGGTTATACATAATAAAAACATAATCTTGGACTGCTATCTAAAAAGAGAATGAATTATTTCCAATAACTGAGCTCTATAGAAATGGAGTCTATAGAAAATGGAGGCACCCTGTGACACCAGTGAAAATGAGAGACATAAGCCCACCCTGAACTGCTTGGGAACAGCCATTGGAGCCCTAGAGACTGGCCAGCTGCCTCTTCCCCGACTCCCTTGACAAGAAAACAACCCCCTGTGACACCAGTGAGAACCGGAGATACAAGCACACCCTGCACTGATTGGGAACAGATTGGACTAAGAGCCTGGTTTAGACCAAAAGCTCCCATTAGACCAAGAGTGTCAACCAGACCAAAAGAGGCTCCCTCAGACACAGACAGCACATGCACAGAGTGGAGGAAGAGATAGGTAGATGCCAGTGCAAAAACAGAGTCAACAACATAAAGACCAATATGGCACCATCAGAACCTAGTGGTGCTCTATCAGGAAGACCTGAACATCCCAAAGCAGAAGTAGCAGAAGAATTAGACCTTAAAAATGACTTTAAGAAGATGATAGAAGCTTTTGAAGAGGAAATGAAAACTACCCTTAAAGAATTTGAAGAAAAGACAAACAAAAAATTGGAAGGATTAAAGAAAGTCAAGAAAAAGTAATTAAACAGGTGAATGAAAAAGCCCAAGATTTGAAAACTGAAATAGATGCAATAAAGAAGACACAAACTGAGGGAAGGCTGAAAATGGAAAATCTGAGTAAACCAACAGGAACTACAGATGTAAGCATAGCCAACAGAAGGCAAGAGATGGAAGAGAGGAAATAGATTCATCAGTCAAAGAAAACACTAAAGCCAGAAAAGTCATAACACAAAATGTCCAGGAAATTTGGGACACCATGAAAAGACCAAACCTAAGAATACCAACTCAAAGGCATAGAAAATATATTCAACAAGATTATAAAAGAAAACCTTCCCAACTTAAAGAAGAAAATGCCTATGAAGGTACAAGAAGCTTACAGAACACCAAATAGACTGAATCCAAAAAAGGACCCCTTGCCATATAATAATCAAACCATTAAACATACAGAATAAAGGAAAAAAATTAAGAGCTGCAAATAAAAGCGCCAAGTAACATATAAAGTCAGACCCATCAGGATAACACCTGACTTCTCAATGGAGACTCTGAAAGCCAGAAGGTCCTGGACAGATGTTATACAGACACTAAGAGACCATGGATGCCAACCCAGACTATTATATCCAGCAAAACTATCAATTTCCATAGATGGAAAAAGCAAAATAATCCATGATAAAAACAGATTTAAATAATACCTATCCACAAATCCAGCCCCACAGAAAGCACTAGAATGAAAAATCCAACCTAAGGAAGTTAGATACAACCATGAAAATACAGGCAATAGATAATCCCACACCAACAAATACCAAAGAAAAGAAACACACAACATACCAACAAAAAATAACAGGAATTAACAATCACTGGTCATTAATATCCATTAATATCAATGGTCTCAATTCACCTATAAAAAGACATAAGCTGACAGAATGGATAAGAAAACAGGATCCATCCTTCTGCTACATACAAGAAACACACCTAAACTTTAAAGACAGATACTACCTCAGAGTAAAAGGCTGGGAAAAGACTTTCCAATCAAATGGACTTAAGAAGCAAGCTGGTGTAGCTATCCTAATATCTAATAAAATAGACTTCAAGCTAAAATCAATTGAAAGAGAACAGGAAAGACATTACATACTTATCACAAGGAAAATCCACCAAGTTGAAGTCTCAATTCTGAACATTTATGCCCCAAATATAAGGACATCCACATTTGTAAAAGAAACATTACTAAAGCTTAAATCACACATCAAACCCCATAGTAGTGGGAGATTTCAACACCCCACTCTCACCACTAGATAGATCCACCAGACTGAAACTTAACAGAGAAATAAGGGACCTAACAGAAGTTACAACTCAAATGAACTTAATAGATATCTACAGAACATTCCACCCTAAAAAAAAAAAGAATATACCTATTCCCAGCACCCCATGGAACCCTCTCTAAAATCAACCACATGCTCAGTCACAAAGCAAATCTCAACAGATACAAAAAGATTGGAATAACCTCCTGTATTTTATTGAACCACCATGGCTTAAAGTTAGATTTCAACAACAACAAAATTTACAGAAAGCCTACAATCGCATGGAAAATGAACAATGTCTAAATGAATCACCAATGGGTAAAGAAAGAAATAAAGAAAGAAATTAAAGATTTCCTAGAATTCAATGAAAATGAAAGTACAACACACCAAAACTTATGGGACACTATGAAAGCAATACTAAGAAAATTCATAGCACTAAATACCCACATAAAGAAAATGGAGAAATCTCACACTAGTGACTTAACAGCACACCTGAAAGCTCTAGAACAAAAAGAAACAATCTCGCCCAGGAGGAACCAATGCCAGAAAATAATCAAATTGAAGGCTGAAATCAATGAAATAGAAACAAAGAAAACAATACAAAGAACCAATAAAACAAAGAATTGGTTCTTTGAGAAAATCAACAAGATAGACAAACCCTTATCCAAATTAACCAAAAGGCAGAGAGAGAGAGAGCATCCAAATCAACAAAATCAGAAATGAAAATGGAGACATAACAACAGACATTGAGGAAATCCAGAGAATCAGCAGGTCATACTTCACAAACCTGTACTCCACAAAATTGGAAAATCTGAAAGAAATGGACAATTTTCTGGATAGGTACCACATACGAAAATTAAATCCAGACCAGATAAACTATTTAAATAAGCCAATAACTCCTAAGGAAATAAAAACAGTCATTAAAAGTCTCCCAACCAAAAAAAAAAAAAAAAAAAAAAAAGCCCAGGACCAATTGGTTTCAGCACAGAATTCTACCAGAATTTCAAAGAAGAGCTAATACCAATATTCTTCAAATTGTTCCACACAATAGAAACAGAAGGAACAACAACAAACTCTTTTTATGAGGCTACAGTTACTCTGATACCCAAAGCACATAAAGATGCAACAAAGAAAGAGAACTACAGACCAATCTCCCTTGTGAACATTGATGCAAGAATACTCAATAAAATATTGGCAAACTGAATACAAGAACACATCAAAAAAGTATCCATCATAATCAAGTAGGCTTCATCCCAGGGATGAAGTACTACTAGTAAGAGGTCATGAATTTGAGGGGAACACATATAGATGTACAGGTGTGCTCTATAGTGGCAAGAAAACAGAAGGGTGAGGGCAAGAGAGTACTTCGGAAGTTCATGGAGTGGAGCAGTGACCAAATCTTCATTCTTCAAAGGTTTGATTTGCAGAAGGTATAATTAAGTATCTTTGAATTCACAGCTCCCAGAGTGAAGGGTATATAATGGGTGGGGAATCTCTGAACCTGCCTATACATTATCCAAATCTAGCATATCAAATATACAGGACAGATGCTCAGCTTCTGGCCGCAAAGCCTGGGGCCAGAAGGACTGGCTCTGTGGAGGAAATCCACTGTAAGTACACTGGGGCGAATTTGCCTGGCCTGCATTTCCTGGGATGCAGGATGAAAGGAGGCTTTAAGGCTGCCTAGCAACACTGTGTTTATGCAGCAGTCCCGGAGACTTGGAGGAAAAAAGAGAAAGAAAACAAAAACCTGTTTCTGGAGGCTGCCTGGGAGCAGGATGAGAGGTGGGAGCGAGAGCCTGGGAGCAAGCCCACCACTGCCAAGCAGGTCATGTGATCCCCAGATTCCAGGGCTGCTCGCTGATGTGGGAAATGGGTCTGGTGGCTTCCAGACTGCCCCTAGCCCCACACTAATCACAGCTCTCCTCCCTGCGCCATTGTTTTCACAGCTGTTCAGCTGCTCCTTCTTGGGAGGAGGACAGACAGGCTGACTCCAAATCATGGAGAAAAACAGCCAGAGTGTACCAAAAAAAAAAAAAATCGTATGGGGTGGGGTAGAGGGAAGATGGGGAAAGGGTAGAAAACTCTTAACTCTTTACTTGGCTGGATTAAACACAGTGGCTCATTTTTATGCCACGTGAGAATTTAGAGACAAAAACTAATCTGCATCTCCAAGGTTTGTCGAGGACTAGATTTTTGCACCTGACATTCTTTCTGCCCATAAAAGTCACAGCAGAAGTTGTGTCTTTATCGCTAACACAGTCTACAGTTCCGCTCCCAGCCAGGAAGCAGGAGTGCCTGGATCAGGGTGTAAAGAGGTGAGGGAAAGGGCAATAGTCTGAAGAGAAAGTGTAGCAAGCCTTTCCAAGCTGCTCGCTGGGTACTCAGGACGATGTAAGTAAGCCTCATTTCACAAGTCCCCACACAACCCACGAAGTAAGTAAAATCTCTTCACTTCAAAAAAGGCGTTGAAGTAGTGACTTGCCTACAATGGTGAGGCTGTGCAGAGGCAGGCCATGACTCTAAGTGAGGCACTGTGACCCACAAGCAAGGTTCTTGTCACCAGGGGCCCTGCTTCCTTTTAATGGCTTTGCCCTTACCGGTTTGCCATGACTGCTGGACCAAGTCATAGAAATGACTCAAACAAATGGAGGCTCCAAGATGAACTTGTTAAACAGCTGTCTGGAGGTCAGATGTCAGATATTAGTTTCACTGAACAAAAATCAAGATGCTCCTTCTAGACACTGGAGGGGAGAATCTGTTTCCTTTCCTTTCCTTTCCAGACTTTAGAACCTGCCAACATTTCTTGGCTTCTTGCCCCTTTCTCTGTCTTCAAACCAGCAGCATGGCTTATTTTTCTCCCTTTCTCCTAAGTCCTCCTCTACCTGGAGGTACCTCGCCCACTGTTGGGTCAGGTTATCCATCCTTTGAGACTCAGGATGAGGCTACCTTCTCCAAAGAAGATTCTTCTGATATGCTCAGAGGTACGTGTGTGTAAACATTTGTGCATGTGTATGTGCATAACACACACACACACACACACACACACACACACACACACACACACACACCTAAGAGCCAGAGGAAACTAGATATGACTCACAAGAGCTTATGGTGACCATTTTTCCCTCTCAAATCTTCATTTGGTAACATCTTATTGCTAGCTGTGGCAGGAATATTTACACCACAAAAACAGGAAGCTGTTAGGCAATATTTCCATTTTACCTACACACACACCCCATTGCCTTAGTTCCTCACTTTGAGCTTTTGTACCTGAAGCCCCTTCTTGGCTCTACCCTACTCCTGTCATCTTGCCCTTGCTAACTATGGTGAGATGCTCACCCATGCAGATATACTGTCTCCTTTCTCTACCTCTAGCATATATCAGTGTTTCTGACAAATTCGAGATGGCCATTTAAATATCCAAGGACAAAATTAACAGTCATAAAATCATGAGTGCTTTCCAAATTCCTACAACTAGATGCACATGCTCAAGGGGACTCTGAGTGAGGCTGTTTTTGCTTTATATACTAGAGATCAGAGCCAAAGCTCCACACATGCATGCAAGTTCTATGTCTGAGTTATACCTCTAGCCAAAGACAGTTTGACTTCTCCTGATAACATCAACTGCTTCAAGTATCAGTGCCACCAGCATGTCCTGGTGGAGGAGTAGAGTGAGACAAGGTAGAGAGGGTTCTCTGATATGTTAAACTAACCAGGTAGCCACTCAACAATATCAGCCACATTCAGCATTATGTGGATGAATCCAACTATTCCTGTCTCAAGTTCATTTCAGGTAAAACTTCTCAATCCATCATTGGGATTCAACCCTCCCATCCCTGCATCCACTGTCTGGTAGCTATGAGGACCACTAAAACAAGAGGGGAAGAGGCTGTGTTCAGCTTTGACCATTCATTTCATACTTGTGCTAACATGGGGTAGAGTGAGTAGGGAAGCAATCTCTGTCCCAGGAGAATTGAGGGGTACACTAGCAGCTGGAAAACCATTATTGTGTCACTTCTATTCCCTAGCATTGTGATAAAATAATTAGAAATAAGTACTTCAGTGGCATGGATCTGGCCCTTCACGGGTGACCCACAAAACAGTAGGGAACATCTTCAGTCTTAACCCAGTTTGTATTCTCTAGTATTAGCACTAGTCTCCAGTGACCTCCACTTTGTACCTACCCACCCAGAAGACAGGATTTTCCACCATTTCTTGAGAACTTAGCATAATAAATAGAATAGTCTTTGCACTTTTCCATGTCTCTAAATTCCAAGGTTCAAAAGATGTCTTAAATCTAATAGACATCCATCTGAAGACTGAGTGACTGATTTTCCCTTCTGGCAGGAGCCCCAGGAAAAGGAAAAGAAGGCTAAATAACACTCTCCACAAAACTCGTTCTCCAAAGTGTGTCCTACTCTTTCCCACCACACAACAGAGGAAAGTTGTCAGAAAGTGGTTTTGGAGCCATGTAGTGAGTAGCCATTCCAGCTTTGATCTGGAAGTTCCAATCCCCATTGAGGCTTCGGTAACTGTCATGCCTACAAGGCGGGGCCAAGAGAGGACCCTGAAGACCTGAGATCCTGATGCACAGGCTCTCTTGGTTCCTGGACACTGGAGGTAGACCTAGCAGAGTTCTCCGGAGAACACTGCCGGACTGTGCCACGCCTTTCCCAGACTCTGTAAACTATCCATTCACTTGCAAGTTACCCCACAAAATAAATCTCCCTTTTAACTACGTGGAGTGGCCTTAATAATTTCACCAATAGAGCCATGCTCTGCAAACCTCCCTGAACTAAGGCTGTTCATTGACAACAGCTGTTCCTTTAACCTAAGAAGACAAAGCAGTAGCAGACAGCCTTCCCAGGTGGGAGTTGCCTCCAGACAATTTACCTCCCTCTAGCATATTTATGTGCATACTCAGAACCTATGATAACCATTTTAAAATGTATGTAACAATAATGATCAGATCCTTTTAGAGTGGGGACATTGATATTATCAATGGCTGATTCATTTTCTTGGCATCACACAGTAGGTTCCAAAGTAAAATTCAAGGATGAGCTGATTTACCTAAAGAGAAGAAAGCCTGGCTTCTTTGACACTATTGTTTTTCTTTCCTCATCTTGGACCAACTTTCCCCAGTCTGCCTGCATCTCTTTCTTTCTGTAACTAACTCTCACTTGGATTTAATTAACAATTATTGTTTCAAATATATCCCACTACCCAAAAGGAAAACATTTTAGTTCTTTCTGTTATAAGGGATTTTTTACTGCTCATCACTAGCAGGGAGTAGACAGGAGTCATCACTGAAACAGTAATGAAAACCATTAAAAATGCTAAGACATGTTACCAAGCCCTTGTAGGGTTCCTCTAGTCTAGTTAAGGTAGTAAATATGGCCAATGGGGCTCTTCCTTGATCTCAAAGCCCTCAAACACATCTCCCTCCAAAATACACATCATATATATATATATATATATATATATATATATATATATATATATAAATTTATAAACCACTAAGTTTGATTACTACTGTGCATCTGTGCATGAGTGTGGAGCCATTAACAGGGGCAATATGTAATCTACCAGTTGCCACCTCTCCAAAGAAAAATGTCTCTCCCTCCCTGCAACAGCCACCAACTCCCCAGCTAAGAGTATGGCCTCAGCAGCCACTTCCTTATTCATGCTGGAATTTTTAACTGACCTAATCTTATACAGGCCTTGTGGAGGTGACCAGAGCTGCTATGAGTTCATATGTGTTTTATGCAAGTCATGTCCAGAAACCAACATTTCACAGCCCTCCTCCAGCTCTTTCATTCCTTTGGCCCCATTTCTGTCAACATTCTTGGGGCTGGAAGAGGTAGAATATTGGTTTGAATGTCCCATCTTTGGCTGAGCATTTACAGTCACTTGTTCCAAGCATTTTGAACAGTTATGATTCTCTGAATTAACTACAACCCACCTCGAAAAGATGCTTCTTGGACAAGTGTTGAGAGCACCACTAATCTATGAGTGTAAACACAAATATTTAAAAGGCAATTGGACAACACCGTGGCTCGGGAAGCCATAGGTACTGAAAAGGAGATGGAGCAGCTGCTGTTACTATCTCTTCTAAAAATGAAGAACAACCCCAAAGAAGCAGCACAGGAGTTTTTTTTTTTCTTCTCACTCATAAGAATATCAAATTACAAAAGTTCTAGAAAATTTTTCTGAAAAAGAATCAGTGAAAAAGCAAAATCAGCCCTTCAACCACTTCTTTGCCTTGCTCTGCCTGAATTGAATCAATTGTAAGGCCCCACCCAATTTCTCCACTCTACTCAGCCCATTCAGCACTGAAAGTCCAGCTCCAAAATCTAAATGCATAAAAATGTAAACAACCATCCTAAACCACAAAACAAAAGCTGCAAGTCAGAATGAATGAGTATTGCTTTATGTAAATATGTAAATATAACATATTTCAGTTATTACTACAGTTCATGGTATACAGATACTCACGAGGACACAAATTGGAGCTGAAGTTGCATTTGAATGGCTTTGAAATGGGTAGGAAAGCTTCTCTAGGATCCTAGAGTTCCCCATGGCTAGCTCCATGGCCCTGAGTTGTACCACTGATCAAAAACAGCATATATCTCCTCCCCTGGAATGAAGGAGAAAAGAGGCAAGATTCACCTGGGTGGTGGGTTGCTGGACACTACTTATCCCATCTGCTTGTATCCCAACCCACAGGGAGGCCTACACAAGGCTCTTTCCATAGTGTGATAATCTCTCTGTCTCTTTCTCCCCTGGATTCCATCCAGGACCCTCCCCGTGTTGGGGAAAATTGCAAATCTCACTTATTTCCAGTAAGCAAACTGCAGTAGTCACTTTTCTGTAACTGTGGCAAAAGACCTGAGATAACAGCCTGGGAAGTGCAAAGATTAGCTTGGGTTCACAATTCCAGGGCTTCTACTCTATGTCCATGGCCCCAGTGCTTTGAGAAGCAGCCGTGTGGCAAGAGAAGTGCCAAGCATTGTTATAACGACTTTGCAGGTAGGCCATTACATTATGACAAAAGTTTTTATATAAAACTTTGCCAGAGAGAGTAAATAACCTGCCTGTGGTCTCACAGACAGAATGTAATTAAACAGGACATGAGTGAGACAGTTATTCATGGACTCCTAGTATTTAAATAGCCTTTAGAAATTCTAAATTTCATTTTTTAATTATTTGAGAGCTGCTTTGTAGCAAATATTACCTGCATAAAAGTCATGGCTTTCACCGTGACCTTTCCACACAGCACACTGTGAATGTCAGTCATATTCGCACGGTCTTGTTCCCCTCCCGTTCCTGCTCCCTGAACACCAATAGACACCTTTCTTCTTTAAGAATTATGTTTTAATACTTTAGTCTGTGACCAGATCTTCTGTGTGAGATCAGCTCTCAGTGTCAGCTCAGTGATAGAGCACTTGCCTGACGTTTACAGGGCTGTGGTTTTGATCCCCAGAACTTCAGAAAAATAAAATGACAGCATTTCTTTTCCAACTATATTACAAGGAAAAGGGCTCACTGAGGCCCTGAGCTTTTCCCCATCAACCTTTCGTGAGCCAGCGGAATTATAAAGGGGAAAAACACATGTGCAAATAATACCACGTTATTTCCAGAGCTATAAACTTTGGAACAGATTGCATTTGCAATATCTGCTTGAAATAAGCCTGTAGTATGTTAGACCCAAGGGACGAGTCAAACTAACCTGTCACAAATACCCAGAGCAAGATATTGGATGCTCTGATATAATCTGTGTATTTACAGGAGGCCTCCCTTCAAAGGTAGCTCCGATCCGAATCCCAAGACCTTTATTTGAACTCTCAACTGCGGCATAATTGACAGGGAGAATTAAAGGGGATATGAAGACCTGGGCCTGAACTTTTTCAACAGTCTCAGCTCGGCTCACATTGCTCATGATATTAGAGGCTGCCGTGATGATATTAAATGATGCCGCACTGACAGAGATTAACAGACTATGCAATTAGATTTAAATGCTGTAATTGGAACATGCTGTTAAGTGCCTACCATCAGTCCTGGGCTCCCTTATGACAAGCAAGTCTCTCCTTGGGCTGCTTTGTAAATTTAACACTGTCCTCACCAGCCACAAATCCACTACCATTTGCCAGAGGCAGAGAACAGCTCAGTGTTAAGGGATTTCCACATACTCTATTGCACACATCTACAGTATTGTGTGCACACAATACGCTTCAGGTCCTTGGAGCTTTATGACAAGTCTGTGTGTGAGTAGAGGGCACCCACCCCAGGGTTGCATCATAGGTTCAGCAGCAGAGAGAAGGCCTCCCCACTCCTAAGCTGCTCTATGCCTGTGCTCTGAATCTAAACTAGGTCTCAGACTCTAGATTTTCTGCACTCTCCATCCTACACCCCATGCCTAGGTGTAATTTAGAACTAAATTTTGCCAACTGAGCAGCCTTATCTCAAGAGTCGAAGAGGCCCAGGCCCCAACAAGATAAGCAACCATTTTTTGCTACCCATTACCTTCCTCACCATAGGCCTCCACCAGTGATATTACCTTGATTAATCACTGACTGTGCCACAGACCAAACGAATCCATCACCACCTGCTTGGGGAACACCATCCACTGCCTGGTCATTGATAAGCACAGATGAAATTAGATCTTCAGTCTCACTGACTATTTCTATCTGTCGGCTCAATTTTCTCTCTTACAAAATATAAAAATTAATAGCTAACATTTGCCAAGATAATCACCATGTGTCCTGACTTTTATAGATGTCTATACATACTAGCTCTGATTTTTAATGTTGATTTCCTGTCACCGTGGTAACAGAATTCCACAGTCAGGTTCCAAAGGTCATCACGAAGCAGGAAGAGTTAATGAACCTCTGAAACCACTTCCCAACCCTCACACTGAAAATGAAACAGATTTGAGGGGCTCCTCATTAATAAATTTTTAGATAATGGGTTATTAAAATAATTTATGTGTTATCTACAGTTTAAACTTTGAAAAGTTAATTGAATGCAAAAATCATCCTTCTGTTCAAATCCTCTGGCCACTCAAGATATGCCTCTTTAAAAGAAAACACAAAACAATGAAAATAATCTATGGATATTATTCAGAAGTGCCCTTTTGCAGATTTAGTAATGACTTCAGAAGCAAACTTAAGTGTCTACCATTCATTTTCCTTCTTTCATGAATGCACATGCACACAGGTTTAACATCTACCTTAAGTTTTCAATTCAAATGAAACTTCAAGATTTTCTTGCAGCAAGTCCTAAGGAACTTCCATAGTGTGGTTCCATATGGCTAGGTCCTGGATGATGAATGGTGTACTGGCTGGTTTTGTGTGTCAACTTGACACAAGGTAGAGTCATCAGAAAGGAAGGACCTCAGTTAAGGAAATGCCTCCAAGAGATCCAGCTGTAAGGCATTTTCTCAGTTAGTGATCAATGGGGAAGGGCCCAGCCCATGGTGGGTGGTACCATCCCTGGACTGGTGGTCCTAGTTCTATAAGAAAGGACTCAGTAATCAGATTGGTGAATATCCTAACTATCATCATACTGTAACTGATGGAAACAGATGCAGAGATTCATAGCCAAACACCAGGCTGAGCTCCAGGAGTCCAGTCGAAGAGAAGGAAGAGGGATTCTATCATCAAGGAAGGTTAAGATTATGATGGGGAAACTTACATCGACAACTGAACCAAACTAGTGGGAACTCAGGAACTTTAGACCAACAGCTGTGGAGACTGCATGGGACTAGACTAGACCCTCTGCATAAGCGAAACAGTTGTGTAGCTTGGTCTGTTTAAGAGGCCCCTGGCAGTGGGAGCAGGATCTATCCCTGCTGCATGAGCTGTACTTTGGAGCCCATTACCTCTTATGGGACACCTTGCACAGCCTTGATGCAAGAGGGAGGGGCTTGGACCTGCCTCAACTGAATATACCAGGCTTTGTTGACTTCCCACAGGAGGCCTTACTTTTTCTGAGGATGGGATGAGGAGAGAGGTGGAGGGGGAGTGGAAATCTGTGGTTAGTATGTAAAAATGAATAAAAAAAAATTCTTAATAAAGAAAAAAATGAAAGAAAGCAGGCTGAACAAGCCAAGGGAAGCAAGCCAGTAAGCAGCTCCCCTCCGTGGCCTCTGCATCACCTCCTGGCTCCAGGTTTCTGCCCTGCTTAAGTTCCTGTCCTGACTTCCTTCAGGGATGAACAGCAATGCTGAAGCGTAAGCCAAATAAATTCTTTCCTCCCCAACTTCTTTTTGGCCATGGTGTTTTGTTGCAGCAGTAGAAACCCTAACTAAGATAACTGGTCAGTTATTTCCAACCGTTTTCTGAAAAGGATAGTATTGAAAATGCCATTTGACACACAGGTAAACACAGCTAGAGCTTAAATTTCTAGAAACAAAATTGTAAGATCAAAGCAAAGTTATATTCACAATTGTGTTCACTACTGTTTATTGAATTGTACTAATTTACCTCATCCCTGAAGTATAGCCATGCTTTCATGGTCATGGCACCATTGCAGCTCATCAGACATTTCAGTATTTTCCCATTTGATGGATGAAAATAATATATGAGCATAACTGTAATTGTTAGTTCTCCTGGTATGCAGTCAAGGGGCTTCCGGGTTTGTGGATCTCTAGTTTGGGGTTTTCCCTTTCTCTTAACTGTAGGTGTACATGTTTTGCCAATTTTTCCAGTGGGTGGATGGTCTTTTCCATGTTAGTTTGAAGGCACTGTTTACATATTAGAGATACTGGGTTTTGGTTGTGGTAAGTTGCACTTATTTTGTTCAAGATCATTTGTCTTTTTATTTTGCTCATGGTATTTTATATGGGCATACTTCAAATATATAATGTAAGATTTATCAATTTTTCTCTTCTGGCTTGGTACTTTTAAAAATAGTTAAAATTTTCCTCATTGCTATGTAATAAACCTGACACATTTTCTACTACTTTGTGATTTTGTTGTGTAGTTACATTAATTTTATGGTGTGGGGGGGGGGGCTCACATACCACAGTGCACTTATGAAGGTCAGAGAACAACTAAAAAGGGTCAGTTCTCACCTCCCACCAAGCAAGTCCTATTTCTTGAACTCAGGTCATCAGGCTTGGCTACAGGAGTCTTTATTAGATGAGATATCTTGTTGGCCCTATGATGTCACTTTTACTATTTGATCCATTTCAAATTAATTTTGATGTATAGTATGAACAGGAATCTAAAATTATTTCCCGGATGGATACCTGACAATTGCTGTAATAAATGTCTGTCACCAATTACCTCAGTTCACACACATGTACAGTGGTGTGAACTAAGCAGTTTATCTGAAGTATCAATTTCCATGCATATGTAAGTTCTGTAGGTGGACTTTCTATTCTGTTCCTTTGGTTTCACTTTTCATCCAATATTCTACTATTTATTAAAGATGCAGAATATATTTTAATATTTCCTAAAAAGAGTACTTTTCACACCTATGATTCTGATTATTCTCATTTTTTTCCATAAGGATTATTAAAAATATCACTAGGCATAGTGTTAAGATTATATGTGATTTAAAGACTAATGTAGAGAAAACTTCCATTTACCTTAGAATGAGCCTTCCTATCAGTGAACTTAGTATATACCTGTTTGCTCAGCCTGGCTTTCATATATTTTCAGGAATGTGAATGTATATGTGCACTGTACACATGTGCATATATGTATAGCTGCACATCTACATTTATATAGTGTGTTATTTATACACATTATATATAATGTTGCATTAAATAGTTTCCTTTTTCCACTAGAAAAGTATTATATAAATAAATGGATTAATACAAAGAACTGTATTCATATATGAATGTATATTTATTCATTATATTCCTGAAATTTCTCCTTTTCATTATGGTGGAGAATTCTTCAGTTTGTTGCTATTTTTATCTAGCTGATCCCTCATCGGAGTTTCAAATCTTGACTACAAGAATTTTTTAAGACAGGCAACATTGACTTCACTGGATATTTCTACCATCCACTGTGCAAAATTAAACAGATATTATGGCAACAATTAGGTGTTACAAAGTTTAGTACTGAAAATAGGAGAAGGTGAACATAAAAGTTCTTTATTCTCTGTGATAATTACATCTAACACAAATCTGGTACATGGTATTTGTTAAATGGATAAATAGAAAACTAAATATTCAGTGGGCATTAAGAAGTACCTGACACACACAGGATGCAGTGCTGACTTAGGCAGTCAAAGAGACTGACATGAAGGGCTAGAAAGAAGATAGATTGTAGCAAGTCTTTCTCTGTCCCATCAGCTATCTCCTAAATAACGACATGGAGACTTCTTATTAATTATGAGAGTATGGCCTTAGGTTAGGCTTGTTTCTAACTAGCTCTTAAAACTTAAATTAACCAATTTCTATTAATATACATGCTGCCACATAGCTAGTGGCTTCTGCCTCTCCTCCTACATGTCCTGTTTCCTCTGCACCCAGCTGGTGAGTCCACCTTTCTTCTTTCTGGTGCTGTCTGTCTGGAAGTTCTATCAATACCTCCTGCCTAGCTATTGGCTGTTTAGCTTTTTATTAAACCAATCATAATGACATATCATTACACAGTGTAATCAAATGTCTCACATTTCCCCCTTTTTGTTTAAATAAAGAAGAAAGGGTTTTAACTCTAACATAGCAAATTGTAGACAATAAGAACAATTATCAGGTAAGAATTACAATATCTAGTCCATTTATATTTTACAAATTTGGAGAAATTACTCTATTATTAATCTTATCTGAATGAGTTCAAAGTTTCATACCTAAACCATTTTTATCATAACTTGTATTACCAACCCAAAACTATCTTTTTAGAGCTCAAAATATTTTCTTAGATAAACAATTTAATCTTTTATGTCTCTCATAAAATATATACACTTTACACCTCTTCTGTGAGGTTTCTTTTCTAAATTTGGTAACAAGGAAAACTGCAACTATATCTCATCTTCAACTCTGTCAGAGACCTGAGAAGAGTATATTATTACCTGAGCAATCAGAAAGTGTAGAGCAAATAACTTCCAAAACTATAGAAATGACAGAAACATCTGGCTGCCTAGACAGTCACCCAAGTTTCCTCTGCAACATTGAGGCATACATCTTTGACTTACAGACCTAGACTATCTGACAGAATTTTCTATAAAGCAGGAGTTTTGAAGGACTACCATACCTGGTCTTGGCAAAGTCCAGTAGTCATCTCCTTTTGTATCCTGCTTGTCCAGTTTGGACAGTATACTGTCAGCAGTTGAGGCAAGGGCAGTTTCTTTACCCAGTGGCTAACTTTGCCACAATAAAAGTAAACTCCATATGGAGTTTCTTCAATGACCATCATCCTTTTTTGAAGTAGATTGGTGCTGCCAGGAGTAGACATCTCTCACTGTCATGAAAAGCCTAATGTTATTAAAACATTTTAAATGCCATATTATGCAGGTCTTTACAGTGTTTGAAGATCACCTATCTAAAAATATATTTCTGTATGACCTTGAAAATATACCTAACATGACTACAAGTTTGATTGCTTTGATGAGTAACTGCTAACCTGTATTTCTTTATTATCTGAAATAGCTTTCAAAGACTAGAACTTTATATTATACTGTTAAATGAGGTACATAGGTACAAAATAAAATTGCAAACATATATACAGTATAACAAAAGTAATCTTAAATGTGTATCAACATACAAAAATGCAGACCAATATAAAATATTTGAGCTAGTGATCATTCAAAAGTAGACTCAACAATTTACTCTTTATTCTATCATTTCTGTACTATATCTTCCCCTTTTTCCCTTCCGAAAGAAATCCTTGAATCTAATCTCCTTTGTTCAGCTTTTTACCTGACCATGACCAATAACAACTGTATTCAACCCAAAATGACGACAAGCATGCATAACCTACCCATACTATCTCTTGAGAATGTGGGTGCTGTGTTCTTTAGACTTCTTCCTGTTGTCTGGGGACACTGGCATCTTTAGGGGACCCTGAGAAAATTGGGGTAATGGTCAAGCCCTATGAGAGTTAGTTATATTATTTCTGTTTAGTCTCTGTGTGATGGGAAAGTGTAGATCTTATCTGAAGTCTTGGCTGGATAGTTTGTGAGGTTGAACCATCTGAACTAGTAGCTTTGAAGTTGTCCTGGATGCTGAATCTTGAGGAAACTGCAACAGAGGCATTCTGAGAGGCTGGATCACTTGGGCTACTTGTTTTTATTGATATCTGGTCCTTTTTTTTTTTCTGAAAACACACAAACTCATGCCTGCATTAGCACAAGTATGGAATGTACATTGTATATAAGTCAGATAAAGATAGTTTTTTTGTTCTATATTTGAGCAGGTAAAGGACATCTATTAACTTTGTAAGTCTGCTTGGACTGTATATCCAAACTATAACAGAATGAGTCATGAGGACTCTGTAACTAACAAGATTTATCATGTTTCATCCAGTCTCAGAGCTGTTCCCATGTGGAGGGATAAGCATATATATCACCTATCTTTCTTGGCTTTTCCCCTCATGTCTGTAGGCAAGATTTTCAGGAGTTCTCCCCCAATCAAATCTGGTCTTCATTAATTTTTAAGAGAATCATAACTTTGTTTCCTGTAGAAACAAAGGCATAACCTCTCCACCAGTGCAACATATTTTCTGATTTCCATTTTAGAGTTAAGACATTCTTAAAATATATAGGTTGGTTTAATCATCATCCAGTGTCTCTCAGCAGCTATTATTTTTTGTACATTAGCATTTAAGAACTTCAAAGTCAACTAAGCACCATACAAGATCTAGACACCTTATGTATTTCCCATATTTACATGGCTTATTTTTATATTACTTTATTCTCATTAAAGACTTTATTGTTTTTAAACTATTTTTATGACTTTCTACATCCATGTTTTTCATTCTTTAGCATCTAAGCACATTTTTAAATATACTGTACATTTTTAGACACATAAAGCTATGTGTCTGGACATAGCTTTACTAAGTGCCTGCAGCATTCTCTGACCATGTAAGACAAATCTTAAAACCATCATGTCAGCCATCCCAAGGCTTAGCTTAGCACATGGTGTTGGCACCTGCTGCAGCCTGCAAGCAGTGGCCAGGAACTGTGTCTCTGTACATGGCCGAGCACCAGCCTGCCTGAGAATCTGCAGGACTAGTAAGTCATATCTGGCTCCTTGCTCAGAACTTTTCTTAGCTTTCTTGGGCCCTATCTTTGTATATTTGAGCCCCACATTGGGCACCATATGTAATGAGTCTTTCACTGTCCATCAGCCAGTTCCCAAATAACTAAATGTAGACCTCTTATTGACTATGAGTGCTTGGCCTTAGCATTGGCTTGTTTCTAACTAGCTCCTATGACTTAAAATAACCCATTTTTATTAATCTATGTGCTGTCATGTGGTTCATGGCTTTTACCTCTCTTCCTGCAGGTCCTATTCCCTCTGTATCCTACTGGCAAATTCCTTTTTCTACTTTCCAGAGTGTTCTCTGTCCAGAAGTCCTGCCTATATCTCCTGTGTAGCTATTGGCTGTTTAGCTTTTTATTAAACCAACCACAGTGACATATCTTTACACAGTATAATCAAATATCTCCCAAGAGTGGA
This sequence comes from Peromyscus maniculatus bairdii, assembly GCF_049852395.1. Taxonomy (NCBI): domain Eukaryota; kingdom Metazoa; phylum Chordata; class Mammalia; order Rodentia; family Cricetidae; genus Peromyscus; species Peromyscus maniculatus. Next base: position 117,994,606 of record NC_134853.1, read on the forward strand.
CTGTGTTATAAACTCACTTGTAATCTAATCCATCTCCACTCCCCTAGTTGATACACACATCTTAAGATGTAATACTTAATAAGTTTCTTAATCTTTAAAGTAGAATTATTATAGCATTCGGTTTACAGTGAGTCTTAACTGATGTAGTCTATGTAACTACCACACAAGCATATTGCTTGGTATGCATCATATTATTTTATTTTTTTTTTTTTTTTTTTGGTTTTTCGAGACAGGGTTTCTCTTGTGTAGCTTTGTGCCTTTCCTGGAACTCACTTGGTAGCCCAGGCTGGCCTCGAACTCACAGAGATCTGCCTGGCTCTGCCTCCCGAGTGCTGGGATTAAAGGCGTGCGCCACCACTGCCCGGCCCTAAAATTTACTTGTTTTGTTTTGTTTTTTTTTTTTTTTTTGGTTTTTTGAGACAGGGTTTCTCTGTGTAGCTTTGCGCCTTTCCTGGAACTCCCTCTGTAGTCCAGGCTGGCCTTGAACTCACAGAGATCCGCCTGCCTCTGCCTCCCACTGCTGGGATTAAAGGCGTGCGCCACCACTGCCTGGCGCATCATATTATTTTTAAAGTTACTTTCCTCTCCTCCTCCCCTCTTCTTTCATCTCTTGCCTTTATTAAGAAAAGATATTTATCAAAGAAAGATACTTTAGTATAGAGAATAAAACACACACACACACACACACACACACACACACACACACACACATACACACACACACACATTTTTTAAATCGCCTTGGACTATGGTAGGAGCTTAGAGTCAGATTCTAACCCCAGGTCAGCCTTTGACTGCCTGTGTGACCATGGCTATATTCTTTAAATCACTAAATATTCAGGGTTTTGTCTGTAAAATGGAAGTGATAATACTATTTCATGAGTCCATTTGCAGATGGTGACAATACATATGAAGCACCTGGGACAAAGCAGAGACAATATCCCCAGTGTCTTTGCTCCTTCCTAACAGTCACACAATGACAGCTGATATATGGATTACCCACTGGTTGCCAAGAATGTTCCTTTTCAGTCAGGCCCACTGTCATAGAGGGGGAACTTCCAGCTGTCTGGTCAGCAGATATGACAACAGGAAGCCCCATCCCACTCTCCCTGGCCTCCAATTCTCTGGTCATGTGAACCCCTCATTGTAGAACTTAATCACATGCTGTCATGTATGGTTACTCAGCTTGCTGTGCTCTACCCACCAAAGCACCTTGTCTCACGCTGTTCTTTTATCTCACAAAGTGCCTCTTGTTGGATTGAACCCAACGTCAGCAAGCAATTAAATGCTGTAAATCATATAATTTTAGGGTTGGAAGGTTACTAAGAGGCGTGATATATGAGTCCCCTCAACTACAGTTGATTGAACTGTTTGAAAAACTCTACTGAAAGATTTCCTTTTCTACCACATCCTGTCCCACTGGGAAGTCCCTCTCAACCAGAGCCTGCATTTGCTTCTTTCTCATCCTGAAATATGATTCCCCATCCTTTCCCATGTCTCAGCCGTACTGCTATAATACCTGGCGAGTGACTTGCTGACCTCCAGGCCATTTTAGTGCCTCCTTGAAGTGCAACCAAGATAGCCTCTCCATTCTCCCATCACTGTCCTCATCACATTCAGTATTTGCCAACTTTTGTGATGGTTTAAAAAGTAAGCATCTCATTCATGAGTCTATAAAACCCAAGACCTAGGAGCAAGTCAATCTGTTTCTGCTGTTAGTATCACTAACATCATCCCTGACTCTACACCTTGTCGATATCTTAGAGTTTGGTTTTAATACTATGTTGAATTAATCCATGCATGGATAAAGTACTGTAAGTACTTCTGACTGTGGCTGCATTTTACTCTCTAACTAAATGGAGTCTCACCTCAGCCCAGTCACAAAGTAAGTTCATCCTTTCTCTACCTTGCAGCTTTCTCTCCTTCACGCCAACAGGCTACCTCTAAGCACCTACCTGTAATCCACCATCTGGAAGAAATACAACTTTTCCTTTTCTTGAAGGCAAGTTATCTGGCCAACTCACTCCTACCCTACTACTGACATGCAAACTGGACACACACATCACGTTCAGAAAGTTTCCCAGTCAACAGGCTCCATGTGTAGTTTCTGTACAATGTTCTCTCTCTCTCTCTCTCTGTCTGTCTCTCTGACTGTCTGTCTGTCTGTCTCTGTCTCTCTGTGTGTGTGTGTGTCTCTGTCTCTCTCTCTGTCTCTCTCTCTGTCTGTCTGTCTCTGTCTCTGTCTGTCTGTCTGTCTGTCTCTCTCTCTCTCTCTCTCTCTCACACACACACACACACACATGATTATATATTGGTAAGGAAAATAGATTAGATAAACAGATTTATAGACAGCTAGGTCAAGTCAATTGATAAACAGATAGATGGATAGGTAGACAGGTAGGCAGATGAATGTAGAGGAAGAGATAAGATTTCAGAAAGGAATTCAATAGTCCCTTCATTTGTGTCCCCTGACAAAACAGAACTGAAACAGGGATGCATGCCAGAAACTTGTTGAGCAGCTAATCCTAGGGTACAGGAGAGAAATTTGGAAGAGGTGAGAAGCAAAAGCAAAATGTGTTCTTAATTCTCTCTCCCACCCCTTCAGGCATCCTTGCTCTTATTCATTAAATACTTAGAAAATCATGGACTAGGTACTGGGCAGTATCTTTATAGGTGCAGGAAAACTCAAAGGCGGCCTCTTCTCAAGGCTGCACTTACCTCTGAGGTTCATCTTGTCACTCTGGACATACTTCCTTTATGGCACTTCCAACTAGCTGTGTGTTCTGGCATAAGGCTTCCCAGCTGCTCTCCCATCCTCTTGAAGCCTTTCCACAATGCCTGGGCTTCTCATGTATGAAAATTTGTCAGCATTTTTTATAGCATCTTCTTGGAATTTTCTTTAAAATCTAAGTAATTTGGGTTTTCTTACCATAAATATTCATGTTATCTCCCACATGGGCAAAGCTTAATACCAGCGTGAAGCTGTGGAGAGTCCTCCACTTTCACTTTCAATACTGTCTGTGTATATAAGGCTCTCTTTAGCCAGAAATAATTACCTCAAAGTGAGTGGGGTGTCCCTTGTCCTTAATCCTGCACATAGTAATTCAGAATGGTCTGCAGCCTACAGAAAACACCACTAAAATAATGTATGTTCAAGCCAAGAAGGAGAACTTCACTGTCCCCTCTGACCACCAACACCCAGACTTCTGCCCAGTATTTCCCAAGAGAACAAGCACAGGCAGGTTCAACTAGAAAAAGAGGCTTGCTGTAAATACTGACTCAGCCTCCAAGTCCCTAGGAACCTTGGCTAGGGCACTTCACTTCTCCATATCTGTATGCCTTATGCCAAAAACAGCTAGCGCCCAGCTCCGAGGAGAATATTCTCGTGCTTCTGCAGCAGAAATGCAAATGTGTGAAAGCCCATTGGTCCCACTGTAAGACAGAAGTGTTATGAGGGCTCTAAAGTGAAGAGGGAAAACGCTCAGAACTCAATGTCTTCCAGACAGGATGCTACCAGCGAGTTCCCTGGAAATGGATTTTGTGATGGCCATACCTTTAGGGACAGCAAACAGCCATGGGCACCAGTCATTTCTGTTGGCTACCCAGTGAGGATCTTGTTAGAGGAGAAAATTGTTTATCTTTGAGAGTTATATGAGCAGGATACTTGCTCTCCTTGGCCGTTTGCATCTCAAGCACAGACCTGGACCAGGATCGTAGACATGTCTGCTATCATTCCTCTCTCCTCCTACCTCCTGCCTTTTTTTCCCTCTCTCTCAGTAGTGTCAAAGCCTGACAGCAGTTGGGCTGTGTTGGGAGTTCAGACAGAACTTTCCCAGGTCCCTGTGAAATTGAACCTCATACCTGCTCAGCAGTAGTGTGAAGACTCTGTATGCTGCCTGGTGTTGTTGTTATACTCTGTCCCTGTTTTATCAGCCTAAGATCCTTTCTGGGACTCACAGACACAAACCCTTTGAAACCAAGACCACAGATGAGGGTAAGGGGATAAGGTTAAAATGGGTATATTTTTCCACCTTCTTATGTTCCTTTCAAGAAAGAGCAGAAAACTATCCAACATGCTGCTACAAAATACAAAAGCTAAATCATTCAATGAATAGTCTTCTGACCTTGATCCTCTGCATTAATGTTGTGGGAAGAGCCAGCCAGTAACAGTGGCTTCTCCCACCCAGAAATTTGGGAAATCTAAGTCAGATGTTCTGAGAAATCATTGTTCACCTGGGGGACTCCTTAAAGAGGAATCCAGGTGGCTTTCAGAACAAAAGCCAAGTTGTTGACAAAGTCCAAGAGTTTCGGGATATATCCTTGACACCAACCCATACTGCTTTAACAGGATTCAGTCACATTAAACTTGATAGTCCCTCCAAAACTGTTAATCTGCTTGTGGCTACTTCTGTTGGTTAGAATTGACTGGGCAACTATCCCAAGAACAGTCCAAGGAGGGAAAAATGTTCTCCTGTGTTAGCTAAACAAATTTTGTCAAGGAAATAAAGTCCCAGTTAGGGAATTGAAGCTTTAGGAAATGGTCATATCCTGGACTTACTTGCCAATTTCTATTTTTTTTTAACCTTGTAATTTCCTATCTATGAAATGGGGGGAATAACACTATATGATTCAGAAAATTTTCATGGAGGGGTGTGTGTGTGTGTCTGTCTGTCTGTCTGTCTGTCTTTGTGAAGCCTAAAATAATGTATGTATCCACATCAATAAATCTTAGCTGATATTATTAGTTCTACATCAGAATTGCCATAATGAGACATGAATGTGGTACAGAGGCTGGGGAAAGCCTGTGGGCATCAAACAATAGAAGCTTCTGTGATGGGTAGAAAGAGGACATTGGAGTCCAAGCCATGTGACTTCAAGCAGTCAGTTTCAAGCTTCTGAAGCTCTGCCTTCCTATCTGTAGCAGCACAGAAATTAATTAGTGAGCATTGCATGATATAAATACAAAAGTCCCGAGAGCTGTTCATAGCACAGATTTACTGTAGGATCTCCATTTCATCTGCACATTAAAGTATGAGGTCCCTCTTATTATGGAAAAGAACACTCAGGGTCAGGAGCACGGCCAATAGGTCAAGTGAACAGCCACCTATTTCTACAAGAAAAGTTTAACACTACAAGAAAAGTGGAACACTGCCACTGCCATCTGTCTACTCTTCTCTATGACTCCTTTAGTTATTGCAGATATTACACAGGCTGAAAAGCCTCTTGTGTTTACTCACTGGTACTTTATACAAAGACTTGGCTGACCTTTGTTCTAAGCTCTAATCAAATCTAACCTCTATAGTCACAGTTCTCAAAATGTAAAAATCAATATAATCAAACAATTTGCCTAAGGCCCAAAGGATACTTAGCAAAAAAACAAAACAAAGAATGTCCTCTATTGAGCAGCAATGGAGACATAATGCAATATGATTATCAGCCCAGAGAACCTGATTAGAATCTCAGTGCTGCTGGCTGTCAACTACATATCCAACTATGAGTTGCAAGCTTGCTTTCCAAAATGTCTGCAGTGCTAACATTTTTCAGTGAGATCCTTGACAAACTACATTCACTTTATCAGTGTCTCTAATTTCAGTCTAATGACTTGTAATGAGAATATACATAAACAAGATATAAAAAGTAAACTTTTGAGACTAGTGTGGTAGCAAAAAATATAACTACCTACTTACTTGACACAGGACCTAATCCTAAAGAATGCCAAGGGGGAATACTTTAAGTTGTAACCACCTGTGGAGAACTCAGTATGACTTGCTGTGTAGAAATGCTAAATAAGTCTTCGGTCTATAGCTGATGCTGTGGGGTCCAATTCAGAACATATCTCACAGCCCACTACCTTCTCTTATCAGGCTTTCTATCATTCCCTCATACTTTTTGAATAGAAATTCCTTTCTGTATTTGGATGCCAAGGACCCTACTTGCTAGCAGGAGATAATGTCACCTTAATCATGACATATAACCATGAAGCAAAGTCATATTCTTTTTTTTTTTTTCAAGACAGGGTTTCTCTATGTAGTTTTGGTGCCTGTCCTAGGTCTTGCTCTGTAGACCAGGCTGGTCTCAAACTCACAGAGATCCGCCTGGCTCTGCCTCCCGAGTGCTGGGATTAAAGGCATGCACCACCACCACCCAGCTTCAAAGTTATATTCTTGATATTAAAATGTCATTCTCTTATAAAAGCAATAAGATGATTATTTTAAGGCCAGCTTGAGCTATGTTGTGAGACAAGCCTCCAAAACATGCCAATGTCATTCTCTGCATGTTGACCAGTTATCTTAATTGTTATCTACTACAAGAAGAAGCTTCTCTGGGGAGGTTTGAGCAAGGCATTGATTTATAGTTTAAGCAATGTCATTAGGCATTGTTTTATTGCTATGTTCACTTAGCAAAATAATAGTAGTAGGTTTTCCCCTAGGACTCATGATCTATTTAGCCTCATGTTAATATCTAGAATATACAAAGAACTAAAGGAACTAAATATCAAGGGGGAGGGAAGGAGGACCAATTGAGAAGAGATGTTCTGATTGCACAATGAAAGAAAAACCTAGAAACTAATCCTAGAAAGATAACCAAGACATGACACCAGAGGGCAAATTTCAGAGCCAGGTCCATATGTACCATTGTAGGCATTTAGGAGACAAGTTGGAAGAAGTCAGGCATAAAATCTTCTGTGTGTCCAGCACTTTCTCAAAGTTTATGGTCCAAGGTGATGGTCAGTGTAACCCATATGTTGATACAACCTACAGAAAAACTATAGAAGCAAATGAGATATCTGTATCATACCCCTACACTCAAGGTTCAGGAATCTATGTGATAGAGGGGGTGGAAGAGCCAGCCATAAAGGAAGAGTTCAAGAAGGAAACACCATTTTCCAGACACAACAGGGCAAGTGAACACATGAACTCACCAAGACTGTGATATCATGCATAATACTTTCATGAGCACAAGCCATACAAAATCATGAGGGGAGGGAAGTGGGCATGAAGTCTCGCTTCTAACCAAAAAGCTATGTACAAACACTACTCAAAGAAGGAAAATGAGTTTTCTTCAGTGGAGTGATACTGGGTATATAAACCACACTCCGTGGTAGGCCCCATGCTCAGAAGTCATCAGCCAACACAAGTTATCTTCATGGCTTTGGGCTTTTTATTTTGTTTTGTTTTTTGAAGAAAGAATATGAAGTTGAGTGGATAGAGAGCTGGAGAGGTCTGAGGGAACTTGGGGGAAGTGAAAGAATATATTAAATTCTTAAAGAATAAAAAATATTAAATATGTAATTCCCTACATTTAGGGCCAGTATAATCAAGTATGACCAGATTTTGGTTGGAAACAAGAACCAAGTATGGGTGTCCCAGCATTTCAGTGCTGGGTTTGTGTTTTATTTTGTCTTGCTAAAGTACCTTCACAAAATCCCCTGACTAAGAATCCCAAAAGGTTGCTTACATAGATGTTGTAAAAAGATAAATGTAAAACAGTGATAGTATTATGTGTGTTCCTTGCATAGATAAGCCTTGTCTTCCTTCATGCAGAAGGTCATGGTCAAGTATTAAAAATAAAATCTATTAATCTATGTGTTTTCTAGTTGCCAGTTCAGGAAGAGATAAATGCTTTTCTTAAAGGTAATAGAGCATTTGACCACAAAGTCTAACAAAAGCACCTTTGGGTAAGGGAATCCAAGAGTTATTAGAATATTTGAAAAATTATCCTGAAATTGAATTAAGGATGCCATTGGTTTCTTCAACCTTTCCAAAATATTCAGATGATAGAAGCAGAGCAGTTTTTGAGGTTTTCATAGTATCTCACAGAGTGTTTAAAATAATAATTCTGATTAAATGTCTGTAACAATCAAAGAAAACGCTTTTCATTTGATTAGCAGGCACAGGGACCCTGGTTTTGATGCCCATCACCAGAAACAAATTGTATCCACTGAACATAAGAAAGTTCAATTCCTTTCATTTAAGCTTTCTTCAAGTGAATTATTTTTTCTGTCCTACCATTATGTTGAGTGTTTGATGACAATCCAAATCTTCCAAAGTAAAATTGTGCTATTTAGATAATTAAGATATTAAGAGAAATATAAATAAAATGTTGGAAGAACTGTGAGAATACAGAGGGTTTCTTTCAAGAAATGAAAATTCCAAAACTTACACAAACCCAAGTCTGTTGATAGTTGGTCAAAAATTGTACTTTTGAACTTGGTGGATCTCAGAACCCCAAACTGGCATTTACCTGCCTCTAAATACAGTACCCTTGGCAGGCATACAACTGGAAGAAACCATATGTTTAGACATAAACCAAGATCTTAGACTGGAAGAAATCTAGATAGTGAAGGAAGTTTACCTCATTTTATTAATCACCTAGAACCAAATTTGCCCGTGTGGAATCAGGTCTGGTGAGAAACACAACCTCATCACTCAATGGTTTATAAAATAAGCCTATAGGACCTATGAGATGGTGGAGAAGGGTGAGAGGACAGGAGAGAAGAAAGAAGGGGGAGAGGGGTAGGAGGGAAGAAAAAGGAGAGGAGAGAAAGAAGAAGAGGAAAGGTGAAGAGAAGAGAAGTGGAGAGAAGAGGGGAGGGGAGGGGAGAAGAGGACTACTTAAGAAGAGATGTCCTGATTCCACCACAAAAGCAAAACCTAGTAACTAATCCTAGAAAGATAACCAAGACATGACACCAGAGGGCAAATTTCAAAGCCAGGTCCATATGTACCACTGCAGGCATTTAGCCAATAAGTTGGAAGAAATCAGGCATAAAAGCTTCTGTATGTCCAATACCTGCTCAAAGTTTATGGTCCAAGGTGATGTGCAGTGTAACCCATATGTTGATACAACCTATGGAAAAACCACAGAAGTAAATGAGCACTGTCCAAATCATACAAGCAGCTACTGCCTGTTTAGATTGTGGTAGCAAGAGTCAGCTTTCACCTGGCAGAGACACAAAGTGGACAATAAAGCAGACATCTTTACAATAAATGAAAGAAAGTCTTGAGGTGTGCACAGCTTGTCAGGTGGAGAAGCCTAAGACAGGCTCTATAAGAAGGCATCTTATGTCTCTGGGTTGGAAGCATGTTTAACTTTCATTCATTGTTCTGGGGTTGGAAATGGGGCCATCAAATAGTAAGTGGCAGTTAGTGATCAAGTCCTGAGCCAGTTACTGCAGAGCTATACCTTCGGCTTGTCGTGTAGCTTATAGGTCTGGGCACCACTCTCATGTGTTATCTGTACCTTGTCTATTTACACATTCGGTTTCTCAGTCCCTAAATTTTCTGCTTCGTTTTCTGCTAATTATTTCTGTTCTTCACATTTTAATTGAAAAAACTTGGCACAATCTAAATACTGAACACTAGACAGTGATTGGCGGCTATTTAAACTGTACCTTCTAATCACCTAAGAGAAGTCATGGACAGTCTTTTTTCATTGTTTGTTTGTTTTTCGAGACAGGGTTTCTCTGTGTAGCTTTGTGCCTGTCCTGGAACTCGCTTTGTAGACCAGGCTGGCCTCAAATTCACAGAGATCCGCCTGGCTCTGCCTCCCAAGTGCTGGGATTAAAGGCGTGCGCCGCCGCCGCCACCACCACCACCCGGCAGCTATGGACAATCTTGATCAATAGTTTCAAATAAAGAAGGGAATGATTACAGGAATTCTTGTGGTCACAATTAGGCTGGCTCTAGATTATGCAAAGTCTAACTTTAGACAACCCAAGTGTCTTCAGCACCACAAGGCAATGGAAAAGTAAGGCAGATAGAAATGAATGGAAACTAGATGTGGGGGGGGACAATGGTTAGCAATAGCTAATATTTTTAAGTCATTGAATTTCCTTAACATTATTAATAATATTATGTTATAGATGAAGAAACTGAAAAAAAGCTACCTTGCTACCCAAAATATGTAACTGGCAATGAAGATGGATGGAAGCTCATGCTGGCCAACCTCATAAACCTCATGTTTTCAGCTAATATAAATAGGGAAGCTACAGCTATGTTTAAGTGCAGACAGACCACTCTGTGGTGGTGAAGACAACTGGATGCACGTCGTCCTGACCCAGCACATACTGACAGTGCAGCCCTGAATTTCCTAACCCTCCTCAGTTCTAAGTTCTTCATCTATAGCAAGGAATTATAAACACAAGCTGGGTGAAGTCTGTCAGGCCTAACACACAGTGATTTATGATGTGTCAAAGCATCACTCAATATGAAATGAAATGAAATAGAAGAGAGTATTTCCCAGAAGCTCTTTCACAGAGTGGAGAATATCTAGCCAGAGGGGATATTTTAATCAACTTCTGGGAGGACAGTATTAAAGATACAGTTGCTAAACTCTTCTAAGGACAGCTGTGTCTAGTTAATAATAGGGCTTTTGTTTCTCACCATGTGTATAAAATCTTGGTCCTCAGCTTAATTGACTTGTAAACTTCCTGGCATGGTCAACATCCACTCTTTATCTACTTCTTCCAAATTTCTCAGATCCACTCCATGAGATGAAACCCACACCTGACACTGCTAAGGTTTCTAAGAATCTGAGACTAGCTAGGCCATGAGCCTAGAGGAAAACCTATCATTATTCTACTAAAGGAACATAGCAATGGATCCTAATATTATACCTACAGATTAGTGCCACACTCAGCCTTCATCAGAGAAGATTCTTCCTACATTAGATGAGAATTAAAACAGAGACCCACAACTGAAAAATATGCAAACAATGAGAGATTTTTGGAGTACTCCTAAATGGAATATCTCCATCAAACACCTCCTCCCAAGGAGAGATCTGTGTGGAAAATGAAGCAGGAAGAGTTTAATAAACAGAAGTGATGGGTGACTCCAAGAAAACAGTCTCTTCCAGACACAAGACTGAAGTACATATGAACTCACAGAGACTGTAGCAGCATGCACAAGACCAGCACAGGGTCAAGCCAATCCAAACTGAGCTCTGAAAAGGGGAAGTAGACATAAAGTCCCACTCCTAACCAATAAACTATTTGTAGTTGATACTTGCGGGGGGGGGGGGGGGGGGGGGGGAAGAAAATCAATTATCTCCAGTGGAGTGTTACTGAGTATTCCAGCCACACTCCAGGGCAGTAGTTGATTAATACAAAACAAATTCCTTTTTTAGGAAGGAGCTTTTTGTTTCATTTTTGTTTGTTTGAACATATTTTTCATCTTCATCTTACTGGATTTTTGTTTGATTTTCAATTTTTTTGTTTTTGTTTGTCTGTTGAGAGAGAGAGAGAGAGAGAGAGAGAGAGAGAGAGAGAGAGAGAGAGAGAGAGAGAGAGAGAGAACATGAAGTTGTGAAAGTTGGGGGGGAAGGGAAATATGATCAAAGAAAAAACTAATTTAAAAAAAAGGCTAAAGTTGTTCCTAAATTCTGAGGAGTGTGCTCAAGTGGTACTGGAACCTTCTAGAGCTTTGAATAAGTTGCTCTTATACTGGGCATTTCACTGAAGCCTCACAACCACAGCAAGAAAAAGGTAATGTTATTGTGAGCCAAGAAAACAGAACTCAACTAGAGGTACTTCTCCACAGTCATGTGCATCTGGGGGTCAGAAGCAATGTACAAAACCATGGTCTTTGGCCTCCAAATTCAGAAGCCTAATTCACATCAAAGGCAATGAAAACATTGAACCAAGATTTATTTACTCAAACCAAGGAAAAAACACTTCAATTTATCTAAATGAATTGTAAATACATGTGTATCCTAAAGAGCTAGTTGTTTAGACACAAGGCAGTAATAGATTAGGTTTTCAACAGGCAGAGATGTTGAACTTAGGGATGTGTTGCCTCACTTGTCTAAGGGCCCATGGACCTCGTACAAACGATACATTTGTGGGAACTATGCATGCCTCTGAGAGCCACAGAAGGCATGTGGTTCAGTCACTTCTATTAGTAGTTCCACTGTTGTTTTCTTCCACATCTGTATCTCTGAGAACAGTCACCAGAAAGTTAACATTTTCCCAGCACTCCCTTCCAAATGACCAGACTGGCCAGATCTTAAAGAGTCTGATGTTCTTCTGAGTAGACACATTTTGAGGTACATCAAGATATTTGCTGCATATCTCTTTTGAACAGCACAGGTCTCTGGTCATGAAGGAACAGAAGTGTGAGAGAGGCAGAGATACAGATGAGACAAGATTCCAGAGAGATAGCAGTAGTGTACAGCTCAATTACTTATCTGTTATCATTAAGAACATATTTACAATGATGTGATAATATGTGAATTTTCTTTAGATCAACCATTCTTAAGCTCTAGGCCTTTATACCCAAATGTCTGCTCAAAAATTGTTCTCAGGTATTTTGTTGGGCTCACAGCCCCAGGGCCAAAGCTAAACTTAAGACATCCCCCTCCATTTTCTGCCTTCTGCATATTTCTGTCTACTTAAAATCTTCACACCAAATCTACCTCAATATTCTCATCAAACTTGGAGTCTTAAAAATTAATAGAGAATGATAATAATATCACTTTCTTCTTTTTTAACTGGCAATTGAGGGTGGATTTGTGTCTATTCATTACCAGTGGCAAGGGGAGACAAGTCTTTGTGGTTGATGTTTCTTACACCTGACTGCAAGATCCTGAGACTTTCTCTGGGGGCTTGTATGCTCTCAATGATTAGGCTGTACATCTTTATATTGTCTAATATAGGCAGTAACCCTTTATAAATAACTGCAGTGGAGAATGTCATCCTATGGGTCACAACTCATAATTTCTTATTCTTTTATCACAGGGCAGAAATTAACCAAAACTAACTCCTCAAAATTAGCAAATTCCTGGGAATCATTAATTCAATCATAGGAATGATTCTGGGTAGGTGAGAAAGGCCTCACTGCAATACACAGCATTAAGATTTGAAATACTTACTTCATGTTGTAATAGATAATGCCCCAGAATTGCTCTTGTCTGAGATCTGGAACTCCTAGATGTCAGGACCATGTCTAAGCTGTGTCTATAGTTCCTAAAGAACCTCATCATGTATGCTAAGAAAACATTTGTTGAGTCACTAGACACCTAGCTTTCTGTGGATAAATTTTTTCATTTATTTCACTTCCCCTATTTAAAAAAAAAAAAAAGAAAGACTTTTACTGAGTTAAGGGTCTCGGATTTTACTCCAATATTTCCAGTAATCACACATCACTTTCTGCCTTTTACTAAACAGCACATTAGAGTTGATTTTGATGAATAGTTGAACACATTAGTAGAGAATATATGGGCTGGTTGCTTGCATTTTTAATAATCAGCTTTTGAGTAAAGAATTTAAGACCAAAAGGTAGCATAGAATTGTGGTCCAACCAGAGTGAGAGCATGCACTCCTTCTGAGATATGCAGCCACTGATCTGAGAGGAGAAAGAGGAGCTCTGCAGTGACATGCATGGGAACCCTGGCTCTCCCATGTATCCTGCAGTCCCCTAACACGGGGCACACGTGTGGAAGGGATAAAGCCACAACAAAAGCACAGTGACTATAGCAGCAGTGTCTGGGGTTGAACTGGGATGGTGCTGTCTCTTGTACAGTACTGGAACCAACTTTGAACCACTCCCCTTTGCTTCCAGTGCCTATGCGCCTGCTTCAGATTTGACATCTCATAGCAATCCCATTAGCTTAAGAAACACAAGGAAGTAAGGCATGGAAGGGCTATGGACTGTGCTGTTTTGTGCTTCATTTTAAGTAAAATCTGGATGAATGAGAAATTGATGTTAGAAGAGAATCATAAAAGGCATCACTGCCTAAGATATTTACAGTCTCCATAGACAGTACAACCTTGCTCTGAAGAAGTTCCCTGGGACTGAAGAGTGTTATAGAGTGGCTGCCAAATCTATTAACAAGGGCCTTTTGTCTGACTCTCCAGTCCAGATTACTGGGGACTCTTGAAAGCAATGCATCTGCCTCTACATCACAAACCAAGCATCAGCTAAAGGGCTAGCAACGAGATTCCTCCACTGGGGACTGCATCTTCTAACTAATTCATGTTTTCTGCAGCTCACACACCCCACTTTTCTGATCTAATTCATCATATTTTGTGGATTAAATTTCATTTTAACAGCTCTATCTTCACTCCCAATTTGACCTCCCAGTGTATCCATCTGCTTGACATTGAGATGTGACTGTTCTCTACAAAGTTCACACCTATACAATTGAACTACAAAATGCAAACAAGAAAATCTCATGATATTTCAAGTACATTTACAACTTTTTGTTGGCCCCACTCACAGCCACCCTGGGGTTCACGTGTCCTGCAAGCCACAGGTGTCCTTTTGTAACAGAACATTGGTTGCTCTGACCCTGACAGTTGCTCCACTTATTGACACTGGCATCCCAAGGCAACTGATCCCAACTCCCCAGGCCTAGACCTTCTGCCCCCTCTCTAGGAGCAACCATTGCCAGTTTGGTACAGAAAAGGTCTGGACACATATCAAACCCTTACAGATTCACTCTGATAAGGGAGCCCCCAAAGCTTGGAGATACAATGGAAAATAAACTAAATCGAAGGAAGTATCTGAACTAGATTATATAATGAGTAAAGATGAATCAAGAGTTTAGAGTCTATCCGATGTTTTATCGAACTTACTAGTACTCAGAAAGCAGGTAAAGCCCATCTATATGCACCACTTTCACTAGTTAATTATTACCATTGTTATTACTGTTATTATTATTGTTGTTGTTATTATTATTATTATTTAACCAACTTACTTTCAACTGAATAACATGAAACCTCTCCAGAATACAAACATTTCCTTTACTGGATAAGAGAAAAAGAGTAAACAGTTTTATCTAAAAAGTAAGTAAGTATAGTCTACAAGTCAGTTGGGGAAGGAAAGACGCAGAGGAGAAGCAGAGGTTTAAAGACCTGTTGTGGGTTATTAGCCATTCTGCAACTACTGCCATCCTCCTTTAAGGTGAGAAAACATGGATATAAGACTTCAGTGCCACTCACAGTGACAAAAAACCATATGTATGAAATTTTTCTTCTCCAAATTTACATAATTAAAATATAGCAGAGTGAGTCAGTTCCTTCCAAGTACTTTGAGATAGGTATCTCTAGAGTTAATACTCAGTAACTGCTTGGTTCATTACTTAGCATCCTGCTCTGTAAGATAAAATTAAGGCAGCCTTAGCACAATGATTTCCAGAGAAGAAAGATGTAAGTAATCACAGCAGATCATTGCAAGAAAAGCCCTGTCCTTTAGATGAACCACCTACAGAGTCAAATTTCAGAGACAAAATGAAACAGTCAGTTTCCAATAACATTATATAGTTTACTAAAGAACTATACTCTTGGGTACTGTGAACTTCATGTTAAGAAATCCTTTTCAAATACCTACTGTGTGCCAAATATTTGATCTCTTTCTGGGACTCAGAGATTGATCAAAACAATCCCTAATCTTAAGATTCCACTTTCAGAAATGAGTTTAGCCATACCTGGTGTACAGCTGGCTTCATGGGAGCAAATGTGGAGTGTGAAGCAACCATACAAGAAAACAGGTTTCAGTATAATGCAAGTAGATGTGTGGAGTCTTTATTGGAACTGAGAGCATTTGGGCATGGCCTTGCATTCTAACTAGGTCTACAGTAGGAATACACACACACAAGTGCAGACAGGCAAACAAAGGAAACAAACTGAGAACTCAAGCAAGATAACACTGTTTGCCTCTGGGAAATCATAAGAGGTCTGCTCCAGGGAATCCAAAAGGTGAAATCTGGAGCCTGAGCTAGACCAGAAAGAAAGTAATCCAGAGCTATAACAAAAAAAAATCTAGATCATCAAAAGCAGCATGAAGTTCAGGAAGCAGCCATTGTTGATTCCCATCTACATCTTTGGATGTAGCCAGCCCAGCCTCCCACTGCTGCCACCTAGGTATCCTATAACTGCCAAAAAAAATCTTAGTCTGCATTCTAGGTAGGCAATGTACTAGCCATTAATGTCTCTGCTCCTGCTCCCCCAAGCAAGGGTTAATGGTGAAGAAACAGTCTCTTACCAGCATTGGGAAGCTCTAAGCCTGGTGCCCCATGGCGTAGTTAGGTTTCTGCTGCTCACATTCAATTGTGGTGCTTTGAATGTAATTGGCCCCCATAAGCCTCACTGAGAGTGGCACTATTGGGAGGTCTGGCTTTGTTGGAGTAGGTGTGGCCTTGCTGGAGGAAGTGCATCACTGTGGAGGCAGGCTTTCAGGTCTCATATATGCTCAAGCCATGCCTATATCCCAGACCACTTCCTGTTGCCTATGGATCAAGATGTAGCAGCTACTTCTTCAGCACTATGTTTGGCTGCATGCTGCCATGCTTCCTGTCACGAGGATAATGGAATAAACCTCTGAAACTGTAAGCTGCCACCTCAATTAAATGTTTTCCTTTATAAAAGTTGCTATGGCCTTGGTGTCTCTTCACAGCAATGGAAACCCTAACTAAGACAACAGTTGATAATTATTTTTTGTTGGACCTTCCATGATGAATATTATTTCTCTACTCTCCTTCTAATGTTTTCTAGGATCACCTCCAAAACCACCATTTACACTTGACTAACATTTCTAGAGTCTGCTTCTGTGAAGAAGTCAAACTGAGATGCTACCAAGACATTATCATTACCAACAAGGTATCTAATTATTATCAAAACTGAACTAACAGTCAGCTTTGATGATCAAAATGGGGAAAGACAAGTCAGTAAATGGGCATTGAGAAAAAGTGGGAGACACTGACTAAGAAAGGAGCAGGAATGCGCTTCAGCAAGACCAGGACTTCAGAACAAACACTATGAGAATAAGGTTAGATTTGTCCCTTACTTGACTCAAGGGTAAGGATTAATGGGTTCTTAACCATTTTGATGTTTGTTACTCTTTGAGAAACTGATGAAAGCTTTGCATCTTCTAAGTAGAAAAACAAAAAAGTACATACAAATAATTTTGTCTGGAACTTCAAGGGATTCACCAACCCCAGATTAAGAACCTCTGATTAAAGGCTCTGTATGGGTTGGACTTAGAGCCCTGATTGCCTGCAAAGAGCTTTGGCATTCATTCCACAGGCACCAGGGAACCAGTAAATGTTTCTACTATCACAATTCCCAAATGGTTATAGTTTTCCATTCTAAATGGAACCCTAGAAGTCTAAATGTTTTCAACAGATTGAAAGAGATTGGTGAAAACCTACATAGGCAATAGAGCTCCTGGTTGGCCAAAAAATGTTTCAATCAAATGCACCACAGGCCTTCAAAGAGCACTGACTGCAGAGTCAGATGCACTTCAGTGATGCCCTACAGGTTGCTGCCACAGCCAAATGTGTTGGCCTCAGACATTCATGGAGCAGGCTGGATGTCGAACAGAGTTGAAAGTTAGCTCAGGGAGGACACAGTTTGCATCGATTCACATCTAAAAGCCAGAAGTGAAAAGCCTCTGGTGTATAACACAGGGTAAAGAGATAGCAATAACAAAATAATCCACTTGGGAAAGACATAGAGCTGAGAAGATATAGAGAAGGACATCCTATATATGGTATTGTAGGAAACAAGCTGATTTGAGAACAAATGAAGAAAGTGTTAAGATGGGGAAGAGATGGGAGCTGGGCTGAGAAAACCAGGGGCTCAAACAGAAAGGCTGAGAAGGTTAAGTGATGGGCTGTTTGGGTTTTTGTTTTTGTTTTCACAAGTGAATTCAAAGAAGGGCTCTCATTTCTGAGTATCTAGTCTGCAAGAACACGCAACATCACCCTGTATAATAATACTCTAAAGAAAATATTATCCCCTGTATTATAGGTAAGTAAATGTTAGATACTGATTTAGTTTGCCACCAAGGGTTCATATGTTAAATGGTGGGAACCATTAAGAGGTGGAGCCCAGAGGAAGATCATTAGGTCATTAGGGGTGTTGCCCACAGACAGAAGAGGTTAAGGTACTTCTCGTGGGACCACAGCTAGTTTTCATAACTATAGTTTGCCTCTCATCAACTGTTCTCTACCTTTTGCAAACATATCTACCGTGATGTCATTTGTTGTGTCTCTTGAGAGCCAGTAGCATACTGTTTTGAATTTTACCCTCTGAAGCTTGAGCTAAGAAATATTTTCATGAGTAATACAGTCTCAGGTATTTTATTATAGCAACAGAACACAAACTAACCCAGCAGACAGCTGCACACATCTCCCAAAAGAGCAACAGAAGACCTGGAGTTTGAGCCAGATCTATCTGACTTGAAGTTATGTGCATGGACTATTCCCTATTGTCTTTATCATAGATCACAGCCATAATGAAGATAAAGTATACACCTGAGTTCCCAAATCACTGAAGAGCAATTGTAAATGCCTTTATCATTATGTACTAAAGTGACAGGCAGATAGGATATTGTTATTGTTGGGTACTCTGAACATTCATGTGATGTCTCTGAAATATCCTTATGTCACTGTAGTCAGGACAGGACCTGTAGGAAGATGGGAAACCTTGGTTGTCCAGGAGTAGAAGGACTGATGATTAGGTCATTCAGATAGATATCCTCACATTTCTGGAGTGGCCTTGAATGGATGCTAAAGCAGGCATAAGAGGTTGATTCCTGTCCAGCTGTATGCTCAACAACCACCTTAAGTTTTGCATCCTCAGCTTCTTCAGTGACATAGATTAAACCACCTTTATTCAGAGTCAATGCAGTGATGATAGAAAGCACAAAATCAAAACCCAGCAATTTTGCATTCCAAAATTCCTTACTCTTTATTTTTCTGTTTGGATCTCTTTTTCTGATACTAGCAAACCCACTACCAAGATCTTTCATCCCTCTGGTTGTAGTTGAGTCCTTCATTTCCCCTCAATACACAAATATTTAGTAACAAAAAAAGGAACAGAATTTCTTAGAATTTTGAAACTTAGAACTCTTCACTTCTGCTATAACATCTCTCTTCACCATGAACCTGGAAGTGAAAGCTTTACCTTTCTATTACTTATTCAGGAAAAGGCTTAGGATTACAAGTGCTAAATTACAGTTGCACAGGAAGTGAGGGCTGAAAGGAGCAGGGCAGTGGCTTAGGCCAGTTGTTTTAGAGTTCATTTTCTTATCTTTTAAGAATGCTATTTTTTAGCCGGGCGGAGGTGGCACACGCCTTTAATCCCAGCACTCGGGAGGCAGAGGCAGGCGGATCTCTGTGAGTTCAAGGCCAGCCTGGGCTACCAAGTGAGTTCCAGGAAAGGCGCAAAGCTACACAAGAGAAACCCTGTCTCAGAAAAAAAAAATGCTATTTTAATGCTGTAGTCAGACCCTTTCCTGCTCTATTATTCAAGAAGTCTACTACAATTCTGTGTCATGATTACCAGCAGGAACTTATTGGTTGCTTATTGGTTGTCTGGGTGTTGAGCATCTCCCCAAAGTTCATGTGCTAAAGCCTTAGTCCCCAGGGTTAGAGGCAACAGAATGTTTAGGAGGTACCTGGGGGTGTTGTCTTAAAGGGAACTGTGGATCATAAAGTGATCTGCTTACTCTGTCATTCACTCACCAGGATTGCCATTTGGCATGACTTCCAGATACTTAAAAGCAATGACTTTTTCATGGGCTGGAAACTGAGCAACTGGGAGCCACAATGAGCCTTTTGTAAGTTAATTATCTCAGATATTTGGCCATAGTGATGGAAAGTTGACTAGTGCACTGTTCTATGCACCCCTCCTAATGTTTTGATTCCACATGCCTCATAGGAAAGAACATTGAATTTCCATATTCTTATTTATAGTCAACAGACATTTGTGATGAGTACCAACTATGAGTTCATTATAGTGTGTCAATATGATGCTGAGTACATAATTTTACATAAGGAAAAAAAACATTTTCTAGGAGCTCAAAGACCAATTTGGAAACAAAACAAAAAGAAAGCAGACAGTCACAGTTCTTTTTTTTCTAATTTCTTTTTTAATTTTGTAATTAATTTAATTTTACATATCAGCCATGAATTCCCCTGTCCTCCCTCCTCCTCCCCCCCTCCCGTCCTCTCCCTATTCCACCCCCTATTCCCACCTCCTCCAAGGCAAGGACTCCCCTAGGGATTCAGCTCAGCCTAGTAGATTCAGTTGAGGCAGGTCCAGTTCCCTCCTCCCTTCACCTAGGCTGAGCAAAGTGTCCCAGCATAGGCCCTAGGTTCCAAAAAGCCAGCTCATGCATTAAGGACAGGTCCTGGTCCTACTACCTGGGGGCCTCCTAAATAGTTCAAGCTACTCGACTGTCTCACTTATCCAGAGGGCCTAATCCAGTTCCATGGGGGCTCCTCAGCTATTGGTTCATAGTTCATGTGTTTCCACTAGTTTGGCTATTTGTCCCTGTGCTTTTTTCAATCATGGTCTCAATATCTCTTGCTCATATAATTCCTCCTCTCTCTTGCCGATTGGACTCCTGAAGCTCCACCAGGGGCCTGGCTGTGGATCTCTGCGTCTGTTTCCATCAGTCATTGGATGGGAGTTCTATCATGACAGTTAGGGTGTTCCGCCATCTGATCACCAGAGTAGGTCAGTTTGAGCTTTCTCTCGACCATTGCCAGCAGTCTATTGTGGAGGTATCTCTGTGGATTTCTGGGGACCTCTCTAGCACTTTGCTTCTTCCTATTCTCATGGGGTCTTCATTTATCATGGTATCTCTTTCCTTGTTCTCCCTCTCTGTCCTTGATCCAGCTGGTATCTTCTGCTCCCCTAAGTTCTCTTCCCCCCGACCCTTGCCCTTCATTACCCCCACTCACATCCAGTTTGCTCATGTAGATCTCATCTATTTCTCTGTCATTGGGCGATCCCTGTGTCTTTCATGGGGTCCTCTTTACTAGCTAGTGTCCCTGGAGTTGTGAGTAGCAGTCCAGTCATCCTTTGCTTTATATCTAGTAGTGGTGCAATCGGCTAGCACGCGGTAAGTCACAGTTCTTATTGGTTGTAAATAGTACAAATATAAAACTTATTTGAAAAAAAGACTTGTCTGTAGAGTGAGGTTCTAGTCTCTGGTACAGTTTCAAAGTAGAGGTCCTTGAAGAATGACTTGTGCAGTGTCTCAATGATATTATCAAAACTGAACTTCTGTCCAGTCCCAGTACGTTAGCATTTCAATGTTAGCTCCTTTCTGAAGACAGCATGACTGTGTCAAAGTTCAAAAGACAAAGAAGAGAAAGCAGAGGAAACAAACTTTTCCCAAAAGCTTTCAGAGATTTCTCCTAGCCCACTGATCATGACTGCGCTACATGCCCATCCCTCAGCCAGGGAGTAGAAGTGGGGAGGCCGCAGTCACCGACAGCCATGAGTTAGCCCTAGGGTTGAGATGTGGTTGCTTCTTCTGAGTTTCTTTTTTTTTTTTTTTTTTTTTTTTGGTTTTTCGAGACAGGGTTTCTCTGTGTAGCTTTGCGCCTTTCCTGGAACTCGCTTTGGAGACCAGGCTGGCCTCGAACTCACAGAGATCCGCCTGCCTCTGCCTCCCGAGTGCTGGGATTAAAGGCGTGTGCCACCACCGCCCGGCCTCTTCTGAGTTTCTTAAGAAAGAGATAGGCAGTTGAACCAAATCAAGGTCATACGGCAAAGAGAAGGCTGTTGTGTCGGAAACTAGCAGCACCTGCAGTCCACCCCATTGAGGACGAGAAGAGAAGAAAGTGCAGGTTGCATCAGAAAAGCTCCTAAGACGGCTTTATGGGAACTGCGTTAAATTCAGAAAGAAAGGCATAGTGCCAATAAGCTAGACTTTGAAATGAGCTTTAAGGCAGAACCAGAAATGTGACTGCTTTGGCATAGAGTGCTGGGATCTACAGACTCTTTTCTGTACCTCTGGTGGCAGCTGACACTAGCAGGGAAAAAACCAACCCCTTGCTGTGTTCTCCAAACCAAGGCTCAGGCCCAAGGGAGACAGGCCACCCTAAGAGACTGGAGATTGCCAGATGGACAAGCAAAAGCCACTTCTGATATCATTAGACCACATTCAAGATTTAATGTGCTGTGACTGAAACAGCATAGTTTCTGAGACCAAACAACCTTGAGCTCAAATCCAATCCCCATCTTTGTCTACAAGACAAGAGAACCTCCTGTGGAGAGCCGAGGATGTTCTGAGTGAATGAAGTCTTGAGTGAATGTGTGCTTTTAACATGGGCATGGGCATGTCAAGGAGCCTAGCTTCAGCCACATGGGAATGGCAAAGGCTCCCCACATCCAGGATGAGGCTCAGAGGAATAGCAAAGTCTTCTCCTCCAAATGTGGATGTTGATACTGTGTGTAAAAAATGTCCATGATAGCTTTCACCCCTCAGATGTTTGTGGCCCAAAAACTGCACCCCTAGAGACCACTCCTACTAAGATTAGCTAAACTTGTCTCCTTGATCCAACTGTCTACCATAAACTCTGCCTCCTTGTTTATCTGTGTGCAAAAATCTGCCTCCTATTCAATTGTATATAGTAAATATGCTGAACTTCCAGGATGCTGCGGTTTCTCCATCAGAGAACACCGGACTCCCACTTGTCTGTGTGTCTATATGTCTGTGTCTCTTGGTTCTTTCTTCATTCCCTCACTATCCTAATCAGGCTTGTCTAGGGAGCTACGCAAGAACAATGCAATCTCCTAACTGGTAGAAATTAAAAACAATATATGCAAAACAATAACAGATTGTCTGGAACAGAGAATTGGGTCTATTGCTAGTTGGGACAAAGGAATGAAGAAAATGGAAGTGAATTAGAAATGGATGAGAAGAAATAAACCAACTGTGAGCCACAAATCCAGAACTCACAATCAAAAGTTAAGTCTTTTCATTGCTCTTTATGTACATCTTTATGATGTACAAAGCTCCATTTTCCCCGTTGCCTCTATGGGCTCTTCATGGTCAACATATTATCAGGATTCTGTCTTTTCACCTGTCAAAACTATATTTATCTGAGATTCTGTCCAGAGCACACAATGGAAAATCCACTCCTGCCTCACCATCAGCTCTGTCCCTCCCGCAGCATGGCACCGCTGCCCTAACAAATCACTGAGCATGCCAAGCAGGAGGATCACAGGAGGAGTCAGTGTCAGAGACACCCACCAGCACTGCAACTGGGATCTGGAGATCCTGGGGTTCGTAAAGGGCCATGTGTTTATTTCCATAGAAAAATCTTAATGCCTACACATTACTTTTCTAGGTACCAGGATCCCATGACAAACCCATTCCCCTCCTTAGAACGTTTCAGTTTAGCAGTGAAAGCTGTCAAACTGTTAAAGAATTTCAGTATCCTCTGTAAGTTCAAAACACAGCATAGGTGCTCGTGTTAGCCTGGTGGGTCTTTAGAGACTTAAAGGAAATGGTGATTCTAAACAACAGCAGTGCATGGCTAGGAAAAGCAAAGGTGAACAGTGCAAATGGGGATTTCAGAGAGCACTGGGTGAATTTGAATGAAAGTATATCCAAAATAATGTATCATATGACTTACTAAAATATTATTTGCTGGCCATCTAAACTTTAAACTTTACTGGGCAAAAGCCTAAAGTTGAAGTGAGAAAACACAACACATTCTGCAAACTAAAAGAAACTGCAGTCCAAAGAAAGTAGCCACACATTATGACAGAAGAAATTCCCCAGGGGTGTGTTTGCTCAGGAAACCCAAGCTCTAAGAGAGGCACAGCTGCAATTAGAAAGTCAGAACCAGAGATGTGTTAAGAGCAAGCCACTGTTGAATCCCTAACTGTAAATCTCCTTAAAGACGCCTCAGAGAACACATTTCTTTTTAAAAAAAAAATTATTTATTTGTTTGTTTGTTTGTTTGTTTATTAGCCCCACCACTGTTTCCCCTTCTTCCTCTCCTCCCAGCCCCTCCCCCATCTCCCCATCTGTCCTCCCATCCACTCCTCCTCCATTTCTATTCAGAGGAGGACCGGCCCCCCATGCATAACAACCAAACATGGCATATCAAGTTGGAGGCTAGATGAGGCAATCCAGTATGAAGATAAGGGTCCCACCAGCTGGCAAGAGAGTCAGAGACAGCCCCTGTTCCCACTGTTAGGAGTCCCGCAAGAAGACCAATCTACATGACTGTCACATATATGCAGAGGGGCTAGGTCAGTCCCATGCAGGCTCCCTGGTTGTTGGTTCAGGCTCTGTGAGCCCCTATGAGCCCAGGTTAGTTGATTCTGTGGGTTTTCTTGTGGTGTCCTCAAGCCCACTGGATCCTGCAATCATTTCTCCTCCTCTTTTGCAGGATTCCCAGACGTCTGCCTAATATTTGGCTGTGGGTCTCTGCATCTGTTTCTGTCAGTTGCTGGATGAAGCCTCTCTGATGACAATTGGGCAAGGCACCAATCTACAAGTGTAGCAGAATATCATTAGGAATTGCTTCATTGATTTTTTTTCCCCAGTCATGTTTGGTCCTATCCTAGGTCTCTGGGCTGTGCAACCACTGGGTCATGGCTCTCCAGGAAGTGTCAGGGGTGGCCTCACTATCATTGCAAGGATCTCAAGCTGGACCAGTCATTGGCTGATGAATCCCACAATTTCTGTGCTACCTATACCCCAGCACATCTTGTAGGCAGGAAAAATTGTAGGATGAAGGTTATGTGGCTGGATTGGTGTCCCAGTCCCTTCCACTGGAAGTCTTGCCTGGCTATAGAGAAATGGCCTAGCAATCTCACATTGCTAGGAGTCTTAGCTAGGGTCAACCTTGTAGATTCCTGGGAATTTCCATTGTTCTAGGTTTCTACCTCATCCCCAAGATGCCCCTCAATTCCAGTTGTCTCTCCCAGTACTCTCCCCCCCATTCCCCCCCTATTTGATCCTTCCTGCTCCCATCCTCCCTCCCCCTCCTCCACTCAAGGTGTCTCTTCTATTTTCCACTCCTAGAGAGATTCATACATCCCCCTTGAGCTCACAGAGCACATTTCCAACCTGTGTCATGCACCAGAATCTCTGAGATGAATTGTGAAAGTGTAGATTTCCAGTCCTACCGCAAAACCTTGCCTTCAGAGCTTCAGGCTGGAGCTTGAGAATCTGATGCTGATAATGTAGGATCATACTTTGAAAACCATTACATAAAGATAAGACCACCATTCCCCTCAAACACACAGGTGATTCTGAGGTACCCCTGCTCTGTGGGAGGAATGTTGATTGTTTAATTCCATCAAGCTCCTTTTGACAAACAACCCCAGTTTACACACATTGTGTGTCTCTGCTTTTGTAGTATAGATTTAAGTAAAGGCATAAAATTTTTTTCCAAGTTAAAAATCAAAGCCACAGTCTTGTGCACATTAGGCAAATGCTCTACCACTGGGCTACATATTCCACCCCATGTATTTGTTATGCATATTATTTTATAATACAAAATTTGACCATATAACAATGTATCTACAATTTCTATTTTCTTCCTACACTCCAGCGAATTGTCTTGGGCTTAGGAACCTTTGGAGTGACCAGGGACTGTACAACCTATGGCCCACGAAGTAGCAACAGACATATCACCTTTGCTACTGTTAGTGGGAAAATGTCTTGGCCTCTCCCCAGATCTATCAGGGTCTTGAGACAAGAACAATTAATGTTTTAGAGAGTGCTCTATATAAGTCTATAAACAATAAACTGAGACCCACTGGCAACTACCTCCACTAGAGAAAAAGGCATCTTTGAATCTATAATAACAAAACACAATACAAAGCTGAGCTGAGAGTAAATTCAAATCTAAGCTATTGGAATTATTCATTGCAATTCAATATTTCTAATGGACAACTTTAAATCAATGGTGACTGAACTACTCCTAATAAATCTAGTGCTACTATAATACAATGACACCATGAAAGAAAATTACTGGATTCTGTGATATTCTGAAAAGTTTACCAGTGGTAGGAAAGAATGATCCTGTTTATACAAACCTGAGGAGAATTCTAAGCACATGACTCTGGGAAATTAGAGATGAGTTAGTTGGTCACATTCTTTGGAGTCCTTTATGGAGAGGTCTGAGATCTCTACAGAAACATCTTCTTTCTCTGCTTATATCAACTACTGAGTCTCTTCATAAAGTGCAATAGACAGAAGAAGAGAGCCCAACTTAATGACCTAGTTCTGCAGCCACTTCATAGCTGTGCAATATAGACAGGTCATCTAATCCATGCTGATGAAATTCCGTTACTCATCTGCAACATACAACCAAAACTCACATCCCCATACTCACATGATCATTTCTGAAGCCAAGGGAGATCGTTTTATGAAGCCACATAAACACTTCTATGGATGACAAAAACGATAGTGAAGGCCCCTTGACATGATGAAAGAAACACACGTGTTGGGACAGGCTGGTCCTAGTTTCAAACCCTGAACCAGCACTTATCTGAGCACATTGTTTTATCTCCTTGAGATGATCTCTGTCCACAACAGAGGGAACCAAGTTAACGTTCTCATAGCACTTTGAGAAGATTAAAAGAAACAGTGGTTGCCAAGTACCTGGCATACACACAGCTCCAAAGTATGAGTTCCCTACTCCATGATTATAAGGCATCCGAAGACTTAATGATATTTTTTTTGCAGTTAATGCCATGAATAGGATCATTATACTTGTTTCCTGAAGTGAGAAGCCACAATAACACTCCTCCCTGCTCCCAGGGCTGCTTTGATGTGGCTCAGGGTATGGGGGGTGGGGTTGTTTCTACATGGTAAAAACCTAGTCAGAAAAAGCTGCCCAGCTCCTACTCATGAAGTACAGTGAAGGCTTAGAGAAGCCTGAAAATCATGTGATCTTTGTCATTGGGGATGTCAGAGGTCTGGCTTCCTGCTTACTTATTCCCTCGGTAAATCTTGTATAAAGAGAACAGTCTTTTTAAGAATTATTTATTTTTTGAGATTATAATTTATATCAATTCTCTCTTTCCTCTCTCCAAATTCTTCCATATACCCTTCCTTATTCTTTCAAATTCATGGTTTCTTTTTTCATTAATTATTATTAAGTGCTTGTGTGTGTGTGTGTGTGTGTGTGTGTGTGTGTGTCTGTGTCTGTGTCTGTGTCTGTGTCTGTGTCTGTGTCTGTGTAAGTGTGTGTGTATTCTAAATGCATAAGTACCATCTGCTCAGTCTGCATAATGTTACTTGTATTGGATAACTAATTCATGTGTTCTCCCTTGGAGAAAACTGTCTCCTGCTCCTGATATTCCTCCATTGCCTATTATAGTTTGTACAGAGTGGAGGCCTAATGGACTTTCTGTGTTGGCATGTCTATTGTTGTCCTTTATGAGCATACCTTCTGACATCACTAAGAGACACAATCTCACAGCAAATTCCCTGATCCTCTAACCCTTACACTATTTCATCCCTTTCATCTGTAATTATCCCTGGGCCTTACGTGCAGTTGTTTCACAGACATTCCCATTGGGACTGGCCTCCGGAAATCTGCATTATGATTGGTCGTGGTTTTCGGTAATTGAGTGTCTTTGATGAGGGGTGAGGACTACACCTACCTGTAGGTATAAGGATAGATATTTATAATGTAGGGGGAAAATATGCTGGTTTAGTAAAGTGGCAGTTGTAGGTTCTCCTCCAAGATCTATAACTTCACTACCCTGCATAGTTAGCTCGGTTTCTAGTACAAGGTATGATTTTCCTCTTGTTGAGCAGGTCTTAAGTTCAATCAGAGAGCTATTGGTTACTACCAAGGTATATATGCCACTACCGCACCCTTAGAGTTATTATGCCATACTAATCACTGTTGTAGAAATAACATAGCATAGCTACAAAGGACTGTTGGCTGCTTCCCTCTTTTAGAAGCTTACATGACACCTTCTGATACAAAGAAAACTAGTCCTCAGGGAGGAAGCATCCAGGTAAGGTAAGGTCTAGCTTAGGGTCCTCGAGCTTAGTAAGAAAAACTTTTAAAATAAATAGCCCCCCAAGAAATCAAAGAGAAAATGTTCAACTTGTTCCAGTAGGAAAAGGAGGTCCAGCTGAATGTCTGTTTTCATGCAGGAATTGTGTAACATTTTGTCACACATCTGATAGACATCGTTCATTCACCAATCACGTAACAGAGGCAGGAGTTTTGAGCATCTACTCTGTGTCATATAATAGACATGGTTAGAATCTACTTTGCCAGAGGTTCAGATTTATATAGACATATAACTGCAAACCAAAACCCTACTGACAGAGGTAAGTCTGAAGAGTGGTAATGGCAGAAAGAAGACTGAGGAACCACGTGGAGCAGCGCTAGAAGCGGGCCTGCCTTGATGTGTATATTAAGCTGACAAGCATTGATATGACCAAAGAAATGACCCTTTGAGATTAAGTTATATGTTGAATTTGCCAGGACAAAGTGGCCTTTCCTGGGACCCTTAGAATGAATCATAAGCACAGATGATGACAAACGTGTGGCATCAGGTTATTAGTTCAAATGAGAAAAAAACACATTCACCCCTTCCATTATGCCGTTGCTTCTAGATAGAAGCAAAGTCTAGCAGTGAGCAGATTTGGACCAAAAGGTTAAGAAAACCACCACAAATATCACAGAGCAGCAAGAAAGAAAAGGTGTGGGTCCTTCCTTCATTATTCATAAAGCAGAATCAACATAGCCAACAAGAAACTCACAAACCAGAGAGAGAGGCACAAAACACAAAAGCCCATATGATCTTGGGTCTCATTTCATGCAGCCATCATTTCACTCCTGTCTATTGGGTAAGTTGTTCGTCGAGATGAACCCTGTATTTTTTCACAAGGCAACTGGCAATTATTCAGAACATCACATACCTCCAAATGCAATCTACCATGGGCAACAAGTTATCATCAGAAATTCAGCTGCTCCTCTGGAGTTCCTTTAGTAGCTTACATGTCACCCAGAAGTTGCAGTAATGGGAAATGTGACAAGTTTCCATAGAGGGTGGCCAGTGTTGCATGCTTCCTGGATCTCAGGTTCCCTCTGGTTTTCTGTCCTCAGGTTGGTGTAGCCTGAGTCCCAGATGGAATCTTCGAAGCTATCTGGGGAAGGAGAGGCTGAAGCATAACTTCCTAGCTCTCAGCCTCAATTCCATTTTCTTCTAATTCTATTCCTGGCTTTCACCTCAATATGGTCTCCAAGTTCCTATCCCAACCTAAAGTCTATTCCAGACGCAGAGATTTTCATTGATTCACATGTCTGTCTCCAACTAGAATAGGAGCAGCACAACATAAACAGTTACTGCATATTACAAGGGAAAGGGGAGAATGAATGACGTGATATGTTCTACTATTGTCCCCCACCAAAGCGTTCTATGTAACATCCCAATCTCTGTCCCAAAGAGTAAGAAGACTGTCGGTGAATACTATTGACCACCATGTACTGTATACTGGATTCTCAAGCATGCTTACCTTTTTAGATGGCACACAAATGCAGAGTCTAATTTTTAACCCTGGCAAGATAATACAAATGTATTTAAGAAATTAAGAATAAATAGATCTAGGATTTCAGCCTGATCTTCTAAGGCTGACCATCTTGAAATCAGCTACTCTGACTCAGGATATAAAATATGTGGCCTTTATTTCAACCTCACTCCACATAGTCACAGAGTCGAGGGCTGACTTTCCCTGTGAGCGGTTCACAGCTAATGTAATGAGACGTATCCAGCTTCCTTTATGAACATCCTTTTCCCTCATCTTTGCTCTTGCCTGTGTGGTTGTGCATGGTTTCTGTGACCTTCTCTGCTCAAGAACTTTATTATAGCTCTTTTTTCAAAAGCACAAGTGCCCCTTCATTGTTGCACAGACTGTCCGTCACCCGCCACCCGCTCCCCACTTGACCCATATGTGCTGCAGTGACAACTTGAGAATTCCCCTGCTTGGTCCTGACTGCCATCTTCATACTAATCTAGCAAGATCCCCTGCTGAGCCCAGGGGCTCAGATCCCCTCTTGGGCCTTTTCCCCATCCCTGATCTAATCCATCACCTGCAGCCCAGATGGAGAGACCACAAATCTCTAGGAATGCATCTCTAGTTGAGGACACGTGGTTGCCCCAAGGCTCACCATTCATTCCCAGACCTGGAATCTGGCAGCCTTGGAGAGAACACACGTTCTTTGGACCAAAGACTGAAGAGCCTTTTCTTATAGCCTTTGAACAGAGGCCTTTGCCGGGACCAAAATCACCTCAAAATAAATGATAACTCAAAATGCCTGGTAGAGGCGTCCCCAGTCTCTCCCATCCCATCCCATCCCACTTTTTGAATGAAGCCACTCTCACGTGTAAAATTCCAACAGTTATCCTTCCAATGCGCTGTCTCCCGTTACCTCCGATTGTTTCACATACTAAATGTTTATTATATCCACATTTCTCAGTTCTTCACATTCTTTAGCAGCATTTTCTGTATGATATCCCTTAACTTCCCTTATCTAAAAGATGAAAAATAAAGTTGGTAAACAAACCACAGGAATGAAAGCCGCAGGAGTCTAGTCCTCACTTTGAAAACAGAAGCTCTGTGTATGGACCCCTTTGATATGCAGTGCCACATGTGACACAGGGAATGGGTCATGGCATTTACAGATGTTGAATGAGACTGGCATGACCCACTGTGAGCTTACAACCCACATTTGCCAAGCAACATGGAAAATGATCAGACGATGATAGAACAACTACCTTTTTAACCTCTGAGGTTCGCCAGGAATTGTGCTATAATTTTTATATGATTTTTATATTTTTAAAGCTTCACAATACATGGAAATTAATCAAAGATAGGTGTGTATGTATGATGTGTGTGAACATTCATGTGTGGTGTGTGTGTGTGTGTGTGTGTGTGTGTGTGTGTGTGTGTGTGTGTGTGTGTGTGTGTGTAAGTATGTATGTGTAGGAACATAGGCCACAACATGCCTGTAAAGGGCAGAGGGCAACCTCAGATGTCAATTCTCACCTCCCACTCACCTAATTTGAGACAAGGTCTCTTCGCTGTTTACTGTTGTATCCTTCAGGCTAGCTGACTCCTGAGCACACAAAGTTTTTCTGTCTCTACCTCCCTTCTCACCACAAGAGCACTAGAATTACAAACACACTGCTGTGCTGGGAATTTATATTCAGATCCTCATGCCTGCATGGCAAGCTAATACCCACTGAGAAGTGCCTCCAGTTCCAAGGGCCACATTCTATTGGCCATGTAATTCTGTGTCTTTGGACTCTGGAAGAAATTGGCTAATGTAAACCAACTCCCAGGGCACAGAACATAAGATGTATGGAGTAATTACATAATTTACTGATTCAAACAGCTCCATTTTGAAGGTGAACATTGTATTATTAATAATTATGCTTGGTTACTGAAGAAGAGAATTGTTCCTAGAAAATCAATGGAGGCTCATCCTCGTCTTTATCAAAACCTTTTCTGTCTTCTCTGCCAGCAGTCAGGAATAGGGGGAAACAGGGAGAAACAAAAAAAAAAGCCACTTTCTAAATGCATGTGAAGTGCTCCACACTGTCTGTGGCCATGGACAGTACTGGGTTGTGTCATGAAGAAACTAATACACAGGAGATGAAAATGTAAACAAGTCAAGGTTCATAAGAAAACTTAGGAGCCAAGCTTAGTGGCACCACACAACTGAACAGTGACAAAGGTCCAGGATGAAGGGCATGTGAGTAGAGTACTGGGACACAGTTCAGTTACCACTGACATCTGAGAATCAAATTCATCAAACAGGTTAAGGAGACTGAAAATCTTCGGGCTGTCAAAGGCAACAGTTGATGCTTCCCTGCTGTGGGATGTCTTTCTGTATGTTGTGAATATGTGTGGCTCCCACTGGATAATAAATAGAGCTGTTTTGGCCTATGGCAAGAAAGCATAAACCAGGCAGGAAATCCAACAGAGATACAGAGAGAAGATGGGCAGAGTCAAGAGAAATGTGAGCCTGCCACCAAAGGAACAGGAAGATGCCAGCAGACTGGTAATGTCATGACCACGTGGCAATATATAGATTAATAGGAATGGGTTAATTTAAGATGAAAGAGCTGGATGGCAAGAAGCTGAAGCCATAGGCCATACAGTTTGTAATTAATACAAGCTTCTGAGTGATTATTTTATAAGTGGCTATGGGATTGCAGGTGGGAGAGATTTGTCCAGACTTCAGGGCCAGGGCGGGGCCAGAGAAATTTCCATCTACACTTCTCACAGGCTTTTTTATTCTAGGATATAATGTCCTCCACTATAAACAGATAAGCCATCTAAAAGAGGGCCATCTGCCTTTCTTTGTGTACTGAAGGTACCAGAAGTTAAGCATCATTTATCCAGAAATGTAGAGGGCAAAAAGTCATAGCAAATGGGAGAGCATTTTTCATCTTACTAGTTTTGTTGAATAGTCTCGAGATTTTGTTGGTGATAATGTATACAGCCTCACTTGGGAAGCAAGTAACTGAAAGCATTCTAAATTATAAAATTATAAATTATAAATAATGCCAATGCATCTTCATCTCACTGGACTTCTACTCAGATTGCTAGCACATATGAGGAATACTTTATTATTATTATTATTATTATTATTATTATTATTATTTAAATTACCTTCCAAAAGTTACTTGGCAAAGAGTAAAGTAGCATGACTCTCAGATGACAGGCTCTCGTTGACCAGGAGTGTTTCATAGGTTATCCAATGTCTCTTTCTGGTTATTTAAGAAGAAACAGCACTGTCAGAAGTAGACCCATAGCTTTATATAACACCTGGGCTCTAAAGAGTGAAGGATTTGAGTTCTAGAAACATAGCCAACTCTTTAGAAAAGATGGCAGCATGAGGATTTAGGGCTTAGTTCTTATGTGTACATGGGGCAGTATCTAGTCACGGGAAATTTGTATAACCTAAACAAGCATAAGGATTTGATGTCAATCATACAAGCATTCCTATCTTAATTCCACTTCTTCTAACTCTAGGAATGCAAATAATGTAATAAAGGTACCATAATGAGTATTCCTATGCCTGCTTCACAACTTGGCTATCAAGGAAAGCACACACACACACACACACACACACACACACACACACACACACACAATAACATATATAGTTGTAAACTGCTGATCCCTTTACCTAGTGCTCAGCAGGTTTCCAGTAAGATGGTTACCTTTCTATCTCTGTCACATTTCCTCCTACCTTATTTACTGTCCATTCAACATAATAAATCTCTTGTATTCATAGAATAGAGATAGTCTCAAATTCTTTGGGTGTAATAATAACCTGACCACTAGTTAGAATTTCAGTTCCAGCAAAATGAGAATGAAGTCCAGGAGTCTCCATTTCAATGCAACCTTTCTTTCGCTCTCCCCTGTACTGGTATAGATACTGCACTTGGAAAAACCCAAAAGGAGAAACTGTATCAATGTCCTATCTCTCAGAAACTCTGAAGTTTTTCTGAGCTTCAGAATCAAACTAGGAAGAAAGAAACTACAAATTTGGGGGTCCTTTACCTCAAAAGAAAGTAACTCATTGAGAGGTATGTGGCATGTGTGTTCAAACACTGGCCTTTCCAATACCTACCTAGAGTTAGAAGCTACTCCTTTATCCTGCAAAGCTTTCACTCCCATTCATTTTGACTTCAATGGCCAATTTGCATTCAATCAGCCAAAGCTACCCTACATAGGATGTAGATACTGTTTTTCATGCAAGAATGGAAAGATTTTGCTATCTAGCACACAAAGCACAGACTGTCATGCCTACGGCATTCTTCACTGGTGTCTACCACAACTCTGTTCTCTATGGTCAGTCTTCATTGCTGTTGCTTATACAAATACACAGTAGGTAGATGATAGCAAAGTTATTATCTGTAAATATACTCATCACATCATTGGGAAACTAATTTAAAAAAAAGACATCAGAGGAATCACAGATCCCAATTTGGCTTTTAGGAAAGATAGAAGAATAGTTAATGGGATGTTCCTTAAATAAGCATCACTGTGTCCATTTGATGTAGTTCTCCTTCCCAGACACTAAATTCAAATAGATCCATGAACCACATGTCTGTCATATCAACCTGGCTATGCCTATCCTTCTCATAAACTGCTGATGGCCATTGGTCTCCACAGTTCTCCCAGACCTGAAGCCCTATTTCAATTGCCAGGTACACTGAGTCCTCTTTTACTTATCACACTCAACTTCCTGCATGTAACTTGTGCACATGGCTTAAGATACCAAGATTTTCAGCTTTGAGTCAGAAACATCCTATAATACTAGGCCCTCCCAACCATACCAACTCTGGTCTTTTGAGCTATCAGACTAGACAATTTGAGGACTGAATTTCAGTAGAATGCTTGTAATCAAGAGATTACATAGGACTTCAGAAATACATTGAAGGTCATTGATGGATTCTAGAATAAACCTATAAATCCTCAGTCTAGCAGTAAACTAGCAAATACTTCTTTTGTATTTGCATATTAATTTTTAAAGAAATGTCAGTGTTTGTTTTGAACCAGAAACCCAAAATGTTGATTTCATTTCTGCTCTATGGAAATGCCTTGAAAAATAGATGGGTAGATCAATTTGTTGAAGAAGGTCACCTAGTTTGTGACATCCCTACCTTTCCAGCACATTCCTACTCAGTTCACCACATTCTTCAATGAGGAATGATGAGAATCTTCAAGACTGGGTACACTTCTGTTTAGCTCACAATGCATGTTTAATCATTTTCCATGAATATGTATGGCTCTCTATAATCTACATCTTCAAAAAGCCCTATTGCTAAAGGCCCTCCACCTGGCAAGTCTTGAGGCCTATCATTTCATTTTTAGGAATACCTCAGTAAAATCATTACAAGTCATTAAATCTTGCTGTATGTGATATAATAGGAATGATATTAAATCAGTATTTGTCCCACTCCCTTACATATCCCATCACCTTGGAAATCACATTCTCTGACAGATTTTCACCATTTATAAGTAAGAAAAATCAAGCCTGAGGGATGGAATTTACTGAGTCAAATTGATCTCTTCTGAACTGGAAATCAGTTCACTAGAGTCTTTGGCAAATCCATAGTCTCAAAAGCCAAGACTAGGAAGAAAAAAATAGTTTTTTTAAATTATAATAGCTCCATTCTCACATGCTAAAATCTGGGCTAAGTTAAGCCACAGAAAATACCATTGATCATTTTTAAGGTCAAAACCTCTTATGATTGATTTTTATGACAGATACTAATATGAGTTTCATAGTCATTAACTCCTTTCAACCTTACAACAGTTTCCATCTTGTATCCCAAGCTTCCAGAATATAAACTGCTTTAAGTACAGTGATAATAAATACATCATAAGTAAACAAACAACTCAAAACTATATACCACCATCCAAAGTTTGCAGATAAAGAAATGAAGGCACAGAGAAACTGTTTTCTTCAGGATTTTACAGTCCATAGTGAGGACTAAGTGTCAAGACAAGACAACTGATTCTCAAAATCATCAAGCTATGGAGTCAAACAATTTCAAGATCTCTGACTTTATTTAGCTCTTTGCATAATTCATAGGACTAGCAGCCAAACAGAAACAAATTCATATCTATAGACAGACATGCATGATGTGTATACATTATTAGTGTCCATGAAATGTCTACAGCTTTACTTTGAGCCCATCCTAAAAATACAAGCAAAATCATAACTTTACAACAAACTTTACAAAATGTAAAATATGCTCATTCAATGTACTATAGTAATAATAATACTAATTGAGATTTATCACAATGTTGCCTGAAGCCAGCCTCATAGATCTAGAGCCATATTCTTTCTACTATTGATTGCCAGCTGTCTTCTGTCCTAAATTTTGAATGCTACGCAGCTTCTTTCAATGTCTAACAAGAGAGTTCTACTGGTGCTTTCCCAAGTACTATATATCCTTCCTCCTACATCATGAGTTGGTGACACAGGAAAAGGAAAAAAAAATGCCTTGTGGTGAAAATTTTATGTCTCATATGCTAACCTATGTCATTGCTTATCCAGCACTTACTACATGTCACACACTATGCCAAATGCCTACCACATCCCTGCAAGCAAGCAAGACTAAGGTAGCCTCTTGCTTCAATATAATGGCGCCATACATTCTTTCACTCAGTCTTGGGAACAACTCCTGATACAGGTAGACTTAGTAGCAACCCCATATCCCAGATGAAAAGTGAGCTAAAGAAACTGGGATTATTAGTTGATTTCACACAGTTGCATGGTGATGTGATGTTGGACTCAAATGCACAACTGATTTCAAAGCTCATCTGTGCTTTCTCCTCTGTTAAGGCTTGTCCTGCTTTATCAATAAATATCTACAATGTAACTTTTCATTTTTTTTTCTGAGATGGGCTTTGTCTATGTATTCCTGGCTTCCTAGAACTCACTCTATGGTCCAGGCTGGCCTCAAACTCAGAGATCCATCTGCCTCTGCCTTGTGAGCATTGAGATTAAAGGTGTGCACCATTACTGCCTGGCTTAATTTTAATTAAAATATGACAAAATTAACACTTTATAATAGCATCTGTCCAGGATACGAATTCCATTTCTAAGAAGGGTCCATGTTATGTGATGTCTACCATGGTTCAGAAAGATAATTAGAACATTTGAACTTTAAGGTTTGCAAAGAACACTGAGTTGCATTGCATTACTCTCATTGTCTTAGGTTGATCATGCATTTACTCTGCTGCCTTGCTTTATAACTACCATTTACTGGTATTAACAGTTTAACATTAATTTAATTTATCACTGGTATTTTCATTACACATATGGGATTTAATAATGTATAGGTGCGTATTCTGATTCTAGTGGTCTTCACTAGACTGTGACATGTATGTATTATAGTTTAGATATGAATCATTTGTACTTTCTCGATAAAATTACATCTTTTAAAATGTATGCATATATTTTATTGGTATTGCCTGTGAATGTGAGCCATTCCAGTATGATATAATGGGATCTTTTGAGTACAGTTATATGAGCTGCCCTGAACCAGCCATCTGCAGCCAACTATATGCACTAGGCAACGCTTGATAAAATAAGTAGCTGATTACTGGGGGGGGACAGAAAGAGATTCTAGAAAGATATGAAGAGAACAACAAGCTTCACTGTTATTGTTTTAACAGATTTAACTCAAAGAACATGTCACAGCTAATACAACAAAATATCCAAGGCTCCTCTTGGTAGCCCACAATCTTTTCTGTCTTGAAAAAAAAAAAAAAAAACTAGAGAAATAGAGTTCACTTAACCATACTTCCCATGTGGAGGAGTCTCAAAAGGAAATACTAAGTGGCAAGTGTAGGAAGCCACAGATTCTACATAAATGCTATGCAGATCCTGGCCTAATATTTATATTATGTACACAGGGGGAAATTCATTAAGTGGTAAGAATAACAGAACTAAACAGAAACTTGCAGAGCTGCCAATGAAGCTGAAATGCTTTCAGATCAAAATCTAACATATTTCATAAGAAAATATAGACTCCTCAGCCTACACAACATAGTAACATTGTCCAAGACACAATTCATAACATACAAAGAAATGGGAAAAGGTGAACCATTCCCCAAAGACAAGATAATGATAATCAACAGAGATCAAACACAAATGTCCCAGAAGTTAGAATTAACATTCCTTATCAAAGAAGCTTCTTTTTGCAATGGATTGAGACAATTAGAGAGATCTACTCCTGGTCAAAATGCAGAGAATAAGTTAATGTGAGTGCCTAGGCCCAAAAAAGAGATCTATAATGCAACCCTCATACCTAAGGCCCAGGAGAAAAATCACAGCAGAGAGGGTAGGAAAACTTCAAGAGCCAGAGTACTAGGATGCCTGCTGCTAGATAATGTCTTCTAGATGTAAGCAGCACCCTTCAAATCTCAACAATATGGTTGCCTAAACAAGACTTGCATAATAACAACACCAGTTAGTGTGCCAGCATAGTCTGATTTTTTCCATTTAAAATTCAATTTAAATTCATTACTTAGTGGTTTAGCTACACTTATTTACACTTATTTATATAATTTTAGTTACATAAATTTTATTTATCTTTTTATTTAATTGAGAACTATCCAATTGATTGGATTTAATTGAGAAATATCCATTCTGAAAAAGACATGGAAAAACAAAGAGATGATACCAACTTGTCTACCATACATGTAATTAGCCTTGTAGGAAGGAAAAAGCAGAGAATATATATCAAAGTAAAAAAGAGGGGTTCCTCACATTTCCTGAAAGAAAAAAAATTATATATTTGAGTATCACTGCCTGGAGGGCCAGCCTCCAGACAGCTCAGGCCTCAAAGGGAAATCCATAGTGTCAGGAGGTACTAGACTTTTCTATCTGAGGGGGTTAGGGGAAAAGACACTCATATACTCTCTTGGTGGTTTCCTTCTTTATTCTTTTCTATTCTTCTCATTTTCTTCTACTGTATACTTTCTTCCTCAGCTTATATATCCCAACAAAATCTTTCAGGCAATACAGGAATCACATGTGGTTACATTCTATTTTTCAAATGAATGATTATAACGAGTACAGGTAAAGACATATTTTTCATCTCCTTTACATGATTAAAAACAAAGTCACCCTGATAACCCACATGCATTTACATCTAAGTAACTTGTTACAGATTAACAGAACATAAGCAAGCAAGCAACACTTTTTTTTTTCTCAGCCAACTCTTTCGTTGGCAGGCTGAATGCTGCGGTTACAAAGAAAGAATCAACCATTTTATTACTTATTTGAAAGGTAATCTTATAAGGAATCTTAAAGGGATCACAAAACTAAACTTTTATACATAAAAAACACTTAGTCAGCTGTACTTTGAATCTTTAGGTTGCACACCCATTCATCAGTTGTTTCTTATATCAGGAGATTAAGAGCAGAAAAGGGTATTAGGTGTTAATCATCACCTTTGGTCATCAACCAATCTTAGTAAGAAAAGTGTGTCAGCTAGTAATAATTAGGCTGCTTTGTTCTTGTTCCTTGATTTAAAGAGTTCTGCATTCAATTATGTGCCTTTCTAAAACTTTAGATTATCTTCTTGGGTTTTTCACCTCAAAGCTATTTGACAAAAACACCTTAGTCTAACTTTAAGATATTTTAAAAGCTTTGTTTCAGCTATTATGCACTCTGAAACCTGTGAACACATCTCCCAACATTAAGGTTGAAAGAATTTAAGATACCTGGGCTAACTGGGACTCAACTGTTTTTCTAAATCATTCACCTGACGTGCAATCTATGCAACTCCTTAGGTAAAACTCATAGATTCTAGCTGTATAACATTTCTTTGTATTTACTTTTATTTATCAAAACTCTGTATAAGCTAATATTATTATTATCAATTAGACAGTACAGCTTAGGGCAGAATCATCTTCACAACAATCCACTGGTAAAAATGCCCAGTAGAATGGGAGGTTTCCATGAGATAAACACACTACATTACAGACAGTGGGGATCTCACCACACCCCATCACACCACGACAGATACCAGGAAAAAATAGCAGCAGCAAACATGTAAAGGCATAACAGAAGCAAAAGATATTCCAAAGTCTGTGGTCTCAGGGACTTACCTGTCTGAGATTGACCCATCAGGGAGTTTCCTCCTGGTGGGCTGACATCTTGAACTTCAATTGCCACCTGCAGCTCCTCTGACAAGGCCACCAGCATTTGAGAAGCTCGGTAAACTTAGCATACCAAAATTATGAAGAAAATATCACCTCAGTATCTCATAAACTACCAAAAACTAAAAAGCCTGAACAGCAGCCAGAAGAAAAGACCACACCAAAGATTCACACCATCACTGGCTCGCCACCAGAAATACCCAAGAACAGAAGCCAGTGCAGGACTGTCTTGAACATACTGAAATAAAATGATTGTAAGTCTGTGACTATGACCTTGCAAGCTACCCCTCAAGAATAGAAGTGAAATGAAGACATCTTTAGAGAAGAAAAGCTAAGAACTTTTCACTTCAAAAAAAAAGTCTTGCCGGGCGGTGGTGGCGCACGCCTTTAATCCCAGCACTCGGGAGGCAGAGCCAGGTGGATCTCTGTGAGTTCGAGGCCAGCCTGGTCTACAGAGTGAGTTCCAGGACAGGCGCAAAGCTACACAGAGAAACCCTGTCTCGAAAAACCAAAAAAAAAAAAAAAAAAAAAAAAAGTCTAAAAAAAAAAAAGTTCACAGACAAAGAAGCAAGAGCATGAAAACAGGAGCTGGAGAAATGGTTCAGAGTTAAATCACACACTGCTCCGCCTCCTCCAGAGGACTCAGGTCAGCTCCCAGCACCCATGTGGAGGCTTTCATCCATCTGTACCTCTAATTCCAGGAAATCCAATACCCTGCTGTTGCCTCTGGGGCATCAGGCATGCCTGTGGTACACAAACATACAGGCAAACATTTATATATAT
Organism: Peromyscus maniculatus bairdii; assembly: GCF_049852395.1. Taxonomy (NCBI): domain Eukaryota; kingdom Metazoa; phylum Chordata; class Mammalia; order Rodentia; family Cricetidae; genus Peromyscus; species Peromyscus maniculatus. The sequence goes on from NC_134853.1 coordinate 118,034,826, forward strand.
ATATATATATTTTAATGTATGAAAATTCAGATCTTCAGAAAGAAGAAGAACTACCAGAAGTATTAAATTCCTGGATAAATGTAAAAGATAATATGTACTCTTGATTTTGTCATCTGTCACATATAAAGTAAAAATAAAACATAATATTATTTATAGAGTTTATAAAATACATATGAAAACTACAGCAATATCAGTGGGATGGATTTATGTAGTTGTAATTCTTTACATTCAGCATGAAGTGGTAAAATATTTTTAGTAGCAAATTTTAAAATGTATATTGTAATCTCCATAGCAACCCACAAGAAAGATGATGCTAGTTCAGTCAAAGTTAATTTTTTTTAATATATAAAGGGACCTTGTAATCATCTTGGGACATTGTGGAAAAAAATAAAATCTACAAATTATAGGTTTGTAATAAAAATTTCACAGAAAAGATATAGGAAATATTTTTAGCAAAATTGTAGAAGAAAATTCCTCAAGTTGAGGGAAAGAGAAACCTACCAGATACAACTGGCGTACAAAACACAAATAGACAGAACCAGTCATAATAATGAATGTACATAAAATACATACAAAGAAAGTATGTTGAACCCTGTAAAAGAGAATGGCCTAGTCACATACCAAGACAACCCTATCAGAGTAACTGCTGGCTTTTCAATCCAAATCACAAAGGAGAGAAGGTCTTGGATGTATGTCTTTCAAGATGAAAGGCCACAGCTTCCAACCCAGTCAAACATATACAGAAAAACTATTTATCATGACTGAAGTTGAAAATAAAATTTCCTGTGATAAAATCAGGCTAAAAGAATTTGTGACCACCAACCCAGCTCTACAGAAGAAACTGGAGGGTATTTCATTTTGAAGAGAAAAATTAACACAATTGAGACTACAGGAAGAAAAAAAAATCAATGATGTTAAGGTATTCATTAAGCAAAAGAAGACCAAGAAATTCCAGGTACTATAAGATCAGCAAAATGACAAGGAGCTATATGTACTTTTCAATAATAACCCTGAGTATCAGTGGTCTCAAAATCCTCAACAAACAACACAGTCTATCAAACTGAATTAGAAAACAGAATCCCTACTTTTGCTGCTTAAGGTAAAAGGTTGTAAAACAGTAGTCCAAGCAAATGGAGCCAAAAAGCATGTATTTATATTCTAATATCTGCTAAAAATTAACTCCAAATTAAATCTTGTCAGATTTTACCTCATACTTATCACAGAACTAATCCACCAAGAGGAAATAATATGTAAACATGCATTCAAGCAACATAAGTTCATCGAATACTACTCAATTTAAAATCACAGATTTGACCCCAACACAGTAGTAGTGGATGATTTTGTTTTCCCCCTTTCAACATTAAACAGGTCAACTGCACAAACACACATACAGAGAGGGGGGGAAGGGAGGAAGAGAGAGAGAGAAAAATCCAATAAACACTATAATCAAATGACATCATATATCATTTGGACATAACAGATATCTACAGAACACTCTACCCAAACTCAAAAAAAAATACTCATTTGTAAGCAGCCTGTGAAGCCTTCTCTAAATCAGTTCAAATATTAAGACAAAGCAATTCACAGCAATATGAGAATATTGAAACAGTATCTTGTATTTTACCTGGACACAATGATATAAAGCTAGAAGCTAATGAATGGCAAGAGAAACTACAGAAAACATACAAACTCATAGAGATTAGACAGAACACTATTGAATAATTAATTGCAGACATATAGAAGGTAATAATAAATTATTTGAATTAAATGAAAATCAAAACACAACATATGCAAACCTATGAGGTTTGATGAAGGCAGACCGACAAGGGAATTCATAGGTCATTCCTCAACAAACAACACAGTCTATCAAACTGAATTAGAAAACAGAATCCCTATTTTTGCTGCTTACCAGAAAATCAAAAGAGATCTCAAGTAAACAACCTGATGATCAACCTTAAGGCATTAGAAATACAAGAACAAACCAAATCCCCAAAGCAGTAGGTAGATGAAGAGAAATAATGAGAATCTGGGCAAAAATTAATGAAATAACAATTTTAATGAAGCCAATGAAACAAAAAGATAGTTAATTGAAATGATAAAGAAAAGTGACAAATCTTCAGCCAAATTCACCAAAAGAAAGAAAAACTGCAATTAATAAAATTGTAGGTAAAAAGTAAGACTGTTGCACGAATCCTAAATGGTCTTATAATAAAACCCCGGAGCCAGATATTGGGGTAGATGCTGAAAGATCAGAGGAAACAAGCCACAGCCACTTCTCACCTCGCCAACTCCTCAGCCGATCCTGTCTCCGTGAATCCTCAGACTGAATGTCTCTGAGTCCTCAGCAAAAGGAGCTCTCTAGTTCCTTTCTTCTCATGCCTTATATGCCTTTCTCTGCCCAGCCATTTTCTCAGCCTTCCTGGTCCTGGGATTAATAGCGTGTGTGCTTCTCAAATACTGGGGTTAAAGGTGTGTGCCACCACTGCCTGGCTCTGTTTCTCTCCTAGACTGGATCTGCTGTGGGACGGTCTATATGTCAAATTGCTCTGATTGGTCAATAAATTAAACACTGGTTGGCCAGTGGCCAGGCAGGAAGTAGGTGGGACAAGGAGAGAGGAGAATTCTGGGAAGCAGAAGGCTGAGGCGGAGAGACACTGCCAGCCGCAGCCATGACCAGCAGCATGTGAAGATGCCGGTAAGCCACCAGCCATGTGGCAAGGTATAGATTTATGGAAATGGATTAATTTAAGCTATAAGAACAGTTAGCAAGAAGCCTGCCACAGCCATACAGTTTGTAAGCAATAAAAGTCTCTGTGTTTACTTGGTTGGGTCTGAGCGGCTGTGAGACTGGCGGGTGACAAAGATTTGTCCTGACTGTGGGCAAGGCAGGAAAACTCTAGCTACAAATGGCACCCAACGTGTTGGCAAGAGTTTCCACCTAAAACCTGAGAAAAGATTCTAAAACGGAGCTAAAAACAGCTTCCTAATTGTCTCTCTCAAATGAGCAGCAGCTGCCGGTTTGAGTTCCTGGCGGGTTCCTGGCGTGTGCGCTCGATCTGCAGTATGGCGGGAATGAAGCCTCTGCAAGTGGCACATTAAGCTGCATGGAGGATTTAGCCTTTGCTAGTACAATACAAAAAGAGGTTTCTGGGCTACACGCTGCTTTGATAAGAAGCATAGACCCACTATTTCTGAGAGTTGATGGCTCCCAGAGCTGGCGGAAAACGTACCACCGCCATGTTGGGAAGCTGAAGTGGGCGGAGCCAGCAGCCACAGTGCTAAGAAGGCTGCAGTTTAAAGCAATAGGCTCAAGGTAATATAAAACATAAGCCACATAAAGATGGCTACCACACAGAGAATCTGGATTATGTTCTCTTTGATATTTGCAACTGAAGAAAAACATTTGATTGCAAAAACTGTTGAGTTATGCCAAAATGTATATTTTAAAGTTACCTTGACTTCAAAATTTGGATGTAAGGATATGTTGCTTTGGAAAAGAGGCTCTGCTTTTGTTTCCACAGAAAGCCAGAGGCTATGGATTTGTTCCAGATTAAGATACATCAGGTTTGACCAGCCAAGACCACCTGAAAGGTCTCCGATGACACCATGGCCCAGATGATCCAACATCCAGAATCGTTTCAAGACAACTGGCTCAGACGATACGGTCTCACAGACTACTCCATGATCCTAAAATTTTCTTTGTGTCCCCATAAGATACAGTGCCCCCCTCCAGCAGGAAGTAGTAAGAGAAGCTACGCCCAAATTCCCAAATATACCAAGCTGGCTTTGGAGATGTATAAAAGTTAAAACCTTCCTTTTAAAAAAAAGAAAGGGGAAGTGCTGTGGGACGGTCTATATGTCAAATTGCTCTGATTGGTCAATAAATTAAACACTGGTTGGCCAGTGGCCAGGCAGGAAGTAGGTGGGACAAGGAGAGAGGAGAATTCTGGGAAGCAGAAGACTGAGGTGGAGAGACACTGCCAGCCGCAGCCATGACCAGCAGCATGTGAAGATGCCGGTAAGCCACCAGCCATGTGGCAAGGTATAGATTTATGGAAATGGATTAATTTAAGCTATAAGAACAGTTAGCAAGAAGCCTGCCACGGCCATACAGTTTGTAAGCAATAAAAGTCTCTGTGTTTACTTGGTTGGGTCTGAGCGGCTGTGAGACTGGCAGGTGACAAAGATTTGTCCTGACTGTGGGCAAGGCAGGAAAACTCTAGCTACACTGGATCAATCTCATGTAGCCCAGTGTGGCCTTGAACTCACAAAGATCCAGATGGATCTCTGCCTCCTGAGTGCTAGGATTAAAAGTGTGTACCACCACTGCCTGAGTGAGCTCTATGTTTAATTCTATGGCTGGCTCTGTCCTCTGATCTTCAGGCAAGTTTTATTAGAGTACAACAAAATATCACCACATAAGCCATTATAATAGACACTGAGAAAATTCAGACAATCCCTCTACAAGTACTATCCCCCTAGATTGAACGCGACTGTGGGAGTACCTCTTTAGTAGAGTTTCTTTTGGTCCACACCCAGGAATGGCACAGCTGGCTCATATGGTAGCTCTAGTTCCATTTTCTTTTTTTTAGATGCTTTAAGATTGATTTCCAGAACAGCTGGTCTAGTTTACACCCACACCAAAAGTATATATGGGTTTTTTCCCCACATTTATACTGTCATGTGTGATCAGCTTTATCTTTGATGATAGCCATTCAGCTGGGGTGAGATGAACCTTAAGTAGTGTTGATCTCCATTTCCCTGATGGCTAAGGGTTTTGAGCTGTGTGAAGTGGTTTGGGGCCATTATATTTCTTTTTAAAAAAACGTCCTGTTCAGTTCTGTGCCTCATTTCTTAGCCAAACTGTCAGATATATAGCTGGCAAAGGCGTCCTCCCATCTGTGGGGTGCTTCTTCACCCTACTGCCACTTTCCTCCACTGTATCATTCAAAGTGCTGAGACTGAGCAGCAGTGTGTACTCAGCCAGGGAGAGGGCATATATATTCCTACCACTCTAACCCAAGCTCGGGGAACATCATAGAAAAGGGAGGAGAAAGAATGTCAAAGCTGAAGGATGAGGCACGCTAGGAAATGCTGTCCTCTGGACATGACATGGCTATTGCACACACGAATTCATAGCCGCTGCGGTTACCTGCACAAGACTTACTTAAGATCAAGCTAGTTAAAAATTCCATCACAGAGTGGTGAGGCAAGTGTCAACTATTGACAGTTGATGGCTGCTAGTCAGTTTTCTTTAAAACTTTGTTCCCTGGTAGGCCAACCACGCTCTAAAGGATGGCCCCACACCCATGCCTGTGTGTGCAGCATAAATAGGAATCAGTTGATTGTAGCAAGTATCTTAAAAGTCCTTATTAATAAAAACAAACATAAAGCAAGGTAGTGGGGTGAATGCTGAAAGATCAGAGAAGCAGAACAAGCCACAGCTTCCTCACCTCACCAATTCTTCAGCTGATCCTGTTTCTTCAGACTGGATGTCTCTCAGCTGAACTGTGCTGCTCAAAGCCTAAAAGCTTAACCAGCCAGTTCCTAGTTTTCACACCTTATATACCTTTCTGCTTTCTGCCATCACTTCCTGGGATTAAAGGTGTGAGTCACCATGCCTGGCTGTTTCCAGTGTGGCTTTAAACTCACAGAGATCTGGATGGATCTCTGCCTCCCAAGTGATAGGATTAAAGGCGTGTGCTACCACTGCCTAACCTCTATGTTTAATATTGTGGCTGTTCTGTTCTCTGACCCCAGATAAGTTTATTAGAATGCACAGTGTTTTAGAGAACACAATACCACCACATTTGATTATGTCTTTTCATTATTTTTTTAAGTCTGTCAAGTCAGGAGACAGGGATTGAGTGATGAGCTGTGGACCCAGGAAGCACTAGAGAGAAAAATGGGGTACACTGTGTGCCTGTGAGAAATTATCAAAGAGGGCCAGAGAGATGGCTCAGCCATCAAAGGCTGAGCTCACAACCAAAAATAAGAAGTTATCAAAGAATTAATAAAATATTATGGGAAAATAAATATGAAAAGAAATGTATAAAAAAGAATAAGTTAGAGACGGAAGAAAATGAAGACAGCAAGAAGAGGTAAGGACCAGAGCCGTGATTCAACATTGCCTCGCGTATCTGCTAAGAATCAGACTAAAGAAGTTTTTCTGAAATTAATATGGCTGAGATTCTGTGGGGCATACATGGGCTGCAAAGAGGGTGCTGAGAGAAATTCAGATAAATAGAGCTTAAGCTTTAAGGTGTTTATGCCGAGAGTGGATACAAATGGTGAGAAAGAAAGTTAGCTCAAGTTATTTATGCTAAGATACTAAAAAACAAGAGATAGTGTCAGGACATAAACAACTTGTAAATAGGGTGCCCTTTAAAATGATTGGTTTGTTCCTTCACCCCCTCCTAGGGTTTGGAGGTTTTCTGGTATAAAAGAAGCTTACTGCCTATCAAGTCAAGTTCTTGCTTGACTTGACTCCCTGCTGCATCTGATTGTCTCTGGGTGAGAGGGAGGCTGGGAAATGGGCAAGCAGTGGTGCACTTGCCTTTCCTCGGTTCCAGGCCACCTCTTCACAGGTGACCGAAGTTCCCGGTGGGGCAGGTACCCACAAGATTCCTTGATGAATCTCCACAGAACTTCATGGGAAATGAGTTCAAGGGATGGGAAGGGAGCCATCGTTTGCACTTCTGACCTCTCTTCTGTGGACAGGCAGGTGAACAGGAGGGGGGGGCGCAATTTGCTGAGCTAAGAGTATGGTGGAAGTGAGTATCAGGAGCCCATTGGAAACATTTTAAACTTGGGTGAGCCAAATAAATTGTCTAATTGGAGATATTAGATAAGTGTTTAGTTTTACCTTACTCAGTAGCCAGCATCCAGGACAATGGATGTGTTTACAGATACACAGTCATCACTTGTTTGCTAACTGACAAATCTCGCACACAGGAGAGTGAGCAGACATGTATTAAATATTGATTCTAAAAGGCATTTTATCGACACCACCTCATTTCATCCTGCAGTAACAATTCAATTTTAGTACTGTGATTTTAGTTTTATGGAGAAGGGAACAGACTCAGGGAGGTTAGTGAAACTGTAAATCAGGATTAAAACTCACATCTGCCTATTTCTAAATCCCTTGCAAATGCTTTGTGCAAAGACCACCTCCAGCACCAGCCATGTGACATGTCCTTTATGGAAGGGAAGCGGCTTCTTCCACTCTATCTTAGAGCTCGCTGGCTCTTTTCTTCCTTGGTTCTTTCCTCGTGTGTGGACACATCAGAAACAAATCGAGCAATCTCTCCTAGGCCTCTGCTCAGGATATAGGAAGAGAGAATGCTGCCTTCTCTGGAGCCCTTTACTAAAAGTAAGATAGGGAAACAGAAAGCACTCCAATGCTGCAAGATTATGGGTGCACTCATTTAACGTTGCTCTTCAAATCTTTGGAGGAAGCTGAAATCTAATTTAATCTATTACATGATTGTACTAAATTGCCTAACCACATCAAAGCTGCAATGGCCTCACACTCTGGGAAGGGACATTGTTAAAATGGTTTCAAATATATAATGCAGTCTCTCAGGTGCTCAAGACAGAGACGCCCATCCCTGAATATAAAGCTTCCTTTACACTTGGAGATCAAAACAACGGAGCCATTATTTGAGAGGCTGGATGAAATACCAGATCCATTTCTTATTAGCTTCCGTCATTAAAGAGAATTTTGTAGCATGGCTATTTTATAGGGTTTTTGCCTGACCCCCGCCCCATGTCCTTTAAGAAGAAAAGGCACTCCTAATGGGATGAAAGGGCAGAAGATTTGAAGATCAAGACTATGAGTAAATTTCCCACTAATTGCACTGTTTTCTGCTTTCAGAAAAGAAAACCAAACACTGTTTTCCACTTCCCCTCTGCATCTAATGCCACCCATTTTAGAAACTCAAAAGAGATGTTAAACACACTGCCTTTCAATGTGAAGGAAGAGGGCCCCGCTTCCTCCTCATTCCTGCCTTTGTGGATGTTTGTGAAGCTATTCTCTGAAACAGACAGTGAGTTTCCCCATAGCAAAACTGATGCACTGAGCGAGAGTCCTTGTAGAATCCACAAAAAAAGTCATGATATTTCAAGAGTTAACACTACGGCAAGGTTCTGAGGTTCTTATAACCTGAGAAACCTCTTCCACTCTCTTGACAACTCCTCTGAAAGCCTTGTAGCCATGGGATGCCTGCCTTGGGTTGGAGAAAAGAATGTTTGAGAAAGCAGACTGCTTTGTACTCAGAGCAGAGTAACCAGGTCCAGATACAGGTGTGAGTCCTGGCTCCATACCCTTTCTAGTTCTCAACATCAGGCCAGATTCTTCCTTGGTTCTGTGCCTCAGCTTACATACCTATAGTAGTGTGGATTAAAAGCATACCTTTAACATTATTGTGATCAAATAAATTACTACCTAAAAATAAGTACACGAGTTCCAGCCACATCAGCTGCTGCTGGTGCCATGGTCCCTATTCATCTGGATCTTTTCCATGACCTCTCAAGAAATGTTTGCCTTCCATCTTTAGATGGACAAACTGACGCCTATAGACATTGAACAATTTTCCCAATGAAGCAGTTATTAAAGGACAATTTTTAAAAGGTAGGGCAGAATTTATAATTCAGCTATGATTCCCCAAATTCCAGGCTTTGTCACATAGTACTATCTTCCAATAGCACTGGAGATGCAGGGTCCTCACCAACAAATTGCTTCCTTCATACCGCCCCCACCCCCGGAGTCCTGCACATGAATTCCGCAGCTACCAACTCCACAAAGTGGAAGGGGGAAAACTGAAGTGCTGAAACTGTCTCTCTGCAAGGCCCACAGGTGAAGAGTTTGCCCAGATCCCTGCCTAACTTAGAGCAGATGTTCAAGGCTATTGGCTGTTGGCCCTTTGTAGACTGGGCATTCAGAAAGTCAAGGCATGCCTGTTTTGGATTTCTGTTGCATATGTCCCGTAAATCCATAGCATGAGCTCTTTGAAATGCCACAGGCCTATGCAAATGTGAGCTTAGCCCTGGGAATCCTTTGGGAGAGTAATTAATTGGAGAAATCACAGCCATAAGAACTGAAGTTTTGAAGAAACCATGAAGCCAAAGCACAGGGAGGCCATGCCCACAAAGCCAGCTGTTAGACGAAGAGGCTTTGGCCCAAGGCTGTTTGTGGAAGAACTAACAGGGTATTCTCACAGGCTGACACTGGCTCGGTCCAGCTTTCCTTCCCATGCAGAGCCACACCATAGAGAAAATAGATGTGACTGGACATGGAACACAACTACCCCAGGGCCAGAGAACACATCTTGTGTGGCTTTGGGAATTATCTGCAGAGACTGTCAGGAAAGAGCAGTTTGCTTCTGCATCAGAGTTCCGCCAGCTCCCCACCAGCCACCAAAACACTTCTTGGTAATCTAAAAAGAAACTGTATGAGGAAGCTTCCTTTGAGGAACTATAGCATCTCGGAATCAGATTGGCCACTCTGTCTATTCTGACTGACTAGGCTACATCATTCTTTACACTATCACCACACCCCTCTCGACACTATAACTCACTACTTTAATAGGCATCCCCTTCAGACTCCAGATACCTCTGCTCTTGCTCTCTTATCAGAAAATGATTCCCTAGTTTTTGTAAATAAACTACCTGTTACTGCTAACTATTGTTCCCAATGCTGTTCTCTGTCGATAACCATGTGGCCACTGCCCTTTATTAGGCTGCTGTTATTTTTTTAGACATGTCCTTGGCATTTTATGTCTACTGTTTGCCACAGTGCATCCTCAGGATCTAGAAATGCTTTTATTATCCCCAGTTTACTGATAAGGAAACTGTGGCATAACAAGATTGACAAAGTCACTCACAGGTAAATAGTGTCAGGTCTAAGGCGCAGAGCTGATCCATTTAGCATCCCGCTTCACTTCTGACCTACCGAGCAGCTAAGCACAGTAATCTTGGTTAAGCACTGTGTTAAGTGCTAGACGAGCCTGCTATTGCCCCGGGTTCATGGAGTTCACATACTGGTATGAAAAATGAGGTTCAGCATAAAACTTATCTACTGTATTAACTGCTTTTCTTGCTACTATTGAGGAAATCAAGACAAAACATCTGACAAAAAAAATCAGTTTAATGAAACACGGGGCTTTTTTTCTGGTTTATAGTTCAAGGGATTTCATTCGCCACGGTGGGTAAGGCAGGGCAGCAGAAGCATGAAGCACCTAGTCACATTACATTTCCGTTCAGAAAGCTAAGAAGGAAGAATCCTGGTGCTCAGCTAGCATTCTCCTCATCATGTAGTCCAGGACCCCAGACCATGGAATGGTGCTACCCAGAATTAAGGTGGGTCTAACCTACTCTCGAAGACCCTCATAGGCAATCTCCTAGGTGATTCTAGGTCCTGTTCAGTTGACAATCAATACAAACCATCATGCTAGATGATGGAGTTGTAACCAGGGACTCCAAGGCAGTAAAACTAGACATTCTCCCTGAGGAAGTACAAGACTTCACAGGGAAGACAAACTCTTGAAGCAAAGTTATAAAGTGATAGAAAGAAGGGTACTGGATATTTGAACTGTAGTATAGCAATTCCACAAGATACAAATGTGTTTGGTTATTCTCTGCTAAAGACTTGGTGTGCTTTTCTCCTGTAATGCCATCTCCTTAACTAAGTTTCTTAACCCTGCACACAAAAGCATTTTGAACTTAGAACTTCATATCTGCCATAGAACTCTTTGCATTCCTATCTTTGCATGTCCTGGAAATGAGATGTATGAGTCTTTCATGTTTCCATTCAAGCATCTGTCTTTGACCACAATTGTCCTGTGGAGCTTTATTTGTTTTAAAGATAAAGCAAGTTTTTACCACTCTCTCAAGTTTTATCTGCTAAGAATTCATTTCTGGAAGAAATGGCTTTCCTATATATCTTGTATTCTTTTTGCCTTAGAAATAATGGATGATAATGGAGAGGGAAAGTGAACTAAGCCATGGTCTGTCAGGTTTATTTGGGAAGGGAGTTTGTATGAGAAACTATATAAAGACTTCACAAGGAAATTCCATGCCAGGCTCTCTTAAAGTCACTCATTTTGTAGTCTTAAATTGTATTTACCCATATACTCAACAGAAATTAGACACCTCCAGCCCCTGGTTCAGTTCATAGGTGATCTGAATTCTTCTTAGGGTGAGTCTGTCCAACACAGAGATAAGGCAAAGGCCCTAGGGGGTCCTTAAGTAATTTGCAAGACATGTCCATGGAAGGGATGGTTCTAGAGGAGTGTTTTGCAAAGTAGTCAGTCTGCTAAATGTTTGTCTTTATTTGCTCAAAACATGGTAAAAAGAATATACCACAACACAAATCCATGGATTGCTTCCTTCACCAAAAATGTCTGACTACAAAAAAGTCTCTCGGGGGAGATAAGATGTTACAAAATTTGCTTTTTGTTAGCCTTGAGATCTTTTTCTCTTTATAAAGTAATAACAGTTGACAGATGGACAGTGACCTGTAATGTGGTGGTATTGTGTTCACCAAAATATTGTGTACCTTAATAAACTTACCTGGGGTCAGAGAACAGACAAGCCACTAGTTAGTCAGTGATAGCACATGCCTTTAATCCTAGTATTCCAGAGACAGAAATCCCTCTGGATCTCTGTGAGTTCAAGGCCACATTGGAAATAACCAAGCATGGTGACACGCCTTTAATCCCAGAAAGCCAGCCTTTAATCCCAGGGAGTGGTGGTAGACAGCAGAAAGATATATAAGGCGTGAGGACCAGAAACTAGAGGCATTTGGCTGGTTAAGCATTTGGCTGGTTAAGGCTTTTGGCTGGTTAAGCATGTGGCTGGTTAAGCTTCAGGCTTTCCAGCAGCAGTTCAGCTGAGATTCATTCTGGATGAGGACACAGAGGCCTCCAGTCTGAGGAAACAAGACCAGCTGAGGATCCGGCGAGGTGAGATAGCTGTGGCTTGCTCTGTCTCTCTGATCTACCAGCATGGACCCCAATTACTGGCCTCAGGTTTGATTTTATTAATAAGAACTTTTAAGATTCATGCTACACTGTAAGACACTCTTTGAGAAGTCCAGATAGAGAAAAAAAAGTTCTTCTCAAGCAGTGAGGAGACTTCATCTCCCACTTCATCTGCAGCTCAGCCATATGATATGGTGGCACTGCCTCTTCTTTCATTCAGGGACCTCCTAAGGTGCCCACAGACCATCATTCTGACCCCTTAGCCAGTGCCAGGCTCAGTGGAACTCAGAAGCAGCATGATGCTAAGCAAAGACATGGGTCCTGGGTTTGACGCCACATTTCAAGGCCAGTTTCTTTCTGTTAGCTTTGGAACACAAACAATGCCCCACTTCTAACACTTTGCATGCAAACATCAAAGCAAACACCTACCTAATAAGCTTGTACAATTGAATTTATAATTGTGCATCAAAGTGTATATAACTGCCCATGTATGGAATAGGAAACTAAGATTTACCACATCCTTATCTCTATCTTCTTGTTCTTGCCACCCTGATTAAGCCCATGAGTACCTTATACAAGAATATCAGTATACCTTAACCTTCTGCTGTTATTGCTGGTTACAAGAATTACATCGTAGGGTATCCGTTTCTTACCTGAGACCTAAGACTTCGCCTCTCAGACTGTTTAAGAAACCCGTTCCCACATGCATTGTACCAAGTATGATAATTCTCCCCCAGGGCCAATCTACACTCCTAAATCACTCCCTAAAAGCAGGAATAACAAAGCTAGTTTGAAAAGGCCTGTTTATTTTGTCACTTTTCCCAGAGGCAAGGGCATTGCAGGCAATGGAGAGTAGGAAAATTAGACTATAAAGAAATATCTGACAGTGCTTCCTTAATCGTGGTCCACATCTGCTGATCCAGCCAAAAGTGAGGGAGCAGAGGTGAACTTTGCTATGCCACGGTGAATAATGCAATCATACGTTTGATACCAAACTACATTTAACTGCCATATAAATCCTGCCTGCCTCCCTAGCACACCTCATTATCTCACAGGAAATGTATAGCTTCCGCAAAGTCAAATGTGCTCTGACCTGTGCCTCTGAAGCTGGGATGGAGATGCAGGGCTGAGAGTGATGTGCGTGCTGCCCCAGCAGTCGAGCTTCCCTAGTGCACGTGAGGAGCCTTGCACGGGCATCCTTAGCATTCACTTGTTATGGGCCATCAGGCAAAACACTGATCACTCGACTTTTGGTCTGACAAATAGAAAATGGGAATAGTCCTGCTTTGCAAATCAGGAGGTACAGAGATCTCAGCAAATCATTCAAGGTCAAATCAAATCTATAGCCAAAGATCTGGACAGCAAGTCAAAGTCTGTCTTGACTCCCGCATTCTTTCCCCCAAAACAAAAAAAGCCCTGTTCGCGTTTCTGCTGCTCTGGTATTTTGGGAGAAGCAAATTAGGCTCAATCAAACCCTTCACAATGGCATTTATGATTTAGGACCTCTTATTCTCAACAGGCTGAATTACACAGATTTCCCCAAAGAATGAAAATGTGTCAAATAAACACAAATATAAATGTTCAAGCTTGATTCTAAGAGCATGGTGAGGTAGCAGAAATGGTAAAAGAAAGTGCAGGGGAAGCTATCTAGACCTCTGGAAGAGAAGAGGAGGGAAATCCGGAAACCACTCTGCCTATGTTAACAGAGGAAGGAGCAGGTTGGGTCGGTTTTGCCTTGTTTTCAGTTGCAGGAACTGAGAAGCCCAGTCCAGGTTCAATGCACCATTCTTAAAGCAGTGAACAAAATCCCTCTTTGTTCCCCAGTGAAACTTATCTCTGAAGAGCTGAACCACTTCCTGTGAGATACAGCCCTGCAGATGTGTCCTGGAAGACCCACCCACTCCTCTGTCTTCAGTCAAAAGTGCAAGAATGGTCACTTTGTACTGCTGGCTGCAAACGACACTGACTCCTCTGATCCCTACTGGGGTTACCGAGTGGGTAAAACTTCCTGCTCAGAAGAGGGTCCGAGGGTGTGTGTGGGGTGTGTGGCTGTGGGTGTGTATCTGTGTATGTGTGTCTATGAGGGTTTTTTTCCTTCTTCTGTAAATTTGCTTAGCTATTTTTTTTAGAGCTGAAGAAGATGGCAAGGAAAGCCAGTGTCACTCAGTATTTTCCAAACTGTGTTCTGTAGAACCTGTCCAAAGATTGGAAGCCCCAGCAACTGGAGGCAGAAGATGGATTGAGTTAAAGGGGTAAGTTTGTCCCTAGGCCCTTCTATCTGCCTCCCTGTCCCTTGCCAACACCAACAGTCAAAGAAGTTCTAACAATTTGATGTGACAGAGTTGATAGCATTTCATTCAAACAAAGACTTGTTCAGCTTTAAAAGAGTTTTGCTATACAAATACTCTTGGGGGCTAAGGATCCATCCAAAGATCTAGCTCTCATCCTGGTAACAGCTGTGTGATTCTGACTCCTTCATTTTAACTTTCAACTCTAGCCTCAGCGCCCTCATCTCTAAAATGAGGAGATCCTAACAGTGTATACATGGGTATGCTTATATACTGGCTAGACACTCCAATTGAACATACTCTTCATGTCTGTTCACACTGCCAACTGTTTATCAGCACACTCTGGTGTCAGGTCAGGCACTGTCTTTTCATAAGGAAGTCAAAAAGGATAACGATAATCCCTTTCATAAAAAATTCATAGTCCGAGCTCCAGACAGAAAACTAATTGAACAACGAAAGGTGAAGAGTCGTGAACTTAACAGAAGGGCCATTATTTCAAACTGTGGAATCCATAACATCTGTCTTTGGGAACTGCTGACCTGGTATTAATATCTAAGTTGCCTCAAAACTTAGGTAAAAAATACACCCTGATATAGGTGCAAAAATGGAAAGATGGGATAAAGACACCACACCATCAAACACATTCAAAGAAGAGTTAGAAACAGAGGGACCCAAGGACCAACTTCAGTGTCCAGCACAGAGTTCAAAGCAGCCACATATGGTTTCCTGTTCAGAGGTGACTATGAAGAGCTTTACCAAGGAGGATGAGCATTTCCAGAATGAAAGCCTTACTCTTATGAGCCCTAAGTTTGGGGTCCATGGACAAATCCTTTGTGCTGTGCCACATACACCTCAGATGTGTCCGGAGGGAAAAGGAGAACCCAGCCATCCAAGTTAAAGGGTTAGTTAAAAGTCCACTAAAAGCAAGTACCTCTGGGTGCCTGCCCAAGCTCACCATCACCTGATTGTGTGGTTTGTTTAATTTTTAATATTCTGCCTTTCCTTGTTGGTAAATGGAATAACAATTACCTATAAAGGGATTGGGGTGCTACAGAGTCTGCCATTTCCTCATCCCTAACAATCCAGTTGTTACACTCAGTGCTCCCTGATGTTGTTCAAGCCTCATTTTCTCTGAAATTACTCCAGTGGAAAACAATTCAGTGAAGACTGAAAGTTCATTACAAAAAAAAGGATGATGGAAAAAGCATCAAATCCTAGGGTTAGCCTTTAGATTAAATGAGGAATTGTTAGAGCAAAGCAAATACAGGTTTCTCTCAGAGGATCAGGAAAAAAAACCCTGTGTGATGGTTTAATTTTCAACCAAGATAGAGTATGATGTTCTTTATGGCATTCCTACTTGTAAACTCAGAACTCGTAGTTACCAACAGATAGTACATAATATACAGAAATCCACATTTAGTACTACTAAAATTGATGGGCTGTTTAAATGGGGCTGTTATAAGGGGTTTTAATTTTTCTCCAGTGAGAAAGATGAGCCACATTAAATTCATGTCTAGATAATGAAAAGGAGAGAAAGACTTGAAATTGGGAGTAATTGACAGGCAAAAGAGCATCACGCTTTCCCATTTGTGTTTACATCAACTATGAATGGCACAGGATGTGAATGGATTATGCTGGATCATTTTACTGTCAACCCACTAAACTGGAAGCTTCATTTCCCAGAATTCCACTTTGTGAATGATTCTCAGTGAGATTCGGCAAAGGACTTGTATTTAGTCTGAGCAACGCTGGAGCAGGGACCATTAGTCTCTGGAGGTCCCAGTGTCAAGCAGACACAGGTCTCCTGTGTTTTCAACTGATCCTCACTTTTAGGCCACACCCAGTTTTTCTTCTGTAGCACCAGCTCCCCTGAACAGTGAGCCGCTCTAGACTTGCCAGCTGATGCACACAGAATATCAAACACACAGGACCAGAAAAGAAACTCATTCCAGAAAAAAAAATACATATAAAATATGTCTTAATTTAAAAAATAAAATAAAATTCGTTTTTCTGTGTATTAGAAACTTGTCATACTTTCAACAATAAATGCCACCTTAAAGTTAAAAGCTAGAAAAAGCAATCTAAGCGAATGGGACCAGTAAGCAAACAGGCATAGCTATTTTAATATCTGATAAAATGCATTTTAATCTAAAACAAACCAAAAGAGAAAAAGAGGGTCACTTCATTCTGATCCAGGGAACAATTTATCAAGAAGACATGGCAATTATAAACATATATGCACCAAACTTTGGCACAACCAATGTCATAAAAGGGTTCTACTGCCCATATTAACTCAAACTTAGCAACAGTAGATGATTTAAATACTCTACTTTCTCCAATAGATAGGTTATCTGGACTAAATATAAACAGAGAAACACTGGAACTAAATAATGTCATGCATCAAATGAACCTAACAGGTATCTACAGAATGTTTCACCCAAACACCAAAGAATATATATTCATTCAGAAGCCTATCTTAGCTTCGCTAAATTAGATGGCATATTGAGACACAAAACAAATCTTAAATGAATTCAGAAAATTTAAAATAACTCCATGAATCCTATTTGACCATAACATAATAAACACTAAAATCAATAGCAAACAAGGGATTAAAAAACACATCACTAAATGATGAATTGGTTATAAAAAAGAAAGAAAAAGAAGAAAAATATTCCTGAAACATAATGTAAATGAAAGCACAACATAACAAAATCTATATGACACATTCAAATCAGTCCAGTGAGGAAAATATGTAACTCTAAAGGAGTGTGCCAACATTAAAAACCAGAAAGACTGCAAATAAGTGACTTATTGATGCAACTCAAAGCTTTGGAAAATAAAGAGCAAACCAAACCAAAATCAGGTAAATAGGATTAAATAATAAAATCAAAGCAGAAATTAATGAAATAGAAACAAAGAAAACAATACAAATAATTAATAAATCTGGCTCTTTAATAACATAAACAAAATTGACAGACCTTTAGCCCAGCTAGCTAAAAGAAAGAGAAGATACAAACTAACAGAATCAGAAATGAACAGGGAAACATCACAACAGATGCCAAAGAAATCCAGAGTATTATAGGGGAGTACTTTACAAACTTATACTCCATTAAGTTTGAAAATATTTTTAAATGGACAAATGGCTAGACCCATCCAAATGACCAGTTAAACAAAGACAAGATCAACAACTTAAAGAGAGAATAAACAAATGAGAGAAAACAAATAAAATATAACTTCTGACTAACAAAAGCCCAGGCCCAGATGATTCACAGAAAAATTATACCAAACTTTTGAAGATGTACAACCAATACTTCTTAAATTATTCCAAAAAACAAAACTAGAAAGCATACTTCCAAACTCCCTCTATGATGCTAATATTACTATAACACCAAAAGGAGGTAATGATACAGCAAAAACAGAATACTATCTACATGTCAATATCTCTGATGAACAAAGATACAAAAATTCTCAATAATATACTTTGAAACCGAATTCAGGCATATATCAAAAAATATCATCTACCACAATCAAGTTGGCTTTATCTAGAAGATTCATGGACAGTTCAACCTATGTATGGTCAATAAATATAACAAATCACAAAAATCATACTTTCTCAATTTTCAGAGGTGGGTTTAAAAATCTTAGGACCATTTCCAATAGCATTTTAGTTTCCTGTATAAGACAGAGAGATGTATTATAAGATTTAGGTATATACTGAACCCCAGTCTAACAAATAGGAAACCATAAAATTTTTAAGAATCTCGGACTGAAAAGAATATTGTCAATATGGACTAAAAGGAAAGAATAACATAAACAAAATTGACAGACCTTTAGCCAAATCCTAAACAGATACACGAGGTCATCTGCATCTGAAACTCCCTTAAAATACCTATAGATGAAGGGAACATGCCTGAATTAGTCCAGCCACACTATGGAGGGGCCCAATCTAAAGTGCTAACCTACAGAGCCATGGGTAAGTAAATAGTTGCCTGCTAAATCATTAACTTCGTTGGTGGTTTGTTCTATAGTGATAGAAAACTGGGGTGGTTTAAAGGAAACAAGACTTTAAAATGGAAATCCGGAATTTATTCTCTAGAATACAGAGACTTGGAAGAAGCATGTGAGGCACTCACGGGCAAATATCACTCAAGCTGTGCGAGGAATGCTTCTTACATATCACACCCTAGGCATTTTCCCCACAGCCCTGCACCACAGTTTTCTTATATGACAAAACAAAAGTCATTAATAAACTATCCATGGCTGATAAAAGGGCCCAGTCTTACCCACAGTATGACACTGGAAAATATTTTTCTAATATTTTCTTTTGTAATACCTAGAATCAGATGCCTACAGAAAAGAAGTCATTGGTGACCAACCTGTGGCTGCTGTAAAACATTCTAGCAAACATGAAGAGTTGGCCTACTTTTCCCAAAAGTGATAGAAAAATTAGGAGAGGAGATGATGAGCTTTGGTCTTTATATCCATCTTGTATATTAGATGGACCAGCCTTAATATTATACATCCCAGGGGCTCAGGAGAGAGAACTACTAACGGGCGAGGGCTGTTTTCAGGAAATTGAATCTCAGCACAGCGAGCTCTTAATCCAGTCATTTATTCTTTCAAATCTTCTCCGACCTCCCATGCCCTGGGAGTCCCGGTATATACACATTTACAGGCAGTAATTCCTTGGCAGTGCAAAGCAAGGCTTCTGGGGTCAAATGGAGGGGTGATAAGAATCACATAGAGGGCCAGTAACTGCTAATTATCATTTGCAACCCAAAAGGGAAGTGACTAATGGGGAAATGAATTAACTAAAGGCTAAATTCGGGTAATGTCTAACAAGAGGGATCTTATGTGTTCAACTATAACCTTAAACGTGATTGGTAGAAAATGTGAAGAATCTATAAGTTGCTTGGTCAATGGGAGAAAATAAAACTGCCTTCTTTTTTCCTGTAGCTCCTATTTGTCCAAGCTATCTGCCATTTTTCTGCAGGGTGGGGGAAAGTGTGCTCCGTCACTAGGCAACCTGTGTACAGCTAGATGCCTCTGGTGATAGTGAAAAGGAGATCTGGAACTAGAGGTAAGATTTGGGAAAGGAGGAAGTTAAGCTTAATTGGCACATCTGCCAGGCCTTCTCAAATGGGTAGTCTGGACACTTAAGTCTGTTCTTAGAGTGTACAGAGATATCTCTGATAAGGTACTTTCCTCTGTCTGGGGATGGACCTGGCCGGATGCTGCCAATGACGATAATTACAGGGAGGCTTGAACTGGGATTCTGGCTGAGCATAGCTGTCAGCGCAAAAGGTTATCTAAATATTCCTAGAAGTGGTTAGGTAAGGAGTTAGCGGTCTTTAAAGTTAGTAAGGCTATAAGAAAAGGAAGGTCTGAGCTAAATTGTGCAAAGCTATTACTTAAGGTCCACTTGACCTAGGCAGTGTCTCCTTGTGGAATTTACCTTAAATCAAGAGACTAGCATGTGGTGGTCTGAGCTGTTATCTCTGTTAGTCCTTGAATGTGGCTAAGGGAGATATCTGATTCCAGTGCTGAAAGGGGAGAAACGGATCATCTGGGGAGAAGGAAGCCTTTCCTGAAGCTTGAATGGATATGCCCAAAGAGTAATCAGTCCGCACAGTTAGCAATTCTTAGGGGAAAATCATTTGGGAAAACTATGAAGGCACACATGATTTTCAAAATAGAAGACAGCTGATATATAACAAGTCAAATAACACCAAAAACTCCTTGGAATTTGGCTTCCTCTGAAGGAATTCCTTGATCCCTTTAGGTAGTGGCTTTGCCATAACCAGCTGAGTTCTTATATTCCTGCAGCCCATAGCATATTCATAGTTCAAAATGTGATTAATAAACCAAAGAACATTCATGGGCTAGAGGTATAATCCAAGGACAGAGTACTTGCCTAGTACTTGTATGAGACCATAGATTTCATCCCCAGCACCACAAAAGCAAGCAAAAACTTCTATTGCTACACTCAAGGAAATTCTTGTCTATTATATTATTATACCCAACAAAAGTCTTATCTCATAGCCATCAGTAGAGTTTTAATAATACCACCCAAACTCTAATCTTTTTGTTTGTTTTTTGTTTTTTGAGACAGGGTTTCTCTGTAACTTTGTTCCTTTCCTTGAACTCACTCTGTAACCCAGGCTGGCCTTGAACTCACAGAGATCCACCTGGCTCTGGGATTAAAGGTGTGCGCCACCACCCCCCGGAGCACCAAACTCCAATCTTAAAGGTATCTGAAATATAACCCAAAATGCTCCACCATCTCATAAGGGCTCTTGAAATGAAATTAAGGAGTAGGGAAAGAGTAGGATTCTAGAAGAAAGGGTGGTACACATGCATAGAGCACTACAACTCCAATTCTTCTGATTATCTTTTACCAATAGAAACAACACTTTCCTCCTAATGCTATTAGGGGAAAACATGATGAGGGGACTGAAAAACATGGCTGGAACTAGACTTTCTTTGCCTAGGAAAGCGTACAAGAAAGAACATGAGATTCAACTGTAGTTATAGCAAGGGCTGGATACTGTGAGAAAATCAACAGCCAACTAGTAGGCATGGTATATATAGTGGATATATTACTATTTCCATTCCGTCATTCTTTCTGGACACTTCTTGATACAACTTCTACTTTTTCAAATTCTAAATTCCGAAGAAACCAGTAAATAAATTAGAGAAGTAAGAAAGAGCCATTATAAGCCTGCTATGAGAATTAAAGTTAAACAATCAACAGACAGGCTTTATGACTCAAAGGAACCTTCTGGTGTTAAGTTGAATGGAAATGCAGAAAAGGCACCTACATTTCTTGGAATCTTGAAAGAAAAAACACATTCAGATGAATAGTCAGAGCTTAGCAGCCTTGTTTATGGTTAAAGTTATTTTAGAAAGTTTTCTGTGACCATTCTGCTACTAAAAGTGAGTCATTTTTATATAATATATATATATGTATATTATATATAGTATATGTGAATAACTTAGTATGCATAGTATATAAACTTTATACAAATCATAGATATATCAAGAGATAAAAATTTTGGAAGCGCCGGGCGGTGGTGGCGCACGCCTTTAATCCCAGCACTCGGGAGGCAGAGCCAGGCGGATCTCTGTGAGTTCGAGGCCAGCCTGGGCTACCAAGTGAGCTCCAGGAAAGGCGCAAAGCTACGCAGAGAAACCCTGTCTCGAAAAACCAAAAAAAAAAAAAAAAAAAAAAAAAAATTTGGAAGCAAAATCATTTCCTGCATTGGTGACCATGACACATAAGTTTGTGTGGTGCCACTACCCTTGTAGGAAGATCTTAATGTCGTGCCATTTCAATTACCTGGTCATTTTTGATGGTTCTGAGTATTTGAATACTTAGTAGAGACTTTGTGCTTTCACACATTCTTAAAAATCAATATTTTTAGCTGGGCAGTGGTGGCACACACCTTTAATCCCAGCACTCAGGAAGCAGAGGCAGGTGGATCTCTGACTTCCAGGACAGCCATAGCTACACACAGAATCCTTGTCTCTAGAAAAGAAAAAAAAAAAAAGATCAATATTAGTATTTTACTAATACCTTTTAATAACCACAGTAATAAGAACAAGAATAATGCTGGAAGTAATCTAAGATTCTGAGAATTCCAATAAATTCCTATTTTTTTTTCTCAAGTCCCCAAAATAAATACTTTTGAGGAATTCAGAAACACTATTGAAGATAGATGTTTAGCTCTTTTTAAAGGAGAACTTTCTATCAGTCTTTGCATCTTTTGTGTGAGACAGAGAAGACTGCTCCCTGCTAAATCTAAATTCCTTGTCCTTCAGTGTCTCAGAGAAGCTAATAGTCAAGGAACTCAATCCCAGGGTGGATGAGTACTTAAACATTGCCTCCCAGTGATGGATAACATGGCTCCCAAGCCATTTTAAATGCATCTAGTGGCTATGAGATCTCTGTGTATCGGTTACAAGTGATTTAATCTCAACTTCAACTGCCTTAAACATGAATGATGTTTATTGGTCCATGGACAGGACCTGGCTCATGATCTTTTTTTTTATCAAGATCTTACTGTTTACCAGATGTCATGGGTATCTGTACTCACATCTAATAATTCTACTCTTCGGAAGTTGTCTTGTCAGTCATAGATTCCCTACACAAAGGTGAGGTGGCCAAAGAAATGTATCCTAATAAATTAGCATCTCAAGTTAAGCTGGCAATCCTGCTTTGTCCTTTTTGTGCATTCTATAGCCTAGTCACCTTGCTCTGAACCCTAGGAGGTGTCTTTAATGGTCTACATAAAGAGACTTCTGTGTCTTCTAGCTCTAGGCTGTATTTGGCCAAAAACAAGGCAGATGAGGAGGTGAGGGAATGAAAAATGAGGCCAAACTGTCCATTGATCTGGTTCCCTCGCTACAAGATCACTTTGAGCTATCTGCCTCCTATAGCAAAGGTGGCCTTTCTCCATGACTTTTAGTCTAACTACGGGTAATGGCCAGAGAGTGACAGATCTGTCTGCCTTCTAAACTCTCTAGGACATGGAACTATCTCATCTAGTCCCTTTGAACAAAGACTCTCTCTAAGATGACTTCCTTTACTTCTCTAATTTGAATATGCCATCTCTTCTGGTGGGACACCAATTTATGAAACAATGGGAGGAGAATATCTATTCCCACATGGTTCTAGCAAAACTTCAGAGTTATATATTTTAGATTTTATGGTATAACTTTCTTCCTCTGATTACCACTACTAACTGTGACCAGGGAGATGGAGTGCTTTGATTAGCCAAATTTCCCCTTTCCCTGGAAATAGGGTCAGTTTCACTAGATCCATGTGGACTCAGTTTGGGAGAAAATATTCTCAAGGCAAACTGAAATAGCATGGTCCATAATTCAAAATCATCTGTGCCTATAAACCACACAAGTGTACAGTCTCCACTCATCCCTAGGATGCTAATGATATGTCTCTAAGTTGGGTAAACAAACCACGTTCTCATTCCAGTCTTCTTAGAGCTTTAGAATCTGTGGATCTAATTTGACAAAATTGGTTTATCTCCCTCTCTGTCAGTCACTGAATATCCCTATGACCTTGAACAATTTAGCAAACTCTTAGGGCCTTTTTTGCTTATCTGTAAAATAAAGTGTGAGCCAAATGCTCCCTTGGGTGTGTTTGAGATTTTTAAAAAAAATGAATCGATGTTTACTTCAAGTTCAAAATCCTGGTGACAGTTCTCAGATTGTAAACATCATATCAAGCTAAGGTTTCCTCTCCCTTGAAAATAAGATTATATGTAAAACTATTTAAAAGCATAGACTCCAAAACACAAACTAAGGCTACAACTTTGGAAATGATTGGAACTATAGCCTGTTAGGAAAATCCAGTTGGTCCATCCTGAATAGCACTGCCTCTTGATGAACCAGCTTGTCTCCCATCCCTCTGCCATCCCACTCACAATCCAGACTCTCAAAAGAGATGCTAAAATGTATCAGCAGGGCTACCTCCTTATTTTCTAGCTGCAGCTGGCACCACACTTGGCTGACATTACCACTAGGGCAGCAAGCCATAGACGAATAATGGTTTACTAAAGGTAGAGAGGGTAATGAGCACACAGGATTGCCAATGCACTCTATGCAGGTGACCAAATCACAAGCTGGGTACCATTTGCTTTGCATATATTTCAATAGAGCTCTATGAATATTTCTTCTACCGTTTTCATGGAGCTCTGTGTTCCTAAGCCATAGCCTCGGAACAACAGCAACAAAATAAATAATCAGCTTCTAAAAGCCAGAGGAAATGAATAGGTAACCAAGAAGTCTGGACATTCGAAGTGGTGATTTTAAAATAAGATTCACTTCTCAGAAACATTGTAAAGCAAAGGCCAATGACTTAGTTTTGTTTTCATTAGACTCTATTATTTTTCAGCCAAGGGCAAATGCTCGTACAATGACATAGTATTAAAATATATGAATGCAAATTCAAGAATGCCAGCAGAATGGGTAAATAATTTATAAGTATACCAAATGAATCGAGTGCTCCTCCAACCACCATCAGTGTGCATCACTACCCAAAGCCACATAATTACACAGTAATTATCCAGTTCCTAACTTGAGACTCCAATATCAGGACTGGAAATTGTGTACCAGTTATACTTGGTTTTAGAGCAGAATTAGATTACAATTGCCACGAATTAGCAATTTGTTGGCATTTTTAAGGAGAATTTAAATATTTAGCATTGAAACGGACATGTTACAGGGTCTACATATGCATTAGCCACACACATCATGTGTGCATTTGCATTATATTTATAAAAACAGATCTGTGTTTGTATGAATATGCATTTGTTTACCTTGCAGTCATATAATTTATAGAGTTTTCAAGTTTGGGTTTTTTGGGGAGAGTCTTTTGGGGTTTTTTTGTTTTTTGTTTGTTTGTTTTTAGGTAAGAGAATCAATTTTCAAAATGTGTTTACCTGTACCGTTTATCTAACATATTCCACTAATAAGAAAAATTAATCTAAGATAAAGTGGGTGGAAACTTGGTAAAGGACTCAACTCTGTTACTGTGTAAACCCTGACTCTGAAAATTGCACACACTCAGCCAGCACACAGACTCTTCAGGGTCTTCACAGGGTCTACATGAGCCTTGACACACAATGTATTCAACAAGTGAATCATGAATAGATGGATGGCTAAACATAAGGAAATGGTGAAGATGAACCTTGCGCTATAGTTAAGATTTGTTTTTCAAGTAGGAAAGCATTGAGAAATATTTAGATTATATCAAAGAAGGACTAGGAAACTTTTATTTTCAAGTTATAAACTCTTTCAGGTCTTTCTGTTTCCCAAACCCCAAAAGATATTTATCAGAGTGAGAAACTTTTTGGCCCATTTAATACCTTCCCACACATGGTCCAAGAGTGGAAGAAAACAATAAAATAGAAAATCTACCTCTAGAGATCCCTCACCAAGAGGCTGGCTGTGGTGGTATTGTGTTCCCCAAAATATTGTGTACCCTAGTAAATTTATCTGGGGTCAGAGAACAGACAGCTACTAGATACAAAGGCTAAAAAATGGTGGCACTCACACCTTTAATCCTAGCATTCCAGAGATAGAAATCCCTCTGGATCTCTGTGAGATCAAGGCCACATTGGAAACAGTCAAGCATGGTGACACATGCCTTTAATCCCAGAAAGCCAGCCTTTAATCCCAGAGAGTGGTAGTAGAAAGCAGAAAGATATATAAGGCGTGAGGACCAGAAACTAGAAGCATTTGGCTGGTTAAGCATTCTGCTGGTTAAGCTTTCAGGCTTTGAAGCAGCATAGTTCAGCTGGGATTCATTCTGAATGAGGACTCAGAGGCTTCCAGTCTAAGGAAACAGGACCAGCTGAGGAACTGGTGAGGTGAGATAGCTGTGGCTTGTTCTGTCTCTCTGACCTTCCAGTATTCACCCCAATAACTGGCCTCGGGTTTGATTTTATTAATAAGAACTTTTAAGATTCATGCAACAGCTGGCCTATCATCTACCTTCTGAAGATGTCCCAAATGGAAAGCAGAAGATGGAGAATGAAAAGCATTGGTTATTCCATGTCTTCATCCACTCTGCAGGGAGAATCGTTAACTTCTTCAGCAAAAGCACAATTAGCAGCGATGACATGAATTTCTCAAAACCCTGCCATAGGCTGGCATTGACCTTACAGAAAAGAACACACACACACACACACACACACACACACACACACACACACACACACACACACACACACTGAAAGGAAGATGCAGAAGAGGTACACACTGAAAGCTGGAGCAAGAAGGGAGACTTTGCAAGCAAGAAATTCACTCACTGAATGATAAAGTTGTTCATATGGAGAGGGTAGACTAGCAAGGCATGTGCAGTTAATGAGAGCAACACAGTTTGAGTTAGGGACAGGTAAAGACACCAGACACTAAGGAGCCAATGTAACTGGACAAATGGTCAGCAGCAACTGGAAATCACGTGCTGACCCTTCTCTTTAAACCAATTGTCCCCTGTTTTAACTACTCTTTAAAGTAGCTGACATTTTTTTTTTAAAGACCATAGATACCTGCCATCTCCTGAGATTCTCATGCACCATACTTAGATGAAGCACAGCCAGGGCTGAGGGATTTCCTTTGTATCCGTTTTTTCTTCTGTTGACTCTCTAGGCAACCATAGCATGTATCCAGGATTAAAAGCCATTGTCCATGTCACCATAGTCCACCAGTGCAAAGCAGAGGGCCTCACATTAAGAAGGACCCCAATATGTCTACAGTTTTTGCAGCCAAATTTCAAGTCACTATGCTTGAGAGATCATGCTTTATAAATCTTAAGCCAATGCCTTTCAATTCTGCATGCTCTAGAATCTTCTACATAGAAGGCTAAGCAATGACTCTCACTGCAGCATGGTAAGGGCAGGCAAGATATTGCCTTGAACAGTGGTTCTCTTTGCAAATAAAATATGCTGCCCAAAACATGGGGTCTAAAGTACGGGCATAGATATTGCCCAAGCTCTCTTGGCTACTGTAATAGTCAGACCCATGCCCATAACAAAAGTTTCCAACTCTAAGGCAGACCAATTAAATCAGAATTTGTTGTACAATAGGCTAAGTGCTTTGTAAAGCCCCTTGATGGCTATGATTGGGGGAGGGGCATGGAATATAAAGTCAGAGGACAACTTTTAGAAATGTCTTCTTCCACTGTGTTTTATGGAAATATGGGTTTTATTTTATAAAACACATTTTTCATTAATATGTAATTACGCTTTTAAAAACTTTTGTTAGAGATGATTATAAAATTGGAATGAATGCAGAAAACATTTTCACAAGTTGTAATACATAAACATTATCAGACATGTTTAAAAGAAAGGCTGCTTCTTTTATTAAGTAAATTTATTCATATATTTTACATCCCAACCAGTTTCCCCTTCCTCCTCTCCTCCCATCCTCTTCCTCCATATCTCCCCCACCTCCCATCCACTCCTCCTCTGTTTCTGTTCAGAAAGTGGCAGTCCTCCTATGGGTATCAACAAAGTTTGGCATATCAAGTTCAGATAGGACTAAGCTCCTCCCCTGTATTTAGGATGGGAAAGGCAACCCACTATGAGGAATAGGTTCCTAAAAGCCAGTCAAAGCATTAGGGACAGCTCCTGCTCCCACTGCTAAGAGTCCCACAAGTAGACCAAGCTACACAATTATCACACATATGTAGAGGGCCTAGGTTAGTCCCATGCAGGATCCCTGGCTATCGGTCCAGACTCTGAGTTCCTATGAGCCCAGGTTACTTGTTTCTGTGGGTTCCCTTGTGATGACCACTGGCTCATAGAACCCTTCTTCCCTCTGATTCCCTGAGGTCAACCCACTGCTTGGCTGTGGGTCTCTATATCTCTTTTCATCAGTTACTGGATGAAGGCTCTCTGTTGACAACTGTAGTAGTCACCAATCTCCCACACTTCCTATAAGCAAGATAGACTGTAGGTCTAAGATTGTGGGCTGGTTTTCCAATCCCTCCATGGGAAGTCCTGCCTGGGCACAGGAGATGTCCAGTTCAGACTACATATCCACCATTGCTGGAAGTCTCAACTGAGGTCATCCTTGTAGATTCCTAGGAACTTCCCTAGCATCAGGTTTTTACCTGACCCCGAAATGCCGCCCCCCCATTTCCAGTCATCTCTTTCAGTACTCTTTCCCTCCATTCATCCAACCCAATCCCTCATGTTCCCATAGCCACTCACTCCCAGTCTACCCACAAGAACTCTTCTATTTCCCCTTCCCTGGGAGATCCATACGTCCTATCTTGGGCCCTCCTTGGTACCTAGCCTCTTGGGGTCTATGGATTGTAGCATCGCTATCCAAAAAAGGCAGATTTTGATCAAGAAAATTTTTAACAATCTCTTCACATTTTTAAGAATCATTATGAAGAAAAAGTGTGCATTTATAAATCATGAGATTAAAATCCCCAAGTTACTATTAGAACTATGTTTTGTTTTCTACAACTAATATATACTAATAAATAACTTCAAATGTGGAATAATTAAAAATCACATTTGAAGATTATAATTATTAGTTTTCAATTGAGGGCAGCTGTATGGGTTTTTATTCCTAGCAGCAGTGCAGAACAGTTCAATTCTCTCCACATCTTTGCTCGCACCGACTCTCTTCAGTCCCTTAGGTAATCATTTTTACTGGACTGAAGTGGGATCTCACAGTAGTTTTAATATGTGTTTCCCTGATGACTGGTGATGCTGAGCACATTTTCATGTGTTAGTTGACTATCTGTATATCTTCTTTGTCTATTATAGCTCTTCTGCCTATTTTTCCAACCTTATTGTTTAGTTTTTGCTCCTGAGTTTTGAGAGTTCTTTATAAATTCTGGGCACCCACTCCTTGTCAGATTCACACTGTGCAAGCTATTTCTCTTTCATTTGTAAACTGTGTCTATACTGTGTTGTTTGTTTTGCAAAAGCTTTTTATTTAAGCGTAACCCTTTTGTCTGTTTTGGTTTTCGGTGTGTGTGTGTGTGTGTGTGTGTGTGTGTGTGTGTGTGTGTGTGTTGGATCTTTTCCAAGAAAGCTTACCCATCCAGTGTCCTGAAGCCTTCCACGTGTTTCTTTCTAGCTGTCTCATAGTTTCAGGTCTTATACTTAAGTCTCTGGTTAATTTTGAGTTGATTTTCATTGAGCAGCGAAGAAGGATTCTTTCAACAATGGCAATATTGGAACTAGTTTCAAAAGTTTGAATGCATCCAGGTACGGATATCAAATTCTCCCAAACCCAGTGTTTTAAACAGTAATGAAGCTATGCATAATGGGCCATTCTGCAATATGTGTGAGGCCACTCAGAAAACAGCAGCCACATGGCAACCACAGAACCAGAAACAACTGAAAACAAAGTCCCCATAGCCAGAAGATGCCACAGAGGACCTTCAGCCACATCTCTTTCCCTCCTGGAATGAGAATGATCTAGCACATTCCCCAAACAGCTACACAGAGGAGACCAGCAGGATTTTCACCTGCCACTCTTTATTCCAAGTATCCCCATGGAGCAGTGAGTGGTGACTGGCAAAGCACAACCAGTTCAGCTACCCTGAACATGTCATGAGTCCCAGAAAGAAGAGTCTCACACAGCATGTGAGTGATGACTAAAGGTTTGCATTGTATAGAAAGATACATGTTATTTATTCTATATTTATATATTGACAAATAGACTGATAGAAATAAAAATCTAAAATGTAAATAAAGGTGTTTTTATATGAATGAGGTAAGCAAGACTTCAAAGATAACAGAATTTTTTTATTTTTTTAATTTCTTTTGTTTTTTTCAAGAGTATAATTACATCATTTGCCAATTCCCCTTCCTCCCTCCAGACCTTCCCATATACCTATATTTCTCAAATCCATGCTTTTTCCCCGTTAACTGTAAGATAATAGAATTTCATTATAATTGTGGATGTGTGACTATTCTACCATTAGTGATTGAGCTTCCTCGTGTACTAAAGACATAATTTAAGGAAATATGATAACCTAACTGCAAAGTTCCTTTTTCCCTACATTTGAGCAATTTTTTTAATTGTAGAGGTTTTTGTTTTATTTTGTTTTGATTTGATTAGAATTTCAGATGTGAGTGTGGAGACTGGAGGAATTTCTGAATGAATGAAGTCCTTGGTCCATGTGTGCTGTTGAGACATGAGCATGTCCATGTCAATGGCCATAGCCTCAGACTCAAGAAAATGGCAAAAGCCCCGCCCCAAACACACTCACAGAGTGAAGATCCAAAGGACAGCTAAGCCTTCTTCTTGTCCATGTGCAGATATTGATAGCATGTGCAAAAAAATGCCCAACATCGCTTTCTCCTCCTGGCTGTGTAAGGCCTGTACACTGCTCCCCTACAGAAGCTTCCCCTACAGAGGTTGACTAAACCTGCCTCCTTGTTTGCTGTGTACAATAACATTGCCTCTTTGTTTGTCTGTATGCAATAACACCACCTCTGTGTTCAACTGTATATATAATAAACATGCTGAGTTTCCATGGTGCTGCAGTATCTCCATCAGAGAGTCCAGTCTACTCAATCCCAGCTTTTCTGTATTTCTCTGTGTGCCTATCATTTCTTCATTGCCTTGTCACCTCTAGCTGTACCTGAAGTTTTCTCTAGTCCTGCCCAGCCCCACAGACCCCACAGCTACTTATAAGATAATCACTCAGAAGCTTGTATTAATTAAAATTGCTTGGCCATTAACTCAGGCTTATTATTGACTAGCTCTTATACTTAAATTAACCCATAATTCTTATTTATGTTTAATAGTCATGTTAAGTTTTCTAGGTATACATAGATAAATTTCAATTAGGTAGGCAATCTTCAAACATGTCTAAGACCTACAGAATATGGCATTTGAAATGTTTTTAAAACTTAGGCTTTCTGGACAGTGAGACATGTCTGCTCCTGGCAGCACCAATTTACTTCAGAGAGAGAGATGGGTGTCAAAGACACTCCATATGGAATTTTTCTTCTTCTTGGCAAAAATAGCCATTTGGGCAAGAAACTGTTCTTGCCTGGACTGCTTGATAAAATGTATTGACTGGACATTCAGGACCCATAGGAAGGTGACCACTGAACTTAGCAAGACAAAATGGTCCTTCAGGTTCCTGCTTTGCAGAAGAAACTTCCAGACATTCTACAGGACACAAAGAGAAGCGACTGAGAGACTATAGGCCTGTAGGCTGAAGAATGGATACCCCAACATTGCAGAAGAACTTTGGGTAACTGTCCAGGTAGCTACCTGTCTCTGTCATTCTAGATTTTTGGAAGTTGCCTACAATGTTCTTCCTGTTTACTTAGGTAATGTTATATCCTTTTGAGGTCTTTGATGCAGTTGAAGACTAGATAGTTATAATTATGGTTTCCCTTGGTTTTGATAGGAAATAAGGTAGATATGGAACCTTGGACTCACAAATATAGAATAGATAGGTATCTTCTTTGATTTTTGCCAAATACAAATAGACTAAATATTATAACAATAATTCTTGCTTGATAACTGTTTTGTTATGTATAATTTTACTATGTTAAAGTTAAAACTTTCCTTTTAAATAGAAAGAAAGGGGAAATGATGGATGATGGTGTTCTGCATGCTGTGAATGTGTTGTCCCCATTGGTGGATAAATAAAATGCTGATTGGCCAGTAGCCAGGCAAGAAGTATAGGTGGGATAAACAAACAAGGAGAATTCTGGGAAGAAGAAGGCTGAGTCAGGAGTTGCCAACCAGACACCGAGGAAGCAAGATGTGAAGGCAGAACTGAGAAAAGGTACCAAGCCACATGACTAAACATAAATAAGAATTATGGGTTAATTTAAGTGTAAGAGCTAGTCAATAATAAGTCTGAGCTAATGGCCAAGCAATTTTTATTTATTAACCATTGGGAACAACACATTCACAGCATGCAGAGCACCATCACCCACCACCTAGCCAGGTAGATCCCTGGAAGTTATACAAGAACTCAGGACATGAATCTATACTTATACCATTTCCATGCCTCCTTTTCCTGAATTCAACTCCACCTGTGTCCCATACACACACTCCCTCTCAAATCCATGACCTCTTCTTCCTTAATTGGTGTGTGTGTGTGTGTGTGTGTGTGTGTGTGTGTGTGTGTGTGTGTGTGTATGTATGTCTGTTTCTGTGTCTGTGTCTGTGTGTACACATGTGTATATTTAAATACAGCCTACTGAGTCCATTTAGTGTTGCTCTTATGAGTATTTGTCAAGGGTTGACCACTTGGGACTGGTTAAACTATCAGGGATGGCTTTCCCTAAGGAGACTGATTCATCCTCTCTCAGCAGCCATTAGTTACCCTAGGCTCTTGATTTTAGGATAAGGCCTTGTGAGATTTCCCCATCCATACTGCCATGTCAACTGGTGCTGTTATACGGGTCTTGTTTAGGGGACAATATTGTTGAGATTTTATAGGTTTAGCTTCCCTGTTACATGTAAAAGATACTGTCTCACAGGAGACATCCTGGCCCCTGGCTCAAACAGTCTTTCTGCCCACCCCCCCACTTCTGCAATGTTCCCCAAGCCTTAGGCATACGAGTTAAACTGTAGATGTATGCATTGGGATAGGGACCTGGTCAATTGTTCTCTGCATTTTGACCAGCCATAGATTCCTATAATCTATTATAGGAATGTTGCTAGAGTTTTCCTGCCTTGCCCACAGTTAGGACAAATCTTTGTCACCCGCCAGTCCCACAGCCGCTCAGACCCAACCAAGTAAACACAGAGACTTATATTGCTTACAAACTGTATGGCCGTGGCAGGCTTCTTGCTAACTGTTCTTTTATCTTAAATTAACCATTTCCATAAATCTATACCTTGCCACGTGGCTGGTGGCTTACCGGCGTCTTCACATGCTGCTGGTCATGGCGGCAGCTGCAGTGTCTCTCCGCCTCAGCCTTCTGCTTCCCATCATTCTCCTCTTTCCTTGTCCCACCTACTTCCTGCCTGGCCACTGGCCAATCAGTGTTTTATTTATTGACCAATCAGAGCAATTTGACATACAGACCGTCCCACAGCACTTCCCCTTTCTTTTTTTTTTTAAAGGAAGGTTTTTAACTTTTACGCATCTCCAAAGTCAGCTTGGTATATTTGGGAATTTGGGCGTAGCTTCTCTTACTACTTCCTGCTGGAGGGGGGCGCTGTATCTTATGGGGACACAAAGAAAATTTTAGGATCATGGAGTAGTCCGTGAGACCGTATTGTCTGAGCCAGTTGCCTTGAAACGATTCTGGATGTTGAATCATCTGGGTCATGGTGTCATCAGAGAACTTTCAGGTGGTCTTGGCTGGTCAAACCTGATGTATCTTAATCTGGAACAAATCCATAGCCTCTGGCTTTCTGTGGAAACAAAACCAGAGCCTCTTTTCCAAAGCAACATATCCTTATATCCAAATTTTGAAGTCAAGGTACCTTTAAAATACACATTTTTGCATAACTCAACAGCTTTTGCAATCAAATGTTTTTCTTCAGTTACAAATATCAAAGAGAACATAATCCAGATTCTCTGTGTGGTAGCCATCTTTACATGGCTTATTTTTAATATTACCTTGAGCCTATTGCTTTAAACTGCAGCCTTTTAAGCGCTGCGGCTGCTGGCTCGGCCCACTTCAGCTTCCCAACATGGCGGTGGTACGTTTTCTGCCAGCTCTGGGAGCCATCAACTCTCGGAAATAGTGGGTCTATGCTTCTTATCAAAGCAGCGTGTAGCCCAGAAACCTCTTTTTTTTGTTTTGTACTAGCAAAGGCTAAATCCACCACGCAGCTTAATGTGCCACTTGCAGAGGCCTCATTCCCGCCATACTGCAGACCAAGCTTGCACGCGAGGAACCCGCCAGTAGCTCAAACCGGCAGGCTGCCGCTCATTTGAGAGAGACAATTAGGAAGCTGTTTTTAGCTCCGTTTTAGAATCTTTTCTCAGGTTTTAGGTGGAAACTCTTGGCCTCTCGTTGGGCGCCATTTGTTGCTAGAGTTTTCCTGCCTTGCCCACAGTTAGGACAAATCTTTGTCACCCGCCAGTCCCACAGCCGCTCAGACCCAACCAAGTAAACACAGAGACTTATATTGCTTACAAACTGTATGGCCGTGGCAGGCTTCTTGCTAACTGTTCTTTTATCTTAAATTAACCATTTCCATAAATCTATACCTTGCCACATGGCTGGTGGCTTACCGGCGTCTTCACATGCTGCTGGTCATGGCGGCAGCTGCAGTGTCTCTCCGCCTCAGCCTTCTGCTTCCCATCATTCTCCTCTTTCCTTGTCCCACCTACTTCCTGCCTGGCCACTGGCCAATCAGTGTTTTATTTATTGACCAATCAGAGCAATTTGACATACAGACCGTCCCACAGCAGTAATCGAAATTATTAACCCATGACTTTGATTTATTCAATAGTAACATGTCATTAAACTTAAAATTATATTTGTAAATTCTATGTATAATATTCAAATGCTGTAACAGAATTATTACAGCATTGATATAACACAATAAGGTAATAATATTTCTATTAAAAAACTACAAATCAATTTTATTTCATTGTACAAACTATCACTTATTTATATTGATCCATATGGTAAAGAAAAAAGATTGGTACCACTGTTTATATATAAATTACTTGTACTTATGCCCAAATTTAATGGTAATATAAATTTTTGACTGTTTCAAAATGTTCATCTGTCATTTCTAATTACTAGGATATATATATATATATATATATATATATATATATATATATGAAATAAATTGATGGATATTTCATATCACATTAGAAAGCAAAAGCAAAGAAAGGATTTTCCACACTAGAAGGTAATTCTATACTGATCAGGAATCTACTGTAGTCAAGCCTTCTGAAACAGACAGACTTGGTAAGTAACTAATCTGCTTTTGCTTTTACCTAGGGGCTTCTACTGTCCTAATGTGCCTCACATTCTGAGGTGGAGACTATCTTTGATGTTGCAATTATGCAAACCATCAATCTTTAATGTATGTGAGAAATACATTCAGTAAGAGAAGTAAAAATAAAAAAAGGTTTCCTTTGAGATCTGTCAGGAGTTGTTCATGAGAAGAGACGTTTAGTTGCTTGTATAGTTCCATCCCATTGCTGTGTCAAAACGCTAGAATGAAAAGCAACGTAGGAGAGGAATGCATTTTTTCTTCCTTTTCTTTTTTCTTTTCTTTTAACACTTCCAAGTCATAGATCGTCAATAAGCAAAGACAGGGCAGGAACTAAAGTATGAACGTGAAGGCAAAATTCATGGAGAGATATTACCTTACTGATTTTTTTGGCAGGCCTGTGTTTAGCTAGCTTCTTATGCAGTCCAGGGCCACCTATGTAGCTAGAGTTTTCCTGCCTTGCCCACAGTCAGGACAAATCTCTGTCACCCGCCAGTCCCACAGCCGCTCAGACCCAACCAAGTAAACACAGAGACTTATATTGCTTACAAACTGTATGACCGTGGCAGGCTTCTTGCTAACTGCTCTTTTATCTTAAATCAACCATTTCCATAAATTTATACCTTGCCACGTGGCTGGTGGCCCACCGGCATCTTCACATGCTGCTGGTCATGACGGCATCTGGCAGTCAGTCCTTCTGCCTTCCTGTCCTTTTATTTCTCCTCTCTGTTAGTCCCGCCTATCCTTCCTACCTAGCCACAGCCGATCAGGTTTTATTTATTGATCAATCAGAACAACTTGAGATACAGACCATCCCCCAGCACAGCCAAGTGCAGACCATCTCAGACACCTGCACTCAGGCCCATGGTCCTAATCATCCTCTATGCGGACCTGCTGGGTAACGCCACAAAGAACCCAAGAAGGGCTCCCACAGGACATACAGAACATCCCACAGCACACCTATCTGCCTAGGGCAGTGGTTCTCAATCTGTAGGCTGTGACCCTTTTGGGGTCAAATGGCCTTTTTACAAGGGTCACCTAAGACTATCAGAAAACACAGATATTTATATTATAATTCATAAATGTAGCAAAATTACAGTTATGAAGTGGCAACAAAAATAATACATGGGTCACCACAACATGAGGAACTGTATTAAAGAGTCACAGCATTAGGAAGGTTGAGAACCACTGACCTAGGAACTGGTGCATTCCACAATGGGCTAGGCCCTCCTATATCAGTTAGCAACCAAAACAGTCCCCCACAGACATGCTACAACAGCCCATCTGATCTCTGCAATCCCTCCATTGAGACTTCTTTCTCAGATGATTCTAGGCTGTGTCAAGTTGACGGTTAAAGGTGACTGGGACAGTTGCATACGCCAGCTCTCAACACTAGAATCTGATTGACAGAGGCACCTATGTGTCCTTCAATAATGGTTTTGTGTTTATGAAATACATGGCTCTCCAATGCAAGGCCTTGAGTAAAATGTAATACTGAATCTGCTCATAGAAACCCAGAGTCCCTGGATGAGCAATGTTGAGTAATGTACTTTGTTATGACAACTGTGTAAAAAACACATCAAGAAGGTAGCATATGGGGTAGGAAATTTTGCATTTTAAACATGAGTGTGGAGTATGTTTTCATTTCTCATTATTTAAGAGATATAGGTGAGTGATATCAGCAAGATGGCAGAATCTGAAGCACCAAATCTCATCACCCTCATAGAAAGGTTGACTAAAATACAACACATATGAGTGAGAAATGTCTTTATGAGAACCCCAGAAATCAACTGGGAAATTTCAACACCTTAAGTTAAAATCCAAGAATAGTCACATTGAAAATGGTAAGCCAGGCACAATGATATACATCCTTAATCTCAGCTACATAAGAAGCTGATGTAGGAAGATCATAAGTTCAAGGCCAGCCTGAGCAATATTAGTCAATCTCAAAAGAAATGGAGGAAGAAGGAAGGAAGGAAGGAAGGAAGGAAGGAAGGAAGGAAGGAAGGAAGGAAGGAAGGAAGGAGGATAAAACAGGGATTCATAGAGAGAGAAGAGTAAAAGAAGCAATTCCATTTCAAACATGTCACTTTCTCCAGAGCCAAGGCCCCACATCTCAGAGCGCAAAAGCCCAATTTGCAGCTTCTTCCTTGTGAGGTAAAGAGAAAAGTAGAATTTACATTCCAAGTCTTTTCTCTCGAGGAACTAATTTCTGTCTCACATACTTCACAGTGTTCATGCCTAGGGGCTACAGAGAACAAAAGTGAGCTCAACAGCTTGTGCTGGTGCCAGAGAACTTGTAATGCCACAAACAGAAACTGGCACAGCCCGCCACTATAGGGAGTGGGAGCCCAGCTTGTGGCTTTGGGAGTGGAAGGGATGAATGGAACATGTGTCAGAAAAATCCCAGCTCTTCAGAGAGCTTCAGAGAGACTGGTTCACCCAACACAGGTTCCTGATAGAGAAATAGTACCTGGTTGGCCTGAGGCCACAGGGAAAGGCACATGGTTTAGCACTGTGAAACTTGTACTACTACAGATAGACACTAGAGGGAGAAAGAGACTACAAGC
Organism: Peromyscus maniculatus bairdii; assembly: GCF_049852395.1. Classification (NCBI taxonomy): domain Eukaryota; kingdom Metazoa; phylum Chordata; class Mammalia; order Rodentia; family Cricetidae; genus Peromyscus; species Peromyscus maniculatus. The sequence continues at coordinate 118,072,098 of NC_134853.1, forward strand.
TTAAGAATAAACCAGCAAAATTCTGGCGGGGTTGTACACAACAAGCATGGAAAATGTGTCCTTGGGAAAACTTGAGAGGGTTCCAGAATCTACACTGTGGATGACTGTAAAGGTCCTCCCTTGTACAGAGGAATATAAAGATACAAAGACATGTGTTTTTCAAATATACAACTCCAAATACAAAGGTACAAGTCACAGAAAATAATGAGAAAACATGGCCTAATCACAGGAACAAAATAAATCTCCAAAACCTGACTGCAAGTAATGGAGTTAAATGAATCACCAAATTAAGAATTCAAAATAACCATATTATAGATATTCAATCAACTCACAAGAAAACACGAACAGAATGGCAATATCAATATTCTTGAATTTTTTTTAGATAACCAAACAGTGATTCTAAAGCTAAAGAACACAGTAGAATTGGAAATTCACAAGAGAGGGAGTTCGTTAGTAACTTCATTCATGAAAGGGAATCAACAGACACAAAGATGGATCATTGACATTATCCGGTCCGAAGTATAATAAAATGAACATAAAAGGAGAAAAAAACTGCAGAAATTAGGGGACACCATAGACTAGAAAGGTTAGAAATGAAAGGGATGAGTGCTTTTTAGAGTACTTCTTGGGCTCTTGGTTAGATTCCTACTGCTAAAGCAATAAATAAATAAAAATGAGAGAAAGAGAACAGAAAGGAAGCAGATAATAAAAGACTGTCCAAATTAATAGTAGTCAACCATTCCCAAACCTGTGGAAGGAAATGGACATCCAGATGTCCAAAACCCTAGTCGAGATTACTACAAAGAAGCACATGCTAAGAGAAATTATAGTCAAGTTGTCAAAATCAAAGATTGTTGTTGAAGAATTTCTCTCCAGCTCCCGCCACCAAGTCCCACCAGTCCCAGAGCCCACTTATAAAATAAACACACAGACGCTTACATTATTTAAACTGCTTGGCCATTAGCTCAGGCCTATCATTGTCTAGCTCTTACTCTTATATTTAGCCCATTTCTATTAATCTTTACTTTGTCACATGGCTGGTGGCTTACCGGTACTTTACATCTTCCTTGTCCTGGTGGCAGCTCCAGGTGGTTCCTCTTTCCTTCCTCCTTCCTCAATTCTCCTCTCCCCTTGTCCCGCCTATACTTCCTGCCTGGTCACTGGCCAATCAGTGCTTTATTTATATAGAGCGATATCCACAGCACTTCCCTTTTTTTTCTTTTTCAAAAAGGAAGGTTTTAACTTTAACATAGTAAAATTACATATAACGAAACAATTATCACGTAAGAATTACAGTTACAATATTAAAGAAGATATCTATCTTATATTTGTGAGTTTAAGGTTTTACATCTAACTTATCTTTTATCATAACTAAGGAAAATTTTAAGTATCTAGTCTTTAACCATATCAAAGACCTCAGAAGGATATAATACTACCTGAGAAATGGGAAAAGGATGCAAGCAACTTTCGGGAGTCTTACAGGGTAGACAGAGACAGCTGACAGCCTGGACAGTCATCCAACGTTCTCTTGTAAAGTTGGGGCATCTGTGTTCAGCCCACAGGCCTACAGTCTCTCAGTTACTTTTTTCTGTGTCCTGTAGAATGTCTGACGGTTTCCTCTGTAAAGCAAGAACCTGAAGGACCATTTTGTCAAGCAAAGTTCAGTGGTCACCTTCCTATGGGTCCTGCATGTCCAGTTGATCAAGCAGTCTAGGAAAGAACAGTTTCTTGCCCAAATGGCAATTTTTGCCAAGGTGAAGATAAACTCCATATGGAGTGTCTTCGATGCCCATAATCCTCTCTGAAGTAAATTGGTGCTGTCAGAAGCAGACATGTCTCACTGTCCAGAAAGACTAAATCTTTAAAACATTTTGAATGCCATATTCTGTAGGTCTTTGAAGTGTTTGAAGACTACCTATCTATCTGAAATATATTTATGTATACCTAGAAGACTTAACTAACATGGCTACAAATATGATTATCACAGATGACTGATTATTAATCTAGACTGATTATTAATCTATTTTTTAATTATCCATTACAATTTTAAATGAGTTACATAAACATAATACCTCAAACAAGAATAGAAATATATATACAGTATGACAAAATTAAATTTAAATTTGTATCAATAAACTAAAATCTATTGCAATGTAAAACATTTTAAACAAGTTGTTACTCTTTAAAAGTAGGTTCATTAATCTACCCTTTGATCCTATCATATCTAAACTATCCCCTTTTTTTTCTTTAGAAAGAGATTGTATTTATAATCAACATGCTTTAAATAAAAATATTGGTTTTTCTCTGTCCTACACCAGAGGGTTCTTCTGATTTGGGACACAAGAATCTCAAGAATCTCTTAACCTTTTTTTTTTTTTTTTTTTTTTTTTTTTTTTTTTTTTTAGCAATATGTCTGGTTTAGAGGAACAGTGAGCCAATTCCATCTCCAAAGCCAGCTTGGTATATTTGGGAATTTGGGCATAGCTTCTCTTACTACTTCCTGCTGGAGGGGACGCTGTATCTTATGGAGGCACAATGAAAATTTTAGGATTATGGAGTAGTCCATGAGGGTGTATCATCTGAGCCAGTTGCCTGAAACTGTTCTGGATGTTGGATCATCTGGGCCATGGTGTCATTGGAGACCTTTCAGGGGGTCTTGGCTGGTCAAACCTGATGTATCTTAATCTGGGGTCAGAGACAGAACAGCCACAATATTAAACATAAAGGATAGGCAGTGGTAGCACACGCCTTTAATCCTAGCATTCCAGAGGCAGAAATCCATGTATTCAAGGATACAGGCAAGCATGGTGACTCACGCCTTTAATCCCAGAAAGCAAGCCTTTAATCCCAGGGAGTGGTGGTAGAAAGCAGAAAGGTACATAAGGCGTGAGGACCAGAAACTAGAAGCATTTGGCTGGTTAAGCATTCAGGCTTTTGAGCAGCAGTTCACCTGAGACCCATTCTGGATGAGGACTCAGAGGCCTCCAGTCTGAGGAGACAAGACCAGCTGAGGATCCGGCGAGGTGAGGTAGCTGTGGCTTGTTCTGTCTCTCTGATCTACCAGCATTGACCCCAATAACTGGCCTCGGGTTTGATTTTATTAATAAGAACTTTTAAGATTCATGCTACAAAAGATAGGGGATTTGGGAAGCCCTGAGATCAAAGTGACTTATCACATACAAGGAAGAAGTGGTAAGACTATCAAGTAATTTCTCATTGCAATCTTGCCAGGCAGAAGGGTGCACAGTGACATATTCAAGTGCTAAAGAAAAATAATGTCAATCAAGGTTGCTATACCTGGCCCAAGTTGCTCCAAAAATAAAGCAGAAAGGCCTTCCCAGATAAATAGGACCCGAGGGAATTCATCATCACTGCATTTATTAAAATAAGAAATGCTAAAGAGAATTTTTAATTGAAATGAAAGTATAAGAGTCGTACACAAGCATATGAAGGTAGATAGTCCAATGGTGAAGGTAAATGCATAGTCAAATGCAGACTAGCAAAATATCATAATTTACGGTATGTAAATTAATTTCATTTATGGTACTAGACATAAATGAAAAATAAATACAGCTCTAAAATTATAATTTGTGATAGTAATGACACTACGTAGGGGCAGAGGGCTGAAGGTGTGGCCCAGTGTCAGAACATTCACCGATTATACACAAAGTCTGGGCTCAATCACAAGCATCCCCAAAAGAATTCAGAAATAAAATAAAATGTAAAAATTGTATGTACTGTTGCTGTGGGATGTTCTGTATGGCAAATGTGTTGCTCTGATTGGTCAATAAATAAAATACTGATTGGCCAGTGACTAGGCAGGAAGTATAGGCGGGACTAACAGAGAGGAGAAAAGAAAGAACAGGACAGCAGAAGGAGTCACTGCCAGCCGCTGCCGTGACAAGCAGCATGAAAAGATGCTGGTAAGCCACGAGCCACGTGGCAAGGTATAGATTTATGGAAATGTATTAATTTAAGCTATAAGAACAGTTAGCAAGAGGCCTGCCACGGCCATACAGTTTGTAAGCAATATAAGTCTCTGTGTTTACTTGGTTGGGTCTGAGCTGCTATGAGACTGACGGGTGACAAAGATTTGTCCTGACTGTGGGCAAGGCAGGAAAACTCTAGCTACATACTGTTAAAGATAAGCTGCAGCCAGCTTGAAATCAGTGTTATAAATATAAGACATGCTATGCAAACTCTATGGTAAACACAGAAACAATATCTGTAGATTATGCACAGAGGAAAATAAGATTGCAACTATCCACTACTAATAAGTCAGAAAAACACAGAGAAGAAAAGACTGCAAAAACTATAAGATAGACAGAAAACAATTACTAAAAGGTAGTTTTACGTTCTTCTCTATAATAAATTGTTTTGAATACATTGATTAAATCCCCTGGTCATAAGACATAAGAGCATCTGAAGCAGTGGTTCTCATCCTTCCTGATGCTGTAACCCTTTAATACCTCATGATATGGTGACCCCAACCATAACATTATTTTTACTGCTACTTTATAACTGTAATTTTGCTACTGTTGTGAATCATAATGTAAATATTTTCAGAGATAGAGGTTTGTCCAAGGGATCACAACCCACAGGTTGAGAACTGCTGATCTGAATGGATTTAAAAACAACAACAACAACAACAAAAATCCAACTATTTGCTGTCTGCAAGAGATACACTTTAGATTTAAAGACATGCACAGGATAAAAATAAGATATAGAAAATGATGTTTCTTACAAACAATATGAAAAAAGAAGAGAGTCTGCTATTCAAACACCAGGAAAATAATTTAAGTTTTTTTTTAAAAAAGGCATGAAAGACAAAGAAGGGTATATGTAACGATAAAAGCAGCCAAATCACCAGAATTTGTACTCACGGCATCCAAATATATGAAGCAAACATTGACAGCACTGGAGAAATACACAGCAACATAAAACAGTAGGAGATTACAATATTCCACTATCAATAATAGACAGGACCCTCAAACAGAAATCAGTAAATAAACCATAGGCTTGAAAAAAAGAAATAGGCCAGATGGAGTAAACTCACATATGAAGAATATTCCGTCTAGTGGACACAGAATTCACTGTTCCCAAGAGTAATGGGACATTCTGCCGTATAGACTGTTAGATCACAAAAGGTCTTAAATTTAATAAGGTTTAAGTCATATTAAACATCATTTCCAGTCCTAACAATGAAAGTAAAGATCAGAAATTCTCAAACACGTGTAAATAAATAACTTACTCTTGTATAGTCAATGGGCCAAAGAATAAATCAAGATAAATTAAAAATGTCTTGAGACTAATGATTAAAAAAAAAAGGACCAAGACTTAAGTTATTCAACATGACACGGTGTGTATAATTAACAATACTCTGCACTTAAAACGTTAATGTTAATTTAATGTTATATATCTTTATTATGATTAAAAACAAACTTAAAACTTGTTAAATAAGAAATAAATAGCAGCTATACTACAAAAAATATTATTCAGATATAGACAGTGGAGAACAAGACTTCCTAAACTTTCCACTCACAACCCCTTTATACCTGAGAAATTTTTACATGACCATTGATATATATGTATATAAAATAGGTACATACTTACTGGTAATAAATTACAAAAAAATATTTTAAAGCAATTATTTGATATACATACAGTTTGATCATTTATTAAAAATTAAATCAAATTTGCTTACTAATAAGATGGATATGCTTGTTAATGTTCACACAAAGAACTGAACCTTGACTGATTTGATACTGAAGGATATAGAACATCTTGAATGTTTGTTAAGTGATCAATGTTTATTTTTATAATCATCAATTCTGAGAACACTGTTCTGCATAAATACATAGTACAAAATGCAGCAGTATGTTTAGATCCATTTCAGAAATTATGAGAAACTGCCCTAATCACAAAACAAAATTCATTGACTGCTTTCACTTTGTAATTTTTATATATTTTAATTAAAATATAATTACAACACTTTTCCTCTTCCCTTTTCTCCCTCTAGCTACTCCCAAAGTTCCCAAAAATCTTAAGTTGATAGCCTCTTCTTGTTCCATTATTATTGTTACATGTATATATGCACAAGTATATAAATACAACCTGCCGAGTCCACTCTGTTGTTTGCTTTATACATATATATATATACATATACATGTATATGTATATGTGTGTGTGTTTGTGTGGTTTCAGAGATGCTGTTTGTATTAAATAACTAATATTGGAGCTTATTCCTGATAGAACATAACTCTCATTCTCAGCAGTCATCAGTTGCCTGTAGTTCCTTATGCAGGGATGTGACTCTGAGATTTTTCTCTTTCATGTCAACCTGTCTATTGGTATTGCCATTGTTCAGATCTTGCTTGTGCAGACATTTCTAGGAGAAACTGTTTCACAGCAGACTTCCTGGGGTTTTAGTTCTTACATCCCCATCCCCTTTTCTGTGATGTTGGCAGAACCATAGATGGAGGAGTTGTGATGCAGCTGTATCTGTTGGGGCTGGATTCGACAGGAACTGTTGATGTCTGCTTCATGTCCAGCTGTGGATTTTTGTGATGGTCTTCATCTGCTGTAAAGAGAAGCTTGCTGATAAAAGGTGACAGCTACACTTATCTGTGGGGATAAGGATAAAATTTAGAACGTAGTCAGGAATTAACTGGTCTAACAGAATGGTGGTGGGGTGTCTTCTAAGAACTACGACCTCACTAGCCAGGGAAAGTTGGATAGGTTTCTAGTACCATGTGTGGTTTTCCTCCCGTTGAATGGGCTGAAGTGCAATTAAACAGTCACTGGTTACCACCAACATGTGGGTGCCACTTACCTCACATGTTGGCTGCCTTTGTGGATATCTTGCCATTCTGGTCACGCCATGGTTGGTAGGTATCACTGGGTGGGACTACTAATTGCTTCCCTCTCTTGGCAGTTTACATGGTATTTTCTGGTACCCTGGAAGCTAGACCACAGGAAAGAGGCTTTCAGGTCAGATCCAGCTCAAGTAATTTGAGTATTGTGTCCTGGGTGTGCAGTGTATGGGTACAGCAATAGGGGTTTAGCTTCAATCTCCGAGAGGCAGCCAAGGGCAACAATAATAGACTATACTGTTTGAGGAGTCTCTTGAATTACCCTGACCAGTCACTCAAAAGGAAGACGTCCCATGCCTGTTCCTGGGGGGGTTGTTAGTCTGATTCTGGTGGGGAGCATTGTCAGCCCCAATGGTGTAACTTCCTTTAAGGTATATACATACACGCATACCCATAAATATGTGTGCGTATCTCATATGATTTTTAGGTAAATATAAAAGAAGATCCTTGAAACTTTATTAAATAACGTTGGTGTTATTTCTTCCTCCTCCTCCTGCTTTATGGACCTTTCCTTGCTCACCAGACAATCCCCTCCCCAGTTTTCTTTTTCTTGCTTCATATCCCTGCTATTCCTGTCTCGAGTCCCTTGCCCTGCCATGGCCTCTTTATACTTTCCTGGCTTCTGTGGCTACTCCACAGTGTATACTCATATCTGACGATTTGGAGCTAGAAACTGCACATAAGAATTTGCAGCATTTGTCTTTCTGGGTCTGGATTACCTCATTCAGTATATTCTTTTCAAGGTCCATCTGTTTACCAAGCAAAGGTAGCTCATGAACCCACTGAATTATGTTTTTTTAAAGAAACTCAATTCAGTAACTCAAACAGCGATTTTTAAAATCAAATAATAATCCAAAGCAATGCAATACAAATATACACTAATTTGATCTTGAATGCTGAGGAATAGATACACCCAGTTCCGCCGCCACCACCCTGTTAAAACACTGTTTGTAGAAGAGCAGAAAATTTTGTATGGACAGTACAAACACTGAAAGGTATAATACACACTAGTCTCCAATCTGAGCCATGTGTTGCAAACAGCATTCATAGGCTCAGCACAGCATGACAGCAAACAGCAGGGCAAAGTGTGCCTGCGCTCTCAGAACCAAGGCTGCAGTGAAGTCACATGATGCAACACAGGTGAGCACTGTCAAAAACACCTCAGAATCATTACACATCAAACTTAGGATTCGTTTTTGTTTGTTGCATATTCAGAAAACTTTCTCTGAGGCTGGAGAGACGGCTCGGCAGTTAAAGGCTCACAACCAAAGATCCAAGAAACCGCTCGCTGTTGTCAGCTATTGTGAACCCCTACACAGATGCACACACACACACACACACACACACACACACACACACACACACACTAAATTGTACAATTTCACATAGGGCCATGACTCCTAGGATAAGAAGCTGGGTCTCAGTCATCTAACCCAGTGGCTCTGAAACAGTGAGATCATTCTTCATTTATCAGATTCCTGTAAAAACAAAATGGAAATCATAAAAGTGGACCACTAGTATTGCGTTGAGTTTTTCAGGAGGTGCCCAGATGCCAGACAGTACAGATCTAAGCCCCAGATCCCCCAGAAACCCTGATCTAATCAGGAACGACATCACTGACAAAGAAGCCTAGGTCTGGGGAAGAATAGTCCTCATGCTGGCATACCCAGAACGAATGCCCCGCAAAGAATCAAGGCCATGGAGACAAAGGTACAGGTGATGATGGGTTTGGAAGAATGCTTAAGACTAACAACCAGTCAGTACACAGTTCCAGCTTCAGTAGTTTTGAATCTCTGTTTGTTTCTGTTATAGAAACAACAGCCTCTCATTAAAAGAGCTTCTGAAATTGCATAAGAGCAGAAAAGAAAAAACGTATAATCTCAACACTTATGTACACAACCATTAACATGTGAATGTTTTCTGTCTTTAAATGAATAGATTGTTGGGTTTCTGCTGAACTGTGTTCATTCTGTGTGTTCAATTTTGCATCCTGCTTTTTTCACACTGTTACAGCATAAGCATTTTCCATTTGTAAACAACATTTTCGTTCATGGCTTCACAATGTGCTTTGATGTGGTTGTATTGCCTGGAATATTTATTTCTAATTTTTTACCACTTTGAATAATATTTGAATGAGCATGTATATACAGTAGTGGAACCACCTTTTTAATGATATACCTGAGGAGAAAATATGAAGTCAACGAGTCTTAAACATTTTCACACATCTTGTCAAATCACTTTCATACTTCATTTATATGCAATTACAATTTTTAAAATTCTAAAAATAGAGATAAAAAGTATTCACCATTATTCCCCTTAGGTCTGGAGGGTGACAACTAGTAAGTATTCTAGTATATTCTTTCACCATCATTTGAAAATACAAACATTATATATACTCACTTATATGTAATTACTAAATTAAGACCATTGTATATAGGTCTGCAACAGTTTAGTTCTTAATAGTTATATTTAGTCCTATGTCGAAAATGATACTTCAGGGGCTGGGGAGATGACTCAGTGAGTAACGTGATCTTCACACAAGCATGAAGATCAGAGTTCAGATCCCCAGAGCAAATATCAAAACCCAGAATGGTGGCTGGTGCCTGTAACCCCAGAATTATATAGGGTGACAGAAATTAGGCCGAGCTCAGGGGCTCACTAGCCAGCCAGAAACACTTAGCTCCAGATATTTTTATACTTACTTTGAAAGGCACCTGTCTTGGCCAACTAGAAAGCCAGGAAATGCCCAACACTCTTTCCTTGCCCTGTCTGTCTTTCCCTGACCCCCTGTGGTTTGTAAGAGAGGTGACCTTCCTGAACTCACTGGATTGATTATGTTAAAAGCGGAGGAGGAGACCTGCTCCTGACACTTGGGATATGAGCCCAGTGGGAACTTCTGTTGCAGGAATGAGTAAGCCAGGAGACATCTCCAGTTCTGGGAGGTCCTGTGGTCACAACATCGAGACATTCCCCAAGATGACAGCTCCCTCTCAGCCCCTCCCTCCCTCTTGAGTCTTTGCTTGTTGTCTAGCCTGAAGGCTTTATCCTTGGACCTAGAGGCACACTCTCAATAAGTACAATATCCTGGCCCCTTTACTTCAATTTGGAGTAACTCTGTAAGGTCATCCCAGCTTCCAGGTTCTCTCCAGGATTTGCTAGGCTTTTATTATGACCAAGTGATTTCTAACCCCAGCTTGCTCAACCCTGTCCCCCCATACCCTCCCCCTACCACTTCCATCACCTCTCTGCAGGTGTTGATCCTAACAGCTACCACATGAACTTATACAGGTTATTCCAAAGTCTCACTCTCTCTGTTGCCTTCCTGGGATGGAGATCCATTCCTGCCGTCAACTTGGTCCATGACTCTAAGCAGTCATCAATGCTGGGCCTCATTTTTTTTCCCAACTTACTTTAAGTGGCTGTTTATGTGATCTCTGGCTTCAACAACACAAAACTCATTTTTATAAAAATCATTGACCAGGAACCAAAGCATTGGTAAGGATCCTAGTTATTAATAACTGCATATGACCCAACAGAGCCTGCCCCAGAGAAGAGCCTCCAGGCTAAACAGCTTCTCCCTCCCAGAGGAGGGCAGTTCAACTGAAAGATGCTGGCTACTATGTCCCTGGGGAGGTATCGAATCGAGATCATACCACAGGACCATCCACACCAAGTCACATGGCAGCCTCTCATTCACAAAAGAGATACATTACAGGCTCTAGGATTCTAAGAATAAACAAAAGGAACAGAAACCAGCCAGGCGGAATGCCTGCTAAATGTGCACCCGGGATTCTTGTTCTTTTACATAGGTAACAATTCATTTCCTCTTCACAGCACTCCCGCAAACTGGCCAACACCATCTCCACTTTATAGATGACGTTACAGAGGACATGTGACTTCACAGAGTCACATGCCATGTATGTACAAGAGCCAAGACTACTTTTCTTGCTTTTTCTGAACTGCAACGTACATGCCTACTCCTGTGCCTGCTTCCTCCTCCGTGAGAGCTAGTGAGTACCTGGAGGGCAAGCCACGTGTCTTTCCCCTTGGAATCCTGAGTACCTGGCATGGTGTCAATCACCTGTTACCAAACACACATTTATGACATTAATTACTTAAGATCTCAGATTCTCAGAGTAGCATTTCCATTGCATTATCATACAATCAGCCTTCTTACATCCCCTCCTAACTTTTCTTAAAATGCTTAGCCTTCAATGGAGACCAAATACAAGAAAAATAGCTTATCTGTCCTATACAGTGAATTCAATCCTGTGCTGTTTGCAAGATTACTCCACCTGTCCCGGTAAGCTAGGGTCCTACTGATTACCCCTAAACTGAGTATGTTTTGGAAGAATGGTTTAACATATATCTTAACATATCCATAAAAACTATCCCAAAAATACTGGATCATTCAATGAGACACAGTGAGGCCGATGTATGTACCACTGCCTCTGAGATTATTATTGCTTTAATAAAACATGCTTTATAAACCTCATGAAGGCTGTAATTAAATTTATAAGCAGTCTTTCTCACAACTTTAACAAAAGATGTCTAACTGGTGGTGGTGGTGGTGTGTGTGTATGTTTTGTGAGTGTATGTGTGTGTGTTAAAATCCTGCTCCATAAGGATTATGGCTCCCCCGCTGTTTGGAAAAGATCATCTCACTTGTAACACTAATAACTTGAGCAGGGGAGAAGCTGGCCTGGTGAATGGAATGCACTTCACTGCACATCTTGGCTCAGCTAGAAATCGGAAACAGATGGTCCTTGCGGCTGCTTTCCCACTCGAGCCCGCTCACTGCCAGCCTGTGGTCTTCAGTGGGCTGCTGCTGGCAGTCTGTGACTTGAACATAGTAGGACGTGGCAAAAGAAATCAAATCTTTTCCAATGAGCAGCAAGTTATAATGAAATTTGACAGATCTGACATTCTATACCTAACATCTAGTTAGAATATATTAACCTTTTAGTTTTCTTAAGCGCCTTGTGTAGAAGTTGTGAATATACTTATTAGAAGCTTGTGTTGCGTGCATTCTCTTTTTCTTCCCCCCCCCCCCGCCCCTTTTTAACAAGGGGCAGAGGGTTTAGCCCAGTCTTGGATGGCAGCTGGCTAATAGAGAATGCAGAGAGAGATTAAAAGTCAAGGAACTTCTAAATAGAAACGAGGCGCGCAAGAGCTGCCACTAAGGGGGAAATTAATTCTTTGCAGGACCTGGTGGGTGAGTTCCTACTGGAAAAAGTATCAGTGTTTTTCTTAAGGACAAAATCTACATGTTTGCATGCGTGCGCGCACACACACACACACACACACACACACACAGGCAAAAAATATGACCAGTCCCACAGTATATAATTCTAATGGAATGGGCCCGTCTGGACCCTGTGTATTTTCAATACTGCCTTTTTTGGTTTATGAATTTACTTCTGCCACACTGCAAGGTGGCTTAAGATACCAGTGTATTTAAGTCAGGTCAGTTATATCTAGAAATGATGTGCACCTGCACAGAGAGCTTTGGCACTTTTATTGAAGAAAAAAAAAAGAAAGAAAGAAAGAAAGGGGGAGGGAGGGAAGAAGGAAAGAAAGAAGGAAGGAAGGAAGGAAAAGAAGGAAGAAAAGAAGAAAGAAACCTCCAAAAAAAGATTGGGTGGGCCTTTTTCTGGAGGAGCTGAACTTCCTACCTTCCTACATCGGCTCTTCTGCTGTGTCAAAGCTGATAATGACTGAGAGCACACTCACTTGAAGAAATGCAGTGTACTTCTAGCTGCATTTAGGGATTTTTCCACCTGACTACAGTTAGAGGAAAGACCTAGGTATTAATAGTAGGTAATCTCTTTTCAGTACAGGCTTCTCTTTTCTTTCTTTTTTAATCTTCCATGCCCGTTTGCCCTAAACTGGTCTCTGCAGCCTCAGCAATGGGGTACCTTTCTAATTCCAGGGATTCTGAGACTGCGGTGATTCATAGTATTTGTTAAGCCCAACACCTAATTCTGCAAAAGAAATACAATGTATCTACTTTCTTAGCAAAGGAAAAGCATGGGGTGGGATAGTTTCTATTCAAGCAGATGTAGGCTAAACTGTTCCCTTTTTGATTTTTAAAACAAAATCTTGTCTGTAGTTCAGGTTGGCCTTTTATGTGCACTTACTTCTCTTGCCTACATCTCCTAGGACCACAGGTGTACACCAAGACACCAGGATGGTCTTTGATCTTCCTTAACATGAATCTTTTGGTAAGACTCTTACCTTTTGGACTCGGACCTGAAAACTGGAAATAATAGAAACCTCCTAGGACTGTTGTGCATGCTTCACGTGCATCACCTAAAAGCATCTTAAGAGACGCCTGGCATACAGCAGGTGCTGCGCCCCATCAGTGACTTCAGTGGTAATGCCAGGGATGGAAGGGCTGGACTCCACCCCTGGGCTCCATCCTCAGTCTATTTCTAACTTAGTAACCCTAAATAGAACACTTTGCCTCCCAGCATCTGCTTCTGATTGTGAAGTATGGTTAATAATAAGTCTACCTCACAGGAACCTACCTGGAAAAAAAAATACTTAAGGCTCTTGGAACATCGCCTGGCTGAGAGGAAATGCTGGATAAACGTTAGCTGTTATTACATGCTGTGTTCAAATCACGTGCTCTTGTAGAGTTTCACATTTCCAAGGGTTCTGGAAACAAAGCTTAAAAGGAGAGGGAAATGCATTTAATTGCTGGCACTACAGAAATGCTATTTAATGGATGGATGAATGGATAAAAGACATATGTTCATCAAAGACAGGTAGTAATGCAGCCAGTCTATCTGGAGTAGACACAGAAGAGTGGCCGAGATAAGGAAGGCAAAGGCAGTCAAAGAGCCGCAGATCCCTGTGAACTGCAGCTCCCTGTGGAGCAGGACTCTGACCCAGACTGTGTACTAAAAGGGGAAACAGCATGAGCAGAAAGGAAAGAGGAGTCTGCCGACTGTGAGGCTGCAACCGGCCCTCTAGGTGGGCCGAAGTCTGTGTCTTCTTGTCATCCTGACCTGAGCAGTGGGGAACTTCCTGCCCTTCTCACGGCCCTCATAACAACAACAACAAAAAGACACTGCCTGGCCTTGGGAATCTCAGGTGTAGATGGGAAGGCAGGCCAGAAGACATGATTTGGGGAGTGGGGACTAGTCTCAGAGCTGTGATGGAACAAGGCACAGGTTACTGGGGGAGAACAGAAGAGAGATAACCCAGCCTCACAACACAGGACCAGAAGACAGAAAAACAGGTGCTTCTCAAGAGGGGCACAGCATAAACAAAGCAGTAGTAACAACACAGCACTTGTGACATATTAGGAAATATGCACTTGATGCATATTTTTGCTTATAACTGCACATATACACACACATGTGCACACACGCCTACAAAATAAATGTTATTTTCTTTGATTTCCTGATTAATAGGACACAGAAAATCTGAAAAGTTAGTTAAAATAGAGGCCACACAGTCATTAACTCCCAGAACATGGTATGAGACTTCAGAAACAGTACTCTCAACCATTCTACCACCCCAGCCTCTGAAAAAAACATTAATATTCCATTACACATTGCCCTTCAGCAGCACAGAACCAGATTCTGAACTGTTCACCGGTATTGTACACCTGTTGACTGCAGTCTTAGAGCTTATACCCCAGCGCACTGCAGGAAAGACCCAGCTACAAATCTTGTGCTCTGGGATCACTGTTTGTTTGTTTTTGTTTTTTCATTATATAAAGTGGATGTTTCATTTGGGGAACTTGGTCTGTGATGACCAGAGCAAGATTATAAAATCATTGACACTTGGCCTAAGCTTCTTGTGACGGTCCATTTTCCTCCTAGTGCTTCCTCTTATCACCTGGACCTTATTCTGTCTCCTGATTGTGCAGCTAGGGGACCCCACTTGTTATCATACACACTCAAGGGAAGTTAAGAAAAAAAAAAAAAAAAAGCCCAGACTCTGTGGGCTTCTTTCCCGATGGGAATGCTGCCTTTGCCTTAGCTCCACTCACGTGCATGGAGACGCGTTCAAATGACAAGAGTTAAATTCAAACCATGTAGCTGCTTTCTGTTATATTTTTTTTTTCTGACTGAAGGCAAACCATTTAAATGTTTGTTTCCAAAAAGGCATCTGTCAGCAATCAAAGAGGGGAAAATGCATAAAGCAACGCAATTGTTTGGAGTAGCATTTCCTGGATCATGTTAAATGCTTGAATTGTTCCCCATTATGCTCACCAAATAATTTTATTTCCCACAATAATTGCAATATTTAACATGTTTTATTTAATCTTGTTTTAAGGCTATTAACGATGGGCCACACTGTGAAAAGACTGCTGCATGAGAAAGGGCAGCTTCTGTCAGGCTTTCAGTTGACAGTGATCAAGTTAAATGTATCTAATTGTTCTGGATTTAAAACTGTTATCCAAAAAACATCTAACATTTCTTTGTTCAAGACGACTACTGTGTTATCTGCTGCAAAGTCCTCTCAGGTATTCCATCATTCACAAAATGAAATCTGGATGCCAGTTTAGGCAGTACCCCATTCATTCATAAATAAATGGGCAAGCATACGATGTTCTGAATCCTGGAAATGCTGTGCCTCAGAGGACAAACACCTCCAACTTCAGAGGTTTCTGACAGACACACTAAGACATGGAAACGCTGCAGCCTCATGCGTACACATGTCCATGCACCTTTATGCAGGAGAGGAAGCTGGAGAAGATGGAGTGGGAAAGAGAGTCTAAGGGAAGTGAATGGGTGGAACAGGGGGTGGATTCAAAGACAGAATGCTGCTTCCTTTTCCTATTCCTTTGTGGGGTGGGGGTCAAGTTACTATTTTACATTTTACATAGAATTTACAAACTCTTTCCTTGTCTTTCTCCAGATGGTGACTGCACAAGGCTGTGGGGGTTCTGGCCAGGAAAGTTGGGGTGAATTTCTGGAAGGAGTATGTGTCCCTCAGCAGATCCCAACACCAATCTAACATTATGCTGTCACAGATTCTTCAAAGAGATCTGAGACCAAGGACGTGCAAGCACAAAGAACCTTCCAAAGAGTGAGAATAATTCTCCCAGCCCAATATTATTAGAAGATTACAATGGGGGATGAGAAAATAACAAATGCCCCATTTAGTATATGTGCTGTTCATTTCTAAATGCAGCCTGTGAGCCATGGCTGAAACAAGAAAACAATTCTAGTTCTAAAGACTAAAAGTGACTTTCCTGAAATTATTTTGGTCAAAAAGAGATATCTACTGTACTACCATAAGGCCAAATAGTTAAAAAAATTAAAAATGAAAAAAATAACTCCTACGACTGTTAAAGAATAGGCCATAAAGAAAAAAAAGCCATCCAATTTAACTTCTTTGCAACTTAAAGACCTGAACAAAAGCTCCCAAAACATAATTAGGTTGAAAATATGGCTAGGAAAAATCCATCAGGTAGTCGGACTGTAAAAACACAACTCTTCAATGATCAGAGTTGGGTCGTTTTGAGAAATAGTGATCAATTCTCCCGGACCCTGAGGTGCCCACACGGAAGGCCTCTGGGCACAGAACTGTGTAGATTGTCACTGGTGGGTGTTGGGGACCCCAGGGTAGCTCACCTTCAAAACAGAAGC
This sequence comes from Peromyscus maniculatus bairdii, assembly GCF_049852395.1. Taxonomy (NCBI): domain Eukaryota; kingdom Metazoa; phylum Chordata; class Mammalia; order Rodentia; family Cricetidae; genus Peromyscus; species Peromyscus maniculatus. The sequence continues at coordinate 118,088,581 of NC_134853.1, forward strand.
CGGGCTGAGGTTGCAGTGTTGCTGCTGCACAGGTGCTGTTCTGCAGCCCCAGCTCAGCTCAGCTCACAGGAATGACAGCCACCAAATGCAAGTGACCCAATGCAAGAGATTCTGCACACTTCCTTTTCCCCATTAGTCCTGAATAAGTGGCTTGTATTCAGCAGCTGTCTAGAGGTTTTCCTACCAAAAAAAAAAATCATTTTTCTAGTACTTCTTGTTGCTACGTCCATGTTCTTGTGTGTGTTTTTGATGAAAAAAAAAAAAAGCTTAACTTGAAATCCCTACAAAAAAAGATGGCTAGGTCATAGTAAGGAAATCGGAGTTAATTTTTCCTGACTAAGGAGACTCTCGTATTCAATTTAGCCTGAATCATGTAAAAATTAATTGATAATGAGTGCATACTTTATTTTTGAAGAATGAAAATACAGAACTCATGTGAACAACATCAAAAATATAGATATATAGCCTAGCGTTGGCTAGAATGAGTACCACATCAGGAATGTAGTAATTTACTCACATGGAAACACAACTAAACACAATGCCAACTGAACCAGAAAGCAAGAGACTCCGGTGCTGGCATCTTGGATTTAGGTTCTTTCATAACCAAATTAACTAATGAATTAATTAAAAATCAAAAAAAAAAAAAACCAAACAAGGTATAGAAGAAGAAATATTTTGCCCCTGGGATTTTTTTCCTCCTTGGGAAGCCTGTGCAGTTCTTCCCAGATTTAGTTTTAGACTCTTTGCTTTGCTTCCAAGGGAGATGTGCAACCCAGCAAAACCACACCAAACACTTTCTAAAATGCACAGCTCACGTTCTTGAGGAGAGTGGCTGTGAAACACAGATACTGAATCAGACTTAAAGTCTGAGTTGGGTGGGGGGGAGGGAAAAACGCCCCAAACATTGCATGATAGTCTCTAAGCAGTTCCATCTGTCAGGCAGAAATTTTAGGCTAATAGCCTGTGGCGATCTCCCTCCGCAGTCCACTACCTGCCTTTGTCCTATTAAATCTCTTTATTCTCCTTAAAAAAAAAAAAAAAAAGGTGGGGGGGGGGTTGTTGGAAGGAAAGGAAAAACCTTGCAGACCAAAATCATCTGAGTGATGAAGCCCTAATTTTAACCACCTCCCTTTGATGTGTGGCAGTGGGCTCTTGTTTTAAAGAGGGAGCAGGGAAGACAGTGCTAGCAGCAGACTTCTCATCTCCACTTCACCTTGCCACTGGGTCTGGGAGAGATTGGTTCATTGTCAAGGAGATTTTTTTTTTTACCCATGATTCCATATGGTATGGACCGGACTACATGTTGCCCCACATGCCACTGCAAATGTTTTCTCAATTAGGTGTCTTATCTCCCGTGAGTTAGCATCAGATGAAGCTTGCTGACAGCGTAATGGCAGGAAAGGCTTCCGACGGCTCCATCAAATGGCAGCTTTGCTACGACATCTCGGCCAGAACTTGGTGGATGGTGAGTTGGCAGCCGGGACTGCCTTTTTTTTTTTTTCCTTCCCCCCCTCCTTTTCTACTTTCCCTCCCTCTTTGACAAAATGTCCCAGACCTCACATTCATCAAACTCACATTTGATTTTTTTCACACTCTTCTGTGAGGCTGCCTCACACTGCTTCCTCTTGCCTCCCTCCCTCTCCCCGACACTCTGCAACTGGAGTTCCCAGTAATGCGCGCCCTTGTTTTCTATGGGACAGTATCTGGTGTTTGGGGGGTTTTATATTAGTAGTAGTATTAGTATTAGTATTAAAAATATTTTTAAGAGTATCGAAAGTTTTCAAGTAGAATTCTATATTTTTGCCACAGATAGAAAAAGAGCTGTTTGTCCTCTCCCTTGGGTTTTGTGTCTTCTCTCTAGCTTCACATCCTCTTCACTTTTGTTTTTGAGAACTATGGGACGCATGGTTCGCCTTGGCTGTGAAATTTTCTAGGGGTGCATGTTGAGCGCTGGAGAAAAGCAAGCCCTGTGTGAATCCTTTCATGCCCCAGTAATTGGAATGCCTCAAGTCACCTGTGAGAGTACTCCATTCCTCATCTTCTATCAGGAGACCAGAGCTCTCACATCTAACTTTCCATGTTTGTTTATGTGGGAGCAGCAGCCCTTCCATTTCTTAGAACCCCCAAGTCTGAGTGGAACAGATCCACATACTCTTTCTTTCAGTTACTCTGGGCAAAAGAAAGTTTGAGGAACTTCTAACTTGTAGCTGCCGAATGAGTTAACTCACATGTCATGGTCAACCAGGCCAGACAACCTTTGACTTCTGGGATCTATAAGAGCTAGAGTGAAGTGGGGGGATGTACAATAGCTCATTGTCACAGGAGACGCTGGTCCTGTGAGGAAGAGAGTCCCAGAATCATTGCTGTCCTCGTTAGGGTGGTGTCCGTTAAGGATTAATTCGTTAGCACCGCATTCCTAGTTTTCCGTAATTATTATTCTTGCAGCAAGCGTGAATTCTTCCAGGGAGTGAAAAAAAAAAGTTTGCTCCCAGGACAATGAATGTATTATCCGTTCCTAACTGGACCGTGAACTTCAGCTCATTCCACATAGATATCAGTTTAAGAAAAGGAGAGTGTGTGATGCTGAAGGGGGAGCCTGGCGAACGGAATTACAAAACAGGGCATGCTTTACTGTACGATCTACAGAAAAAGTACTCTCCCTTCCTGGACAAATGGTGCTATCATTTTGGCAAGATGTAGGAATTCGGAAGACTGAGCCTATTAAAAGTGAACTACTGCAGGATTCTATTCAGCTGCTGCCTGGGATTCAGTATGTCCATTCCAAGGACTTGAGTAAAAGTAGTCGTGGGTATGTCTGTACATGAATGTTTTCTCTTGTAATTTCTTAGCTAGACATCAGAAACTTTACCAGTGGTTGCGGGGACAAGATCACAGACGGCTTTGGGCTAATGAGACTTGCATTCGTCTATCTATTAGGACCCTGAACTTTTATTCAAGGCATTTATTTCCCCATTAGACTGTCTGCCAGCAAGAGCAAGGTTTGCTTGTATGAGACGGTGATATTGCTTCGATTCACACAGCTTGTTAAGCACTACAAATGAATTTACTGATTAGTTTGGCAATTATTTTCTAGGCTAAGTTGTAAGCTTGAAAAAAAAACCTGTGCTGATGCCATGTTCTGGGTAAAACACTGTTTCCTTACTGTATTTCAAGAGGTCTTAGATTTTATAGACTATTACTTTTTATGGCAAATTGTCTCTATTATTATTATTATTATTATTATTTCTTGCAAAGATCACCAAATGCTTATTTCCTTTCTTTTTTTTCTAACTTGGAAAACTATAATTTCTTTACTGTAAAGTTTACTTGGAAGTTGCTTTTCATTTAAAATTCTTTTACAGATGTTTTACCGCAGGGAATATAATGTATAAAAGTGGTGGGAACATTTAGCAATGCATTTGACTAAAGATAAACAATGCTGAAAGCTTGCACGCTGCTGTTTCGGCTGCATACTGCAGAGAAGTTTCTGCAGTGCTTCTTGTTTTTTGCTTTGAATAAGGGGTGAGAAATCTACAGGCTCTTTAGAGAAGTTGTAGAAATTACCATAGGGAATAAATCAAAATTTTAGTTCCCTTAGGGCTGTTGTACACCATAGCATTTCAGACCTACCAGTTACAAATAATTCTGACGTAAATTCCCATTATTGGTAGTAAACTAAGGAAAGGCTTTGATGAAGGAGGCACAACTAATTAAAAGAATACAAATTTCACATTTTTTTTAAGATCGTCTTCCTTAAATAACCCTTACTCCTTTTTCCTCAATATCATCACCCTACTAACCCAAACAATTTTTTCCAAACTGAAAAAATAAAGAAGCTTCTCCTGGCTCACAAGGTTCTTCAAGCAAAGGACAATTCAAGATCTGAATTTCACATTAAAAGCAAATAAAACTTTAAAATTACCTCCTGTGTCATCTGGCTGCTCAGACGCTGGGCTCATAGTGGGAACCTCCGGCTTGGTCCTCCCAGCATACAAAGGCAACTCAGTGAATGCCCCTCCGCCCATGGAGACTCGGCCTCAGCTGCCAGCACCGGGATATGCAATTTTGCTTTTTAATGAATCGTAAACAATTTGTATGGCAAATGAGTTTGTTTGTTTTAGTTTGGGGGCATGTGCTGGGCCAGGTTAGGGAGGATCATCACCTACTCCAGGATTTAGGTGCAAATGGGTGGAGCTCTGGATCACTTTTTATTTTTTTTTTTTTCCTAAATAATAAAGACACACTAGAATGAAAGAAACCAGTCAATAAAAGATTAAGAAGAACGCCCCCTCTCCCTGCTCTTTTCCTCCCTGCCCCCCATAACTGCTCTGGTGTACAGTGGAGTTTAGTGCTCTTTCTGATAACTAGCTGAAATCAGGTGGATGAAGTAATCACCATTCTTTCTGAAGATAAGTTTCAGCTTTGTCTTTAAAAGACTACTTCCAGTTAAGAAACAGTTATTTCATGGTGTAAGTTGCTGAGAAGGGACATCTCCGGCTATTACTTCTTTAGGCTAAAAGTTAATGCTTTCTTGAAGGACATTGAATATAAGAAATTAAAAATGTATTTTTATATCAAATAGAGCAAAAAAGTGTGTGGGATACTCCAACATCTAATGAAAACTTGTGTTCAAAGGCACCAAGTTGTAAACAACGGAGGGTTGACAGGCAACCGGGTTCAAGCATGCACATTTTAACAGTAATTACCTTTGGCACCGCCACTTATGGGGAATCTTTTGATATCTGAGCCACGTCTCTAATGCTTTAATCATGTAAATCAAGAAATAGATATTGCGTATCAACTGCATCTCACTGTGTTGTGACATCTCTAGTTGAAACTTTCCGACAGAAAACTAAAGAAAGCGCTCACAAAATTTTTCCCAACTCTAAACAAATTGGAAATGCCCCGAATGCACATATATGCTCCAAGAGAGACTTTCACCCACTAAAACACCTCCATTCTCCCCATACAGCTTAGTAATCCTTCTCCTGGCCAAACTAATTTAGCGATAAGGGTTTGTTATGGGAAAATTTGTCTTTGAATTCCAAAATACACTTGTCTTTCTTCTATCATTCAAATTTAAAATTTATGATGACTAAAGCAAAAATTACTGGGTGATTCTGCAACTAGCTGCTGTTACCCAGGCCAAATTCCTAACCAATTATTTTTGACAATCTCCTTAGAAATCGACACATTAATTTTCAATCAATAATTGTTGTTTAGTCCAGTTGTCTACAACTCAAACTTGGTATACCAGGAGCATGCTTGGACAAGAAGGATCTGGTATGCTTTGTGATATAAATACCTGTTTTTTAAAATATGCATGTAAAAAGCATGTTTCTGTGAAATACTGTCTTATTCTGTTTATCAATTAAAAGCCTTCACCTGCAGTCTACTTCCACAGGGACTGGCAGCTCCATGTTTATGGGAACCTCTTGCTGCTGTTTGCTTGAATTCACATTGCAAGCCACATTTCCCATTTCAATTTTTAAATGTTAATTGTCAACTGAACAACTTTTCTTAATGACCATTTTCTGTGTGCCTTTGAAGGCAATGCCTAATGAAGATTTTCCTGGGAATTGGCACTAGCCTTTTCAAGATAATGATTGAAATAACTTGAAAATTGTAAAAAGAAAAAAAAAAGAAAAAGAAAAAAAAAGAAAAAGATAATAAATGAAAAATAATAAATGAAAAGACTCAAAAAGAGGAGAACCAGGGGGGGAAAAAAACATGACATCGTCTCAGTACCTGGTCTATTTTTAGAGGAGTCCATGATAAACATATTTATATACCTTGAATTTAACACATTTGTTTGCTTTAAAAATATTTTTATACAGTGAATGGCTTGATGTGAGCTCATTATTAAATAAACAACTTTAAGTAGCCACCATTGTGAATAAGTGTAACCATATGATGTCTAGGAATATCTACCAACCTCAGATGTTTCTATGCCCTCAAATATTCTTTTTCTCTCTCAGCACTGGAAGCAATAGGTTCTAAAAAAAAAATCTGAATGAGGTAGGGTTGACTTTTCTTCTTCCACATATATTAAGAATTTATCCTTATCGTTTTCTTTGAGGTCAGCCCTGTACAACCGCTTTTCAAATACAATTCACTATTCTTAGAGAGAAGCAAATACATTAGACTAGTTCCTTTTTTTTTTTCTCCTTAAATCTAATTATGGTCCAAATCTGCTTCATTCGGAAACGTGATTGGCTGCTTAAGCTAGCCTGTGCTCTTCTGCTATCTTTCTTAAAAATCTTGATTTCCTGTTGTTGCGGTCGTATTTCTCCTGTGAACTTTGGACAGTGAAATAAACGCTTTGTCTTTCCTTCTTTTCTAGCTGATTTTCCTTCACCTGTCCTGAATATTGTCAGGAGTGTTTCTAATTTAAAACCAAGAGAATCAGGGGCTGATTAGAAGACAGGAAATTGGAGGATTAAGCTGTCTGGTTGCACTTCCTTTACTTATCAGCACTCAGTAACTCACTCTAGACTGCAAACTCAACAGGACAGTTTTGACAATGCATTGTTCTTTCTGGGTGCTTGCATACATCCAGTGAGAGTGTGCGGCAGCCTGTGCATGCCCACAATCACACGCATTTGTGAGCGTTCCTGTGTGCACTTGTGAGTACGACGAGAACAGAATCTGCAGCTGGTAGTTATAAGTGGGTATTTTAAAGTGGGTAGTCCTGAACCAAACGGGGCCTTAAAATGTACACACTGAAGTTCATCCCAAGAATATCTTTCCAGGTTTGTTCTGTGAAATTGTGTGAATAATGGGATGCTACAAGGGAAAAAGCAAGATGCGTTTTTGGAAGTAGATGCTGGTGGCCCTTATGCAGTCCCTCTCTCTGGGGTTGGCTCCGAAGTGCAAGCACTCCTATCGAATAGAGAGGTAACTCAAAACAAGTGAATGAGTTAATCTAACAGGATTCCCAAGGCCACTTTGGGATCCCCTGGCCTCCAGACAAGAATGGATTCTTTCTTCTTGTGACAGAGAGTCTTAGTGCTCCAGATGAGCTTATCTTATGAAATGGACTCAAGGCAGGGAACAAAACAGTAGAGCAGGACAAGAGCATAAAGATTTGTCTTATGTCATCTAATCGCCCAAAATTAATAATATAACACAAGTAAATTGACCTTATAAATTTCTACTATGTTGTGCATATTTGCAGGGCTGCATTCTAGAAGCCAGGCTGCAAAGTCCCTCTTTTGACCTCCCTCTGCCCACTGTCTTGCCCTCAATATGAATCTGCTCGTTTGATTTATGAGTGTTCTTGGGGGATATGTACGTTTTTCCTACCATGTCCTGCAGAACGCTGGAGGATGAAGAGAGGAAGAAGGTATGATGTGACAAAAGGAGTTGGTTGGTGGGTTCAGCTGGTAAAGAGGGAATTACATTTAAGGGCTTCTTCAGACAGACCAACACCCCCATTTGTGCATCACTGGCAAGGCCCAGACATCAGCTGCTGTTTCAGCTCACAGGTGGGAAGGAGTCCCTCAGTACCTCACTACATATCTCACCCTCACAGGTAACACGGATAGATGTCAATCTGGTGGATATATGCTAGATGCTTTGGATATTTATGATCATATCACAAAACTACTTTATATCTAAAAGAAGCAAGATTATCAAGGGTTTCCCATCACCCAAGACAATGCCCAAGTTGAAAACAAGCTGCTTAGGCGGTAGGGTCCCCATGTTTAATGTAGACCCACTTGTCTCAGGTGAATGAATAATTAGAATATAACACTCCTCAGAACTTTAGATGATTTGGACCACCCATTGGTAGAGACACGAATCTGTTTGCTATAGAGGTACAAAGTTTATAATGTGTCAGAAGGAAGGACAGACAGGACACCAGTCATGGCAACGGCTCCTGACCTGAAAGAGTGTTCCATCTTCCCGTTATGCAACAGGAAGGGTCGGTGCTGTTAAATGAGCTAAAGAAGTTGTGAGAGACCTGCCAGTCCTAATAAGTAAATCCAGTCATTTTTAAAAATACACATTTCACCAAAAATGCATGTTTAGAGGGGGAAGTAAGCACAGCATGTTTAAGTTTTTGAAGAATGGTAGGGACGTTTTTTTCTGTTATTTAATATCTATTTAGTGGATATTTCAATTATGGCTTTAAGTGAACTATCCATTTTTCAAAAGGGCATTTTTCCACAGAAAAGCATTTATTCTCTCCTCTCTTTCTTCTCTTCCTTCCCCCACCCCTCCTCAAAGCTCAATGATAACCTAGAATGTTGGTGTTGAAGATTAGTGTTGGACAGTTTTCATTGCCACAGGATTTTCTAATTAAAGTTTGGTCCCAATACAAAGTTTTCAATAAGACAAGACACAATGCAGGCTATATATGTCTAATGTCAATGATCTTAATATACTCACTACAAATAAACACCTATTCTCCAGACAACTGCTGACTGTAAACAATACATCTTTTTTTTTTTTTTTTGGTGCCATGTGTCGGACAGAATTTTTTATTCCTTGTAAGTCAAGATCTGTGGGGGGGTGTGATCTTTGATATGCACATGCTGTTTGCCCAGCTGACAACTTTAAGGGAGTAAGATGGACCAGGTCAAAGGTGGAGATGAAGGACTCCAGCTAGAGCAGCCTGATCAGAGCCTGCATGGGGATAGCCGAGACACATAAGCAGAATCCGGCACTTAATACAAATAGCTGATCCACATTAGACCGCATAACCCTACATGACTAGTATATAGACAAGCCTATACTATCTAGAGGACAGTTACACTCAAGTTCTCAGGACGGTCCCCTCTGCTGCTCACCCCCAATTTTCCTCAAGCACCTTCTCCACAGATGTGAGCCTTTTATTCATGCTAATGAAATGGCTTAGCAGCTGGATTTAATAAACCCCCTTCAGATGCTGAAAAGATAAACATTGTCAACTAAATAATTGATTTCATCCACTTATTTAAGAAGCAATTAAAATCAGCATACATTGTTCTGGCTTTCTTATTTTTAAGAAAATAGTAATCTCACTTCTCATTTTGTAACCATGTAGGAAACAACCTGCTAACAGGTGTTAGTGAGGTGCCCCATGAACGGTAGGGAATCCTAGAAAGGCACGTTGCCCAACACTCAGGTCAAAGTGTACACAGTATTGTAGGTAGGGCTCTTAAGAAATGAAACATGAAAAGAACTGAAATAATTACAAAAGGGGCTGCTATAACTTCTCAATTAGAAGTTAAGAAATAAAGCTAAACACACAAAGTCACAAATCCAACTATTTTCTACTCAAGCACATCAGCTAACAAATTCAATGGGAAAACACCGGGTCCATGAGAGCTGGAAAGCAATAGCTATTTGCCACAGCGCCTACAGTGCATAGTAACCACACAGAATATGTCTGCTCCCTGGGATTTCGTGCTCTGGGTGCACACCATGGATCACAAGACAAAGTGAGATTCCAACATCAAAGAGTTCACTGGACAAAACAGCAAGAGACTTAAAGGCAAACACCCTGGGGAAAAGGTCAATGCCCTGCAAACCACACTGCAGGCTAAGCCATACACATCACACATCGGCTCCTTTCCTCCTGGCAGGTTGCTGTAGGCAGAAGGAAGGCAGAGGACTAGTGAGTATATCAAATAGGAAAGGGGGCCCTCAGGCAGGACGGGCACCAAGCACACTATGGAGGCATCAGATATTGGAAGAAGTTCATGGGAGGCAAAAAGGAAGTCTGGGGATTGCAGATTGCCAAGCCCACCCCAATCTCTCCACTATGGCCTTATATTTCCAAAAGAGCCTTGGCATCCCCACTGGATTCTGGGCTGTGAGAGCAAAAAAAAAAAAAAATGGGGAGGGGGGATTTTTCCTTAAGCACTCGGGCTTGGATAACATGCCCATTTTCTCCCCCCAGCAAATTCAACCCCTCCTTCAATGCCAACCAAAAGGAGGGCTCCTTTATGGAGCCTTCTCTGGTCCCAGAAGCAGAAAGAGTCACTTCCCCTATGAGCCCCAGGTTCTCTTGCTCAGAGAATCCATTCATTGGCTGCCAAATTGTGCTGGAGAATTTTGATTTGCTCTCTCCAACTATGCTGCCTCTTTAATAACTTGAGTCTAGGTCTTAAACTTCGTATCCCCAGCATCTAGCTTGTAGCATGGACTTAATAGAACCATAGCTCAGTAAGAGTTATTGGGAAGTGTGGGCAGGAAGGCCCAATGGGCCTTTTTCTGTGTCTCCCCAGAGAGGGACCATTCACTAGACTTCTCTCCTGCCACTGCTTATGAGACCTTTGGCTACCATGTGAGAGCCTCCTGCGTGTGCGGTGGGTTCTGCAAGCACTTTGCACGAATGAGCTACAGTTCCCAGGGGCTCTATGAAAGTGCCACTTGCACTTGCACTTGCACTGTACCAGGGGGGAAACTGAGTCCTTGCCCAGATGACGGTGCCAATAAGGGGTTTGAGAGTCCAAAGCTGATTCTGTCAGCCCTTCACTGCAATGGTATTAATATGCCCAGCACTGTCACACTCCCACGCAAGCTCCAAAGACAGTGGCCTGTGATCAGATTATTAAATAAAGATTTCACTCGGTTTACACAGAAGACTGGAGCCCTAGAAGCCAAAGTTCTCCTAAACTCAAACTCACCCCAAATCCCAGGTTATAGGAACCCTGCTATGAAATAATCATTGGGGCCATTGTTTCAAGAATATCAAGCAAGCTCTTCCCCCTCCTCTGAATGACATGTTAGCAGATTTTCTTTTCTGTTTTCTATTTTCTCTCTGCTTTTGTTTGTTCTTTCATCTTTTTTGAAACAAGCATGTATTATTTCCTTATAAAAAATGATACTTAGGGGAGGGGAGATGGCTTGGTTATTAAATTTACTTGCCTTGCGAGCATGAAGAACTAAGTTTAGATCTCCACAAGTGACATAAAAATCTGGGTGTGGAAGCATGCACCTGTAATCCAGGCACCAGGGAGATAAAAACATCCCTTTGGTGTGTGGGACACCCAGTCTAGGCAAACTTGTGAATGCCCCGGTTGGATGAGACACTGTGACACAGAAACTAAGATGGAGAGCAATGAAGGAAAATATAGTATCAGCCTCCATGTGCACACAGGCATTCACACACACACACACACACACACACACACACACACACACACACACACCACACACACACCACACACACCACATACCCCGCATACACTCACTACACACACACACACACACACACACACACACACCACACATACCACACACACACCACACACACACCACACACCACACACATGCACACACCACACATGCCACATAAATGTATGCGCACACACAAGAACACATGCACGCACATGTGCAGGTGTGAATACATACACAAATTGAGATTTAACAAAATCATAATTGCTAAAAATGTGAGTGCTCATTGACTTCATAAGAATGGCAATAGCACCAGCTGCTAGTGTCCATGAACATCTTAAAAGCCTGGACTTAGAAAATGACTATGTATGTTAAGGTCACAATGGCCATTTCCTTCAGTACATCCTCCACTTACCTGTGCACGTAAGGCATCCTTCCCTATGAGTTGCGTAGTTCTCCATGTTCCTCAGTGAAGCGGCCGCCAAGAGCTCAGAGCTCAGATTCAGGCTGCCTGAATGAATACTAGCACTGGAATGGAATGGACAGTGCCTACGAACATTCTGAATGCTTCTGCATCTCCAAATTAGAGAGACAACAGTCACTATTGTGGGGTTTAATACAACAGTGCACATTGCACAAACCAGAAACCTGAGAGCTATTCTGACCCCTTCCTCTTACATATTCCATCTATCTAATTCAACATAGACCCCATTGCATTTATTTTCTAGGTAATTCCTAAACTCTCCATCCGCCACTGTCTCCCAGTCCAAGCTGCCATCTTGACTCGCCCACATTACCACAATAGCTTCCTAACTGGTCTCACCACATCTGTCTTTGCCTCCTTCAATTATTCTTCACACTGAAGGCTAAAGGACCTTTTCAGACACAGGTCATCTGTCATCTCAATAGAGTAAAACCCCTTACCAAGCCTGCATGCTTCTGCCTCTCCAAGCCTGTCTCAGGCCATTCTTCTCCTTGAAAGGACTCATCTCCGAAACTGAACTGCTGTCAGTCCCTCAAACTCTCAGCACCTCAGATGCTGGACACATTCTTCTCCTTTCCCCAGAAAATGTTTCTCTTTGTCGTTAGCATTTTAACTACCATTCTCAGTACAAACACGCTTTCTTGGGATGCCTTCACTGCCCCGCCCCCAAACTGTGTCAGAGAGCTCTATGTCTGTGTTAAGGGGTCTCAGAGCACTCCAGACCTTGATACATAAGCAAATAGGGCACTGTTTACATTCAGAAATGTGATTGCTTAATGCTTTATTCCCTCCATCATACCATAAGCTCCACAAGAGATGTTGCTCATACATGTTTTCTTGCCTCCAGGACAGTATCCAGCATGATGGTAGGTAGTGGGGAGATGTTTATTGATCCAATGAGCAGGTAGGTGGTAGAAAGCATGCTGATGTTAATTACTGTTAGCATAATTAATATTTTCCACACAACAAAATGTATTTAAAAGTGGACAAAGTCCTCCTTATATGCACTTGAAATTCATTTCTCCCTAATAAAATATAAATTAGAGGCTCGAGTTAACATCCTGCCCTTGAGACCTGGCTGTACTAGGAGCACACCTTGGCTGCAGGATTGCTCACACAAGGCTGTTGAGGGTTCAACAAGTTCATGATCTGATGTCATTAGCAAGGCATTTGGCAGGTGATAAATATTCAGTAAATGTTTGGTTGTTACTATTAAAATTATTAATAGTCCCAAATCTTCCTCCAATAATCTGTATGGACTTTTAAAATCCCCCTTAAACTCTCTGGTTGTCAGTTGCAACACCTTTGGTATGATGGTGTCAGACTCTGTCTATAAAGTCTAAGCACTATGTGAAAGATCAGGCTGATTATCTAGCAGAAAAGCCTTCTTAAAAATTAGAAAATCCACAAACGTAGGAAGCCACTATTGACAACCCTGAAAACACAGGCTCTGAATATATATATATATATATATACTAATATACATTAGAACAAAATCTTCACAGCCCTTCAGGGCACTTTATGGCCCTTTACAGCTCTCCCTGATAGTCCAATATGAGGAATGAGAAGCTGATCCATTCTCAGAGTCAAAAATAATGTGGAGAGGTTGATACTGAAAGAATGTGCATTAGTGTGTACAGAAGGGAGTAAGATATTAACAAAGAGAAGAGGAGAACGTGTAGTGGAGTGCTTTTTGCCATCACCCTTGGAGGACCATCTCAGTTAGGCTGCTCATACATAAAGTTAGCTCAGTTGTAGTACCTGCCTCATGTGTGATAAGTTACGTGTGTAAGTCGTTAACAACATGCCTAGCATGTGTTATTCATTTAGTAAGGGCCAACCATCATTAAATTTGTAATTATTTTCACTGGTATGAAGCACCGTGATTGCATTAACTACTACATTTTAGGATAACAGTATTTAAGGGCCTGGGAAAATAGTAAAGTGGTTCAAGAATATTTAACAAACTGATTTCTTCAAAATGATGTATTTGTATACGAAGACGAAGACATTGTTGTCCCAGTGTGTTAAAGTAATCTGCCCCAATCAACACAATTTAGACAACACAAGTACTTGTGCTCAGACACCTCTCAGAAACCCAGAACTTATGAAAGAATAGCTGGAGCTTTATCCCACAATATGAAATTGAATGGTTTGTGGTAAATGTTCATCCAAGCAAGAGCACTTTCTTCTCGAGGTACAAAACCTATTTCTTGAACCAAGGCTCAGGAAAAGTCTTGGGAGAATTCCACTGTAATCTACATTCATGCTGATGTGCAGGCCTAACTTGGCTCAGCACCCTTCACGCAGCAATCCTCATAGGAGATCAGAATCCCTTAGAAGATGGAACCATGTCTGCATACAAATACTTCTCAAGTTACTGATTTACCACCATGTTTAACAAACCTAGTACTAGAAACATTTTCTAACCTAAGAAAACTGTACAAAAAAGTAAGTAAGTAAATAAATAAAAATAAAAATCCTAAAACCAAAAAAAAAGAAAAGAAAAGAAAAGAAAACCTTATTAGGAAACTAAGAGAGTACTTTAAACAACATTAAAAATAACAATGGCAGATAGCATGTAATCAAGCATATCCACGGGCCATACTCTACAGACTGCTTCATAAGAGCCGATTTTCCAGGCTAGCAGTTGAAGGACTACTTAGACTTGGTTCAGAAAGCTAATGAGGGGGCTGTTGAGACTCGCTCAGAAGTACAGGTGCTTGCTGCCAAGCCTCACGATGTGAGTTCAGTCCCCAGGACACACATGGTTAAAGGAGAGAACGGACTCTGTCAAGTTGAACTCAGACCTCCACATGTATGCACTCACACCACACATACACACAGGAAGGCATGCAAGTACAAAATAAATAAGAAAATGCAATAACAATACTTTAAGCAGATAAAACTACTTTAAGTTTTATAGTTGCGTGACTGATCTGTGCCTGGAACACTGGTCTAAAACCAGGTTGTGCCCCAATTTAAGGTGCAGTTTATGATAGCAATGCCCGCTGTTTAAGATTTGAATTGGTTATTAATCGTGCTGTTAATACTTTTCCATGGGAGAATGAGACCCACAAAGCTCAGTGGGACTAAGAACTTGAGGCTACAGAGCTATAGGCTATCTGCACAGGGTAAGAGTTGGCTCTTCAGGGTCTGAGCCAATTAAAAGGACTGCATATCTCTGGCTTCTCAGACTCTCACTGAGAACCCTTCAAGAAACCCTTTCCAGCCTTCCCTTCTTTAAGACATAAAGGATGAGATTCCTTTAAAACAAACAAACAAAAAATAACTAATAGTAGTATGGATTTACTCACTAACCACTCTGGTAGGAAATTCCACTAGAGTCCATATCTATGACACCAGATAAAAACATGTGATCAATGTCTCATAACCATTTTGCTCTAAAAACAAAATCAAATATCCACCTGCCATGGCACTGAGACCTGTGTTACTCCAAACTGTCTTTCTATGTAACTTAGAGACACGCATTCCTCTTTCCCTCTAATAGTCCTGTACTCACTTGGCTAATCAACTTACAGCATATCAACTGTGTTGGGCATGGGAGAATCCAGTGTTGACGCTCACACTGTCTAGTAAAACCCATTCTGCAAGTAGATCCTAAAAGACAGGGAAGAGCAAAACAAAATCCAAGTGTGTTTGCAAGATTAGAAGTACAGTTTTGAGCATTCCACCTGCTATAATATCAGACAGTCAGGCACTGAGTAAAGAAAAACTCATCACAGGCCAGAACAGCAGAAAGATGGAATAGGTGGATATTAGGCCAGGGCATCGGATAGCAGTCGCAGATCAGGGGAAAGGATTTCACCAGGACCCAACAGGAGAGTGACTGGATTGTCAAGTGCCATCAGCACACCAAATGTACGGAGATGGTAAATAATGGACCCAAATAATTCTTTGCCCACTCGAAAATGGACAAGTAGAAATAACACAACTAAAATCACTAAGTGCTGCTGAGTCAGAATAGAGGGAAACCTGGAGGGAGGAAATATCTGAAAACCATAAATATTTAAATAATGTTTACATTTTTTTCTATGTTATAAAAACATTAGAAGGGGAAAGACAGATTAAATAACTAGATGGAGAAATTTAAATGAGATTGTCAAGGTGACATAGTGATTTAAACAACGAATAATCCTCAGCAGTCTAAGGCTGCTATGGACAGATGAGCCTGGGCGTGTTAATTCAGAAGTTGCATTTTCAATGACTTTCCCAAACAGACAAATTACACACAAAAAAAAGAAGGAAAGAAAAAAAAAGATCACATAAGAGGGAATGACACCATCCCGAAACTAAGATCCAACTCAAAGACCACAAAGGTGTGTCTATAACCGGAACAATTGGAAAGGAAGCCATAATCAAAGACATTAAAGGAGGCTGAAAAAAGAGAGAGCACATGCAAGACATTAATAGCCTGAGCCATGCTTCCTGTGTTCCAGGGGAGAGCTAAGCACAGGTCCCCACCTACACCCTGCTTGTGCTCCAGAGAGAAGGCAGAGCAGCTACAAAGTTGAGTGAGGGAAGGGGCAAAATGTTACCAAGCATCTTATCTCATGTAGAAGAAGTTCCAATATCCCATTTAAGGACCAGCTTTGATATTAAAATAAGTTAAGATCAACGACTATTTTTTTTTTTTTTGGAAAAGTAAAGTTGAAAGGAGGATGTATTTACTCCCCACTTACTGAGGAAGTTTAAAATGCATGCACTGTTCCATGTGTGAAAATCCAGACTAAACAGCCAAAAAAGAGAGTCAAAAGAAAAATAAATTAAGTAGAACCGACTAACGGAAGTTAATGAAACAATCTGTACAACAATAAATGTAGGTGGTCTAAACAGGATTGTCAGATGAATTTAAAATATTAAGTCCCGATGTTTGCTACCACTGACATGCTTAAACAAAAGTATTTACACTAAAAATAAGAGGAAGTCAGAGTTTTTAAATAGAAAGAAATGAAAAGAGAAATAATCTCCATTTCTTATATTAGTGGGCTTCAAGTCGGAAACTACTAAATGAGGAAACTAGACAAATGTATAATATTGTTATTTATTCATAATGACCAACTGGAGAATGGCAAGATGAAAGTATAGTAGTAGTTAATTCCTCCATACATCAATTAACCTAATATCAAATCATATAACACAAAAACTAGCAAAAAGGGAAGAAACAGATAGAAACCCAGAAAACCTGCAATTTTGTACAGATGTATCCAACTCTGATAGTTCAATTAGACAACAATAATGACATGGGCCATTTAAATAAATATAATTAGTAATATTAAAATAACTAGACAACACTGACCTCTACAAACACAGAACATATCATCTCTAAGACATTCATAAGTTTTACAAAAAAAAAAGCTACTGTTGCACAGTTGTGTAAACATGTATACACACAGTAAATCATTAAAGTAAGGGTTTCATGGGCTATCTTGCCTAGCCACATGCAGTAAAACTAGGAAAGAAATAATAGAATGGTCAGCATCACACAGGAGTTAGTTCCCAAATTAGCAATGATGGGCAGATGCCCACATTGTCATTATATTGAAAGCTGTCCTAGAAGTCCTGACCAACTCTGAACATATAAAGCATAATAGGCTGTATAATTATTGAGGGAAGTCTCAAGTATTGTTATCTTCAGATGGGATGATTAAATTCTTGGAAAACCCAAGCAAACCTAAAAGAAACTACTACCGTCCTAGATTTTTAAGGCGATGGTGAGCTACTTAGGAAAACAATGCATTAAAAGTCATGTAGGAAACCAACTCCGTTCCTAACAGTATCCAGAGCAAAATCATAAATGCCTAGAGGTCTCCCCCACAGCAAGTGTGCAGAACCTAAATAAATGACATAAATCATTAGTTAGTGTGGAGACTGAACCCATTATGCTCGACATATTGCTAAAGCAAGTTGTAGGTTCAGTACCAGCCACACCAAACCTCAGCTGCTAGGCTGTACACTGTTTTGTTGGATCTGTAAAACTCGCACAGTAGGGCGTAAACTTCTACTACTTCAAATTTCATATACGTGTAAAGAGTGAAGAATGTTATTTTGCTTCATTAAAAGAAGTATCATTGCACTGAGTTTCCAGGATAACATTCTCGCCAAATAAAATGTGGTAGGTTCCTAGCAGGAAAAACAACCCTTTGTGCACAGAGCTGAGGACCCCTCAGAGGAACTCAGCAGACTCAGGCCTTAGAGGGAGCCCAGATTCCTCCCACAGCAGAATCAGCTATCTGCCAGGGGCCATTTCTTGCTTTGGTGTTTGAAACATAAGGTAGTCATTGAAAATTAAAAATGCTCACTGGTTTTCTGAGGAGCCTTGTGCTGTCACACCTGCCCAGCTGCCTGTAAGAGCTGCTTTCACACCACAGCCTCACAGCTGATGTACCCTGAGATGTAGAGTCCGAGCTGGGGTTAGGGTTAAGATATTGGCTAGGGTTAAGGTTTAAGATTAGGATGAAGCTGAAGACAGTATTAGTGTGTTTGAATTCTGGTAGTAGTGGGCAAGGTTAGGATTGGGGACAGGGCTAGAGTTTGGGTTTAACTTATTTGGGCTTATATCTACAGGGAAGAATAAGGATGCAGAGAGAGTAAAAATAACATTATCAGGAAATGAAGTTGTTGGAATTTGAAGGTCGATTGAATTACAAGAACATTTGTACTGGAGGTAGAGGCCACTGATAAAAGAAAACCACCCACAGAATCTCAGATGAGGCCAACAAGTTGGCTTATTGGTCTTCGAATCCATCAGCCATTCATCAGAAGAGCCAGTCATCATTTAGTGTGGCTTCCAGAGAATAAAATTTCCTGAAGGAATGTGAAAATACTTCTATACATGATGAAATACTCCCAAAGTTTTAAAAAAGAAAACTATATGATACAACCCGCATTTTAAACAACTGTTGTACCTGTAGCACCTGTGTGGAAGGCGGATGAGAAAGAGCTGCTGAGACTGGGGTCTAGAGGTGAGGTGGGCCGGCTACCTGCTCTCTCTGACTTGACGCCTGACTGCTGATACGTTCTTCTCACTGATTGATGATTCCTAAAGTGAGCACAGTCTCCTTGCTCTGCTTCTGGGATGAGAGTGCCTCCCCTCTCAGCCTTTGCACTCACTCACTCACTCACTCACTCACTCACTCACTCACTCACTCACTCACTCACTCACTCATTCTTCTATCTAAATTTTCCTCTTCTGTTTCTTTCGTGTCTCCAGGACTCTGAACAGCCATCAACAGGTGTCTTTATTGACAACTGGTCCTTTCTTCCCTATCAATTTACTTTTCCTCTCTATTGTTCATCAATGACTTAAGATTCTGTGAGTCATAAAATCAAAGTGTTAGGAAGGCAAGGGTACAGTTCTTCATGGCTCTATTGTCTATACTTAGATAAATATCTGGAACATGGTAGGACTTAAGAAATATTTGTAGCAAATGAAGCTTAGAAGTATTCATTAAACTAATACCTAAAAAAAGAGACACAAAAAAAAAGGGAACAGATGATTGTAGTATAATAGCAAGTGCCGTGGTAGAGCTTTTCATGGGATGTCAAATCAATCAAAACAAATAAGATAAATCAAAGCACCGATCTAAGGACTGCCAGAAAGTATTTTAAGAAGGGAGTTCTAGGAACTTGAAAACCCAAATATGAAGCCAACAAGAGGTAGAAACATCTCAGAAGCTCTAGGATATCGAGATTCAGAAGAGCATCTAGAGCCTTCCACCCATGCAGCAGAAGCCAGGGGACTTGACCAGAGCTGTGCAGATAAGGTAGACAGAGGGCACAGCATGATAAGGGGATGCTTAGCCTTCTTAATTGGCATTTCATTCATAATAGTGATGTTTTAAACTACTGGGCTCCATCAGCGTGCAGGGCTCAAAGACTTTAAGGCAGCCAGTTAATGATCTGTTCTCTAGGGGAAAGGGGCTGTTAAAAAAAAAAAAAAAAAAAAAAAAAAAAAAAAAAAAAAAACCTCCAACCTCCGCAACCTCCAAGACTGATTCACTTTGAAGGTTCAAGTCTTAAAATGAAAATTTCCTTACATACCATGAGCTTGAAAGACTTAATTCTGAAAAACAGCAACTGCCATTTTAGTTCATTTGTCACTCCCTCACCAAATTGTCCCCTGGGTTGACTCTCTGAGCACTTACCAGTATATATAAAAAATGTATCAAGCAACCAGTATTTGGGAGTGAAAGTTAGTAGTTAGTTTCCTTAATTTTACTTTCTAGTTGGCAGCCACTCACTCTAAAGACGTTTGGGGACTCCACTCCGGAGATGATGCGTCCCTGTTAAACATCTGGACATCATGCTGTCTTTAACACCGAGGACTTACTGAGCTCAGGGGCATTGTTCCCAGCATTAGTTTAGGAATATGTGACACCTAAAATCTAGATACAGGAGAAAATGAACATCTTTAGCACTTGATATTCTGTAGCATGTATCACCTGCCATTTCCAAACACATCAGTCTATAACTCTACAAATACACATGATGTTAGCCTCATTTTCCAGCCCCCCCCCCACACACACACGCACAAAATACCCTGAGATTCAGAGTCAATGAATCTGCCAATATCATAATATTCTTTCAAGGCATCTGTGGCAGAGTGAATGTAATTGGCCCCCATAAGCTCATAGGGAGTGGCACTATTGGGAGGTGTGGCCTTGTTGAAGGAAGTGTGTCACTGTGGAGGCAGGCTTTGAGGTCTCTTTTGCTTTCATTCAGTGACACAGCTACTTCCTGTTGCCTTCTGATCAAGATGTAGCCAGCACCATGTCTACCTGCATGCTGCCATGCTCCCCACCATGATAATAATGGACTGAATCTCTGAAACTGCAAGCAAGCCAACCTAGTTAAATGTTTTCCTTATAAGAGTTGTCATGGTCATGGTGTCTCTTCACAGCAATAAAAATCCTAAGACAGAAGTTAATACCAGGGACTTGGGGATTGCTGTGATAGGACTGAGCATGCCTTTGTTTGAAGGCATATGGACCTTGGGACGGAAGGATTTCCTAGTAAACAATACTCCCGGTCATGCTGTAGCATCTTGAGCCAGCTGAAGAACTCCACTCTCGATACATCATCCCCAGGTAAAGAGGTTAAGCTGGACTATGTTGGCATTGCCCTGGATTTCAATCCTAATAGTCTACAGTACCTATGCTAAAAAAGAATTTTTTCCAGAGATTCAGTCTACACGTCCTTATTCTGGGAAGGCAAAATGTTCCAAAGTCCAAAACTTTTTGAGAGCCAACAGAATTCTATGTCATAAAATATCACATCACCCATAAAAGTATTAAAACCATTACATAAGCCATGTGTTTAATAAACATAAATATATTTTCTGTTTAGTCTAGCACCTCATCCCCAAGAAACTGTTCGTGCGTGTGTATACATATCACAAAATCCAAAATGTTCCAGTCCAAAGCTCTTTCCTTTCCAAGCATTCATTCAGACAAGGAGTACTGCATCTGTATTACCTGTCACCTTTTTCTGTTATCCACTTAAATCCCTTTCCAGCCATGTTAGTATGGTGTGATAAAAAAAACTGCCGGCTGGGGATGCTTCAAGAGGGAAAATAGTTTATAACCATTTCTAACCGGATAAGGGGCAAAGGGAGAGGGGGCAGCCCGAGACTGTTATTAATTATGACAACAACAATGAAAACTGTAGCTCCTTTTTCTTCTTTTCCATCCTTACCACTTTGAGCATTGATCTTTATCTGAAATGACAAACATTTTCTATGACAATTTGCTTCCACCCAGAACATCTGGTATCTGGCCAGCAACTGTAAACCGATGCTCCTGCTCTAGTGTCTGACTTGGGAAAGGGCAGGGAGGGGGTTGCAGCAGAGGCACCATAGCCACAGGAACAGCCGCTGCTGAGACATTTAAAATGCACACTCCCCTAATAGGAAACAGAGCAGACTGTGATAGAGAAGGGAATGGGAGGAGAGGCAGGCAGGCAGGCAGGCAGGCGAGAGGCCATGTGAATGAGGGTGGAGGTGGGGAGGGAGAAGGGGAGCCTGGAAGGATGGAACTGGAGTGGGGTTGCCTGATAAGATAGCAACAGAAAGCCATGTGATAAAAGTCTGAACTGAATGTAGGAGTGCAGGGCCACCTGACAAGGACAGGAAAGGGTGGCAGGCACTGGAGTGGCAGAGAGCTCCTACAGGATGGGTTCAGAGATGACAGGAGGGTGGGTAAGAGCACCCTTTCCCTGCCAGCTTCCTGATGAAGACTAACAATGTCCCCTTCTAGGATCCCCAAGGCATTGAGCCCACCAAGCAAGGGGCTTATTGTCTCCGATGTATTTAACCTCACAGGTGGACAGAATTCCCAGACAGAATTTCACAGGAAAAACTGCTGTTTATATGAAGGTTCTGTCATGGAAATCAGAAAGAATTCCAGCCGCCATCTCTTTCCCACAGGACTATAAGCAAGTAATAGAAAATTTGGGGTATATTCATGGAGTCATCCAGAAAGATCTTCTAGAAACCAATCACATTCTGAGCTTTGGAAAGACAGGTATCAAGGCCATGTGGGAAACAAGGCACAGGCCCTGAGCTTAAGGAATGATGAGCAGTTTCAACACAACTAAAATTCACTTCTACCCTTTGGCTATTCATCTCTGCAAGGTTTCCTAGGTATCAAAACAATCTCCACAAGTGTCACTTATGTAAAAGGAACTTTCTGTCTTCAACAAGCAGTAGGCATCTGACTTGGATGGCCTTTAGTAATGCTCCCACTGTTACTGGAAACAATGTATCTAAAAGGAATGCCTTTTAAGACATTCTTAATGTGACAAAAGACATTTCTTTGTTTAGTGCTAGATTCGTGTAAAAACCCAAAAGCAATGATGAAGGAGAACCAGCTTTGTAGGAGAGATCTGGGGACCACCAACTCCCAGATTCACTCAAATTCAAAAAGTATTCAAGGCAGAGATTGGGAACCCTGAGCCCTGGGTGCCAGATGGTTGACTCACTGACAAGCTCAGGAACACCATGCCCTAGGGGCTGGGCAGCTGCCATGCACTTCCCCATCCCTGGGAGAGTGCCAGCGGGCCGTCAGCACCCTCACCCAGCACACTTTTGCTATGAAGGTGGGCACTGAGAATCTGTTGGTGTCTCAAGAGATTAATCTCATCTCAAGCCTATAGTCATTTTCACACTTCTAGCCTCCTTCCAATTGCCTCTAAAGGTAGAAAGGGTTTTGTTTTGTTTGGTTGGTTTGGGTTTTGTGGATTTCCTGGTGTGCGTGCACGCACGCGTGTGTGTGTGTGTGTGTGTGTGTGTGTGTGTGTATGTGTGTGTGTGTGTGTGTGTTAAGATAGATAGATAGATAGGTAGATAGATAGATAGATAGATAGATAGATAGATAGATAGATAGATAGATAGATAGATAGATAGACAGGATAGAAAAAATAAAAATTACTATCTCACCCTTTTATGAGTATATAATGCCGTGGTATTAAATACATTCACACTATTTTGTAACCCTCACCACCAAAAGTTTTTCACTTTAAATTCTACATCTATTAAAAAGCAATCCTCCCTACCACGGCCCCAGCACCCACTAACCCCCACTCGACTTCCTGGAGGTATGTCTGATGTGCTCAGTGTCTCATGTAAGTTTAATCATAAGTATTTGTCTGTCTCTTGCTTTTTGGCTCATGAAGCATCATGCTGTAGCACTTGTCAAGAGTCCCACTCTCCTTGAAGATCAGTAACAGCTCATCCACAGGTACAGGCCATAGGTGGACAATCTATTTATCCATTGGTGGCTATGTGGATGGTTTGTCCCTTCCGCTGTTGTGAGTACAGAGGTGAGCATGTTGTGCAGAGATCTGTCCACATCCCTACTTTTAACTCTTGTGGTTACATAAGTGGAATTGCTGGAGTCGACGGTGATTCCGTATTTGGATTTTTGAGAAACTACCACACTTTTTCCCCGCAGTGGCTACACCACTTAACACTCCCACCAGTAATGTGGAAGGACTCCAGATCCTCCAGATTTGGCCCAATGCACCATACTCCACTATTTGTCTCTCCATGTTTACGGCTAAGCTGGTGGATTTGGTGGGTATCTTACCCCCGGGCTATTTGCATTTCCCTAAAGGTCAGTGATGTTGAGCATCCTTCCTGTGCTTAAGACGGGACTTGGCCTCTTCTGCAGAATTCCCTTCATGGAGTCCCTCTTGAATTCCCTTCGAGCTGTTACTGGCACAACTTCCCTGTGTCTCTTATCACCAAGCCCCACTGACCATGAATGTAATCAGACTTTATACAGTCTGTTGCAGTGATAAGTTTGAATGCCATGATAACATACAGACTAGAAAGAATGGGAGAGTGGCTCCATGCCTGGGAAAACAAATCTGTTGAAGGGTGGATGTTTTCAAAGAAGATTCATTTACTTTATTAAATCATCAAATAAACTTTTATTGTATGTTTGCATGTGACAGGCAACTGTCAGCTAATGGGAGTTAGGTAATGACAGCATTATCCCTTGGCCTTTAAGGTAGTGGTTCTCAACCTTGCTAATGCTGTGTGCCTTTAATACAGATCCTTAAGTTGTGGTGACCCCCAACCATAAAAGTATTTTGTTGCTACTTCATAACTGTAATTTTGCTAGTGTTGTGAATCATAATGTAAATATCTGATATTCAAGATATCTGATATGGGACTCCCAAGGGGGTCATGACCCACACGTTGAGAATCACTGCTTTGGGGGCTTATTTCACATGGAATGGGATATTTCTATTCATCCAGAAGAGCAAAGACAAGGCTTTCTTGTGGCTGGATACCTCGTTCTCTTCTTATTTTAATTAGAACATCATAATCCACAGAAACAGTACTGTCTCAGGGCAGTGTAAGCAATGATTAGAACATTAAGGGGCTTGATTTGCTCTTAGACATAGGCCTGTGATCCCAGAACAGGAGAGTGTAGGCAAAAGTACAGACAGTCTGTGGCTAGCTTGGATTATATAGGGAAACTCTGTGTCAATTTTTTTTAATTATATAACTAAGTTTTTCAAAAGAGAATTGATTGCATAGACAGATATCCTTAGTGTCCCAAAACGTTACCTGTGTGACTCTGAGGAAGTTCCTTAAACTCCTGGCCTTTGTCTTTTTCACACCATGCTGGATCTCTTTGGGAATATAACAATCATCTGATCTATAGGCACAGTGTTTACAAACATGATTTCAGCAAAATAAAGGTTTCTCTCTTGTGCATTGACCTAAAGACTAATATGGCTTTGACGATTACAAAATTGTTTTCTCCCAAGGATCCTGTGCACCAGATCATACAAGACCACTGTAATAAATAGAAGGCCTGAGAACAGGAATTCCATGCTTTCTAACATTAGAAGTATGTTCTCCCAGGGAAGCCCGCATACAGGCTTGGACCACAGGTTTCCAAGCACATGTGCTTCATCCATCTTAGCATCTTTGCAACTTTGCTTTGGGAATTGCTACAGGAAACACCCTCCCCTTGGGCAAGTCTACTGCTACAACCACAGACCAAGAGTTGAGAGCCGAGAGGAAAATACTCATCAGTTTCAGCTCTCGGCTGCCCAAACCTTACTCTTGCTTATAAAAACATGCAGTTCAGGAATTCATTTCCTTGGGTTGCGTCTCTTCCTTTGCTAGTGTTCTAAGCTCTACCCAAAAAAGACATGAGGAAAAAAGTTTGGGATCATCACTCTTAGATTCAACCAGTTTGTTTTGTCTTGTTTTGTTTTGTTTTTGTTTGTTTGTTTGTTTGTTTGTTTTCTGGCATGTATTCAGAAAACAACCTCAAGTTCTATGAAAAGGAATCAACTCCTTTAAGAATGTTATCATTGCATAAGGTCACCTTGACTAGCTACACTCCATTAGCATCATCACTGAAATTTTAAAAAGAGTACTCCCCTGTCTCCCCAGTGACTTGAGTTCATTCAAATAGAAGAGGAGACATTACATCCTTGCTTGTGAGGCAGCAATATCCCTGCGCTCCAGCGCTCTCAGGCTGGTCCAGGGCTCAAGACCCTAGAGTGGAAGGTGTGAGGTTCAGTGTGATCCCACCTACCCCAGGGCAACACATGGGGAAGGAAAGGAAGTGCACAGATACGTATGCTTCCGTTTAAGCCCTGTGTGCAGCACCGACTTTTATCTTATTTTGCCTTTAAGCTAAACTGCATGGGTCACATTTAGAGCATATGTTGCTATCACTCGCCTCTTTTTAGCTCAAGAAAAGTGAGTGAATACGGGTATTGTCTTCCTATCTGCCTCCATTCGAGTGCTTTCATGTTTACAAATTTCACAAAGCAGTAGATTCTCTTTCTGTTATAAAACATGGCTAGTAAGAGGCTTCAGCCACTGTCACACCGTTCATCCATGGTATTAGCGATCCAGGTTAGGGAGGATATTTTGAAAGTGGCGGAGTGCTGTTTTACAAGTGAAAAATTCTTTTTCACTTTCCTTGATGTAAAAGATGAAAGCATCGCCCCCTTGGATGCCCATATGCCTCTCACCAAAAGCCTCCTAATCGGTGCTGTGTATTTCAGTTCCTGCTCTTTTGGTAGAATGAGCTTTCCCTTTACTGATCTTCCCCTGTAAACTCTGGCCAAGGACTCCAGTCCCGAGAGTGCCAGGGAAGAAGTTTCATTAGGAAAGAAGCCCTCTTTCTTATTTTGACTTTAGATAGGCACCAGGTGGTACACATCACAAAGGTTAGGAGAGTTCCCTGGGTGTAAGACACGAAATGGGTTTAAATAACACTGTATTAGTCATGAGGCAGAAATGGAGTGATGTTGACATGACTTGAAAGTAGCAGTGTTGAGTAAATGAATGTGTGAGAAGTGCTTGCTGCGTTAAATGGGCTCTACAGTTGTGTGCACACTTGTACAATCCTGTTTATTGATGCCTGAAACAATTTGCAAAATAGAAACAAATCTACAAAGAGAAGAAATATGTTTGGAATTATTTGTTTACATGACAATTAAAAAAAAACAACACAGGAATCCAACTGCCACATTTCATGCACTAAATATACCATATGTGGTAGACTCCCCTCAGAAAATCAAACAGCAACCTTTACCATCACACGCAGAACAATGGGGAACAATCCTCTGCCTTGCATCTTCCACTGTGTAGCCAAACAGAATTCCAAGGCGCCCCTGCTATTGCTCTCTGCGATGGGGCTAAGCAGCTGAAGAAAGAACTGATTTCTCCTAACGCAGTTTGAGTAAGACAGATACATAGTTGCACAATTTCCTGGAAATAAATCTGTGTCCTTTTAAGGGAAGAAATGCTTGAGTTTACAGTAGGCTAAGCACCGCACTTAACTACTTTACAAATCCTAATCCATTGAGACTTCTTTATACTCACTCCCTCAGTTCTTCTGATCCTTCCCAGTTGGCAGATGAGGCCTGTGAAGTACAGAGAGCTTCAGGAGCTTGCACAATCACACGGCCTGTATGTAAGAAGGGATCTACACACACACACACACACACACACACACACACACACACACACACACACACACACACACACACACCACCTTCCAGCACAGAATCCACATATAAAGGACTTCTGTTTCCCTGAGAAGCTTCTGGGTTCTTGATATAATTTGTCATCCCAACACCAGCATCTTATTTTTAGACTCAGAAGCTAACTCAGCCTGCTTCCATTCCTGCCAGCTGCCCCAGACTCGGGGGAAGCTCTCTCTCTCTCTCAGACTCATTTCTCTGGACCTGCGCCTCTGAGGAGGAACACTTGTTGCTACGACTCAGTTCAGAAGGACAAGGAGCCTGGGCTCTGCCAGCTGCAGTCTCAGACTGGATCACTTCTCCAGATTCGAGGTTAATCAACTGCAAATTCCATTAGTTTCATACAGAGTGAAAATAAAGAACAGACGGCTGTACATGGCGGCCTGGAGTCAGGTGTGGTCCTCCAGGCTGCCCATCAGGTATCTGTTCTTTCTCTACTTCCAAAAACTGTTCCTTTGATATGGACACAGATAAAAAGATTGTTCCAGAAATGCCTCTGCTCTGGAAGAAGTGGGTAGAGTCCACCTACACATACACCACATTTTATTTTTCTAGAAAGAAGTAAAGATACAGGATCCTAAAGTCAGGTTCTTTTCACCCCATCCACTGCAGGAGTGTTTCCTAGGTGCCCCGTGGTATGCAGCTGGTTAGGTATGAAATGCAGACATCCTATTCCTTGTCCACTGGTTCAGAAAGGCTACTGTGACTCTGAGGTGGTCCTCGCTTGAGCCTTTGGGGTTCTTTTCACACTCCCTGATACAGAATGGCTTTAAAACACAAAATAAAATCTGTTTTCCAAAGACCACTTGTGTTGTTGAAAGAACAAAAGTAAACTTTTGAGGACATATTCAAACACTCGCTTTTAATTTCTCATTCATCCCAGTTGAGCAAACAAAAGCCTCGCTGGTGGGATGAAGGATGTCTTACAGAGCAGTGCTGAGCGTGCTGGCAATGCCTCTCAGCGCGTTCTGCTGGTCCTCTGATGGGAGGCTGCCCTATCAGGTGAGAGCCCACTGTCCATTGACTTTCTAAATGCCATCTGGTCATTATCTAAGCCCCTTTCACTTTCCCTGAATCCCTGCCCCACACCAGTTGGCAGTGAGGCTGCTGTTTTGCTTACCTAATTTTCCCTGGTTTAATTACTTACCTATTCCTACCTCCAGATTCGGGTACAGAGGGATGTTACTTTTTGAAGAAAAAAAAAATGGGAGAAAAACACAATGACCCAATTGCTGGGAACTTATAAGCTGACTGACTCCACCACAAACAGTCCCTTTCTAGTCCCAGTTTGTGGAGGAATGAAAGATGCAATTGTCTGGAAGGGAGGACTATGGGATCCATGCTGACTTGGGGGTCAAGGGTCACGGCATGCAAAGGTCCCTTTCTCTCTGGCACGGCTCCCTCTGTATAGCATAGTCTGGCAGATATCTCCTTGCACTTCGGCTACCTGCCAATGCAGCTGGTACTGTGTCTGGTGCCGACCACCAAGCGTCACTCGGCGACCAGCAGCTCTACATGGGGCCGCTTTTCTCAGATGACAAAGAAAGATGGCCTATACATTCTGCCATCGGCGCCCATTCAAAGGGGGCTCTTAAATTGCATTGCTACAAGTTATTGTTAATTATGTAGTAGTCACTGGAGCTGGGGGTAGCTTTCTGAGGAGCAGAG
Organism: Peromyscus maniculatus bairdii; assembly: GCF_049852395.1. Lineage (NCBI taxonomy): Eukaryota > Metazoa > Chordata > Mammalia > Rodentia > Cricetidae > Peromyscus > Peromyscus maniculatus. Next base: position 118,117,388 of record NC_134853.1, read on the forward strand.
GGTGGAGGCTATATGGTAGGATGGGAGTGTGAGGGAGGAGGTAGTTGTTGTGGAAAGGGACTGCATGGAACAGGGACTCGTGGTGGAGAGAGGGAAGGAAAAAAACACCTGGTCTGCCATGGAAAGCCAAGTGGCATAAATAGGGTGAGCCCTTGGTTCTGGAGATGGGCTCTGAAGGCTGGTAATGTGACTGATGAAGGAGGAATCAGTGTGCTGAAAGAATCTCTAATATATGCGGCTTGGAAATTGTCCTGCCCACCCTCCATTCAAAAGGCAGCTTCAGAGATTTCCAGCATTTTCATTTTTTAAGAATAACTTTAAGCAATTTATCACTTGGCTGTAATGCATTCGCTCTGGGCTGAAGTCAGTAAGTCCTGCAGTGTGGAGATAAGGCCTGTTGGAAGGTTGGGGAAAGAAGACCAGAGGTTGTCCATTGTCAAATAGCCAGAAAATTAAAATTAAGGCGATGCGTTTACCCCATTTGGCCAGCTGGGGTAGAACTATATCACTCGATGGGTGTTATTTCTGTGTTTCAAGGGTGGATTCTTTGAGATGGTTTTATTGCAAGAGTCCAGTTCTTTTTACTGTTTAGAAAGGAAATTGTTGCGTCCCTGTGCCCCTAAACAAGGAGAAACCTCTGCCTATTTCTGCTGGATTCCTTTGTGTTGTTTGAAATCGGTATTTGTCTTATTGTTGTTTGTTCTACACACACACACACACACACACACACACACACACACACACACACTCACATACTCACACAATACACACACATACTCACACAATACACACAGACACACACACACACACTCACATACTCACACAATACACACAGACACACACACACACACACACACACACACACACACACACACACACACACACACTGTGTCTCTCTGAGTGAGAGAGGTTTCCAGCTCCACCAATTCCTCCACTTGTCCCTTAACAAAGAAAAAAAAAAAAAAAAACCTAAGAATTCCAGAGAGGGCCCTTCATGAGCTTTATGAATCTTCTTTGGCTTATTTTGAGATTTTGGCCATTGAAAGAAGATGACGCTGTTCTCAAAGCGTCTGGCAACTTTTTCCTGCTATCCACTGAACTCTAGCAGAGAGAGGATCCCAGTACGATGTCATTTCACTGCAAAACACAGCCGCACTACTTTTTGCTCCTCCCAGTCCCACCCCTGTGTTCCTCCAGGCTGTTACCCAGTTCTCCGCATGCCCCAACCCCTCCTGCCAATCCCCCTCAGATTAAAAGAAAATCCGAAGAGGCTAGGGCACAAAGGGGGCAAATGGAAATCTACAGTCTTTAGTTTCTATCTTTCCTTCTTGGGGCTAATTTTCCGTTTCTTGGTTGTTCTGATCTCAGCTATTTGCAATAGTTATATATAATTTAACATTATACAAAAGTATTGTCATATCAAACATAGTGAAATGGATTCCAAAAACACCATCTGGTATTTGGGAATGCACTGTGAGTTGGGAACGTGAGAAGAGATATTCTTTGCCACTTTGCTTGGGCCCCAGCCATTAGCAGTGTAATTGCCAAGAAAAGGTGACAGGCTCCCAGCTTAAAACAAGTGGGTTCCTCCCCCTTCGCCTATTAACTCTTCTGCGTCCTACACCATGTTAAAAGGGACTCTGAGGATCAAGCAATTTAGGGAAGGAAGAAAGAGAGAGGGAGGGAAGGAAGGAGGGAGGGAGGGAGAGAAAGAGGTGGGGGAACATGCAGAGATGAATTAAGAGACAGAGGAAAGGGAGGTCTGGGGACTGGAGTATTTGTGCTTTCAAATTATCTGGGTTTTCGGTAGATTTGCATGTTGAGCGTTTTAGTCCAAAGCCCGTTTCAAAATCCTCATTAGTTTCCTCTAATCCACCTAAAATTATGGAGGCCTAGATTGTGAAGGTCATCTGTGATGAAGGCCTATATTACGAAGGTCATCTGTGATAGTCAAACCTATCACAGGGTTAGTATCTACTTCTCTGTAGGAAAAAAGAGAATTCGTAACATCAAATTCTCTCCTGGAAACACTGTTTGGAGGAGGGCCACACAAAGGAAACAAAGGAAAGAGGACTCTCCACATTTACAAACCTGTCCCTGGCTTGTCCAGGCTGAGCTAAGAGGAGTCAGGAGCAAATAAGAAATAAAAATAAGTTAAAAAACCCAGTGCCAAGGCAATTGTGTCGTACTACCGGGCAGAAATCAGGGAGGACTTTTTAGCACGAGATAAAAATAAAGAAACAGCAAGAAGGGAAAAAAAAAAAAAAAAAAAAAAAAAGCAAGCACAGGCTCTCCTCTCATAGCTCCGCTCAGCCTGGCGTTCACATCCAGGGTCCAGGTCTGCTTCAGGCGACAAAAGGAGTTCACAGTCATTTTTTTTTTCCCACTCGGGTGTCAGAAGTTAGGATGTGCGACCCAGACCTGCCATTCCATTACACGGAGTCAAATGATATCGAGTGGGTGGATGAGCGCTTGCCAAGGCAGAACAGTGAAAGCTAACTCTCTCCGCCGAGCTCCTGTTTTTAAATATTTATATCTCTGGCAGACTTTTTTGGGGTAGAGGAAACTGAAGGCTCTTTTGCTATCTGTCATTTCACCCAGGCAGGGGAGAGAGTCGCACAACTTGATTTTCCTAGAGTTTGGCACCGGGAACAGGCGATGGCGCGTCTTTGGGGTGGTGAATTTTGCTTTGTGGAAAAAATGGCCCGGACCAAGGATTTTTACAGGAGGCAGCAGCCGCTTTCCATGCCGGCTTGGGGAGGGGCCAAGTTCCCATTAGCACTGCTGTTACAGCTCTGGCTTGCCTTGCAGTAGGCTGATACTGGCAGTGGTCATGGCCTGTTAGAAAACCTCCCGGGGAAACACTGGTAGCCTGGGGTGCAGAGACGTATTCAGCACCAGGGACTGGACATTGGGCTCACCCCTCTGGCCACCAGCACAAATTCTTTTTGTAGTCATCAGTTTGCTTCTGGCCACCCCTAGTCTGGATGGTCTGACTTCCTCCTCTGCTCCTCCCTCTTCTACCTCTGCTCCCTATCCTGGGGCTTGAAATACAACACTGGCCTTCTGGCAGCGAAGCAACGTCAGCATACACACACACACACACACACACACACACAGAGCAATGGTTCAAGAGGGTAAATATGGAAGTGAAAAGACCTGCCTCTTAACGGTGGCTCTGCCTACTCCTACCTATGGAACCACTGTTAACTACAAGGCCTCTGCCATAGCACAGAAGATGGGCTCATTTCTCAAAAGGACATTGTGGGGTCTAAGACAGCTCATAAGTTATAAGGGATCTGAGACTATTTGTCACCTCATGAGCACTCATTTTATATGTTAGCTGGTGTCTTTTATAACAAAATACATGAGAAAATAACTCAAGGGAAGAAAGACTGATTTGGGTTCGATTCATCCTGAGCCATAGCAGGGCAGAAACATCACAGGATGCTGGCAGCATGCATGGAGGAAAAAGCTGCTCATTTCACTGTGGCAGGAAGCCGAAAAAGAGAGGAAGGGGGCAGGGACAAGATATCCTTCAAAGGCGTATCCTTAGCAACCTACATCTTCCTACTAAACCCCAACTCCTAATAGCCTCTTGAGCTAGAAACCTGCTCACGGGTTAATCCATTGCTGAACTTTGTACCTTCATGATCCATTCACCTCTCAGTTCAGTTACCACTAGCTGGAGACACAACCCTTTTTCGGGACATTATTTCATATCTAAACCATAACAATATGCTATGGTTTTTGCCATCATCAACACTGGCAAATGGTTATATCTTCAAACCTTTTCAATACCAAGTATTTTCTTGAATACTAAAGATGTGGAGAGGAGTAACACAGAACCTCCCTTCTGGGGGTTCTCCATTGGGAGAATCTGGTTAAGCAACCACAAGACAACTACATATAACTCAATTCAACTCAAATTCCTTTTAATTTTTATTTTATTTTATTTTATTTATTTTTGGACCGATGTTTTGGAACTGGGTTTCTTCTCTCTGTAACAGTCCTGGCTGTCCTAGAACTCAATCTATAGACCAGGCTGGTCTCAAACTCACAGAGATCTGCCTGCCTCTGCCTCCCAAGTGCTTGGGGATTAAAGACACGTGCCACTATGCCCAGTTAATTTTTTATTTTCTAAGGTTTTTTTTTTCCCTATCATTTATCAGTAAACCCACAACCATAATGATAATGACTATTAAATCGGCCTTCGGACGAGCCAGGCCTCTAACAAGACCTTTACACATCTTGCCTAATGTGGGTGTTGGGTCATAGAACAAAAGCTAGTGAATGAATACCAAGTACCTTGCACAGGAACTTAAGATCCCTAATATGTCTGAGCCAATGAAAAACAGAAAATTCCTGCTTTTGTTTCCTTTGGACAAGTGAATCTGCTCTTATCTTGAAAAGGATGAGCATGTGAGTTGTTTAGGTCAGAGGTAGGAGCCATTGAGGACATAAACATTGTTCTTTGGCCTAACACTTTCCCATCATTTACTATATACTCTGAAGCTCTAATAGACAAAAATAATTAAACACAAAATCTTCCTTCAAGGAAAATTAAATCATGCAGGAGTTTTAGGTTTTAGCTTGCTGAATGATTTTTTTTTTTTTTTTTTTTTTTTTTTTTTGCCTAGTATGTGCAAGGGCCTAGGTTCAATCTCCAGCACGGAAAGGATAAAAAGGAATAAAGCATGTTTATAACTAAACCATGATGCGCAGGCAAGAGTAAGGAACATCAAGGAGCTGGCATTTCTAAACTCCATTCCTTCCAGCAAGGATTCAATGGGAAGAGACCCTCAGGAGTATGACACACACTTTATGATGAGTGTGCAGGAGGAAACCTCTTAAGTAGGAAGGGTTGTGGGTGTGCTGGTATGAGTTATTAGTTATATCTCTTAAAACAGACCCACGAAAAGTTAGTCTGTCCATGAACTTGGATCTTGGAAGGACTGGGTGACGGGGGTGGATGTCAAAGACAGTGGTGCCTTGCCAAATTTTATAAACAAAATCGTTGCTTAATAAATATTCCTCAATAATAACACCATATGATGTTACTTAATGAATATTACTGATGGGGAAGCCATGTGCTGAGCTGATGGGGAAAAAAATCAACCAATTCAATTTTTCTATTGGCTCCCAACAAAACACTTATCAAGCAAAAATTCTGCACCAGTTTAAGAACTGAAAATACAAAAATGAGCAAGCCATCATCTGTTCTGTCAATCTAAAAAACAAGAAAACAGATAAATTCTCCAAAGAATCATGGTATTTCTTTGGAAAAGGCAAAGCCGCACTGTAACAGGGGTGACAGAACTTTATGCTTTGAGGTTGCAGTGATTGGAAGCCATGGGTATATCAGCATTGGAAGAAAAGGGAAGTTTTTAAAGGCAAAACAAGGAGAACTCTGGCAGATAGTGTGAAATAGTTGCCATCGGCAATTGATTAACCAAAGTCTGAGGTTGAATAGAAAGTTCCTGGGTAGCTGTCCCTGTCAAAGTGGTCTTTATATAAGGTTGTGGACACTCTGCAAGGTTGTGATTCTGGAAGAATCTTTTATCATTACCGTAAGGCATACATACAAAAAAGCATGCCTTTCACCCACTTTATCTACTTCTTTTATTTAAGACTGACACAAGCGATTCCCTTTCAAATGGCAGTTTTCATTCTTTTCACTGTTGAGAAGTACATGGTCCAGGAACAGATGCAAGTATGTGAAGTAATAATTCAAAATACATCAAAATCGTGTAGCAGGGTGCTACTACCAGTCCATGGGGGCCCAGAGAGAAACCGCATAATGAGCATGGAGAGAAAGCAGAAAACGGACAGTTCAAGTTCAAGACTGGAAGCACACTTGTCCTTGAATGATGCTTTGTGATCTCCAAATGAGCAATGGGCAATGTCACCTGTCGTTTTCCTCCTCTTTGTCATAGCCACCACACTGAGGTAAAGCCAGCCCAAAGGGAGGCGTGGACTGTATTTGTTAGTGCTGGAAGAACTCTTTAAGTAGCATGTTGTCAACTTGTTTTTGGCTATCATGGAATGAATGTACATATTTTAGTTTTACTGATTAAAAATAAATGTTAGTTGATCTCTTAGAACTAATAATACTTTCTCATGCTCAAAGATGAACAGAAATGAATTTATTCTGAATAACTGCAGCATTTCATGTTGGGTTACAGATGATATTCCTTTGTGTTGTTTTATTTCAATATTTTTTTAATTCCCAGCCTCCCACAAATTTTGACTGCCTTGGTAAGGAGTGAAGGTGGTAGTCTCTGTGGACTTTTTCTTTGATTTTCGTTAACGGCCTGAATTACGATCTCAAGATACTCTTCATTTACTACATACAGTCCAGAACTCTGAAAATGGGAGAGTAAGATATTTCAATTTCACTGGTGAACCCATGACAAATTGTTAGGCCAGCTCTCTGTGCTTCTTGATGACAGACAGACAATCATAAGCTGACATATAAGTAGCTCAAAACTTAGACAAAGCTGTTTATAGTAAGGATTCATGTCCTTAAGTTCAGCCTGTCATAAGTTCACAAGGGCCTCGACTGGCCTATGCAGCATGACAGGCTAGGGAGCAACCAATGGGATATTTGCTTGATTATCTCCGTGGGACCTACAGGTCACTTGCACAACTTCAGCTCCAAGATCTGACTTCTACAAAGACCATTTTGTAGAGCTGCCATCTTCTCAGCTAGTGGCCTGTTAAAGAAATGTAAAACATGGGTACAGATATAACTTATTTCTTTATCATTGAAAAAATGCATGGACTGTGGGATTGTTGGTCCTTTGTGGCTTATTGGTGTTTTCATACATTAAAAATTTGATGAAAATTATGGTTTAATAAATTTTTAGTCCTACCCAAGCTTTGATAGCCCTGCCATATGTGGTAAAACAAAAAGAAACAATAAAAAAGACTACTTTTAAGTCTTTGTTAACAGTCTAAAGTTAAAGCCAGGCCATGTGTATACAACTTCTTCAGACTTTTCTGAGTGTACATGGACATTTTCAGTTGCTAAATATAGAAAACACGAGTCAAATAGGCTTACTAAACACTACAGAATACTGGATTGGAGCTCTTCCCAGCTTTGCCACCTTCTACTTGCTATCAAACCTACTCTCCATCTCTTATAGAGGCCAAGATCTTAGAACAGAAGACAGGGAAGTTGCTCCAGTATCAGTCATATGAATATGTCAAAATTAAGTGAGCCAGCAGGAACCTGGAGGTATTGACATCAGAGATTGGGAGCAATTCAAAGACTAGACATTGGTGCCCAATGTTGTTGATAAAAGCAACAAAATAAGAAAGCATATTCCTCCCAAATGGCTTCTGGGAGTTTCTGGTCCACAATGTCATTGAGCAGGAACTGCTGCTAATATGTAACTAATTTTACTGTACTGAGATTGCTCCCAATGGTTCCTCCAAGAACCTCAAGGCCAACATAAAAAGAGCAGCCCAGGTGGCTGCTGGAGCCATTTGTCCTAATGCCAGGCTTTACAGCAAAAAAGTAAATACATTTCCTTTGTGTTTAAATAAAACAATGAAAACTGTGCCTAAGAGCAACAGACTTATCTTTAGTCAAGGCTGATCCAGAAATCATAGTAATCTAGGCTCTCCATGCTGCCTTCCTTGGATTCCTCCTGAGTAGCTTCATTATTCCTCTCTGAGAAACATTTCATCTTTCCCAGCTGATTCATCAAAGATTCATTCCATTTGGATTTGTCCAGATGTTATGGTCTATTCTTAAAACAAAACTGTGGCCAGAAGATGGAAGATACTGCTTGATATATCTCAGCCATTTGTCCCACAGCTAGAGCGGGACCTGGAAGCAATGGGGCTCTAAGTTAGCTCTGGGTCATTCGGATGAGTGACAGGTGAGAATAAAGGTTGCAGATGTAGCCACAAACATCACAAACCTCCACTGGCTTGCAGAACACTGTTGTCACTATAAAAGAAGATCTTCAGATGCAATCTGGGAAAGATGCTGCATACTGCAAGGATGCACTGTGGCTTCTGCAAGGATGAAGAAAGGTTGTTCCAGCTCTTGCAGAGTACAGGGCCATGTCTGTAAACACATCTGTGAGTTTCTCTACTTTAAATCACTTAGGAAACAGAGTTCTCCCCACCTTCAGTTTTGGGTTGGTGCCTCACCGAAAGAGTTGACCAATGGACTTCTTAAATGGGGGGAGCACAAAATAAATCAACAGAGTGCTTTCTGTAGACTAAAAAGAAAGAAGAAACTACAGTTTTGCCATTTGGACCCAAAGTTTTGGATAGGACAAAATGGTCCAGAGAGACAAAGGGAAATTTTCTAAGGAAGGCTCTGGCTCCCATCATAAACAGCTTATTAACTCCCTACTGGTCTCCAAGAAGAAATATGCCACAAAGCCATAGTTCTGTCAGGCAGTTTGAAGGGAGACAACATCTCAGTGCATCACAGGGACACAATTCCTAGGTAGATGAATTCCATCAGTGCCAGCCAGTTAGCAGGAATCGTGCTACCTTGATCTCTGAGAACTCCTGAAACCTCAACTTGTTGGTGAGATCTTTGAATTTTATCACGGGAAAGCTGAGGCTCCTTCACCTAGAACACAAGAGGCAGACACAATCATGTGAATGAATTACCCCATCCCCACATCAAATCACGAGGCATAGATTTTACTGCATTTAACAGCTAAGTTAGCAGGTGTCACGGAAAACTAGATTGATTGTGGCTTGACCCAGAAAGTTCCTTCTTTTTCTGAGTTTAGCTCTGTCCAAAGGAGACCCAAGTCCTGGAAATGCCTCCTGGCTCCCTGTGGGAAGTCAGCATGGACACTCAGCCCCAGAAAGCTGGTCCCAGCCTCCTCACCCCGTCTGTGAGGTCCAGATCCTGGGCAGATGTCTCTCACCATATGCTGGGGGTGATTTAACAAGGCCAAATGGGCAGCCTGGCCAGAGGCACTCTGGGGCGCTGGGTTCCGCCTAGCAAAGCGCACTGCTGCCGCCTGCCCGGCTGGCCCAGCCTGGCCACTCCTTCCTGGAGGAGAGACAGCAGCCGTGATTGCAGATGCCAAGCAGCGGAAGATATTTTTAAAGCTGCAGCATCTGGCTCCTTGGCAGCCTTCACCTGCTGGTGGGCTGGGTGTTTTGGAGTCGCCTCTGGGCACTTCACATGGCTTGGCATCTGATTATTGTCTAGGCCTGCCTTTGAGAGCTGAGCTGTGGCTGTGGGGCAGGAGATCCTTGACACCCACTGTTGGTTGTGACCTGGGTCTCCCCTCTCGGTGACATCAGTATGTTTCTGCATCTTTTGTATTTTTTTACTTCCCTTTTCTAAAAAAAAAAGTGATAAAAGAAAGATCATTTCCTCTCTGCCAGAGTGGTTTTGAATAGACAGAGCCAGCAGCTCGCAGCTGCCCACCAGTGCCCACCCTGGCTGTTCTCTCTGACTGGCTTAGAACAGGCTTTCTTGGCATTCAAACTTCCCTCCGGCTTCACTATTCCTCTAATGTCTCCCTGGAGAGGGAGGGGCTTACCTTTTCTTTCCTTCTTCCTTTTTTTTTTTAATCCTGTTTCTGCAAGAGATTCTGAGGCTTCCTGCATACATCCAGATACACACAGAAAGAAAGAAAGAAAGAAAGAAAGAAAGAAAGAAAGAGAGAGAGAGAGAGAGAGAGAGAGAGAGAGAGAGAGAGAGAGAGAGAGAGAGAGAGAAAGAGAAAGAAAGAAAGAAAGAGTGACACCAAACTCCCTGGCAAGTTGTATTAAGATTTTTCTTTTTCTTAGAGTGGTATGTTTTAGGGAATGCCAGCTCTCTAGCCCAGGAACTCAGGCTTGAGGATTTGGCCCAGTTTCAGAACACCAGTTTGAAGACGACTTCCCATGACTAGTTCAGACCTGGTGACAAGAAAATTATCTCTGTCAAGCCATGGGCTCCTGTGTCACTGGGCAGGGAAGGCATCAGCAGCCTTGGCAAGAGCAGAGTGTGATCTTCTCTCCAGCCAACAGGCTGGGATGTTGCTACCAGAGAATGCCAGCGACCAGAGTGATGCCTGGGGCCCAGCTGGGCTGGCCAGGGCACAGTGTTTTTAGGAAACTGGCATCACTAGGCATGGTTGTCTCCTTGCCTCACTGAGCTATACAGATACAAACCTAGCTCAACATTACTGAGTCCAGCCCTGGGTCTAGAGTAGTCATGGACAGTCAAGGGTAAGGAAAGCTGTATCTTTTTCCACAAAGCTCAAATGCAGAGATACCAATATACTGACCAAATGAGATAGCAGGAAAGAACCAACACTTAACTCTGGGCACATCCAAAGTATATGTCTTACCCTAGCTGGGTCCCATTGCAATTCTGGAAAGCAAAGACTTCTTCTCTTTCTTTCCTACTGAGATCCCACAGAGAGGTACAGTCAATTAGCAAAGACACCTAGAAAATATGTTAGAAGAAGGTTGCAGACCCAAATGTTCTTCCTCCAGAAGCCAACTGAATCATAAGACAGATGAAAACTAAACTTGATTTAACTCAACATTGAAGGCCAAATGAACTATTTTTTCTTTGTTTGTATCAGCCATATTTGGAATTATAGAGATATGAAGAGGAGTTAGGGTAAGTTGTAAATACCTTCAAAATACATAGCCCTTCGTATCATTTTCACTATGTCTAGGAGAGCCAACCTTCTGTCTAACCTCAAACTAGCTAGCTGGAAAGAGCAGCTGTAAGAGCAGAAAGCCCACTTAGGGCCAGGTATGGCAGAAGATTGAGCAGTTATGGGAAATCGCACTAAAATGGAGGCTGCTTGAATATTTAAGTCAATTCACTGTGCCTGTTGAGGACCTTCTCTATGCTGGGAATTCTTCTGATTGTTAAGGAGCAATGGGGTTCAAGATAAAGAAAAACCAGGTAAGGGGAGGGTCTCAGTTTTAAATGGGGTCATTAGGTAAGTTGACTGACAGGTTAACTATGCCATATTGGCTCCTGTTTAAGAGGCTGAGAAAGCTGAGCGATCAGACATGTGTATCTGGAGGAGAGAGGGGACAACAAGTGGTAGAGTGTGCTAAAGCATCCCTGAGTAGTCAAAAAGCATTCAGGAAGTATCTAAAACAGAGTGAATAGGGAAAGTAGTACAATCAGGGAAATCAGTGAGCCTAGAGAGAGCTGGAAGTGACCTTCCCATGGAGCCCCAGAGGATCCTTGTTAAATCTCCTGCCTCAGGAAACAGCATGGTCTCTTACATATCACCATCTCTAGGAAGGCTCCAGAGTCTCTCACATTCCACAATCTCTAGAAAGGCTCCAGGGTCTCTCACATTCCATGGTCTCTAGGAAGGCTCCAGGGTCTCTCACATTCCACAGTCTCTAGGAAGGCTCCAGGGTCTCTCACATTCTGTGTCCTTAGGAAAACCCCAGTCCCTTCAGTGTTTAAGGTTATTGTCTATATGTATGTGTGTCACAGCCCAACAAAGCCAAAAACAGGCACAACCAGCCAAATGACTCATCTGGGTCCCATCCTTCTTATCCACACAGTAACAGTTATAACTCTTGCCCATAGATAGTTGTAATGGATGACCCAAAAGCCTATGGAAATTTGGGCATAGAACAAAGCAGAATAAGGAAGAAGGCCTGTGTCCTCTTCTCAGAAATGAAGGTGTAGTCAAAGCCATGCATTCAGCAAATATTCTGGGAGCATCCTTTCTCTGAGTTGCTACAGTGACAATCACATGCTTCAAAATTTGAGACCTTATTGAAAAGAATATGAAGGACAGATATTCAAGGGTCTCTCCATGAAGGATTTAAGAATTCCTACTTTCTCTGCTGATCATCACTGGACAAAGATGAATTCCAAAGCCACTTTCTAACCAGTTTTTACTTGGTGTTTTCTTTCTTCCCAGCTTTCTTTTTTATTATTTTATTGTGATGATTCTGGTAGGTGACCCTGCACAGGCTATGGAATTCCACAGCTTGTTAAAGGAATGCAAAGTATGATGTGTCACTTGTATAACAAGTCAGGCATACAAGGTATCCTCATATAATGGTTTTTATAGTTTCCTGATCTTGACCATCAACATTTATTTACAACTCAACTGGTAGACTAAATCTCATTGTAGTGGGGCTGTGATAAGCTATTTTCCTTCTAGGGGAAAATACATTCATATTTAACTTATTTGCACCTTTGATATCAAAGATATCAAAGCGTAAGTTTTCAAAGTACATTGAAAGGAGCAAGAGTTACATTGGAATTAGTCCCCAATAAACACTTCGTGGCTAAGTAAGTTCAACAATAGCACAGGTAACTAAAAAATACAACAGAGTTTTAATTTGCAGCATATCCTAAAATCATGAAACTGGTGAGAAAGACTCCAAAAAACATTTTGAGGTGTTCTGCTTCCCCAATGCCTATAAATCTGCTTGGGAGGGGGTGGTTAACACAATTCTCTACCATCTGGATAGAAAAAATCTATGCAATCCTGTAAGTCTCCGGATGGATCTTAGTCAATGACTAAACTTAGTGACCAATATCAATCAATACTTTTGCCTTCTGTGTTGGCTGCTGTAGGCAGTTAGCCTGCCTCTATACATTGGCCATGTCTGACTCTTGCATATGTCTCTCTTCATCCATCTCCACTGTGTGCTGTGATTATTTATCCTACTTTTTGACCCTTCATGGCTAGGAGTCAAAGGGAGAAAGTAGGTTGAGAATGTATGGAGGGAAGTCCTTCTTCAGTAAGTACTTCCATTAAATAGCTGTAGAGTCTCTGAGGTGGATGTTTTAGCAGGCTTTGAGAGCTACTATGGTTGTCTTGTCTTCTGTTTGGTTGCTTTTTGTCATGTGCATTTATTAGAACTTCAGATGGTCCCTGGACTACTTCTGATCCCCCTCAGCAAGATGCACTGATGCCCACTACTGCTGAGGAGGACCTTCTCTATGGCACAACCTTCAAAGTAAAGACCCCTGAAGGAGAGAGAAAAATCTCAGATGGAATAACTAAGAGAATACAATGAGGAATTATCTACAGAGGAGTAGGTAGGGTCTGGTGAGACCCACAAGAGAAGTGAAGTAATCTGAAATGACAGAAAAGGGAATTATCGCCTCTGAGCCTGAAAGGCCAGGCAAATGAGGCTCTTAGGACATGCTTCTAAGCAGAAATGTAGCCCCCACCCCGGCAAACACACACACAATTCACCATTCTGCCAAGCCACAAGCTGGTGGGTGGCAGGCAACAGGGCCTTTCTCCTCACATCCTCTGGTCTCCCTTATGGCCTCCTATTGGCCAAATCCTACCATGGTGGGGAAGAAAGCACTGTCCAGAAGGCATATAGACCAGCCTCCTAGGAAGGAATAGAGTAAGAATGGCTGAAAAGCAGATGTAGAGGGTTGATGGGATCCCCATGATCCTGGCAGATATTCCCTTTTACATTTTTTTAATTATTTGTTTTTATGTGTATGGGTGTTTCACTTGTGTGTTTGTCTGTGGACTAAACATGTGCAGTACCCGAGGGGGCCAGAAGAGGCTGTCAAAACCCCTGGGACTGGAGTTGGAAGTGGTTACACCAGTGATTCTCAACCTTCCTAATGCTGTGACCCTTTAATATGGTTCCTCATGTTGTGGTGACCCACAACCATAAGATTACTTTGTTACTAATTCATAACTATAATTTTGCTACTCTTATGAATTGTAATGTAAATATCTGATATGCAGGATATCTGATATGCAACCCCCAAAGAGGTCTCAACCCCCAGGTTTAGAACCATTGGGTTATACCCACCATGTGGGTGCTGGCAATAAAAATCCCCATCTCTGGAAGATCAGCAAGTGTTATTACCACCCACTGAGCCACTTCACCACCACCACCACCACCACCACACACCCCACACACCCCACACACATACACACACACACACACACACACACACACACACACACACACACACACACACACACACACACACCGACAGCTTCATGGAGTAGCCCAACTACCTCCTTAGCTGCTTCATCTGCATTTTTTCTCACTCTGAGTGTTTAGGAATCTCTTCATTGCTATAGCCAGATCCTCATTCCCTTCACCTAGAATATTCTTTCACCACTTGTCTTAGTGAGGGTTTCTATTGCTGTGAAGAGGCATCATGACCATGGCAACTCTTATAAAGGAAAGCATTTAACTGAGGTGGCAGCTTACAGTTTCAAAGATTCAGTCCATTATCATCATGGTGGGACATGGCAGTGTGCAGGCAGGCATGGTGCTGGTGAGGTAGCTGAGAGTCCTATCTCTTGCAGGCAACAAGAAGTGGTGTGGTCTGAGTGTTACACAAAGTGAAGCTTGAGCAAAAGAGACCTTAAAGCCTTCCCGCACAGTGACAGACTTCCTCCAACAAGACCATGCCTGCTTCAACAAGGCCACCCTTCCTAACAGTGCCACTTTATTTGGAGGCCATTGTCTTTCAAACCACCCTTGTGACAATGTAAAATGTGTTCATATCTTATAACTCATTTTTTGCATTGTTACTTGGGGAGGCAGTTGTACTTCTTTTGCAAAGTTGAAAACACTGAAATCTTTCTATTCTAATAATTTCTGTTTTCTCCTCTGGACACAAGTTCCTTGAGGGCAGGGGCTTTGCCTACTTCACCCACTCAGGCTTCCTGAATCTTGTACATAGCAGGAGCATGGGAAGAACTCAGGAGCCACCAACTACCCCCCCCCCCCCCCCCCCGCTTCTCCCCCGTTTGGGCCTCAGTTTCTTCCACCAGAAAACAAGAGACTTAATGCTGGTAATGTGAAAGGCCTCTGTGAGCTCTCAAATTCCTGAAATGTAAATGCTAATCCCTCAGGTGAGAGACCCTCTTGACTTCTCTGTCAAGAAACTTATTCCAAGTTTATACATTAACCAGAGAATACAGTAGGGAGAGAGAGTTACAAAATCTCAGATTACCACAAGAGGGGGGAAAACGGTATTACGGGGGACGGATACAGTTTCTCGAGGAAATGAGCAATCTCTTCTTTGATGGAATATGTAAAAGCTAAACTGGAAGGAATAATTCGATTAAATGGTGATGTAAACTGGAAAGGAAGCATTACTTCCTGAACTGCACTGAATGTCTTACAGGTGTCACGGGACCCGCCACTTCAGTAATTAGAACATTTTAACTGTCTCCACTTAACTATGTGCAAGTGATTAAAACTGGGAGCTACACTGGGACTCCAGGCACCAGAACATTCTGATGAATTGAGCTTTGTTCTCTGTTACTTAGGGTAAAATGAATAAGCAGAACCCATGGCAAGGGCATATAGCAATGGCTTCTTTTTTGCCTCACATGACCCAGGAATCTGGAGAGCCCTTGTGACCCCAAACGACACACACACACACACACACACACACACACACACACACACACACACACACTGGTAGTATGACACAAGAGTGAAGCCAGAATATAAAGCTCTGCTTAGAGGTGTAACAAAATGTTTGCAATAATCTGACTTCACTAATTAGGCATCATTCTCAGAAAGGCAAAACAAACCATATTGCAAAGAATACACCATGATAGTTCTCATATCAGAGAAGCTGTCTGATATACAACAGAGGCATCTTAAGATAAGGAGAAAAATTCACAACAGTAATAAAATTCAGCTTTAGACCTCCCAAACTGCATTCTACCAGCCATGACCACTTATAATACAGACTGCCATACCCAAGCACTTCTTTCCTCTCTGAGTCCTTGTTTCCTATATCAACACAGGTTTAAAAATATGTGTATCCCAGACTAGCTTGAGCAGTGAGTCATTGGGTTCTCTATAGCCTGAGACTACTAACAATGCTATAACAGGCAGGTTGGTCTTACCATATCCAAAAATTAAATCTTTTACTTTACCCATGTGCCTAGTCCAGATATGCAGCAATTTCATCCCATCACCAATAGTTCAGCTCTCTGGAGCCCTGCCATCTAGTCAAAGAAAGGAAACACCAGACTTCCAATAGACAGTCCCATGAAATCAAAGGCATAGCCCTGTGAAGGCAATTAGAAGTGTGCATTGTGTTGACGGTGGATGTCTAGAAGAATGCTATCTTATAGAGGTGGGTAAAATGAAAAGGATGAGTTGGCATTATCCAGGTGACGTATGGGTCAAAGATACCCACGTTGTGGTAAGGGCATGCATAAGGCCCAGGGGTAAGAAGGAATTTGGAATAAAAACAAGCAAGCAAACAAACACCAGGATGCCTGGAGTCTTATTACAATGGGAAAGAGAGCTATAAAATGAGGATAAGGAGTGGGGTAAGAGTCTAGCTCTTGTAGATTTATTCCTACACAATTCCTATACTATTTATTCCTATACCATTCCTATAGAAATCTCGACCCACACTCCTACCATTGAATAAGCTCCTCGCCCACAATCCTATATTGTTGACTTGTAAATCAGCCTGGGATAGCAGATGATCCTGGGCATCTTACATTTGCCACTTTGTCCATATTAGATATGCGGCTTCATTGTTTCATGCCTCTGTTTCCCTGCAACCAAATAAGATTGATTTGGACAAAATTATTCCTGAGATGTCATCCAAGACAAAAATCCTTAGATTCTAAGTTTTGATTTCTTGCCAACTTCCTTGGGTGACATTAACATTGGGACTGTCACTAACAAAAGAGAAGGGCTGAGCATCTGCTCTGCTCACTCCTGCCCCACTGCTGTCCCTGGAAACTCTCAGGGGGAGAGCTTAGGGAGGAAGGGACGCCAAGGCCGCACAAAGGGTTGCTGTCAACAAGGGAAACAGCTGGCCAGGATAGGCTGACAGTGCTCCCGGGTCCTGCCAGCCTCGGGCAGAGGAGAGAAGCTTTCTGCTCCCCAGAACTGGAAGCAGCAATGTGATCCCCGAGGGGTGGGGCCTCTCTGAGGACACCTGGAACAAAGGGCCTTTAGAATTTTCTCTTGAGCCTGCTCTGTTCTGTAATCAGTTGAGCTCTTGGTCAACCAGTTCTTAGGTTAGTCAAACCTCTAGCGATTTTGGCTGGGTCGGCACAGGAGAAGTCAGGTGGAAAGTTAAGGTAATTACCCAGTGAATCAGGGCTTACAAAAGCAGAAAAACTCCTGAATATGGGGCCTGTCTACAGGGCATGGCATTTTATGAGCACCAGACTGGCTGAATCTCTTCTTGACTCTCCATGTCACCAGGCTGTGTAGCCCCATTAGCCTGTGGCACCCTGAGCTATGGGCAGCATCTGAAGCAGATGACTATCAGCCAGCCAGCAAAGTTTTACTGAGTCACTATGGACTAGGCAGCAATTTGCACTTCTGAGAAGCTGGAACTTTTAACCTGGTAGGCAAATAAGTCCAAATACTCAAGGTCTAGTGAACTGTAAAAGTCACTGTGCCCTAGATGTAGATAACCCTAAGTATTCTGAGGTTTAGAGGGAGCCCGGCTGGCATGGAGTAGGTAGGGAAGACATCTTGCAGGACCAGAGGCTTAAAAGAAAAAAGAAGAGGCTAATTTCAGCTGTGATTCAGACAGACAAAAGTAAATAGGTAAGAAAACTTGGGTAAGTTAGAGGAAAGCAAAGAATCTCTGCTCCAAAAGGGCTAGAAGCTTAGAGCTGGGGAGACAAGCCACACACCTCCCCCAACTCCTGATGTGATGTCCTGAGTTCAAATCCCCAAAATTCACGTAAAATCTGG
Source organism: Peromyscus maniculatus bairdii (assembly GCF_049852395.1). Taxonomy (NCBI): domain Eukaryota; kingdom Metazoa; phylum Chordata; class Mammalia; order Rodentia; family Cricetidae; genus Peromyscus; species Peromyscus maniculatus. The sequence goes on from NC_134853.1 coordinate 118,135,052, forward strand.
TGCCATATCCTGCCTGCATCTTTTATCCCAGTGCTTCTACAGAGAGAGGGGAAAAATAGAAGAATTCCAAGAGGCCCAAGGGCCTGCTGGTCTGGGGTATAAAGCTAGGAAGAGCAGAGACCCTGTCTCAAAGTGAAAAGTGGGGAGTGATGCTTGAGGTGGTCTACATGTGTGCTCAGACTCAGACACATGAATTCACACACACACACACACACACACACACACACACACACACACACGTCATACACACAAGAAAAAAAGAAAGACGGAAGGAGAAAGGGAGGGAGGGAGGGAAGGAAGGGAGGGAGAAAGGTAGGAAAGAAGGAAAGAGGGTTCTGAAAGTTTAAAAACTCAAAATTGTGACCAATGTGGAGTCTCAGTGACAGTGGCCAATGTGGAGTCTCAGTGACAGTGGCCAACGTGAACTCTCTCAGTAACAGTGGCCAACGTGAACTCTCTCAGTAACAGCGGCCACCATGGACTCTCTCAGTGACAGAGGCCAATGTGAAGTCTCTCAATGACAGTGGCCAATGTGGAGTCTCAGTGACAATGAGGCTTTGGCTACAGTGCTTTGGTTTGACCATGTCTCTGAGGAAAATATATTGAAGTCACAACCATGCAAGGGGCAATTCATTTAAAAAGAGTGGTTGCAGATGCCATCAAGTTATTAGAGTGAGCTCTGGTCCAATATGGCTGGTGTCTCTATTGGGCAATGGCAAGGACAAAGGCACGCAGAGAGAAAGCACTTCGAGGCGACAGTAAGACAAATTAGAGTGATAAGTTCACAAGCCAACGGCACAGAGGACTTCTGGAAGGATTCACAGAAGTATGTCGAGGCAGGAGTGTCCCATATGGGACTCGGATGGAGAACCACTTTGCTGAGGCCTTAATTGTGGACTTGCAGTCTCCAGAAACCTGAGACAGTGAACGCCTGTCACTTGCAGGCCCCCAGTTTGTGGTGCTCACAACAGCAGCCCTAGGAAACCAGCTCATGCAGGCATTCCCTCCATAATGAGGGCAATGCTGGGAAGATGGCCCCACACTCCCAGAAGGAGCTTTGCAGGACACGGAAATTGTATATTTACACAGTTGGAGACCCCAAAGTCCCAAAGGAGGAATCGTTGAGAGACAGACCAAGCAAACAGCATGATTCATGGGTGGAAGTCTAGCTAGTTCTAGCATTAGACAGGCCAATGTTTGTGGGTTTCATTCTGTCCCCTCCTGTCTGTGCAAACTGGAATGAGTTAGCGCCCTCTTTGGGCCTCCCTCTCCTCAGTAATAAACTAGAGGTAATAATTTGCCTCATGGAGGTAAGGAAAATTATGGACGGCCAAGCCTGTCTCAAAAGGAAAGCTACCTTCCCTGTTGGCCAACTGAAACACAGACCTGTTGTTGGTACTGTGTCTGGCCCCTGCCCCAGGAGCCCCAAGCTTTAACGCAGGGGCCTCTAAAACTCATATATTTCTCACAATGATGCTCTCTGCCAGTCCGCAGCACAAGTTTCGATTGCAATTCCCATTCTCCTTACCACTCCTGCTCTCTTGGCCACCCTCACCCCCATGGAGTCTCCCACTCCAATGCCTTCTCACACAGAACTGCCTTTACCACCATGAGATACCTAAAATCAATGTGCCCTTTCCCATATTCCCTGGCTTCTATGCCCAGTCACTCTCACTGAGAGTCAAAGTCAAGAGGGAAAGAAAGGGAATGCATTGTTTTGAGGATTCCCTCTGAGCCACATCCTTCAAAGGCACTTTGCCATTGTATCTGTTTTCCTTTCATCCCACCCTAGTATGTACAACAGCACCTGACACACAGTAGGTGCTCAATAAAAAGCTGTTCTACTATACTAATGCCTGCAGTTCTTTGCCTGGGCCAGAATGGGAGAGGAGCCAACCAAAGATTTTTTTGTCTCCAGAAGACCATTCTGCATTTCAATTAGCAAAGAGAAAACGTTGCTTTCCTTTGAAAATAGTCTGGAGAGCCCAGAATTTCCTCCCGGAAGCCCTCAATCCCACTTTGACTCATCTCCACTCCCAGCACTACCTACCTACCCTTGCAAAGATTCCCATCTTGTTACACATCGCCTCGCCACAGGACAGCCCATTAGGCCGTCGGGCCTTATTAGTGCTGGCTACAGCACGGTGGAGTGTAACTGGATCCTGAGCCCTGTGCTAAATGCTCCATCTGGACCTGTTCTCTGATGCTGATGAGGCTGCGCCCTCTTCTCCTCAAAGGGCTTCCAAAGCAGGGCTCGGGTTTCTCAAGCCCGGTCAGAGGGAAGACAGAAGCCTGCCAGAGGCCACCCACTCTTGCAGACGTAACCAAGTTGATATCAGCAGGGACCTACTGGTTCTGTCCCATTCCTGTTATGGCCTTCTGGGAGTACATTTATTAACTCTCTGTTTTATGATAAATTCACTCAACGCATTTTTATTGAACTGCTTCTATAAGCCAGTCATTGATCTGTCTGGGTACAGCAAAGCCAGAGAAACCTGCTGCTGAGTGGAGCCTGGACCAGCTGGGGGTGGGGGTGGGGTCAGAGAAGAAATGTAATCTTGCAGAAGCAAATTACAGAATGTGTATTCATTTGCTAGGGCTGCCGGAACAAAGTGCTATAAACCAGACACAGCCTGGCACAGACAACAGAAGTGATTGTCTCAGCCAGGTGTGGTGGTGCACACCTGGAATCCCAGCACTTGGCAAGCTGAGGCAGGGGCATTACAAGCTCCAGGCCAACCTGGGCTGTGTAGAGAGATTCTGTTTCAGACAAAGAAGGGGAGTGGGATTACAGCTATGTACCACCACACCCAGCACAGACTTTTATCTTTACCTCTGTAAAGACAATCTCCAAATAAACCCATGTTCTGAGATAGAGGGGTTAAGATTTCAAAGATCAAATTTGGAGGACTATGATTCAGCCTACAATAAGCTAGAAGGTAGTAAGTTCTATGTGCAAAATAAAACTGTAAGGGAGCTAGGAATGTCAGGGCATGTGGCATGCCTGTAAAGTTGGGTTGTCAGGAAAGAATGTTCTAGACAGGAAGAAAAACCATGGCCAAAGCCCTGAGGCTGGGAACATTCTCAAAAAGCAAGGGGACTAATCTAGGCAGAGCAGAGGATGCAATGGAGGCAGAGGACAGTCCTAGCAAATGAGATCACATAGTTGCCGGGTGAGGAGGCAGAGCCTGTGCTTAGGGCACCATATGACCAGAAGCAGCTAGACTGCTGTGAGAGGGACACCATCTGGTTTGGCAGCATGGTAAAGGATTGTTCTCCACCAGATTTCAGATCCGGATAAGGAAATCAGTCTTACATATGATTTCTGATACCGTACCCCTGGCCTGAGAATTTGGAGGAAAGACCCAGGGCACCCAGGCAGGGTTTCATTAGGATGCATCTTCTTGCTCCATGAACTTCTGGAGGGTGGGTATCTCTGACCTTTCCAAACACTCAAAAGTTGTCTGCAATGGACCAAAGTGCTTTCCCATTTGCCATCATGGGCTCTGGCTGGCTCTCATTTCCCCATCACACTGTGAATACAGAAAGAGGGCAGAAGGCTTTGAGCAAGCACAAGCTCACAAGCATTGCCTCAATCTGCCTCCTGAGGAAGCCAAGGCCTGTCTATAAAAGCTTCCAGCTGAGCCAGGTGGTGGTGGAGCACGCCTTTAATCCCAGCACTTGGGAGGCAGAGGCAGGCAGATCTCTGTGAGTTTGAGGCCAGCCTGGGCTACAGAGTGAGTTCCAAGACAGGCTCCAAACTTACACAGAGAAACCCTGTCTCGAAAAACCAAAAAAAAAAAAAAACACCTTCCAGTTCCAGCTGAATAGGAATGAATGATGATGTTCAGCGACATGGCCAGGAAGTGTCATTAGGTCGGTAGAGTGGTGTTTGTCTCTGAGAGCCCTTAACCCCCCTATATGGGAGTCTGAGAACTCCCTTCTTTCTCTCCCCAGAGCTTAGGGGCTCAGCCTAAGCTCATGGATGTTTCTCCATCAGAGCTGCTCACATGAACCAGGGTGACCATTGGCAGGCACATTATAAACACTTTCTTTAATCCCCAGAAAGACCTCAGGAGATGCCACTGTTCCCATTTTACAAGTGGGAAAACAAAGCCACACAGGTAGTTTGGACAGGAGATCACACAGCTCAGCCAATTCGGGGAGCTGGGGCTGCAGCCCATGTTCAAATAACATCAAGGTTTGTTTTCCCCTCCAGACATTTTTTCTGCAATCCATAACTTGGATAGCAAGACTTTATACTTGATATTGTCATTTAATATGAATGCAAAAATACTTTTTGTCACCCCCTCCCCCAGTTTTAAATAGTAAAATTGGGCCCTACTCTTCAGTGGAGGTTGTTATGTTGCTCCGAGGCCTTGCTGATGGCTCCTTAGTCCCAACAAAACCTGGCTGCACTGTCTCTGGATTTCACAACTCCAGTAAACATGAGCTTTGAAGTCAAATGGGCCCAGCTTTGTAACATTGGACACAGTATTTACTTTCCTTGACTCCCACTTCCTCCTGAATAAAATAAATATTAAAATCTTGACTTCGTATGGTTTTCATAAAGATTAAAGGAAATAATGTATGGTTAACAGTCCGTGCTTATTAATTAGTGCCTTCTCCTATCCTCTGATGAGCCTCAAAACGTTCTGCCTTCTAGAATAATTGCTCACATTGTCTTTGGAGAAGCAGCCTACATCTTACTCATTTCTCTAGCCCCACAGTGGTGACCCAGGGGCAATGCTCTTTAAATGCTTATGGAATAGGGTTAAGTCATAAGATCTGAAAGAAGGAAGAAGAGATGAGGGACGAGGGGAGGAAGGAGAGAGAGGAGGAGATAGACAAGAGGACACAGGAAAAGGGGACCCAGGAGGAAAGCCTTCAGGAAAACAGTGTGTAGAAGGAAACAAACAACATCAAGATGTATACGCACACAGCCAAGAGCACTGAGGATTCACGAGGACAGCTTCCCCCATCCTCAGGGTTGCTGGGAGTTGCTTCTGTGAGAAGCTTCTCCCCTTGCTTTCCACATGCATCAAGCACACATTTTTAACAGTTAACAAAGTGCTAAAAGAAAGGGAATTGAGGCAACACGTTCCTCCATGTGTTAAAGTCAAGAGTGATTCTGTAAATACCAGGAAATTCCTCCTCACTGTGAGATTCCCAGGCAGGGCAGGTGGTAGCACATGACAGGCTGGGGGCAGGTCCCTCTTGCTGCCAGGGAAGGACAACCTGGTTCCCAGAGGAGCTGGCCAGTTTAGTGCTCCCTTTGGTCAGCTGACAGAAGTGAAGGAGTGGTGCGATCTCACAGATTGTAAGTCAATTAGGACATGCTGACTTCTCTAACAGGATTATCTGTGTCCTTCCCCAGAGCCTGTTCCATTAATGAAGCAATCAATGACCTTTCATTTAGAGCTGCCTCCCTCATTCACACATAGGACTCCTCTAAAACAGAAATCAGTTAGTAATCTAAATAACCAAATGTAGAGTTAATAATCCTTGCTTTCAAAGTCATCTTTATGGTCATTTTGTTCCTTTCCCAAAAGTTGTAATACTAATATAAATAACCTTGGTGTATAGGTATAATTCCAATGTCATATTCCCTCCCCGAGGCACTAAGGGGCATTTCAGGCAACCCACAAGAAGAGAAGGAACAGGAACTCTTCCACTCGGAGTAGATGAAGTGCTCCCCCACGTTACTGCTACAGGAACTGTGAAGTAATGTACAACATAAAAGAGGATCTCAAGTTCAAAGTCAGCCTGAGCTACATAACCAGTTTAAGGCCAGGCTTGACAACTCAGTGGGACTGTCTAAAGACAAAATACAAGGGCTGAAGATGTAGCTCAATAGTAGATGTGCTACTACTGATGTAGCTCAATAGTAGATGTGCTACTACTGATGTAGATCAATAGTAGAGTACTTGTCTAATGTGCACAAGGACCTGGGTTCAATGTCCAGTGCTGAAAGAAAAATAGAAAAGCTATAAAGATATGAAAGATTTAATCAGACATAGCAGTCATGTTTAAGGATCTGTGGAAGTACTAGTAAAGATGCTGTTGATTCTCCTAAAGCTCCCTATACTTGAATTAGCTCCCTAAGCCATAAGTAGGATTATTTCACACCCTGCTTACAATGTCTACATACCCTTCCATTGCTGTTAGGACAGTTTTAACATTGGGACAAGACATTGAAGTCTTGATCCCTGCCCACCTCACCAGCTCACTGCAGCTATTTCTCCTGTTGTGCTCTCCATTGCACCATGAATAACACACACACACACACACACACACACACACACACACACACACACACACCTATACAGAAACACACAGCATACGCGCACAAGTGCATTTAAGATCATATGTATACATGCACACACATTCACAGGCATACTCACTTTTCTCATACCTATTGACAATTATTCAGGCCCAAGACTGGTTGTCACCCACTTCAGAAAGCCTTTTCAGGAAGTCAAGTGTAGAACTAACGATGTTTTTGTGCATTCTTATGTTTCTTATGGTTTAATCCTTCCTAATAAACTGGTGACTGCTGATTTGATCTCTCCTTATAGGACCCCCAATAAGGATTGCAATTATATAGTCCACTGTTGTACTCTTACATTCTAGGGCACGACCTAGCTCAATACATATTTTCCAATTTAAATTTCATTGAAGAAACTGACTTTAACATGACCTGGAAAATCTTAAGCATAGCATACAGTAGGTGTCCAGTAAACATTTGTCCTATTAACTTATTTGTCAAATTAAATTAAAGTATGACAAAGAATCACGGGAAGGCAAAACTGCATTGCAAGCAACTAATTGCTTGTTAATATCATCAAATAGCATTGCCATCCATGTGTGTTGCTGTTTGCCAAAGAAGAAACAGCAAACTGGTCCCACTCTAAGGAAAGTAAGTGGACTAGTCAATGGCTGAAGTGCTGCTGCAGAAAGGTGTCATGGACATGCACATCCCTCCCAGTCTCGGATCCACTTTTCAACAACCATCCCATCACCTCGCCCAGCACATTTTCCTACAGACAGGCCATGTGCTGACCCTAGCAGTTCTGTCCCTTCCACAGCTCTTTCTCATCGAAAATGAATACATTGGCCCAGCTCACACACCAGGCTAGAGGGAATCTGTCCTCAAACCCTGCTGTATTCTGACTTTAAGAACAAATACCAAGTTTCTAAATTTATAGAGCTGACAAGCAGGCCCTTGGACTCAGCAAAGCACACTGCCTTGTATGGCCCAGCTTGAGTGCACATGGCTTCCCACAAGACTTTGCTGTCCGTTCCTTGTAGACACAACAGGAAGCAAGCCTAAGATCCACTTCACTCATCGAGGGCACTGCTGGGCCCCAGAGGCTGCCCGTGCTGAGGACATCAGACATTGTGGCCTTGACTCAGGCAGGGTTAGGCAGGTAGAAAACTGAGGACCTCAGACCCGGACAAGAGAGTGTCTTTGTGGTATGAACTCAGCATCTGGGCTGGGTACTAGAGAGGCTCAAGACAGGGAGGAAGCAACAAGTGAGGCTCAAACAAGAATATGTGGCAAGGTTTCACTTGTGAGCAAATGGAAGAAAAACCTGGGGCGACAGTATCGTTCTAGTCCTGGCTTCTAGCTACTGAGCACCTGAGTGCTTCCAATCAATATCCTGGTATCACAAACATTACCTAATGCAACATTCCAACAACACTATGAGCCATGTATCCAGCACCTCTACTTTAGACCAGGAAACCCCTGTGAATGTAATACTGGGTAGTTTCTATAGTTAGCATCTCAAATGTCCCCAAATCCTGGAAGGAACCTTAAATGGTGGAGCTTAGAGGGAGGTGGTACATGAAGATGTACCCCTGAGAGGCTTATGGGATCCTGGTCCCCATTCTACCTCTGTCTTCCTTCCCAGCTGCCATAAGGTGAATAACTGTCCCCCCACACACACACACACGTGATGTTTTTCCTCATCCTAAAACAGCAGGGCCGTCTATTCACATAGACTAAAATCTCTAAGACTGTGAACCCAAATAAACCTTTCTTCTTTTTAAGTTGATTGCCTCAGGTATTTCATGAGGAACAGAGAGCTGACATAGTTGTCGATGTATTAACACGAATTAGAAGCAACTGTCAGTATCTGTGGTAGTTTCGCATGTCAGCCCCATATTTTCTGTGAGGGCTGGTCCATAAGTCCAGATAAGAATAAACGTGATGGTAGACATGAACAGAGAAGGAAGAAGGAAGAAAAGAACTGAGGGGCTGGTGGCCACAGCAAGGACAAACCCCACCAGCGTTATTGTCAGCGGGGGGGGGGGGGGGCACCCCCCACCCCCTGCAAATAACTGTAGATTTGTAGCCCAGGGGCCTGGACTCCAGACAAGCCAGGTGTTGTTTACCAGCAAGCCACAGAGGTCTGAGGCTAAGCTGCCCCCTCCTCAACACCCAGAGGCCCAAACAGCCCTGGCTGGCCTCTCTCTGTGAACAGAAATCAGATCACATGTTGCCTGAAGTCAGATATGTGACCAGACTCGGTGCACTGTGCAAGATTTCACCGATGATGAAAATAGCTTTCTCCTGCTGCATTTAACATCTGGTGTCACAGATTTTTGCTGAGAGCCATAAAATCACTAACTTGCAGAGAAAACCTCATTGTGGAAACACACATTTCTGGGGGAGGGGGTGGCAGCCAGAGCCCGGCTGTGTTCCCAGCCTGCCTCTCAACGACAACTTAGCGGCAGCCCTTTGTCTCCTGGGAGGATGATGAATTTCATGAGGCCTTGGGAGGAATCTGGGGCAACGGAGAAACAGTCCTAGGCTAGCAACTCTGTCACTGACCAGCTGAGAGACCTTGGACTGGTTTCTTAACCTCTCGGAACTTTCACTTCCTTTAAAAAAAAAAAAAAAGCAGAGATAAAAATAGCCACCTGCTGGGGTTACTGTGTGGATTCAATGAATAACATATGTGGCAGTGCCTGGCACCAAAGTAAATGCTAGCTGCTTCTTCCTTTCTTCTCCTTTTCCTTTTTTGTTCCCTGACATTTCCTTTCAGACCCAAGTCTGCCCGAGCACAGTGGCATTTGTCAAAGCCTTGTGCATACAGAGCTCCTGCCGTGCTGGGCCCAAGTAGTGGCTAGCTGGGTCCCTGGTGCCATGCTGAGGGGAGCTCTTCCAGGATTGACAGCCCCTATTGATAGCCTCCTAGGAGCACCACCCCTCAGGCATCTGCTGACTGTGGAAGGGAACTGTAGGGCATCTGGAAGCCACAGGAAGGAAGGAAGGACGGACCTTTGGCCATCACCACAAGTCCACCCACCTAGGCTTCTTTGGTAATCTCTGTTCTGTCCAGGAAGACTCACAGCCTATGGATTCAAAGAATCCATGACGAGGTGCAGTGAGGCACAGGCTCAGTACCTGTGATTAGGAGGGGCTGGACGGGGCTTGTGTAGCTCAAGTTAAGGGTGAAGGTAGACTGCCCGATTAGCAACCAGCCACATCTGGAACATCTTCCTTGTACTCAGCACTCCTGGCGGCCTGTGAAATCCAGTTTCTGTCACATCACTAGTGTGAACTGTTCAACAAGATGTGAGTGACCCTAGTCCTGGTCCTCTCCTCAGCATGGCCTTGACCTTTAAACCTGCCTACAGCTGCTATTGGCTCAGACGTGCTCAATCTTCCTCCGTACACAGTCTCCTGTGTATTCTGTGTCCTTGTCCTCGGGCTCTGTCCTCTGTGTCTCTGTCACTGTCTCTCCATCTCCCCATGTGTCTGTGTGCTTACTCTCTGCGCATTTCTCCATGTCTTTCTGTCTGTCTCCTCCCTCCCAGCTGCTCTCTACCTGCACCACTTCCCCAGCTGCCTGGGGTCCCCCGCAGCCCAGCCACTCTTCACATATTTTAACTCTCAATTATTATCTTCGCAGTCACCATCTCTGGCAGCAGGCCACAGCAAGCAGAATGTGAGAAAGCAAAAACTAATGAGCTCCTTCAGAGAGAGTAGGGAGTCTCTGTTACGTGTCTAGTTCCTTGGAGTTTAACTTCTGGCACTCCCATCACGTCTCCAAATGGGAAGTGAGGGTTGTTACTTTTCAATTTGGTTGGTCTGTGTAGCACATTGCAGCAATTAAAATGCACCCTCAGTGAAAAATCACAACGGGGTGGGCAGGAAGGGGGCCAGTGTGTGAGGACTCGTTTTTTCAAAGTTACTTTGTTTCACATGTTCTGTAAGATGGAGATATGCTACAACCAGCTTTATGCTTTGAGCCACAACACTATTCCTGGAAAGCAACACAGGTACCATCCATGGATAGTCTTAGCCTTGACAGGCTGGAGACCCTCCAGGATTTCACAAGCCTGCCTGTGGTTGAGTCTAGGATTTAAACTGGCTTCCTAATGTATGTAGTGGGTGTGGCCAAGTCAAGGTGCTCATCTATGTCTGCCTCACTCATCCCTCAACAAAAATCCCTAGGAGAAACCAGATAATTGGAAATGGATGACTTTAAGAGGGGCAATGATGGATAGTGCGATGGATTCCATCAACTACCCTGATATTCACTCATTCAGCATTTACAAACATTTACAAAGCATTTTCTAGACATCATATGCCATGCTGGCCTCAATATTTGGAAACAAAAGGCTTGAGACTTCAACCTTTTCCTACACCCCTCCTATCCAATGAAGAGGTGTGTTTCTTATTATCCGAATCTTCCATTCTTTGTACCTATAAGAAATCTTTAAAGGAAGAGCCAGTGGATGCTTGTCTGTTTCCTTGTTATAAAAAGTAATGGATTTATTATAATAAAATGTTTCATGCAGACCAAATAAAAAGAACAAAAATGTAAATCTGTCACAATCCCACTTCCAAAAAGAACATGCTGTTTTCAAAGGAATATTATTTTTAATCCCAATAGGAATCAGCAAGCCTAGCAATTCAAGAAGACTGTGCCCAAGAGAGAAAAAAAATTGAATTTAATACGTTTATTGAAATCCTACCTCACACAGGGACACTCCAGAGCCGTGAAAGTAGTCAAGTATAATCTTGCCTTTCCAGAGCTGGGAAACTGAGGACTTTGTCACTTTACCAAAACCTTTAAAGCTCCTAATTTGGCAATGGGCTCCATCCCCAGTTTTCAGGTGAGTGGCTCCTCCATTCTAAAGTGTCTTCCCAACTCTGCGAGTCCTACTTTCAGGAGCTCCCTCATACAAGTCCCCCCTTTCTTCTCTGACTCCACTGCAATGCTTCCCTTCAGACACCGGGAATGCTCCAGACCTGCAGCCTTGTAATGTCAGAGAGATCAGCAATGGTACCTGAGGGCATGGAGACAAATCAGGGCAGGCAGGCAGCCCTGTCATGTTTATCCCCCTTCTGCCACCCACGAGCATCTTCCTTCATCCCAGGATTGGCTTTCAGCAAATGTTCTGAACTGGGTAGGACTGGGAAAACATTCCTGTTTGGTCCCTAAAGTGTTGTTGCTCACTACTGTAGTTCCTTGAGAATGGAGGGCAATGGAGGTCAAACAGGTTCTAGAACATTCCTATCACAAGACTCATCAACACTCTCAAAGGCATGGTTAGCTCTGTTTAAGCCACTAATTTTCAACCCCTGGCCACAGATGTTAGAAACACTCAGGAACATATTAGAATATTCATTTTGAGAAATAAATGTCAGTTCCTTTTAGTATATGTTATTCACGCTTACAACATTATATAAAAAGAAACACCATGTTTGGCATGATTAATAGCATCCTTCTCTACTTTTACCACTGTTGAAGTCATTATTATTATATCCAAAACCATCACTGGCCCCACCAGTTCATCAGCCTTACCTCCCACCCACCCCTCACTTCAGTCTCCCATGATTACTTGATATATCTCCAAACACATATGTTTTCTATTGTGTCTTTGCTAGAATGCTCCTCCAACACAGCTATGAAAACAGCTCCTACCTATCCCTTAGGCCCAGCTTCCCTCCTCTATGAAGCCATCTTTGAGCCCCTAGGAGTAGCTGCCCTGCTTTTTCTTCATGGCGTTGTATATGTGCTCACCTTGCAGGGTGGGATTATTTTGCTTCCATGTCTGCCTTCTCTGATGGGCTAGGAATTACCGAAGGATGGGTTTAATTCATGTTCACATCCATAGACTCAGCACCATGTCTAGGTCATAGACATTTCCAAAGGAAAGGTGAAAATAGACTAGAACCCAGGGACCAGGTGATCCTGGGCTAACAGGGACAAAAGAAGAGGGATGTTTGAGGAGGCTCAGGTAGAGAAGCAGCAGCAGTTGTTTGTGGCATCCTGGTGCCAGTAATGTCTCTTGAGAGCATTGGCAATATTCTAGACATGCAGGTGGTCTGGCGTCGGGGGGGAGGAAGAACAGGTTCTAAGGAAACTGGACTTCAGACAGCACCAGATCAGGATGGAGTGAGCCACAGAGAACCAAGGAAACCAGGATGCAGCTCTGACTCACTGGGTAATAGTCATTAGTTGATTGAACTAATGGCCTAGAGTTCTTTAAAGTCCTCTCAAGTGGGGAGAGGACTGGACGCAGAGCGGAGCGAGGCTGAGCCCACAGGTGCAGGCTAAGTGGCTACACCTGGGGGATTAGAGGATGACAGGGACAGGAAAGCAAGCTGATCATTACAGCTTCCAGATGCTCCTCTCACCAGGCCCTGTTAAGGTTTGCCTCTGCTCTAGTCTATGACCTCAGGCTCCCACACTATGGATTTATACAATCAGTCCAGAGTCTGGAAAGCTGACGTCCACTGATTTTCAGAATTGTTTGTGCCTTACAGTGAAATTCCAGGATCAGACTCATAGAGTTGTAATCCAAAGAACTGTTTGTCACAATTCACTCAGGCCAGTGGTGGAAGCCTTCCTCATAAACTCTAATGAAACAAAGGCCATCCATCCAAATAATTTTGTATGAAATAAAGAGTAATAATAAATATGAGTAGATTCTTGCAAGGAAAAAAAATGGTTTCTTTTATGACTGAAGACATGGTCTCCCAAAACTCTAAACCAATCTTAATAGTTAAGCAAAAAACACTACAGCTAAGAGGATTTGAAATATGGTTTGTGCCACTTGACAGTTTCTTAGCCAGAAAGGGATTCTAATGTGTCCTAAAGTCCTTAGTCCATATCCACATCACAAACATGGAAGGAAAAAGCCATTCCCATGAGTTCAGGATGGTACTGTTGGCGATGCCAGTAATTATTAGGAAACTAACAAAATCAAAAGGCAAAGCCCATCTAGAATTCCACATTTTTTTTACAGTGGAAGTTTAAGGTGTAAGAGAAATTTATTGCATGTTTTCACCTGGTCAGCTTGGCCTCCAGACAGTAATACAAGAAAGAGTCAGAAATAGCTGAATGGGTAGGTAGACAGGTGGGCTGCTGGGTAGATCATCTCCATGCTTCTTGTTTCCCACTACTTTAGAATCTATTCGGCTCCCTCTTCTCTTACCAGAGCTCTTCCTTCATGGGTGACAGAGACTCTTTGACACTAAACACTACATGAAGACATGTTCTAAAGCAAAGGCTTTCCTCTGTGACAGGGACCCCTCCATTTCTCTCATTAGCAGTTTTTCTCACCCTCTCCACCAGCACACTTGCCTTCCAGTAGCAATCCTCAGATAATCAAAACTATTGTTTAGTTTCAACTGACACAAGTACTGAAGGTCTATGTCCCTTAGTTCAGCCTGGGACATTGCCCTAATCAACACCCACCAAGTTCCTCTTCCAAAGGTGCCCACTGAAACCTTCAGCACCCAGTTTTCTGAGCAAAAAAAAAAAAAATCATCTTAAAGCATAAAGAGTAAGCAGGACTGCTTAATGACAGGGTCACGTGATCTATTTATGCCACAGCAATCCTATAAGATGGAAAATCATCCCCAGTTTACAGATGAAGAAACGAGTTCAAAAGGTTTCTTGGTTTCTCTTCTGTTGCTGTGATTAAAGTAAAAGGGCAAACACAACTTACAACAGAGTTTATTTTGGCTTATGGTTACAGAAGGTTACAGTCCACCATGACAACCAGCAGGCAAGAGATGAAGGCTGGTACATCACAATACAGTCACACTGAGGAAGCAGAAGACAGACAGAAAGTAGGGCCAGAATATAAAGCCTCAAAACCTACCCTGAGTGACTCACTTCCTCCAGCAAGATGCTACCTCCTAAAGGTTCCACAACCTTCCCAAATAGCTACGCCAGCTGGGGACCAGAACCAAGTGTCCAAACATGGGAGCCTAGAGAGACATTTCTCATTGGCTCACAGCCATCTTTTGATGAAAAACACGTTCAGTCTAACTCCAAAGGTCCCTGTGGTATTTAACAATCTTAACACTGCCCAAAAGTCCAAAGTCTCTTCACATACTGCAATCTCTTAACTGTGACCCTGACCCTTGTAAAATCAAAGAACAAACTTCACACTTCCTGTATACATTGGCATAAAATATACATTCCTGTGTGAAAAAAATGAGAAATGGGGGCATAGAAAGGAAAGATCAGACCAAAGCAACACCAAAGCATAGTAAGGTAAACACCAAATCCTGCAGCTCTGTGTCTGGCATCTGGGACTCATAATGAGATGGTTCTCCATCTCAGTTCCCAAGATCATCATTTGCCATGCCCTCCATCCCTGCTGCCTGCAATAAACACCGCCTGTCTCAGACTGCTCCCACCACTCCATGTATTCAGCTTTCTTCCATGGACATCCCATGATGCTGGCCTGTCTAACATCCTGGGATCTACATTACAATTTAGGTGTCATCTTCACAGCATCACACTGTCCCCAGTGACCCATTTCCTCCGATGAAGCTCTGCCTCTGAAGGGTTGCTCAACCTTCCCTAACAGCACCACCAGCTGGGGGCTAAGTGTCCAAACACACGAGCCTTTAGAAATTTCCTATCCAAATCACAACACAAGTATTAAGTAAGTTTTCAAGGCTTTAAAACTTTCCTCCTTCTAATTAATTTCCATTCCTGTTACAAGAATTGTTTTGCATTTCTCTGGCCAGAGATTCTTCTAAGAGTTAATGATAAGATGTAAGAGTTAATGATACCAAGATAAAATGATTCTTATCAAGCCCAGAAAAGATTAGAGCCTGAAGGTAATGAAGGGAGATGGTTTATGCCTACCTATCTGAGAAAAACACTATTTCTAGAACTTTTTAAGAGCCCCCACAAGAGGGTCCTTCTGGGTCCACATACACCCCATCTGTATACATTTTGCATGTATACATGAATTTCTATCACACTTGTTTTTGTTTCATTTTACAGTCTTTAAGACCACAACCATTCAAACAGTGTGGCTTTAGACAGAACACATGCCTAGCGATGCATCTCTACCAACAAGCTGGTGCTGATTTCTGCCTGGATTTCTAAGATCAGTAAATTTTCCCAAGTGGCTGATTGAAGTTTCTTTCTTTGTCCTTGCAATCTCCCTTCAAACTCTTCAAATACAGCAAAGTTTACTCTGGCTTGTGGGTTACCATTGTGTTGGTCTGTTATTTTTAGATGAATGCTATCCCTGTCTTTTTAGGGGTTAACATATCCACTAGCTGAAGTGATGTCTGTAGCAAGGCCATGTCCAGAGGGAATCAGCATTCTGGCTGACAGAGATCCCCTCTTTCCTTGGCTTCTGTACAAGGCTGCTTGTGGTCATATACACACTACCTCTTGGACCTTTCTCCAACTTACCACCTCCTTTCTCCCTCCTCCTCAGGGTGTAGGTTGTAGCCATACTGAATTATATGTTCTTCTGGTATTCATCACTTTCCTCACTGTGGGACAAAATACCTAACAGGGCAACTTAAGAGAAGAAAGGCCCTTTGGCTCATAATTCAGACCTTGCAGAGTGGAAGCTCTGGGCAGGGTTCTCACACATCAAGGAGCAGAGAAGGAAGGGCAGCAGGACCATGCTATATGCCTCACGGCCTACTCCCAACAGCCTGTATCTACCAACCAGGCCCCACACACCAAGAGTTCCACAACTTCTCAAAATAGTGCCACCAACTGGGCACCACGTGTTTAACACAGGATCCTAAGGGGCACTTCAAATCGAAACTCACAGCATTCTTTGAAGAGAGTTCCAGTTCCTCCTGTCTGTTTCTCTCCCCCTGCTGGGGAGAAGTGAGAAGGAATCTTATTAAGACTGCTATAACCTTAATGCTAGGACCAGTGTTTGGCACTCTTAAGCTCCAGGGCTCACCTGAAATACTCTCTCAGCCTTAAATCCCAGGCCCTCTGAGAGCTTTCCTGATGCCACCATCAGGTTTCAGTTCCCTTTGTCTATCCCCTCCTACCATCTCTTGCTCTGTACATCAGAGCACTGAGGTGACTGCATTCCCATCCCCACCCCCGCCCTTTTTTTTTTTTTTTTTTTTTTGGTTTTTCGAGACAGGGTTTCTCAGTGTAGCCTTGGCTGTCCTGGAGCCCGCTCTGTCGACAAGGCTGGCCTCAAAATCACAGAGATCTTTCTGCTTCTGGGGTTAAAGGCATGCTTATCTACCACCTGGCTTGTCATTTTTTTAATACCTATCTGACTTATGCATGATTATGTCTTACAATTCTCCATCGTCTTCTCATTGGAAAATGCACAGGTACATGCAGTAGATATCATGGGAGACAGAGCCACCACAAAAATGTTAACTCTCAGAAGTCCTAGGCTGCGCAGATTAGAGGCAGAAGGAACTCAGATGGATTGCTTTACCCATAGGCCCCAATTTTGCTAGCTGAGCCATCTGATAAAGGCAGAAACCGGCATGGAATCAGCTTAAAATAGGAACAAAACAGTGACGGAATGAACAAAGTAGGAATTGAGGCTGTCTGTCAATGATTTTCCTATTTTAATGCCATTCAGCAACCTTTCCTCCTGTTGCCTATCAACATAATGGGATTAAAAAGTGACACTTAAGACGTTTTGGGATAGAATAACTAAGGTAGCAAATGTCAAGTGAATATTCTCTAGTTAGCTTATTCTACCAGCTTCTGATAGGACTGATAATGCTGCTACCAGACAAACTAGATTTGTTACAGGGAGCCCATTCTTCCTTCATTTTATTTTTTGTTCTGATTTTGTTTCTGTTTGGTGTGTGTGTGTGTGTGTGTGTGTGTGTGTGTGTGTGTGTGTGTGTGATACTCATGTGTACGCAGGCACATGTACATGCATGTGTGTAGAGGCCAAAGAGCAACTTTGGTTAGCATTCCTCAGGCATGATCCATCCTTTTTGTAAGACGGGGTCTCTCACTGGTTTTAAACTCTCCAAGTAGGTATTGGGTGACAAAACTTTCCTTGGGGAGACACTACACACATCTATTCACCCCAGACAGGGAACTTACAACAGATCAAAGTATAGATATACCACCAAAACCCAACTTGATGAACCAATGAGTTTTACTGGGCTTACTGACAGGAATGTGTGAGGGTTACTTACTAGAGCAGAAATGACTCAAAGGCAGTTGTATCTCTAAAGCCCACCCCAGAATGGGTGACAGCTCACCAAAGCTGGAAACCCAAAGCACACTGCATAGCCTGCCAGCAGCTCAACACACTGGAGAGTGTCCTTTAAGCGACTTTGTTGGTCTAAACCTCTTCCTTGTGGCTCCACTGGTTTCTGCTTATTCCAGGCAGCTGGTCTGGTTTTTAGATTCTTATTTGCAGCTTGGCTCCTCTGAAACTGACCATCAGTGATCTTTATTGTTTGCTCTCGGGAGGAAGGGGCCTAGTGAATCTGGGACTTCCTGAAGCTGTTTTGAGTTGTTTACCATTTGGTTTAAGAAGCTTCCCTGCTGCCTGGAATGCTACCCAAGATTAGGCTAGGCAGGACGACCAAAGAGACTCGGGGATTCTTCTGTGTCTGACACCAGTGCTGGACTTATAAACATGTGCTTTCATGTCCAACAGTGTTTTGGTTTGCTGTCGTTGTTGTTTGTAATATGGGTTCTAGAAATCAAACTTGGGGCCTCAGGCTCGAAAGACAAGCCTTTTACGGACAGTTATTTCTCCAGCGCCTACTGATCATTTTTGGAATAGGGGCTCACTGAAGACTGGACTCAGACTTTGAATTTTCCTGACTCAGTTTCCTACGATCATGGGCTTAAGCCACCATGCTCACCAACACCCCTCCTTTCTGCTTCCCCATCAACTAACTCCTCTTCAAATGGATCACTTGCCCTCCCTTCAAGGTCACCTCCTAGGACAGTGCTAACGAAGAAAAAGCTTTCCCAAGTTCTCTATGTAAAAGAAATTCTTCCTCCACCTTATGAAGCTTTCTGTTGTGGGCACCTGTGGCTTTCAGTATAAACCATTTTATCTTGTTTGTTGGAGAATGAAAATTCCCTAAGTGACTCTGGATGTACCAGTGGGTGACTGTCAACCCCCTAAGTGACTCTGGCTGTGGCAGTGGGTTACTGATAAATACTCTAAGTGATTCTAGGTGTATTATTGGGTGACTGTAAATCCCCCTAAGTAATTCTGGATGGGCTAGTGGGGGACTGTGAGTCCCTTAAGGGATCACAATGAATTATGAATATAACCAGTAGCTCCAACTCTTGGCATATATGGTTGAGGCTATGTTTTGGGAGAAATTTCCTGTTATCTACTATTTTCAAAACTATAATCAATCTTCTAGGAATTGCAATTTTGTGTCATTTAATGGTCTGTCATCAGGATGATGTCTCCAAGACCCCAGAGGGCAACAGGTAAAATGAAGAGCCTTACATTTTCTAAGGGGCTCCTCTGGGCCAGGCACCATGTCTTCATCATGTTTAATCCTCACCAGTCTTCACAACTACAGATCCCATTTACAAGAGAGGAGAAAAAGAGGTCCAGAATGGGATCAGCCTTCCCAAAGCCATGCCATTGATTGTTTGGAACTTTAAATTCAAAACTAATTCAGGTCTCAAAGGCTGATTGAGTCATTGAGTCATTTCTTGACTATAGATTTTTTTTCATTTTAACAAATTATTTTGTATTGAAAGTTAAATTTGTACATAAATTGGTTGAATAACGTAAAATATAGGACACAATTATATGTAATATAATAAGAAAGGTCCTATTTAAAATGTGAATGCCATCTTAGGTAGAGAGTATAGCCCAGAAAGCCAGGATGAGGGAGTTTTAATAGAATAGAGCAGTTGTGGAAAGGACCAAAAAAAAAAAAAAAAAAAAAAAAAATCATTGAGTGTTCACTAAACATAGCAGATTTTCTTTTTTTGTTGTTTTTGTTTTTTTTGGTTTGTTGGTTTTTTGTTTGTTTGTTTGTTTTTCGAGACAGGGTTTCTCTGTGTAGCTTTGCGCCTTTCCTGGAACTGGCTTTGGAGACCAGGCTGGCCTCGAACTCACAGAGATCCGCCTGCCTCTGCCTCCCGAGTGCTGGGATTAAAGGCGTGCGCCACCACCGCCCGGCTGCAGGTTTTCTTGTTAGGTTAGTTTTTTTAATTTTTATTATTTCTTTGATAATTTCATACAATGTATTTTGATCATATTGGTTTTCTTGTTAGGTTAGTTTTTTATTTTTATTATTTCTTTGATAATTTCATACAATGTATTTTGATCATATTCACACATACCCACTCCTTCTCCTAATCCTCCCATGGTCCTTCACGTGCTCTAACCACCCTGTAGGCCATTATTGTGAAGAAACTGAGGCTCAGAAGGCTCAGAAAAATCACTCAAGTTCATAACCAAGCAGAAGCTCTTGGGTTGAGCCAGGTATTTCTGACTGAAGGACCCACTGTCCTCCCTTGTTGCTGGAATGCTTTCTCAGACTCTAGTCACCCCAGGGGAGCTCTAAGTACAAGTAACATCAAGATAAGGAAGGAATAAGGATCAGTGTAAGAGTGAAATTGAATTGAAAGAGGTTCTATGAAAAGAGTTTTTCTTATTGACCCACACTAACCTGGGTCTCCCACCCAATGTGGCACCTAACATAACTACCGAGACTCAGCTGACCTAGGCACTGAACAGCACACTTGAGAACACGGTAGGACTTGTTTCTCTTTGGTTCTCTGTGGTGCTCTATGGATCTCCTTGGAGCCTATAACTGTTGTCATTTAGGAAGTAGGTAACTTTCTCCACAATTTGGTTTCTCCAGCTATCAAATTAGTTTGTTGGAGAGGATAGTCTAAAACTCGCCCGGTCTAATGTCTTGAAGGTCAAAAAAAAAAAAAAGAGAGAGAGAGAGCAAACTATAATGTTCTCCACTTACCAGCCAGTTGCTTTCTGGGGTCCTTCATTGGGGAACTAATCATGTCCAGACTGATTGTGGCTTTAAGAGTGCTTCTGTCGCTTGTTTTCAGGGTTTAAAGGAAGTGCTTAGGATTGGTTACACAATATTTTCTTGAAGGACCCATCTCACCCCCTGTAGGTGGCAATCTACCTTTGTCATTCATTTGACAAATCCTTACCAAGGCCCCACACAGGGTCTTGTGTGGGGTTCCCTGCTATGTGTTCCCTGCTATGGATACAGGCGGGGGGGGGGGGGGGGGGAAACAAAAACAAAACTGGCAGCCAAGCAGGCATTAGACAAGTAATTACAAAAAAAAAAAAAAAAAAAAAAAAAAAAAAAAAAAAAAAAAAAAAAAAAAACCAAAGAGCAGTTGTGTTCCATTCTGAGCTGCTTGGGAAGCCGGCAATGGTTAGGCAAGGAAGTCAGTTGTTGAGTTTCTATGGCTTTAGCTACTTCATGAATTAGGGATGGCAAGATTGGATGCAGTTAGAAAATCCATAGCAACCATCCAGGAGAGGCCTGTTGAGGCTTTGCAATAAATCAGATCTGATGGGGACAGTGATGGACTGACATTGTTGGGAGGCAGAAGAGTGAGTGAGGCAGAGATGTGGTATTAAAGACACCCCTATTGCCAATGTTGCTGAGTAGGAGGGAGAGAATAATACTAATCAGCATGCACGTGGCTAGCTTGGTTTGCCTGTCCATGGAGGCAAGATGCCAAGAGGCACAGGTGTTCCCTACCATCAAAGGAGGCTGCTCCCTCTCTTGATTGCATAAACAGGCCTCCTGCTTTCCAGCCTCCTCAACATCTAGTCTCACCCCGGGGAGTCCTGGCCTCCCATCCAGGGTGCTTACTATAGAGGGAAAAGGATTGGAGGGCTCTGCGAGAGGATGCGGGCTCCTTCTGGATGGCACTGAGGAGTTGCTCAGACCCTACAGAATCTGCAAAAGCTGTGGGTCCACCTGGGGCAGCATCCGCTCTATTGCCATCTGTTTCCTATTGAGGCTGAGCACGCTCGTGTGTGTGGTCACAATCGCACAGGAAAATCATTCTGCCAATAAATATGGAACATTAGGTTTCCTTTTCTCTTCTTTTTAACTGACTTACAAAATGAACACTGAAAATTCTGACTCCTTCTACCATGCCTCCCCCAATATAATGACGTCACTTTTGCCTTGAAATCTATACTTCATTGAAGGGTTGGGGAGGGGGCTCCTTGCACATGTACAAGGGCCAAACCAAAGGAGGAAATGTGAGCAAAGTGGTTGCATCCTTTTGCAATCAACTATTATAAAAGCTGGCCATCTCCCGTGCTTCATGAAGACATACAGTTTCCAATAGGCCTAGTTTTACTTTACATAATTGTAACCATCTCAGCATGTCAATTAGCATAGAATGTTACCTTTGGGATGGGATCAATTAGAGACCTGAAGATTGAATTTGGAATCATGATTAGCCTGCTTTACATTTTGCCTTCATTTTCTAAAATATACAATTGTCTGATTCAGCTCAATTTAAAAAAAAAAAAAAAAGAAAGAAAAAAAAAAGAACGTATTGTAAACTTATTTTTTTAAGCCAAAACAGACACGGGAGGCTGGTTAGTAACAGGAACCATGGCAAAATGGAGGATGGGGGTGCTATTTGATTAGGGCCTATTCTTAAATTTCCCCGGCAAGAAAATATTGAGAGTAGCGTAATGGTTGCTGGATTTTCTTGAGAACTGAAATCATTACACTCTGGCGGAGTTCCAAGTTCTTCCCTTTTTTAGGTTACAATTTGAAACAGTGCAGAACATGCTATAGTGTTGTAGTCATTCATGTAATGTCATTGAATTGAGCTTCTGGAAATAGACAAAGGACTTTGTGTCCCAAAATGTTCTTCTGGCGGAAAATTGATAGCAGCATGAGATATGCTCTTACTAGGTTTGCTTCTGCCTCCAAATTTGTGCTGACTAAAGTGGGGAGGGAGGAAGAGGGAAAGGGAGAGGGAAGGGAGGGAGGGAGGGAGGGAGGGAGGGAGAGAGAGAGAGAGAGAGAGAGAGAGAGAGAGAGAGAGAGAGAGAGAGAGAGAAGAGAGGTTTCAAACAATGTCTACACACATTTCCACATGTCCAGGAGGCGCTGCAGAAGTTTTCCCCGGGTTACTATAATAACGTGAACCTCTTTGTTTGCTTTTAAGTTGTTGTTTCCCAAATGGGGACAATGAACAGGCAAATGCATGACATGAAACCTTTGGCTAATTCTCCCAGGCCCTCCCTGCCCCCATTCCAGCCCCGGCAAAGTGTTTCCCGTTCATTGAAGCCCTGAGTCTGGAGCTCCTGCCAGATTCGTCAGAGTGACAGGCGAGTCCAGCCTCAGCAGCCAGAGATGCAGCCTGAATGCAAATCAAAGCTAGGCCTGGACTCTCTGGCCGGGACACATGGTGTTGGGCCTGAGCCCAGGCCTGGCCAATTCTTTGCCCTAATGCCTCTCCAAGCTTTGCCATCTTCATTGCTGCTGTCCCTTTTAGGAAGAAAAGTTAGAGCTGTTTGTGAATGATGTGAAAGATATGCCAATAAAGCCCCTTTCCATATAAATAGCACATCAAAATATTACCAAATAATGCTGTTGACTTTGCCAGCAGGCAGAGGACTCCATCTGGAGATAATATCTTCCAACTGAGAGGCATCCAAGGTGCCCTTTCCTAGGCAACAGGCACACTGACCCACATGGGGCTAAATCCCATTCTATTTGAACGTGAGTGCCTCCTCCTCTTCTGTTATACTCAGGCACCTGTGCCGGATCCTGAAACAAAAAGCTCCCATCCAAAATTAACTCACTGGTCATTTCCTCTGTGACAACAACAGCACCACCCTTTCCTGACCACAGTCTGATCATGTCCACATATTATTCTCCAGAGAGACGCAAAAACAGTAAGTACAGGACTGAGGACAAGCTCCCTCAACACATCCGCCTACCTGCTCTGGTCCACTCAGTGATGACAGCCCAGCTCATCCATGGGTCTGCTCTGCAAGGTATCTAACCTTCTAAATTGAGCCTCCCTGCTTCTCCAAGGGTAATCAGAGTCTGGGGCAAATGTTATGCTTTAAACATAGAAGGTGAGCTTGTCCAAACTGCAGAGGTTTCAAATGCACACAGAGACTCTTTCCTGTTCTCTTGGGGTGTTCAGCAGATTCCTGATGAGTTGTTATGTGCAAGAGCAACAGAGGAACAGAGGTGAGCCAAACATGGATGGAGTCCCCCTGCTCTCCGTCATCAGTACAGCTCTCCAGTTCTTATTGTTATAACTATAGATTCCTTAGGTTTCTTAGAGGGGCCTGTGTTCTCTGCCCACCCAGGTCCCCAGGCTCCTTTTGTCCCCAGGCTCCTTTTGTAAGGACCGTTTCTGACTTGATTTTTTGCCCACTTAATCATGAAAGCAGCCATTTCTCGTTACCTTGAAGTGCAGAGCATGTGTGGGTGAAGGAGCCTTTTGGAAGATCTCACTGGGCTGCGGAGGAAAGCAAGTAAGGAATCCTATACACACTGGTGTTATGCTAAACATCAAGAGAGGACCCAGGACCATGCAGTGGGGGCCTTCAGAGACAGCTCCTTCAGACTTCCATACTTCGCTTTATTTTCCCTAGCCCAGCTTCAACTCTTAAAGTTCTTAACCGCTGGAGGATAGAATCTTAACTATTCAAAATGCAATATTTGGAACTGTTCCCTCTTCTGGGGGGTGGGGGGCTAGAGAGTGGTTGCTGAATGTCAGACTTAAACTTTCATACCCTCATACCTCAAAGACTATTAACTATTAACTATTAACAAGACTATAGTTGTTTTTACAAAAGATAGTGTTAAGGGTTAAAGTCCTATTTTTGTCACATTATGCAGAAGTTTGATGCCATTCAGTTCAATGTCATCTACTATTTCCGGAATCCCTTCCACATTCTAGGCACTATTATATGCCTTCCCAGCACACATCTTTATGATTCCTCATTTTGCTTTTTACCTGAGGAAGAAATTGAACATGGGAAGAGCCACACACTGTCCAGGACATCCACCTGTCTTTTTTGTTTTGTTTTGTTTTTCGAGACAGGGCTCCTCTGTGTAGTTTTGCTGCCTGCCCTGGATCTTACTCTGTAGACTAGGCTGGCCTCAAACACACAGAGATCCACCTGGCTCTGCCTCCCGAGTGCCCACCTGTCTTTTTAAAGCCAGTCTCTGAATGAATTAAAGCCAATCTCTCAATCAATCATTTGCCAAACCTCTCACAGTTTAGCAAGTGCTAATTACTTGCAAGGTATAAAGATAGATACAAAGATCAAAAGAGTTCCAAAGAGCACTAGGATATAAACAGCAAGTTGAAACTAGAGCTACAACTTTGCAGACTGTGACCTGGATTTGAATCCCAGCTCCTAAGAATGTGTTGGGCAAGTTACCCAACTACCCATCACATTCCACAAATACAAAATGAAAACAGTAAAAGAAAGTACTCCACTCAGTTGTTTGAGGGTCTAAGGAGATAAAACATTCAGTACCCAAGGAGCCCCCCAAGTGGATACTTCTCCTTATTTTGCTGAACATGATTTTACACTTGCTTTGTGAATTCAGCATTTTATGGTAACATCTCCATGCTCCTGAGGACCCTTTTGAAGCATCACTTGGCCAGCTAGTCATTGTCTTATTATATGGACACACCATACTTGACCTCACTATTCCCTGCTGCATTCATATATTAGGGGAAAGCATGGTTTATTTTATCAAGATCTTTATTTATTAAGGCTATTACATCTTTTTTTTTTACATTTGCAGCAGATGTTTCCTTGGGTTTTGTTTGCTCTCTAGTTTTATGTAAAATTTTTTTTTACATTGGAGTTGTTCATTTTTTATGTAACCTAGCCTATATAAATTTTCCTTTGTGGTACTGTCCATTAATTTTAAGATCTAAAAAGAGCTTTCTTATAATACAGAAATTAGAGGGCTATTCACCAACATCTTTTTCTAGTACAAAAATACATTTTGAAGTGATTCACCAAGTAAATTCCAATGAAGATTTTCTATTGGTGATTTGATCTCTTCCTGCACAACCTTGTTATCTAAGGTAATAGTGTTAATGATTTTCTCATAATCTGGCTTGAGGGATTAGATAACCAAATTTAACTCATTCATATCGGGAATTTTTCAGAGGCTAGTCCACTACTCCTTCTCAAGTGAAGATCTAGAATCTAAAAACATACTCAACTCTCACAAATTTCAAAGATTTGCTTAGCATGGCCTTGGCCTCTAGGGACCTTCTCTGTCACCCTCCATGCCCCATGCAGATAATCTGGAGAAAAGACTTTGGCATGAGGCTGACTTGGACCGGTCAAGTGTTCAGCACTGTACTCAACACTGTGATTCCTGTACAAGGAAAATCTGGACTGCTCTTCTCATATGAAAATGGAAAGACAATCATGGAACTAATTTCTACTGTGGACATTGAATGAAAGAACACATAGACACCTCTCAATCTCTTAGCACAATACCTGATAAATAAGTGACCCACAAACATTAGTTATTTTTCAATTTCCTCTGCCACAGGAGGACCATAGTTGTTCACAAAGGTCCCAATGTTCAGTAATAACTGCAGAACAGCACACAGCCTCACATCTTTGAACTCACTTTTCTTTTTAGCACTTTTCTTGAGTGCATATTATTCCAGGGACTGTGCTAATCACTTGCTGTTTAGGAGAAACATATGCCTGCCTAGGTAGTGGCCAAACCTGGATTCCTGAGCCTCTTCTCGATGCCTTTCAGGGTTGGCTGGTTCTTCACTACCCTTAGAGATTTCATGCTATTATTGAGCCCTCCTACCATCCACAAGAAACAATCAGAAAATCTGGGGCAATGCAGATTTCTGGAACTTCCCCAGAAAATATCGCTGATTCAGCTGTGAAGACCAGAGACCTACAGTATTAATATACACTGTCTCCAGTAGCTTGGACCAGTTGGGTCCTATGTGAACTACATGCCTTGTTTTGAGAACCATAATCCAGGGGAAAGAGAGGCTTACACACGGCCTAAGCATGGGAAGGACCGAGCCTTTTGTGTGTCATAAGAACAGAGTGGATCCCTCAGACAATCTCGCTAGAATTAGCATCGCCATTGTAGTTTTGCCCTTCTGGGACACATTGAAGAAATTTTAGTTTATTCAGCACTCATAAAGTGACCCATGGTGAATATGTCCCATAAATTTCTCCTCATTAGCCTTTTCCTTGGATTAATCATCCAATGTTCAATGTTCACATCAAGTTTTTCCTCCCAGTCTTTCTGTTCATCTAAGTGAACTGAATCAATTGGGAACGTTTCCATGGTCTTGACAGAGCATCCTATTCAAGTAGAACTCATCTACTTAAATACACCAGTCAACTTTAATTTGTTTTCAGAGGGTCATATCAACTACTCAACATGAAGGAAGTTTCTGAAAAACCCTGGCAGCAAATCCAAAAGACTTGAAAATTCTCCTTGCTGGGTAAGGAGAATCTCATGTTCGTTCACACAAGCCATGCTGCATCCTCTGTCACCCAGAGAATGAGAATGGGCTGAAGATAATGGCTTTCAAATCTAAAATAGAGATTACCTGGAGTAACAGGGTGGAAAAAGATTGAGTGGGTAGGAGAGACACAATTCAAAAGGGCTATCCTGAGGGTTGGCCTCAGAACTACAGCACTTCTGGCTTATGTTATGTGGCATGTGGTCTGTTCCTTCACCATTTTGTACACTGTTTAGTGAATCCAAAGTCTTTGGTGATCATCTCAGAGCTCCATGATCTGGGGCAAAGTTTCTAGGTGCCATCTTGAAAAGTCCTGAAAGTTTAGACACTCTACTGTGTGTTAACTCTTTCTTCCTTGCCTAGGTATAAATAGTCTTGGGTGTCCTGGAGGATCTTATGCATGGGCTGTGACATGTACCACCAGGTATATTCTGATTGTTTCTTGGTATTTTAAACACATGTATCTAACTAACAAAATTTGAAGCATTAAAGGAACTAACATAATGGCATAAGCCAGTGGTATTTATTTGCTACAACTCAAAATTCTGGTCATACTCTTTGGAGTGGGAAGGAAGAGGGACACAAGCTGGATTTCCCACACATCCAAGCTGTCCATACATATTTTCACTTGGCCTCATTCAGGATTTCTAACAGATGACTCAACTGAGGAGTTCTGCAGCTCAACAGAAGTAAATTTCATAAATAATCAGTTCTGAAAAAGTAGAAATTTAAAGTCTTCTATTTCTCTTTCACAATTCAAATTTAGGTATGATTATTTGACTGTATACACACACACACACACACACACACACACACACACACACACAAAATCAAAGGTGGTGCTCTTTTCTATGCATATTAACTTCTTGATGAAGCCATCTGTCATCAGTGTAGGTACACAGAGCTCTTACTGAGAGCTGCTTTTATTTACGTAACTCTGAGCACACAATCACCTCTCTGGTACTTGTCAAGTGAAGGAGAAAATCAGTTAATAAAAATAAAAATGCATATACTTACTAAGCTCACTCATTAAAAACCAAAAAAATGGAAAATAATAAATAGATTTGTTAGTAAATAATGTATTTGATCAATCATTTTGCACATAAAGTATAGTATGCCTTTGTTAAAATGATCAGTCATCCACAGTGTGAACACATATATACCATAGCCAGAAAGCATGCCTGAAAGCATGTGACTACTTCAAGTCCAAGTGGAAGATCTTTCTTATACTAACAGGATTCCTCTTGATAGTAGCGGTACAAGCAGACACGTGTCACAAATTTGTTAATTATCTTTCTGCTGTTAGCTTCCCACTTTGTTGCTCTGCTTTATCAGGAAAAGACTTTTTATTGGGAAGTGTGCCGGGTGCCTCCCATGTGGAAGTCTGCCACATGCAAACAAAGGCTGTCTAATTACATAGCTTTTCCATGACTTTCCTTTCACAGACAAACCCGAAGACCAACAAGTTGGCCATGATATTTCCCTTTCTCAATAGAAAGAAAAGACCAACCATTAAAATAAAATTCAGTCCTTGTTCACGGGGTAACTCCTAGCTGAAAGGATGGAGTAGGGAAATACAGGAAGACTTACAGAAGGTGCAGAACTGAGCCGCATATTTATTTAGCATATACTATGCACCAAGAACATTTGTCAAGCCCTGGGGATAGACAGGAACAAACAAGTAGGATCCATTATCAAGGAAAGTTTTTGCCATAGTAAGAAAGGCAAACACTGAGTAAAAGGCACACCAACAAATATAAACTGCTGAGTGATTTGTGGGGAAAGAATGAGACTCCATGCAGAAGGAAAACATTCTCTTTAAAGTTAGCTCATATCAGCTATACTGCCTCCTGGGACCTAAATGGTTGATGTTCCAGAGAATATAATCCATATAATCCATATAATAAGAGTAATATGCATATTTCTGTGGGTGTTCAACCTTAAAAGACACTAGCTATGGAACCCCTCAAAGAATAGACACTATTTGGGGGTCTTCTGGATGGATGATTAGATTCAATATGTGGAGAAAAATATGACGAAGGAGGAGAGGGTGCATCTAGGAAACAGGAGTTGAGTATGGTAGAATGTCATTGTTCAGGGCCAGGGAACCTCAATATTGTGCCATGGGCATTAAGGCACCATGGAAAATTTACAAGCAGGGTTATGGGATGTGCATATCTACTCTTTATAGAATCTTCATGGCACATGGGAAGGCATGATGACACACAGGTACTCTGGACATGGGCAGAACATCTAGAACCAGATGAGATCAACAGAAACAAGCAGAACCATTTGATGAGGCTTTGACTTGGGGCATCAGCTGCAGCAGTGGAAAAGATGTGACAAATGGCGAATGCTAATGGATGCATCTCTGGACTGGCCTTGGGAAGGTGGTGGTGGCTTTGGATGTTGTACTAAAACCTTGAGTCTCGGAGACCAGGGCTATGATAATGCCACTAATAGATACGTAGCTAGGGAAGAGGATGTCCAAGAGAGAGATTAAGGTTAGAACTTGGTTTGAGCTTGAAGACTTGCAGACCCTTCTGTCCAACAGCTAGTTCAAATCTGCCATTACCAGGATGACCAAGCTAGAGGCAAGTGAACTGATTTCGTGACGCAGCCTCAACCACATCTCAGAGCCCCATGTGCCACCTCTGCTTAGTTTATCTGGGAAATATTATAAAATATTTAGTGTTGTTGAGTTTGGGCCTGAGAATGGGGATCACAGCACCTAGTCTAATATTCTCTGGGATTATTACTGCTAGTAACTCTTTATTGGGGAAATCAAATAGCTATAACTTTTCACTGTTGTTGGAAAAGCTTGCAGGGTGACTCATTTACTCCCTATAGGAAAGCCTTGTCTACACGAGGCAGGTAGTAAAATTAAGTTCCAATAAATGCTTCAGAAGAGTGTTTCATTTCAGAAAGCCTTGCATTTTCCCCTTACTGGAAATGAGTGTTACAGGACATTAAAAGTCTCTGTGTCCTATATGGTGTTTAATATAAACACTCCATTTTTTTCCCTTTAATCTACCCAAGATCAATACTAAAATTCGTAAGCAGTGAGAAGTGGTGGCAGGAGAGCTGGCATTTCCAGCACAGCATCATTAATGAAACACTTCGGACAATACCTCTCTTCTAAACAACCCAGCAGTCAGCACTGCTGACGCTCATTTAGGAGAAACCAAAGCTCAGAGAGGTCCCAAGAGATAGCCAAGGTCAGGGCCAAGGTTCTGTCTAGAGATCCCATTATTATCTCATGTGCATGTGTGTAGAAACCCATATTAACTCTTAAGATAACCTCTTGAGCCTTCCCCAGAGTAATTTAATGTCATTGTCAGACCCATTCCAGGTAGACAGGCCAGGAGGTTGAATGGCTTAGCAACCATCACAAGGACAGTTGTTACCAGAAGCTTTCAAGCAGCTGTGGGACACAGGACAACTTCTGGCTACAGACAGTGGCAGTGCTAAGACGCTGGCCTGGTCCCTTCTCTAGGTTTCCCTCCATGGACAGGCACTGAGAGATGACAGCAGAATCTTGTCTGTCTACTGGATGTTGCAGGACTAGCCCAGCCCCTGAGGGCCCCTACATGTGCCAGTGAAGAAGTAGCCTAAAAATATATTGCCCTTTTTGCTAAAAAAATCAAAGATTCCAGACTTAAAAGCTCCAGATTCGACTTTATGACCTTCACCATAGATGTCATCTCATTTACAGAGGTTACTGCAGGTCGAAGGTTCCTTTTTCTCCAGATCAGGTGCCCCCATAGTGACAGGTGGAGGTGCCCACGTGTCCACTGAGCAACCTCAGGAGAATGTGGAATTCCCCTGCACAATATAAAGACTCTTGAAAGTAACTTAAAAATGACTGAGCCACCTGGAGCCACCTTTGCCTTGTAGGACTTGTCATGACCACAATCACAAACCCTAACCCAGAGTGCAGAGCTGTCTAGATGGAGGTGAAGGGAAGACTTGCTATTCCACAAAGCCAAGCCAAGCCAAGCCTCATCTGCTTCATCCTGGGAATTACCTCCGCTACCCTCAAGTTCCCTTTCTCCACAACTGTCTCTCTCCTCTCTCTGCAACCTCTGTGCCCCTCACCATAACCTGGCCACCTCCTCTTCATGGAGGGCAAGTGGCATTCACCTCTGACAATACCACTGAGGGAAACTAAGAACACTCTTTGGGATCCATTTTCATTTATGATTTAGGAACTGTTAAAGGAAAAATGTCTACAAACTATTGGTTTTATTATTCCTATCCAAAAGTAACAACGTGAGAGTTAATGTCTCCCGTTCCGAGTTCTTTGCATAGTTTCTCTTTTATTTCAAAAAAGCTCTATAGATCAAATGCTGATCCCCATTTTACAGATAAGAATATTGAGATGTAGAGGAATTAAGCTCCTTGGAAGATTCAAGTTTGCTGCTTCAGAAGTCCCAAGTCTATCAAACTCCAAAAGCGCCAGCTGTAGCCTATGTAGAAGGATCAGGAAGAGTGGACTTCCACCTCTCAGCCAGTCAGTTCAAGCCAGCTGCAGCTCCCCCGCCCCACCCCACCCTGTTTCCCCCAGCCAGAGGGGAAAGGAAGCTTGTTACCTTTGAGCCTATAGACCCACTTCCTGAGCCAGCCTGGGGTGCTGAGCACACACATGGTTGGGCTTCCCCATGCCTGTAAGACCTGCCTAACCACCCGCTAGCCACATCTGGAACATATTTTAAATGACTTTTAACCACAACTGCAAAAGGCTGTGTGTGTGTGTGTGTGTGTGTGTGTGTGTGTGTGTGTGTGTGTGTGTGTAAGTCTAAGATATTAAGCAGGAGGCTTGGACCACTTGCTGAAGCTCTGTAGGGGAGACCTATGTCCCCACTTCCTTTACTCTCCTAGCTCTGCACAGGAAACCTGAGCCACTTGACATGGGGAACTGGGTGTGATTGTTGCTCTGAGGGCATACCCAAACTCTCCGGTCTCCTTTGGACTCTCAGACTTTAAGTGGAGTAGTGGGAACTGGTATAGGGTGAGATGGAGTCAATCAGCTTTAGAACCAAGCTGAGCCAAATGGGAATCCTAGACTTGCTGGATAGATAATAATAACCCTGAGTGAATCATCTAATCTCCCAGCCCCTTCCCCCAGAAGAGGGCTGCTAAGAATAGTGAGATAACGTAAAGGTAGATGTAACTGATCCTTTCTAACCTTTCCAAAGACAATCTTTTGCTCTCTCCTGGCCCCCCTAACACTTGGTAGGCCTCAAGTGATCTCCCTTGGGATGGTAGCTTAGGTTTAACCTGTTTAAGATTATTTCCTGCATTTATTAGCTATGAAGCAATCTCTACTTTGTATTTACTGTCCCACGTATTAGATGAGAATAAAATCACTCATTCTCAAAACCCCTTAGAGAAAGAATTCTGCCTCATGTAGGCTCCCATAGAAGGATCTCTTTCTTCCAGAACAGGAATAAGAAGCCTGGTGTTCGTTCGGAGGGCGAGAGATGTAAATCACTGGAGTATGTTTATGTGACAAAGGGATATGGACTGTAGGGACAGGAGTTTTTAAACAGTCTATAATCTTAGACGTTGAAGGGTTTTCTACTGTGTGGTGATTTTCCCGGAGTCTATACATGTGTGTGATTAAAAAACAAAATAAAACAAAAAAACCCAAGTAGGATGGTATTACCAAAGACTGACATCCTGGAAAATTCTCCCAATCAGAACCCAGGAAGTGACATAGAGTACCAGACATGCCCATTAAGGAAACAGGTGATAAAAATAACTATTAGCTCATGGGGTGAGAAGGTGAGGGGGTGTAAAGTTTAGTCTAAAATCAGCCAGGCTCCTCGTTGACCAAGAAAGCACACTTTAGCCTGCAGCTTCTTAAAGGCATCTCACGCCGGCTACCCCATCCGGACCCGACCCAGGAGCTATCGTTATGAACAAAGTCTATCTCGGCTTTATTGGGGCCACATGAATGTCTCATGGATGTCTTCCTCACCTACTCTTCTAAGAGAGTTTTCCCATTTGGACAGATTTTCAGGTCACTTTTTGACCCATCTCTTGAAAAGCAACAGCCACCAGACTCCTCCCGACTAACTTGTGAAATGAAGAAAACTATACATCTTTATTCCGAAGAGGGCTGCTATCCAATCCTGGAGCTCGGCCAGTCCTGGGCCTCAGGCTTTTTGAGGAAATTTTCTGCTGCCTTCTGCCTATTCCCCTCACCCTTTGGCCATTCCTGGAAATAAGTGCCCTTCCAGTTAACCATACTTTGACTAAATAATTTATTCCAGCTGTTCATTCCTTCATTCCTCTAGACTGCTCACTATCACACACACACACACACACACACACACACACACAGACAAACACACTCACAAAAGAAAAAAAAAAACTATGGGACAGATTGGGTCTTATATTGATAGTCAGGTCACCCCTAAGCAGAGAGTATGGAAGGCTGAAGATGGGGAAGAATTAAGATGTTTTTCTTCTTTAATTTGCCTAACTTTTAGACAAATTGCTGACTTACCTAGTACCTTAAAGGTATGGACACATCTAGAAACTGCATAAGAAAAATGTTAATCTCTATATGGCAAGAGAATGCTTCAACACTAATCCTTCCCAGCCTGCTGGTGGCTTGCCATCCCAACTACTCCATAAACTGAGGCTCAAGGACCACAAGTTCAAGGCCAGCCTACGTTACATATAGTGTGTTCAAGGCCAGCCTGATTAACTTATTGAGTCCCTCTCTCAAAATAAAACATTAAAAGAGGAGTATTAATATAATTCAGTGTAGAGCTATTGCATAACATCATGTGTGAGGCCCTAAGTTCAGCCCTAGTACTAAACAAGGAATACAATAAAAAGTAAGCTTGTTGAGTCATTGGTAGAAAAAATGGGAAGTAAATGAATGAATGAATGGTTGTTAAATAAATGAATTCGCTAATTGAGTACAGACCATGAGACAGTTCCTTGACCAAAAGTTCTATGTGCTTTTAATTCTCAGAATAAGCTTGTGAGAGGGTATGTTGAAAAAGAATATTCTCATTATCACATAACAAAACACTCAAACAAGACAAAATAAACCAAAAGGCAATTTCTTTTTGCAGAAAGGGAGTACCTCAACACAAACCAGGCTAGCAAGCCCACAGGGCAGGAAGTTCACTTAGTTTTTATACTGAAGCGGGTGATGCCTGAGTCTCATCATATTGGTGGACCTCCCAGTCTGACTCAGTGGTTAACTGTAATGGTACAAAGGAAATGAAGGGAACAGGGATGTGCCACTCCTGGACACTAAGTTCCAGCCATACAGTGGGGCTTTTGCATAAACAGAAGTTTTGCCAGGTTGGGGAGATTAAAAGATTTGCGTAAAAGTTTTACAGTGTCAGGGAGATGGTTGAATATTGGTCCTGGGTGAGCTAACCGTCTTGGATATAACAACAACAACAAAAAAGTGTTTCATACAGGTAGAATACTACTGAGTCACAGGTGAGGCAAGTGTACTCCAGAGAAGTAAAGTAGCTTGCCTTGGGTCATTCTGACCCAGACCAAGTAGCAGAGGGGAAACCCAGACTCAGGTACAACGCCACTGAATTGCCCTAAAGTCCACTACTCTCGTCAAACTACACCCAGGTCTCTGCATTGATTTGTTGTTGTCTGTGTGCCTTCTAAAGGCCTGATGGCCACGTGGAGCATTCATCAGGACCTCACTGCCTCTTCAGAGTAGGTAAGACAAGTTAGCAGGGCTAGCATGAGGATGAGCCATCCCTGTCAGCTCCACAGGAGGTAGCCCTGCTGCCTGCCACGAGGAAGTTTCTTTCATTAAGTAAGGCAGTCGCCTTTATTTGAAGTCAAGTGCTCTTTATCTGAGTTGACAGCAGGTTTCTGATCAAATATGACCGAGTTTGCCTCTAGGTGTGAACCTGAGTAGGGTCCTCTGTGTATCTTAGCGTAATGCCTTGTGACTAGAGGTGCCAAAGCTAAGAAGTTTAGGTGGGTCTAACTCAAGGTGACAGCTGTCATCAGGAAGAAAAAAAAACAGCTCCTTTCACCATGGCCCACATGCCCCATTCATGGCTACACATCCCTAAGCCTGTCTGCATTGGGCACTGGGAAAGGCCTCTGGTCCATTCGCAATCTTTGCATTGGTTCTCAGCTCTGGATCTCCAGAGTAGGGAAAAGAGTCTCTCTGAAGTAGGTGTTTGGCCTCTCTGATATGGTAACCCACTGAAAAGACTGGAAGGATTGGAAAGGTCTTGTGGAGGGAGAGACCCAGGCCATGGGCTTGTGGAGAAGAGGGACTTGTGTCCAGACCCCACAACCTTGTTGGCTCAGAACTAAAGTTGGGGCAGTCTGAGTGGCTCAAGACAGATTCTCTGTAGTGCAGGAACAATGACCACTCCAGCTGGAGTGCATTGAGATAACCTTGAAAATAGAAACAACGTACAGCACATCATTTTCCCGAGGCCTCACTGGCACATGGAAAGATCTCTGCCAAATCTCTTCCCTGTGCCAAGGCTTCCAGGTGTTTCTTTGTGTTCGCATAGAGAACTCACATCATTTTTTCCTTCAGTTTGGAAGAGGTGATCCAAAGTGTTTAAGCGACAGTAGTTGCAACATGTCAGAGTGGGAATTTATTATCTCAGCCCCAATAGGTCTTAATAAGCCTTACACAACTGTTTAGGCATTTATTCTATTAACGGCTGTTCATTCTGGTGGCTTCACCTGAATATTCATGATCTTCGTCTCCCCAGAGCTTCAGCATAGCAGCTGTTGGAAACCCGCAGCAAATGTTCAAGAGAGTTCCACAAATATAAACACCCTCACAGCTGAATGTTCCAGCCCTGGCCTCACAGAGGCGAAGACATGAAACATTTATGCCAGGAGGGTTTTGAAGGACAGCATTTACAAAACTACAACATCCCCCACCTTCAGGGTGTCCTTCCCTCTGACTGGGACATGGCCATGGGGAGAAAGGGTCCAGGAGAGCTCAGAGTCCACGAAGATCACAGCCCCCCTCCTTGCTCTATCCTAGAGTGGAAAGTTCTGAATAAATCCAGGGGAAAGTTATGGACCCTCTGGGAGATAGGAAGGGATACAGCACAGACTCATGGGATTGGGGCAAGATGGCACCTGTGAAGAGTGAGGGACTTAGGAAGAGGAATATTTCTAGTGTAAAAATATCAAAAGAGAGAGAATTGGTGGTGTCTTCTCCAAAGGGATGTAACTAGGAATGACAGAATTAAATTAGCAGGCAGACAACCTGACATGAAACTCAGTGAGATCTCCCCCTTGAGCATATGTTCCCTGCCTTCCAAGTCAGAATACAAAGTAGAAAAATTTCAGGCCCATCTTTATGATTGAACAAATCTCCCCCTCGGGCCAGTCACTTAACCACTGTGTGCCTCAGTGTCCTCATTTATAAACTGTAGGGGAGGGGCTATGTCAAAAATAAACCATAAACCAATTAAGATATTAATGCATTATAAATACACTTCTATTGTGTTTATCTGAAGAGGATTTTGAAGGTTCATTTAAAGATGTAAGCTAGTAGTAAATAAACAAGTTTCCCAGGATTATTGTGAGAAACCCTATTCACTTCACTTTTGAGTGAGAACTCAAAAGGTAGATGGAAATGCAGGAGAATGTATATTGGGCAATACAATTTAGTGTAGTTTAAAAAAACAAAAACCAAACAAAAAGTACATGAGCTGTGATGTCATATTGGACAGGAACTATGATCCCTGCCCTACAGATGAAATTTGAGCATATTATATAGTTTTTCTAAGCTCCGGTTCCTTCCTAGGTAAAACATAAGGAATTTTACCCTCCGCTTGTGTCCCAAGGCTGCAGATGTTGGACACAGGACAGTGCCTCATACAAAGAGCTGCTCAGCAGATGTGTTTCCCTTCTATTCTTCCTACCAGACTTGCCTATCATCCTTTAACAGCTCTCAGCCACGCCCCCAGCCACGCCCCAGCCACGCCCCCTCAGTCGGGCAGAGAGGACAGAGTGCCAACACTTCCCATCAGTGAAGTCTCTAGCCAGGGCAAAAGCAGGTGGGAGAGGAGAATGACCCTTTGTGGTTCTCCACTGGCCCAGCAGACTTTTTCTTTCCTGGAGAACAGTAGAGAATTGCGAAGCAGTAAGGGAGGGCTTTATTACAAGGTTTTTCCAGAAAGAGAAAATATTTTGACAGATCTCATGGAGCATGCCCACGCCAGGGAAGTTCCCTCCTCTTGGCCTCACAGAACATGCCTGTATATCTTCTGCCAACTTTTCTAAAATTAACATCATGCCCAAACTTTTGGTAAATGCTTTCTAGATTTACATGAAAATTCTGAAGTTTCCAGTAGATGGTCCTAAACCCATGCAAATACTGAGTGGATTCTGGCTTTGAAAAAGAAGGAGGAGGGGGTGGGGAGTACGACCAAAAAGCAGAGCACATGAATGTGAGAGGAAGATGACAGGGTATAGGGCAGGAATCGTGGGGAAGGGGTTGGGGCTAAAGGTCATAGCAAAAGACATTATATGTGCACATTAAATTCTCAAACAATTTAAAGAGGGTGAGACTCTGGAATTTTTCATGGTACCTGGAATTTTAAAAACAAAAGCAATATAGTGGTTAGTAGCAAATCAATGCAATAATGGCAACATGTCCTTTCAAATTTCAAATGCTTTCCCTCTGAAGCAACTTTCTATTGCAAGCTTAAAAATGGCCACAATAGGACGGAAGGAGAATGGAAGGAAAGTGGATGATAGAACAGGAACAGGTACTGGGTGTTAGCAGTGTGGGGACAGAGCACACTTTGGGGGCCAACCAGGGTGTGTGTGGGATTCTGCTGCACTGGGAAAGCTACAGAAAGAGGCAGAGAGGAAAGAGGATGATTTCTGATGGCACAGATGAACTGGGCGCTCCAAGCACCAGCCGCTACATGGAAAGGGGCTAAAGGAAAGGCAAGGGAACCTGGGAGAAGGAAACGATAAAATGTTCCTTATGACCAAAGTGGTTTAAAAGAGGAACGTTGATGAAGAAGATTCAACCCCTTTACACCACACCAAGAAACTGGATTAAGCCTATATTCAGGGCAGGGTATAGTGGCACCATGAGCATTTTATTTTAGAAGAAAATACAACTGTGTACATGATCAACAAGTAAGATTAGAAGAGCAGGAGAAAGGATCAAGGATCGCTGGTTAACCTCACCAATTACTTCATGGGGTGGTGATTATTTCTCTAGGACAATGAAGAAACTGAGACTCAGAAGAGCTTACAGTTTGCTCTATAGCTGCCATGTGGCCAAACTGAAACTCAAACACAGGACTTGGGACCTAGAGCCCAGACTTATTTTTATTTCTCATCGTAATTAACAGCTAAAATCACCTAATGCAGGTATGAAGCTGATTTATTGGGGTTCCATGAACCTGTTTAACAGTCTGATATGTCACAGGGCTCCCCTTAGGATCATTATTTAATTCATAAAGGAACATGCATTAAACTACTAGATACAATTATTGTGTTTTCAGAAAATATTTATAAATTATGAAAAATGTATAATTATCAATCTATAGTTGCCAGGAAATGTTTAATATTGTGTTGTAGGAATCTAACTGCATCGTTGTAGCTAGAGTTTTCCTGCCTTGCCCACAGTCAGAACAAATCTCTGTCACCCGCCAGTCCCACAGCTGCTCAGACCTAACCAAGTAATCACAGAGACTTATATTGCTTACGAACTGTATGGCCGTGGCAGGCTTCTTGCTAACTGTTCTTATAGCTTAAATTAATCCATTTCCATAAATCTATATCTTGCCACGTGGCTCATGGATTACTGGTGTCTTCACATGCTGCTTGTCATGGTGGCAGCTGGCAGTGACTCCTTCCGCCTTCCTGTTCTTTCTTTTCTCCTCTCTGTTAGTCCCGCCTATACTTCCTGCCTAGCCACAGCCAATCAGTGTTTTATTTATTGACCAATCAGAGCAACTTGACATACAGACCATCCATC
This sequence comes from Peromyscus maniculatus bairdii, assembly GCF_049852395.1. Taxonomy (NCBI): domain Eukaryota; kingdom Metazoa; phylum Chordata; class Mammalia; order Rodentia; family Cricetidae; genus Peromyscus; species Peromyscus maniculatus. Next base: position 118,173,779 of record NC_134853.1, read on the forward strand.
AGTATATCGTCATTCATGCATCAAGGAAAATGAGCTCCATTAGACAAACTAACAATGGCCCAAATTTCAAACAGTGGCCAGTAATATTTCAGGACACTGTCTTTGACAACTTCAGTGTGATATGAAAACAAGCAACTTCTAGTGTGGCAGAACCATGGATTCTGTGTTTCTCCTATGACTTACTTCTGACCACAATATATATATATATATATATATATATATATATATATATATATATATATATATATATATATATATATTGATAATATATACATATATATATTGATAATATATACATATATATATTGATAATATATACATATATATTATCAAAAGGATACATTTTCAATGGTAGGCTAGAGAGCATAAAGAACAAAAGGAATCATTCTCACCTGGATTCATAGATGTGCAAACATTATTTAGATCTCAGTTAGAAACCTGGGAGATGTTTCACACCAAAGGTAATTGGTAAGAATTTCTAATGTTCAGGAGTGGGAATGGAGCTTTGCCTTTTCCTACTGAATTGAGAACAGAATTTCAGCCATGTTCACAGCAGATTCTGCAGACTCAGAGGCTCATTTACTGGCTCTCCTCCTGGTGTCCCCTCAGCCCAGGAACCCCTGATGGTGTTGGCGCCTGAGATCACTCCTCCCAAGAAAGTATTTGACTATGGTTTCAGACACTTGCTGGCAGTGCTCAGCCTTCTCAAGTCAGAATTCTGGGCCGTTTTCCCACTGTGCTAACCACCCTTTCCCAGAACATGCCTCCATGCCATTTGCAGGAAAGCAGGCTGTAAGGTCAGGTTTGGTTTTTTGTTTTTTTTGTTTTGTTTTTTGAGCAACCAGGGATCTCCAATCTCCAGGAATATTCCAGGGGTAGGATTGTCCCTCTCCTGCCCACAGCAAACAGTAACGGTTTCAAGCTAATAAGGGGATAATGCACTTTCAGCAGATGGGAGAAGAGGATCAGAAGGTAACTTGAGCCTGGGCAATGACAGTGCCAAAAGCTTACAATGGAAACTATCTAAAGCATCCAAGCCCCTTTGTTAGATATGAATGATTTCTTTTTTCTGGTGGAAAGTGTATGAAGAACTTGAGAAGAAGGGCCTGAGTGGGTTTTATAAAGAAAACCTCTGTCTGGGAAAGCCGGGCTCGGGGTTAGGTTGCAGCTCCAGTGAATCCTCCGTTTCCAAACAGGGAGGGAGCTGAAAGATGTTCAAACCACAATATGATGTGTCTGTCTTTGAACTCTTTCCTCCAGCTTTTAAGTGCAAGTTTATGCATGTTCCCTTTAAATACCTGTCTCGGTGTGGAATATGAGGCAAGGACAGAAACAAACTTAATTAAGAATTCTAAGGAGTCTGGTAACCCCCACTCCATTCTGAGTGCCTGAAGCAGTGGGCTAGTGAGGAGCAATACGCCTGCTCCAGATACCTATATTCAATAGGACCTTACGGTTTTAATAGCAGGATTTATTTTTTAATATTCGACAGATTTTTTTTTATTGAAAATACCTTGCCCTGTTCTGAAGTGCAAACTGGAATCTGAGGCCACTACTACTGAAGTACAAAGAACTGTAAATGACAGTGAGTGACCTATTGTTATTAGTATACAGCTTTTCTTATTCAGTCATCCATCCATTGGTTTAAAAATCTATTTATTGAGTGACTTTTACAATTGATAAACTAAAATTAGGTGCTATAGATGCATTGGAGAACAAGATGTGCTCCGCTCCTAACGAGAAAATAGATGATAAGCCTGCAATTGTTACTTTATCCTGAAAGAGCTGAGGATAACCCAGGAAGGTTGTTAACGATTCCACATCCCTGACTCGAGTGCACCCCTAGGAAGTGGGGCTAACGGTTTAGCCTTCCTACCAAGCTCCACAAGAAATCTAAGGCAGGTGGCTGGCACCCCACACTTAGAACTCTGTAGCTGCGACATGGAACACTCTGACTTTCAAGGGGCCTCCACAGCTGATGTCCAAAGCTCTCTGCAGAGGAATGCCCATCTCTTGCTTCTAAGCCCTGAATTTTAAAGCCTTAGTCGTTGGTGACACATTCTGAGACAGAGGTCAGTCTTCAAACTTTATATCCTAAATGCTAAGTAACCAACATACTCTGAAAATGCCCTCATGATCTGTGGCAACTCCTGTGCTCCAACTGACCCACAGACCTCCTCGTTTCCAGACAGCTGTGTTGCCTCCATTCACTGTCTGTGAGCTTCAGCTGTGGGAGCAGGGTTCCCATCACTGTGAGCAGAGAAATCACATTCTACTTGTAAGGTGCTTTAGTACTTCCAACACAAAACCATAAACTAGCAAACCCCATGCAGTATCTTCATGCACATATCACAAATGCACACACACGCACACACACACACACACACACACACACACACACACACACACACATACACACACACTCATGCACGCACGCACGCACGCACGCATGTGCATGCACACACGCATGCACACAAAACACAAACATGGGGGGGCGTACCCATGTGCACTGAAATCAGTTTGCATGTGAGACTAGCCAAATAAAATCTGTCATCTCCTTGATGTTATTTTTTTTAAAAGTACTAATTTTCAAATTCTCAGGTATAAACTAGCAGTTCATAGAACTTTTGGCCTTCCAATTCCATTTTTATAAAGTTGCCACAAAGTAAAGAACACCATACTCACAGTACAGTGGCTCTCCCTCTTCCCATAGAGGGCAAGCTTAGGTCCACCCTTGACATAACCCCATGCCTGGATTTCGCTGTGGCTCCACCATAAGTTAATCAATTGAAGTCAGCTTTTGCTTCCCTCCAAGCACAATAATGTCTGAGCCAATTAACTATATGCTAGTGGATCCCATTTATAGTAATTTTAAAACTTGATCCCTGTGGGTTTTAGTTTGGCTATTGCTTATGATTGCACTAAATTAGTGAAAACCATGAACAGTAAATGGCATCTTTTCTGAAAATTTTCCTATAAAATACAATTAAACTAAATTAAGTGTTAGGAGGCATACTATCTTGCCCTGCTTCAATGGTCAGATAAAAATGACTTGCAGTTAGCATATACAGATTGCTAAAAGGCTTTTTCTAATGCTCTTAGCTTAGGACACATATATTTCTCTTGTATATATCAGAAGAATTATCCAAAATTGTCCATCTTGATACTCAATAATCCTGATGAAGCAGATCTAAGTCCTGGATAATTTTAAAAATCAGTCCTATGATCTTGTGATTAACTGATTCCTACAACTTCTCTCTTTCATGAGTCAGCCTAAATAATTGATAGAGTTCTTTTTCTGAATGCAATTACTTTCCCCCCCTTATTTTCACAGGAAATCTAATAGTTGCCCTTCATGTGTGGAAGTAATAGATGCAGAACCCCACCACCAAAATACCAAAATCCACAGATACTCAGGTTCCTTCTATCAAGTGATGTAAATATATAACCTACACACACACACACACACACACACACACACACACACACACACACACACACACACCTGTGCACTTTAATAATCTCTAGATTACTTACAATGACTAGAACAACCTCCACGGCAAATGACGTATAAGTAGTTAGTATTCTGTATTATACGAGGAATAATAACCAGGAAAAGGTCTGTACACATTCAATACAGATAAAATTTTTTCAACTTTGTTTGATCCATTGTTGATGGAAACCTTGGATGGGAAATTCGTATCTCTTCAAGAGCTTCACATTCTGAATGAAGAGCTGAGAGAAAAAGGGGAGTACCTTTTTCCATAGATGCTGAATAACATGATAAGAAAAGCATCAATTTGCTAATGGGTTATGATAGCATATTGTTACTGCCAAATGCAGTTTTATCTTTTTCAATTCAGTTATTCTATACAGAATCAACAATTATTATTAGTGGCAAAATAATATTAATAATACAGGGTAAAGCAAGAGAATGCAAAAGTTGATGAGCTCTTTCTGGACTTGAATCCAGACCTTTCAAGTCCAGAGTATAAAACATAGAATATATAGTAATTAACAAATACACAAGTTGCTCAATCCATAATCAAAATAGTTGGTAATAAAATAGCTAATAAAACAAAGCATTGGTGGGCAAAGCTCAGAAACCACTCAGGCAAAAAGCATCTCTTAGAAGCTGAAGAATACAGAATATGTATCCCAACACATGCCAAGACTGACAACAGAATTTACAGCATCTGGAGTAAAATGAAAATGGAAAACAATTAAGAAATTCCAGACAACCGTACTAGAGCTTGGAAAGACAGGACCCTCTGTACGTGGGGAGCTTTGAGATACTGCACCAGTGCCTTCAGGCAAGGACTGGATATGGCATTCTAACATTTTAAACTGCAGAGGTTTTGGGCAGAAATGGTGCTATCCTGAAGACAGCATTATGGACATGTGTTAGGTGGCAAGGTGTCTGTTGGTTCAATGATTGGATGCCCTGATGGTATATGATTGGTAGAGGGTATTGATTCCCCACATCCTCAATGTCAGAGATAGTGCAGAGAGCAAGCTGTCCTGCTTCCCAGAGGAATTTTGAATGTCCACCAGATAGTCCCCTGAGTAAAATGCCTATTGTTATTATCAGTGCTTAAATTCTATCTTGTTTTATATGCCCTGAACATTCCAGCAATGTGACTGCTGCATTGGTTTTAGAAGGGCTCCATGCTGCTACTTTAAAATTGTTAACAAGTAACATGAAACCAGTTATATAAACAATAAAACTTGCACATAGTACAACCATGTCAGTGGTGACAAGAGCTCCCGTACTATATGAGACAACAGTGTAACCACCTGCTCTAGTCTGCATTTGCAGCTGAGGTGTAGTTCAAGGTGACTAGGTGACATTCACAAGTATCTGACTCCTCCATTGCGTCTTCTAGCTGGGTACTAGCCTCACTTTTGTGAAATGAATACTTAAGATTTTACCATAAATTCTTTTCCCCTTATTTCATCTTGTTATTACAGTTAGATGTGATTTTCTAATTGGATGATGTCCCTTCTGATATTGGGGCATTTGTTTCATGTTAAAAAGTGTGAGCTTTCAAAATATATATTACCTACACTGGCTTTGGATATCAAAGAATTGGGAGCCATGGACTTAGAGGTATGGGAGTATGAAATGTATGAACCAGGAAGAATTAGGAGGACTGAAATACTTCACAAGTAGAAAAGGAGACTGAGGCCAGAACAGGTTAAAGACACCCAGAAATTACAGGCCATGTAAAGACTAGAATCCACACTGACGTCCAGGACTAGATAAAACAATTATTTTTCTCCTTCCTCCCTCCCTCCCTCCCTCCCTCCCTCCCTCCCTCCCTCCTTCTCTCTCTCCCTTCCTTCTTTCCTTCCTCTCCCTCCCTCTCTTCCTTCCTTCCTTCCCTCCCTTCCTCTCAGTAAGTACCAGGGGCCATTTCTGTGTGGTAGGTAGCAGGGTAGTCTTGATCATGCAGATGACTAAGCCACAGACCCGGACCTTAAGGGATTATCAGCTGGAGAACAGGGAAGAATGAAGTAGGGTATCTGTGTTCAAACCAGCACAAGAACCCCTGACCGCTCTAGGTGCTGCAGAAGGCTTCCTAGCCAAAACAGAATTTGAATATCTTTTTATTCTGAGTTTTAGGCAATAAATATGTTTTTGACATATAATGGTAGTGCATAGATTTCTGGGGTAAAGTGAGATAACTCAATATATACATAATATGGAATGACCAACAATTAATATTTCTATCTCCGTAGACATTTTTCATTTCATTGTATTTGGAACCTTTTAACTCTTCTCTTCTAATTCTTCATAAAATATATAACTTGTTTTGAACAAACCACATTAGTTAGAATTTGAACCTTGATGCTGGAGAGCCTTGAACGCATAGGGTCTGGGTCATTCTCCAAGCAGGTAGAATCTACAAAGACTCAATAGCTGAGACAAACACATTTATAATCAAGTATTGACTGCCCATAGCCATGAAAAAAAATTATCCTTTCCTTTCAAAAGGAACTTTCCAGAAACCTAGGGTTGGTCATCATCTTGCCAAGCACAGTCCTAAGGCCAAGCAGACAGCGGGGCTTTTCAGAGGACTTGGGGCTCCCTGAGGTGCACAGGAAGAAGGAAAGAGGGGAGGAGGTCTCCAAGCGGTTATGTGGGTTATGAGGACCTGATAAGCCTTTGGATTTCTGTGGGCCTTGGCCAGAGTGCAAACTAAGAAAATAGCTTGTTGATTGCTGAAATGATTAAGTGGGCCACCTTATTGATTCTCACCTAGCTTGGAACAGACCTCAATAACCAGCATCAAGTGTTTTAATAAGAGCAAAGGAAAGATTTACTAGACACAAATGCTTTTCATTAGAGGGGAAATAAAGCACACTGACCCACCAGCAAGGGGCCACAGAGTGGGCTCAGTCTGGAGCCTGCCGACCAAACAGGAAAGTGGGTAAGAGGAAGTGAAGAGACACAGCCCTGGGCCTGCACTTCACAAAGCCTTAGAAATGAACTTCTACTGATTGCCAGGTTGTTTCCTTGGCCTCTTCCTCCCCACTCTTTAAACCCTACCACCCATCCCGAAAGCCAGGGGCCAAGCCAGACAGCTGCGGCATACTGAGCCCAGGCACTGTGCCGACCTGAGCATTGTCCTAGGGACTACCTGTCATTTTCAGCTCAGGCCTATAAGGGTGTACAATTGTCTCTACATCTCAAGGGAGGGTACTTCTCAAGAGGACTCTTAACCGGTGCCTGGTCTAGATTTTAAAGATCTTTCTCTTGGAAGTAGGATTTGTGAGCATGTACTGATTTTTCCGTCTGGAGGCTTTGGTATGAATCCACTCTTCCCTGGATAAGCTGGCAAAGTTGTTTTTCTTAAGCAGTTGTTGTGTGCTTGTGCCAATCAAATATTATGTCATTGTGTTTTCTCACCCAGCTTAGTTAGGGGTTGACCCTTCTGTCATTATGTCCATTGTAGAGATGAGTCTGTGGAGGCTTCGAGGTTGGACACATTGAAGGGTTACTCAGCCTGCGTGTGGTAAAGTGGGACCTTGAATGTGTTTTTATCAGATTTCAGATTCTAAGCTCAAACCAACTGCCTCTGAAAGAAAAAGGAACAAATGTTGTAGTGCCATCAACACACACACACACATACACACACACACACCACAGGAACTGTTCCTGCCCTTCCAATCCTTAGTGAGTACCTGCTAATTCCCTGCTTTAACTCAAGCATTTCTAAGCCAGCGGGGCACAATGCAAGAAGGGCTGTTACGTAGGACTACCATGCTTTTAGGGGCAGCAGAAAATAATATATGAGGACCCAAGTTTATAAATAAAAATCTTCTGATGTGGAGAATCACAGTGATAAAAATGAAGCAGGGCAAGCAAGGTCCCACCAGGGCAAGTTACTCCCAACTGATACTCCAACAGTGAAAGATTTAAGGATGCAAAGGCTTGGGTGAAATGCATTCTCGGCAGAAAACTGCAGAGGCGGCAATAATAAGGCCTGTGCTTGGTGGCTGCACAGCAAGGAGATGGCCACCACAAGCAGTAAGTGTCAGAGCTCTGAAAGGAATGGCAGCAGGCCGTCAGACAGACCCAAGAGGGCGTCAAGCATTTTCCCTGAACTGCGTTGTTTAAACAGAGTTGTGGCTGCTCGTTGGTGTAGTGGGACAAGAGAAGATGCTGGGAGTGGCCATGGAGGAGCCGGGCTGGGTATGAGGGAAGAGGGAAGGAGATGCCACATCCCAAATGTGTTTTGAGAGCAGACTGACCTCTTGTCACCTTGCACTTCTGCAAATGAACAAGAGCTATGCTTCCTGGGTACCCCAGATGGCGCCCCTGACAGCTGATCTCATTATACTCTGGCTCTGCCAGTTAGATCCTGAGAAACTTGACTTCAGTAACAGAAGGCCATGCCTCATCTCCACAGAGCCCAAGAGAAGGTTTTATAATGTTTTACCAATCGTGCCTTCTAGGAAGCCAGGCAGCTCTCAGATCAGTGTTTACAGGAAACCCACCTACAGAAAACTCCCTGCTTTTTCATACCTTATGGCCATTGCCCCATTCCCTGCAGTCAAAGAAGCAGTGACCTCAGAGAAAAAGCACAACATGAGGCAGACTAGAAATACATTGACAGGCAAGGGGTTCCACTGCACAAGTGTCAAAGCAACTAAGGAGCCGGGTGTCCCAACGGTGTGTCGGTGGAAACAGGAAGAAGGTCTGCCCACTAGCACCATGTTTAAATGTCCAGTCTGGAAACCAGAGAAGACCGCCAGAAGGGAAAGGCAAAGCCGGCCGGGAAGTGTTCCTTTGTGCCACGCTCTGGGAAGGGAAAGAGCTGAGGGCGAGCCACGGTCTGCAGGCCTGACTCCCAGAGACAGAAGGTTGAGTACAAGGTGAATTCTCAAGAGAGGGAAAAAAATGTGAGGGAACCTTGGGGAAGATGAGTCCCGTACATAATTGATCTGACAGACAGTGCCCATTCAATCACCACAGAAGGACCACTCTCCCACGCAGGAACGTATTTGCATTGAGAGACACCAGATGCCACCTAGTTAAAAGTGTGTTCACAGGAGAGGTACCATGGCTGTCAGCCTGAGCTAGGGATCTAGGAAACCTAAACACTAAGTCAGAAGTCCATAGTCTTTGTCTCTGTCTGTGTTTTTGTTGTCTCCTCCTCCTCTTCCTATTATTCCTACTCCTTTAAATCTAGCTCTGAATCAAATATTCACTAAATGACTAAAGAAAGGTCCTGAGTCCTTATGATAATACCTGCCCTGTGGTTAGTTAAATATTTTCAGGGAAAAGATATTTTTTCCACTTGATAAAGTTTAAAAAAAATGACATGAGAATCATTCTTAGCCAGTTGAGTTCACCTATTTCCTAAAGGCAGGATAAAGGATGTCTGTATTTCATCAGCACGTATTTGTTTAACCCCTTGTCCATCATCCTGCTGGGAATAATAATGGATAAAACTGACATCCTTGTTTCACGAATATTACAATCCAGCAAATTTTCATGCATGTTAATAGGCATGTCTGTGACAAAATACTAAGCTCAGTTTAGTTTACTAATATAAATAGCTTCTTCTGAGCAAAGTAGTTTAAAGTCAACTTACAACTTTTCGAAACTAATAAATCATAGTAAACCAACCTGTGAGACTTATGACAGTCGGTGTTCAGAGAGACGGTTGGTGTGCATGGGGACAGCCATCTAGAGGAAGCGTGATAGGAATGGCAAGACTCGTCCAGATAAGTAAAACCAACGAGAGGAAATGATAATCACAGTTTGAAAGAGAAAGAAGTGCACAGCAAGACCATTACCAGGAAGACAGTGGCTGCCTGGCCTCTGGGAGATGAACAAAATCTAGTTCCTGCCTCAACTTCCCAACTCACCTGTTCCTCGACATCAAAAAAAAACTTGAATTATGTGTGCAGTCCAGACACTGTTATGACCTGGGATAAAAGCAGACTAGATTGATGGCAGTGAACAGGATAAGTGCTTTACTGATGGCTTGTAGAAGGTACCCTGAAGAAGCAGGCATGCCCAACTCTCCTGGTGCTGTGCTCACCACAGAAGGCACTGCCTAGGAAATGACCTTTTGTTGACTATCAAGAAGGGAGCGCTGTAGGAGAGTAGCACTCTGGAAAAAATAATGATAAGGACAGAAGTCAATGATAGCCACGAGGGAACTGGCGTCCATAGGGAAACAGGAGGCGAGGTAGGAGAGACCAAAGGGAGACAGGAAGGAGGGCTGCTGTTGACATGGTGGCTGGGGGGGGGGGGTTCCGGGGAGGGGCTATATAGGCAGGAAGTCCCGGATGGCTGTTGCGGGTGAAAACAAGCAGCACTAATAAAGAAGAAACAAAAGAGAGGCTGCAGGCAAAATACACAAGTCATTCAGACAGTGCAGTGGCGTCAGGGCGTAAGTGTGGACAGCCGATGGCCCTGGGCAGACACAACTGTGCCAGTGCAGGGAGACGGCAGGGCAGGGCGGTGCAGGGGACCAGCTTGACAGGTTAGAAGAAAATGGGCCAAGGGGCTGGCACTGGACCAGTGAGTCGGCCTCAGTCCCAGCTCAGTCAACAGGCTCTGCACTGAGAAGTCATTTAAAGCCACCTCTGGCTTTGACAGAGGAGGGCTGTGGTCAGCCAGTAACGTTCTCACCCCGTCTGTAAAGGCACGGCCAGTGTGCCATCTCCAGACTAGAGGCCAGATGAAACTGTAAGAGACCAACTCAAGGCCACGGAGGAGGGTCGGGGAGCTGCGATTCCACAGTAGAAACCCCACAGTTATGTCACAGCCTAGAGCATGGTCATGCGAAGGTTTGGCTGAACACAGTAAAAGACTTAGTCTACCATCCAAATGTTTTAAATATAGCTGGCATTTTTCACTAAAGAATGTAAGTAACTTCAGAAATAGATACATGTTACTAAAGTGATGGGTAGGTGATTGGAAAAGCCGTGGCCTATTATAACATAAATGGAAAAAACAGAGTGAGTACCCACATCTTATCAACAGCTGCAGCTTCCCCAAAGCTAGTAACATGCAGCACATGCAGCACATGCAGCACATGCAGGCCTCTTCCAAACTTACAATTCATCTGAGCCTCTGAGCTCATTGAGCAGCTACGGACCATTTCCTCCAACTGGACAAACAGAGTGGAAGTCAACATCCTGTCTTTCAGTGGTCAGATCCCATGACTCTGTGTGTGTGTGTGTGTGTGTGTGTGTGTGTGTGTGTGTGTGTGTGTGTGTGTGTGTACACATACTGTATGTGGGGCACATGCATGTGTGTGCATGCATGTTATGTGCATATGTACATGTACATGCTCATGTACTCATTCTGTATATGTTTGTACATGTATACTGTATGTGTATTCATATGTGTGTGTGTGTGTGTGTGTGTGTGTGTGTGTGTGTGTGTGTGTGTATGTTTGAATGTTGCTGTGGACAGACACCAGACTCCTGCAGGCTGAGTTAGTGAATTACCATTGAGCTACACTCCCTTCACCCTCCATGAGTTTTTTTCATCTGCAGTGAAAACATTTGACATGGGACATGCCATATCCTAGGCACATTTGAAGGGTAAGACACGTTATTGTGGAGCACAGGCACGGGGTAATAGAGCTGACCTCTAGAACCCACTCAACTGAATATTGATGTCCTTGAACTAGCACCTGGCCACCTTCCTGTTACTCAGCTCTTTGTGGCAACTACCATCCTACTCTTTGATTCCAAGAATTTGATGTTTAGATGTTTCAGAGTGGGATTGTACCATATTTCTCATTCTGTAGCAGATTTATTTCACTTAGCATAATGTTTTCAGGATTCACCCATGTCAGCGCGCAACTGCCTTCCTTAGGATTTCATTGCAGGCATATGCCATCTATTCTTTTCCATTTATCCATCAGGATACACAATGTTTCTTTATCTTTTCTTGTATAATATTAGAGGGACCAGCCTTAATTTTTTTTCAAAACAGGATTTCTCTGTGTGGCTTTGCACCTTTCCTGGAACTCGCTTGGTAGCCCAGGCTGGCCTCGAACTCACAGAGATCTGCCTGGCTCTGCCTCCCAAGTGCTGGGATTAAAGGTGTGTACCACCATCGCCTGGCTCAGCCTTAATATTATACATCCCAAGGGCTCAGGAGAGAAAACTACAAACGGCAAGGACCATTTTTAGGAAATAGAATCTCAGTACACTGAGCTCTTAGTCTAGTCATTTATTCTTCCAAATCTTCTTCTTCGTCTCCTGTGCCTTGGGAGTCCCGGTATATATACACTTACAAGAAGTAATCCCTTGGCAGTGCAAAGCCAGGCTTCCAGGGTCAAACGGAGGGGTGATAAGAATCACATAGAGGGGCAGTAATTGTTAATTATCATTTGCAATCCAAAAGGGAAGTGACTAATGGGGAAATGAATTAACTAAAGGCTAAATTTGGGTAATGTCTAAGAAGAGGGATCTTATGTGCTCAGCTATAACCTTAAATGTGATTGGTAGAAAATGTTAAGAATCTATAAGTTGTTTGGTTAATGGGAGAAAATAAAACTGCCTTCTTTTTTCCTGTGGCTCCTATCTGTCCAAGTTATCTGCGTTTTTCTGCAAGGTGGGGGAAAGTGTGCTCAGTCGCTAGGCAACCTGTGAACAGCTAGATGCCTCTGGTGATAGTTAAGGGAGATCTGGAATTAGAGGTAAGATTTGGGAAAGGAGGAAGTTAAGCTTAATTGGCACATCTGCCAGGCCTTCTCAAACAGGTAGTCTGGACACTTAAGTCTGTTCTTAGAGAGTACAGAGGTATCTCTGATAAGGTACATTCCTCTGTCTAGGGATGGACCTGGCCGGATGCTGTCAATGACGATAATTACAGGGAGGCTTGAACTGGGATTCTGGCTGAACATAGCTGTCAGTGCAAAAGGTTATCTAAATATTCCTAGAAGTGGTTAGGTAAGGAGTTAAAGGTCTATAAAGTTAGTAAGGCTGTAAGAACGGAGAGTCTGAGCTAAATTGTGCAAAGCTATTACTTAAGGTCTACCTGACCTAGGCAGTGTCTCCTTGTGGAATTTACCTTAAGTCAGGAGACTAGCATGTGTTGGTTTGGACTGTTATTCCTGCTAGTCCTTGAATGTGGCTAAGAGAGATATCTGATTCCAGTGCTGAAAGGGGAGAAACTGATGGTCTGGGGGAAGGAAGCCTTTCCTGAAGCTTGAATGGATATGCCCAAAGAGTAATCAGTCCACACGGTTAGCAACAATTAGGGAAAAATCATTTGGGAAAACTATGAAGGCACACATGATTTTCATAACAGAAGACAGCTGATCTATAACAAGCCAAATAACACCAAATGCTCCGTGGAATTTGGCTTCCTCTGAAGGAATTCCTTGACCCCTTCAGGTAGTGGCTTTTCCATAACCAGCTGAGTTCTTATAATACATTCCTGTGGCCCCTAGCAATCTTTCCCACTTTGAATAGGGCTGTAGTGAACTAAGGAGGGGTCGGTATCTCTCTGACAGCCTGATTTCAGTCAAGCCTTTTGGATAAATAGCCCGAAGTGTTGGATCCCATGGGAGTTCTGTTTTTCATTTGTGCCGTACGTCACACTGTTTGCTTTCCTACTTGCAATGTACGGATTGCCGTTTCTCCATACCCTCTCTTGACTCTCTACATCCTTCCCTGAGCCTCTCTGCTTTCTGGGGCACAGTATCCCAGCAGCTTGGCAGAGAAGGATCTTCCAAGTCACTGCTACCACAGGCCTGAGCATCAGTTCTCTGTATGTTCCTGCCTGCCGGCTGCATCCTGGCTTCACACAGAATAAGAATGTGCGATTAGAGAGAGTGAGAATTCGCAGCCAGCAAGAACCCCTCAAAAAGGGAAAAGGCTTTGTCACCAAAGGAGTTAATGAGTGCTTCTCCACAGGAAGCCCTAAAGAAATGAGTGTTCTGAGTGTAGAACATTCGCTTTACAGTAGGTGGTGTTATTGTTACATGCTCGTACAGACAGTGCTAATTAACAATCCTAAAGGCCACATCATTAAATTACCCTCGGCTTAAAGCCCTGCAATGTTTAACACATCCCAGCAATTCAATTATATCCAAGACACTAGCCTGAATGTCAGGTACTCTTCTGTGGCCAGCGAAGTGCAGGCAGCTCTCAGAGGCAGATGAACCTTAGGAGAGAACCGCGCTGGCAAGCCCCCACCCGACATATTTGCTTGATGGAAAGCAACAATAAATTGCACAGAAAATTTTGAAGTGAAACGTGGACCATAACAGTTCTACATGTAAAAACAGAAAGACTTGGACAAGATCTTTAAAATCTGATGAAGAATCAGCTCCTTGCCCTCCCATCTGCGGAAGGTCCACTTTCTCTGTTTTCCCTGAGCCCTCCTGCCTCCCTTGTGATTTCTGACCGCAGCACACTGTGTCTGGGGGTTGAACTTGGACAAGTCTGTAGCTCGTGGCTGGGCTTTCCCACCATAGAGCACCCTACAGAGCACACAAAGCTGCTCTCTTCCTTGCCCTAGGAAGAAGTTCATGTGCAGAGCAGAAAGGGCTTCCTCCAGGCAAACACACACACACACACACACACACACACACACACACACACACACACACACACACACACACACACAGGGGGGAGTGGAGGTGGGGCAGGCTCAACCTGATCTGAACTTTCCTATGCAGAAGCAATCCCGTGCATAGGTTCAGGGCATCTCAGCATGCCAAGTGGCCTCAGTTGGCAGGCGACACCGTAACAGAACCTCCAGCTTGGAAGGTGCCAGTGAGGAGACTGCATGCGGGAGAGGCACATATGTGGTTCCACCGGTTACCACACAAAGAGACAGTGCCAGTGGCCAGCTGGCCAGCTGGGTACTCATCTGCAGGCACAGAAGCATGAGTGAGGACAGCCTGCCTGAGCTTCCCTGAACTGTCTTCCTCAGTCCCCGTCCCTGAGAAGAACATTTCTTCATTCCCCCTTACTGCAGCACCACCCCCACAGTGTCCCTCTGGAAGGCCCCCACTCAAATCCATGGGGTCAAGCAAATATGAATCTACTTATCATGTTCTGTTACACAGAACACATCCCAATAAAGGTTTATGGATAGTATGAGAACTGGACAGAAGCTGAGGGACAGACGGATAGATGACAGATAAATGGACAGACGAGTGCATGAAAGAATAAAGCACAGCAATATGTTCTGCATTCTCTCTATGGCAACTGAGTCCTCTCCTGAATGCACCAAGCTGCACTCTAGCTCTCCAGAAAGAGGAAGACAGGGGCAGCCACCCATCTCTCTCTAAGACAGGCAGCACTATCCAGTCACAACAATCTTGCCACAGACCCAAGAAAACGTCCTTTAGTTTCCCCGGGTAAGGTCCAGACCGGCACTGCCAGCCACCAACCAAGCTGCTGTCTGTGGGCTTTGCAATCTCTCAGACCACTGGCTGAGAGCCTATCTCCATCTACCATGACGTCTTGCAAAGCCACTGGTGCTCAGGGAGTTCCAGCACAAGCTTTCGGCATTTCCCTGTGGAGAATAATAACAGAACTGACTTCATGGGCTTGCTGTGCAGATTAATGTTTACCAAGCCCCTGACAGGCTCCAAATCAATGGCTGTATCTGGAGACTGTCTATAGATTGGCAAGTCCCTTATTTGCATAAAGACATTTTGTCATTGCTCAGAAATGTATTGCTCAGTTGCATCACTCCCAAAAGGATGGCAGGGAAGAGCCAGCGCCCAACACTACACCTGGAGGGAGTGCCACGGGAGCAGATCACAGATGGGTTGGCTGAAGCCTTATAATCTCTGGTGTAGCTGGCTTTCAATGACGTCAGCAGACACTGCAGAGAGGCAGGACTTAAAGAGAGCAGGCAGAGATATGAGGAGGTGTGGCTTATAGCTAAAGCCTTGCCTGCCCCAAGTAGCGGAACATGAAGCTGCCCATCCCCATGAGATGAGATTTCCTCTGGGAGATAAAGTCACTCAGTGCCACAGATGCTGACATCCCTTCCACCTCCACCCTGTGACACTGTCCTCTCTCTGAGTCTTGGTTTACTTCGTCTTGCGCCCTCACTTGAAGCCAGCCTAATCATCCCTACTGACAGTAAGGCCCCTCTCTTCTGAGGACCCTTAGCACTTGTGTGTGCTACACACCTGCAGATTTGCCCATGCTGGCCCTTATAATAGGATAATAACAAACACTAAAATCATACTCAATGTACGAGGAGAGATTGTTTGAAGCAACACACCTGCACACACATAGCCAATTAACTCGTACAACAACATCCCTTTAACTATGAAGCAGGTGACATCAAAACTCCCATTTAACAGATAAAAAACTGATGCAGAGGATTTAATTAGCATGCTCAAGGTCAAACCACTTTAAATGCATAAGGCAGTAAGAGCTTGCCTCATTATTTATCATCTCATTTCTCTCTCCAGCACAGGGGTGGTGCTGCCCAGAACACAGAGGCTGCACACTATGGCGCTAAGAGCCTGACTACATTTGACCCCCAGCTCTATGTAACTATTATATTCCTCCACCTTCCCACACATAACATGAGAATGCTAAGTGCATACCCCCGCATTCGGTTGTTGTGAGAATTAAATGGATCATTCTATGTACACATTCAATGCATTTCTCATAAGCACTGTGTACACACACCTGGCTTCTGTGAACAAGAAACTGAACTCTTCTTCTCTACACCACATGCTTCAACCACAGGAAGTGCTCTGTGTCCATGATTTTTTTTTCCATGACTAGTGAAGAATGTGGGAGTAGAAATAAAAGAGTCCCATTCCAACGCCGACGAACACCGTAACACAAAGTATTACTTCTAAGTCTTGGCCTTCTCGGTTAATAAGCCGGGAATCCCACATGCTGCCCTGGGAATCCGATCCAATCAGTGTCATGAAAACAGTGAGGACCATTATTAGGAAACCAGAAGGGACCATCCTGAATTTTACCCTGGATGACAATACCTCATGAGGATCTCTGGAGGCCTCTGCTCAAGGCTTTTTCGCCTTCTTCACAAGCTGATTGTAGAATTCTTGTAGAACAATGATCTCACAAAGCAGGTTGCACAGGAGCCCTCCTGTTCTTCTCAAGCTGGAGAAGCCACTGTCCTGCGACAGAGTGGCCTAAGTCAGCATGCGAGGGCACAGGTGTTTGTTCCACGGCTTCCACCAGCTTTCCCCTGCAGTAACACTCAAGTGCCCATCCAGTCTGCTGAGAGGTAGAAAATGATGTGACAAGTCAGACACTAGACCAGATGAGCCATTTATTTAATTGTTACTTCTCTTTGTAGTTGGACACACCACTTAGATGTTTCATGACCTTTTTAATTTCTTCCAGAACCACCCAGGACTTTTCTAAGGATTAGAGACCCAAAAGAGCTTCTGGCACATAAGAAGTGTCCGGTGAATTTCACGAATTACTGTTACTGTCTCCCTCTTTGCAAATGTCCGTTGTACCTCATTTCATCCTGAATACAGGGAACCCAGAGCCCACGGCAGGGAACTCATGGTCTGAACTTTTCTTGACATCTTCTAACACACACCTCTTTGTCCTCTACCTGACACCCAGTGCCTGCTGAGACATGTGCCTCTTAATGTGACATTTGCTGAAAGATGCTTACTAGGACAGCTCATAAAGACTTAAACTGCAATCCCTCATCTCTTTACCTCTGACCCCTTGTTTTCTCTTCATAAAGTAGGACCTCATGGGCTTTCGTGATAACTAAGGCATGGCATATCCCTGTATATTCATTAGCAATTGATTGATGCCTAACAAATTATCCCAAAAATGTTATTTATAATGGCAACCATTCTTTAGGTTCACAATTCTATGGTCTGGGCCCTCTAGACCTGAGTGCGTATCTCATACAGTATCACTCCCCCCAGTATTCAAATGATAAAAAAAATCATAAAGCGAGCACAGATTTGAAGGAAGTGGATCCCACCTCCTGATGAGAGTCATTTTGAATTGTTGTAGCATAATAATATTTTTTTATTCTGCCATGAGTGATAAATAAAAACATCTCTACAAAGTAATTTTAAGTTTCTATCAAATTTCTAGTTCAGAAATTATTGCAAGACCTGTTACATACAATGAGAAATAAATGTGATGAGCTTTTACTATGTGCCCACTCTGCTGGGTACTGGAGAGAAAGAAGGAGTTCACATCATATTATGGCAACATTTCTGCCCTCAAGGTACTTGTAAGCAAAGCAGGGAACGACACAGGAACAAAGGCATACTTAAGACCTTGTGAAATATCAGCATACGGAACAGAGTAGCTTTCACGGGGCAGATACAGTTGATCATTGACTATGCTCTGTTCGCAGTGGCTTCTAACTCAGAACAGAGCTGCAGAATGGGCAGGCTGTCGTACTTGGGGAAGGCCGACCAAAGGAGGGAAGGTTTTAGATGGGTCTGGAAACTTGGCAAAGTTGATCCAAAGCACCACTGTGAATGAATGACTCCTTAGTAGCCACTTTGTACCCAGCCTCCCTTCCTGGGATCTTTGTTTCAAAAGACTCCCAATAGCCACAAAGTACACGACAAAACTCTGTTTCCAGCATTGTCTGTGGGAAAGGAGGAGATCCTCATCTTTGAACCCATTTGTACAAAGGGAAAACATCTCTTTTACTATGATACAACGGAAAGACTGCAGGTGTTTTCAGTCCCCAAAGCTGGTTGTATTCATTTGCTTTTCTGCTCAGGGATTCCATTCTTGAATCTATCTCTAAGTTGGTTCTCCCTGCAGCAGAACATAGGCCTGGACTTTAATAGAATGTTTCTGGCACATAGAAGGTAATCAACGTAGTCCCTTCTTTCTGCCACCTTCATCAGCAATTTTTAAATGTCCACTCTATCCAATGCCTAATAACATCCATGTTGCCACACCTCCTCCTCTGTAGTAGTCATGTGGCAAAGCTCACACCAGAAGATCCCTGTAGAGCAACCTGTCACAGGAAAGGTACTCAGTGGTAGTACCTAGTTCAAGCTATCCTCATACCTGTACACTGCATCTTTGTGGGTACCTGGACACTGACCATCATCACTCTGTTTGCCATTTGCTTCTTCCATCCATCTTCCAACCTAGCTAATTCGCACTCCCTTCTTCCATTCACCTTCTACTCCTCCAACAAGACTTTCCTTCCCTGGCCTCCCATTGCATCTTCAGTAATCAATCCTCATTACCTCTGAGAACTACATGGAAAAAACATGGAATTTCAGAAAATGACTATGGATTGAAGGATGGCTAGGTGGATGGATGGATGGATGGATGGATAGATAGATGGATGGATGGATGGATGGACGGATGGACGGACAGATGCCCCATCAGAATGTCCCAATCAATAAACAAATTTGCCAAAAGCTCAGTCTAAAGTACTATAAAGTTCCTCCTGTAAGATATAAGATTTCTCCAATCAGAGATGGTAGCTACATTTCTATTAGTGTGTAGGAGATGGTAACTGAGGCTCAGTTTCACAACATCATGACTACAGCATACAAAATGTATGCTCAGCATACACATGCCATTACTCACCAGAAACAATACTTCAGCCCCATAATTGGAAAGGGAATAACAAGGTCCAGCAGAAGGATCCCCCTTGAGAGTTTCAGCTACAAGTTTGAGATAGGATCCTTGGAAATAAGGCTCCTCACTAACTGTCACACATCATGAGATTCCAAACCTTGACACGTTTGGGAGGGAACAGTTTTCTGTGCATGGAAACTGAAGTTCACTCTTCTTAGATCCTTAACATAAATCATCTTCTTCCTGCCCATGTTTTCAGCCAGCAATGGGACTAAAAATCTCCACTTCTCAGCTTCCAAATATCTACTTCTGTTCTCATCATCCATAAAGCCTTCATAACTCTCTCTCCACCACCAGCCATTCATCAAGCAACATTTTTGGGTGTTTTTAAGATCACAGAGAAATAATTTAATTGAATTTTGGAGCACCATGAAATCTTTCTTTCAAAAACACTCATGCAACAAGAACAAAATAAAGTAATTGATTCAACCATTAAAGCCAGGTATCTTGCTGACTTTGATAAAAGAAATACTATACAATTTGGATAATAGTTTAAAGTGCCAAACAAGAAAAAGTCCTGCTCACTTCTTGCATGTTATTCCCACTGCTCTCCTCATCCACACAAAGCACATTTACTGATTGTCGTGTATCAGGCAGTCTGCTGGGCCCTGTGACATATAATTCCTGGAGCACAGCTGTTTTCCACATCAAGAGGAAACAGTGGCATAGAATACACAGTTATGCTACAGGATGAAAAATACAGTAAGAGCTATGACCAGAGTGCAACACAGACATGACAAAAAAGAAAAGAAAGTGTCCAAACAAATGAAGGAATCCTAAAAGGTTTCCCCGAGGAAATATCTGAAGGGTGACAGGGATTTACAAGAAAGCAGAGCCCACACTGCTAGAAGGGCATGCACAAAGGCAGATGGATGAATCAACATTTTTAAAACCACAGATCATTCATTGTGACTTAAGGATTGAGGATGATGAAGTTACAGAGATATATTTAGAAGTCAGATCATGAAATACTTTAGATACAAAGTGAGTGTAATTTGTCCTAAAAGCTTCAAGCTGGTAAAATGCTATACACAAGCAATGCCATAATCCAGTGTGTCTAGAAAACTTACTCTTTTGTAGCAGGGAAGGCAGAGAGCTGGTAAATGAGACTGGAGATAAATACTAAAGTAACTTTGGAGAGAAATGGCAAAGGCCTAATGGACCAAGACAATGGCTGTAGCACATGGTTGAGGGTCTGTCAACTTTGGATATAAGCATATACTTGTTGATGTAGCATCCCATCAGATGATATATGTAATAGTCAGCACTACCAATGACTTCCTTTGCACACGTATCTGATTTGGATAAGCCATGTCTTTAGTAATCAATGTGTTCAGAAGCCTGTGTTATCATACTATCCCATTCACTTACTAGCTGTGTTCCTTCCGGTGAGTCACCTGTTTTCTCTAGGACTTGTAGCTCTTACTTGTAAATTAAATCACAAAGCTTACCCGCTAATTTTGAATAATGATAAGTACATTAATATTGTTTAGTCAGATGTATTCTAAAACTTGCATCAGTTATTACCCACTATACCATATAAGGGATGTGCTAGATGCAAATGACAGAAACCCAGTCTAAAACTGGTTCAAAAGAAAGATAAGGGATGTTTTGGGAAGTATATGAAGAGACCTGGCTTTAGACACAGCTTGACCCAGATTCAAATGGTATCACCAAGATGGAACCCTTGGCTCTGTTCTTCCCATGAGGCTCCATTCCCAGACTCTTACTGTACCTTCCCTAAGGTATACATTATATCAGGTAATGATGTCTTTCAGTATGTTCTTCTATAAGCCTAGAAAATGCTTGCTTAATCTGTCTCTGTCCCTCTCTCTGTCTCTCTGTCTCTCTCTCTCTGTCTCTCTCTGTCTCTCTGTCTCTCTCTCTCTCTCTCTCTCTCTCTCTCTCTCTCTCTCTCTCTCTCTCTCTCTCTCTCTCTCTCTCGTTGGCCTCACTGGCCCAAACTGGAATACGTGACTATTGCTATGAAGAGAATAGAATTCATATTTTGATTTAAGTCTATTTCAAATACTCTATAACTGAGACATTTGAAAGAACAGAATTCAGGACTTGAGTTTGGTCCTGAGAATCCACATGATTCTGCATGCTTGTAACAGTGCATGTTTGTTATCCCAGTTCTCTCTCTCTCTCTCTCTCTCTCTCTCTCTCTCTCTCTCTCTCTCTCTCTCTCTCTCTCTCTCACACACACACACACACACACACACACACACACACACACACACACACACAAAATGTGGACAATGCCTAAGGAATGACACCCAAGGATTTCACATGCACATTCACACACATGTACAGGTACTCTCAAACATATATGCACCTGCACCACACACACACACACACACACACACACACACACACACACACACACACACACACACGAACAGAACTGAGAATGAAGGAGGTATGGGAGGTATGGTTGTCCAAACTCAGAATGAGGGTCCTGTTATAAAAAGCAGAGGGAACACAAGCTCGATGCATAAATCACAGGCCTCCCTTACACAGCCTGAGACGAAGCACCACTTGAAACCTTTGGTTGCTAAGGGGCTCTGTAGAGATTCCTGCCACCATTTTGTGCTGGGCACTGAACACAGGTGGCCTTTCTTTCTATTTATATCATAACCATAAAATGGTTAGTTCTTATTGAGGCTTCAGGTGCTCCTGCAAATTCATTTCTAATGCTCTCCAGGAATCATCTGGATTTCACAGGATCCATTTGAGAAGCACTTGGGATGTTATGAGGGAGACAGTGAGGGAGAGTTCCTAGCTTTGAAAAGAGCCTCAATGGGCAGGAATCAGATAAAAGGATCTGACAGTAATCAATATCAATTCTATTGTGAAAGGCACCCTCTTCCTTTTTGAAAAGTACCTTCTTGTCCCCAGGGGCTTCCCCATGTCTGTAAACTTAAATCATTTCATTCATATTTTCTATCCAGCCATGTCAGCAGTGAAATCCTGGGCTCAGCTACCAATGCGTGCCCCCGTCCAAATGTGTCCAGACACAAGTCAATGCACCACAGCAGTTGTGTGAACATCAAAGGACATGGTCAGCAACAGCTTCATTTCTTCTACACAGGAGAGCACAATGCAGATGAAGAGTGTCCTACTGCAGTCAGGACAGGGGTCACATCCAGGACATCATCTTGAACACTAAATCCCAGTCTTGGTTTCCTTTATTTTGTTCTGCATACATCCAGAGCTCCCTCGTCTATTCGGAAAAAACACCTGCAGGGAAAGGCCACACCTCTTCTATCTCTCACCCCGACACCTGCCATTATTCCTGGTTTGGTTAGTCTCTCATAAATGTATACTCAGTCGATGCATTTATTTTCCTAAGCATTGGTAAATAAAAAGATCTAAAATATTGGTTTGTACTTAAAGATCTGATAGCGTTGTGGGGTACAAGGTGAAAACATAGCTCATCTGAAATAAAGCAAAATGTTCTGAATGTGCCTATAGATAGGTGACCCCCCCCCTTTTTTTTTTTTTTTACAAAGAACTAAATTATATCCATTACCTTATTTGACTCCCATCTAACTCAGGGGTAGTGGCCTAGCATATATGACAGCTTCGTTTTATATATGTGAGATCAATTAGTTGGGAGGCTAGGGACAGAGACATTCAACTAAAATTACATAATACATTAATCACAGAGACTGGATCTGTCCCCTCTCTCCCTGGTCTGGGCTTTTCCATGGCATCTTTTCATAAAACTAAACATAAGGATGTTCAACTACAGACATGGAGCACAGGGGAGTGGATGTAACTGCTAACCAGTGTTTTTCTAACTATCAATCTCCTATCATGGAAAGTGCTCTCCAGTCTCTTTTCTTGTCACCACCCAAACGATGGATAAGGAGAGAGAACACTAGAGTGTGTCTGCTTAGACCAAGTTGCAAAGCTAACCAGCAACTAACTTAACGCTTAAGGTTCCTCCCTCTGCTTTCTTCCTGGCCCTAAACTCTCTGAGCCTTGGAGCCTTCCCAATGACAACAGAAGACTACCTTTTGAATGCAGACTTCCTGCAGAAGCGCTTCTCCTCACACACCTCCAACACTTACTGTTTAGAACATATTCTACCCATTCTTAGAAATCCCTGCCTCTGTGGTTTTCCCCCAAAACAAATAGAATTTTGACTCCTTGTCATCTCCATGCATCAACTCACGGCATCAGTTCAACTTCACTCACCCTGTGTCTGCTGAGTACCTGTCAAGGGCCAAGGACCCCACAGATACCTATTGCTGCTATCTCCAGCCTGCAAACAAAGAAATAGCTTATGGGAGATTGAAATATTGACCCAAGGTCAGAGCTGAGGAGAAGAGAGACCAAGTCTCTTCTAAAGTCTGTTTTTGTGGCTCAAGTGAAGGGTCACACATATAAGAATGCATCCCTTCCTCCCGATAGAGCAAAGAGCCATTTTGCCTACATGGCTCCCAGCTCAGCACTATTCTGTTTTACAAGTCAGTAAATGCTCAGGAGCTCCCCATGTAATGTATGAGGTTAATTAATAATATGTAAAAGTTATCATTTATACAGCATAATCCCATAAACATTTATTAGTATGCTAATAGAGAGTAATAGCCATGTGAGCATAAAATCAGATGGGGCTGTTGTGACGCAGCAGAAGACTGTCAGAAAAAAAAATAATAATAAAAAATCAGTATTCTTCTATCTAGCAAGAGTATGCCGGTGTGATCTCCTGGTAGATTTCATCATCTCTACACTGACCTGGCCAGGTTGAGAAGAGGCTGGGTGGGATTCTGGGAGTCTGAATCTGGTCCTGACTCTGCCCTTCCTTTATACAAGGTAAAAAACTGGCATTTATTGCAAATCATTCTGTCCCAGTATTTGAATAGTTGCCTTTCCAGTGATTTCCTCATTCACTCTACCTTAGCTCTACCCTGGTGAGTTTGAGTAATTACCTGGCACCTAACACATATGCAAATAAGTTCTGCAGTTATGCAAAGTTTAAATGAAGCCACTCTCCCTCTCCAGGTATCAGTCTCCTCCCTGGATCTCTAAGGTTCTTCACCTCTTGCTCTCCCAGAAATGTGTCTATCTTCTCCTCTAAATAGACACAGTCAGTGAGGTCATTCAGTCAGCCCATTTTCTGCTGCTGAGTGCAAGGCCGCTTGATGCAACAGACTTCCCGCAAAAGACAAGTGACTTCAATTCTTAGTGCCCCGCTGTTCTGGGTGGCCATGAGGCAAGACTCTGGCTTTTTGTCTCTCACTGCCCTCAATGATGGAGGGAAAGTCACTGGTGGAATGCACTGGTGTGCATTCCTCATTGGAAATGGGGATAATAAAGCTCTCTGCAAATAAGATAGTTGGAGATGTTTGGAAACACATACATGCGCTTTTTTTTTCTCCCGACACAGTAATTATTAATCATTGTCACCAAGGTCACAGATGCAGTAATGCCAAAGATGGAGTGCTTGCAGCCAAGTAGTTCATGACCCTTGTGATGGAGAGTCAAGGGTAGAGAGCCATCTTTAAACCAATGAGGTTATAAAGCCCTTTTGGGGGGGCTTATTTGTTTGGGGGGAAGAATTTTGTTATGTAGATCTGACTCTGCTGGAGCTCACTGAGTACTTGTAAAGCTTGTCTTGAGCTTTGCAGCAATCCTCCTGCCTCTGCCTTCCCAGGACAGGAATTGTAGGCATGGGCCACTCCACCCAGCAAAGACACTATTTATTTACTTAATTATTTACTTACTTACTTTATGGCGCTGGGATTAAAACTAAGACCTCACCCGTCAGGCAAGCTCTTTACAGTCAGGCCACATTCTCAGAGAGCATAATGGTCATGTGAGCATAAAATCAGATTTGGGGGAACAGACACTGTGACACAGCAAAAGACTGTCAGAAGGCTCACAGTATTCTTCTATCCAGAAAGAGTACTACTGGATATAAATTGCAAAGTTATAAAGCTCAATGGGAGAGAAAAGGCAATTGATTTCATTTGGATGGGATTTTTCACAGGATGCTTCCTTACAGAGAAGGATTGTGTCTCTAACTTGGCCACGAAAAATGAGCAGTTATGTAGCTTGCTTCTTTTTCATATACCATTATGTCTTTAGTGCATGTAGATCTTGTTTAACTACTATGTGATATTTCACATTATTAAACCATAGCTTTTTTCTTCTTTTTTCTTTTTTGGCTACTAAGGGACAATTGAGCAGTCACCACTTTTGCTCCATGAGACTGATTATCCTTTTACATGCTTCAGACACATGCGAGCTCTTTCTCAACACTAAAATCACAAGTGGAATTAGTGGCACATGTCCATTGCCAAATGGTCCCCTAAAGGCTGTGTGTAGATAAATATCAGCAATCACAGAAGTACACATCATTATATATTATTTGTGGTGTGTGTAGGGGGGGTTGGAGTTATTATATGTTAGCTTACCTCCAGGATTGGGGAAGAGGCTTGCTTAACAAACATTAATATCTCCAAAAACCCAATAGTGGCTACTGGGGTTCTAGCGATTATTGTCTGTACTGTTCCGAATGGAAGTTTGAAGTGGCTTATAATTAACCCCATTTAAGCAACCAGACCCATCACAGGATGAGAACTGCTACCTGGCAGTTCAGCTGGTGGAGGACATCAGCATAAAGAGAACCCGTCAAAGAAAGCTGACTTCAGGAGCAGCATGTAGTAGCTTGGATTGAAGGCTGTCTGGGTGGGGAGAACAGGAGAGAAGGTTGAAAACCACCATGTCAAGCATCTAGATAGGTTCTGAAGCAAATGAGAAAACCATATAGCCTACAGCCTTGTGTGCATCTTCTGCCCTCACCTATAACTGTAATTAATGAGGCAATCCCAGATAATATTTCTGGTAATCAAGAGAGGTTTATTTCTGGGGTAACTTGCAGCCAATAGGGGTTGGTTACAGAATCTGGGAGAGATGAGGTATCATCCAGCAGAGAACTCTGGCTTGGACTCCCATCCATCTTCCAGAACCACAAGGTATCCAGAAGGGGCCAGCACATACCTGCCTGGAGTCTAAGGGGTTCCCTCTCAGCCAGGCCCCAAGGGCAGGTCACAGGCAGGTGTGGCAGTTACCTGCTGTCATTCTAGGGGGAGTGTTTCAAGGTCAAAGCTGGAACAGCTACCCACTACATATCCCCCCTTTTGTCTAAATAAGAAAATTCTAACCTAATTCAAAACTATTTACAATAGGGATGATTACCAAATATTGTTCTGGAGGAATAAGGGGTAATGACTTATATAAGATAAACTACACCAACAAGAACAAACAAGAAACACATACTAAAATCCAGAGGAGTCTGGAACATAGGTAAATGACATGTTACAGAGATCCTTCCAAAAGATGTCTTACCTTGAAAAACCTGAATCTAATACTTAGTATGTTTTAGCTAAGATACAATAAGATTATAATTATAACTGTTATAATCATCAAAGACCTGAGAAGGAATATAATACCTGATAAATGGGAGAAGGATGCAAGCAACTTTCAGGTACTTGTAAGGCTTGTCTTGAGCTTTGCAGCAATCCTCCTGCCTCTGCCTCCCAGTACAGGAATTGTAGGCATGAGTAGACAGAGATAGCTGGCAGCCTGGACAGTCACCTAGAATTCCTCAGTATCGTTGGTGCATTCAAATTGGCTACAAGCCTAGAGTATCAGTCAGACCATTTTCAGAAGCAGGTTTTTTGAAAGACTATCCTGCCCTGTCTTGGCAGAGTTCAGTAGTCACTTTTCCTTGTGTCCTGCTTGTACCAGAGGGACAGTATTTGTACTGTTAACAGTCAAGGCAAGGACAGTTCTTTGCCTAATAGGCCATTTTTTTGTGCCAAGAAGAAGACAAACTTCCAAATGGAAATGTCTCAGAAGCCCAACATTCTCTTAGGATCAGATCAGTGCTGCCAGGAGCAATCGTGTCTCACATCAACAGAATTCTAAATTATCAAAACATTTAAATGCCATATTCTCTAGGTCTGTGAAGTGTTTGAAGACTACCTATCCATCTGACATTTGTTTTTGTAAGTCTGAAGAACCTAACTAACATAACTATAGAAATGACAAGTGTGAGTAACTATAATTCAGTAGGTCTTCTCTACTAAAATAACTTAAAGACTAAGGCTTCACATAACAAGATAAACAGTCTATAAGCAAATGTACTATATAAGGACAGTGACCTCATGATTGTAACAATACACAAAATAGCTTAAACTGAGGTAGGAATGTATATATAATACAATATGCAATATGACAATAATCCTAAATATGTATCAATATACAAAACATCCTAAACAGAGGTAAAACACACATACAGTATGACAAATATAATTTTACATTTGTATCAATATACAAAATATTTCAAACAGGAGTAGAAATATATGTACATTACAACAAATGTATAGTTCTATATTTGCATCAATATATAATATATCTTAAATAGGAATATAAAAATAGTTTGCATTTGTATCAATATACAAGAATCCATATCAGTGCAAATTATCTAAGGCTGATATTTTACTAAATTAGTTTACTAGTAAATAGAATAATCTACCTTAACATCCTATACCCATCCATTCCCCCTTTTCCTTTTCTAAAAAAGAATACTGAGTCCAAATTTTGGATTGAAGGCTGTCTGGGTGGGGAGAACAGGAGAGAAGGTTGAAAACCACCATGTCAAGCATCTAGATAGGTTCTGAAGCAAATGAGGAGCCATACAGCCTTCAGCCCTGTGTGCATCTGCTGCCCTCGCCCATCTGTCTAAACACCACAGACAACGCACACTGGCCATGGCCCTCTGACCCCTTTCCTCCTCCCACGCCTCCTGATTGCTAGCAAAAAGCCTGAGTTGGGAGCTAAGGAGCCAGGAAGTCAGGAGGTCAAGGCTGCACTCCTTCAAGATGACTCACCTCCAAGCTGCCAACATGAAAAAGACATCGTCTCACACCCAGGTGTGAGAACTGGAGGAACTCTGAGCCAGCCCCGCCTGCCCAAAGCTCCATGAGAGTTCAAACAATCCCCAGAGCCAGCAAGAAGAAAATTGTCTCATAAAATTTCCCATTGATTTTAGTTGGATCCTTATAAATCCCGTGGGGCCAGATTGCTTTTAGCATGATTAATATCCTGCCTTTCCCAGCCACATCTATGTTCTGTCCCTTCTCTCCTCTAGTCTCTAACACTTGCGCACACCCACACTCCGTGCTCACACGCCGCCACACACCCAGCCCCCAGCCCTGCAGGGACACATGCACACAGAGACACCTTAAATAGGACCCACTCCCTTGTCAGGAAACTTGCGGTTTTGTTGCCTTTTGTAATGTGTTTTTCACACTTATCTCAAACCTGGCCAGCCCTTGCCTCATGACCAAATTTTTCCCTTGAAAACATCCCAAGTTCACATAACCCAGAGCACAGACCTCCATCAATCATAGGCCTGCTGACTGGTGGGTCAGCACTGTGAACCAAAGCAAGCTGCTCAACAGCTTGTTCTCTGAACAGCTGGGGCTTCCCAGCGTCCACAAGCCAGCAAGAAGACACCTCAGTGAGTCCCCACCCAGCCCAGCGGAGCTGTGGCTTTTCATGATTACAAAGGAGCACTCGTGGAGCTCCTTTGTTCAAGGGGACACAGGAGTCAGAGGAGGCAGCCTGGGCAACATACAGGACAAACTCCAAGTGAACCTCCAGCAGATACAGCCCCAAAGGACTCGGTAGAGGCTGACCTTTACCAACGACCATTTTAGTGGGGAAATCAGTGTGTGGCTAGGATAAGATCCATCACCATGTCTACCAGCACATAGCTTACCTAGCATTCACTGTCATGCATTCCCATACTGTTGCCCTCTCCAGCTGCCTCTCCCCGAGGACTTTCAGACACTTCATCAAATCTGAGTCTCCTTGGTAGCCAAAAACCTACCAAACAAAGGCAGACTTCGGAGGAAAATCTGCCCCAGGATGACAAGGGGATCCTCAAGCAGCACAGAGGGGGTTCGTGTATCTTGTGACCCTCAGGGATATTTGTCATTTGTGCCAGGCCTTCGTCTATCACAAAGAGGGCAAAGGCATTCTCCTCTCAGATCTGCAATGGTTTATAACAGGCCACAGCTCTCTATACTGTTCTTGCCTCCTATATGTGGAGCCTCACAGATTCTGAAAGTGTAAATTCAGACTTTCGTTTCCAGTTCCCCACAGCTCCTAGCATAATGAAATGGCTGTTATGGGGAGGTATGTGTCTGGTCTGAAGATGTTTGCTCGGTCTCAAAGGTGACCATCTTTTGAGAGAATGTGGTGTCCTGCCCTATCCCTGCAGCTCAAATCCAAACATGGTGATCTTGTAGTCCTGTATCACCAGGCATGGCAACCTCCCCTAGTGTCAACTGTGCCCTAAAAATGACACCATGAGCACATCTTCTATACACCATCTCTTTTGCATAGAGAAGTGGTTACAAGTAGAGACACCCTAGACATCTTTGTGGGTCATCTCTACTCAATAAGCTACTTTGGGGCGAGGAATATAAACAGTCTGGGTACTTCACAAGGCAGTTGTGAAATGAGGTGACCTGTTGCACATATATCTGTTTGGGATGGTAGCTGGTATGTTTATCTGACAATAATTATGTGCCATGTGCCACACACTGCTCAAATTGCTAGCAATGCAGCATGGAACACAAACAGCCATCGCAAGCACTGTGTCCTCATGGAGCTCACAGTCGTGCAGGGCTTCATCCTCAACAAGTGTCAGCAGCCCTTAGAATTGTGTCATCTGTGCTGTTTCTGTCACTTCTCAGCGTCCTGGCTAAGATCAAATGCAGTTTTATTATTTCTATGGAATCACCCTTTGTCTGCCCCATGGGCCGTATCTCCAAGACTGGCAAAGCTCCAGGCACAAAGGGCATTCAGTAAACAGTTTCTCAGTTGCCAAAGAGCAGCTGAATCTACATTTGTAATGTGGCCATATTCCTGTCAATGCCCAGGTCACACCAGGCAGCACGTCCCAAGCTCTTGTCTAAGGGCTTATATGTTCAGATGCCATCATTACAGCACAACCTTGCCCAGGACCCCTAGCCCTAATACCTGCCCAGACGCGGAGCTCATCTCCCCAAGCCATCCTGCCCCAGTCAAAGAAAATGGATGTAATTCTGAAACCGCACAGGACACTTGCATTAAGGGCAGTGAGTAGCAGCCAGGCCTAACTCACACACTTTGCTCCATTTCACTGCAGACTCTCCCAAACCACTTATACAAAGCATCCAGTCAAACTCCCTAAGTAGCAGGTTTGATCTAGTAACCTGGTCACTTTCCTGATGAAACATCTCCCACCCACCCCTGCAATATCCCTATTAGTAAAAGCATTCTACACACGCATGCATGCACGCACGCACGCGCGCGCGCGCACACACACACACACACACACACACACACACACACACACACACACACACAGCAACCCAAAGCTTCCTTCCTTGTTGGACTCCAGGTTGGGTTTCTCACTTGCTCCTCCAAATCCACACTCTTCTTCCCTCACCCCTCCCCTGATCTGTGTTAAAAGTCAACCTTCCACAGCCACTTAGGAGACACGTGACCACAGGCAAGTGACTTAAGATCACTCAGCCTCAATTATTGTCCCCAGTAGCAGCCAGCTCAGACAGCACTGGATGATTATTACCTCACACATAAACTCCTTCAAGTATCCTGTTTACAGACATGCTAAGACATGTTTATCTGTGTTAGCAATGTGTTGAAGAGAAAGAACAGTGGGCTAGCCTCCGTTTTCATTAAGGTCATTTAGTGCTAGCTCTTATTTAGTGAGGAACCGCAGACAGAAGACATGTGTCCACAATCTGTAGCTACACAATTAAAATCACTATTTTAGAAATAAAGCCACCAGCATGCTGGAGGCAATTGCTTAAAAAAAAAAAAAAAAAAAAAGAAAAGAAAATTCAGATCCATGGCCCTACAGATCTAGTTATCTAAGACCTCATGCTAGAAAAAAACGACTTTTCAAAGGAAGAGCAATTTCATCTCTGTGTGTATTCTGATGTGCTCAGAGTCACAAACTTCAGGCTGTGATACTCCTGACAGGGATGAACTAGGCCATGTGGCTTAGTCACCAGGGACAGTGGTAGCCCCAGCATGCTGTTTGAAACATGCTTTTTTTTAAAAAGCACAGCAATGGCTCTTTATTCTCCAGAACTCAAGAGTGTTCCTGAAATACAGGCAGCCAGGTTAACAGCCAAGTCCTAAAAGGTGCCAAAGCAGTCTATTAGGAAAAGGAAAAATCCCAAGTTATAAGTCACTTGAAGGCAGTTTAATTATAAAATGTGTGAAGCTGGGTTGTAAATGTGAAGGGTCACACTGGCTGTTTCCTCAGAGCCTTTGGAAAGTGTTAACTAGTTATCATTATATGAAATTTATGAATGTGCCAAGCCCAGGGCTATTTATTATTTCCTAGGCTCCTCGGCAGTTCCCACTGATACCACACGATAGCCACCATTAGACATACCAATGCCGGCACTGGGCAAAAGCTTTAGCTGTGAGCGCTGGTATCAGAAGTCTACCTATCAAACATCTAACTTTTAGGCCTGTTTAGCATCCATAAGACTTTTAAGCAGCCATTCTCGACTTACTCATCCTTTCCTTTCTACCATCCCCAAATGCAAGACTCTTTTACCTATAATCCCATGTGCATGAGTGGGCACATTCACACAGAGAGACCCCACTCCATTTTGAAAACACAGTTATTACTGGCAGGATGTACCTAGCACAAGACAGGTTGTAGGAGCTGAGTCTCTCTGTACCCTGAGGAATACACCCCTACTGGAAACTGGAGCCTTGCTGGCACACCTTTTCTACCTGCCACACTGTGAGATCACAGATATTACCAAAAGCCCCCCCCCTTTTTTGGTAAATCTATATCCTTATTTTCATTCACCAAATAGGCTAGGGGTGGGGCAGCATTGGGAAAGGAAGGAAGAATTTGTACCAAAAATGAACAGATACTGATCCTCTACCTGCACCTGGTGATGCTCCCACTGCAGGCCAAACTGAGGTAGTAACTGCACGGGGTGTGTTTGTAAGAAGTTTGAGTAGCCTCCATGTGCCACAGTGAAAGTGCTGTCTCGGGCAACATGCTGCTAAGCGGTCAGTGGTCCTCGGCCAGGAAGCCTGAGTTTGCAGTCCCACCATGCTCTGTGCTATAAATGTCCCCTTGCTTGTTTGATTTCAAGTGGCTGCATGATGTCACAGAAGAGACTGGAAAGCAATGCCCCGTAACACCACCATATAATACAGTTCTTATCCACAGGTAGAGACAATAGAGTCAAGAACATTTGGAAGCAAGGAATTTTGAGCTGGAACTAACTCTGGTTTTGAGGTACTTTATTTAATTGCAAGTGATACAACTTAGATTTTTAACAACAGCCTCACAAAATTCCTGCCACTTTTAGCAGCTGAGCTCAGACAGTTGCAATTCACCCCAGCACATGACTAGGTGGGGATCTCTGGGACACAGGGTCAGAAGTGTACCAAGCCACAGTAGGAACTCCAGGTGGGAATTCAAAACGCCAGATGCTTGAAGCCATCTGGAATGGTAAGAAGAGGCCAAGCGAACATTTTCAAGTGAGCTGGAAGCCAGACACTTAAGAACTAAAGTCTTGACACTAGACCAAAGGGGCAAGAGACAGACTCCACGAAGACAGAGCACAGCAGAATCGAGTTGAAACCAAGTCTTAGACAAAAAGACACGAGGTCCCAAACGAGTAAAGACGGTTTGGACTCTGCAGTACATATCGGTGAGAACTATGCTACTTACATTTCCTGGTGAATAATAATGATAATTGCTAACACAGACCCTGAGCCTGTTGTTGTTGTTGTTTTTGTTTTTTGAGACAGGGTTTCTCCGTGTAGTTTTGGTGCCTGTCCTAGATCTCCCTCTGTAGACCAGGCTGGCCTTGAACTCACAGAGATCCGCCTGGCTCTGCCTCCCGAGTGCTGGGATAGAAGGCCTTGCCGCCACCACCCGCCAGGCGACCCTGAGCTTTCTTAAGACCCACGTGCTGTGTCTGTTGCTGTTCCATCACTGCAACCAAATGCTGGAGATGATCAAGCTAGAAGCAGAAGAGGTATAGCCTAGAGCACAGCTTTGGAGGTTTCTGTGTGTAATTAGTCCCGTTGTTTGGGTGTAAGGCAGGGCAGCAGAGCACAGCGGGAGCTGCCTACCTCATGGCCAAGAAGTAAAGAAACAGGAAGGGGTGAAGTTCTACAACCCCCATCAAAGGCGCGTCCCCAGGGACCTACAAACTCTCCCCCTCCCCCTGCAAGCCCCACCTCCTAAAGCTTGCACCGTCTCTCAGCAGAGCCACCTGGGGGTCTGAGCCCCTAGTCCATGGACCACTGGGGGTCGTTTAAGATCCAGACTCTGACACCTGCTTTCTCTCGCTCCAGCCAGCTTCCCTTTAGATAGGAAACACAGAGGGAACTCAGAAGAAAACTGTAGTTTATCCCCTCTGTACAATACAACAACACGCGTGCACGCGTGTGTGTGTGTGTGTGTGTGTGTGTGTGTGTGTGTGTGTGCGTGCTGAGCCATTTTAAAACTGTGGAAAGGGGGCCAACAATACACGAGGAAACCGTTCAAAATGGAATAATCACGGGTTTCCAAGGCACTGGTCAAATAGTTGGTGCAAATATTAACACTTCCAGAGATGTTACCATCACGTACTGCCTGTGGGGCAGGGTTATAAAGGAGAGCGAGACGTCTCCTGGTGACCAGGACATTCTGAATGTATCAATGGAAAACAGAAATATAGCCCTGCCATCATAAGGCTGCAGCTTCTACATCTTTATTCTGATGCCCAGAGCTTCAGGTTTATAGGACTGTCACTGCTCCTGAATCTCTGCCTCTAAGCACAGTGGCTTTGGTTTCTCTTGCTACAAAGGCAGCAGCATCCACACCGACCCCAGACTCAGGCCAACTCTCTGAACAGAGCCCAGCTCTGGCCTTTCTGGGGAGACACATTCCAGTCTGTGAAATCCTTAGAATTTTACAGACTGTTTTAGAGGACTGAGTCCAGTGCTTGGTACAATAAAACCACATTGATCTGTAAGCCAAGGATGCCTGCATGGAAGGAAGGCATTCTCGCAGTTTCATATTTATTAGACCTTCTTATTTTATGATTCACTTCATGGGACCCATGCCAGCAGTCCTGTTCCTTTAGGAAATGGCCTGATGACTCAGTGGCATAGTGTCAGGTATCCCCAACCAGGAGTGACAAATGCCTCCTGGATGTCCTGGGCTGGCTAGAGGCTTCACCGTGAGGCTTGGGCAATGTTTCCTTTGCAATCTCTCTGCCTGGTTTGTCGACAACCAGGAAGGTTGGCCCCCAACACAAATGAGCTCCAGGCTCCATGGGAGTGAGTGACCAAGTCTCACCACC
The DNA here is from genome assembly GCF_049852395.1 of Peromyscus maniculatus bairdii. Lineage (NCBI taxonomy): Eukaryota > Metazoa > Chordata > Mammalia > Rodentia > Cricetidae > Peromyscus > Peromyscus maniculatus. The sequence continues at coordinate 118,208,302 of NC_134853.1, forward strand.
AAGCTGGGAAAGTTTCCATGACTTCATTCTCTCACCCACAGTGATCTCCTGCTTGCAAGCTCGGATGAGAGGAGAGGTCTGCTTTCAATTAGATTTACCCAAAAAAAAAAAGTGTTTTTAAATGGTGTGTAAAAATAATTCAATAAAGGCCTCAGAGGTGTGAGCCGTTGTCATCCTTCTGTTTGGAAAATGTCACTCAGAAGGCACCCAGAGCCAACAGAGGGATGCGACGCCTTAAAATAGTCATTTGTGAAGTGAACCTTTGAGACTACTTGTCCTTTGTGTCCGGCTTCACGTGTCCTCAGATCCGAAATCCAAGGGCCTGGATGATAATCCTGGATCACATCCCCCAGTTGGGTACAGTAGAAATCACACTTTTCATTGTTCCTTTAATCCTCAATGTCCCCAGGAAGGTTGGCCCCCAACACAAAATGATACTCTGTGGCTTTACTACACACAATTACCAACTCATAAATCTCGGTCAGACAGTAATGAGAGTTTGAGAAATGATTAAATTCAGTATCACAGGGTTAGAGGGAGGGGAGGGCATACCCGGAGGAGATGAGACAGGAGTTACCTCCCTAGGACTGGGGACCCTCTCCTTGTTGAGTGGCATTTAGATGGATATGAGTGATGTCATTTCAGACAGTAATCATTCAGTAAGAGCTCAGATCCCAAGCTAAGTAGAAAAAAAAAACTGAAAAATCAGGTGGAGGATTGGGGTACAGTGTACCCCACCTAAGCCCATTACTCCACTGTATGGTTCTGGTGACCCAGCAGGGCTCTTAGTGTTGTGCTCAGGGCTGCCAGTCCTTCGTCAAAAACAAGTGAGGGCTCTGGGAGGTAAGCCACTAAACTGTTATAAAAGTCATAAAAAGTAGGCCAGGGAGATGGCTCAGCCAGTAAAGATGCTTACCCCCGAGCCTGACGGCCTGGGTTCCATCTCTAGAAACGACATGGTACAAGTAGAGAACCCACTCCCACACTCTTTGGGGTAAATCTAATTGAAAGCAGATCTCTCCCCTCATCTGAGCTTGCTGTCCTCTGACTGTCATACACACCAGACATTCATGGCCACTGCTCCCCCACACATACATAATAAATAAATGTAATGTTAAGTCATAAAAAGAGACACTCTGGTTAAGGGAGTGAACGTTGTTTCATTAGGCAGTGATCACATTGAACAAATCGTGCTGGCTAGGCCTTCCACTTCTGCTAAAACTGTGTGCCTCTTGCCTGCTGCTCCATTGCTCCCATCTGGAAACAGCCCAGCAGCATGTGCCACCTGGGTGACTAGGATGATGGTCTTTCCTCCCAAGAGCTCCTCTTCCACTAGGCAGACTATGTCCAGCCACTGAACTGATCCTTTAAGCATGTCGAGTGACTCTTTTGAGAAAAATACCCCAGTGGTTCCCCACAGACCATGGGTCAAAACCAAGTCTTAGAATATCCTGCCAAATGCTGTAAATTCTAGCACACGTTTCCTGTCCCCTGAACTAATTTCCCACAGTTCTCTAGTCCAAGTCCCTGTTGTCCCTCACCCCCACTGGACATATTTGTTCTACAACCTAGAATGCCCTTCCCTCAGTAGGACTGGCTCCACTCCTGCACCTTGTTCAGGCTTCATTTTTCCTGAATGCTCCATTGAAAACTGTACCCTGGCCATCTTCCTTACTGGCTAGATCCCAAGCTTTCTTTCTGCCACTGCCCCCCATCATTACCACCACCACCTGGAAGATCAGCTCTGTGAGAACACAGATTCTGGTCAGCTCTCTTTGCTGTGAGCTAGTTCTGATAACTAGAGAATCCAGGCTTTTGCCAAAGGAAAACTCAGAGCTGACCAGAGTCACTGACACATGTATTACCATGCTGAACTATCTGACTTTTTCCATCCTTTGGGAAAGTCTTGTGTACCCAACCATATACTTTCTCTGCAAGGTATCATATCTGATCTCAGTTTTGTTATCTACTGGCTCTACCCAGTTTGGTAGGTGCTTATAGGAAGACATGGACATTTGGCTCTGCCAAGGGACATATCTGGTCCAACTGTTCAGGCAGTAGAATAAATTACAGGGCAACAGTGTGTGGGTGGTAATAAAATAAATGTTGGCACCACTGTGCTCTCAGAGCCACCCTGGCCTATACCCACAAGACTCTAATGCCAATCTATACAGAGCTGTTAACGTTACTAACCTGATGGGATCAAGTGATCTTTGGTGGAAAACAGCAAGCCTTTTTGTTTTTAACACTAAGCATTGTAAGTTAATGCAAATTTTACATAGTCACAGCACTCACGTAGTCACAGTGATGTTCCAAACACAGGCTTCTTTCATCCTTATCTCAGTACAATATAGACAAGGAGATATCGCACAGTGAGTCCCTGGCAGAACCTTATCTTTACCTTCTTTCATTTGGAAGTGAATTTATCCTAGCACCCACGAACCCTAACAAATGCCCCTGCCTGGTGCTCTTCTAGTACTCAGCAGCCAAGCTGTGTCCATCTTGCTTCCTCCACTTCCTAAGCACACTGAAGTCTATTTGAGTATAATGACGAAGCTTTCTCTCTGGGCCTCCCAAAGCTCTTGACACAAAATACTTTTGCAAAAGTAGCAGAAGTTAGAGAGAAATAAACAACAAGTAAACACAAGTTCTATGAAGAAAGAAATGGAAAGGATGCTGAGACAGAGAAGATAGTCCCTGAAAATGATGTGCATTGGACACAGTTTCCAGGAAAGGCACATGCAGAGTTCACATTCAAGATGAGGACTAACGATGACTTAGTTCCTCACCGCTAAATAAGTTTGGCAGGATATAAGTGACTCATCATCTCCTCTAAACTCAGGTTCTGAAAAATGAAAGTGGGCAGGAGGACAAGACTGGAGCCACGTGTGTTTCATGTTTCACTTGAAGGAAATGTACTTAGAAGCCATGGCATAGCATGCTGCTCTGAGCATTAGAACTACGAATAAAATTCACAGAGCTGATTTTCTAATGCAGAGAGAGTCACAGACCATCAAATAAGTAATACATTGGTGATAACTGCTACAAATGTAAGCCACATGAGATAAAGAGACAGCGTGTGACAGGGGAAGGGCTAGGCAAGTTCAGGGTAGGCCACACTCAGAATGTAACATTCCCAAAGAGGCCCAAATGTAGAGAGGAAATGAACCACACCGGATTCTGAGAGGTTCACAACAGCAGAAGCAAAGAGACCTCACCACACTGAAATAGAATCCAGGGACATAAGGTGGTGAGCAAAAGGAAGAACTGAAGGAAGAGAGGTGGGAGGTGTAGATGGGAGCACAATGGCAAAGAGCTGGTCCTAACTGAAGTTTGGATTTTATTCAATTCAGTAAAGACCCATTGCTTGTTTCTGCACAAGGTGGGGTGGAGGAGGAAACGCTGATCAGATTTGTGTTTCAAGTATCATCCGGCTGCTTAAGCATCAGATGCACAAGGGCAGAGTGGAGAAGGCAGACAGCAGATGGTACACGAGGGACCTGGGACTGGGGTGAGAGGGATGGGGACAGATGCAGAGTTAATGAGATAGAGGACACAAAATTGGGGTGTGACTTGAGATGGGAAGATGGAGAAGAAAACGAAATGGACTAGGGTATGTTGGGACTAGGAGGATGGTAGAACATTTCCTCAGGGAGGCAGCTGAAGAAGGCACCCTGTTCTGGAGAACCATGGTATTTGGGGGAGAGAAAGGTGAGACTCCCACGTGCCTTGCCTTCTCTGAAGTCTCTAAGACATTATTTGGGAAGAAGAGTCAGAAATGGGGATCCCTTACTGTCTACACCCCTGGGGCTCCTGCGACAAATCCCATAGTCCAGATGATTTATGCACAACTGAAGTTTCTTTATCACTGGTCTTGTAGGCTGAGAAAGCCAAAGCCAAGGTGATTGGCAGATCAAGTGTCAGGTAAAATCCACTTGGTAGTTCAGAGATGTCTTTTCCTTGTATACTCATATCAAGGAAATGATGAAAAGCTTCTTCTAATCCCACTCCTGAGGACTCTGACTCCCTCCTTCCTTCTCAAAGTTCTACATCCTCATCAATCGCCATGGGGCTCAGGTTTCACATGGGAACTTTGGAAAGGAAATTCAAATCACAGTGTGTCCTTAACTTCTTCTGTTGTGGAATATTAGTTGAAGATGTGTTACATCCATTTGTGCTGTGGAATATTTATTTAATGATGTAAAGATGTTTTGCATTCTATTTGTTTAACTCTGTAAAGCTGTGTTACACTGCCTGCTTAGAACACCTGATTGGTCTAATAAAGAGCTGGACCACCAATAGCTAGGCAGGAGAGAGATAGGCAGGGATGCCAGGCAGAGCGACTAAATAGAAGAAGAGGGAAGATCAAGAAAAGGAGAAGATGCCAGGGGCCAGCCGTTCAGCTACACAGTCTGCCACAGAGTAAGAAGGAAAGAGAGGTACATAGAATAGAGAAAGGTAAAAGTCCAGAGGCAAAAGGCAGATGGGATAATTTAAGTTAAGAAAAGCTGGCTAAAAACAAGCCAAGCTAAGACCTGGCATTCATAAGTAAGAATAAGTCTCCATGAATTTATTTGGGAGCTGGGTGGTGGGCCCCCAAAAAGGGAGGAAAAAACCAACTACATCTCTGAGAGGACTTTAAGCAATATTCATATAAAAGTGCATGCACAAATGTTCATTGAAGTATTATTCATGGTAATCAAAAATGAGAAACAACCCAAACATCCCTGAACATATGAGTAGAGAAAAAACAGGTGGTACAGTGATACAGTAGAATATTATTCAGTCTTTAAAACAATAAAGTATTTAGACTTTAACAAGGTAAATAAACCTTTAAGACAGTGTAGTGAATGATAGAATCCATTCACTTACATGAAGTGCCTAGAATACATCTGCAGAGCTAGATAGTAAATTTGTAATGGAGAAAGTCTAAAAGTGACTGCAACAGTTATATGACATTTTGAGATCTGAGGAAAATATTCTGGAATTGCATAGATTGCACAGCAGTGTGGATACTAAAAACTACCAAATTATGAACTTCAAAAGAACTTTCATGCTATGGGGATTATTGTATCTAAAATGTTAATAAGTTGGCATGTTCTTCATGACCCTGTATGCAATTTTTCCCTATGATTGTCACATTCAGCCCTCTTCCTAACGAGCTCAGATGTGGTGAGTGCAATACCTACTCAGAAGATGGAAGAATGAAGGCTCAGGATGATAAGAGTTGTATAGCTAAGATGAGGAAAGAGCTGCAGCTGGACCCAAGGTCTTCAGTCCGATGTCCTCCTAAAAGGAGCATACAGTCAGGGGAGGGGCTGGTGTGACCACCAAAGCACTGGGCTGGGGCACCAAGGAAAGGAGCAAAGTATGCTGGGAAATGTGTCGTTCAAGCCCTAGAGGTGTTACTCATCAGCTGCTTAACCTTGGGCTTATGACTATCACCCCTTGGAGCTCAGCTTCCTCGTCTATGAAATCAAGGTGGTAGAACCTAATTATACCTGGAAGGATTTGGGAGTATGTAACACACAGGAAAGATGTTCAAAGTGCACAATGGTACCGTCATTCCATGGGAGGATGATAGCAGGGCTTCACCAGGCTCCTCACTGCTTCAAGGACTTGGCCAATATCCTCTACCCACGTGGTGATAGGAGTCAGTTTTGTTCATTAAGGTTCAAGAATATGGGTTCTGACCTGATATGAGCTTTACTTCGTATGCAATCCTCACCATTTCCCTCCCTCTTTGTATCTCAGTTTCTCGAGTATAAAATCACCTATAATCTCAGGATCGTGAGACTCAAATGAAATCAACTATGCGAATGGACTTTGCAAAGTTGTAACAGAGCTTAGTAGCTACAAACTATTGATAATCATCTCCTTAGCGGAATGGACCTTGGACAACAGTGGTTCCTGGCAGCTGCAATGTGCCTACTCTGTGCCCTGCACAGTTCTAAGTGCTCTCCAGGAATGAACTAGTTAGCCAGCCCACATGACAGTCTTTAAAAGCCAATGGGACTGTCATCTCTGCTTTCCAAATGAGAGCAAAGAACGACGAGATGATGCACTTTCTCAAGATCACATAGGCATTCAGAAGCAGGAGTGGAAGTTCAAGTAAGTTCCCTGGCAGCAAAACACTTGACCTCTACTGCTGTTCAGCCTACCCTCCTGTCACAGATGGTGAAACTCATGGGGTCACAAACCTGAGGCATTGATAGGAATTAGCATACATTCTGAGACCACCACACATCAAGTAAGAGTTCATACTCTTCTTATGTCCTCTGACTCCTGTGACAGTCACTGAACGTAGATACTGACCCATTCTACTACTAGGGAACTCAAAGGCATACAAGCAACCTAATTTACTTGAGGTCTCCAGTTTAGCAAGTATAATAGTAAGACTAGATGTCAAAACCTCTGCTCTTTCCATCTCCTAGGCTTGGTTGGGACCTATACCATGATGCCAAGCATACACACACCCACAAGGATGGTGTGGTATGTTTTGCCAACAAGTCCAAAGTCTCATCTGTCTATAAGAAAGGCAGCACAGTGTATATCTTTCAGGCCCAGAGAGTCTGCTACACTGGCAAATATTTCTTTTAGCCACTGAGCAAGGATGGGCCCACAACACGATGAGTTATACATCACAGAAAAGACAAGATCCCGGATGTTAAAGCTGGCAGAGTCTGCCCTGGTGAAGCTAGGAGCAGGTGGTGTGGAAATTAAAAAGCAACTGGAAAACAGAGGAAAATGTGGCATACTTCATTTGGACTGATGGGCAATTTTTGGTCCACTCCCCTGGAAATCACTTGGGGATAACCTAGCCGTTATTAAATGTGGAAAGACCCTTTCATTACGAAGAGCTTGTGCCAGAGTTTCTGCTTAGCAGCATGTCAGCTTCACAGAGCCTGATTTAGGCCTGACATGAGAGGCTGCAGTAAATCCTGTCACTTAGCAATAGGCCAAAGAAGAGAGTACCTTCTGGAAGATATAATGGAGCTGCAGATGGAGTACCCAGGTGCCTGGAAACACTGAGCTATAGAAGAGACCAGAGTGACTAAGTTACTCCTATCTTCCAGGAAATAATGTTTCAGTAATGAAATCCCAAGTCTTGGACTGTAAGTCTATTGATACTCCAGAGCATCTTCTAGCAGTCTCCTAGATTTCTATACCAGACCCCTGACTTTACTTCATTTATGCAATAATCTATGATGACACATGGGGAGAAGGGCTTAAACTCCAGGCTTTTGCTCACCTTGTGCAACAACAGCCCCTCTATGATAAGTGTACAGGCCGTGGGCCTGAGAGCCACCTTGAATCCCTCTTCTATACAGTCTATATCTAGCTCAGCTTGGCATGCTGCAATATGTAAGATAGGCTGAATCCAGCTGTCTCCTCTGCTTCTTTCCATCCCAGATGCCATCATTTCGCATCTGGATTAGGCAAAAGCCTCCTCAGTAGTCTCCTAGTTTGTCAATAATATTTCTAGGATTTGAATGTGTCCCCTAGCAATCCTTTGCTGGTAACACCAACCCTAGTGCAACAGTTGGGAGGTAGTGCCCAAGTGGATTGATGTAGTTATCAAGGGAGTAAGGCTGTGATCATGGGGGTGAGTTCTAATAAATTCCAGTGTGGTCTCTTCATGCTCTTACTCCTGGCCTCTCTATATTCCCATGGGCTGACACAGTTTGAAGGTCTTTGTCAGAGCCATGACCTTGCTCCTGGACTTAACCACTTTCAGAACTAACAGATAAATAAATGTGTCTTCATAACATTATTCACTCAAGCATTCTGTAACAGCCACAGAATAGGACACCATGTATTTTTTTGTTTGTTTGTTTGTTTGTTTTTTTGAGACAGGGTTTCTCTGTGTAGCTTTGCGCCTTTCCTGGAACTCGCTTTGGAGACCAGGCTGGCCTTGAACTCACAGAGATCCGCCTGGCTCTGCCTCCCGAGTGCTGGGATTAAAGGCGTGCGCCACCACTGCCTGGCAACACCATGTATTTAAGTGTCAATCAAATCATGGCATGTCTAAGATTCCCCAGTTCAATAAAAGCATGAGTTTGGCAGGTGAATGCACTTGTTGCCAAGCTTGACAGTGTAAGCTCAATCTTTCCGATCCACATAGTGGAAAGGGAAAACCAACTCCCGCAGATTGTCCTCTGACCTCCACCCTGGAGCCATGTCACTTCTGCACATGCATGTGGACACACATACACACACACAAACAATAACTATCTAATTACTATGTTCCTTGTCTCCTTCCTCACCACCTATCTTAATTCTCTACCCACTCTCTCTGCAGCAGCTTTACTGGGTTCCTTGCTATGCATCGGAGAGTCTCAGTGCTGGTGTGGACCACAGAGGCAGAGGCCAGCACAGCAGCCAGAATGTGGGAAGAGCTGCAAAAGAGCAGGCTGTGTTACCTGCCTCAAGGATGTCCAGTCTAGTGCGTGGGACAGTTTATCTGGAGTAGATATGGAACAACAAATAGGATACTTGTAAGGAGAGTGAACACAAATTGCACTTCTCAGAGAATCAGGGGCAGCCTAAGCACACAGTATCCAAGGATGATTTTCATGTACCGCTGTTTTTGGTGGTCTATTCATACCTTTCAGCTGCAAAAACAAACTAACAAAAAAATCCATCTAATTCCTTAGCTCTGTGCGAAATGTCTGCCTCATCTCAGGAGTCCTCAAATCCTGGCAACTGGACCCTCCTATGTCTCCTTTGAGGTCCCTGACTCTAGCCATAATGGCTTTCTAAGAGCTACCCAAATTGACCATGCAGTCCTGGACTTGAGCACCTTCAAATTGCTGTTCCTTCTGAACAAAGCACTAATCCCTTTTCACCCACCCTCCTGGCATTCAAAAATTGGCTTGAATCAAGGTCAAGCTTTTTTCATTTCTCAAAGCCTCTCTTATCCCCTGTATACCCACATGCAGAACACACACACATACACACACACACACACACACACACACACACACATGCATGCACACACATGCACACACACTCTTCTGACGGAGGAATTTCTACCCTTGGTTGCTCTGGTTCTGCATATTTAATTACCGAACCACTTGACTTGTTCGAGAACTGTTCCCATGTGCAGTCTCTACCCACCAGACTGTGAGTTCTTTGTGACAGGGACCAGTTCTTGTGCTTCTGTGGAACCTCAGCTGTGTCAGGCTCCTCTCAACCCCATGCATAATGAACAAGTGGCTGAAGGGATGACAACAGGTGTCCCATCCACCCATGCAGGCTCCACATCCTGGAGAGATAAAGCCAGAAGAACCAACCTCATGGGAAATGAACCATGGGAAAGTCATCTAAATGTGCACTTGAGTCCAGGGAGGTGGGGGTCAGGCATAAGAAACAAAGACGAGAAGAGCAGATGGTAGACTCCAGGGTGGGCTCCTGCTAGAGTCCTAACTGAGCTGATGGAGCTATTGAGCTGGGAGAAGGCACAGTGGCTGGAAAGGAGACCAACTGGCCCCATTAAAAAGAAAGAATGACTCAAGAAACTGGGCCATCCATTATACCCTACGGTTTTTGGAATGAGGCCCCTGGATAGCCTAACTGAACCATAGCAAATGAAATAGGCAAGATGCAGTTCTCACGTCAACTTTCTCCCTCTTCTTCCGTCCAACCTTCCAAAGCATCCGAGAGATCCTGGCACACTGACAGTGCAGCACACGCTCACGTCAGATTGGTGGAACTTCAGTCCCACCTGTGCCACGTGTCACCCACTTGCTTTGGTTTTTCTCCTCTCTGCCGTGGGGGTGATCATAACAGCACTCGTCTTACGGGGCTGTGGTGACAACGAAGCAAGACTTAGAGAATGTACCATAAGTAGTCAGCAATCGCATTGCTCTGGACTGCTGTGTTTTTTACAGTGGGGCACGGGTTCGAGTTCTCCACTTCTCAATGGCATTGTGACCTTCGAGAAGTTGCTTTTACCTGCCCCCTTCTTCTGTTAACACAGAGACAGTAATAGTCTCATATGAGAGAGCTATTAAGAAAAATAACACACTGAACCATGGTAAATCACTCAGAGCATTTACTGGATTATAGTAAGTATCATCTAAATATTTGCAGAACAAATGCATTCTTGTTTTTTTTTTATTAGGAACCAGGAGGCAAATAGTCCCCCCCCCTCCTGATTTGCAGCCCCCGAACCGTAACAGTAATTGACACAGGCAAAGGGAGCGTTGCAGCTCCCTGGAGTCTCCCAGTGAGTGACCTATGAGCCCTAGCCTTTCTCTCTGCAAGCCTTTCTGGCTTCACGGGAACCAGGCAGCCCCCAGCCTTCTGAGAAAGTCCCCAGAGGCTTGACAGTATGTAACTAAGTGGTGGGAGGGAGGAAAGCCAGCAGAAAAGGGCTGACCCAGTGGGCTGGCTACTGCCCTGGGATCTATTTCCCGGTGTCAGCGAAGTTGCTGACTTCAGCCATTCCAGAGTGAAGAACCATCCATGGTCAGAGACAGCACCGAGCCGAGCACGCAGCACAGCCGTAAATCTGCAAGCCGATTATTTAAGAGAACTGACTTTCTGTGTTGCGATATTAAAGCAAATGTGCCTCCTGCCCATAAATCAGCAGAGCTGTTTCCAGCCTCAGACACTCTGTTGGGCTGGCTGGAGACACACATGCCTGGGAGGCAGAGAATGAGAAAGACTAAGAGATGTGCTTACCTCCTTGCCAAACTGTTCTCATGATCCTGCCTGGACTGCACAGTCCTTCCCTGTCCCATGACCTCAGGGGTCCCAGCATCCTCTAAGGAGCTTCGAAAACACCACAGGAACACCTACCTGATGCTGACACAGAGCTCTGTGATGAGATGGAGCAGATAGCCTTAATCCGTTTAGAGTTCATGAAATCAAATAGCAGGATATTAAGTGAATTTCCCAGGACCACACAGTGTGTAGGCAGAGTGGGGAGTAGACCATGTCTCGAAGCTCCCAATCTAGAGTTCTTTCTGTGACATCAAGTCAGCCTTATCAAGAATGTCTTCATGTGAGGGGCTGGGGATATGGCTCAGTGGGTAAAGTTCTTGTCACAATTCAAATCCCCAGAATCCATGCTTAACCAGGCATGGCAGTTCATGTCTAGAAGGAGGCAGAGACAGAAAAATCCCTGCAAGCACATGGGCCGACTAGCCTGGCAGTGACCTATACACATGCACTCTGACACGTATGTACCCACTCTCACACACACAAAGACATACACAGAGAGAATTTCTTCACATGTAGTATCCTAAGAAATGTGGGTAACAGTCTAGAAAAAAAAGATATTTCAGCTCAAAATGCTCAAATGGACATTGCCTGGGGTCAACTCTGCAGATGATGCTTTCCAAAATGTCAACAAAACCCGCCACTGCATCAAACCCATCCTTGGCTTCCCATGACCAGGAACAAAACTCAGGTTCTTAGCATGCATGATACACAAAGGTCTCTGTGTTCTTAGTCTTGCATTTACCTTTGACTCTGTCCTGCAAATACAGAACATGATCTTCACATCATCTTTGTATCGTGGGAGAAGTCATCTGTGACTTACCTCCTAGCCCCCGGATAGATGGAGGCCTCTTTACTATCCTTCCAACCCCGTCTACTTGACCTTCTGCAGCATTTTCCTTACGAGGTCACCGTGATCCATGTGTGTACGTCTCTCTCCTTTAGATTAACTCTGTACAGACAGGAAGACTGTACAGAGTCTGTAGTATGGCTCCATACAACACAGCAGGAATCTAAAAAATGCTCCTGGACTTGAATCCTCACCAGCATCCTACACAGTAAACAGTTTCTCAATGCTTTGTGGAAGAGATAAAAGCGCAAACACAATGATCAGATGCTTTGGGATGGTACCCAACTAAGATTACAACTGGATTCTAACTGCCATGCTACATCCAGCTCTCATACCCTTCTCTCCTTGTCTGATTTTTATCTGGGTCGCTTCATTGGAATGGCCTTTCCAATTCTTGAGAACACCCTGAATTTAATCTTGCCATTAAGTGTCATCCCAGACAGAGGAAGAAGGGACGTGTCCCAAGCATCTCACCCCTCCAGCCAGCATGCCTCCATCATCTCTAAGAGAGGACCCTGTGGCTGTCCCTAGCTGCTGTCCCGTGTACTCACTACCTCAGAGGGTAGCCTGTGACTAATGGGTAAAAACAAAGGCAGAACGTTTTTATTGGCTCACGGTTATTGAGGTTTGCTCTGTGTCCCTCATTTCCCAGAAGCTTTGTCTGTCTGCCACAGGAGGACGAGGGCTCGCAGGCACACTGGAGGCAACAGGATGACAGAAACTGGAACTGCTCTGCTAAGCATTCTGAGCCTAGAACCCTGAGCCCACAGTGCTCTTGCGCTCTCTCCTTCTCCCCTCCCTTCTAAGCACTATTAAAAAAAAAAAAGGCTTGAGAAAGGTACAAATTTTTGTGAAATATTCCAAAAATGTTACTTTATGCACTTAGGGCCCTCAGTGATTTGGTCTCCAAAAGTTGCTGAGAAAATAAGCAGGCTGTAGCCAAATTCATTTATTTGTTTCGTAAACTGGCTGTAATCTGGAAATCGCTGGTGCTATTTTTCTCCCAGTTCAGGTTAATATCTTATCCATGGCCCCTGGAAGGACATTTCTTGCTAAGACAGTTATTGGCTTTTTATTTAGAAAGTTCTGCTTCGTGATTTGTGGATATAACAAACCTAAATAATTTAAAGTAGTCTTCTATTTGCTGAGAACTGCAGTGTTTCTTTTTTTAAAGCAGATTTTAAATCTTTAAAGTTTCGGAGATGAAGATAGATTGGACAGGGATTTATTTGTTGCAGGAATTTCTTTTTCTCCTGCTGCTCCTTTCCCAGCACCCATTCTTTTTTCATGCCTCCATCTAGATTCATGTAACATCAGAGCTGGAGAACACTGTACCCGGCCACCCTTTATAATGCGGGCTTTCAGACTCCCTGCATGGTTGAATCCTCCATGCAAAGTAAATCTTGCTGCTTTAGCAGCAAAACAGAAAGGCACAGCAGCCGTGACTAGGGCTGCATTCTCTTCTCGGTTTTTCATGCCTATGCAGAGTCTCCCAGAGCTCCTGGGCAGCACACGTTGAAGCCAAAGGGTGAGGGTCCATGTACTCAGGGTGCCTCTGCAAGTACAAGGCAGATTCAGCCTAGAACAGCACCTCTTGGTGGGCACTGCATTCCTCCCATTGGCTCCAGCTCCTCTTTGCTCTTGGTTGTTCGCCCTCTTCATCAATCCATCAGCCATCACTCAGATGCCAGTCTCTTTGCAGTGATGCAAGGAGGCAGTCCTGCCCAGGAACGCAGCACGCAATAGCCCTCACATGTGGTGGTGGCCATACTGATGCTTGACCCAGGGCACAGACTCTGGGCAAGGACTTCTAGGATACACCTGTCCCTCAGCAGCCATCCCTGCCTCAGCAAGGCTGGGTGAGCATGTCATTCCTAAGCAAGGCACGTTTTCCTGCAGTCTCTTTCGCGAAGAGCAAGTGGTGATAGAGCCTGAAATGCAAAGTCAGCAAAAGAGCAGCCACTCTGCCTGCCAAGGCCCTCTAAGAGACCCTGCAGAGACCCACCCACTGGCTCTGTCCCTGTCATCCTGGGTAGATGTTCAGCCTTTCCCCTGGGAACTGCTATATTCTATGCTAGCCAATAACTACCACAAGGCTTTTCTCAGTCCTTACAAGCCACATAGAGTCCAAGTGAAAACAAGGTTTTTGGTTCAGTTTTGTGCTCTTCTAACAGCGGAGGCATCTTGTTACAGGAAAGGGTGTTTGTCCCACTTAACACCTGAATGGATTTAGGTCTCAGTTTAGACAACGCAGGCTTAAGAAGTTCATTTTCACCGCATGGGGATATTGGCAGCATTTGCATGCTTTACTGTTTTGTCTATTAAGGATAACAGAAGAGGCAGGACACAAATACTTCCACCAGCCATGAGCCTGGAGTCTAACTTGTCAACTTGGCTGAAGAATTTTAGAGGGAAAAACAAAAACAAAGGAACCACTTACATGATGTTTTCAAGTTCTGCCTTGTGCAGGCCTAAGTGCCTTGACTGGGTGGTTCTCCTGGTAGGAAGTAGAACAGGCTGTCTCCTTATGCAGGTGGGATTAAAGGGAATGAGGCACCTGACAGGGCAGAGAAAAGGCATACAGGGAGACAGTTAAATTAAAACTGGTACCCAGCTCCAGCGTGGGTTCAAGACCTGCCGACTGAGGTAAGAATCCCTCCTCTTGGGAGGACATATTTTTATCCTCCTTTTCATGAAGGCTAAGTTATCTATGCTGTCTCCATTTAAGGTCAGTTTCCTACACCCCCTTGATAGAGCAGGTAGCGCTGTGGAATTACGGGTTTTGTCAGCATTGACAAGAGTAGCCTGCAGCGTCACATGTAGCACAATCACAACTTCAAGCTGGTCAGAGCTCTGATTCATTGGCAACAACTTTCCTTCTCTTCTGTGCACGTGTGCTTGCCCAGATGTGAAAACTACTGGAAATCCCTCTAAGCATCTCAACGCCCAGGTTCTCATAGGGCCAAGTGTCGTTAGACCCCTCCCAAGGCCAAGCCAGAGCCCTGTGTTACCGCAGAGCACCAGCTATCACTCACGATAAAGAACAGCAATAACCAACGTTGTCAGTCTCTGAAAACCATCTCAGAGTTATTACAGATGCGGGGACCACACGGATTAACATCAGATCCAAAGGAGAGGACACTGCAGTGTTTGGGGGAGTGGCATACCAGGCACCATAGGAAGCAGAAAAGACACTGGAGCTAATACCCAATGTTCTCAAGATGGTGAGGGGAATAAAAAGGCTTCCCTGGGGAGAAGTGATGGGTAAGGCAGAGAGCCAAGGGTAAGGGTTGGACCAGCAACAGTGGTTAAGTATGTACTGGAAACTGCAATGAGCCAGGGCTGGCAGCATGGAGCTGCCCAACCCCCATCGACTTCCTGGGTTTCCTCCAGTACTCAGCCCAGTTCCACTCCCACTCACAACACCTCCATGATCGGTTAATCTGCCAATGGTAGAAAGCAGGATTGCTGGCCGGACGGCAGTCGATCAGGTGTGCACCACTCTTTTCTGTTTCCACCACCTTCAACACTTCAGCTAGTCAACCCTCAGCTGCTACAGACCTAAACAAAGACCTTTCAGAAGACTTTGGTTGGGTTTCTTCCACAGCACAATCCTTTCTCCAAGATAAAACCACCAACAACAACAACAGCAACAACAACAAAACACCCTATATGTCAGAGAAATCTGGGTCTATCTCAACGCCAGAATGTTTACCTATCATTTGTGAGGCCCTGGCCTGGATCCCCAGAACCACAAAACAAATTAGCAAACAAACAATGATTAGTGTGGGGCTAGAGAGATGGCCCAATGGGTAAGGCTCTTACTATACAAGTGTGAGGACCAACCAGAGTGCAGCTCCCCACGCACCTTGTAAACACAAGGCAGCAGAGCTAATTTGACTATAATCCTCTCATTCGGGAGAAGAAAAGCAGGGATCCTTAGAGCAAGCTGGGTAGCTAGACTTATGGAATCAGGGCCAAAGCTGGGTGTAAGCTTTAAAGACCCTGACTCAATATATAAAATAGAGAGATCAAGGAAGATGCCTGATATCTACCTCTGGTACACACACACACACACACACACACACACACACACACACACACACACATACACATTTGGAGCTGGTTAAAGCAGTGGAGGTGGTCAAGCAGTCATAAGTTCCAGGAAGACAGAAAGCTGCAGGAGTCAGTTCCTTCACAGAGTATCAAAGGAGCAATGGCCTTGACATTGTGTGGTGGAGCAGCACCCACTCCGACCTTCAAGAGCTATTTAAAAAAAAACACTGGATGAGGGAATTCCTTTCTTCTTCCAGCAGAAATGCACTCCTCCAGCTCTCCTGCTCTTTTGCCTCAACTCAGCCTGGTTGCCTCCTAGAAGGTTTGAGAGTGAAGACCTCAGGATAAAAGGAGGAGACAAAGAGCAGAGGAGAGTGAACAGTGGCCTCCCTGCACATGCTCAGTGGATGTGAACCTTGGTACCTCGACCCAATGTGAAACACTGACAAAGGAGACCACCCTATGCCTTGAGTCTTGAACTTGTATCGGGAGCTCTGAAGGGAAAGAACTGGCTGTTTCACAATTCTCTTCTGAGGAACACACACACACACACACACACACACACACACACACACACAGCACACCACACACACGTCAAGTACATGATTTAAATTTTGACTAAAAACTGCAATGTTTAAAGAAGTGGAAGCAAGTGGGGGGCGCCGAGGGGCTTTAGGGAAAGGCCACAGGAGGTCAGAGCTTGAAGGCAACTTAGGGGGCACCCCAGGGAACGACCATGCTTTGTGTCTCAGCTAAACCTTGGAGAAAATTGAGAAAGTCTGTCATCTTAATTTCTTATTAGCCAACATATGTCCTTCTGTTGGATAACAGTGAGAATGAGAAATAGAAATACCAAAATATTGAGGCCCTCAGGCCTACCTGCCTGCACACAGCCCAGAGGAGGGGAGTTGTCTGAATAATTTCAGAGCAGCTGAAAACAGCAAAGGCCTGAGGTGCTGAGCCCTCCTGAGGCATTTGTTGTATGCATGAATGACTAGAAGAAGAAATGAATGATTGCTAGCTTGGCGATTAATCCGTCAGTGCCTCTGTCTGAAAACTGAAAATGAGTTAAAAGCCCTAAGCATAAGGTTGGATGGCCTCTAGCTCGACACCTCAGTCACTCACACCCTCCTACTTTCTAATGACCATCTTCTGTCTCTGGCAATAGTAACTGTTAAAATGATTCTTCCTACCACCAAAATCTATCTCCCTTGGTGTCCATTCACAAATTGCTGATCTACTTTCTTTGAAGATATACAGAGTGAGCCTCCATCTACTTTTAAATGATCTACTTTCTTTGAAGATATACAGAGTGAGCCTCCATCTTCTTTTAAAGAGTCTGTCAAGGACTTCCTACCTCCATCTCCCCCACCATGGAAATCACATTTGGGTTTAAGATTGTGAAACCTTAAACTCCAATTAAGATTGGAGCCCTGTTTCTAGTGAAAAACTTTTCAGGTTCATGGGCACTCTGCACAGAACCCGTTGGTGGAATCTGCATCTCTTGTCTTATGATGTCAGTCTTTATATAGAGAGTTCAGTTAAAAAAAATCAGACTCGTGGCAAGTAGGGCTTGAGTTCAGTTTGAAGTCTCCTGAAATATGTTGGGTGGTTTGAACTCTGACACTTGTGAATATTAGCTTGCACAGTAAAACCATCATGACTAATTCAAGGCAACTGCCGGAAGTTATTTGGGGGATGCCGGTGTTAGGGGTTACTGAAAGCACTGTTTTGTGAGGAAGGAGCCTTGGATGAGGACTGAATGATTTATTAACCCCCAGAGAAGGTGTTACACACAGGGCAAGCCAGGGTTCCCTGGCAGGGCAGCGGTGGTGAGGGGTTCTGGCTGTAAAGTCATCTTATTTTAATGTTTATAACAAAGGAGCTAAGAAGAATTCAAAGAGTGTCAAAAATGATTTAATAAGGCTATTTTTGTTATATGGGTCTTCCTGGAATAAGATCCTTATCTCTTTTTTTTAATAACAAAATACTGCAGAACTTGAGGACCCAGTTTCTTGCTCTGGCTGCACAGATCCTGTCTCCCCAGTCTCAGGAGATAAGCACAACTAAAAAAAGAAGGATTCACAGTCCCCCAAGCCTTGGGTTAGCCCTGCAATACAACATCATCACCATAATCTTTAGGCCACCACTTGGGGTAATGAACCCACTTGATTTTAATTCTACCCCAACTGTAATCTTTTGTAGCCTCCTGATTTATTTTCTTAGGCTCTCTAATGAAATAAAAAGAGAGCCCTCAGATGTAGTGAAATTTTCTATTTTAAGTTACTTATTGAGCATTTGGATTGAACTTGATGTCCATCACTGCAAAGTCGTACTACAGCAAATGAGCTGCTTCACCCCAGAAATGGGTAGCGCCAGGAAAGGTGAGCATCGTTGATGGAGGCTCTTGCATATCTCATCCAGCAAAAATACAGAAGAGGAAAGCAGGGAGTTATTGAGCAAAGGGTGCAGAGCTGCAGTTCTACAAGACTGGTGATTTCCAGAGGTCTACTGCAGTGGAGGGGGGGGGGCTGTAAAAGACTGTTTACACTGTCAGTTTGCCAGGAGGAGTGGTCTTCAGTTCAGGCTCAGGGCACACAAACAGTCACTACACATAAGAAGTATGTATGTTAATGACTTGTCTATCATGACCACTTCACAGTGTATGTGCACATCAGAACATCAAGTTGCACACCTTAAACACACACAACTTTAATATGGTAGTAATACGTCAATGAAGCTGTTCAAAATAAGAATTGAAAGGGCTGGGGAAATGGCTCCATAGTTAAGAACACTGCTGCTCTTGCAGAGGACCTAGTGCCCTCTTCTGACCTCTGTGAGCACCATGTAGTGCAATACACACACACACACACACACAGCCAAAACATTCACGCACATAAAATAAAATTATTCTAAAAAAAATACAAATTTAAAATGAAAATATCATACTCCCCCCTGACACAATGCTTGTTATCTGAATTAAGTCTTTCAGCACCCCCAAAGACTTAGGCAGCAGGCACTGAAAGACACAGGTTGACAACAGCTGAAGCCTAGCATGACGGAGACCTGCACAGAGCTCAGCAGGGCACCCCTCTCGGCAACTATCACAGTCCCAATCAAAATTAAACACCCCTAAGCCAAGACAGTCCAAAGGCAGTGCATTCATATCATTCATATCAGAAAAATTACAAGTAGAGCTTGCCCCAACTCTGTGTGTCAAAAGGTACACGCTTTCTACCCTCTACTTCCTCACTCAAACCACGGCAGTGCCATTTCTAATTCAGTGTTAGGCTGGGAAGGTTGCAAATTAATTGCAATTATGCCTTTTTTGTGCCAAGTGATAATTTACTGCAATTAATTATCAAAAAATCTACTGCTGTCAATTATGATGCATGCTCTTGAGAGGGGGAGGAGCTATTTGTGAGCATGGGGAGTCTGTGACAAAGTTATGTTTTGCTCTTTTTTTTCCCCCATTTCCAGTTAAGTGATTATAATTTGTTTTCATTATGCCAAACACTATGGAGAAACTAACAATGTTACTCTAACCTCTTTCTTAATCTAAATATTATCTAGACTTACCCAGTCCTATTGTGACACCTGCAAGTTGTGCATCCAGGGAGGGAGGAGGCACACTTCAGAATTAATGAGTGCAGCTGTGGCCTCTCTTATGGCAGCACTTGTGAAATAACCTCTTTAAAGTGCCATTACCACAATATTGACAGAGTTATTTATAGTACTGCAAACGCTCCCCGTCATAACAGAGGACTTGTCACCCACCGCAAGCTCATGATGCTGTCATGCCCTGGCCTTCATTCAGAAGCAGGGAGGGGATACCAGGTGGACCACATTTCACAAATGACCTTCAAAAGATATCCAAGAAACTTGGCTAACACGAGTCTGATCATCATTAATATAGCCAAAGGCCAACTGATCACTTGTAGTAAACAGAGCCACACTGAGCCCAAGTACCACAGAATCCAGACCCTGATGAAAGGCAGGCAGCCTGTCCAGGTGTATGAGGCAAATCATGTATGACTGGATCCAACACAATTCTGCTGGGAAACGGGGCCCCTCAGGATGTGAAGTTTGTGTTTATGAGTCAAAGAGATTCCTAGGCAGGCAGGCAATGTCAGGAAAGTTCTTTGACAAACATGTCTCATGCTATTCTATTCACTAGACAGGCTATGTTTTGTAAACAGGTAGACCAACCTATGACCCACAGCTAGCTGCATGAGTCCGGGGACATCTAGGAATGAAGCTCAACACATGTGTGGATGACAATATCATATCACAATGAAATCTTGAACATTGCTGATTATAGAGAAATTATCATTTGCATATTTTTGGCAGTAAATGTTAAAGTCTTTGTGGGTGAAAAAGATATGCTGTCTGCTTTTCATTCGCTCAGTACTGAATATGTAATTGGCAACCACCATGTAAATTTTAGATATCTTTGCAAAAACCAATCAATGTGGGAGGCATACCTCTGGGCCCTTTAAGACATAGGCATGTAACTCAATGTTTCTCCCCTTGAGAATACCACGGAGCAGAACAAGAGAGCTTTACTCTTGAGAGTCCCAAAGCCCTTTGCTAATCTAAAGTAAACGCTTTCGGACCACTTTCCCCAGAAAGCAACAGGTTACAGGACAGAATACTGAAATCCAGCCTCACACCCGGGAACTGAAACAGGAGCTTTTGGACACCAGCTGCCAGCTTTGGGTGGGGATGCTGAACACAGGCACCGGACCTTCTCTTCCTCGGCTGTGCATTAATCTGGGTAACAGGCAGAGAATGGAGGGACTCGAGGCCTCTGAGCAGAGCTGAGTGCCTTACCCAGGACCTCCCCACCAGAGGAAACAATGGGTGAGACAGTTGGAAGAATGAGTGGGTGTGGGGCTGGAAAGGCCCCGGGGGAGGGCACACTTGAACTTAGAGGAAATGCCACTTCTTAGTCACTGTCTTTCCAGAGTGGTAGGCCTGGCTTCCTGGGACACTTAGGGTCAGATCATAATTCTCTATAAGCTTAGATATATAAGGTCAGGGTTTGGTTTCTGTTTCCTACCTGGATTCCCATTATATTCCCTAACCCTAACTTCTGCTAGCTCACCACCACCCACAGCCCCGCTGTAGGAAACACATGGCTCTTGTGGATCAGACCTCCCAAGCAAATAGGTCAATGTCGTGCCAGCCCTCCCCACTGACCCAAGGACAGCAGAAAACCAGCTGAGAGGGTAAAATAAGCCCAACGCATAACCTTCCTGTGAATCCCACGTCTCAGTTTGCAAACAGGCTTTCCTCATTGACCCTGGCTCTGAAGGTTTGAACTGGCGTTATTATCCCCAGGTAAACCCTGCCCACTTTGTTCCATGGACCCTAAGCTATCTCTCATGCCCCTAAAGGGAGCCAAGGCATGTCACCATCCCATAGAGAGAAGGTTGCCACTTATCTTAGGCTATAAAACCAACGAGCTGTGTGTGAGCAGAACTTAATTCAGCCCAAGCCTCCTCCTGAATACCATGCCAGCATTTATTGGTAGGAAAAGGTACTTTTCCTTTTTGCAGAAAGCTCCTGTTGATAAGGCTTGCTGCTTTCATTCACAAAGTGCTTTTCTGAAAGATATGGTCTGTCATAGGAAGCCATGGGGTCGGAAAACTAGAAGGCCTGAGATTCTGGTCCCAGCTGTGCCACATCCCACAGTACTTTTTTCCTGTGAGTCTTAGCATCTTTGTCTGAAAAATGAAGGGCTTAGTCTAGACCTGAAGTTTGAATTTCAGTGCCAGCTTGCATGAGATGTTCAGAACCACGGGGAACAGAAGAATGCCTCCTCGACTAAGGACATTTGTCCTTTAAAAACATCAGCTGAGCTTGGGTAGTAAAATGTGTGCCCAGTCTGAGTTCATGCTGCGGTGGCTAGTTACAAGCCCTGGCTATTGACCACAGCCAAAGGAAATGAAATGAAGGGTATTTCAGTTGTTAATTTATGAAGTGACCCTCCTCAAAAATATTTTAAATGCTTGTAATAAAAATCAGCAAAATTAAGTATAGACTCATTAAGCTTTTTTAATGTATTTAAATGTATTTAACATATGAAAATCAAGCTATACAGCCTCAGCTGTCATTGGCTCTCTTTCTGCTTTTGACATCAATCCCTAATGCCTTAGAGCCCCTGGAGAGTGTGTAAAGCAGCCAGGCCAGGAACCTGCTGCTGCAGGTTCTAGCACCTGAATGAAGCTTTCAAGATGGCCATCTCTATGCTGCTCCTTGGCCCTAACCAAAAGTTCCTTATCTCCACAGCTGGATTTTGTTTGTTTGTTGGGTAGTTGTCTTGGTGCCCCCATGAGTTTCATTAGGATTACTTACAAACAATGGATGAGGGCTTATTTACAACAGAGGCAGCTCATCAGGGAGTACACCATGGAGAAAATGTAACTCCTGCCCCAGCAACCATAAGCTGCCAATCAATCCTCAGAGAGCCGTGGCACCCTGTAAGCCCTTCCACTTCCCATGATGGGATGTTGATGGGCCCAATCTTGTGCAGGCCTTGTGCAGGTAATGACAGCTGCTGAGAGTTCAATAGCAGAAGACCATGTCCTTCCTGCATGGGAGACTGAATCCCACAACCTTCCATCCCTTTTTCCAGGGCTTACATTCTTTCTAGTCTCTCTTCCTTGATGGTCCCTGAGCCTTGGCCTTGGCCGTGGTTATGTCTCATTTAGAGCTAAGCACTCAACAGTCACTTCCTCTCAGCACTTAATTTTGAGTCTCTGCAGGAGCCACCATTCACTGCAAAAAGAAGTTTCTCTGACCACAGCTAACAGCAGCACTGATCTACGGCATAAAAATAAGTATTTAGGAGGCAATTTGACAGGTATACCATCCCCATTTAGCAAAATAACAGCTATGTCTTCCTCACCAGGGCCTACAGCCACCCCATAAACAGCCTTTTGAGAAGGTTTTAATAAGCAGCCCTGAATCCCTTCCTGCAAGGCAGGCCTCAAACCCAGTCAGACAGAGTTGGTTACAACCATCACAGCAATGCCATTTGGCACATCCTGCCTGGCTGATTGTCATACAGCAAGCAAAGTCTACAGTTGAGTAGGATTGTTGATGATGGCTCTCTTCTAACAGCCTGCACAGCACCTCTTAGCACTACGAAAATGAGGGAGGAAACATCCAGCTCAGTTTCAGATTGATTTCTCTAGGCCCAACAGCCAAAGCATGTAGCATCTCCAGCAACCATGTATAATTATATAGTTCTAGTGAGCAACCTACTGTCATCATGATAGTCTGAACTGTTCTGGGAGCCAACAACTAATAAGGAAGTAGAGTGTTACCCCAGCACTGCGATTTGCATTTAGTAGCTATGGCTTCTGCAAGTGGCTTTTATTCATCTACCCAAGGTGCCTTTGTTCAAGCTCTTATTTTTTTTTAAGCTTTTGTACACCTGTTTACCATCACAGCTGTTTTTCCATTCCCTCCACATTCTTAGAATGGCGATTCTGTGAAGTCATGCCCTTCCTCTGCTTGCATAAAGTCAGAAGAAGGCAAACATGCAGTGATCTGGCCAAAGCTAGAGACCCTAAGTAGAAGAGAGTTAGTGGTTAGTATCGTCTGTCCTGGTGTCCACTCTATGTGACTGGGGGAGAGGCAAGTGGAGGGAGAGTTGGACTCTAAGGAGATAGGAGGGATCAAAGGCCACTTTGTCTCTCCAGCAGCCGATGTGCCTACCTCCAGCAGTACACTTTCCATACTGTACTATAACTTTTACTGTTTATTTGCCCATTTCTTTTATTACAGTGCTAAGTTCTTGAAGGTATTTTTGTGTCCTTATAACCTATCAAAATATCTAAAATAGTGACTTAACATTTTTATATTGAATGCATTTCTTCTTACTCCATACTTGTTCTGAATATATTAATTAATGTAAGCAGAAATTATGACCATGGGACATTTGTCCTAGAGCATAAACATAATTATTTATAATTATATCTTTAGATATATACCTGCTTGATGTCTATCTTTTCTATCTCAGTATACTACCAGCATCTACCACAGACCCTAACATGGACACGATGAAAAAGTATTTTCTGTGTGACTGAATGAGGGGAAACTGAATTTTCAAGATTTTTGTTGCTGTCAGTAGGTCCCACCAAGTGCTATGGCTCCACTGCTTTCTCAGGCTCTCCTGCCAGGCTCCCTCCTCTGAAGCACTTGTTTGATGCTTCTCTGGATGGATCATAGCATTCCTGGAGTATCTAGAAATGTTGAAAGAAAGCCCTACAGAAAGCTCATGAGCCTGCATGATAAACCAGACTGACAGTTAAATCAGAGAGGCCTTTTTCATAATTTAATTAAACTCCCTTAAATATAGACATTAGTCAAGGACAACTTTATTGATGGCATCTAATTGCACATATTTTCTTACACTTTTACTGAGGCCTATTTTTCAAGCTGCTTGAAGGCTGCTCCCATTTCTGAAAGGGGATATGCTACAGTTGGGTTTTAATTCATTACCTCTTGGACATACTGTCATTCCCTGGCTAGTACCAATCCGTTACAAAATGTGACCATGTAATTACTTATAGGACTCCCATACTACTGTACTGTATCTACGTGTTAGCACCTATAAAATTCTGCCTTTTGTTCATTTCATTCATCATTCACTCAAAAACCTTTATTGGGTCCCTATTTTGTACTAGAAATATAAGGATGAATGCCATACAAGACTGTTGTCCATGGGCACCAGTTGGAGCAGTAGCTGAATAGCTAATTTAGTATGATATACATAGTGCACCTGGAGCCCTGTACAGAACAATAAGGTAGTCCAGAAGATGTAGCTGTCCTATGGGGGAAAAAAATGGGTAGTGCTTCTCAGAGTGACATTTGAGCTGGACTTTAGATGCAGCAGGAGTTGTCCAGACCAGCATGGGCAGATGAGAGCATTCTGGGCAATATAACCATGGGAACAGATGTGTTGTCAAGAGGAAGAAAGGTTCAGTGAAAGCAGTGAGTGTCTTGGATGCAGAAATGAGGCACAGGTCACACCAAATGGGCAACTGGAACCACTAAGAAAATCTCTTCCACAGATTGCTAGCTTGGCCAGATTTCAGTTCAGAAAGATGACTCTAGCCAGTATATGGGAAAGGAACCAGAAAGGCTCCTTGCTTCCAGATGAAGCCACACTTCACTGGCACCTCCTTCCAAACCTACCGCAGACTATGAGAACTCCCAGACCAAGATTAAAATTATCTGCAGAATTCACAGAACTGAGCAACACAGTACTTACAGGAAGGCAGGTCACAGCCGAAGGGGTGTACATGAGCCCTCCCCACCAGTCATAACAACCAATAAACCCATGCCACCTGCTTGGCTGTGCATCAACTGGGCCTTCCTAACAGCCCTGCAAAGAAGGAAATGCTTTCCTGCTACAGAGACGAGACAGTGAGGCTTGCAGTGTGTGTTCAAGCCAACTCGGCCGAAAGAGGCAGAGCCAAGACTCACATCCATGTCTCGGATGTCCTTCCACACTGCCACGCTACACACCTACCATCTCAATTTAGGCCCCCATTCACAGATGAAGTCAGACCCTTCTTGAATTTAATGAATTACCAGAAAACATTTGGAAGGTGGCTTTTGGACTCTGGTTTATTTCATTGGTTTAACCAGTTCAAACCCACTGTTACTCATTGCCAAAATACTCTGTGCTCCTCCAGAAGTCAACTCCAAGCCCTGTGCTGGTACTCAGGCAGGGCGTTGCCTTTTCCAGAAGCCTAGGACCTGGTAGAATGCCCTCACTCTGGGTTGCTGGTGAGTCTTCCTTTCCTCATTGGCCATTACACTTATTGCTCTGCAATTTCTGTTTCCTTTATCTGTTTCTTCCCTACACCTGACCCACTCAATTGTGTTTTCTGATGGGTGTGGACTACTTCGTAGTCATTCCCAATCCCAGGACTTGATATACTTCCTGGCATATACTACTGGTTGGATGAATCGAGACAGTTTTTGGTGGACTGACTACAATCAGTCACGGCATTTCAATAGACCTATTTAATAAAATTTCTAACAAGCCATTCACAAAACGTACCCCAAACTGTTTTCTGGATCTGGATTTTTTTTTTCCGAGACAGGGTTTCTCGGTGTAGTTTCGGTGCCTGTCCTGGATCTTGCTTTGTAGACCAAGCTGGCCTCGAACTCACAAAGATTATCCTGTCTCTGCCTCCCAAGTGCTGGGATTAAAGGCATGTGCCATCACCGATCTGGAATTTTTGATACAGATCATTTACAACTATGTTTCCGGTCAACTATCCCTGGGAAATGCTGGTGTTCCTGAGGGATTTTTTCCTTGAAATCAGGAGTTTAGGCTTGGGTTCCCATTGCCTCCTGGGTAATTACTTATTCAGGAGTCACCCAGTCGCTCTGAGGTGAAGAGATTGGTTCAATCTCTACCAGTTCCAACTTCAGACCTTCCCCAGGAACACACTTTGAAGGTGGGGTGGAAAAAGGGTTGGCCATGGCATGCAGGTAACTGGTGTGTATGAAGAGGGTGTGCCACCTGAGAAATATAATTGTGTGGTTTATTTGCTTGTTTGTTATTGATCAAACCCAGGACCTCAGAAATGCAAGGCAAGGGCTCCACCACTGTGCCATATCCTCAAACCTATTTCACTGTTTATGGCTGCTAGAACAAACCAGCAAAAACTTGATAACTAATACAAATCTATCTTATAGCTCTATAGCTTAGAAGTCTAGCATGGGTGTCACAGAATACATAGCAATGTGTTGGCTTTCCTTTCCAGGGTTTCTAGAACAGAATCTGTGCCCATGCCTTTTCCAGGGGCCCCTGGAGGAATGCTCCCCTGCCTCTTGATCCCTTTCCTATCTCCAAAGTCAACAATGCAGCTTCAACTGTCTCCTGGCCTTTCTTTTCTACCTCCCTCTTCTTTTTTCAAGGATTCTTGTGATTTCACCGGGTCCACTTTAATAATCTAGAATCATCATCCTTGATTCTTCCCCTTTTTCATGTAATATAACCTATCACTGTCCCTAGAATTGTGCATGGACATCTTTGAGGAGAGTGTGATTATTCCATAGCCACATGGAGGGTACAGCGTGAAGAGGGAGGCATCATGGGATGCGGGTCCAGCCCTGCCCACTCATGCATGCACTAGCTTGTGAGTTTGAACTAGCACTTGTTTTTTAGTTTGAACTAGCCATGTGACATCTCTAAAGCTCACTATGTTCCTCTTCCCCCGCCCCCAAAAAAATGTGGGAGTTAAATGTTTTTAAATAATGAAGCGGTGCTTGGCCAAGAACATGTACTTCATGAAAGAAGAACAGCAAAAAGTTATCTTGTTGGACCGGTGGGAGCCTGGGGAAGGATGAAAGGAAACATGGACAGAAAGGTAAACAGAATTCACGCTGTGAAAAGCTTTGGATGCCAACTTTTATTTCATAGGCCATGAAATGTTATCAAAAGCACAGGCTGGAATAAGTGAGTAGCTTGAGTATTTTCCAAGCAAAGAAGAATGTTGGGCGAATTTAAATGAGTAGCTTTGGCTTGTAGCTTCCCTAGAGACAGGTAGGCTAGGCCCCTCACATCTAGATTTCACATTTTAAGTCAATAAGATGAAAATAAATCCCTCAATTCTGTTGCTGCCAGTGGTGAACAGCATGGTGCCCGCTAAGCACTTGGTTCATGTTCACACATAATTTTAATTCTCCCTTAACTCGAGATCCATGGATTTTCAATTTACCAACATCTGGAACAGTAAGAGCATTGGAAAAGCCATCCTGGGAACTTGCCACTTACACAGTGGGGCCTCAGTAAACATTTGTTATCAAAAACCCCAAGCATAAGAAAAGGAGGATTTGGAAGGCAAAGCCAGTTCTTTTGAAGTGGAACGTAATTTGAAGAGTTCAGCTGTGACATACTGAAAAGTGTATTTTGCAAATGAACAGTTGGTGAAAATCATCAGCTAAGGTTAGCAAGACATCCAGAGGAGGGGGCAGGGAGTCGAAAATGTTTGTGCATGAAGAGGGTGCTTTGGGTTTATGTTCATTTTGTCAGGATCAAACACACACACACAGTAGGGCAATTTCTAGTTGGAATTATCATGTAATCTCCTTGAGCACTAAGAGATATAAGAGATCTCTGGTGCCAACAGCGACAATGCCAATCCTAATTCATTCTCCTCACCACCCACCCCACCCACAGAATAAGGTTTTTCTGTGTAGCCCTGGCTGTCCAGGAACTTGCTTTGTAGACCAGGCTGTACCCAAATTCAGAGATCCACCTGCCTCTGTCTCCAAAGGGCTGGGATTAAAGGTCTGCACCACCAAGCACCAGGCTCCTAATTCATCCTTAGCAAGAGCAAGATGTTATTTTGTAAACTCCCCTGCTGTCCAGTTACTTGTATGTAAACTGATATATTGTCGTAATAAAATGAATAGTTTTCTTTCCATTTTTAAAATTTTTTCCTTTGAAAATTTCATACGTGTATAAAATATTTTCATCATTTTTTACTCCGTTTTCGTCTCATTCCTACTAAGCCCCTCTTCTTCCAACAAGCACCCCTCCAATTTTCCTGACTCTTGTTTATTTGTATGTTTATCTTGTCACCTACTGAATTTAACTAGGGTTACTTGGATAAATAAGGGCAGAGGGCTACTTATTGGAACATGGATGACTTGAAGTACTACACCACGGGAGAAAGCAACCCCCTTCTTCAGGAACCACTAGCTGCCACGAGGAGGGATGGACCTCATGAGTCCCTCCCTGGTTCATGATGTTGATAGCCCTCTTGTACAGGTCCAGTACAGATAACCCCAGCTTCGAATGCCTGTGTGCCATGGCCCTGTCAGTCCAGTGTTCCACGGAACTATTCCTCATTTTCTGGAGCTCACCTTCTCTCCACTACCTCTTCCTTATTGCAGCCTGAGCCTTGGAGATGGCTTGATACAAATGTCCTGGTTACGGCTGAGCAGTCACGTACTCTCCGCATTTTGGCAATTATGAGTCTCTGCATTAACTGCTACCCACTGGGGGGAAAAAAAACCTTCTCTGACCAAAGCAGTACTAATCTATGGGTCTGAACATAAATATTTAGAAAGCAGTTTGATACCATATACATTTAGCAAAACAGCACAGGAGGTTCCACCCTGAGACCTGTGGCATCCTCAGTCATGGACTTTTGACCAGGCTAACAGGTGTGAAACACCTCCAGCAGATCAGGTTTCTAATCCAACCAGAAAGCAGCTGGTCACCCCATCATAATCATGCCACTATTGTACTGTTGCGGTCCGAGGCTCTGAATCAACCCTAGCAGACATGAGAGGATACCTCAAGGCAAGATTTAATGCAGGGCAGCACAAAAGAAGGGGGGGGGCTGATCCATCAGGGCCACAGAACAGACATAGGGGCTGAACTGCAACCCCAAATGCCAGTTGAAGCAAGAATTTAAGCACAACAATCACAAACATTTGTTGCCAAGTTATAATTATAATTTTTACCAATCAGGATATAGAGACTAGAGGCTTCCTTGAATGTTCCATCATTATCAACAAATATACAATGCAAGCCTTTCAGTCCAACCAATCAGATTCATTTGTGTTTTCTGTTGTTGGGAACAGCCACCATGTTCCTAGAGAACTAAACATGCATAGCGACTATTTTTATGATTTAAGGGTGAGGTAGACCAACTATTGAGAGATTCCCAGATCCCTTGGGGCCTGGGAACATGAACTTTGTTTCACCATACCGGTAAAATGAAGTCTGAAGTCAAAATGGCAGTACTTGAGACAAGGTGCTTTTGCCTGTTCCCAACACTTGCCTGGCAGATTGATATCGTAGTCTTCAAGGTTCACAAATAAGTAAAGGCTGTCCATGATCCCCTCTACATATACACACACCCCACTGAGGGCAGTCTTCATAACAACTTCTAGCTCTATGAAAGCTAACCACTAGGGAGGAAGCTTCCAACTCAGTTCTCACTTGATTTCACTATGTCCTACAACCAAAGTGTGATGTCTTCAGCAATTTGGTATTACCATCTAGTTCTTGTGGGCAACCAAGAGCAATGGATATAGCCTATATTGCTGTGGGAGCCCTGGGGTCTCCCTGAACAACTCATGGGGAGGTAGCCCACATCTGATCCTGAGATTCCCATTTGATAACTCTGGGAGCAGAGTCATCCACCTACCCAGGGTACCTCTTTTATAACTCTAAATAGAATATTTTTAAGCAGGTCCTTCCCCAGATTATACAATATTAAGTGGAAATGAGGCTTCTTGCACCAGTCTCTGCCCACAAAATGAGTTCTGAGGTCCTGACTTAGAACATCCACCAAAGACTCAATCACATTCCACAACATCTTTGTTTCTCCAGAAAGTTCCTATTAAAATGTAGATTTGATTGTGAGCCAAGGGCAAGGGAGGCAAAGGGAATATTTGTAGGACTCTCTGAGCTGGTTCTTTGTGGGTATTATCCCATTCAATCTTCTTAGAAGACCCCTGGAGAGCAACTATAGGACCTTTTCAAATGAACTGCAAAGAGATTAGTTTCCCTCCAACAATCCTTCATCCAGCAAGTAGCAGAACCATCATCTGAAGCTAGCCTTCTCAGCCATCAGCTGATGCCAAAGATTGAAAAAGTTTGACTAGGATCAGAGGAACATCACTGGCGAACTGCTCCAGCAGACAGAGGCCGAAGCTCTCAAAGGGTCCTGAACCCTTGCTGCTAATCATGTGACTTGTGTTCAAGAAAGCATCATCAAACTCGAAACGAATCACTTTTTAGCTCTGCAAAGGAAACCAAGAGAGATTTCAGCTGACAAATACCCAGACTGCAACTGAAAGCTTGTCAGATAATTCTCTCAAAACCACAACCATGACATTATGTCCTCTAACTACCTTTATCCTCACAGCCTATGAGATTGCTATTATCCTCCCATGTCATAGATGAAGAACCAAGGACACAGTGAGGGCGCAGAGTAAATGGCAGAGCGATGAATCTTCCCAGAAGCACACTATTGCCATAATGGAGATTTGGACTCATAAAAACGTCCATGAATACTGAACTGCAGTGGGGTAAGAAAGAGCATGGTTTTAGGAGAGACCTGGTGGGACTCCCACTTAGAAAGAGTCTTCCACTGTTTGTGTGCTATTTGATAGGAGTCGTTCTAGTTTGCCTTCTACTGCTGTGATAAACACATCTTCGGGAGGAAAAGGTGTATTTAGCTTCTATGTCTCAATCACAATCCATTGTGGAGGGAAGTCAGGGCAGGAGCCTGGAGGCAGGAGCTGAAGCAGAGGCCATCAAAGAATGTTGTTTACTGGTTTGCTCCCTCTGGCTTATCAGCCTGCTTTTTTTGTTTGTTTGTTTGTTTGGTTGGTTGGTTGGTTTTGGTTTTTCTAGACAGAGTTTTTCTGTGTAGTTTTGGTGCCTGTCCTGGATCTCACTCTGTAGACCAGGCTGGCCTCGAACTCACAGAGATCTGCCTGGCTCTGCCTCCCAAGTGCTGTGAGTCCAGCCAGCCTGCTTTCTTATACAACTCAGGACCACCTGCCCAGGGGTGCCACTATCATCAAATATCAATCAAGAAAATGCCCTACAGTCTTGTGTGCAGGCCAGTCCAATGGAAGCCATTGCTCAAATGAAGTTCCTTTATCCCAAATAATTCTAGTTTGTAGTTGACAAAAAACTAACCAGCAAAGGATTGCATCTGAAACTGTAACCAAAGACATCATGTTTCCAGGAAAATCTCAAGGAAACATTGCAAGCAACAGCAGCAGTCGTGGGGTGGGCTCTAAAGTGTGGGAAGCACTTAGTGTGAACATTGGAGAAAAAGTGTTCCTTCCAGAACATGGAGATACCACAGTCGTTCTAGACAACTTGACAACATTAGGAGTGGGGGCTATCTTGGAAATCATGGAGGCTGAAATCACAGTGGCAACAGCAGCATACGAAGCTGCTCATTCCACTGAAGTTCTGAACTCATCATATGAATCAGTTCCAAGCCCACCTTTCATAAACTAACATCATCTAAACTAAGGACATCCATTGTCTCCAAAATTTAGTTTTGCTGTTCTGGTAGGAACATTTCCAATTAAAACATGTACATGAAAAAACAAAAAGACTCTTTTATCCATAGAAATGATGACATATATACAGAGTTTGACATTTACAAGAAATTTCACATTTATATCTCATTTGAGTCCGTTATCATATCCTGAGAATATATTTTTAATCACACTGTACAAATTCTCTCATTCACTCAACAAATACATGTAGGGCCCTTTCCCTGGGTTAGTTTTGAATACAGATAAGTAATCACAATGGCCATTACCTTTGCTTTCATAGGGCTACCATATGGTGAATAGGACATTCATTAGTAAGTGATCATATGAGCATGGAAGGAGAAATGGTTTAAAAGCTATAAAAGAAAGGCATTGGGGATTGGGAGAACTTGTCACAACTGGAAATGGCCTCATTAGACATCCCAAGACTTCCTGAGAGACATAGTCTGGAAGACAGCACCAAGAAAATGAATTTGAGCTGCACTCTAAGGATGACTAAGAATTGATATAAATGTCATTTTGTCAGTAGACTTTTCTAGTACTATTTCTAATGCCTTATGTTAGTTATTGTTCCCCTTGCTGTGACAAAATACTGCACAGAAGCCACTTACAGGAGGAAGGGTGTCTTTGTTTGCTTTCTATTGCTGTGACCAAAAGCAACTTGGAAAGGAAAGGGTTTATTTCAGCTTATGCTTTAGAATCCATTGTTGAATTCAGGGGAGGGACTTACGGTACCAACCTAGAGGCAGGAACTGAAGCTTGTTCTTCATTCCTTGCTCATCCTGATTTCTTATACAACTCAGGACCACCTTACCAGGAGTGGCAATGCCCACAGGGGGCTGACTCTTCCCATATCAATCATTAAAATGACCCACAGACCTAGACCACAGTCTACAGATCAGTATAATGGAGGTAATTCCTCAAATGATGTTCCCTTCTCCCAGATGATTCTGATTCATGTCAACTTGACCAAAAAAACTAACCAACCAGCTACAAGGGGTTGGTTTTGGCTTGCAGTTTCAGGAGATATAGTCCATCCCGCTGGAGAGGTACGGCAGCTGGGAGAGCTTCACTCATAACAGCAAGAGCACGAGACAGTAGCTCCTCACGTTTTGGGAAAGCAGAAGCAAAGAGAGCTAAACCAAAACCAGGGATAGGCTATCGCAGTCAAGACTTACTCCCAACAGTTCACCTCTGCTAGGCTGGCATCCCAAATACTCCACAACCTCCCCAAACATCCCTGGTACTAAGTGTTCAGTACATGAGCCTGTGGGGAAATTTTCATAACAAAACCTTAAGAAAGGCATCTTAGTTAGGGTTTCTATTGCTACAATGAAACACCATGACCATAAGGCAACATAAAGCAAGTTGGGGAGGAAAGGGTTTATTCAGCTTACACTTCCACATCACTGTTCATCACTGAAGGAAGACAGCACAGGGACTCAGACAGGGCAGGAACCTGGACACGGTGTCTGATGCAAGACTATGAAGTGGTGCTACTTACTAGACTTGCTGAGCCTGCTTTCTTATAGAACCCAGGACCACCATCCCAGGGATGGCCCACCCACCATGGGCTGAACCCTCCCCTACTGATCACTGATTGAGAAACGGCCTTACAGCTCGATCTCATGGAGGCATTTCCCCAACTGAGGCTCCTTCCTCTCTGATGGCTCTAACTTGAGTCAAGCTGACACACAAAACCATCCAGTACAAAAGGTAATTGTCAGACTGAGGCAGGAGAATCAATTGGAACCCAGAAAGCTGAGGGTCAGTCTGAGCAACATAGAACAATTTTATCCCTAGTGTAGAGTCCCTATCTCTAAAATAAAATAAGATTGCAAGCACATTGTCTCTTATTTTCCTGTTCCTATTTTCACACATCAATTACCTTCTACTGTACTGTATGAGGGTTTTTAATAGGTTGTATTTATTCGTGTGTTAAGCACATATTGAACAGAGTGTTCTCAAAAGGAGAAATACAAATGGTAGATGAAACACTTTTTAAAAAGTGTTCAGAGTGTTCAACATGAATAGACATCAGGGAAATTAAAATTAAAACTACTTTGAGCTCCCCCTCATCAATGCCTGAGGCAGGTGGGAGCGCTGGCCCTGTCCCCCACCAGCTGCAACACTCAGGAGAGCAGGCCCTGCACCTCAAGTGTGCAGCACAATAGAGCCAACGCCATTGGTGGAGGTGTAGGTGAGCCAGCCCCGATGTTGTGAGCATGGGGGAGCTGCCCCCATTACTCTTCTGTCATATGGCAGCATGGGTGGGGGAGGGGGAGAGGTGTACCCCCCCCCATCAATGCCTGAGACAAGTGGGAGAGCTGGCCCTGAGGTCATAAGAGCTGGAGAGCTGTCTCTGCTCCTGATCAACTGCAGCATTTGGGAAAGTGGCCCCTGCACCTCACCTGGGCAACAGAGTAGAGCTGGCCCTGAAAGTACAGGTGCAGGAGAACCCACCCTGAGGACATGAAAGCAGAAGAACTGGCCCCGCCCCTTGCACATCACTGCAAGGGGTGTACTCACCAGGACAATGCAGAACTCACCTTGGTGGTGAGGACAAGGGAGAGCTGGCAGGCTGACCAACCCTGCAACTACCCAGGCCCAAAACCATCCATAGTGTAGCAGAACCCAGAGGCCTCGAACCAGACCAAAGACTCTTTGCAGTGAACACTTGGAAGTAAAGATGTAAGGGATTGACTGTATGGCTCACTGTGTCAGACTGCAGCTGCCATGATGAGATTGATTTTTCCTTCTATTTTTTTCTTCTCTTAAATTGTATTTTGTTTTATTTGGGGGGGGCGTTGCAAGGGCAGAGGTCAGAGATAAAGAGATGGGGAAATGAATGGGATGGAGATACATGATGTGAAAGACACGAAGAATAAATAAAAAGAAAGTTATTCTTTTAAAAAAAATATTTTGACATTCTATCTTGCCCCAGTCAAAATGACAACAAATGCTGGCAAGGATGTGAAAAAGGGGATTCCGATTTACTATTGTTGGGAGTGGAAATTGGTACAGGCAGTATGGAAATCCGTGTGGTGGGAGTGTAAATTGGTGCAGGCAGTATGGAAATCTGTGTGGTGAGGGTGTAAATTGGTGCAGGCAGTATGGAAATCCGTGTGGTGGTTTCTCCAAAAAGCTACAAATACAGCTATCATGTGACTGAGCAATACCACATATACCCAAAGAATTCCACGTTCTATGACAGAGATACTTGCACATCCATGTTTCTTGCTGCTC
The DNA here is from genome assembly GCF_049852395.1 of Peromyscus maniculatus bairdii. Classification (NCBI taxonomy): domain Eukaryota; kingdom Metazoa; phylum Chordata; class Mammalia; order Rodentia; family Cricetidae; genus Peromyscus; species Peromyscus maniculatus. Next base: position 118,243,256 of record NC_134853.1, read on the forward strand.
TATTCACAATAGCTAGGAAGTGGAATCAGTTAGATGTCCCTCAACTGATTAATAGGTAATGAAAATGTGGCACATTTACACAATGGAATTTTATTCAGCTTTAAAGAAAAATGAAACAAAATAGATAAAGCTAGAAAATGTTATTCTGGGTTCACTAACCCAGACCCAAAAAGGCAAACATTGCATGTTCTCTGACATGTGCAGACTCTAGCTTCACAATTTTAGATTTCTGTGTTTGAGTTGGAATGAAGTATCTGTAGGGGCCTTTTCAGAAGCCCATGGCTGAAGAAGTCATAGGTCTTAGGGTGGAACCTACTATCATTGTTTTTGTTACGTGGATAACAAACTGCCTTCTAAACATGCATGTTAAAACCCATAGACAGTGCTGCTCTCACTCTGGGCAGTATTTAATGCAGAAAATGATATTGGTCAAATGCTGAAAATAAATGATTATTAAATGCTCAGCTTTACATGGGTCTCATCATGATGCCTATGTGAGAGAGTCACTTCAAGATTAAACAACAGAATATGTAGAGAGTGCTTTGATTGGTTGGTGACCCAGGAAACCCTGTAAAAGGCTGTTATTATGAAAGTTGACATGGGTGTCATGTCCCACCCAACTTTGGTTGTTTCCTTGCCCGATGGCCTTGGACTTACTTCTTGCAGGGTAACTGTTTGATGCTGCCATATTCCAAGTGTTGATATGGGTTCTACCTTCCCTGGAATCTCTGGTCTCTGTAACCCTGGGATTCAAATGCCAAGTTATTCTTCCCTGTGACTCAATGTCCTACTTAACTCTGATAATAGAATGAAGATGTAAAATTTATGCTAGAAACTTGAGGCCTTTCTTCCTAAAGGATAATGGGGGGGGGATGTTTAATCATGTCCCTATTCAAAGGCTCATCTATTAAAGATTCATGAATCATCCTTGATGGGGGACCAGAGAAAAGCCCAAAGTAGTCTTAAAAGGGGTAGTGAGGGACAAAAATTATTCGAGGCACCCATTGTCTTTTGGACTTTGTAATGTAAGATTCTAAAATGGATACATGATCTTGGAGGATATAAGGATATAACACAAGGCAGGTTACTGTTTTATCAAAAATACCCAAAGAGCTTAGGAGATGGTCCCCTGGGGGATAGTGCTTGTCTCACAAGCCTGACAATGTGAGTTTGAGCCGCAGAACCTGCATGAAAGGTTGAATGTGGTGGTGCCCATCAGTAATACCAACAGTCCAACTGTGATACGGGAGGCAGAGACAAGGCAATTGCCTGGGGTGGCTATCAGGGAGTATCCCATAGGGCAGAAACAACAAGAAAGATGTTGCCTTAACAAGATGGAAGGAGACAACCAATTCCCAAAATTTGTTCTCTGACCTCTTTACACACACACACACACACACACACACACACACACACACACACACACACACACACAGGCAGCTGCTAAAACCACAACCTTACAGGCATATGCCAAAGTCTATCTAGATGTCAACCTACATAGGAAGCTGGGTAACTGTGGTTTACAACAACAAAAGAATTAACAGTGACCAGGTCAACAAATAGAGTCACGCAGTAAATGACCATAACTCAAGGTGTGAATAGTCTGAGGAGGACTTCTGGAATAGTGTGCACATTTAATTTACTACAAATTGCCTGTGAGAAAGAGAACTGATGCCCACAGCAATGTTTATCTGCAAGAATGAGCCATCTGCGGGAGTGGAGATCTTCCACTCACTAACTAGAATTCCAGAATAGATGGAACAAGAGCATACTTGTGGGGAGACCTAAATTGTGGAAACCATCACTTAGGACCTAAAGTGCCATCTTCCTGAAATTCACCCAAGAGAGCCAAAGATCTGCGAGGAAGCTAGCCAGAGCCAAGGAGGCTACAGGTCTTGCACCTCCCCTTGACAAGTGTTTAATTTGGCCTTGTAAAGTGTGTGATGTGCAGGCATTTAATTTGTGTGACAGAAGCAAGCCCAGAGCACCTTGTGTAATATGGTGTCACACGGCTTCATGACTCCTACCACATGCATAGTCCGGGTGTCCGTATTAAAAAAAGCCTCAAGTTGAAACAGTGTGACAAAAATCTGTTTTAATTAAAATACACAAACATTTCCCTTCTGAGCCCAGGGGAGGTACATGAAGGAGAGTGCCACTCACACTAGGCTTAAGGAATATCCACTCTTTCCTGCAAGAGGAAAAGCTGTTTCAGGCAGGGAGGTAGTCTTTTGGTGGGTCCTAGCCTCTCTGAGATCCTCTACCTTCCATGGCGTTTTCTGTCCTCCACCAATGCTGGCCATCTGCCCCCCCTATTATCAATTATCTCTGACTGGGCAATGCTGATCTAGGATGGCGCTTACATGCTATAATGTTTGAACCAGGTAGATTGAGAAACGCTACCAAACTCTTCACTTTAGCTTCTTGTACATTAATATGCAGCTTCTCATCAATTTCCCCCATCCATCAAGCTTCTTCTGCCTTGGGTGTGTTAAGTGACCTTTTAAAAAAAAAATAAAGCAAACATTCTTCCAGCCTGAGAGTTCTATCACTCCCTACTCCCTATTCAAGCTGGGTTAGTGTTTGCTCCAAAAAGTTGCTGTCTACTTCTCAGCAGAGTGTGATGGATGACTCAGTGGGCTGAATCCCACTTGACATCTGGATTGTCTCTCTCTGTTGCTAACAGCTCCTGCTCAGTTCCCCTTTCCTCATAACAGCTCACTTTTCCTTCCATCTCATCTCTGGCTACCTTCCTTCTGTCCTCTCTACAACCCAGATGGTGTGTGTGTGTGTGTGTGTGTGTGTGTGTGTGTGTGTGTGTGTGTGTGTGAAATGATCAATATGTACTTCTGCCCTTTGAAGAAGAAATCTCCAGAGTGAGAAACCTCCTTCAGTGCTGGCCCTGCTTCCTAAGCCTCTTCCACTAGTTCCTCTGGTCCTGCATTCATTTAACAACTATTTATTGAAATATTATTTCTTTTCAATTAATAACTTCGATTACAATATTCAATCATGTTGTTGTGGGAAAGATACTGGTTGAACTTAACATACTTCTCTTTGTAAGTTCTTACTTATTTTCAATGTATTGTGATCACGTTCACCCCATTACCTTATTTTATTACCCTCCCTCTATGTCTGACCCCTTCCAATTCCCAACTAGTCCTCTTCCTACTTCCAAGTATATTTTTGACTCTCTGAGTTTTAATTAAGGTTGCCTATGTGAGTGTGGAGGCAGCCTGGCTCTAGGGTGCATATCCCTAGACATTAATCTACATTTCTGCTTCAGCAGTCTGATGCCTAGGATACAGTTCAAATGGATATGGCAAGCAGTCAGAAGCCTGGATATATGCTCCAGGTCACTCATTTTAAAAACCCTGTATCATGGTGACTACCATACATACCAGGCACAATGATACCCAGGCCTCATAAGACCATGACCAGCTGCCCTCGCCTTTGGCAGGACCCACTTGTTCTAGAACAGATGGCACTGCCCTCGTGTGCTTAGGCTCCTTTCACAAAATATTACAAGGCAAATTTGAAACTAGGAAGGTATATTTGCTCAGCTTTGGAGGCACGATCTGTTATGGTCAGGGCTCTTCATGGCAGCAGGCAGCCTACATCTCAGTGTGTCTTCACAGACTTTCAGAGTTTCCTTTCTTGGGTGTTATGACAAAATATCCTGGCAAAAGCAACTCGGTAAGAAAAAGATTATTTCAGCTCACAGTTCTAGGTTACAGTTAATCATAATGGGGAAGTCACAGAAGCAGAAACCTGAGGGATTTTTGGCTTGCATCTCAAAATAACACTTTGGTTCACGAGTCTCCTGAAAATTCCAATAAGGCTGTGAACCCTGTCCTAGAAAAATATATTGAAGCCCACAATTCTGCATGTAATTTTAAGGACTTACCAGCCATGTGAAAGACAAAGTAAGAGGGAAGCAGAGGATAGACAAGTCCCCCCGACTCCAAATCAGTGTCTAAAGTGGAAATGCTACAGCACAAAGGTAATTTTTGCGTGAGTTTCTAAGCTAAACACACACTACAAAGAAAGATACATGTTGAGGCATCAAGCGTTGATGAGGATGTAGAAAACTGGAACCTCACAGACTGACTGCTGGTGGAAACATAAGTTAGTGCAGCCTCTTTAGGAAGCAGCGTGGGTTTTCCTAGGAAAACGGAAGGTGGAGCTATGCCACACTCGCCACCGCTCTGGGGACTGACCTAACAGGGGTGGTGAGGAATGAAGAAATGACATACATACACACATACACAAAAAAGACAGGATCTGGGTGATCGGGGCTCTCTGATGGAGAAGTCACCGAACCCTAGAAGCTCAGCATTTTTATTATATGAAGCTGGACAGGGAGATGGGGTTATCGCATACAGCTGAATGAGGAGGCAGACTTTGCTAATCTTGGTAGAAGCAGTCCCTGCAGGGAAACAGTCTTCAGACCATAAACGCCCTGGGCGGAAAGCTATGGTGGACGTTTTCAGCACATACTGTCAACATTCACACTAGGCCCAGAGGAAGGCATTGCCATCCCTCTGAGCCTCACCTGGGGAAGGCTTTGCCATCCCATGGGTCTAAGGCACTGGGGTCCTTAATATAGCTGTTTCCATGCCAACAATAAACACTTACTCAGGACTTTGCTCACTCCTTAACAGAGCTACCAAGTAATTCAGCAACCCTCCTATTGCATTTGTAGTCAGAGGAAGTGGAATCAGCCCGGCGGTGGTGGCACACACCTTTAATCCCAGCACTCGGGAAGCAGAGCCAGGAGGATCTTTGTGAGTTCGAGGCCAGCCTGGGCTACAGAGCGAGATCCAGGAAAGGCGCAAAGCTACACAGAGAAACCCTGTCTCAAAAAACCAAAAAAAAAAAGGAACTGGAATCAATGTATCAAGTGGATCCCTGCACACCCATTCATTACAGCACTGCCTACAATATCCAAATATACAATCAATCCAAGTGTCCCTAGCTCATTAACAGGTAAAGCATGCAGATGTATGTATGTAAAAGAGGAAACCCTGTCATTTGTGACAATATGAATGAACCTGGAAAGTGTTACATTAAGTGAGCTTTATCGGGCACATAACAACAAACACTATGATCCCTCTCATATGTGAAGTTCATAAAAGTCAAACTCGTAAACAGAGAGAAGAATGGTGGCTACCAGGAACTAGCGTAGGGCACTGGGGAAATGTCTGCCAAATGGTATAAATATCACTTAGAAGGAATAAAATCAAAAGATCTATTATACATGGTAATGACAAACGTTAGCTATAGTCATCTGGAAATCACTAACGGTGTAAGATAATACATATGCCAATTTAGCTTGATATAGCCATTTCACAGTGCATACATATTTCAAAACATCATGTGGTAAACCATAAGCATTAATATATACAATTTTCATTTGTCAGTTCTGAAGGAAGAAAACATCTAGGATGCACGGTTGCACTGAGCTAAGCTCCCATGAGAACAGGCTTGCTGATTAGTGGCGAGGAGGGTATGTCAGCTCCCTGTTTGACTTTCTGAGAACAAGTTTAATAGTGAGAGAAGAAAATGGCTTATGACAAAGTACCAAAGGCACATGCTCAGGATACCCAAGACAGGCAGTCTGGAATTCAGCTACACACAAGTGTCAGGCAAACAAAACGTGCTGAAGCAGAGCTGGCCTGGTGTGACTGGAGGAGTGACCCCAGAACTAGCCTACTATCTCTTTGAGGGCTTCAGCTTCAGGGGAATAGATCTCTCTCTCTCTCTCTCTCTCTCTCTCTCTCTCTCTCTCTCTCTCTCTCTCTCTCTCTCTCTCTCTTTAAATCAAAACTCCACAGCAAAATATTCCCTTTTTTTTATGTCTGCTTTATTTATTTATTTTTGTTTTGTTTTGTTTTTCGAGACAGGGTTTCTCTGTGTAGCTTTGCGCCTTTCCTGGAGCTCACTTGGTAGCCCAGGCTGGCCTTGAACTCACAGAGATCCACCTAGCTCTGCCTCCCGAGTGCTAGGATTAAAGGCATGCACCACCACCGCCCGGCCTTAATGTCTGCTTTAGAAAACATGTAGCCTAACAAAAATCACATCCTCTATGAACTTGTTTCCTTGTCAATAAAAGGAAGATCACAGTAAGAGAAATTCTGTATGGTTTTCTGAGAAGACCCAGTGACAGAAAGCAGGTATAGGTGTGGTCAGCAGTACAGCACTTGCCCAGCATGTGAAAGTCCTAGGGTTTTCCCTGGTGCCAAACAAACAAACAATTTTTGTAAACTGGGTAGTGCTAGACAGGGTTAACAAAACTGTAATGAAAGGCAAGTCGTTTCTAGTGGCAGACATAGAGGATTTAAATACCACATCACATACACCTATAGACTCTATAAAACAGCAAGAGAGACCTTTGCAAAATGTAAGTCAAATTATGTCTTCTTTGCCTTAAAATCCACTAATAGATGCCCTCTCATTTAAAAAAAAATTCAGTGTTTCCCTGTCTTTCAAAAGTGTGCATGATCTGGTAGTCATCAAGTCTCACCTGATTTCTCTGTCTCCTTCACTTCAACTAGTCCAGCCATGGTGCCCCATCTCCCACCTGTCTCCTCTTATGGCCTTGACACTGGCCAGCTAATGACTGGGTACATCCCTGGCCCTGGGGCACAGTAGTCTCATTCTTAACATTCAGCTCTCAGTAGCACATCAAGGTGCCCTACTTCTCACGGGTCTCCTTAACACTGTTTAATTATTGGCACAGACCCTTTCACCATCTGACGTGGTCCTGGATTCTTATTGATTGTTGTATTTCATGAATGTGTTGCTTCCTCGGGGATAAGGTCTAACAAGAAGGTCTAACCTTTATAGCCATTGTATGCAACAGCCTCTGAAATGGTGTCTAGCACCCGGTTATACAACTTCATTTTAATAGTAATAAGGCTGGTATTTGAGCAGAAAGTTTAGTGGAGTAGTGGGAAAGTGCTGGGTTATGACCAATGTAGTTTCTTGGGCCCCATTCCAGGGTCATGAATTAGAGCCTCTAGAAAATATGGCTTGCCGGGTGGTGGCAGTGGCGGCACACGCCTTTAATCCCAGCACTCGGGAGGCAGAGCCAGGTGGATCTCTGTGAGTTCAAGGCCAGCCTGGGCTACCAAGTAAGTTCCAGGAAAGGCTCAAAGCTACACAGAGAAACCCTGTCTTGAAAAAAAAACCAAAAAGAAAATATGGCTGATGTACCCAGATTTTTATTAACACTTCAGGTGGATAAAAATTTTGACTCAGGTGACTTCAGAATACATTTTTATTATGGGTTTTTAAAACTGAGTTCTACATCAATTTTATTTTGTAAGACTTTCACGGGGCCACAAGATTATTATGGGTAGCAAAGATCTTAGCCTTCTCTCAAACTTAAGCATAAATGGCAAGAGCTGCCCTTCTATGCATAGCCATTCTGGCATGGGCCTGCATGGGACCGCATGAGCCTGCATGGGACTGCATGGGACTGCATGGGACTGCATGGGCCTGTGTCCCAAGGCAACCATGTGGAGGCCTACCTGACACAGAGGGGAGCTAATCAATTGAGGAAATTGGATTCCTTTAGTATTTCTGACTCTGTAGCCATTCTTAGGCACTAGGAACATGGATGTATTTCAGTTTTTCCATGCCACAAAGTAATAATGTGGCAACAGTGTATAATGAGTTTTGCTTTAAAAATTACTGTTGGGGATGTAGAGACAGCTCTGTGGCTAAGAACACTGGCTGCTCTTCCAAAGGACCCTGGTTCAATTCCCAGCACCCCCATGGAAGCTTACAACCATCTGTCACCATCATCTAGTTCTATCGGATCCATTAACCCCTTCTGACACCAAGCCATACATGGTGCCCAGACATGCGTGCAAACAAAACACCCATACTCATTAGATGAACAAATTTTAATTTTTTAAGTTTAAAAAAAAACACGGCTATACTTCAGGTTCAAGTAATAGTAATTTTTTCTCAGCACATTCAAAAGCTTAAGCAAGCAACAGAATTATCTGTAGAATCCCACTGGAGACTGGTCTAGAAACTCAAAAGGCCAGCATATCAATCTGCAATTGAATAGAGCTTTGACTCAGGCCAAGCACATCACACACCATCCTATTTAATATCTTTTTACCTAAGTAGGGCTCATGATTACTCTGTTACAAATAAAAAAACTTGCCATAAATAAAAGTGCCACTCAGTAACACAGGGTTTGCTCAAATGCCTGGGGTCCTGGGTTTGATCCTCAGGACCATAAAAAAAATAAAATAAATAAGACAAAGCATGTATCATGAATCTTAAATGGTCTTAATAATAAAAACAAACCTGGAGCTAGGTATTAGGGTGAATGCCGAAAGATCAGAGAGACAGAACAGGCCACAGCTAACCTCACCTCGTCAACTTCTCAGCCAATCCTGTTTCCTCAACCTGACAGCCTCTGAGTCCTCATCCAGAATGAATCTTAGTTGAACTGCTGCTAATAGCCTAAAAGCTTAACCAGACAAGTGCTTCTAGTTTCTGGTCCTTACACCTTATATACCTTTCTGCTTCCTGCCATGACTTCCTGTGATTAAAGGCTCTTGTTACCACGCCTGGCTGTTTCCAGTGTGGCTTTGAACTCACAGAGATCCAGACGGATCTCTGCCTTCGGAATGCTAGGATTAAAGGTGTGTGCGCCACCATTTTCTGACCTCTATATCTAGTGGCTGTTCTGTTCTCTGACCCCAGATAAGTTTATTAGGGTACACAATATTTTGGGGAACACAATATCACCACAAAAGCATTAATAACTTATCCAAAAAAATGTCTAACTTGTGTTAATGTCTAACAAGCTCTCCTCAATGCCATCCATTGATTTACCTCCTGACTTACACCATACACAAGCTCTTATCCTCAGTCACCCTAAAAACTGGTCCTCTCTGGCTCTTACTTGGCTGCTTCATGGCGATCATCCACTCTCCTCCAGACTAATGCCTTCTCCTTTTGGATGTAACACCTCTGATCATGCCACTTATTCCATTAGCATTTCTAGTTTCACCCCTTGAAGATAAGTTTTAATATATCTAATCCCATCCACTCTGCTGATTTAGTAATCCAATTATTAAGGTCTGGGGAACGTTTCTTTCTGGCACCTGTGGCTTTCTGTAATAATCAACGGATACCTTGAAACACTTTTCCAGTCTGATGACAAAATGCTAGGCGTTCAGAGTTGTGGCGTTTTCAATCTAAATAGAATTCCACAGGTATGCCCATGGAGTGTGGTGTGTGGTTTGGAACCAATGTTCTAGGTTATTTTAAATCTTGACCCAATTGCCTGCAGTGTTTGCCGTTCTACCCTCCTCTGTGCCAATGTAGGCTTTATTTAACGAAACATCTATTCCTTTTGCAAGTGTTGTAAAAGTGTTAAGCTGTACAACATGAAGTGCGGACATCGCAGCAGGAGATGTTTTGTGAGTAGAGTAGCAGATCAAGCGGGAGAACGATAATTCAGTCACTAGAATTGACCTTGGATGCACTACGCACTGAAGTTGACCTACACGTGCCTTGGTACTCTGTGATGTCACATAATAGGCAATATACTTGTGTCAGTATTGCCACTTCGGGGTATCATCTTAGAAACATGCTTACCAGTAGCACTCGTTATCTTATAATCAACAACATTGATTAAGGAATAAGTATTCTGTAAAGAAAAAAAAAGTAAAACACCATGTAGACGTGCTAGGATTTCAGGATTGGAGCAAATAAAACAAGTATGGTGTGATAAACGCTATTTGTGAAAAGTGGTGTGAGAGACCATGAAGAGGACACACACACACACACACACACACACACACACACACACACACACCTGAGACAAGAAATTAATAGTGGCTTCCTATAGGCGGGCCACCAGAGTTTAACACACAGGGCAAGAGTGAACTGGTTGGATAACGAGCTGAAGGAGAGGCCATCATAAACTATGGCCACAAAGAACTCTGAAGCCAAGTTAGTGACTGGTTTCTCACAAGTGAGAATAGTTAAATGTTCAACTAAGGACCATGTCCTCAAAGTCTTCTACATCAACTTAGACTCTCATTGCCCCTCCTGCCTTAAGGATCCTACAATTGTTTCTCCATCCCAGTTAGCTTGTTCTTCATTAGTGGGGATATGTATTTTCCATACTTCAACATCATAAACGTATATCAAGAACTGGGAATATGTCTCATAGTCTCACTGTACCTTCCACAACAGAGAAGCATTCTTGATAAGTTGGAAAGGATGGATGCTGAACAGTTGCAGAGAGGGAACAGAGCGGACGGGGAAACCAGGAAAAACAGCACACACATCCGAAGGGATCTGGAAAACTGGATGCAAGCTCCATGGTGGCAAGGTCATATTTGTGCTGTGTCCTCTCTGCTCCAAGCTACTGGTACATGCCAAGGTGCCTTTTGATAAAATAAGCAAAATGTGATCTGAGAAGTCAAAATCACAGTTGTCATCTGTGTGATCAATTCTAAGAATGGGTTGTGACTTTAGAATTCTCTGTTTAGGCTCTTGTATCTGCAGGGTGATGATTTTATTCATGATTTTCCCATTCATGTCAAGGTAGAGTGAGCTTTCTAGGATATATACAACTGTGCCAACATAGTCTCTTTATTTTATTTTTCAAACCAGTCTGGGAATGTAGAAGAGGAGTGAAAAGTTGATTAGACAGTAAATGGAAAAGAGATGGGAAACTGATCAGAATTTCCACAACAAGTCAGCCAAGTTCATGAATGGCTGGGGGAGGGGAATGTATGAGTAAGTGCATCACAATTTACTGATGATGCCTGGTCACAGATGAAAGTTGTGATGATGGGAAATCATGGAAATCTATCAGCTATTGATAATTGTCATCATCTTTAATGTTTCTGAAAGTTTGGGGGTACAGTCTAAACATGAATCATCATCCTATAACCTGTGTCTATTTGTAAATATATATATGATAGGATATATGGACAACAGTGGCCAACTTCAACAGTTTGTCCAAGTGGGCATGCATGACATTGCCCAGTTAAGGCATAGATGATGACCAACCTTAGGATGCCTCTCTGTTGTTGCTTTCCCAGAGTTACCCTTGGTGGACCTCAGTCTCCTTTATAGCTTACCATCTAAGCATTGCTAAGCACTGCAGCATATCTTCAACCTACGTTTTTCTCTTTCTAGATCTTTATAAAGTATATCATACATATATATTCTTTCATGTTTGATTTATTTTGATTAATGTTAGATTTTTAAGATGGGTCCATTATCCTGCATATAGCTGTATCTCATTCTTTTTTTTTTTTTACTTTTGTATAGTATTTCAAAGTATGAATATTTAATCATTTTACTCATCCATTTCACCTAGTGATGGTTATTTGTCTGGCTGACAACTTCTAACTACTTAGAATATTGATAAATACTCCTTCTTGGTTGATGTTTGTTTGTTCTTTGAGACATTGACTCATTTTGTAACCAAGGTTAAACATGATCCTGCTGCCTCAGCCTCCAAGCGCTGGGATTACAGGCGAGAGCTATTACATCAAGTTTAATGTTGCTGTGACTTCCCATGACACATCCTTAGGGCATCCCTTTCTACTGACAGGAGTACATACCAGAGAGCAATTTCTGTGTTATAAGACGTTCTTACTTTCAACATTAGTTGACAATGCCAAACTGCCTCCCATAGGAATTGCATCAATCTCATGGCCACTGCAAGTATGAGAACGTGAGCCAGTGGGTATGAACTCTCACTGAAAGCATGAGAATGTGAGTCAGTGGGTATCACTTTCACTAACAGTTGGTTTTGGCAGTCTGTTCATTTTAACCATCCTGCTGCATGTGTGTTATTTTATTGTGGATTAAATTTTTATTTCTTAATGAGCAACGGGCATGTTTTGTTTACATTTTTAATGACACAAATAGCCTCCTTTGTGAGGTGTTTGTCCAAGTCTCTGGCATATTTAAGAGTTTTACCACCTTTTATCATGTTTTATTATTCTAGCCATGTGATTTTATCTGTTACATCTTTCATAAATATCTTCTGTTGGTGGCTTCTGTCCCATTTTCCTAATGACGTCTTCAGAGACAAAGAAGTTCTTAGTTTTATGTAGTTCATTCTGTCAATATTTATTTTTAGGGCTGTGTGTTCCTTTGCCTAGTTTTCCTAAGCCAAGTTTGTGGAGATATTAACCTGGTCCCTTCTAGAATCCACATAGCTTTAACTTTCACTCTCAAATCTGCTTGAGGTGAATGAAACAATGAGTAAAGAAATTTGCTTATTTGGGCCTGAGAAGACAAGTTACGCCAATTCATTTTTTTCCCTTAGTGATAGCCAACTGGTCCTTCTGGAAAGAACCACCAGGAAGCAACTTCTTTGCTTTTTAGTTGAGTGCCTACATATCCTGGTCGTCTTCTGGCATGCCCACTTTTTTTCTCGTTTAAGTGAAACTACTGCACTGATATATAGGCACTCTAAATCTGGTGGGATGAATCCTCTGTTCTTCTTCACCAAGTGTCCTGGATATTCACTGCCATTCGTGTTAACATATGCAACTAAAATAATCTTTTCAAGCTCCATTTTCAAAATACTCTTTGGATTTTTATTGGGAACACAAATCTACATAAATCTGCAGAATATTCAGGAGAGAAACAGCAAATTTATACTATAGTACTGCATGACTATATAAATGACTTACATCTCTTCTATTTAAGCGTTATTCTTGCACATGTTTATTCTGAGGCTCATTCTTCAGTGGCTGATACTTTTTATCTTGTAAAAACATTTATTTAAATTTTGGATTTACTTGGAACAGAGGCTGATATACAGAAATGCAGTGTTTTAGGTTGTTTGTTTGTTCATGTGGAGCATGTCTTCAATGATCTCATAACTGACCTGTTAATTCAAGCAATTCTTAGGTATTCTGGATTTTCTATATACCTGATAACACAATAGACAAATAATCAGTTACACTTTTCTTCTATAAAACTCATACATTTTATTGCTATAAATCCCTTGCTTCAATAGCCAGGATCTGTTCACTAACTGAGATCAGCACACTAGCCTGGATAAGAACACTAGTCAGGATTAACACACTAGCCAGGATCAGCATATTAATGAGGCTGAGTGCATTAGCTAGCATCAGTACAAAGTGCACAGAAGCAGTGATAGTGGATAATCTGTGCTCTTCTCCATCTCATAGCTTCTTTTATTTTATTATTATGTATGATGCTTGCTGTGGGTTTTTCCTATAGCTTACTTCCTTTGCATAGCAAGCTTGCTAGGGTTCGTAATAGCATATCTGGATATTAAATTTTGTTTGATGTTTTCATGCAGAGAGTTAAGTGATTATATTCTGTCTCCTCTGTGCAATTAATGAAGTACACTGGTGGAGTTTTCAATGCCAAACCAACCTTGAATTCCTGGAATAAACCCATATTGGTAGTGATATATTAGCTTTTCATATTATTGCTAAAGCTTCTTTGCTATTTCATCTAGGGTCATTTCATTTAGCACTTTTATATCTGTCTTCTTAAGAGAGATTGTTGGAGAATTTTTGGAGAAGTTTGGTATTGAGGTTATACTATGAGGTACCATAATAAGTCAGAATATGTCCATATAATTCAAATAGCATAAAGGTCCTCATATTTTCTGTTCTCTGGCAAGATTCTGATATATATGTATGTATATGAGATATATATATTATAGATACAAACAATTTCTTGTGATTCAAATCTTTCTTCAATACAAAGTGTTTTCTTCATTTTTAATCATGCTTTATAATGTGTGTAGCTATAATAGTGTCTGGAATACTCACATACTTTTTGTAGTTCCTTTCAACTTTCCTCTATGATTTGGATGTATTTCTTCTGCACATGTGAGAAGCATTCAGTTAGAAAGTTTTGTCATATTATTTCTATATCCAGAGCCCATGTGGGTCTGTTTCCATTGCCTGTAGGTTTTGCCACATTATTTCTATAATCTTGTCTCCTTGTATGTCTAGATTTTTTTCTTTTCCTTTTTTTTTTTTATTAAACAATACTCACTGCATTTCATTTTTTGTTGATAGGATGATTGAAATCTATGATGATGCTATCTTCCTCAGGGAGTATTAATGTTTATCTCTGCCCTCAAGCCATAAGCATTTCAATCCAATTTGAAGATGATTCAAAACTGACTTTAGTCCTGGTGGCATCTATTTCTAGTTCACCTGTATACTCAGGGTTCAAACATTCTGGTGCAGTTTCCAATCTCTAATTTGTCTCCCCACCTACCCCTCAGCCACACTCTCTAGATGTCAAATTCCCCTAAAGAAGGCCTAAGCACTCACCTCTGAGTTTCATCCACATCTATACTCTGGCCAGGTAATTTTTCATAACTTTGCTCATTCTTCTAAGTCTTATGTAGATATTTTCAGCCTATATCAGCTTTCCTTGTCCTCAGTGGGATGCAGCCCAAACTGCATTGTTTTTCATTATAAGATGGGTCTACAAATTAGCTTCATACATTCTATTTTTTAATATATCTAGATAATAATTACATTTTTTCTCTTACTCTTTGTCGTGGTTATGAAAGTAACACATTCCTACATTTAAACTTTTAGAAAATACCAGGTCAGGTAAAATCTCTTAATTGCTATGTAAAGAGCTGCTACAGTGCTTTGTTGATGGGAACATAGTAAGGGAAGATCCTATATGTGTTAGTATACCCCTCACTTTTGGGATCCGCTGTTGGTTAAATATGCAAATGGGAAACCCACAGGTGGAGGGCTGACTGCACTTGAACCTTGCACGGTTTGATTACTTCCTCAAGATAAATTCCTAGACACGGGATTGTATGGGGAAGCACTGTGGTTAATTCATGTACAAGGCTTGCCACTTGATCCCCCAAAGCAACGACTAAACATTCCCAGAAGTGGAATTGCTGGTCAGAAGATAGAAGATATTTCAGGTATTTTGCCAAGTCATTCTCCAGAGATACGCTAATGCATGTTTCTACCAGCGGTGTATAAAAGTGATGCTGTTGACCTCCAGAAACCAGACGAGAACTTTCTGGGCACTTCGTCTCAAACCAACATAAATAAGATTGATCATTTAAAAAAATTTTAAAGCATAGAATTTTTTTTTATTTTACAATACCATTCAGTTCTACATATCAGCCACGGGTTCCCCTATTCTCCCCCCTCCCACCCCCTTCCCCTTACCCCCAGCCCACCCCCCACTCCCACCTCCTCCAGGGCAAATCCTCCCCCGAGGACTGCAATCAACCTGGTAGACTCAGTCCAGGCAGGTCCAGTCCCTTTCTCCCAGACTGAGCCAAGTGTCCCTGCATAAGCTCCAGGTTTCAAACAGCCAACTCATGCAATGAGCACAGGACTTGGTCCCACTGCCTAGTTGCCTCCCAAACTGATCAAGCCATTCAACTGTCTCACCTATTCAGAGGGCCTGATCCAGCTGGGGGACCCTCAGCCTTTGGTTCATAGTTCATGTGTTTCTATTCATTTGCCTATTTTTTTCAATAGTTGAGTAGAACCAAAATTTATTATAAGGCACAGTCGTCCTAGGGACCTCCATACTATATATATAGCCTCTATGGTTCTATGGGCTGTGGTCTGATTGTTCTTTATTTTATATCTAGAATCCACTTATGAGTGAGTACATACCATGACTGCCTTTCTGGGTTTGGGTTACCTCACTCAGGATGATTTTTTCTAGTTTAAAGCATAGAATTTTAAAGCATGGTTTTCTCCCTTGGCTTATACAATGATTATAGCTTTGATTTTTTTTTCTCTTGATATGTAAGATGAGCCACGAACTTAGACACTATAGGGATGTAGAATTAAGCAATCACAGAATAACCTCAGATAAAACTTGGTTTACTGAAGATCACCAGAGGTGAGCACTGACTTCCCACCCTCCAGTGGCCAAAGCAAGACTCCTCTTTAGTGGCCATAATCCGTCAAGTAAAAAGCAGACAACATGAACAAGTTGAAAACTGCCTGCATTCCAGGTGGCCCAGTAATTATCATAATAATGAACAATCTAAAGCCATTGATCTGTACTTTTAATCCCCTGCTAAATTTACAGTATAGTCCAAACTGCTCCACAGAGCCTTGTGAGAGGTCTGCCCTACGCCTAGCTCTTCTGCCTAGATTCCTTTTCCACCTTCTATTGATAGCCACCCGTCTTCCTCCCCACTCCCAGACAGCCATGTCTTCTTATCTCCCATCTCCCATGGATACACAGTGTGCCAGCTCTGACTTGTGCGTCAAGATTCAGCTCAGGTGTCACCTCCGCTAGGAAACCGCCCTACCATAGGAATAACTCTTCCTGTACGATGTGCTACATTAGTGCTTATCACGGCAGCCACCCTGGCACGGCACAGCCGTACTCCTCTGCATGTCACTAGCTGTATCAGGAACTTGTGATGTCAAGGATGACATTATATTTCCCCTTATACCTTGAGCACTACACCAGAAAATAACAGCTGTCAAAAAAGAAAAAAAAAATGCTGGCTAAATTAAGGATTTTCCCTACAGACATTCTTCTGGTTAGGCCTAAACATCTTGGATTTAACTTTTATTAAGGAAAATGCAACCTAGTGGTCTCATTGCCACTTTAAAAAGTTAGATGAGGAACAGCTGCATAACATCCCAGAAGGATGGAACTAGGAGGGACATGTGTAATGAGCCAGGGCCTTTGTGTTCTGGATAGAGAAACTGAATTTCATGGACATTGAGTGTCTTATCCAAGGTCACTCTGCAAAGTCATAGTGGGAAAAGAATGAGCACGCAGAGCTCCTGACCGCAAAGCTGAAATGCCTCCCTCTAAATTAAGGACTGAATGAATGTAGGAGCAACTGCAGAGGAGATGGGCACATAACTCACAGAAGGGAGTCTCCAAGGGTGGCCCCATGCTGAGGAGACAGCTGGCATCTCTCATCTTATCTGCCCAAAATGATAAGAAGAGAAATTCTACAATATCAACCTGGAGAGAAAAAGATGATACTGTTCTGTGTGTCTTTTCTACAGGGCATCATATTCTAGGTGTGTTGTTGTATGTGCTTTTAAAAATGCCAACAGCTAATCTTAGTCTTTGTCACGTGGAGAAATAGAAACATTAATGCATACTTGCCTTTTAAACTTATCACTGAGGAAATCAAAACCTAGTTTTACAAGTGTG
Organism: Peromyscus maniculatus bairdii; assembly: GCF_049852395.1. Classification (NCBI taxonomy): domain Eukaryota; kingdom Metazoa; phylum Chordata; class Mammalia; order Rodentia; family Cricetidae; genus Peromyscus; species Peromyscus maniculatus. The sequence continues at coordinate 118,260,440 of NC_134853.1, forward strand.
TTCTTTTTGACTTATCTACTAATGGACAACTGCCCTATATAAAACACAGATACTTCTGCTAAGAAGGATCATGAAAATAGCTGAGAAATTAAATTCATCAATGATACTTACCTGCCAACTGAATTCAATTATTACATTTGAGTTTCATTTCTAAATATTATTAGAAAATAAAATAGAAATATTGACTGACTCGAGTCCTATTGTAACTCATGGGGCAATTGAATACAGTGGTAAAGAGTGTGGGTTCTGGGGTTCTGATGACTTCAGATCCATGACTTCTAGCTAACTTTAAGGAAATAACTTACTACTCCTTACCTGGACTCCCTCATTGAAGAAGGACAGTAGTCATGGTACATTTGTGATAGCTGTATCAGGCATTAAATAACATACCTGCAAAGTATTTTTAAAATATCAGCCACAGGATAAAGCTTAGAGTTACTTATCATAGAAGGGGCTCTCTGAATAAATGCAAATTGACAATAACCCACAGGTCCACTGAGGATGGGAATTAACCACTCATGCTCCAAAATGCAGGCATTCCACTATGGGAATAATTTTGGAGAATATATCTCCAACGACTTCTATAATATTATGCCCCATGGGGCCTGCAAGGAAAACTTGGTGAATCACAGGCATCAAATGTTATAACCATTTACAACTTCTGGGTTTCCACAGAGCAGTTCTTCCAAATCATAATTAAGGGTTTGAAAGTCAAATGATATAAGTGCTAGTTTTAATTACCGTTTGGTGAACTTTAGTGTGTTAGAATTGTCACAACTTCCTTAAGGATTACTCTGAAGCCAGGCAATACAGTAGGAAATTATTAACTCCTACTTTGGTACAGCAATTATCTGCATTACAAGGTTTATGCAATTAGCTGTTTAAGATGTCATTATATTTTGCCATCTGGTACACGGGAGTTTATGCATATGAACAGGCACGTGTTGAAGTGATTTTCACTATATGACTTGTTCTCAACCCAAGCCATCTCTCTAATGAGGGAAGTTACGGTGCACCGTGCATTAGTGGCAGGTGCACACCATCAAGCTTCATTTTCATCGAAAACCTTCATTTTTCCATTCTAAAGTATTCTGCACAAGTGCTGGGAAATTAATTAGTCGCTCTCAATTCAACGCCTGCAGGCATGTTCCTTAGCAGTTAGAGGGGGCGCAGCTTCAGTAGGGGACCTCTCCTCCTTTCTCACCCTGACAGCTCTGCAAGGAACCCTCAGGTGGTGAAAAAGACCCTGCACGAGCTCCCGTAGTTGATCTTGCAAAGTGGGAAAGGGGGGCCTGGTCTCGGGGCGCCGTGCACCCCCCTTTGCACCCAAGGCGAAAGAGAAAAGGGATACTCCCGGAGGACTCCCTCAGATTCTCCAACCGCACCATCAGGTTGCAGAGAACTGGTTTCCCAGCCCGCCTGGACGTCTGCACCCACTTCGAGGATCCCGGGCTGAAGCACATTAAAGCGGCGCCCTCTGGTGTCTGCTCGCGGCCGCCGGGTCACAGCGGAGGCGCTGGATTGAAACTTTTCACCGGATCCGATAACCAAACCGAGGCTCTCCAACTCGAAAAAGCGCGGGCACGCTAAGTGTGCCACCTCGCTGTCCAGCAAATCTGGGGCACGGGTGACAATTCCCGGGTCCCCCACACCGGGGCAGGGTCCCAAAGCCCGGAAGATGCCCTGCAGAAGTAGGAGACTGTAACGCGAAAGCGAGAGCGCGGGTCCGGTGGGCGACGCACAGAGCCCCCCACCACCACCATACACACACACACGCTCGCGTGCACCTGCCCCGAGAGAGGCCAAAAGATGCAGAACGAGGCCAGACTCCCCAGTTTGGAACCGCCTTTTTAGGTTGGTACTCTTGAATAGCTAGCTCACTGGCCAAATCAACCCGGAAAGGCGAGCTGACTCCAAGCGGGCACCTAGCCGAGGCTGGCCCTGGGCTGCCGCTCTAATGTGACACTGATGAACAAGCCACTTCCTCTGGACACTGGGGCAGTTGCTAGTCTTGGGAACCATAGCTCTGGAATTCCTGGGAAAACCGCCTCCCCCCCACCCTGCCCCCACCCTTGGCACTCCTCAGCTTCACCCTTCCTCACCCCCAGAGAGGCATGTTTCCATTATCCCAGTCAGGGTGCCAGGCCAAGAGTCTAGTTCATTTGAAGGGGTCAATTCGTTTGTGGCAAGAAGTCGAGTTTATGGGGTTGATAAAGTCACCCCTTGAGGCTTTTGTTTGGACACTCTTACTGCCTCCCAGCCATTCACCTTTCCCATTCCAGGCAGAGGCCACTGCAAAGGGACCCAGGACAGAAACCTGGACTATTAAATTCCCATTTTCTGTCCGAGCTTTGCCTGGGGGAGAGGGAGGAGAAAGGCCAGATTGAATGCCTTACAGGCCATCAGTATGATTTTTAAAGAAGCAAGCTTAATGTGAAACCCTGAACCAGGTCCCACCACAGTGTGGGGGTGGGGGGGAGTCAAGAGGAAAACTCAACAATAGGGATGAAATGAATAAGGTACCAAAACATACGTTCCACTTGTGTGTACAAATAAGGATGGGACCAAGGAACTGGCTGTCATCTCAGGTCTCTCATGTAGGTAAGATACGCAATGCAAAGGAAGTTTAAGGTGCCAAGAAAAAGAAGAAAAAGAAGTAAGCCTCTCCCTGGAAGACAGAGAAAGTCAAGCCCAGACTGAGAAGGCTGAGAGGCCTGAACACCAATAGATAAAACAGGGCGGGGCGGGGCGGGGTGACTGGTTTGCAACTAGTCTGGTCTGTCTAAATTCCACGTATAACTTTAATGAATTCTCTGCTTCCCTCTGTGAAATAGAAGTGATGATATCGTCACATGGTGGGAATTAACACCGGGTTCCATCAGGCATTGGCCTTGACTATTAGTATGTTTAGTAGTATTAAAACTGCCATTTCCCCTTCAAACGATTTCCAAAGCGTTGCCAAGATCTCTAGACTTCTTGGGTGCCCTGGTCTAGGTTCCTCAAATAAACTCTTGAGTGTGGCCCTCCCTGTTTTCACGCCAGCAGCCCTGCTGTGTCAGACACTCGGGAGTTCCTCTATGTCGATATTTATGCAGCATTTAACGATGTAAATACAGCACACAGCAATTGACTTTCTGAGCAACTGTCCCATGAAATTGGTCCTTCTGAAGCCAGTAATGTTTGACACTGTTTATTGGACTCTCCTCAATGACTTTGCAGACATCTCCATCCTTATGACTGGGAGCTAGAGTTCAGTGTCTCAAACAAATCTCACAGCAGTCTGTTGTAAAAAGCCATTCTGTTTAAATAACTATCCATGTTCTCAGAGCCTTCCTGCCATGGCCCAAGGGCTTTGTTCAACACAGGTGACACGGAGAACATTGACGGTTTGAGAGTGCCTTGGAAATTGGCCCACTATTTTGTCCTTTCTTTACTAAAGACCACTGTAGAAAGGGACCAAAAAGTAGTTAAGTTACATGGCCACAAACTCATTTCTGCTGACTGGCATTTGTTTCCATAACATAGAAACATGATAACAAATTAGACTACAGGGCAAGTGACCCCAGTGAACAGTGATGTCCCTTGTAAATCTGTCTATATGTGGCTGTGCATAAAATGAGGTCACACACTACAGCTCCCAACTTTCCTAAAGTGCTTTCTCAAGTCACTTATTTATGGAGCTATATTAAAAGAAGATGAAGTCAGTAACATTAAAAATTCTAGGATGAAGCCTGTAACTTCAGAGAGGAAATATCTGAGTTGAGACACATTCTCTTTGAGCTTTTGTCTATTGTTTTATATAACAAAATGAAGGGCTGGACCCTAGAACAGGAGACAGGAAGAAGTTTCTACCCTAGAAGTTAGATCTCAAACTCTAGGCACAAGCACTCTTGCATTTCTCTGTAGTTCTGCTAAAACCTAGAATAATATGGAATACATAAAAACCTAGTCTACAAATATGTCACCTGCTGTCTCTTACAAAGCCCTCTTAATTACCAACCAGTTACCAAAAAGTAAATAAACAAATAAACTGAAAAGCTGGCCACCTAGCCTTAATTTGATAACTTTAGGTACCCAGTAGGACTCTTCTGCTAATGGATTTCTTGTGCCATGTGCTTCAAAATGAAAATCTATTAGGTTATTAGAAACACTGTCACTGTGTGGAGACTGGAGACAACTTGCCAAAGTCTGGCCTCTCAGTAATGTATTGGCAAGATGAAGGATCATAGCTGGAACTGGCATGGGGATGGAGGTGGGATGTTTGCCTTTACAGACAATGCTCCAACTTAAACTTTTCTGTTGCTTAACTTTTAGGCTGTGAGTAAGTGAGTGTGTGTGTGTGTGTGTGTGCGCGCGCGCGCGCGCGCGCGCGCGCGCGCGCGCATGTATAGGCCAGAGGTCAATGTTAACTTTTGAGACAGAGTCTCTTACTGAATCTGAAGCTTGCCAACTTGGCAGATTGCAGACCAGCAAGCCCTAGGAATCTTCTCTCCCTAGCTTTTGACATGGAACTAGGGACTGAAGTCAGGTTTTCATCCTTATGCACCTTATGCACCAAGAACTTTGTAGACTGAGCCATTTTCTCAGCTCTACTTTGAGGCCATTTGATAAGTCTGGCTATTCTGCTGGTGTAAAGGAGACACTCTGGATGGGAATGGTGGTTTGGGTTTTATGCTTTGATGGATACAAAGGGGAACTCATACACAATTGTTCCACAATGGCAACCCCAAAATGCTGAAAGTAGTATAATTTGCTTCTCTCTGTAATCCAAACCTTTCATTACAAAATGTCACTATTACAAGGATACAAAGCAGTGACATATTTGGTGTATGAAAAATATGTAGTACTGGGCTTGAGGTATAGCTCGGTGGTAGGGCACTTCTAGTATGCATGAAACCCTAGGGTTGAGGGGGCAGTAACCTTAATGTATATTATTCTCATAACCAGAGCAACAAAGCACAATCTCTGTGGTTCAGATGCCAGGACAGCAATTGCTATATTAAACTAAACTTTTCATTGGGCTGTTTGATGAGATTTGGCTGTGTGAACCATTAGGTAAGCACCGGCTAATTATATTAATAGAAAAATAAGTCAATCTGTCTCTGGCTTCGCCTACTGCCCATCCCCAGCCCCTGCTCTTTCTTCCACCGTCAACATTTCCTGAGGAAACACTGCGTAATCACCCCTCCTTAGGCTGCCCAAGCCAGCCTCTGCCACACCTTCGGCATGGCAAAACCACTAAGCAGCCACCCCTCCTGCCTGGCTTGCCTTGATAACTCTTAGAAGTATCCCAAAACTCGTGTCATTAAGTCACTTTATGTGTAGCGAGGCTCTCCATGACGCTACTCTGTCCCTTCTTAAAGTGACTCCCTTGAAAAGCAGGCCAGGGAAGCCAAGAGCAAGCCAGTAAGCAACATCCCCCCATGGGTTCCTGCCTCCAGGTTCTTTCCTTGAATTCCTCCCTGACTTCCCTCACTCCCACAGAAGTGATTCCCTTGACCTCCCTGATCCTCCAGTCCATCTATGTGAACTTTCATGCCTAATTTCCAGAGGTGCTATTGAAAAAAAAAAAAGTGTGTCTTCCTATGTAAAGCTCCTAACCTACTCTCCCAGTACTGAACACTGCGCATCAAAGGCAGGTTCCGAAAGGCTGGGGGCTGCTGAAGCTGCATCTCTAGCACTGTATGTCCTCATCGTAACAATGGGAATAATGTATATCATATACAGTAAGACATTCAAACGGTAATTAGCAATCTACAAAGTAAAATTATAATTAAGTAGTCATAGCCACCCATTAATATCTACAAAGTAAAATTATAATTAAGTAGTCATAGCCATCCATTAATATGTTTCCTTTGTCTAGGAGATTAGATAGAGAGAATAGCTAATAGCCTGCATTCAAATCAGCCACTCGAGCCACTTGGCTGGCTTTCTCTCCTCTTCTAAAGACCTACTCTCTCAATGTCTTAAAAGTTGTATCTCTCGAAAAGTTTTTTTTCTCTCATTTTAGAAATAAGTAGGAGCTCCTAGCATGTTGTTTCTCACCTACTCTGTCTCATTATTTAAAAAATTAAGAATAAGAAAGTAGAAGATGGAGGAGGAGGAGGAGGAGAAGGAGGAGGAAGAGGAAGGGGAGGAGGAGGAGAAGAAGCCCTATCACACAGTTATAGTTCTGAACGAGGGGGTAAAGAAGAGTGACTGAGTGAGTGACTTGTCCAAGGTCACACAGATACTGTTTCTGATGAAACAGACTGTTCTTGGCGGAAACCTGGGAGAAGAGACTGGGATCAAAAATCCAGCCAAACCCTCAGGACGCAAACATGCCCGATCGGAGCTGCTACTGCTGTCTTCCGACTTCTACACGCCCCCAACGCACATTTTGGTGTTCTCTACTCTGGGGCTGCCAACAGACCGGTGTGTCTGGACTGACTGAGATGAGACAGGCCAGGACGGGGCCCCTTTAACTTAGCTTTCTCATCACCGTGCTAGTTAGAACTCGACTGTAGGTGGCGCCCTGCTTCGCTTAGGGGAACTTGAAGGGTGAAGATCGAGGTCACCAGCTGCCTTCTCTTAAAAATAAATAAATAAATAACTCGTCCTTCCCTCCCCGACCTCTCTCCACCTCGTCCCCCTGGGGAGGGGTTACGCGGTTACGCTGGGCTTCCCGAGAAGCCGAGCCTGGTGACCTACCTCCAAGCTCCCCTTTCCTAGCTCCTGGGCGGTGCTTGAACCCCAATCCTCCAGCAGCCCAAGGCTACTCTCACTGTATTATACCACTTCGCCAACTTCAGCAGTGGGAATAGAGGGCTGGGGACAGTGTGACCCCTCGTGTGACCCCATGAGTGTGGTGCGGGGCGGGACAACTCTACAAACTTCTGAAAGGCCGAATCTCAAAAGACTTGGAAAGGAATGCGACAGGGTGCACCTGCAGGGCTTGCTTGGGGGACCCGTGGACTGTCTCTTCCCCAGAACTCGGCGGCCCCGGGCGGGTGTCTGTGGCCTGTGAGGCCTCTGCAGGGTCTCTCTTCCCTCCGGCCCCTCCCTGGACCCTGCAGGATTTCGCTGCAAAGTTCCCAAGATACTTAACTCCAGCCGTGCGCGTGGGGGGTGTACGCAAGAGGGAGGGGGTGTCACACCGCTGCCCCGCTAGGAGCACGCGGGGAGGCGGAGCAGAGAAGGGGAGGAGAGTGTGGGGTCGCACGGTGGCTGGGCACAGAGTGACCGGGTCATCCCGCGGGGGCGGGAGGACGCGTAGGGCCCTGCCGCAACCTCCGGCCTGGCTTGCCCTGCCGCGGCCACCACCGGCGGACATGGTCCCCCGTGCGCGCGTCCCAGCTTGAGGATCCGCCGAAGTCCTTCCTACAGCAGCTCGGGGCGGGGGTGGGGGTGAACTGGGTGAATGATTTGTTCCGCCTGCAGTTCGAGCAGAAGACATTCTCTCCTGGGTTCTTCTGAAGTTGAGAGCTATGGTCGGGGGAAACCTGGGGGATCCTGCGCCCCGCAACCTGAAGCCTGGGGTGGAAGAATTGTTAAGCGGGTTATGGGGGGGGGTAGTGAAAGCGGAACTGGACGACTCTTAAGAGGTCTAGTGGAGGAAAGTCTACAGCTACTGAAGAGTGTTGAAAAAATACTCTGCCTCAAGCTTTTTATTCTTTTATTCAGAATCCTTTTCCTTGATCTGAAAAAGTAAAATGAATCTGACTGGATTTTTTTTTTCTTTCCCCAGTTAGCGCTTGTTACAGTTTTCCAAGTCCTTAAAAGAACCGTTGGGGGTAAATTTAAATAAGCAATGGCGATGGGTATGTACAGTTGTGACTCTTGGATGCAATACCACCTCTTAAATTTAGTGACAGTTTTTATCTTGAGAAAAGTAGGTGTGCTTCTATTAAATCTCTTATGCTTCAGGAGATGGGGGTCCCTGAGAAAGAATTAAGTGAAATGGAATATACAGTTGTGGAAACAGGGAGTTGAGACAATTTAGCACTGGAATTCCAGCACTGCCCTCTTCCCCAGCATTAACTTAAACAGGAATATTGCCAGGCCCAGTCTCTAAGTGAGTCTCAAAACAAAACCAAAGTGGTTTCCCTTTCCTGAACTGCAAGCAATTGCTTCAAACAGTAGCTCCAGCAGAAGTGGTCTTCATACTCTCTGGGAGGCAGGAACTGGATTTGGCCCGTGTGTTTTGTGCTCTCACAGCTGGTGGGGGAGAGAGCACACACCAGTGTGTCCTTGTACCCTACCCTGGCACTTAAGCAAACAGTGATGGACATGTTGAGATCAGATGGCGCTTCCCATGTGAGCAAAGCTGATGGACAGACTGGGCCGTCTACAAGCCTGCCTGCTTTGCACTCAGCACCCTCCCTCAGTAACCCCGATAAAAAGCAGTTTTCTCCCAGAATGAGTAGTTGGAGTCTTTAAGCCTCCCCTACTCCAGGGTTGGAACCTATGTGAATAAAACTTACCAGGAAGAAGGAAGCATGGAATTCAGTGAGAGTTGGTGTCATCTTTCAAAGAGATCATTTAAGAAGGTGCCATACAACGGTGGGGGCCACTGGAGGACCAGGAATGTTGGGGTGCATTGATGTTTGCCAAGAGGGGTGGGGTGGGGTGGAGGCTTAGTGTGCTGTGATGTCTTAGACTCGTGAAGCCAGAACATTGTGTTTTCTCATTAAACTACCTTTAGTAATTTCCCTACAGTCATAGGGTCCACAGCCTTCACAAGCTCTCCTCCTGACTGAGAAACCACACAACTCTGCCATTTCCACCTTGAGTTCATTCTGTAAACCAGGAAAAGTGTAAATGAATGAAGGTGATGGTGGACTGCTCTGCCCTGGCAATGATTTTCCATTCTGGGTTCACATTCTGCCAGCCAAAGAGCAAACTTATCCACTTCACACATGTGAGGAAGAAGCCTGACTCAAGGCCCAAACCTAAGGAAGACAGGGACTTAACTCTGGGTATTGGAAGGAAGGATTGTAATCAACCATCAATCAAGAAACGGGGAAGGGAAATGTCTGTTGAAAAGTTGCTGCAAGCAGTGGGAACTAGCCCAATCTACGAGGCTGACACTCCATGGCTCACAATACCCAATACTGTGTGGTTCCAAAGCTGGTAACTGTGATTTTTAGTTGGATTGGGTTGGATCCTGCCCTCCCCCCTTTCCACAGGCAGTCCTGTATGTAAGCAGATAATGACATTCCATCCTTAGTGGGAAAGACGTTTCTATGAAACCTTGCCTGTAAAATGTTTTAACACGGTGATATTAAGTCCTCCTCCAGAAGGACCTGGAAGAGCTCTGTTTGCCTGAACGATTCCAGGACCCTGACGACTGAGCAGGAGTGAACTCAGTTGGTATCTGGTTTGCTTTGGTTTGTAGTTTTTAGTCGCTAACAATATTTCAGATTCGTGCAGCATTTCCCGCTGAGGAGGTTGGTAAACTTGCTCCATTTTCCTATGCCACTGAGGAACAGGCTGCTGAGGTGGTGGGCCCACGGACTAGCGGGCATTACTAGAGTATTAAACTCGGGTTCCTGCCTTTGGGGTAGACAGAAACACTGGGACTCTCAAAAGCCTCTACCAGGGAAAGAAGCAGAGCCAGGGAAAGCCTTTCGAAGTTCAGCTGTGCTCAACAGCTGATCTTCCTTTCCGGACAACTCGAAAAGGCACTCAGTGGGCTTCAGCTTCCACGGGGAATCGGGGAGTGTTCCGGTGGCGCTCCCTCCTTCCCCTAGGGATGCTCCAGACAGCAGCCAAGCAGGGGGCACCAGCCAGGTCGGCTGCTAGGCCAGAGGGCGGCGCCTAACTGCCACCTCCCTTTAGCAGTCAGCCTGCGGTCCTGACCTTGGCCAGCACGTCTGTGCCTCCAGATCCTAGCTTCCACTCCCCCAGACTCTGGCTCTTCTCTGGGTCTGAAGTGGGAGATCCCCGTGGTCCGGATGGGCAGGGATGGGAGCGAGAGGCAGAATTGAATTTATGCTCAAATTCTCCTCCTCGAAACTCAGAAACAATCCGCGACTGCACAAAGTCCCCACAAGAAAGGATGCTGGGAGGCTGAAGGCTGTGCACCCGCACCGTCTGATGTCACGGTCCTTCAGAAGTGGGGAAACGGGTTTCCCAGGCTGGATTTCCAAAAAAATTTGAAGTATAAGTATACTGGATTTCCTTTCTAAAACTCACAGCCTCTTAAGGGAAGAGTCTTGCGCCTGTGATTGTGATGGGGAGTCGTGGACTGCTAGAACAACGTTCCAGGCCAAAAAGTCAGGAGCAAGGCAAGCAGGCACGCCCTGCTCTGTATTTTTATTCATTTGTTTTGGAAATTCTGTTAATGAGATTGACCGTGTGGAAGAGTGGGCTCCCGCTAGCAGGTTGGAGGGAATCAACCTTTCTCTCCACACAGTCAGCCAGACCCTTTCTGGCTAAAGGGGAACTTAACCTCGGAGCCTACAATCCTAAAACACTGACATCCTGGGCCATCCATCCCCCTTGGGGGGTTCCAGGCCTGTCAGCCCTCTGTAGGCTGTTCCACTGTCCCTGGTAAAGCAGTTAATGCACCTGGGGCTGCGAAGTGCACAGGCAGAAGAAAGTGGGGCATTCCTTTCCAACAAGGATGACCTAAGCCTGCCAGCACCTACCTTGTTCTGGAAACACCTAATCCCCACTTCCTCTATAAAGCTTAAAAGCAGCTTGCCTCCAACCCCAAACTGCAAACACAAGCACAATTGGTCCCTTAAGCATTCCCTGCCTGTGACCCTTCCCAAAGCCTTGTTCAAGGATGCACTCTGGGGATCCTTAAAAGGAGGGCGAAATTCAGGTGCTCCTTTCCCCTTAAACTAATGATACCAAGGAGCAAGTCAGGGATTTGTGGTGGTTTGGGCTTCTATGGGCTTCGTAATTCAAGGACAGAGACTGGGCCTAAAGTAACAAGTTGTACAGGCAAGAAAAAATCACAACAAGAAAAGACAGGAACTGGAGCCCCAGAAACTTCTGTCCTAAGAAAAGGTTGCTTTCCTCCCACCTGGGTAGTGAGACACGAACTACTAAGCATGTACTGGACATATAGAGTCACTACTGAGTATTTGCCTTGATCTGGTGAAGTGGAAACTCATGGTATTGGGATGCCCTGGCCTATTCCTAATACTAAAGACTGCTGAGCTCCTTCATGCACACATCATAAAAGTCAGATAAAGTGCTTAGAGACCTTATTTGAAACCCAAGAGCCATTCAAAGATTCATCTATTCTATCTGACCTTGCTTGTGCTGTGTATACAGTAGTGTGATAATAACATTCATGGACTTGTTTCTTGGGATCTAAGCATTTTCATGAGATAATGCATTTGATTATGACACCTTTATGAATTAGTTGCAGATATATTCCCTACTACATAAATGCAGGAAACTGAGGCAAAACTAAATTAAATAATTCGCCTGTGATTACTCAACTAACATATGTCCACACTAGCAAGTGATTTGGCCCTGGCCTCCAATACATAAATGAAAAATATCCAACAGCAGTCCTTGCATGTAACCCTGCTCTGCCTAGAGTTGTTTTCTGAAACAGTAGGCAGGGAGTAATTAATCCCATTAATTTGGCCAATCTAGACAGCCAACCTGGCACACAGCTATCACCCACTAAAATGTTACTTGCTCTGAATTACTCAAGTGATTCTGTACATTTTGTATACAGGTTATTAATAAACAAAAACAATGAAATTTTTCCACCCTGCAAATCCTTTTGACTGATCTAGATAGTCTTTCTCCTCTTCCTCAGATGTAGAGCCATGTGACACTACTATTCTCAGACAGCATGCATTATGTGCTAAACACACTGAGAGCTAGTTCTCCACATTAAGGATTGAGTCCTATCCTTCTGCACAGAGACCACCTGAAGTGTGCCCTCTCTCTTGAGTAAGCCTCGTCACCTAAATGAAGTCCTGAAGCCACTATGCCAAGAAAAACCATTTACCTTCTGTATTTTTACAGAAGAGGAAAAGGAGCCATTGAAAAGGGGAGACTTGCTCATGCTCAGGCTAGCAGAGAACCCAGAACTCTACTTATGCACTGGGGTCAGTCTTCTACCCACAAAGCAGATGGCCTCTGAGACTAAAACACAGTTTGAAAACAAAGTTTTAACACCCCTCTCCCCTTTTGGTACAGACGATCTGTAAAAGAAGGCTCTTACTGCTTTCTTCATTTCAGATGTGTTCTTAGAATGTCTTCACCAGATGTTCGCCCAGGAACTTCCCATTGCATTCTTCAACACTCGCCTGCATTGAAAAGCATCATTTTAGATCTGGCCTCAGTTAATGCTATTCGTTTTCTTTCCGTTTTAAAAAAGGGAAATTTTACTTTGCCTACAAAAGAACCCAGTCTTTCCTGACTGTTCCTTAACGCTGGATTCTCTCACACTTTAGCTTTGCTCAGACTTTATTTTGCGCCAACTTGCATTTACAAGTCACTTGCCCATGCTGCAAAAGATGGGGGTACTGGGCTGGAGTGACGGGCTCTTTTGGTTTTCCCCTTCATATACGCTAAGCAGAATCCTTCCACTCGGTCCTGGCGCGCACGCGCGAGCGAACACACACACACACACACACACACACACACACACACACACACACACACACACACACACACACGTGCACTGTGCATGTGTGAGCGCCTATGGATCTGTGTGCGCGCGTTTGTGATTTAAAGTGACACATCGAAGAGCTGGACTGAAGCAGTGAGGTATTTTGCGCGATAAATCAGCTTGATTGTCTCTACGCGGTACTTCCATTATTCACCCGAGCTGGACGGTTGCAGCGACGAGCGTGCACTGCGGCAGAGCGTCCTGCAGCCCTGACTCCCGGCCACTGCGGCGGCGGCGGCGGCGGAGGCGGCGGCGGCGCGGGGCGTGAGCTCTGATTGATTTTTTCCAGATCGCGTCTCCTTCGGCAGGGCTCGCCAAAGGGAATCGAGTTGACTGCGGGAGCTTCGCAGGATGCATGTGGATTGGGTTTAGTACCTGCGCTTTAAATTTTTTTTTTCTTTTGGGGGAGGAGCCGAGTTGTTGGTGCTGGGAGATTTCGCTTTTCCGTTTTAATTTTCCTTTTACTCAAAGGAAGAAAAGGGGAAAGAAAATGGCCACCAGAGCTTCTGAGCCTTGGGAAGGCCAAACCTTTGCACACCCGAAGACCACGTTGAGTGGGTCTCTGCCCCTCTCCCTCCTCTCCCTCCTGCCTTCTTGGCAGCTCCGCCACCAAGAGAAATGGGTTTCGGCACTTGTGTGGATCATTTGTCCTCATTTGCTTTTATTTTGCCAAGTAGTTGTCATGTTTTCCCTTTAGGACTGATCCTTCTGTCTGTCTTTTAAAATAAAAATGTGTCCAGACTAGGTTTCATCTGACTTCTGCTTAACAACCACAAAATGCCGCGGAGGCAAACTCCTAACCATATCTGCGAACAGCACTTGGTGCGGGCGGGCGCAGCCAGTGGTGCACCAGTGAGGTGGCTAATTAACCAGTTGCTAGCTGTGTCCCGAGGGCTGTGCACTCTTCAGTACATCCGTCCGTCGAGAGCACTGCTTTCACTTGCTGTCTGCCCGATGTTCTCCACAGCCACACACACTATTCATTTCCATTGCAGAAGCGGGATCCTAACCACTTGGGGACAGTTTTGACGCCCTATTTTAGATTCGGGACAAAACCTGAGTGAAGTTTTCAGGCAGGAGAAAACCCAAGAGTTGTCTTGCCCTTAATCTTTTTGTCCAACGCTTGTGCCACTTTTCCTGAAACTGCTTGTCACAGAGAGCCAATGTCATTTGTCATACTGGGAAGATAATTGCAGCCTGGATGTGTGGATGTGTACGTAGTGTCACAGAGAGTATAATAACAACTTAAGCGACGTGTCTTTGTTTAGACGGATGTAACTTTCCTGAGGTCTGTGTGTAGTCTGAAGGTGTTTAAGTGCCAGGCAGCTTGCAAATGAGTGGCTTTCCATGAAGGAAGTCTGCCTGATGCAGCAGCATTCAAAGACAGGCTCTCTGGGCCCATCTTTGCATGCAATCCCAACATATAGGTATTTGGGGTTAGAAACCTTGTTTCCCCAGAATGAGGGGAGACACTGGGAAAGAAGAAGCCAAGCTGTTGGCTCTCATTTACTTGACAGTCAGTTGGATTGTCCACAGTATGAACCAATACCCCAGTTTAAGGGAAAGTGAAAAGCCAAAGGAGACAGTTCAGCTGTACTCAGGTCAAGTACACAGGGAATATATGCCCAGTTGAGCAAGCTCTTCAATAGAACTAAAATGGAGCTTTCTAACAGTGTGGCTGAAATAATATACACGAGTCTAAGGATAATGAAAATAGTAATAATAAATTTGACTTACTCTAACATTTAAAACAGACAGTCATATGTTTGGATCACATCTATGATCTATAGGCAGAGCACAGTTTCCATACTTCTGTGATTTGGAAAGAGGTGGGCATAAGAGGAGACACATGTAAAGTTAACATGTAGGCCCACATAAAAGCACCCCATGCACTCAGGAAAGCCCTGCTCCAGGGCAGCCGCACCTCTGTTTCCTCTTCTCGGAAAGCCCCAGATTCCTAGGCTTCAGATTGTACAGGACTCCGACAGCTCTGTGTTCGATATACAAAAATTCAAATAAGAGCACATGGGAACAGAAAAGCTAGGCACTACAGTGGTCTTCAGCTTGTAAATGCTGCCCTGTAGTCAGACCCAGGACTTTTTACAGCATCATCTGTATATATACATAAAATCACTACTATGAACTATGAAGCTCCTAGCCAGTCAGAAAAACTTTTTTAAGGAGAAGGAAAAAAAAAACCCACAAAGCAAACTTTCTTACTGTGGGACAAATCTAGCAAGAGTCACAGTATGCTGTTACTTGAAAGCTTTTGGTTAGGGAAAATGAGTGTACAATTCCATGAAGTCAATAAACACTGTCCTGGCAATTACAGTGTTTCTCAGTTGTTTTTTAAAGTAATATAAAAATACTCTTAAAAAATCTTCACATTTGTCTTACTGGGACTGTTCTAAATCATCACTGGAGTGCTTTTTAACTTTCAACATGGGGTCCAATTCCTATGTTAAACCCCTTCTGTGAGAAAGGAAGGGGCTGTAGTCATTGAACTTATACTCTGAGACATCTTACAGCAGTGTGGTTATGATGGGACATTTTTCAAAGGAAAGTTTTGAGCACACTAAAATGACTAGAATGACCTAGTCACAATATCAAAACAATGCAGGCAACTGTAAAACTGTAAGTCCAATTTAGCTTTGAAAGAAAAAGATAAGAAAAAGGAGGGTGAATTTCATAAGCTCTTCAATACTTCTCCAATCAAAAACATTTAGCTTAGGAATCAATAGGTAGCTCCGTAAATGTTATCTACTAAGAAAAACTCTACTCTGGACATGCTACAAAAACTTTTAAAAGACTCAGGCAGTATTCTAAATAGCACTTGATATTACAATATGCCTCGATCATCTGTAACATAAAAATACAGCTATCACCTCAAGTTCTGACCGTTAGAAGCTAAATATTTTAGGGCATTAGTGATTATAACATACTCCTCAATATTCACATTACATTTTCAGCTTAGTCCACTATGTGCTGTTCAATAAGAGTTTCAAAAGAGTATCACTAATGAAGAATTAGAAATGAAGAAAGGCTGGGGGAGAGATGGAGCCATGTCACATGTCACATGTCACGTGTGTTCATGATCTAGAGAGGGTTACTATGCTAGTAGCCTTATGGCTGATAAGATAGCCCAACAGTGCCTCAAACTGTACTATGTAAAGATCAGTTCATGCCTTATTCCCCCTGTCTGCTTCCCCAGACCCTAAGGTAACATCTGGCATATCAGGCACATTCAGTAACTATTTCCAAACTTGAATTTATTTGATAGTTGGCTGTTGTAGAAATGTTTTTTGGTAGTGGTCAGGGACAGCTGAAATTTTTTTGTTTCTCAGACTGGAGAGATAGATCAGCAGTTCAGGGCACTGGCTCACCTTCCAGGGGACCTGGGTTCAATTCCTAGCACCCACACAGTGGCTCATGGCCAGCCCTAACTCCAGTCCCAAGGATCCAATAGTCTCTCCTGGTCTCCATGGGCACCAGGCACTCACATGATGCACAGGCATAAATGCAGGCAGAGCACTCACAGGCACAAAAGAAATCATTTTTAAATTGTTGATGGCGGCTGTCTCATGACAAATCCACACATGTTTGATGAACTGTCAATATTATTTCTCTTGGGAGGACTAGCACATTAATGGGCATATTGTCAAAACCAGAATTACACACCACTTTTCGGCTTCTTTAAAAACTTCTTTTTCCACCGCACAATGCAAGGCACATACCAAGTGCATGGGAAACTTGAATTTTTCCAGCCTCAGTCCGACCCTGCTCGTAGCACAGCAGCCATTGCAAGCGTGCTGGTCACACTAAGGCCTCTTTGTAACTGGCTCGCCTTGTTCTCTTTCGCTGTTCTTCCCTCGGCAAACACAAAGCGAAATGCTGTGCCAAATAACAAAATGTTCCAAAGGTAAACGCTGTTCTTTCCAGCCTCATTTCACTGATTAGATGACTCCTAATATCTGCAATACAGCAAGGACTTTTGCATACTAAAACCCAGAGTATCCCCCCCCCACTCCAGTAACTCATTTTTTTTTTTTTTAAGAGTAAAAAACCAAGTTGCTTCTTGGTCTATTAAAAGCAATGGCCTACTAGGATCACTCACTGTTTTCTTAGTTACAAAATTCTGTGGATGCAGCATGTGTATAACTTTCAGAGTAAAGAGAGGCGGGCATATAAAAGGAGCAGACAGCATCACTATCTAGTTCTATGATTTTATACCCTATGCTATCTCTTCATTTAGTTCTAGATAGGAGCTGACTATCTACTCTGTGCTGGCTGGAATCCTCTCTCTCTCTCTCTCTCTCTCTCTCTCTCTCTCTCTCTCTCTCTCTCTCTCTCAGGCAACACTGGCCTCAAGTTCGTGTTTGTCCTGCCTTAAGCTCTTTCCTAAGAGCTAGGATTACAGGCATGCAACACCACCCCTGGCTTCAACATGAGACGATTCATAAAGAATAAGTTACGAAGTCAGAATTAAACTACCTCAATTAAGGGGAAATTCCCATTTAATGAAATACTTGTTTTCTGACGCTATGCCACAAATATAAAAATTTGTGATATTTAATTTGTCTGTGTTTGTGTATGTGTGTATGAGAAACAGAGAGAGAGACAGAGACAGAGATGGACAGATGGACAGACAGACAGACTAGAGACAGAACCCAGGGCCTTGTTCTACATCCCAGAACAATATTTTTTAATGTAACAGAGGAACAGTAATCTCCCATCAGAGCTGTTTATTGTAAATTGCTTTAGTGTTAATGGAACTAAAATGTTAATTGACAAACAAAGGAGTGCCTTACCAACCACAGCAATGGCCTGAAGACATCACTGCACTCCCACCAGGTGAAGATTCAGCAGAGTAGTGTTCACTTTAAGAGAAATGGCAACTTTCCCCACCACTGGGCAGAGATGTACAATATAGGGTTTGTTTTTTGTTTTTTTTTTGTTTGTTTGTTTTTGCTTTTGTTTTTCGAGACAGGGTTTCTCTGTGTAGTTTTGGTGCCTGTCCTGGATCTCGCTCTGTAGACCAGTCTGGCCTTTAACTCACAGAGATTCATTCACCTGTCTCTGCCTCCCGAGTGCTGGGATTAAAGGCCTGCGCCACCACTGCCCAGCAGGATTTTTTTCATCAAGCTGTTTACTAAGTATCTTTTGCTCCAGGTTAGCCTCTGGTTCATTTCAACCAAGTTTACTACTTTTTTTTTTTTAAAGAAGGGCCAACAGTGTGGCTCAGCGGGTAGAGTGCTCATGTAACCCCCAAAGCCTTAGGTGTGATCCCAAGAACCCCATAAGCTGACAACAAGCCTGGAATGGCAGCAGTATGAAGGTAGCTAAAGGAAGATTAAAAAATTCAAGACTCTCATTGGTTATGAAGTTCAAGGCTAGCCTGGAATATATAAGACCTTGTTTGTTTGTTTGTTTGTTTCGGTTTTTCAAGACAGGGTTTCTCTGTTTAACAGTTCTGGCTGGCCTGGAACTTGCTTTGTAAACCAGGCTGGCCTGGGACTCAGAGATCTGCCTGCCTCTGCCTCCCAAGTGCTGGGATTAAAGGTGTGCACCACCACTGCCCGGCAATTTTTTTAAAATTATTAATAAAAATTTAAAAGGGAAAATAATATAACAAAGGAGGAAAATGATGAGTGGCTTGTTACTAAAGCTCCAAAATCATTTCCATACTTCTACCACGGTGATTTTTCTAGAAAAAGAAATCTGGTCTTATTACCAATTTCTTTGTATCTCCTAGTGATTCTCCACTGCTCTTTCCTGGGCTTTGAGACTGACACCCACCTACTCTGCTTGATTCAAATAGGAACAAGTACAACAATTCAACAACACCATTTGTTAGAGTTCTCCTTGCTGACTTTATTCTGGGAATCTTGTAAAAAAGAAAAGTCAAAAGAGGCAGCAGAGCTCCTGGACCCAGCTTGGAAAAGAGACTCTGAAGCCAGCACCCATGCCAACCTGTTCCCAGTTCCCAGTTCCTCCCTTTCTACTTTTTGACGAGTTGTGTCTTCTTAATATCAGCACGAATGTGCAAAGTCATGGGTCAGAGGTGCCCAAACCCAGCTATGCTCTTCTTTTCCTGTTGCTGATTGTCTGCTCTTACAGACATCCATGTTAAACTAGGTAAGTTCTGTCTCACCACAAGGGGAGCACTGCAGTTACCAGGCACTTGACCTGGCTGAAGAGTTCTAGGACAAGGTCCCCATCCATCCCACCCCCTTATTTATCCCTTTTCCCACACGTAGAGAGCATCATAGTGAAGCCTGACCTCTCTGTGACCACACTGTCTATGGTGTATAGCGCAACAGTGGCAGAGGATGGGTTGGGAGGTATGTGCCAAGCTTTCCAGGAGTCGAAAATCTGTGTTGCTTTTGGAAAACCACTCCAGACTTTCATAATATTTTATGGATATTGTATATTTCATAAGTTCTTACTCTTTCTTCTTTGATTATTAAGAAACTCAAGGTAAAAATCGTTTTGTCTCTCTCCGTGTGTGTGTGTGTGTGTGTGTGTGTGTGTGTGTGTGTGTGTGTATACATATGTGTGTGAAGGTTCATGTGCCTGTGTGCAAATGTGGAGGGCAGAGGAGGATATCAACTAGGCTGGCTGGTTGGCCAGGAGGCTCCCAGGATCTACCTCCAGTGCTGGGATGTTAGTCACATAAGTCCACAACCACATTTATATGGGTGGAGGAGATTCAAACTCAGGTCTTCGTGCATGTTTGCCTGGGACCCATTGAGCCATCTCCCCAGGCCTCAAGGTCAAATGTTAAATCAACCTTAATAAAGGACATAGGACCTCACTGCATGGGCTTTAGATGCTGTTCTCATTTTCACTTATTTGTATCGTGTGTGTGTGTGTGTGTGTGTGTGTGTGTGTGTGTGTGTGTAGTATACATCCTTTGATGCCAATAATCTAGAAAATATAGACGAGAAGAACATGACTGAATAGTGTCATTCTTTGACCTCACAGGCCTCTAGAGATGAGCAGCGATTGGCAGTCCGGGTCCCCACAGAGCTGAATCTCAGGGTTTTGATTTTGTTTTTTGTTCTCCAGTTTCTCACTCACAATTTCACTGAATCCTCCTCGAATCTTATGAAGAAAGGAAGGCTGATGATATTTATGTTTTACAGAGGAGTAAGTCAGAGGGGCTTGCCAGAGAAACTGACCTGTCCAAAGTCACCAGTGGTAGAAGGCAGAGCCCATAACTCTAAACACAGCGTCCTCACCTCCGCTGTTCCCTTCAGCCTCCCTTGGTGTCCTGGAAATTACCCTTTACTGTCTGCACACGCTGGTACACTTCTCAGTACCAGCCTGGACTCTGTTTTAATAACTCAATGTTTCCTTGCTTTCACTGGGTTCACCAACAGTCCGTCTCTTTCCCGAGTCTTCTTTCAGACACTGACAGCAGACACAGTCATGTGCTCCTTCCCTGTTCCTGCAGGGTAGGTAGCCTCTGCGTGACGTAACATGCCTGGCACCGGGCAAGGGCCTGGTTCTTTCCCAGCGGTGTGGCCACCTCCTCAACTCTGCCAACTTCGGCGTTGTCCTCTGCAGAACGTGGTGGCTGAATCCTCACGGGTTCCCTTTCAATATTCTCCTCCCTGGTGACCCCAGCAGCTTACTGAGATGACAGTCTGTTCAGTCTCTTGTAGCTGTTGTGTTGTGTCCAAGAAGAGAAGGATAGGGGCCACATGTCTGCTTTTGATTATGATTACAGGCTGTCACCACGAAAATTGTACTTTAAGAAATTCAAAGTCCACATTCCTTCCTAAAGGGGGCATCACAGTGTAGAGCTTTGATGGGGAATGCTAAGTGAACTGGATGTTCTACCCAACTTTGACAAGGGTATGGGAGCGTGATTATCTCTCCACAGCTTGCTGAACCTTAGTGTCCTCATCTATGAGATGGGAATGGCACCTATTCAGCGAGAAGGTTAGAGGTGATTGGCATCGCGTCCTGTGAAAGGCAAATTCAGAGTCTCTCTTGGTGCCACAATTCTCCCCAGCGATAATGCCCTCTCTAGCAAGGGCATACATCTAACTTTGCTCACTACCACAGCATTGAAGGTGGGAGAGGCAGCCATTTTCTGTATTTACCCACATGTTTACAGCTATCTATTAAGGGTCTACTATGGGCACTTTGTATAGACATATACAAGAATGAATAAAATAATTGTCTCTATGAGTATATATAAATAAATAACTGATATTTAACAAATAGAGCTTTAGATGTTAGAGAGATTTTGACCAATTCCACCTAAAAAAAAAAAGTGAGAAGTAGCATAAGTTAGCTGTTGAAAATGAACGGAATAGAGAGAAAACATCAGGAAGTTCTGGGCAAGATGGAATCACACTCACCCACGTGCTCACGCACGCATGCACAAGAGGGATAAACATATATGGTATGTCAGAAAGCAATAAAAAAGAAAAGAAAGACATTGCTTGTGGTAAGGATGAGAAAGCAAGAGGGAGAGAGTGCATAAAAGGAGCATCTGGTCACCAGGCGGTGGTGGTGCACGCCTTTAATCCCAGCACTCGGGAGGCAGAGCCAGGCGGATCTCTGTGAGTTCAAGGCCAGCCTGGGCTACCAAGTGAGTTCCAGGAAAGGCGCAAAGCTACATAGAGGAAACCCTGTCTCGAAAAACCAATAAATAAATAAATAAATAAATAAATAAATAAATTAATTTAATTTAATTTTTAAAAAAGGAGCATCTGAAAAAGAAGGTTGAGGATAAAATTCAGTAGTAACTCCTAAGCTGAGGAAAGCCCTCGGGGTTTCTAAGAGATAACAATTGAAAGGAATTCCCAGATTTTGTTACTCTCGTTTATCAGTCCACCTGTAATCTCAGGCCACAGAGGCTTACATATAACTCTCACTGAGGAAATGTCTCTGTCAAACCAAGTCATTTAGAGATTCGCATTCTTCCATTGCTTTCTTGCCTCCTGGGCACTGTCTTAGCCCTTCCTCGAGATGTTTGGGCCTCTCTTTTGCCTTTGGGAAGGTCCATAAACAAGGCAAATTTCCTTTCACGAAGGGACATAAGAACTGGGTGCCACACACGTGCCATTGAAAACTTAATCACATGTCAACTACTTCCCCAAGAGGAGGACTGGTCAGGATCAACTCTAAGACTCGAAACTGTTTATCTATATATCCAAGACAATAAGACAGAGTGGGGATGGGGAAGGGGCAATATATGCCCAAATTTGCTTACTTAGGGGCCTTATTAATTCCTAGATTTAATTTTGCTTATGAAAGTTATCATTTATAATGCTATGTTAATCCTGTGACTGCCCATGTTAATTGGTTTGCTTTAAAAACTCATTGGTTGATCTAGGACCTACACAGGGAAATTGAGAAAATAGAAATATACACTTTTGTTTCAATGTTCCATCTTGTTCACAATTAGAACAAACTGATTATCAAAAAACATCCTGCAATTTTGAACAGCATCTCAAAATTCTGTCAGGCTCTGGTGTTCTAGTTTCTGTCAATGGCCTGCAAGAAGATTAGGGTTCTATTTGGGTCAACAAAGCAGAATTCCTGGAAGAGCTGACTATTTTCAAGGCATAAAGCCAAACTCCGTGGAACCTCAGGCTCACAATGAGGTTAGCAAATCCGAGTCACCCTTCTTGATGAGCACCTGCTTTTTGGTATGGTGGAACAGAATTTACTTGGATGCAAATTCAAGATTTAGGACAAACCAATCAGGTATAAATACTCGATATAGGAGTACTAGCCATTACTGGTGTGATTTTTATATTATTAAATCAATTATTAGGCGGAAGGGCATGGTGGAAGTGGCAACTTGTGAACAGAGAGATCCTCTTCTGCCTTTATAGGTGGGCACGTGGACACCGAGGAATGTCTGGGAAAGTGTTAGTTCTCAATCGTATCGTTGATCAAATGCCTTGACAAGTGTCGGCGGCGACGCCTCTCCTTTCTTACTTCTGTGCCACTACCTTAGCTCCTTCTGGTTGTGATCAATACCAGAGAGAACAACTTTAAAACCGGAGTCATTTGGGTTCATAGTTTCTGAGGCTTCATTCATCCCACAGGCCTTGGTTCTGATTCTGGGCTTGTGGTAAAGCACAAGCTCATGGCCTAGGTTGGGGGCGGGGGGGTGGGGGGGTGGGGGAGTGGGGGGGTGGGGGGGTGGGGGGGGTGGGGGAGTGTGGGGGTGGGGGGGGTGGGGGGGGTGGGGGGGTGGGGGGGTGGCGGCGGCGCAGGTACTATGAGTGCAAGTGAGGGTGGGAGTCACTGGGAAGAAGCTACTCACCTTCATGGTGCCCAGGGAACATAGAAAGAGGAGCCTAGGATACGACATAGCCACAAGGCCACCCCTCCAGTAATTTGCTCCCCTAAATCTAGGCCTCATCTCATTCAAGAACCTTCCAAAATAGCACCACTAGCTGGGGGACCTTAGCAGAGGACTCCATACCCAAACCTAACCCCATCTTCTACAGAACCTTATTTTCATGGTTTGCAGATGAGCTAAGGGCTCAGGTCTTCACCTTCTTCAGCCCCTAAGTGCTGGCTCGCTCTCTCTCTCTCTCTCTCTCTCTCTCTCTCTCTCTCTGCCTTCTTTACTAGAGTGAGCTTCCTAATCAGCAAATTTTATTGTATTTCTTTCTTTAGCTAAATACTTTTGATGACTTCCCAATCTTTCAAATGAAAACTTAAATTGCCCATAAGCCTCTCCACCATCTTGCCTTAGACTGACCTTGTAACTTGTCATCTAGTTACTATAAAGCAAGTCAACACAAACTAATCAGCCACCATGCATCACTTGCATACATTAACTGGAGAGGGATGACCTGTTCCTCCCTTGTCTGACAAATGCATACTTTGGGTTCATCACCAATATCATTTGCTCTTTCCCAGCCCTCATGACTCTATTGGCACAGCCATGTAGACTTGGTCACTACTGTCACACACAAGTATGTATGTATGTGTATGCATACATACGCATATATAATAATGTCATATCAATGTGTTTAGAACATGGCTCAATATGATGAATCCAATATATACATAGTAGGTGAATGTTTCTCATCTTCCAAACAAGGAAGCTGATATTTGCAGAGGCTAAATAATTTGTATAAAGTCACATGGTATAACCAACATTAAAACCTAGGATGGACTCTGAAACACATGGTATGTTGTTGAATAGATGGACATCTGCAAGATCACTTTGGTAATGACTTCAACCTACCACATTAAATCAGGATAATGAACTGCACACAGTCCACAGAAAACTCACTGTTGCCAACTACTTATGAGGCCTAGCTTGCTCAGCAGTGTGGGTTATTCAGACCATGGCAGTGCAGGAGGAACCTCCTGGACTAATCTAAGGTTCTTAACCTTTGACAAAATGGCTTTTCGTTCTTACAACAGGTCAGTGTTCTTTTTTTATAGGTGTTATGATAACTGTTTGAAGGCAACAGAGCCTGGTACCAGTTGAAGTAGGCCTAGGGCATTCTTTTATTACTAACTATTGTTTATCATCACCATCGACATCATTATTACCTAAGCCATTCTATTTAGTTTATTTCTGAGTCAGAGTAGTAGGCCAAGTGGAAGTGGATGCTGGGTAGACACGGACTGGATGAAACGCCACAGGCTGTGCAGAGTAAAAGCGTATCCTAGTCTATGAAAAGCAAACCACAACTGCCACTGCTTGTCTAATCCCAAGGACAGCCACAGTAAGATTCTTCCCAGCAATGCAGCACCAGCTGACTAGTTGCTAAGTGCACGACTGAAGTGAAAATTATGATTCAAAATAAAATGTGAGACTCCTCAAGCCTTTACTTTAACTGTGAGAGGTCTTACTAACTGATTAGCACCAAGGACGGTTATGGAAATCAGAGGACCAGGATGTTTCTTAGTCCTCTTGGCTGGATAACATTTTTGTTTTGTTTTTTTCTAAATCAGGTGAGCTAAGTATACAATTTCCAGTAATTCATTTATTCCGCAAAATATCCAAAGTGACTTAAGGGACACTAAACAAACACATTAAAAACAGCGACAACAATAACAGAGTAACAAAAAGTGCAAGTCTAGTGTGACGTTTTTCCATTTAAAGAGATAACTCCCTTTAATGCCATTGGTCCGTGCTCTGCACCAAAGAGTACTTTGATGCTTAAAACAAACACATAAAACAAGTTTGACGGTGAAATAGCCACATGACATGGTCGTAAAGAGTATGGGTTAGTGGAATAAGACAGGTCAATGGGAAGCAGAAGGATTTCTCACACCAATTACTAACATGCCCCTCCCTCAGTCATCACCCTTTCAGCTCTTTTCTGGGGGGTAAGAAGGGGAGGGATTGCTTTAGACTTTGTACAATCCAGGGTTTGTATGAATATTGATAAATTAGGAGTTTGGCGATCAAATTAGAATGTTGTTAAAGTATCAATGCTTTACAGGAGCTTCATTCTTGCTGGAGTCCACCTAGCCATTCTGTGTTCCATCCTCTAGAGAGAACAGGGCCTCTCTCCTGTTCTAAACCCAGGACGAAAGCCTTATCTCATTGAAGTTCTCTGACATTTTGCTCCTTCTTGATTTAATGGACCAGAGAGGATCTTTAACTCCCGGTCTACATCAGTGCAAATAAAGGTTAAATCTCTCACTAACCATCATGAACTAGTCTAATAACTCACGAGAGGCTCTGGAAAAAGAAACCAAGAAAGCAGGTGTGCAGGCGTGATTAAAACATGCAAAACCGGCATGACTGCGGGCAAACGTTCCGTAATCTTCCCGTCCCCAAAAGCCTGCTGCAAGCTCCGCAAGCAAGGAAACTTCCCCTGCGCCAAAACCCGGATCCCAGAAGCCAGGCCTACAATCCAGGGGCCGTTCTGCTGCCGGGAGTCCCGACCCGAGCTTGCGCTGAAGGCCAGGGCTCCCATTGGCCACACGCCGTGGGGGAGGAGGAGACTGCGCCGAGCGGGAGGAGGGGAGGCCCGGGCCTGTCCCTGCCCCCTCCGGCCCCTCCGCCTCGTGCGTGGTTACTATGCAAATTGCAGCGATTGCGGAAATAAACAAGGGGGTAGGGAGAGGAAAGAGGGGCTGCCGAAAGGATCGCAACTTCTGCAAAGTCTCTTACAAGCACACCAGGCAAATCCAGAGAGAATCTGAGAAGCAGCCAGCCCGGGTTAGATTGGATCGCTTTCAGAGAGGAGAGCGAGAAAAAGAGAGAGAGAGAGAGAGAGACCGCGAGAGAGGGAGAGATTGTGTGAGAGAAAGAGAGAGAGAGAGAGAGAGAGAGAGAGAGAGAGAGAGAGAGAGAGAGAGAGAGAGAGAGAGAGATCTGCAGTGGCAGAAGCCTTTTGATTTGGAGTTAAAAAAAAAATTATCCAAGAAGCCTGCAATTGGCCAGCAGCTTTAAAAAAATCTCTTCCGGGTTTTCAACGGTTCCAAGTTTATTTAGCTATTTTTTTTTAATGCAAAAAACAGGGGACAAGCTATGAAGCAATTCGTCTGAGCATTTTAAAGTTTCTCACGTACTCTTTTTACATTGCAATGGTACGTGGTACATCTTAAACTTTCTATTTTACATTTATACTATATGCGTTATATAAACAACGGTAGAATGGTTATGCTTAATGGCTAAGACTTTTAAATTTCTCTAGCTCGAATATGCACTTAAGTGATTGCTGGGTAAATGTCTATTGTGATGGTTTTCTTTTAAAGATGCAGCTTTGTGGATGGCGTTTTTATTATGTGCAGCAGAGACCGGGTTTTTCTTTCTTTCTTTTTTTTTTCCAGGATTTGAAAAAATTGCTGAGCTTAACAGATTTTTTTTCCTCCTAGCGCTTGCTCGGTTCCAGAAAAGGGGGGAGGGGAAAGGGGGAGATCCTGTACGTGCTCTGCTCTGTTAAAGACGTTTGGCCTCTGCAGTCAACCTAACCCGAAAAGAAATGTCTGGACCCGAGAATAATTGACGATTCGATCCTCTAATCAATGAGACAACATACGAGATTGACAGAAGCTCTATCCAATCATGAGAAAGCTTGGGTATACAATGGCTCGTAATAGCCATAGGGGGCGGGACAAAGGAGATCTGAAGTTCTCTGCAGTTCTGAAGGGGATGGTGTGTGTAGTTCAAGCTGTCAAAGATACCAGCGCTTCCGGATTTAGCAATCACAAGAGGAAAGAGTTTTTGAGTTTAAAGGAGAAAAAAGCTGTTTGGGGGATTTTTGCATGAATCCTGTGTGCCTTTTAACTTTGCTCCTTTGGAAAATTCTGCTAGAGTAATATTTAAGCTTGCATTAATTGTTGTTTTTAATACTCGGAAGTTGGTAACTTGTAGAAGGAGAGGTTTAACTTCTTTGAGAAATATGCCTTAATTTGGGGAATGCACTGAGCGTTTCAAAACTTCTCACTGATTCTTTTAGAATCTTTGGCATATCAAAGGAAGAGAATGCTTCATAGGGGATGGACAGTTGTTCTGTAGATTGGAAAAGGAGGGGGGAAGGAGTGGATTTTCTTGAATTCTACTGTTTCAGATGATGGTCTGAAATGCAAAGAACATTTTAAGACCTGCCAAGTTCACATTTCTTCTTGTTACCACAACAACCCCACTGGAGGGTGCATGTGTGGAAGATAACTGACTCCCTCTTTAGCTGCAGTCTGGCCTCTTGGTCATGTCCTTGACATCTGTATGGTGGAAACCAACTGCCTTAGTTTGTCTTGGAGATGTAACTTGCATCTTCTGACTCAAATAGATCAATCACCACCTAATTCTGTAGGGAATGGATGGAAAATAATAGGGATTTCTTAGTGTGGATTTAATACTCATCCAACTACTTCCCTGGGCC
Organism: Peromyscus maniculatus bairdii; assembly: GCF_049852395.1. Classification (NCBI taxonomy): domain Eukaryota; kingdom Metazoa; phylum Chordata; class Mammalia; order Rodentia; family Cricetidae; genus Peromyscus; species Peromyscus maniculatus. The sequence continues at coordinate 118,287,902 of NC_134853.1, forward strand.
TTGGGCCTTGCAGTCAAACCTGGTTTGAAAAGTTGATGTGACAATTCACTTGTATGCTCAATTCAGCAACATGATTCAATTGGGGATTATATGCAAGTAAATCTGCATGAGTTACCAGCAAGTCAAAAACTAGTGAGGAAAATGGTAGTTAATAGAGTTAGTCTTGGTAATAACTATACAGCAAATGGTATTGTCACTTAGGAATCCTAGCCCCATCTTCATTACTTTGGGCATTAAAATCTAAATCACATTAATACAATTTCCCAATTAAGTAGACTAGAAATGAGAGGTATCTCAGATGTATGTAGAAGTGAAACTTTATTGACGTAATTTATACATCTAAGAGGATTTCACTAAAGCTGGCAAGGTAACGTTTCTGCAAATAAAACAGTAAATGCAAGGCTGGGCTCCGTGCCAGGGAGAATATGGATAGCAGAGAGCATGGCAGGAACCTCCGTTTTGCAAAGACAATCCAGTTTCAAGGCAGCCTCCTACCACTTGCAAAATAAACGATTGGAGTAATGTTTCCAATAAGGGGTTTACCCTTCCTAACAATGGGTCATTTATATGATTGCAATAAACTAGTTTTCATGTATCACCTGTGTTTCCTACCCCCTCTTTTCCCTTCTCGTTGCCCCTCCCTTTCCTCCCCCTTCTTTCCCTGTCCTTCCTTCCTCTCCCTCCCTTAGTATCTTTGTGAACTCTAGACAAGGATTTACTTTTGCAACCTAGAAGAGGGGAGAAAGTTAGAAATGCTTTTTACCCTGCCTGTCCTCTTCAGGAACATCTGTTTCTTTGTGTGTTTAAATTTATGCCTGTTGGAGAGAAAGTTACCAGAAGCCATTCTGTAACTGTAACTCTTCTACGGTATTTTTCTCAGTCTAGTTTGTAAGGGCTGTAGTTGGAACTGGGCTTTGTAGTGTTCCCCCGCCTTCCACCCTCCTCCGGAGCGGGGGAGGGAGCGGGAGCTGGCACAGATAGGAGAGAAAGCAGGAGCGGATGTGGAGGGCTTTGGTGCTGAACTTGGATCCAGCCCTTGCCTAGAGGGCGCAAACAATCGTCCCATATCCAAAAGTCTTACGAAGGGCGCCAAAAGTTACTTAAGATAATATTGCTAACCGCAGAATGCTGGAAATCGCGGGCACATCCACCGCTGCAACAAAAGAAGTTTCTAAAGTGGAAATATCAGCATTCAATTACTTTCCCCCATTTAAAAAAAGAAGGCACGGCGAAAGTCATTTATTTTTTTTTTTTAAAAAATTCCCCTTGAGAATCAAAAGTAAGAATCTTTGCTGTTCTGAAAAGACACATGTCAAGTGTATCTTTATATAAATAATAATAATAATAATAATAAACAATCCGCTTTGGAAGAGAGTTTCCCCAGAGCACACACAGGACAATAACTTGTCACTGTGCCTCAGTTACATGTTGGGTCCCTCAGCCAGAAACTTCTGTCGAGGAAACTTGGAGAGTCTTGAAGTTATAGATCCCAGTAAAGGTTTTCATGGCCAGGAATGTTTCTCTAACTCCTCTTAGCTTGGAGGACATTTCTTCCTTACTGAAAGACATGAGGAACCAAGGAAAGGTAGTTGCTTAGTTTGGCGAAATGGACGTCCTACCTAAGGCTGAAGTTATTCTTTTCCTTCAATCCTTAATAAGTAATGGGACAGGTTTCCAAGAACATTCAAGGGCAGAAAGAGGGTGAGAAAGAATGGGTTCTCGAGTTGGGGCAAATACTGTAGTCCCAACCGGACTAGAGAATAAACAAAACTTTTGAGATGCGGGCTGTTGCAGAACGCTTTAGTTGGCCTTCTCTAGTAGCATTTGCCCCTCCCCGCCCCCCGAAAAAAATTCTGAATGAAAAATGCCCATACTCCATCAGTGACCCTTCTGTCCGGTAGGTAGGCATGCCTGCAGACTCTAGCCCTGTTACCTCCACCAGGGAGCAGATCCCTGCTCTGTGTGCCAGTGTCTGTCGGGATCTGGGGATTTCTGAGAAGGGTTGGTAAATACAGAAGGCTGCAAAACTTTAGGAAGGAGAAGAGGAGAAAATGAGAGTTTGGAGGTGACAGGTATACTTTCTTTTCCCCCTTCAAAAGAAAAGAGTCTAAAGAGAAAACATGAAGTTAAAAAAAGAAAAAGAAAAAAAGAAAGCTGGAAGAGCAGGCTTGTTGGCAAGGTGCCAAACCCTAAAACCGCCCCCCCCCCGCGCGCGCCAAAACAATACTTTAGCAAACCTAAAATAATTGCAGGAAGCTCTTTTCCATTTTCAGAAATACTACCTGGGGGGCGGGGAGTGGGGATCCGCAAAACGCACCCTTCTCGAGGGTGTCTGGGGAACGCGGACTCGGATGTTAGACCATGTCCAGTTCTGGGCTCTCATTTGGGGATACAAACATATCCTTTTCCAAAGGGGACAACCCTTTCACAGTTCCTTCTCGACACACAGAAAGATGTCCCAGCTAAACCACTGTTGTTTCTGACATGACAGAACTTTTTTGGGCGTTTGTATTCAAGCCCACCAGCTCCCGACTTCTAGGAGGGAAGAGCGGCCACTCATGACTCGCCGCCTTCCTTTCTTTAGACCCCCCTCCCCGCAATCTGGGCAATCTTTGGGGTGACCTTACTGTTCCCCAGCACCCGGGTTCTGACTGCTCTAGGGCCGTGGCTGCACAAAGTTAGCAGGCTTTTGTGCATAATTACCTCTGCCGAGGACACTGTTCCCACAGAAAGCTTCGCAGGAGAGATTACAATGCTTTGAGCTTTACCGCATTTCAGAGGAAGGGGGGAAAAGTTACCTAGAAGGTCTGATTTTTTTTTTAGAAGAAATTTGCATACATGCAAATGTACCGCGCGCCCTTCTCTGGGGCTTCTAGGGAGCCCACCCAGCGGCCCACGGGGGTACGGGGCGTCCTGGCAAAGTTGCCCCAATCCTCCACCGACGTCCGCGGAGGGCTGCGGCGCGGGTGGGGGGATGGGGAGGAGGAAAAGTAGTTTTGTTTGCTTAAGCACATCCTGTGGCAGCCTATAGCCGCCGGGAGGACACGCTGAAAACCGCTCCGCGCCGCGTTCCCGGGACCGCGCCGAGCGGGGCGGGGGCGGGGGCCGCGGGAGGCAGCGAGCGCGGAGCAAGCGGCGGGCGGGCAGCCGCGCAGGCTGGGGACCGGTGTCAGCGCCGCAGCCGCCCCTCCCCCATCCAGCTCCCCCCCCCCAGCCTCCCCCCCCCCCCCCCGCGGCGGCGCGAGCGGGCGGCGGCCGAGCGGTGCGGTGCAGAACGCGGCGCAGGCGGGCGCGCGGGCAGCTCGCGGGCACCCGGCCGGCCGGCGCGGGAGCGGGAAAGGGTGCGCTATGCCTTTAACGCCCGCGTACAGTAGACAGTATAGTGGAGTGTAGGGAAACTCTAGGCGGGGTTAAAGTTCAGCGCGTGGAGCGGCAAGAGCGCTGGCTGCTGCAGTTGAGCCGAGTTGGAAATGTGAACGCAAGAAGCAGGCTTGATTTTTTTTTTCCTCCCCCCCTCTCCTAGCTCTCTCCTCCTCTCTCTCCCTCTCGCACCCACACTCACGCACACCTCCAGCCCGCACACAGACGTGCACGCACCCCCCGCCGCCCGGCAGTTATGTATTCTCCGCTCTGTCTCACCCAGGTAAGCAGCTGCGGGGGCGCGGGGCGGCCGTGTGCCTCGGCGGGAGCCGTGTCTGCGCGTGTTTCTGTGTGTGCGCGCGCGTGTGCGGGGGGGGGGGGGGCTGCAGCTTTAAGAAAGTAACTTTGTTTCCATGCGGGTGCATTCCTCCTGCTCGGCCATTTGTGTGGGCACATGGCTAATGGCGCCCTCTTATTAATGCGTTAATTAATATCGGGGCGCCGGACTGCGGAGTGCCGGGGCTTGCGGGTGCCCCGCACGTGTGGCCGCGGCTGCAGCCCCTGACACGCTGCAATCTGGACTCGGCGTCTGCGGCGCGGAGCGCGGTGCCCGCGGTTCCTCCGCGCCGGGGAGGGGCGGCTGAGCCCCGCAAGCCCCGCACGCCGGCTGTACCGGGGCGCCCTGTCTGCCTGCGCCCTCCCGCGCCACCGCGCCCCCCGCCGACGCCCCGAACTCTTACTTTTGTTTTGTGCCAGCTTGCGGGCCGGGCCGGGCAGCGCCCCTCGGACGCGGCGGGCGGTGCGAGCCCTCGCCCGTGGGCTGCGTGGACGCACGCCCCGCGCCGGCCCAGGACCTTGCGTCCTCGCCTCCCGCCCACGGCCCCGGGCGAAAGTTTCGGGGTCGGGCGTGCCCACGCCGCGCAGGCCAGAGAGCTGCCGAGGCCGCGAGTCGGGCCGGGCTGGGCCGCTGCGGGTGGAGTGGGCTCCGGCCCGAGGTCGAGCGGCGGCCGGGGCCCGGAGTCGGCTGCCCCGCTGCCGCCGCCTATGCACGGCCCAGGCGGCTCAGCACGCAGGACCCGGCAACTTTCCCTGAAACCCCACTCGCAGCGTGGGGCTTAGAGCCCCTCCGCCCCTCCTGCTCGAGCCTCCCAGCTCATCCCTCCCGTTCTTGTCTGCACCACGGGCAAGGAAACACTGCTATTTTGCGGCTCCGGATCTGGTCCCGTTTGAATATATTATTTATTTTCTCTGACTAAAAGGCATAAAGTCAGAGTGATTTGCGCTAATTTTTCTTTTTAAGCGTGAGTCTTTATACTGCTTTAAAACATTGCAGTCTGATCAGTAATTACCTACATGAAGTTATATGCTTCGAGCACAAGGTTTATTCATGCCTCCCTCAAAACCCTGCTACCACTGTGCCTTCAATGAGCTGGAGCTAACGGTTTACCGGGAATACTTTGGAAGGCTGAAAGTATCAGGAGTTTTTCCTCTCCCCTCTAGATTCTGGATTTATTTCCCACATGACTTCCCTTCTTACTGCAGTATCTAACAGTAATAACACTGGCTATTTGATCTCAGAAGACTCTTAAATGCATCTTTTATGTGGAGATGGTCTGTTTGGGATTTAGGCCTCACATTAATAATGGATAGCAGTTGTTTTAGTTATTGTAAAAGTCCACCCCCCCCCACACTTCCAAAGTTACTATTTTAGTAACTTGTGGAAGTATGGAATGAAACTTTTCCAACCACTTCTGGCAAGGTTCACAATTGCATATGGATAAGATGCAAAGTGTAAGATAATTTGAATGAATTATAGTCTGCAGTGAAAGTGCTGAGATTCGAAGGCTGAAATTCCAATTGGCAAAAGTTTGCAACACGTAGAACTTGTAGATAATACCAGCATGCTGCAATAGCAAAGAAAGACCCTTATGGACACAACGGTTATCTTCTCGAGTGAGATTTGAAAAGATAAAACTTCTGGTCTGGGGCTGTGCATTTCGGGAGCATACCTGTGTATCCATGCAGGCCCCAGGCGTAGTTAGGTATTTAACAAAGTTGGCTTCTCTTGAGTTATTATCACGTTAAGAAAGTTTTTTTCTTCCCCTTTCCCCCTCCTACACTCTTGGCAGCACTGATTGATGCATTCACTAGGCCTCCACACCACTAAGAGAAACGCTTATTTGGTGTAGCAGTTTGTGAAGAAAATGTACAATAAACAGGGAATAAAGGCTCATTTGTTTTATGAGAGGGTCTTTAAAAGTTGATTTACAATTTATTTAACTTTCTGGAATATTTATAACACGTTCGAGCCAGTTTCAGAAAGAAAAACTTAGGTCGTTTATTGCTCATTTAAAAAAAAATAAAAAGATCCAGTAAGCATGGTGATAAATGTACTCTAACTGTAAGAGCAGACTCAGTTTGCTGTGTGTACTTCGAAGGGGTTTTACCTTGAGAATGCCAGGCCTCTTCTTTTGATTGAGGATGGGCATATCATAATCAACTCCTGTACCTGCCTAAATCCTGACAGTTCAGCAGAAATTTATGAGTAACGCTTTTGAAAAAAAAAAAAAAAAAAAAAAAAAAAAAAAAAAAAAAAAGGAGTTTCCAGCACTACCACTATTCTGTGGCTCTTAAACTTGGCCTGCTTTCAAACAGATCCACATTTTAGATGCCGATTCAAAGCAATGCGGCTTTGAAGCAGGTCCACAGGTTTATTTTTATTGGTGGGCTGTAACATTCTCATCACCTATGTATGTACAATATTACTTGTTTTCTCTTGAATATTTTTTCTAAATATTACACAGTTTATGGTGTTTTGTTGAGGAGCTTGACTTATGAGAACATTACCCCCATCCCCGAAACATTTAGCTTTTTTTGGACATTTCCTGTAATTTTTTTTTTTTAAGTTTGGATGCTTTGGGAGATATTTCTGTCAATACGTTGACTAAGTATGGTTGTCATTTGAGTAAAGTTATATAAAATATTGTGTATTTTTATTTACATTCTAGAAACCTTTGGGGAATAATACATTGTAAATACCTCTGATGCAAAGCTGGTGGATATAGATCATCCATGAGGACTAGTTGACCTTATTTTCAGATTTTTTTTCTGGGCGTTTGGTTGGCAGGTGAACGCAATGATTCTGAACGTGAACTGATGTAGTTGTCAGTTTCTAAGAAGTATTTTAGGAGTATCTTTGGACGTATAAAATAACCACATTAGAATGTTTATTTAACATGTTCATTATCATTAACAAGGTAATGCCTTAGCATAGATATGATGTATTTGGAGCTATTTGCCTTATAAAATGGAGCTGAGTCTTTAAAAATGAAAGCCTCCTTTTGGAGAAGGCTCACTGTGTAGTTTAAGGTCGACTTCAGAGATTCTTTCCACAATGCCACGGAGTCTTAGTCTCTAGTATGTCCTGTATACATCTGGACGTCAGTCAGTATGAAATACATAACATTTATGTATTTCAGAACATTTCAAGGATGAGCTCAGAATTTAGAAATGTTTAAATGCGTTGTGGTTTGGCATGTACCTTAGCGGATAAACTGCGCCTTTCCCCCTGTGCTCTCCTTCCAAATGAATAAAGATTCTTAAATATTACACAGTTTTAAAATGCTAATGGTTTATGGTAAAGAATAATGTAATTGTTGAATTTTACTCTTTTTTCCCTACTAGAAGAATGGACACATGTTAACCAAAGCTCAGCACTTCTTTTATTCCTTTTTTGAAAAAGAGCAAGTTTCAAAACTGAACTTGAGCCATGGAGTCTAAAATTTGTGCAGAAAGAAAAAAAAGGCCAATTATTGTAACAATTAAATATGCATTATATGATTATACACTTACTTTAAAGAATCCTACTGTATCTAATGTTTACATGGTTGATTAAAATTTGTAAAAAATTAACAGATTTGACTATTAAAATATATTACCTTCAGTATACATTTGAATGTTTAAAATTTTAATTTCTTGAGTAGCAACACTATTTTTGGTATTGCAGTTTCTTGTACCTCAAGAATGTTAAGGTTGCTATAAGAAATGTTAAAAAAGGAATATATTTACATTTATACACTCTTAACTCTTCTTAAAAAGTCACCACATATTCCTCTAGTTTTCTTATCTTCATTTATTTGAAAGTAAATAATTTATCTTTGTGGCAGAAAGCCGTTATATAAAATTGGTGTGGCCTAGTTAATCAAGAGTTGGATGTCCTCTCTGAGCATTTGTGAATGTTATTGTTTAACTTTTTAAAAATTTTTATACTTAAAATTTCTAACCAACGTCAACATAAGAATCACATACTTTTAAGTAAACCAGAAAGAAAATTTTAAATGCTTTAAATTCATTTTTCTCTTCCAATTATCTGACTTTTAAAGAGAGATCTGTAAAGGGTTTCCTTGAGTCCCCTGTTTGCTAATGAGGAAAAAGCTGAAATATTATTTTAAAAAAATGAGATGATGCATTTTATAGGGCTGGTTGCTTTTGAGGGTGTTCCACCGTCCTATCAGCCACTAAATGTGTTCAGTTGCAGGAGTACTGTCTGAGTGAGGCACCCTGTTTACTCTGGGCCTGGGACTCTGCTTTGTTTGGTGTGCCCCCCCCTTTTTGTTCTCTTCCCATAGTTCAGTTATGATTTCTTGGGCATAGATTTTTTTTTTTTTAGCCAAATGAATATCAAATCATCCCTTCTTTTCTGTAGAGACCTGCCACATTTTTTTCTATTTTTAAAAAAAATTATCGGTAACTATAATATTTAGAAGAGTAATTAAGATATTACCAAAATTACATGAGAGGCAGATCAGAGTCTTCACGGACTCTGCAAAGGAGAAGCCTTTGTTTTCATTGACGGTAGAGATGGGTCTTGCTCCTAGACTTCCATCAACATTGACTGGCACCTGAGTGTTTAGGATTTGCCAATCTGGCTGCCGGGTCCTGGCCGCACTACAAATGGTGAGGTCAAGGCTGGGACAAAATTAGATATGGCCTCCTTGAAATAGGGTTAAGAGTATATATTGTTATAAGTGTTTCGGTAAACTCTGCTTGCTCTGTAAAGGATTTGGGAAGTAGGCCGCACGATGGAACGTACCAAAATGTTGAAAAATTCTTAGCAGTTTTCTCCTTTCAGATCATAGGCAATGGTGCTGAGAGTGTTCCCCTTCCCCTCGGTTGCCCTTAGGGATTTTACATATGATTTTAAAGGTAATATAATACTTGGGCCACATTTCATGTGAAGTGAAGGATATCTTTAGGACAACTCCCAGAGGCAAGTGGTCTCCTTTTGTGTTGGTCGTATTCGTATTTTTGTTTTTATTCTTTTCCCTAGGATGAGTTTCATCCTTTCATCGAAGCACTTCTGCCCCACGTCCGCGCCTTCGCCTACACATGGTTCAACCTGCAGGCCCGAAAGCGAAAATACTTCAAAAAACACGAGAAGCGCATGTCGAAAGAAGAGGAGAGGGCCGTGAAGGATGAACTGCTAAGTGAGAAGCCTGAAGTCAAGCAGAAGTGGGCTTCCCGACTGCTGGCCAAGTTACGGAAAGATATCCGGCCTGAGTACCGAGAGGATTTTGTTCTTACAGTTACAGGGAAAAAACCTCCATGTTGTGTCCTTTCCAACCCAGACCAGAAAGGCAAGATGCGGAGAATTGACTGCCTCCGCCAGGCAGATAAAGTGTGGAGGTTGGACCTCGTCATGGTGATCTTGTTCAAAGGTATTCCGCTGGAAAGTACTGATGGCGAGCGCCTTGTAAAGTCCCCACAGTGCTCAAATCCAGGGCTCTGTGTCCAGCCCCATCACATAGGGGTTTCTGTTAAGGAACTCGATTTATATTTGGCATACTTTGTGCATGCAGCAGGTAAGTGCAATGGGAACAACTCCTTCTGCTTTCTTGTGTACGCCTCTTCTGATGACCTCTGTGAATGCTGAACCATTCCTGAGCTCCTTCTAGGGCCAGCCTAGGGCATTGGGTCAGTAAGATTTCAGAGGGTAAACCAGAGTCAGGACAGTTTGAACACCTTGCTGCCCCCTCTGTGGTGCCGCCCTCATTCGGGTATGAAAGCAAAGCTCTCAGAGAATTCCCACTCAGGTCACGGATGGTAAGTAATGCCATCAGAAGTCTTGGTGATTCGGTGGGTGAGAAGTTGTAGTCACAGTTTTTAGACTCATGGTAAGAGAAGCCTCATGACAACCTTTGTTATAAAGGATAGATTTTTAAACTGGATTGTGATCTTGTTCAAAAATGCAGTTCATTTGTTGTTAGTTGCTTTTCTGTTGGGATTTTTTTTAAACTTTTGAGGCCTCTTTGCACCCCTTGCCAATTAAGAAGTTGGAGGTAAGGTTACTATCAAAATGTTGGGCATTTATGAAAGAAAGATAATCACATTAATATATAAGCTTAGCAGCTTCATATGTGGGAATTCTCTGTGTCATTTCAAATAGCTGAAGGAAACCAACCAACCAAATTCTAAGCAGGTGATATTAAACGTGACCAGCTTGCATAGCCTGGGTGAATGCATTGTGAAATCGCCATTGGTAATTGATCCATTGACCTATTCTGATTTGTATGAGATTCACTATTGATTTTGAGACGTGTCTTACCAGAGTGTACTTCAGAATTTGGAAGAGCATTCGGGAATCAACTGTTGAGGGCTGGGTGAAATAATGCAGCATACTTTGTTCTTTTCGTCTTGTTTTAGACAAAGGCTCATTGTGTTATGTGAAAGCTCAGGTCTTGTGTAACTTGTTGACTTTTTATATGTACATATCAGTCTTGCTAGATTGCCTTCATGGCAGTTACTTAAGCCAGATGGGAGAAAGAAAGTTGTGGAATCCTACCAGTGATCCTACCAGTGACTTGTTTAGGAGCGCTCTCTCTCTCTCTCTCTCTCTCTCTCTCTCTCTCTCTCTCTCTCTCTCTCTCTCTCTCTCTCTCTCTCTCTGTCTCTCTCACACACACACACACACACACACACACTTTTTTCTTTTCCCCCACAACAGAGAGAAAATATACTATCTGCAAAGTCAACACTATTTTGCAGAAGATTTTTAAAATCTGAAAATCTTTAACTTTCAAAGAAATCAGCTAACATTTTACTCTCTGTTTTTTTTTTTTCAATATATGATTTAGAAAGAGAACTTTTGTTACCCATCTGTCCTTACTTAAGAAACTGGAGAAACTGACTCTGCAAGCATGTCACATCATCATTTGTGTTGTGTTGGCAGGGGATAGATGTGTATTTCAGAGGATGCGCTCTGAAAACGTTTCAAATATTTGGGCTTTTGAAAATGTATACTCAATTACAAGGCATGCCTGTTGCTTTAGCCAGCTTGAGGCAGCGGAAGTTCTAAACAGGAACAAGTGGCCTTTCCTTGACCCCCCTCAACCCTGCTGCTCACTTTTCTTGTCTATAGTAAAAGCAAAGTTAAAGTTTTCTTTTTTTTTCTTCTTCTTCATCATTTGTATGTGTTAAGTGCCTAGGAGTGCAAAACAGTTATGGGCATTCCCAGTGCACTCTTTATATCCTGTGTTTATCATTTAGATATTTAGGAAAATAATTTATCAATGATAGTGAATGTTCTAATTGGACAACTTTGAAACTCGAGGATGCCAAAAATTGACGCAGGCTGTGAGTGGGCTTCCTACAAGAAAGAACCAAAATTGAAATGTCTGTGGCGTTTCTGTCAGTTTGAGCAAGACCCCTTCTGTGCTTTTAAGTTAAGCATTTCTCTGAGAATCTCGGGGAAATTACCTTTAAAGACATGTAGCTGCCTGGCTCTTCCCGTTCCCTGGTTCACCTTTTACTGTGGGTGGGTTATTGTTGTGCAGTTCCTTCCTGTCCTTAAGACAACGCAGTGGCTGGTTGGTAGGATGGCTGAAGGAGTGATGCAGCCCGAATGACGTTTGGGAGGTTCCTTAGGAGAGTTAGCATGCTTACAGCTGATGAAAGATTTATCGACAGCCACATGGATCAGACTACCTTCGGTTTGGTGTTCCTCATGTATCCCAGAATGCCTCCTCAGGCCTGAATGCCAGCCAAATGCCTGGCCATTGCTTTCCAGAGCACCACAGTAATGGCTGCCTCTGTGCCTGCAATAGGGAGCTTGCAAAAAGAAAATAGACAGTAAAGGCCTTTTTGTTAGAAAATACTTCAAATTTGATCTAAGATATTTTGGGACCTCTTATTCGTGGAAGAGAAACTGCCGATGCTGATATGGGTTAGATCGGTCAACCTACGATCAGCTGATTTGACAAGCATCTGTTATAATGCTGAAGATTTGTAAACACTAAACAATGTTTTTACCTCCTTAAAAGTTTTGAGAACTTGCCAGTATTGGCACGAAGCAGAGACTCTGGAGCGTGCTTCCCAATCCATGCCAAAACCATCGTGGCCTTTGCACCTGTAGTGCGTTTTTTCCCCATTTCTTTGAAAATGTACTTTTTTCCTTCTTGAATGCCTCCTCTCCTCTACACCACCATCCCCTTTTGAAATATGTACATTGATTATCACTTCATGGACTGGCTGGGTTTTTGTTGTTGTTGTTTTGTTCTTTTTGTTTTTATTATTATTATTATTTTTGGAAAACATTAAAATGTGAATACTGGAAGCAAATGCATAATCAAACATTTGTTAAAAGCAGAGTTGATTTCCCCCTACCACCACCCCGAGGCTTAGAGATGATAAAAGCCAGTGCTTTGACTACATCCCTAAATCTGGTGGTATTAGAACTGTGTGATTTTTGTGTCAAATAAACAGTAAGAAGTGTAGTGAAGTCACGTGATTCCATAAGCCTGAGACTTTCATCTTGTTCAGTCCATGAAATAACAAAGCCATTTTATGTCTTTAATTTGGTCTCTATTTGCATTGTCTTTCCTGTGTATCATATGACGACTTGGTGGTATTATGGTATCATGTCCAATGGCTTTCTTTGTGGGCATGTAACAGTAAAGCTAATTTATGACCAGCCTTTACCAGATGATCTGTATCAGAATCTACAATATACCCGGCACGTGGCAAGGTCACAATTTAAGTTGTTAAGGTCATAACCTTAGCCACCAGGCATTTGACCTTTTAGATAAAGTTAACCTTTGTTCATTAGTAGGCACTCAACCGAGAACTTTCTGGAGAGTTTTTTCTTTCTTTCTTTTCTTTTTCCATTTTTTTTGAAACTGCTTCTGTATAACTTCTGGAAATGTAATCAGATTCTAAGGATTCTGTTAAGTTAGTTAAATTTTGTTAAGAGGTTGGACTTTTAAAAGGACTTCTTTCTTGGACGGAGGTGGATTGCTTTATTTACGACACAAAATGATAGTCACTGTTTATGTTTGGTATTACCTGGTGTGGAGTACAGCCACAGCTCTGAGATAGTCTTTGCATGTGGTGACACTTAAAATCTAAAATTAAACAAATGGAATTATGTTTAATTCAACAGAGGCCCTTGCTAATTTGCAGGTGGCAATGGGCCCAAAGCTGAAGCACACTGAGCCATTGTCACTTGCTAAAGGTGAGGAGTTTTCTAAGATTGCAAGTATTTTTAGCTGTCTTAAAAAATCCACTTGGAAAGATTAAGTGACCAAAATTGTCAGCAAATTGCTGCAACTGCTAATTAGCCAATGACAAAGGAACTGATGCCATCGTCACGGCAGTGCGAGGATGCCTGAGTTTTAAGATGGGAAGTGAACACTTCTGCAGAGGAACCTTGGAGTACAGGAGCTGTTGCTTGGTCTGTCTCTGCCCTTGCAGGAAGAGCTGTTTCAGTATCCCAGCAGCTTGGTACCCATCCTGTAACCTGCAGGGCCGTAGTACTCATCACCGCATGGTCTGTACCAAAGTGTTCCTTTGGTTATGCTTTCAGGCATCCTCATTTTAAGTCGGAACTCTGCGAGTTTGGCTGGGATGAGCCACGTGTTTCCATTTCAGCCAAAAGAGGAGCTATTCCCATTCAGGTGCACGTTAGTTTTATTTTGGCCTCGTGACTGCCATTCCTTCATATAGTACTAGAGAAAGCCATGATATGCAGATAGACCAGATGGTCATGTTGACAGATTGAGAATTCACTTCCTACTGCTTCAGAGCAGGTGTAAGATGGGGAGTGCCTGAGTGTGTGCTTTGTGTGCATGTGTGCACACCCAGGCTGCACCCGGAGTGCTGCTTAAGCAGGAGCAATGATTTCAATAGTATTCAAAATATACTTTTTAAAATGTGGAATAATTACACATGAGGCTACAGTACATATAAACTAATTTTAAACATTAAAAATGAGTCATTATTTTGTTATATTTTATAATTCTATATCCAATTATTTTTTTTTGCAATGTACCAATTTTAGGTGACTTAGCACATTTGTTAGAGGGAGTGTTGCATTTCTAACATATATTCAGCATGTTCTGCTGGCAAGTGTATGTGTATATGTGTTTATATTCAAGACTAGAACTGAACATATATAATTAAACTTCTTCAGAAGCTTAACAACCTCCCTAGCAGAAACTTGTGGACATAGTTCCCATGGTTTGTAGTGATAAAGTATGTTTGGAAAAAGAAGGGATAAGACTAATATATGGTGAAACTTAAAATTAAGAGAGACCTAGTCTGTATCCCAAATTCCAGTCCTGACCTTAAGTCAAATTCATGGTAGAATTTTTGGCTCATTGGTTATATTGTAACTTACTGATTCATGTATACAGTTTTATCTCTTAATTCTGTAAAGACAGTTCTAGCAACCAACAGACTTGAGATTAACTCTGACTTTTAGAGCCTTAAGTGAGTAACCTGAGGATAGTAACAATAGCCTTTCCCTTGAATGCAGTAACAAAATCCTGTGCTTAGACCATAGCGAAAAAGATGGACGTTCAAAGGCAGAGAGCTCACAGGAACACAGAGCAAAAGTTGGTTGAGAGGAAGCCTTTGAATGGAAGTCAGTTTGTTTATGGCTAAGAGGTTTGACTGTGTTGGTTAGAAAATTTCCCAATGCTATTGGCATGGTTTGCCTGTCTTCCTTCCCACCCCGTGATGAATAGCATTAATTTAAACCTATTTAAGGCTAGTGTGGGAGAAACCACAGCTTTTGTTGTGGTCAGTGCTGTACACAGTAGGACTGGGTTAGGGCCTGGAGCTCCTTCCAGAGGACGCAGAACAGCCCGTCGGCTCTTTAAATCTCCCACAGAAGCAATTGCTCCTAAATGTCAATATAGATTATTGAAAACAATACTACGGATTAGAAGAGAAGAAAAAAAATGCAGATTGAGTTTAGCAAATGTGCTAAAATCTAGTTTTGTACCATTCCTTAAGTAATTCCTTTGTGGTTATTTAGAGGCGAGAGCTTGCTCTTAACAATATTATAAGTTGTAAACTCTTGTGGGAAGAGGAAGGAGCCAGGTGGAGGAGGAAAAGTATGAAGAAACGGTATGCATTGACAAGGGAAATGTAAAACTATAGACTTAACTGCAAGTGGAGATACTCTGAAGGAGTTTTGGCCTAAGCAGCAACTGTGAAGGATCTCAGGCAGGAGGATGTCAAGTGGAGAAGTTTATACCTTTGTGTGTGTGTGTGTGTGTGTGTGTGTGTGTGTGTGTGTGTGTGTGTAATTAGTTTGAGGCAGAGTTGCTACTTGGAGTTTCAAGGTTCAATTCAAAACTTTAGAAAACAAATATTGTACAAAGACTTCTTTTGGGTTTAGGCATTCAGCTAAGGACTCTAGGATGCATACAGCTTGGCAAGGGTGCTGTGGTCATGCTTCTGATTTCTGTTGATTTGCATCATGTAGCTCACAGCGCAGGCCGGGCTGGCCACTCTCAGGCTCCCTCGCACTGATGTAATGGTAGCCCACACATTATAGATCTAGACTCTGATGTCTCTGAGCGAGACAGAATTTTCTCACTTCTACTTAAGTAGAAGTGGCTTTTCCCCTCTTCTGCCGCCCCCCGCCGCCCCCCCCGCCGCCCCCATATTAGAAAACACATACTCATTTTATTTTTTATTATGGTCACTGCAGTGTTTTAGCTAATAGAGCTAGCCCTCCCGTCACTGTTCTAGTTAAATAAATATGGTTTTGGAGATAAAGAATGATAAGTCCAGCAGCGAATGGCAAAGGCAGAAACTTTACAGCGGGGGGGGGGGGGGGGGGGGGGGGGGGGGAGGGAAACATGTTTGCTGTTCCGTTTGCAAAAGAGTCTCCATAGGACCAAGACGTCCTTTAGATCTGTGTCCCTTGGCACTTCTTGGTCTCCTATGAGCTCTCTGACATGTTGCTAACGCGTCCACGAACGGGTAGGCTGGCCACAGTGACGATGCACTGAAGTAGAATCATTTAATATCTTTGAGAACTTTTGTTGACTTTGACATCTTTGTATATCTCTCAAACACTTAACCTGGTGGTAGATACTTGCAACTCACATCAACTGGGAATACCAACACGGAGCCGGTAGGAAGGGGATGGGACTTGGCATGTTGGAGCTGAGGTTGACACTGTACCGAGTTCACTTGATACTTAGCTTGCTCTTTTTAACTTCATTTTGTTGTTGTTTTTTTTTTTTTTCAGTGCTGGGCACCCCCACATTGTTAGGGCAAGCCGCCTGCCTCAGATGACTCTCTGCACTTCTTCTCTTTTCTTTCCCTTCCCTCCTTCTTTCGCTCTTGAACTCGTTCCTCAGATTAGTATCGTCAGTAACAGAACTCCGCAGAGCAGCCCACAGCAGCATTATTTGCTCAGAGTGACATCCAGGAAGCTCTCCTGTCTCCAAACTCTTCCAAACTAGTGTCTTAGTAACCCAAATGCCATTTAAATGGTGCCGCACACCCCCCTAGAAGCAAGGGAGAACTAAACTGTAAACTGTAAACCTTTCCAGGGAGCTATTTTCCTGTACAGTTCAAGTCTTAGCCATAGAAGAGGCCACGGTTGCTTAGAAGAGAAATGGTCTCTTGTCAGTGTTAGGGTCAAAAATCTGGAATGAGTTATTTGTTCTTGTTTTCAGAATGGTGAAGTGAATAAATGTATTTTGAAAGAGGATTAAAATAATTTTTTAAAGACAGATTAATGAGTGCTAGATATTTTGGGATGACAGTCAATATTAAATTAAGTATTAACCTAAAGATCTTAATTTTTAACATTTATATGCAATTGAAACATATTTATATATGTAAAAGGAATAGTACTTTTAATTTGTAATGATTTAATTTTAAAATTTGAAAATTGCTTTGCTTTGAAATTTGCCTTTGGTTTTTACTTTGATAATATAAAAGAAAGCGAAAATAATGTTCCAAAAAAGGAATTTTATTAGTTTAATTTTTAAAAATTAAAATAGAAAAATATAAAAAAATGATTCATTTTAATTCCCGTATTTTGATTTTTGGAACTTAGACAAGATTAGGGTGTTTTGTTTCATTTTGTTTTGTTTTTCAGGGGTAGGGGGCCACTTTTTGAGACAGGGTTTCTCTGTGTAGCTCTGACTGTCCAGAAACTCAGTCCGTAGACTTGGGTATTAAAGACATGCACCTCCATACCCAGCCAAGATTAGTTCTTAATGATTGCAATGCAAAGCCTAAAAGCCACACAATGTGAATTTTATCATTGTAAATAGAGTAAAAAGAGTCACCACTCCAACTTACACTATATTGGCCCATTGTATGTATTAATTCAGCTGCTGAGTTGAATTTTTATTAAATAAAGCAGAAATGTCACTTTTGTTCTATGAGACAGAGTTTCACTGTGTAATCCTGGCTGGCCTGGAACCTGTTTATGTAGGCCGGGCTGAACTTACAGAGATCCACCTGCCTCTGACTCCCGAGTACTAGGATTAAAGGTGTGTGTCATGTTGCCTACCTTGAAATAAGATGTGTGTGTGTGTGTGTGTGTGTGTGTGTGTGTGTGTGTGTGTGTGAGACTTTTGAAATAATCTATAAATTAAAAAGGCAATTACTAGGCTAGGTCTAGTGACTCAGTCCTATTATCTCGGCATTCAGTAGGCTGAGGCAGGAGGAGCACCAGCTTGGGCTACAGAACTAGGCCCTCTCTCAAAAAGTCAAGAAAGAGAAGAGGGAGGATATTAAAAAAAAATCTGTGAAACTGTGAAGCACTTGCCCTGTTAGGTTGCTGACCTTGATGCTATCATCTGGGTGATTTTATTCCATTTCACAGTCTTGCTAGTTCAGGCCTGGCTAGTACATCGCCTTTGTGCTGTTGGAGAAAGTAGCTACAGTAAGTTACGCAGCTTGTTCTGCGGAGGAATATTTGGTAGGGTAAGGTATTTGCAGTGAGTAACAGGGACAGTCCAATTACAGTGTTAGACATTTTTTTTTTCTTTTTCAAGACAGGATTTCTCTGTGTAGTTTTGGTACCTGTCCTGGATCTCGCTCTGTAGACCAGGCTGGCCTCCAACTTAGAGATCCGCCTGGCTCTGCCTCCCGAGTGCTGGGATTAGAGGCGTGCGCCACCACCGTCCAGCTGAATTTCTTAATATTAGAAATTTGAAGCTGTCTCTTCTGTGTGGATGTGGTTTCCCTTTTTCTGCTGGAGGCATTTACAGTTATGTACATTTTAATCTTAAAGGGATTAAATATTTAAGTTTAAGCTCCTGCATAAAATGATTGTTGTACATACAGGATTCCTTATTGTCACTTTCAAATCCTCCACTGACTTCCAAAGGAGCTGACATAGAAAACCTTAGGGTGACAGATTCTCATCAACTTTCATGAAAATGTTGACTGCAGAAAGAGCCAGGTTCAAAGAGGGCTATGGACACGTGGACCAAAGAGTTGAAGTGACCTGGAGCCCTTCCCTCTGCCATTTTGGAGCGTTCTAAATGTGTGTGTGACAGGGACACATCAAGTTTACTGTAGAGTATAAGGTACAGTGTGTCTACATATTTACCTCTGTAGCTCACTGTCACATGGTTGTGTGGGTTCTGTTATAATATCACACTAACAATAAAAATTATAGATATCTTTTATGCTGATGCTTTTATTTTATTTTATTGGTTTTTGTTTTTTGAAACAAGGTTTCTCGGCGTAGCCCTGGCTGTCCTGGAACTGGCTCTATAAACCAGGCTAGCCTAAAACTCAGATCTGGGTGCCTCTGCTGGGACTGAAGGCTTGGCCACCACGCCCGCCATATGCCGGTGGTTTCCATTACTTAGTGTGTATTTAAAAATGTTGTCCGTGTGGAAAATGGTGTAGTAGAGAGCATGTTTGTAATATCAAGTGATTGAAAACTAAAGTGCTTGACCAGTGTTTAGGATAAACAAGGATTCTAGATAAGAATTTGGCTACAGTTTGTTTGCATGAACAATGCTTGTGTCTTTGTAGGACTGGCAGGACTCTTGCGTGGATGTGTATCATATAAAAATGAGTGAGTTCCTGAGCTCACTGGTGGATTCATTTAGTTGGCCTCTTTTTCCCTCCTTGTAAAAGGCAGAGGTTTTTCTTCGGGAATTTCGTTTCCAGGACTTCTGACAATGCAGTCTGTGTGATACTCTGTGCAGCAGGGTAGCACTGCTGTGTGTGTCTGCCAGGGAAGGACAATCATTGTGGGGCTCTTCTGGCCTGTCAGTAAGTGGTAAGGACTTTGATTCAAATTTATTTTAATGTACTTTTGAAACTCACTCCCATGGCCTTTTTCAATGACTCTGGGCTGGTGAGATGGCCCAGGGCGTAAGGGTGCTAACTCCACAAAAGCTGCCGGTCTCCGTTGGGCCCCTGGAACACACGTGGAGACGGAAAGAGAACTGACTCCACAACGTTATCCCCTGACCTCCACACCTGCGCCACAGCAATGTGCTCTCCCATATCCTGCTCACGCACACACCTACAGAATAATAAGACATTGAAAATGATTACTGTATTTAACATTTTTTAAAGAATTATTGCTCAATATTTTAAAATTTTTATGTTTTGGAGTTTCAGTAAAATGTAATGAGGATAATAATTTAAAAAAATAATACCTTACCAAGCCCAGACTATATATTACATATAATAATATAATTATCATATCTTACATATAACATATATTATCTAACATATATAATTATATATATATATGATACATATACACAGACACATTTTTTTTGAGAATATTTCAGGCTGAAAGATTACAGTTAAAGAAGTAATTGTTCTAAAGATATGTGTCCCTCGTCTCAGAAAAGATGAAAAACACGCACAGTGAATAAATGCAATCCTTTGTACTTTCGCCACCTACATTTCTTAAACTACAGCGACTGATTTCTCCAGAAAGGTCAGAGGTATCAAACAAAAAGCTTTGTGATTCTTCAAAGAGAGACATTCCGAGTTTTGCACTGTAGAGACCGACTGTGCCTAGCTTTCGCTTCATTTTCGGTTGAGCCTGGGAGGTGACTGGGTGGAGGGTGGCAGATGTGTGACACGGGTCCTGAGACCAAGGACTCGTGGGCGGGCAGATGGGTAGAGAGCCGGGTTAGACAGCAGCATTAATGCCACCTCGGCTCTTTGCTATGAAGTCACTTAGTTTAGAAGTGAGCTCTGAGGCCTTAGGGGTTCGGATTGTTTTGCAGTCGACACGGGGCAGCCAGAGAGGCTTGTGTACCAGGGCTTGTGTATTTGGGTACCATGGCTTCGTGGAGTTTTATACACTGTGTAGATGGGTTTCTTTGATTTTCCGCAAGCTGGTTTGTCTTTACTTTGTTTCGTTTCTGACTTCTCCTAGCTTGAGGGGATCGTTCCTGTTGAATGTGGGAGACTAGTTACGTTCAGAAGACCTGTGTGAGTGGCTGTCCTTGCTCAGGCAACAGGGCCAGAGAGCAGAACTCACTCAAGTCAGACGATCAGGAAATAATGAAGCCTGCATTTAAGCTAAGTCTCTCAGATCCCCTGCTTGTGTTTTTAAAATGCAGTATTTGTCTAGTCTTTTCTTACGTATCGCCTTACTGGCTCTCCACATAAACCTTAACGTTTGGGTTGAAGTGTGTTCGTAATTACCTGTTTTTAGTAGGAATCAGGTTGAGGAACTTGTCCCAGGTATGATCGTAGACTGCTCTTCTGTGGCTTCTTTTTTATCTCTGAGATACCCTACAACACACCATACTCTAAGCCCTGGTTCTGAAATTACAGCGGTTAAAAAAAATATGTTCTCTAGAATGATATGATAATCTTGAAATCCATGGTTTATTTAGAAGCTTACAAAAGGTGGTATAAGAAACCTCTCAGAACATTATCTGTGTTGGTACTAAATTTGCTTTCTTACCTTAAATAAGAAACTCAGAGGCCCAGAACTTTATTTTGTAGGCAGGGAGCTGAAGTTCCTGCCTCCTAGGAACGCTGTGATGGAAGAAGCTGTGTGAATCGGTCAGCAGCTGCAGCATGTGGATGCTCTGGCTGATACTGGCCAGTGAGGTCAGTTTGGCTGCCTCTCTTGACAGATTCTACCATGGCACTGGCAGTTGCGTCATCAAACATACTTTCAGTTCTTACGGCCTCTTCATGGTGCTCAGTTCCCAAGACACAAGAACAGACCATGTAATGATTTACTTATCTTAGGTGTAATGCCTTCAGATATTAATATTTCAAAGCTTTTGACACTTTTACATTAGGGTCCTTCTAATTAATAGGCTGTGTGGGTCTTTAAACATTTGTAGAATGAGTTGTTCATTTTTTTAATTAAAAAAAGTGTGTGTGTGTGTGTGTGTGTGTGTGTGTGTGTGTGTGTGTGTTTTGACCTGATGAGGATGCAGGGGAGGGCTCATGTCATGATGTATGTGTGTGCCTGTGTTTGTGTAGAGAATAAGAACAACTTGTGGAGTCAGTCCTCTCTCTCTGCCTTCTTGTGGGTTTCAGGGAAGGGACTCAGCTCACCAGATTTGCTCCGTGAGTGCCTTTACCAGCTGAACCATCTCACTGGCCTTTGTATTGCTTTTTTAAAATGAGACAATTGGGGCACATTGAGGGTTGTGACATTTGACTATATTTCTATGTATTCAAGATTTTTTTTTGTATCAGAAATGTCCATGTAAATGTTCAGAAAGTCCAGACGTGGAATGGGGTGCCCATGCTTTCTGTTACTTAAGAGCTGACCGCTATGATATGTTTTCTCTTGAGTAAGCCACAGAGACATGTAATTTTTTTGTTTCCTTTTTTTTAAAGATGTCTCCCTTGTACTCATGAAATATGAAACAAATAGAGTTACAGGAAAGCCAAACATGAGGAAAACTAGAGTGGAAAACAGAAAGGAAGGGAAGCCTTGGAGAGCAAACTGTAGGGAATTCATTTGGCAGTTGGTGGCAGTTGCTAAAGCACAGCCAGGTTTCAGCGCTACAGCCTCCTCCGGTAGGGTTTTGCTCCCTCTCTGAGAGTTAGCTATGGCAAGACTTCCACAATGAAGCGGGTTTGAAGTTGCCAGGGTTCTGGAGTTGCTTTGCCTTCCCTTTTCATCGAAAGGTGGCAGGTGCACATTGCATTGCATTCAGATAGAGAGCACCCACAGCTACTGTGACTGTGTGTGTGTCAGTGTGGCGATGGGGTGGCCGGATCGTCTGTGGCAAAGTGTGTGTGGATGGTGAAAAGAGCCAGAACAGTTCCAGGGCTCGTATGAAATAACCAAAGAGCAGCAGGAAACGGGTAGTCCCAATGGCATAGGCTGGGGTTTGTTGTTCTCTATTTTTACTTGCTTGTTGTTTAAGCTGAAAGTGAAATCTGTCTCCACCACCACAACTGTGCGTTCTTCTCTCTGTATAAATCGTGGAATAAATAATTTGTTCTCCAGTTAGTTTCAAAACCCAGAAAATGCGGTGTGTAACGTTTACAAAATGGCACGGGATGGTCATAGAAACTCGTTCCGAGCACTGTAAATAAAAATGGCTGGGGATTAGTCTCAGAAACATGTGGGACGTCATGAAACTCAA
Organism: Peromyscus maniculatus bairdii; assembly: GCF_049852395.1. Classification (NCBI taxonomy): domain Eukaryota; kingdom Metazoa; phylum Chordata; class Mammalia; order Rodentia; family Cricetidae; genus Peromyscus; species Peromyscus maniculatus. The sequence goes on from NC_134853.1 coordinate 118,310,128, forward strand.
GACGCAGCTCTTTGTTTAACAGTCGGTAAGAGAAATGAAGCAAACTTGATACAGTCCATGGGATGTTAGCAGTTCAGATCCTCCAGGGAAAAGAAAACCACATCGCCTTCGGGTTAGATAACCAGTATATACAAACGCCAGAGTGTGCCTGATGATTTCAGCAATATTTTGTATTCCCTTCATTTAAAAGTGTCTTACTTCCAAATAATGAACTTTTAAAAATTTGAAAATCTTTTTTTTTTTACCCCTAATCTTCAGAATTTTCCCCTTTCTCTTCCCTCCTCGTTGTTTCGGAATGCTTGAAAGCATTAACTTGATGCTGTTTCCTCTTCTATTTCTTCGTGTAGTACCAATAACACTGAATAATGAAAAACAATCTTCCCTAAAGTCCTAATGTCATGTATTTCTAAATATGTATATCCTAGTTGGAATTGAGTTTGTAATAATGCCATTAACGCTCATTTCTGGTTTTAAAGTCTTTAGAAGGAAATTGTTTCAGAGTATTATTCTCTTGAAAACTCGGCCCACATCTGGAAAAAGCATAGCTTGCCTTAGAAATTGCAGTTAATCCCCATCTGCATATTCCCACCAGGATGATATTTCACTAACCAAAGTATCTTTTTGGTTCTTTGAACTTTGGGAGAGCCAAGTTGGGGTTAGAGAATTTCAGGACTTGAAGAACTCGGTATTGAGGAAGGGCTTGGGCACGTGACAAGACCCCCTTGAAGTATGCTGCTACTGTGTAGTCCTTTTGTAACCAGGATAACAGATACAGTATTTAAATACTGCTAGCTGGAATTCAACTGAGCAAGGTGGGTAAAATGACCTTTCAGAGTTAACTGTTGAACCTAACTCTCCTTGAAATCAGAGAGGGCGTGTGGGAAAACAGGAATAAAGATTCTGTGTCTGGATCACACAGGGCCTCCCTGCTCTCTTCCTTCCTGCCTGCTGTAGGCTTCTACCCCTGGCATTTCAGTGGTAGCATATGCATCCATGTTTTGCTTCTTAACTGTGCTACTCCTTGGCTTGGAATGTACTAGTCCCACCTTTGCTTTGCAAATTTTGTCAAGACTCAGCTGTCTTCTCATTTCCTCAAGGAAACTTTCTTTTCATCCCAACTTGAGGTGAGGATCCTTTCCAGGCTAGCCCTGTGTTGGTATCCCCACCATCATATCCTGTGTCGTGATAAACGATGCTTTCTTTCTGGACAGGGACAAGCTTGTATTGCTTTGGATGGCCTGTGTATGACAGACAGCACAGGACCTGGCATTTAGTGTAGATCCTGTAGCATCTTTGTTCAACGAGTCACTAATGACCAAAAGGAGAATTGGGGTGGAGCACACTGAAATTGAGCAGCTTATGTTTGGAATTTTAAAAGCAGTAATAAGCATTGGGGATGTAGCTCAGGGGTGGTGTAGTGCTTGCCCGCTATATATGGGAGCCTGGGTTTCATTTTAAGTCCTGGGAAACAAAAACAATACAATATTTTTTCGTACCTGAGTGAGAATTGTTTCTCTCTTCTCAATCGTGTGAATCAGTATCTGTTTCTTCACCCAACTCTAGTTTCATATTAGCCCAGAGGAGTTGTGGATGTGTGAATAATTCTAATTCTGAATTGAAAGGTTAGAATTATTTATAAAAAAAATATTCAGGATATTTTCTTTTTAATTTCTAAGATCTTGTTCTTGACTTTCATCAGAGCTTTTTAACTTAGAAAAGATGCTGTTTAGGGAATGGAGTAATGTGTGTGTTACCCCAGCTCACCTATGAGGAAAGTCCTTCTTCAACATCAGGTGTCTGTTAACAACCCACTGTGCACTGTGCATGAGGTACACTTGATAGGCAGGGAGGCCACTAGAGACTCTATGCTACAGAATTTTTAGTGTATAAGTTTATTAAAAATGGGGCACTTCCTCAGAGTGCTCATTCAAAATTTTTTGTTGGTTTTGAATCACATTTTGTCTTGGTCTGCATGAGAGGTGTGTCAATCGCTCCTTATCTCCAGTGAGCCTTTGCAGGTTTGTGTGCCACCTGACTTATGGGGTCTATTTGGGGACTTATCCAAAATTGGGAGACACCATAGGTACCAGCAGAGAAGTTAAAGGTCACAGTCACGGTGTTGGGTCAGGTACCTTTCTCTTTGTAAAATCTAAAGCTTTCCTCTCATAAAACTGTTAGAACAGTTTCATTAGCTCCAAGAACCACAGACATATGCACATCTTCTTAGTTTAACTGAAGACTTGTTGATCACAGGTCACATAAACTTCAGGAAGAGAAACCTAAACTAACCCAAGAAATCCCAACACATACGCATCCATGATTTTATTTTCTATCTAGCACACCCATTATCAAAGCCACTCCACTGTAGAGGCTCCCAGAAAGTGTTTCTGTCTGGCCTGCCATTTATCTGAAAGCTCCTCCTGATTTCAGCAGAGGATAATGGATAAAGGATAATTTTGACAAAATACTGCTTTTTATTTTTAAAGCTAAAGCCTTATAAATAACGAGAAGCAAGACTTAGTATACAAAGATTAATGTTTGTCAAGTGTGAGAAAGTGTTTGCTCTCATAGAAAATTCTGAAACCAGGTTCTGACCACCCTTCCCTGGTGATCAGTCAACAGATACACATGGTGAGGAGACACCGAGAGACCAGAGCTTTTCCTCTTATATTTTAATTTGTCCTCAGACCTGCTTGGGAGGTAATAGTGTCCTCCCTGGGAGTATATACAGTTTAAAGTGTATCTTCTAATCCCACACTTTCCTGTGAAGTGTGCAATTCAGGTTGAAGGTTATAAGCTACTTGCTTACAAGGCAATAATCTTGAGAAGAGCAAATGTCTGTTTAGGTACAAATTTTAATGCAACAATTTTAAAGCTATCTTGAAATGTCAAAAAAAAAGCCCAATCAGGCATTGAAGATACAAATACCTTTATTATTAGTTCTTAAAATTATATCACAATTATGTTTTGCACTTATAATTTGAATTAGGAAGCATTCTAACTTTTTTTTTTTAAAAATCCCTCCACGTGTATTGATTTGTGGCCAGATACCTAGTGAAAATGCAGCACCTGGGAGAAAACTGGTTCCTTGTCCCTTGGTGCCGCTGGCGAAAGTCTGGCCGTCCTGTGATGCCAACTCTCCTGTTTGCAGTTGCCGGTGGGCCATCTCAGGCCTGAAGAGTGTGTGCAGAGGAGCAGCCATCCTGTCTGGTAGACAGTGACTCTGTGTGGGCCCTGTAGTGCACATCAGTGATGTGCTGTCTTATCTCATTATTCCTTTGTTTTCCAGTCGGACACACCGTGATCACCCCCATCCTGGCCAAGTGTGGATCTGTGGACTGCACTATTTGTGTTTCTCCATGAATGATGGTTGATCAGTATAGACCTTTTGAAGGCATTTTATTCCTATACCCATACGATCCTGGTGTGCTGAAGTCCTGACTGGGTCTGTGATTTTATAGGTGCCACCCCAACAGCAGGATTCACCTTTGGCCACCACATGCTCTTCATGTCCCAGTAATTAAAAAAAAAAATCGGGGGATGTTCATAGAGTCTCGTGTCTATAACTAGATTTTCTTTTTTCTTCTGGATTAGATCTCTGTGCTTCCCAGGCTGGCATGAGAATTCTGGCCTCAAGGGATCTCAGTGTCACAGCCACCAGGATAGCTGGGAGTGTGGACACAGGGCACCATACTGCTTGCTACTAGACACTGAGTACTGTCACAGGACAGTACTCTTACTTCATCCTCCTCTGCCAGACCACAAAACTTGGTTGATTTCTTCATACATGCCCCCATACACGTGTATAAGAAGATATAACATGTATAATGTGTCTTATGTGTGTATATACGTAAATATAAACACACATTTAACAAATATATACAGGCTGCCCAACTTTTCCAACAAACCTTGTTCATCCTTTCTCAGCTCCTTCCCGAGGATACAAGTTTATTTTGAACTAAACATGAGGATGTGAGGTAGGCTCTTTAAAGAGGGGGTGGATTATCATATTTGTGTCTGATCTGGCTGGGGTCACCACTTCCATCATTGTATCCTTGTCGGTATGGAGAGCTCTGATTGGATGTGACATATAATTACTGCAGGTCAGCCAAGTAAAAAAGAATGAAGTTTTTTTTTTTTTTTCCAACTTGACTCTTAACTAAACTCCTTTAAGGAAAAAAGGATAAAATTACTTAAAACATTCAAAATAAAAATCTGAATCTCAACATATTTCTTTGAAAGCCCACTTCTGAGAAGTTCTTGGTAGAACATTATGAAAAAAAATCTTTTCATTTTAATAAGCATTACTAAATTTAGTTCATATTTATTTTGAGGCATGTAAATTATAGCATCTATACGGACTGAAGACCTGTGGACCTGCCCCCTCCTGAGATGGGAATCAGGACCAGTGCCTTCCACATGCTTGCCCATTCTCCTGGCTCATCACCCGGAAAAGCCCACCCATTCCTCTGAAAATAGATGTCTCATCACATATTTCTATGCTAAATGCATTGCTTAGATTGACTTGTTTTTAAGTTTTATAAATTAGGTAGGGGGAGAGGGAAGATAGGTGATATACACAAACATATACACCAAGTTGCCTTTCCCACCTCAACATGGTGTGTCCAGCATCGGTGCGTATGTTGTAGTGCGTCGTTGTTTCTTGTTGTATAATATTCCATTGTATACCGGAACTACAGATTTTCTCCAGTTCCTCAGGACCCATGTCCAATGTGCTCCGGGGGAGAGGGGAGAACAACTGTACAGTCATGAGAATGACATTTTATCATGCTAATAGTTGTCACATCTGTACTCACTGACAGCAGCAGGGCACTGAAGGTCCTGCTGATGTCGGCATTTTATCTCTTACAGTCATCATCATTGGATTTCACTTTTTGTCTTAACTAGAGGCAAACATCCCCCTCTGGGCTAGCCTGCATTTCTAATTTGGTTCATGATGGGACTGTCTTTTCTCAGAGCTTGTTCCTTTCCTTGTCCATGAAAAGTGTTCAACCCTTTAGGTCATGTTTTTCTGCTCTGCTGTCTATCTCTTCGTGGTATGCAGAGGCCCAGCAGCCCTGAGTTCTACTCTCCAGGCAGCTCTGTGCTTGCACAGATCTCTTCACAGTGTGTGCTTTCCCTTTTATTTTTTTCCAATTACTTTTGCTGAGCAAAACACCACAATTTTAATATAGCAAAACCTTTGAATCTTTTGGAAAAAGATTCAAATCTTCTTGATTCCAAGTTCAGAAATACATGGTATTTTAAAATATCTTTGTGTTCATCGCATTCAAGTTTGTATTGCAGTGGAGTTTATGTTATGGGTGTGTGAGGTAGGATCCACTCTCATTTTTTTCTATATGAGTAAGCAGTTTATAATGCACCAATTAATTAAATACTATTTCTGTTGCTCAAATGCCTTTCAATGCCACTGTTACCATTTGTACGGCTTTCATATACATGTGGTCCATTCCCAAATTATCTATTCTGTCCCGACTAATCTACTCCGTGTTACTGCAGTGGTGCTTCATTGCAAGTTACTAAGCATTTGCAGCAAGCCTTGCCTGCTGATAAAGCACATCTAGCCGGGCAGTGGTGGCCCATGCCTTTAATCCCAGCACTTGGGAGGCAGGGGCAGGTGGATCTCTGTGAGTTCGAGGCCAACCTGGACTACAGAGTGAGTTCCTGGAAAGGTCAAAAGCTACACAGAGAAACCCTGTCTCGAAAAACCAAAAAAAAAAAAAAAAAAGCACATCTACATTGCTGTTTTTCACAAGCCTCTCTCTGTCCTCCACCCTTCATGGATCTATAATAGGATCATCTGGTCAAGTTTCATGAAGAGCTTATTGGGACTTTGCTTAGATGTGTATTAACTCTACAGGTGAGGGAAACTGACATAAAAATGTATCAGATCTTATCTATGAATATGGTATGCCTTTCTTTTATTTTGATCTCGTATAATTACATTGGATTATTTTTCATCCAGGCCTAGAAACTTTCAGGAACAGTACTTCTATCACTTGTATTTTCAGATTACATTTTAACTTGGTTTCTGATACAGAACTGCAGTTGAATTTTGTGTGGTGATCTAGCTCTAGTTACACATTTTAGCCAATGTACACTGTATGCTCTTTTGTGTTTTCTTTCTTTTTTTAAAAAAGATTTATTTATTTATTATGTATACAGAAGAGGGCGCCAGATCTCATTATAGATGGTTGTGAGCCACCATGTGGGTGCTGGGAATTGAACTCAGGACCTCTGGAAGTGCGGCCAGTGTTCTTAACCTCTGAGCCATCTCTCCAGCTCTCTTTTGTGTTTTCTATGTAGATAGCCATACCTCATAAAGACAGTGCCATTTTCATGTCTACTATTCAGAGTCTGTTTATGTGGACCCCTCTCATGCACACATACTGTGCAGCCCTTCCAATATGGTGCTGGGGTGCCTGCCTCGGAGGTTGAGTACCTTTGACTCTTTTTTTTCTTGACATACCATTTATTTATTTATTTTTAGCCATGAATAAGACAAGTTAACTCTTTACCAGTTAAATACTACTTCTTCTGATATTTTAATTAGAAAAAGGGCACGATCTTTCCTGCTTTATTGACCATACCCCTATTTCTGAGGGTGATAATGTGTAGTCTGTGTAACCAATAGTGAAACTGAGTTTTCTATTAAAGTATGCTATGGTGAATGGTTCTCGTTTGTACTTATTAGTGGGGAGTGAAGTTTTTAGGAGTATAGTGACCTAACAGTTCACAGTAAGGATCACTTCTCATAATATCCACCTAGGCAGTCAGGGAAGAGAGACATGCCATGCATCTCCTTGAGATCGTAGGCACCAGTCTCTCAAGTTTTTGAAAAGGTGTTTTACAATTTAAATTTATTTGGTTATTGTATTGCATGTATGTGGGCACACATGTGGAAGTCAGGACGATGTGAGGGAGTCAGTTGACTTCTTTCACCATGTGAACTGTGGGAATCAACTCAAGTCATCAGGCTTGGAGGCAAGTGCCTTCACCCACTGAGCTGTCTCATAGGCCCTGGTCTCTCATGTTTTGCCGTGAAGTGCAGTATCCTTTTTCACAACTTAAACTGTCTGGTTTGGATGGACCGTCTTCCTCCCCTCTGTCATGGAATTTTTGTTAAGATCTAAATAGATCCTCCCTGTCTTGTGAACTGATTGCTGGAAGATGATTGTTAAAGGTGGAGGGTGATTCAGCAGCCAGGGGTTTATTATGCTTCAGTGTTTCATGTAAGTCTCCTCTCAGTTGGGTGATTAATGCACAAGAAGTTCCTTACCCCCTCCATCTCTACAGATGGCAAATGGTAGGTCCCAACTGTCATTGTTCACAAAAAAGGTTATGGTTCAAAGTCAAAGATTCAGAGATAGCATGCTAATCAATCATAGGGGCTTGTGCAGAGTGCCCAGCCAGGCAAAAGCAGGCAGGGTGGCACTAGTGACTCAGAATCCCTCAGGAACAGTCTTTAAAAAATGTTTGTTCTTGATTTTATTTAGAAGAGATTATTTACCTAATTTGAAATGTCTCTCTGAATTTAGTGTCAGACATTTAAATAGGTATGAAAATAATAGCAAATGCGTTTTCTGTGCATTGCTGGGATTTCCTTTTAAAGTGGCATACTGCAGAAAGTACCATGCTAATATACTGGGATTAAAAGGAATACCTTTTTACATTTTCACATGAAGATGATTTACGCAGGGTAACTTCCTTTCTAGGAGGCAGAATAGAATTATATTCTGGTATTGATCCACAAAGGGGATTTGCATTTTATTCATGCTATAAAAGTGCCTTTAATGGAGACATTGTGGTAATTGAATCTATACTGTGTATCACTATCAAAGTATCTTTTAAATTATTTTATGTTATATGATTTAGTAACTAAATTTAAGTCATGGGAAGGAAGATGGCTGTATTATATCTTTTAGGTATAGTGTATAGCCTTTAATATTCTCAAAGCAAATGGCAGTTAAGGGCATTCTTTAGTTGAAAGAGAAAAAGAAAGAAAAGGAAAAAGACCAACTAGTGGAGAGGATTCCATTACATTCAGCACAGTATGCGCTAAGTCAAAGGAGTTTTGTTAATTAAATTCAATTGCCGTCCATTAGACCAGTGCAGCGAGATGCCTCTGTCTGCGCTGACACAGCACAGGTATGCAATTTGGCTAAATGGCCATTTCTAAACCATAGCACACATTTCTCTACTAGTTCACTTTTTTAAAAGTGGGAAAATTTAACCTTAAAAAGTCAAGGTAAAGGTGACATTTTTTTTTATGCAGTGTGTCAAGAACTGATTAGTTTGTCGACTTAGAAATGTATATAGTTCACATGGGCATTGAATGACTTTTTTAAAAAATATGCATATCTGCAGGCACATATATAAATAAAATGTATATAACATGTATCAGTAGATAGCTTTGTGCTTTTAGAGGTTCATTTGTCATTTAACCTAGAGTTACTTGCGTCATGCACCCCTCCCCTTTAAGGCCTAGTAGAAGCTATAGCTGCGACCTTTATATATAATTGGAGAATTTATAATAATTATGGGAGTTATAAAAATGAAATCTAGGTGGTGGGTAAGTGCATCTGAATTTTGGCATAAATCACTACTTCTAGACACTCTATATGTCAGACTGATAAGTTTCTTACTGTAGTAAAATGACAAGAATACCACTCAGGCATTGGCTGAGGCATGGTTTTGACAGCCAGCAAGCTTGCAGTGTTGCTGAGTACACGGATTCCCACTTCCTGCCAAGATTGAAATTGGCAAACCTCACAAAGGATATTGGGGATTGTCACTTTAAGAAGAAATAACACGTTAATGTTCTGTCCTTGCTACGAAATGCAAAGGAGAGTCCCGAGTCTGTAGTCATTTGAAATCTGTAGGTTTTTGATCCTTAGTAGAGTCCAATCAGTGTGAACATGAAAACTGAAGTAAGTAGGGATCCTCTGACATCTATGAGAATCCTCAGTGTAGTTTCACTTAATAGGACATAACTGTTGACGGTTTTCCTTTGCTACAAGAAGGATTTTTCACACAAGCTTTAAGGTGGTTTCCCCAGGCCCCGAAGAACAGAGGTCTACTTTAACTTTGAAACTTGAAGAGTAACACTTGTCTTACTTCCTGATTTTTTTTTAAAAAAAACTTTTATCTTTGCAAGCAGATGTTCTTTTTTTTTTCTTTTTATAAGTTGCCGGAGCTTTCCTATGACAATAACTCATTATTGAGAACCTACTGTGTACCAGGTCTGTATCCAGCATTCAAATGTTGATGTTTCTTCTGACTCAGGAGTTTTTATTTGAATTTAGGCATAAAAAAGAAGAAAAAGATTACATTCCATGTTGTGAAAGAGTCAGCCTCGAAACCTGCTTACCCCTTGCTATTTACAGTAAGTACTTTTGAAACAGCTGTAGGCGCTCAAATGAAAGTCGCGATGTGGAGTGGGAATGTGGGAACATTCACTTGTGAAGACCTTGCATTCTCCAGCTTTATAGCCAGCAAAAAAGGAGATTGTTGTGCATTCTATTAAATACTGCCAGTATGATTAATTTAAAGGGTTACATTTTATTGAACCCTGGTGTAGATGCTCTTTGTCAACCCACATTCACAGCTAGTTAGAGTGTGTGTAGCATTTATCAAAACTTTCTGGAACCCCTCTCACCTCATTAGCATCTGAATCTCTATTCAGCAGTTAATGTCCGTTACTGCTAGAGTGCTCAATTCTTGTTTTCAATAAGCCAGTTGTAAAATGTCAGACTGTCACTTACAATATAAAAAACCAAAAATGATGGTATTTGTAAAAATGTTATCACCTCATAAAAACAAATTGTAAAGACATGAAAGTGATCTTGCGATGCTGGGCTTTTAGAAGTGAGTTAGTGCAGCTACTTTAAATACCAGTTGTGTAGATTCCCACACTTTCCTTCCAGTGGAGAGGTTTACACAAGCATAATTTAAGTTACAATTACACTAATTAACATCTCATTTGCATAAATTGTTGAAGTCAAAACAACAAGGAATTGTCTAAGAAGTTTAATCCTATTTGTCCAAAATAGAAAGATTTTTTTTTTTTTTAAAAAAAACCATGCCTAAAAATTGGCAGTTTGGGTATGTTTTTAGTGTATTGAGCATTGTCATTTAATAAATGTCTTTCAATATATTTATGAATATATTTTTCTGTTTTCTTCTACTCCACTCTTTGTAAAATGAAAACCACAGATTGGTTCCTAAGTCAGTGCTGACAAGATTTGAAATTAAGGTTCATTGTCATTTATATGGAGTGGTAGTGCTGAATTTCATGATGAAGGGTGTATGTGCTTGACTGTGTACATGGGCAGTGAAGAGCTGTATGTATGACTGTGTGCATCAGTAGGTGAAGGGCTGTGTGTATGAGACTGTGTGCATGGGTATGTGAGGGCTGTATGTATGACTGTATGCATGGGTATGTATGTGAGGGCTGTATGTATGAGACTGTGTGCATCAGTAGGTGAAGAGCTGTATGTATGACTGTGTGCATGGGTATTTGAGGGCTTTATGTATGAGACTGTGTGCATGGGTATGTGAGGGCTGTATGTATGAGACTGTGTATGGGTAAGTGAAGGGCTGTGTCTGTGAGACTGTACAAGCAGGTGAAGGGCAGTGTGTATGAGACTGTGTCCACAGACAGGTGAAGAGTTTGTGTGTGTGTGTGTGTGTGTGTGTGTGTGTGTGTGTGTGTGTGTGTGTGTACACGTACATGTGCACACATGCATACACAAGTATGTGTGTGAAGATAGATGTAGGACTTTGTAAATTGTTGTAAAGTTTGTCTTTGTAAAGACAGTGATTTAGGAAAGTAAAATATTCTTTCCAAGATTCATTTAAAACCAAGAGTGGTGGTGTACACGTGCATTTCCAGCTGTCAGAAGGTGCAGGCAGGAGAACAAGCAACTTAAGGTTCTTCTTGGATCCATAGCAATTTTGAGACCATCATGGGCTACATGAGCCTTTCTCAAAGACAAAGGGGAAAAGACTCATTTAAAATCAGAGACATTTGTGTGGAGTGTATTAAGTTTTCGTACTAACCCCAGGAAACTTCTATACTCACTTTCTAACTTACATATTCAGAGTTACTGGGCTTGCAATAAGTGTGATGGGCGTGTGGAAATAAACACTACCTGTGGGATGTAGTGGTTTTTACTGTTAGCAAGTGAACCATTGCTGTAGGTCTGGTTATAGGCACCATCTGATATATGTACTGTACCACTAACTTTATGAAGTCTTCTTATGGGTGTGTAAGTACCAAATAAGTATAGATTTTGTAGAAATTAGGAGGATTCATGATGAATTGGAACTGTCTAAAGGCTTGTTGGCTAAAGCTGAAGTTGAGTTCAGTTTCTAGGCTGGGACAGTAGCTCAGTGTAGCTTACTATGTGCCAGGCCCCAGACACCAAAAACAGAACAAAAACATGAACCCCACCCCCCCAGAAAAACATTTCTGTCTCTTTTGAGTGAGGCTGAACTGTATTGCCAATACTTTTTCTTGATTGGAAGCTGACTTCCTGTCAGTTACTCAACGACGTCCTGGACTACTTCTTTAATGGCTTATCTTTAGTAAGGCTGGGCATGGTGTGCAGAGTGTCATTTGCCATTCTTCTAGTCCTGTTATGACAGTGCCTCTGAGAGGCTAGAAAGGCTGGATTTCAGACAGCAGTGTGGGTTAAAATTGGTCATCACATCCAAAGACAAAGCTCAGTACAGGCCCTTACTACTCACTGAAAACCATCCACAAATATATCATAATCCCTCGGCAGAAGTAAGGGGCCATGTTACACACTGATGGGAGAAAAGCAGAGAAAGACAAGAGGCTATTCTTCTCCCCCAGATGCTCATAGCTCTGCCGGGGAACAGGAAAAACAGTTAAGCGCTCTGTTCTATGTAGGCTATGAAGGACCCGTGAGGCCCAGGAGAAGTGAACAGTATTGATTCAAGTTGAGGACTCTATGAAGAGGAGGAGAGTAAAGCAGTGCCTTGAGGGCTGGCCAGGGACACGCAAGGATGGAGCAGAGAGCTGGGAGTTGTCGAAGGCTTGTTGACTAAAGCTGAGGTTGAGTTGTGAATTAAAGGACCGTTCAAAGGTAAAGGGCCAGGAGGGGCAGTGGTGGGCACTAGCTGTGACCAGGACTGGGGAGGAGAGGAAGGCCAGAGCCTAACGTGGAAATGTGGTCTGTGTACAGCACACAGTGTGAGGCATATGTAATGTTTGGTTTCTGTCCTCATCCATTCAGCAAGCACCTACTGTTTACCCAGTGCCAGCCATTGAGCAAGGCTACCTGTAAGTAACTCACCAACTTCAAGGGCAAAGTTGAAAGGGTTTATCTAGTTGAACCTTCCCAAAGAAGCAGAAGGCTCACATATGGTGCCTTTGACACATTAGCCCTCGGCAGCCATGGAGTTTGGCTCCAGTGTACATTTAGACTCAGTGTGAAATGTCAGAAGCTCTAAGAAAGGTGTAGACAGTAGGTCTTCCTACAGATCTCTTCCTCATGTGCAGCCATCCTCTGCCTTCTCTTGCAGCCGTGGCCTGAGAAATGGAGGCCTGCCATCTTGTCTTGTTCCCATCCAGTTCTTCTTTCCCTTTACTCTCTTAGGAGTTTAAATCAGAGGTTAATTTCTTCTCTTCCTGGGGCCTCTTCAGCTATTAATAAAGTTTAATGAAATAAAAACAAAGGTCTAAGTTAGAGATTCCAAAATAGTCCTGGAGAGGGGAATTCTTCATTATCAGAAGACTTATTATATGGATTTGAGGAAACCCCTGCAGACCGTGGAAGTGAGACCATTGGTTAATTAACAGAATACAAATAGCTCCACGGTTCCTCTCTGCCACTGTCAAGCTGCTATCAGCTATTGCAAAGGTAAGGACTTTTTGTAACTGCAGATATGCAGACAGCGTGGATACTAAACAGTGTAGAGATGCACTTAATGACGAAAGGGTTGGCTCTGCAACCCTGCCTAGAGGGAAGAAGGGTTCATGAACATTGTCAGTTGTTAAGGCATTTTCTAATAGGTGGAAAGTGGTTTTTGATGGCACACATCTTCTCTATGGTCTATTATCTTGGTGAGAATGACATTCGTTAAGTTGGTGTCTGTGTGCAACCCACCCAAGTAAAGGATGTTTCATCAGCAAAGTGAATTGGCATGTAGTTGTCAGACTCTGGAAATAAATTATCAGTGATGACTGCAGCCAGTGAGGTTGTTTGTTTATCAGATCACTTGAGAGCAGAGTCAAGTGAGTTTCATATATTCTTGGGTCTTGAATTCTCATTTTCGACATCTGTTCTGAAGCTTCCTAAGCCATGAAGTATTCTAAATGAGCATCTTGTTAAATGGATGAAGGAAGACTTAGTTTTCCTTGTTAGGTGAAACCTAATTAAAAATTAAATAATGACCTAGCGTTGGCTTGTAAATGTCTTATTCCCTGCATGTGTGAGTATATTTTGTTAGAACCTTCCTTTTTAAAAAGCATGCTTTTTTGGGGGCAAGAAATTCTTAAAAATACTATTTGGTTTTGAGATACAATAGAGTGTCAAAGTCAGTCTATTGTTGAGAATGATCTTAGACTCATGTAGCCTTATGATCTATATTTTCTGTGATATTTTCTATAGTAGAATTAGCTTAGTCTTTCTTCTTTACCCTCTCCAGCTTGACTACATCAATCAGGGCAGTAGGCATTGTGCTTTGTATTATACTAGGAATTCTTTATGAACTTAATAAATGAATGTTTTCCTACAGGCCTGATTCTCTAGTGAAACTGTGGCTCCTTCCCATTCATGTTAATAGAAGTTGTGGGTCTAGATCCCTCCATAGAGAGGGAAGAGTAAACCTGGAGAGAGGAATATTTGTAACCACATTGTGATAGGGGATTTACTTGGTCTTGTGTTGCCATTTTTTCCTTCTGGAAGTTTAAGATCTTCTGTCTAGGAACTAATTTTTCCATGATGCTTTGATGGCAAGTCTATTAAGAGATCAAGAAGAGAAAAACATGGGTAGGCATGGGTTTTATGTTAATGGATCAATAGATTTTGTGTTTTCCACATAAATTGTGTGTTTTATTTTAATGAATTTTTGTGAACATAACAAATGTTTTGAGAGCTTGTTTTATATTTCATTAATAATGGCTCCTTAATAGTGATTAATTTTGTTGTCCTGATAGGCTTTAGTTTGTTGTTTCAGTATTAAAATCACAAAATACATGTATTGAGTGCCTGCTGGGTATGAATCTGGTAAAAACATATGACATGGTCCCTACCCTCAATGCTCCTGGTCTCGGTCTCTCTCTCTCTCTCTCTCTCTCTCTCTCTCTCTCTCTCTCTCTCTCTCTCTCTCTCTCTCTCACACACACACACACACACATATATGTTCATGTGTGTATGTATACCCACATATGTATACATAATGCACATACACACATTAATCAGAGAAGCTGGCATGACTCGGCTCTTCATTTTCATCTGGTACGAAATAATCTGTAGGGCTAAAACAATTTATGATGTTTCTTACTGAAGCTTTTCATATATGCATACTAAAGAAACTGAAAATTATGTGTTTTGACAAAAATAATTCTTTAGGTTATGGTCAATAAATGGATTCATAATAATATTTGCTTTATTGTTGAAGAAGAAAAAATATATAGAGAGAGTGTATAAATTTTCAGCAAAAACTTAGTAATCATGTATCAGAGTTATACCCAATGGATAGATACTCATCTTTAATACCTTTGGATGGAACAACTATCCATCTATGTATGCCATTTGTGCCATGTTAACGTAGATATTGATTTAAAATAAAAATTTGAGGGAAAAGCTTGCATATAGAGAAGGTCTGCAACTAATTTCCTGTGTGTAGGAGATACCTGCTTCTCAGAGGGAAGCCTGACCTCTAGAAACAGCATGTTTGGTTCCTCAAGGAGAAGAAGAGATCTTCTGTCTTTGTCTTACTATCCCTATGGGTCAAATCATAGTTCTTTAGCTTAAGTTTTGTGGTGTGTTCATGGTGGTTTGAGTTAGGCTCTGTAATATTTATAATCGTATGAGCTGACAAGATGAAATTAACTTAATTGTGGAGTTTTGCATACTATCTGTACCAACATCCTAATAAAATAATACGAAATTCAGTAAGTAATGCCAAGTGGGCCAGCACTCCACTCATGTGAGCTCACTAAACTGGATATATTCTTATGGCACTCCTCCAGAATGCAGAAGAAACACATTTATCTAGGTGATTAGTATTCTTTCTGTCTGCCAGATTTAAGAATTGTTTGGAAATATTGTTAGAATCAAAATCCTGTCTGTTGCTACACAGGGTTGAGCATTCCAGGCAAACCCTGGCCAGTTTGTTGTTCTTATGTCCACTGATTTCATGTCTGCCATGACAGTGACAGTTTTCAGTGACAGACAGCAGCACGTCTGTAGTGAAGCCTCTGGGAAAGCAGGGCGCTCATTTTTCGACCCATCTCAAAGCCATTCTTGAAAATGCTTTGAAAGACTATATGGAAACACACAAGGCCCCCACAGTTGGACTCTTGGAAGTTATTAACAGCTTGCAGTCCAGTCCATTTTCAACTGGAAGGGGCTCCTGTGCAAACCACTTTTTAAACACTGCTGCTTAAGAAGAATGAAAACACTGAAAGTAGTAGTTTAAGAAAGTTTGGGGCATAGAGGCTTTTAAATCAGCAACTTCCCATATTAAATTTAAAGCGAACACAGCCCTGCTTTTGCATTCTACAATATCTAATTAGGGGCTGGTACTATATTTTGTTAGTGTTATCTGCTAGACACAATACTAGGGACAGCTTTAAAATCTCAAATAAATTTATGATAACTGTATTAGCAAATGGTAAGGTCTTACATTGACCTCTAGGACATTAGGAAATCAAATTTAAAGCATTGCATTGTCTGTTACTCAATGGAGTGGACTGAGGACAACGTGTGACTTGTGGTCTGCTAATGATGCAATAGCTTAGTATTCCAGTGGGAGTTAAGGTTGGTCAGATGACCGCCTTAACCCTGCCCTTCCCGGGGCATCTTAAATGGCTAATTTAAAGTACTTGTCTATGAAGTTACTTGATTGCCTTTAAGGAGAGACCCCTTTGGGCTCAGACAGTGTATACTATCTTCTTTGGATTCTGGTTTAGAAATTACCAACCCTGTTCCGAATATAAAAATGTGTGCCAAGTTACTCAAAACACTCTCCATCAAAACCAGTAAAACTACATGGAGCAAAATATATAAGCAAGAAACCAAGTGTTACACATGCACACACACTCACACACATACTCACATACATGCACTCCGACTTTTCTCCCAGAATTAATTTTCACTGAAAATGAAGACACTTTTCTGTGCATCCGGATTCAATTTTTACTTCTTTTGCAGAAAGTAATGACTATACACTCCACACAAACAGAGTTCACTTTATGGAATGAAGAAATTTTACTCTATAAATAGATTTTTAATAAACGTACCCCGTTCTCCTTCTGAAGTGGCTGTGTAAAGAAGCGTACACAGTTGGTACCACCATGTGCACAGTAGGTCCCAGCACATGCACAGTAGGTACCATCATTTCAAGTTCCATTTAATTGTGTGGTTGTGTCACCATGATGCCATAAATCCCGAGAAGGAATTCTTAATCTAACCTGTCGGGGAACAAGAATACAACAGAGAGTATCTTCGTAAAATGAAATGTTTACCAGCCAGATCTCGGAAGGGAAAGAGGGATGGATGAGTCTGGGTTTCAGAGGTGACAGGGCATGAGTTTGGGTTATGGCTTCCTTCCCATTGTCTTTCAGTCTTAACGTAATAGAACTGCATTTTCCTGAGTGTGTGTCATGGCAGTGGGATAATATGAAGGTGGAAAGGTATTGTAAAAGGGGGGGGACTGGAACCACCTCCCATCACAAGAAGAGAAAACCAAGGGAACACATAGCTAAGCATAGGCTCAGAGTCATAGAATGTTATGAGGGACCTTAAGTTTCATTTAACTCAAATTTTAATTTCCAAGTCCTAGATAAGTGTTTTATAATTGTGAATGGACTTTATTCATGATATGCATCTAGCTGCTTTTGTTACCAATGAGAATAATCTGTATCATTGTCTCCCTTTTCTTTGGATGTTTGTATGATGCTTGTTAATCTACTCCAGGTAAAAACATATAGGAGAAAATGACAATCCAGTATTATAAACTAAAAAATATAATATGCTGTGATTGGGTTGATTATGATTTTGCTGGTGAAGTTGTTATATTTTGAAGTTTTTAACCAGCTTGCATATCTCCCAGAGTTTGCACAGGGCTGTTGATGGTCTCATTAGAGACAGTCTGTCTGCCTTTTTGTTCTGACATATTAAATGAATGTCAATGAACTGACATCAAGACAGCAATGGTAGCACTATGGATTTCATTACTCACTCCAAACATTTGAAATTGCAAAACACCTTTCTTTAAATATTTTCTCATTGTGGTGCAACTGTGGAGGGCCAAATTCCATCTTAAATAAGTTTCAACCCAACGCGTTGGTAGGAATGGTGGCCTCATAGAACTCTTTCTAGGTTTGGGCTGCGTTTTGACTTCTCCAGATGAGCCCTCCTCTTCTCTCTCTCTTCAGTTTACATACGCATGTATGTATGAGACATGGAACATTCTAACTCTGCCTTCTCGATCCTGAGCCTCTCTGTGAGACTCTATCCTACTCAGCATGTTTCTGCTGCTGCTGATAATCTTCTTATGTGATATCCTATCAGCACAATCCCTTTATGGAATTATCTTTGTGTTTTGTTCAGTCCTTCCATTCTGGCTTTTAAATGTTTTTTTTTTCTTTTTTTCTCAAATCATTTTCCTAATGGAGACCACATATAATTATGAGGTCAGAGCCAGTAGTCAAGGCAAGAAACCACCACTTTGGGGCTGCTTCTGACACCTGCCATGTGGGCAGCTTTATGTAATAATGCAGAGGGTAAGAAGACACTTCCACTATGATTTCTTTGGTTTATATAGTACACATTGAAATAGTAGGGTTTAGGGGAGTTTATTTGAGAGGATTAAAGACATTTTGCAGAGTACTCAAATATAGGTGGAAGAATCCCATTTGCTCATTTTGGCATAATTTTAAAACAAAAGTGTTAGTGTTGGATCTGGGCGTGCGATGGGTGAATGAGTGTTTCAGTGAAATGACATAAGTCTGTGTAATTTGGAGGGTAATGATGCCTTAGAAGAAGAATAAATCTGGAGCCATGGAAAAGCTCCATATTCTAGATGAATGCATACTTCCTCTTGTGACTATGAAAAATGAAATTCAATCTTTATTTATGTGAATCTACTTGAGTGACACTATATGGGCTTAATTTATCATATATTTCAGAACCAGTGGTATTAGCCTTAACTTCTTTACTCACATTGCATATGATATTTAATCCATCATCTTTGTTTTAAACAAACAATGCACAAGCTGTTACTGGCATTGGTGTTAAGCTGATGGTCCATCTGGAGAGCAGGAATATAGATCATGAACATAAGAGAACTGAAATTGGGTACAGGGGCAGATTTGCATGTGTAAAACCTTTCTGTTTTGCCATCTTTTTATCAGATTATTTAATACTACAAAAAAAAAAAAAAAAACAGCTCCCTTTTTCTTGAATCTAACCTAAGTGTTCTATTGGAGGGAGAGTTCTTTCAGTGTGGCAGGAAGAGCAATTGGGTTTTGAAAAACAATTAAATAATGGGCCACTAAGGTTTTTGTTGCCGTTGGTGATAATAATTTTGCTGTGGTAATCAGTGTGGCAGAGCAGAGGCAGCACAGGTCAAGGATTTACTTCTTATTCTGTGCCAAGTTGTTGAGATCCTTGTCTGTCACTATCCTTTGGCCACCGTTTATGGGGGCAAATGTGAGACCTTTTGGTAGGCCAAGCATTTAGCTAGCCCTTGTAGACCGTAAGATGAGTAGGCTGGGCCCAGGGCTCATGACCTCTTCATAGTCCTGCTATGCTGACGCGTGATTGGTGAACACTGGAGTGCTGTGTCTGAGCTTTGGCCTCGCGGAGAAAGGACACCTTGCTTGTGAGTAGACAGGAAGATTTGTGGTATGAATCCTTCCTAAGGATTTTCTATTTTGACAAGGCAGAGGAACAGGCATCCGAAGTATTTGAATGGTGAGAGATTCAGAACAAAGTATCAACAAAGGCCTTCCCAGTTCCACAATTGCAGCACCGTCAGTGTAGAATTCTTTGAATAGCTTTCCACCGATAACTTATTTTCTGAAACGTGTTTATTGTCCTGGTTGAAAGAAAATAATAATGAAAGGAACAGTGATTATATCTAGTGATAGAATTGGGGCCGGGTGGGAATGTTCTTCTTAGCAGTTGTTGCTCCGTTTAAGCAATCCGCTTTCTTCTCGGGTGGCAGAAGTGCGGAGGGGCCACCTTCCCTGGTCGTTGCAGGGTCCACTGCTTTCCGTTCTCCTCCACTGTAGCAGGACAGGTGGGGGCACTTGAAGGAGGCCGAGTGCAACAGGGCTTCTGGACTGAGAGGCAGGGCCCGCAGCAACTTCCAGAAGCTGGGGCAGTGGTGCACGCCCCCACGCTCGGCATGCCCCCACGCTCGGCATGCCCCCACGCTCGGCAGGAGTGAGCGTGACTGGAGGCTTGGAGCCTGTGGCCTATCCTTGTTTTCACACTGCTCATTTCATGCTTTGATATTTGTAGTGGCGAGATGATGGCCGCTCGACAGAAGAGAGTTTCTCTTCTGAACGATTCCAGCTAAAGAATCCGTATAACTTCGTGAGTTACAAGTGAGGCTCGCGTATGGCCATTTTCGTTGTTTATGAATGGCCAATAATTTATTCGAATGTGACATTTGAGCTGGCATTCTTTGCGGCCCAAGATGACAGTAGCTGCGGCTGTGTTCTCTCCTGGAGGGAAGCCCCAGCAGCCCTTTGCTTTTGCCCTAGTTGGTGGTTATAGCTTGCCCTCTTCCCTCCTCATTTAGACCTTATGGTATTTCCTAACCCTTAGACTGTTTTGAAAGGCTTTGATTAGAATATGCTGATAAAAGAATTTGATAACCAGGTTTGGAACAACAAAGCTATCTGCAGAAGACTGAAGGTTTGGCAGCCTAACAAATTCTATTCAGAGCACACGAAGGGATCCTGGAACATTTTATAGGGACTCATGTTTAGGGAATGGTATGAACTCGGGTTACCTGGAGAGTATGGTGTCATATGGAAACATTTAAGTGCTTATGGAACATTCTTTGAAATACAGTAAAATGAGTTAGCAACATATTATACCCAAGAAGAAAAACAGGAGCATTCGTTCTGGTTTTCAAGTGGTTGACCGGGATGGGAGATGGATGAAAATAAATCCGTTTCTGCTCCACGTACATGCTGCAGAGTAGGTACCTCTTATTAACCATCTTGCTGACCCGAACCCTGGCTTAACCACCTTCCTCTGTGAGAGCCTGTTCTGTAACACCTTCCTGGCCTAGAGGAGTGTGAACGGGGTAAGGAGCAGGTATGAAGGTGGCATCATGTTGAGTGCCTAATGTTGGCCAGGCACTTCATCACCATCTCATTTGACTTGTGTGTTTCCCGAACTCCAGTTCACAGATGAGGAAACTGAGTTATATGAGCATAACAGACTTGCCTTGGATTGTGTTTCTAGCCTGAGGCAAAACTGAAATTGAAATGTGGGTCCAGCTTCTTGGTACACCGTGCCACATCCCAGGTTGAAGGAGATCTCTTTCCCTCACAGAGCAGCTTCCTTTGTCTTCATACTGAGCTGAACTTGGCCTCCGTTCTCATCTCTCTTGCTCTGAATTCGGCCTCAGGAGGATCAGGGATTGGGTATACTTCTCTTTTCCCATGTGGGTAGTTTTCCCCCCTTTTATGTAGTTGGTTTTTCTTAAAAATATGAAAAACATGTCAATAACGCACAAACAATTAAACATACCTGCTTGACTACAACCCATCTTTATCATATAGAGTTCTTTTTTTAATCCTAGAGGACTGGACTGAGAAAACCCAAGTGTTAGACTATAACTCAGTGTCTCCTCCCACCCCATCCCATCCATGTGGCTCAGCACCCGATTTTGTGTTCCCCTTCATGGAGGCCATCAATAAAAACAGGGAATAGGGCAAACAGAATAGATTAGCTTGTGGTCCAGATACTGGTTTCTGATTTTGCATACAGTGTTTAGCCTACCTGTGCAATTTTATGAAAAGAGGGTCAGTAACTATTGTCAAGTTCTCTCCTAAACACTTAAGAAGCACTAAGTGTACCCTCCAAATTCAATTAATTAACCTCTCTGGGGAAGTCTTCCAAACAGCCATTAATTCATGTGACATGTCTTTCTCTAGACTCTGTTATTTTATCCACAAGACATGGTAAATGGCCTTCTAAGATGCCTGCCTGAAATTAAAGTTTGTAATATTTTCTGTATCCTTTTCATATCCATGGACCCTAAGAAAGAATATTTATGCCATTAAAATGGGAAGAGACTCAGTATTCTCAAGAAGGAAGTAAGCCTAAAAACAATATTTTTTTTTAAAAAAGCTAAAATTAAAGTTGTTAAAGAAACCATTTTCTTTTACCTTTTTAAAAGTGTGTGTGTGTGGGGGGGGTTAGGTGATAAGTCCAAGTTTTGTTCTTCAGAACCTCACCCTTCCGTCTGCAGGGACCTTTTACAAAATGGGGCTATTGAGAAGTGCTCTCTGCACACCCAGCATGTCCCTACTGTAGGCCTTAGATTCCCTGGGCATGGCCACTCCTCAAGGGCAGGAGCCCTGACAAGGCTTGACTCCCTCACACTGAGCCCAGTGCCTGCCAAGTCCGACACGCTGAAGGTCTGTTGACTTCAGTTGAATGAAATGATTTACAGGAAACTGCATGTTGTTTAGTGTTTCAGCCTTTGCTTTTCCTCCATTTGGGGTGAAGGGTCTAAAAATATGTCATATCGAGCAATTAATAAACGTGGTAGGTAAAGAGGACCAGTGGACCAGTGTGAGATGTGGCCCACAGGCAAAGTGAAGTGCCTAGTCGAAGAAGAAGAAGAGCTTTATTATGTGTGAAATAAGTCAGAGTGTTTACAAATACCATTCTCATGTGTTGTGAGGGATGGGCACTGACCCTCAGGAGACGGCAATTAATTTTTTTTTTAAACATACAAGGAAAATATTTGAACTTGATGTTGTGGAGAGGTCAGTTTGTACAATTTTCTGTTCTCCAGGGATGAGACTACTCAGATGCTTATATTGACGTCACTTTCTTAAGGTCACACACCTGGAACAGTGTGTGTACTGTACTCTTGCCCTTTCTAACAACTGGTGGGGCTTACCTTTCACTTTTTTTTTTAAATTTAACTACTAAACCACACAAAGTATCCAGTTGTCCCGGGAATGTTTTATTATATGTGCACCAGCCATCATTTTACAGAATAATGAACCTAAATCATAAAACTGGACTTTATAGGACAGTTACAACACACATGAAATGTGTACAGACAGCAGTCATGGTTTCTAATCTGAAGTTGTCAGTTCTTTGTTATATGCCTCATTAGGGATATGCTAAAAAGGCATGGATCAACCAGAGGACTTGGGAGGCCTTTAGTATCTTAGAAATAGTCATACATTCCTGCAGCTGCCCCTTGGTGAACTCTCTTACAGTTTGAATCCTCACTTAATAAGGGTATTAGCCCAACCCAATGTGGTGGTTCTTGTATTGACATGGAGATAACTTCCTTGGCCCTAAACATATTTTTTTCCCTCAAAATAGACAAACGCGACTTTACTTAAATGTTACAG
Source organism: Peromyscus maniculatus bairdii (assembly GCF_049852395.1). Lineage (NCBI taxonomy): Eukaryota > Metazoa > Chordata > Mammalia > Rodentia > Cricetidae > Peromyscus > Peromyscus maniculatus. The sequence goes on from NC_134853.1 coordinate 118,332,971, forward strand.
TCCTGTCTCACTCATCTCGACTTCTACAGAACCTCCCTTTGCCCCTACCATGACTCATTCAGAAATTGCTTCTACTTTGCACTAACATAGCTTGAGCTGGGGAGGCCGGAAGAAGAGAAGCGACCACCTCCTTTCCCGTTTGGCTTATGCCGATGTTTAATTTCAGGCTGCGGATGAAATCAGGAAAGACTCGTGTTTTGACACTGTCAGAAGTAGCAAATGCCCAATGAAGAGAGATGTTATCTGGCTCTCTTTGAGTGATGGACAAACTGACATGGCCATTTCGCTGAAACTTTCAGATCTTCTGTAACCCTTTAAAAGAAAATAGCAGAAGTTGCTACTTGTACCCAAGGGATGAGAAAGTTAATGAATAGGAAGACAGAATTTACTTAGGGAAACAGTGGAATTAAGCTCTGGACAAAGCATGCATCAGTGATGCGTAGCATTTTTGTTAATTGGGTCTTAACAGGTTTCTGACTCGTGTGGCAATCGGTGTAGAAGTGGGTCATACTAGACCATGTCAGTGGCACATCCCGCAGCTGCAGAAACTCGCTTCACCTACTTGTGCACGTGCACCCGAATTTCTGGGGGCAGGCTTCTTCTGTAGCTTAATTTAAGTTCTACATACACTTCAGTGGTTAAACTCGAGCTAGACTCAGAGAGTTTGTTTCCATTAAGAAAATGAATCTTTTATGTGGACCAAGGTCAGGTTAGTTAATTTGTTTGCTTTTATTGGAATAACTTTTCTCATTCCAATTCATCACTTAATTTTAAGTGGCTCTACTAAAATACCCATTAAAGTCCCTTACATTTCTCACAGACTAGGACTGTGACAGGTTCATGAGACTGCCCCCCCTCCCCAAATCTTAAGCCTTCTTAGGTACCTTCTCCAGTCATCAAACTATTCTTTCATATCCATGATTTCCCTATAGTAGGGAAACATTTTTTTTTAGAATACCATATTGAATTTTAATCACAATGAGACCAAATGAAGATTTTTTTTTACAAGATACGCTAATTAAAATATAAAAATGGGGGCTGGAGAGATGACTCAGTTAAGAATACTGCCTGCTCTGCCAGAGGACCCAAGTTCAGTCCTCATTGTCTATATTAGGTGGGTCAGAACCACCTGTAACTCTAGGGAACCCAGCACCCTCTTCTGACCTCTGTCGGCACCTGCACACACACACAATAATAATAACAAAATAGAATTGCAATGCATGCCAGACTGTAGCAAAGTATTTCATTCTAAAAAAAAAAAAAAAAGAAAAGAAAAAACCCAAAATGACCTTTTTTCTTTTCTGCTCAAGTCACCCTCTTCCTCATTCAAGAAACTTCCAGCAACTAAATGTTAACCCCTGCTAGTAGAGTAACTAAGTGTGATGCTATTGCTCTAATTAGTAGTGACAAAAGATCAATTAATGTTATAATTAAAAACAGTGTCTAGATAAGTTGTTTGTGATGAACAAATGCGACAATTACTTTGTTCATTGACAGGGATGTGCCGAACTTCCTCTGTAGGCTTCAAGCTGATGCGTTTTTATCGTTGTGCACATTTAACCGTGGGCAGTGGGAGCAAGGCAAGCATATTAGGGAAGGAATAGAGCCCCTAATGTCTAAGCTGGAGCCATATTTTACCATCCTTGACACCTTTCCTTGGTCTAGGATGCTTTATCAGCAACTTGTGCTCAGTGGGTCTGGAGCCTCGGGCTTTTAATATTTTATCACTAAATGCTTAAGTGTTTATGCTGCAAAAAGAAAAGGAAAAAAATATTCCCACTTAGACTCTCGGATCACATGACGAGGACTGTGTGATAACCGTGCCATTGATGATTTTGGTTCTGCTTATGATGATAGTCTTTAAACCGACAGCGCATAATAGTATGTGTTTTGGTTTTTGTTTTTTTCAGATCTGGTTGGGTTCTCTTCTGATACAGAGCAAGCTGTTTTCATCCTTTAGATCTTGGGAACACTCTGCAACTGTTAAAGGAGTAACCGAATCTCTTTGCTGAGTCGTTGCCAAGCAGATATAGATTTGTCAAGTGTGCCCAGAAACTAACTTCTATAGCAGATACTTGAGTGACTTTTTCCTACTTTTGACTTTACTAGCACCCATTTAAGTAGCAGGAGAGCATAGTTTTGTGTTGGTGGGCCACCATTTTATACACTTTTAAAAAAAATCAGCTAAATTTAGGTCAGCCTATTGGTAGAAATGAAGTAAATATAATTTGCCTTTTCAGAATAGTAATGAAGACATATCCATCTTTGGCTATGTGATTTTGGACAAAAAACAAAACAAACAAACAAAAAACAAAACAAACAAACAAACAAACAAACAAAAAAACAGGAAAATCCCTGAGAAGTCCTCTGAGAAGTTCAATACTGGATGTCAGATAAGGTCCCTGCTACCTTTACCAGTAACTCACACCTTTATTCCACCCCATAAATGGATCATGCTGCAGGGATCCACCTGAGCAGAATCTGGTTTAATTTTACACTATTAGATGAGTGGTTTCCAACCTCATGTTTACTGTTCTCTCCATGATAGTAAAGTTGGAAATGAAGAAATATCAATAATACCAAGCTAACTAATTCATTGGCAAAAGAGCATTTTCTGTATCTCACGCCAAGGGAGGGTGGCATGTACCAAACAAAGCTCAGAGACCTAGGTAGCTGCTGAGGTCCTGTGCCAGGTGAAAGTAGTGTGCTTGTGGAATAAGAGGCTGCTAGTGAATTCACTGACTGTGTGGCTGCCTAAAAAGACAGACACTGGAATCCATTCCATTCTCAGGAGCAGTTGGGAGACAAAAAGTAACAGTTTTGGATACAGGTGTTAAAAACTTTCAACAAATCATAGATACTAGCAAAGGGTTACAGAAGTTCAGAGCACGGTCGGGTTGGGGTGGGGTGGGGTAGGGTAGACGTCAGGTTTTCCTACACCATAGTGCGTCTTTTGTTTCAGTTCATTCTCTTGGCAAGCAGCTCCTTAACCAGTGTGTTATTTCCTGTGGATCTTTCATTCAGCAACAGAACTAGAGATGGGGGGCAGACATTGCCTTCCCTCTCAGGCTTAGGACTGTGCTTTGTGTAGATTAAGAAGAGAGAGAAGAGGAAGAAGAGGAGAAAGTGGAGGAGGAGGAAGAGCAGCAGCAGCAGCAGCTTTTTTTCAAGCAAGGTGCTCATGGGCACACTTTAGGACCCTGTGTGTGCTGGTATGTTCCTTGCCAGCATCTTCTGGACTTGGAATTTGTCCTCATAGAGATGTCTGCAGCTGTCTCTACCTTCTCAGTAGACATGTGCAACTTGAGTCCATGTGTCTCTGGTGTTTAACTAGATTGTTTTAAAAAGCGAGTGTATGGAGGAATGAGAAAGGAAGTGATGTGGGAGTAGCTGGGATTTGTTTGTTTTGTGTTGGCCTAGTAAGTGCAGTTCTTAGAATTTAATAAATATGTAGATATGATCTTAATTTTTAATGAGTCTCCAACTGGCTGCTGTAGAAAAGTGTATGGAAAGCCATGTATGTGATACTGTAGTTACTTTAAGTGCACGTGTATGCATACCAGCATGTTTTATGAGAAAGGGACCTCACTGGCCTTGTTTTTCTAGAGTCAAGAATAGTGCCTGGCATGTAACAGCCACTCAGTAAATATTTGCTCCTTGGAAGCAATGATTGTAAACAGACAGCATCTTATCATGGCAAGAGCATCAAGCTAGTATTGAGAAGACTTGACTCGGCTTCCATTGCGCACTGCCATGAATAATTTTTTAAAGTTGCCCGAGACATTTTGTTTCTTTAAAACAATAGTTATTTGTTTATTTGTCTATTTATTCTCTCTGTGTGTCTATCATGTATGTTGTCACATGCCACAGCATGCATGTACTGCATGTTAGCTTAGAGGACAACTTGCAGGAGCTGGTTTTCTCCTTCTACCCGGCGGTCAGTCATGGACACAGAATTCAGGTCTTCAGGCTTGGTGCTTGGTGCCTTTACCCTCTGGCCCACCTTGCTCACCTTCATTTTGCTTCATCGATTCTCTGTTTAAACTAAATAGAGGAAACTTCCTTTTGCATAGTGGTTTTTTTTTTTTATTATTACATGATATCTAAATGATACAGAAGTGCTTTGGGAACTACAGGGTACTGTTAAAGTAACTCTCTCTCTCTCTCTCTCTCTCTCTCTCTCTCTCTCTCTCTCTCTCTGTGTGTGTGTGTGTGTGTGTGTGTGTGTGTGTGTGTGTGTGTGTAGAAAATCCTTTATCTCTTTGCTTCTCAATTTCTTTTCTTAGGAAAATCAGATTATTTAAATCCCATTATGCACAGCGCTCCTCTGTTCCTACTAAGCCTCTGTATTCCATTACCTCCAGTAAATCAGGGGAAAGTGGTGAGTCAGGCCTGGGAGAAAGCCTGGGCCTGCTGTTTTCTCATGTCCCTGCTACTTCAGGGGCCTGTGAAACCAAAGTGCAGAGCCCTGGTGGTGGTTTGCCTGGCTGAATAGTGAGATGTAAATAGAACTCGGTGTCTTAATTATGACCATTTCAAGGTTCTTTGATAGCTCAAGTGTTAGTTGTTAGTATAGTAAATTGATACTCGTGTACTAATATAGAAACTAGCTAAAATCAGTGTCACAGAATTGGCTATAAGGATTTTTTTTTTTATAAAGGGTGTGTGTGTGTGTGTGTGTGTGTGTGTGTGTGTGTGTGTGTGTTTAAGTATGTATGTTCATGAGTATGAATATGTATATGTGAGAGTGCATGTGTGTGTGTATGTGTCAATGTGTGTATGAGTGTATGTGAGAGTGAGTGAGAGAGAGAAAGGAAGTGGGGGGGGGTAGAGAATGTTCAATAATGGATTCCAAAGCTCACCTGGAAGAGATCAGGCAGTAAACAAGGACAGATAGCATGATGTTGACAAGGGAAAAAAGTCAAGACAGTTGTTTTCCATTTCCAAAGCTTCTCAACGTTTTATGTCCGTTTACTCTCTGGGAATATATTGTGAGTTAGGATTCACAGTATTGTGATGTGGAGGGTCCTTTTTAGGAACGGGACACCTTCCTTTAGAATCTAGCCTTGTGGAGATTGTGGGAAGCAGGTTTGAAGAGACTTGCTAGTCCTACTACTTCATTTGATTCTCCAGAGAACGAAGAACTAAGTACCTGTGGAACAGGGACCCTGGAAAAGGTCAACACCTTCCCCCCCTCCCCCATCACTCAGAGGCAGGACTGTGACTTCTTGAGGGCCCAGTTTTACTAATTGAAAACCGGTATTATGAATCTACTGGAGGGCACTTACCAAGACTTTGTTTATGTTGACTGCCACCACTGAGGTGCAGGTTAGTGCCAGGTGCTCTATGAATGCTGTTTTTAGCTGGCTTTATCCATGGATCACAGGTTTCTAATCTGCTTATTAAAATATAATTATATTCCCCTGATCTAAAATTTGCAAAAAAAAAAAAAAAAACAAAAACAAAAAACAAAATCGCAGCCCCCACCCTCACTTGTACCCAGGTGCCTTAGGATGTATGCTGCTTGTTGAGAGAGTTCATCTTGGGCTTAGGAGAGAACACAGCGTGCAACGTGCCTGCGTTTGTCTCTGCATTCTTTCGGGAAACCTGACCTTACTTATGTCTGCTTTCTGCAGATAGGCTAGGCGAAGTTATGTTAAACATGTGCTGGGCCTTGCTTCCCTGTGCTGCAGCCTGGCTCCCTTTCTTGATTAGCTTTAATCAAACTCTCCACATTCCATGACCTTAATAAAGTTGTTTTTTTCCTGACAACTGAAGACAGTCTGAAAAAGCGTGGTTCATCTGTGCTGAAACTGAGGTAGAGTTAAGGTGGGACGCAGGTTCTCACCGGAGTCCACAGCCTGCAGTGTGGGGGTGGTAGCACGCTATTCCTGAAACATCTCTTCTTTAAATTTAATTAGACAAATTATATGCAAACTAGTAGATCCCTGGGAAGGCAATCAACATGAGGGCTAATAAAAAGCTTGAGCGGGCTATGAAGACTGGGGGAAGGGAGGTGTGGGATCTTCTGATAGGGGCTGCAACAACACCAACCACTAAGCTCTGAGTCTGGATGGATGTCAGTTTCAATATATCGACGCTCTTCTGAATACAGGAATATAGATTGCACTTTAAATCTTTCAAATGCTGGCACATTAGCACATATCTGGAACATTTCACGGCTCTTTATGTCCTCAGAGATAACTATGGTCTTACATTGGAGTTTTGAGAGACCTGGGTTCTAATTCTAGCAAGTTTTCCTCTCAGAGTCCTTTTTAGTGCATTTATTTGACCCTGCGAAGGACAATTACATCATTTATACACACAGAAAATTCTCTTCCTGAAGTGTCCTTGTGCAAATGAAGTAGAACTGTAAAGGGAAAACGCTTGTCTCAGTGGGTGCTGCTTGACGTGGTTGTACCTGAACATCAGAAGAAGGGCCTGTAAAGGAACTCCATCTAGCCAAAAAGTTTTGTTGGTCTTTCTTTTTTCAGTTATGTGTACGTGTTTTGTGGGAGACCTTGTTTTGTTTGTGGTGCTAGAATTGGACTGAGGGCCTTGAACAAACGAGGCTGAGTGCCCCATCACTGGATTACTCCTCCAGGCCTAAATGTGGTGTTAAGGAAGCCGATTTACAGCCCGGCGGTGGCGGCGCACGCCTTTAATCCCAGCACTCGGGAGGCAGAGCCAGGTGGATCTCTGTGAGTTCAAGGCCAGCCTGGACTACCAAGTGAGTCCCAGGAAAGGCGCAAAGCTACACAGAGAAACCCTGTCTTGAAAAAACAAAACAAAACAAAAAAAAAGGAAGCCGACTTACAACTATGTGAGAGTTGGACTATAAATGTAAACATTATATCCTGTAGATGATGATAACTTTAAGGGAAAAAGCTAGAGGACTGAATTGTATAGAGTTCTGAAAAAAATGGTGACTCAACTGTATACTATGTCATTGGGAGTTTCGGGGCGGCCAGTGTTGAAACATTCATTGCGCTGTGCGTTAAACATCTTGTATACCTCATTGTCTCATTTAATATTGATAACAGCTCTGCAAGGAGGTACCACTGGGCTGACTTTAAAGGCAAAGAAAAAAGCTTTAGGAAGATTAAGTGCATTATACTTCACTATCAAGGACTCAGACTTGAAATTCAGGGTCTGCCAGGTTTGGGGCAGGCAGAGAGAGAACTCGTGCCAGTATGCTTATGACTTTTCAACATTCTGATGTCTTCTGAGTTCCTGGAATACTCCGGAACCCTCCCTCGCGGGTCTTTTCATCCCTGGATAATTCTAAAGAACCCTTTCTTGTGTCACTTTAAACTCTTGTCCCCATTGCTCGATCCCAGCTCTCTGCCTCCGTCGCCCATTAGAGTTAGGACACATGGGGACCTTAGTAACTGACTGTCAAAGCTCCCCCAGTGATCGCCCCGTGCCCCGGGCCAGGGGTCTCCTGCTTCCAGAGGCTGCTGCTCTGGGCAGCTGTAGGCCAGAGTCCTCGCTCTGACTTTTCAGGGTTGATCCTGGTCCATTTGCTTGTTTGGAGGAAGAAATATGACTGCTGGGACTTTTTTTTTTTCAGTTGAGGTAGATATGTTTTCCATCATTAATTGGCTATAACAATTAACTGCCCTGTTCTTACTCGTGACTTCTAGTATTAGTCCTAACTATTCTTAGCTTTTTAAAATCCATGTTGAAGGAGAATAAATTAGACGGAACAAAAAGTGATTACAACAACTTCCCCCCACAGACAGCACACTTTCACCCAATTTTTTTTTAATTATTAAAAAGAAATTATTTTCAAAATAGAATGTCCTCAGCCTTATCCTCAGTGGTGGGACAAATCTGTGTTCTGACAGGTTTGTGACTGAGTCTCGGCTGTCTCTCACTCCGTAACAAACAATCGGTCATTTTGAAGTCTCCTGATCCTCAGCTACCTAATCTGCAAAGCGGAAGCAGTTTCTCGGGGACTTGGTTACTCAGGAGATAAAAGGGGAGAATATTCAAAGCGTAGCGCAGAAGTCTGAGACTGCTCAGGGAAGCATCTGCACAGGAGACGTGCCAGCAGTGACTCTCATGGTGTCACAGAGTAGAGCAATGCAGGACTCTTTCTCCCGTGTGCTTACTGGGCTCTTCCTGACCTTTGAGCAAGAAGGAGAGAAGTTGGGGTGACTGTACTGAAAGCTAGTCTGTGGTGATCGCACCCCTTCCCTTCCTGTGAGAGTTCACGATGTTCTCAGGCTGAGTAGAGGATGCCTGTTAATGAAGGTGTGTAGTCATTGGGAAGTGAGCCTGTCTTCTCTCCTGCCTTCAGGCACAGCTACGTCTAAATTCCCCCGAACAGATGCAGTCCCGTTCTTTCTTGAAATGACTGTGTCTGCGCCTGACTATTAAGGAGTTCATTCTCATTTCCAGTGTTGATAAGCATATTTCTAACTCCTGCCGTCTTCCATGGAGGTAGGAAATTGCTTTCTATAGTTAGGAAATTTTACAGGAGAAAAAAAAAAAACTACCTGCTAGTGGGTGGAATTAACAGGATGGTTTTGAAAACTCAGAATAGCTGTTTCTGCAGATCCATGACCTGGTAGAAACCCAGACATTAGGCTCCAGGGAGCTCAAATGTTGTCCACTAAGTGGTGACAGGAATATCTGAGGAGGTAAATGCCTTGAGACCATTCACTACCCATACACCAAAATTCTTATATGACCCAAGACAGCCCAGCAGTGGGGCTGCAAGGCTGAGATAAGTACTAAAAATTGGCCATTGTACATTAAAAAAAGAAAGAAAGAAAAGAAAAAAAAACCTCCCTTCTTTAGACTTCTCTGTAGTCCTACCCTGAAGGCTATACAGCTTGTTATGTACTGATAGCTAAGGAAATGCAGTCAACATTCTTTCCTAGTGCCTACAGAAAAAAAGGAAAAAAAAACCCTAAATTGTTAACTGGCCTCCAGGATATAGGTAAATATCTGGCTGGATTTTATTTGGGGTGAAGGGTTTGGGATAATTTAATATTCTAGAATAAGTAAGAAAACAATTCACAGTGGACTCAAATTGTTCTAAGGTTGGGGTGAAATGATGTTGTTTTTTACATGTCGAATTCTGCTCCAAATGACTTCACATATTTTCAATAGAGGAAATGTATTTAAAGTAGCCTGGGATAGAGGACTCCAGTGGTAGAGGGAGCACGTTCAGAGTGTTGTACTTTTCTGGAATGCAGCCTGGGGAAATTCTGGCACAGTTGGGGGCAAAACTGGCAAGGTCAAAAATGGAATGAAAACCCCCCATTTTTGTGAGACACAGACAGGCAAGGTCCATTTGGAATCAGAAGCTTCATCACACAAAAGCAGAGTAGAAGATCTCTTAACTCGACATCAGTTCATGTGAAAATAACCCATGTACATTGACCGCAAGATTAATAGGGGCCAGCACTGTGACATTGCCATGTCAAACGCTAATGCTGTGTTGGGCTGTGGTCTGACCACAACTGGAATTTTTTTTTTGCCCAGTTTTGGGTATAAATGCTAAGAAGAATGCCAAGAGAATGCAACCCCAGATGCTTTGCGAGGAAAACCATATTCTATGAGAGTCTATGGAAGAGCTGTTGTAAAGTCGCAGGGGACAGGTTCCTTAGAGTAACTTCAGGAGCACACTCAAGCAAGGGTCAGGGGAGATGCACGGTCTCTGATGCTCTAGAAGGAGTTGTCTCTGGAGCCTTAAACTCCCGCTTACCATGAAGAAAGAAAACATAGAAAGCTGAGTGCACTCACAGCACCAGAGCTGACAATGTACATTCTGTTTCTGACACATCTGTTTCTCTGACACATCTGATTTTCCCAACTCATCTGTTCACCCTCCTAGATTTGAAAACAAGAGGCTGCTCTTACTCTTCACCGTGTCCTCCAAATGAGAAATGGAGATGTCTTTGGTCCATTTCCCTTAGGGAAAAAGAAAATACATACAAATATCCCCTATGCCTTGTCTTTTGGTTTATTTCAAGTAGCTCCTTTGCAAATAACACTTGAGAGGACAACACAACTGTTGAACTTGATTGTTTCTGAGGAGTTCTGAATAGTTAGCCCTAAGAAATGCCAAAGGCAAAGAATACTTCCCTTATAGCAGAGGGAACGATTTTACATCCTTTCTTCAGGCAGAGGTTAAGTTCCTTATGACTCAGCACATTGCCATTCTCTGCGACCCTGAACCTCTCCTGTTTCCTGATCTACTTGTCTTGACCTGTTTCATTTTCACACCAAAATAGTTTCATTAGCACAGTGCTCATGCACAGGAGATAGTAGCGAACTGATGTAATTATCTGGTCTGTCAAAGGCTATGGGTCTATTGCAGATGCAAGTGTCTTTCCTGATGGGATAATACACTTTCTGCTGATATAATAGGTGTGCAAACATGCCACATAATCTGCTGGGTGATGCTAAGGTCTTTGTGGCAAATTCACTAATAGAGGCGAAATGGTGGGACCAGATTCCTGGGTTCTGCTCCTAACTGGCAGCTGACCGAAGGTCTGACTGCTAAGCAGTTCAAACCAAGAAGGAAGGCAGTTCAGTTTGAAACCCTAGAAAGGTCTGTTCTGTTCTTTTCTTTCTTGTTTGTGCTTTTGGCATGTGAATGCATGGGTTTAGTCTTTGCAAGAAAGTTCCGTTTGAGAAAGGATTTAAAAACACGAAGTGCTCAGTCCACATCTCTAGAACAACTGAAGCAACCGCAATTTCAAATGAGAAATTATGCTGCAAAGAAGAAAAATGTTGTTTATTATGGCTCAAAATTTTAATCACCCAAGGGCTGAAAAGTTAAAAATAGACAATTCTGCCTTCTGTTTATGGTAAACTTGGCTGAGTCCTGGCAAATTTCAAAGCTGAACATACTGTATGTTATTTTTGCTTAATTTTAGATTCCACATTTTAAAATTATTTCTTACAAGAAGCATATTTCAGGATATAAACTTAGACTGAAGAACAGTATTCTTGCTTTCTGCCCATATTGAACCTCCTTTGAAAATAGTAAACTATGGTTTTAGGATTTTCCTGTTCCCAAGAGTCCACATGGGTACCTTTCTAAGTCTTGTGCATTATGAATGAACATAGGCATATGAATTATAAAGGTTATTTTCTGCTTTCGAGTTCCTCTCCACGTGTGAGTTTTCTCAACAGTACAACAATGCACACAGTGCTTGCACTGAAGTGTTTTGGGAGAGAGGCATTCGGCGGGACGTGTGCCTCCAGTTTTCGGGTAGAGAGGTAGGAATGACACAAGACCGACAGACAGGTGTGTGGCTCACAAACATGTCTGTGCCTGAACTAGGACCCACAGAGAGATGCTGGATTGGAGCCTTTTTGCCATAGCTTGCGGACAGTACAGTTTCTCATCTGATACGCTCATAGAGGGCGGCAGATCTGCTTGTGGGTGACTGGCTCAAGAGCAAGTAGAATTGTTGACTCAACCCTCTTCATGCCTCTCTAGCCAGGAGGAACACCTGGCTTCTCCTCTCCAGATGACTCTTGTCCCTTCTTGCCCCAGCATTCTCCTAGAATGCTATTTGGGGCCATTTCTCAATAGTATTTTTAGAACAAGACCTTTGTAGGGGCAAGGAACCTAGGGAGGAGATTTTTTAAGAAACCTATTGAGTACTGGTTGTACTCAGAAGCAAACACGCCCTGGAGAGTCAACGGCATTCCTGGTCAATATTGGCTAAGTATTCTTCAGTGACTGACTACCCAAGATTGAGACGTCTGTGATCACTTTGACAAATATATATTTACAATTAAGTTAATAATAGCTACCAGCTAATAATTTTTATTGGTGTTTCACATACAGCTGACTCCTCGGATATTATTTCGGATATCCTCAAGAACCCATTATACAAGTGAGAAAACTAAAGCCTCGTGAGGGAGGTTAGGACTCGACTACTGGCTGTGGAGAAGCTGTGTGTCCAGTCTGGAGGCAGTGGGCAGAAAGTTAGCACTGATACTGTTCTTCCCATGTCACTGTGGCTGGAGAACTTGTGACTACAGTATCCATACTGGCATGGCACCAACCAAGCAGAGGGGATGCTAGCATGTTCATTAAGATGCTCAACCCTTTGTTTCAGGAGATATGCTACCATACTGCAGATAGAATCCATTTACACTTAGTTTATATGCAATTCAATACATATAGTTGGTTATTTTTTCTAATATAGAGTAGGCTAAGTCACTCAAAAAATATTGTCTGAAGACCTGTTATTTGCCAAGCAGCTTCTTCTAGATTTGGAAGCTGGGCATCAGATTTGTTAGTCAGTGGTTGCTACAGTGTGGGGTCAGCCTTGCTGCAAACAGCATCTCCTGCACACTCTTTAGAAATGCAAATCCCTCCTCCCAAGTCCAGACTTGCAAAGGGAAGGCCTGGGGAAGGCCTGAGTGAAGTAAGTCCTTTAGTCCAAGTGATTTTTACTGGGTATTAAAAGGAAGGCTTGGAAGTCTTCATGTTTTTGTGACACACAATTCTGGAAAACCTATACCTTAGTTCTATTCCCAGATGTGTGTGTGCGCACACATATCCTCTGGCATACCTATGCTAAGTTCTTATTGCAGGATAGCATTTAGTGATGGGCAGAGCTCAGATGTCCGCATTTGTGGAACAGAGGTGCTTGGACATTTGTGTACTAGGATATGGGTCCTGCGGTCACATGAACCTAGATTTCTTAACTTTTCCAGGCTCTATCCACATGAACTTGTGACAGCTGCCAAACTTTAGTCCAAGCCTTAGTGTCTTCATTGTAAAAACTAGCCTGATAATCATGGAACCCTGACTTAGACTATGTTCTGCTCCATAGGCTCTAGCCATTAGGGGGTATGGCAGGGAGTGAGATTCTCAGAGAGTCTTCTTTGAGAGAAGGGCTAGTGTTTAATTCACACCTCGGTTCACCAGAAGAAGAAGCTGGAATGATGGAGCTCAGTGTCAGGGTCCTCCTGTGAGTGTATTGACCCGCCTCAGTTTAAATACTACTGTTACTTCTTCATCACCTGTCTAAGTAGAATAGGGCTATTCTTTGTAGCCTTTATCTTTGGACTCCTTCAGATTCCCAGAAAGTTTCGTTCAACTGGATCTGCCTGCAGATATTTTGTTCTTGGAATGTGTGTGGCATTAGCAGTAAATCTGAGACAGGCAGATCTCTGTCTGTTCTGTGCCATTTCAGCACTGAGTCAGGGAGAAAGATTCTCCAGGAAATTAATGCTTCCCTCAAGCATTGTGTGAGCTAACACTCTGCCCTATAACACAATCTCACTTTCCCTCTCTGAATATTTGTCCTGCCATTTTTATTACCTGTTTCCCTGAGTGACTTGAACCATGAGTGTACACATGAGCAGGAAATTTCTGTGGAGTCTTACCCGTCAGCCAGTCTTTTGGAAGATACATTACGCACTGGGTGACTAAATGATCATTCAGAAATAGATTATGTAAATCTAATCATCAGACATCCATTGATTCACTGAGAAGACTGCACTGAGTCCTGACTAGGTACTGGACATTGCTCTAGGTACTCAAGATACAGAGGTGATGAAAGAAGACCCAAATCCCTGCCTTCCTGGCACATAGTCACCAGGAAGCTGAGCCTGGAGTAGTTCTGCATATCAGCCTCCAAGATAAATTCCCTGCACTAAAGGAGACTGACTGCTCAGTCTTGATTATATATCTTGATTATATAACCCAGTTGTTTTTCAATGTTGTGTATGAAGTTGAGCTCTGCATTAATGAAAGGTACCACATTGCATCTCTTCTCTGTCATACCCTGGTGCCTGGACTGGGTTGGGGAGGTTGTTAGGCCACTCATTATTTAACTCAGCTTTTTTTTTTTCTCTTGTGTCACTGTGAGCCCTGGATTTTAGTTTCCTGTTGTAAGAAATTAACACAAACTTGGTGATTTAAAACAATGGAGGTAGGAAATCTCAAAACCATTTCACTGGGTTGAGATCAAAGTGATGTGGGGCTGGCTCCAGGGAAGATCCTCTCCATGCCCCTTGTCGTATCCAGATTCACTCCGCAACTTCTGCCAAGTCCCTTTTGTCGTATTCACAGGTTCTGGTTAGTAGCACATGGACATTGCACGGGTCATTATTTAGCCACCCATGCCTGGGTAACAGTTCTAGTGACTTTGGACTCAGCCACCAAGGATTAGTTTTTGTTGATGAGTTCCACCAAACCCAGCCCAGCAGAGACACTCTAAGATCCAACTTTGCAGTTTTGGTCAAGGCTACTCATGTGTTATAACTACTGACAGGGTCCTTAACTAAGATGCTGGTTTGTTTCCCAAGACTCAACCAGTGACCCTGCTTTCCCAGATGTCTTCCTTAGTCCCCCACCCCCCACCCCACCCCCGCCATGCTTATTTGAGTCTGTATTTTCTGTTGTAAACAGTCCCAACCCCTTTTGGAGTGATTAACTCTCTGCTGGGAGAGGCTGCTTCTGTGGGTGCAGGGAAGATACTTGATTAAAGGTTTCATGGTGGTGAGTGGACCCTGTGTTCCCTAAAGATTTTTTTTTTTCCTTCTGGGTAGCTGTATATGTTTTACTTGAGTTCCTCCAAAAGAATATTTTCTGAAAGTTGAAACTGGAGTGTGCTCTCCTGGGATCCAGATGGACTGACATCCTGTGGCTTGCCCAAGTTGACTTTTACCTTATACATATGCTGACAGAGCTGTGAGTCAGTGCATATTAGGAAGGTTCTTTTCAAGTGAATATAGTTCTAAAGATCTGTGCCAGTCTTGCCTGGGGAGTATCATAAATCCACCATAAAACAGATAGATCCCAAATATTTGGACCCGATGGGAGTCAAAGTGAATACCTTCTTGAATCCTTAAAGTCTCAAAATTCATTTCAGTCATTGAAGAAGATATTCTATGGTCTGAAAACATTTAAGGATGTTGTGATAGAGAAGGTGCTGGTGTTGAGATAGTGCGCACGTGCATGTGTGTGCGCGTGCACATATATATATATATATATATATATATATATATATATATATATATATATATGTGCACGCACACACACACACACACTCAGAATCCTTTTTGGTTGTTACTGGAAAATGATTGATTTGGGGTTCTTTCATGCCCTCAGGCTCATTTCCCACCTCTTGTGGAATGGGCCTTGAGCTTTCTATGTTGTGTGAACTGTCATTGGAACACACATAATTTTCATTCGGTTTTTAACCAGTGGCGCTTATCGACACCAGTGGGTTTTCATCATCCCACTCACACTGAAGTTTGTGTCCTGAGACTCCAGTTGGATTCAAAAACTACCTTGGTTCGAGGGTTGAAGTTGGTGAAATGAGAGAACACAGGGTTGTGTCTGGATGTGTGGCAATTAATATTGACAAGTAGGCGGAAGTCCAGCATTATCCCAGGGAGCTGACTAATGTTCATTAAGTGCCAATGCCAGTGAGTTTGTCCTCTCTGGGCGTGAGTAGTTTGAGTTGGTTGATTAACAGAAGCAACACGGAATTCTTTGCGTTTTAATTTTCACTGCATGCTGACTGTTAACCAGTTGCAGCTCAAGGTTGAGTGGTGACCGTAGCAGGTGTCCTGGGGCACCAGGTACCTTGGTGTACATTAGGCACTTGTCAATGCCTAGGAAAGGAGTGAACAGTCACTGTTTCAAAGCCCTTCCTTAAAAAGTCCGGTCCTGCTTCCCAGAACTTCATGAACACCACCACCTTTTATCATCTAACCATAACAAACCTTTTTTTTTTTAATTTTTTGTTTTCCCCTCAAGATCTCTATATTTTTATTCTCTCTGCTTCTAATGACCTGCTCCTAATCTATTGGATATGGCTAATTCCTACTGGTTATTTATTAGCACCTGGTAGAAGAGTTTTCAGGAAGTATTATAGTGGGGGTCTCCTTGAAGGCCTGCTGTATGAACTTTAGGAAGCTACAGGAAATGACTGACTAATAAATAATAGTGATGCTAAATCTACATTTCTAGACCTTAAGAGGATGTGAGTTATCTCAGAGCTCTTCATCATTTATATGTGCATTTCCTAAATTGTATTGTTATTTTGAAATGGGAAATGCAAAGTCAGTTGCAAGTTCCCCCTATGTATAGAAGGTTACACTAAGCTGAATCTCAGGTGAAGGAGCTCTCTGGGCAAATTCCCTTCCATGTAGATTATCCTACAGTTCCTAACTAGACAAAAGTAAAGGGGGAGGCCCAGCTGTTGCCTTTCTAATTCAGTTTAGGAGGATATGCATAGGTAGTAGTATGTAGTAGGAAGATGTGTAGTAGAAAATGTCTCAGGTAACATTTTTTGTGAATGAAAAAATGAAATGTCGTTCCCTCAACCCCCCCATTTGCCTTATAACAATCATAAAACAATTTCTAGTGTCTCACAGCCACTCTCCTTTTGACTGCATGTTCTTCACCTTGGTCTGCATCAGGCACTTGGTAAAACTAGATTCACCTTGTTTCTGACTGCTTAACGGTATAAGCTCTGTTATCTCTGGGAAATGCTTAGAAAAATGTAAGGCCGAGGGCTAGCCTCTGGTAGTGGGTGCCAGCTAGCTCCTGAGGATAGGAAACAGTGTCACCCTGAAGCCAACAAGGTAGTGTGGATGACCATCAAACACCCATCATCCCTTTCTTCGAATTGGTTGGATCGGTTGGTTTCTCATTCTGCTGGCAATGGCAGTGTGTCCCTGGGTTGGTAACTTAGCTTCCCCACTTCAGTTTTCTCATGGTCAGTGTGGGGTTGGGAATATAATATTCATTTGTAGGGTAGTTTGGGAATTAGGAATGATTTTCCATGTGCTCGGTCTCTATCTGGTGTAGAGTGTAGAGTAGTTATCATTGTATCATTATTGCAGTGATGCTGTCACAGGGGCAGGCAGCTTTCAGGGAACCACTGGAGGTCAGGCAGCATATCTGGCTAGATCTAGACTGCTCCATACATCTTCAAAGGAAATGTTCTCCTTTCCCCCCGGGGAGAAATTAGCCCAGGGTACAAAGGGTATTGAGAGTCTGCTCCCTGTGTTCTGTTTCAGAGATGGCCAGAAATTGATACTAGTCATTGGAAAGCCCTCAAGCTATATGAATGCTAAGGTCAGGGTGATGCAACACGGAGCCTTGACCAGTACGTCCTGCTCCCAGGGCTCAGCCCCTGCTCTCTGGGCCCAGCACAGCAGACCAAAGGGCTTCCTTGGTCATCTAGATCTTTAAGTTCCGCGGGACCCTTCCTTTTCCCTGAAAACTAGTGCAGTAGCCCCATTTGGGTTCAGTTAGTGCAGTGGCCTTGTACTAACTGGCCTCGTTGCTCTAAGAAATGTTGGAGCAGCGCCTGGACCTTGGAATATGCCTCATGTTTGACCTTTGGTGGCATTCTCTTGTGACCCAACACACCTGGGTAAATGTCTTTCAGCTCAGAAGTTCTGTGGAGTGGAAGTGTTTTGAAGGAATCTTGCCTGTAAATTTTAGAATTCCCATCTCACTCGGCTGTAGTAACTGCGTAGTACACTAGGCTTCTTTGAGGTTGTTAATGAACAAGGAATGGATTTCCAACAGAAAGTTTCCCCCAAATCTCCCCTAGGGCATCTGAAGTGCCTGTTTTCTTCTGTGGGCTCCAGAGTCATGGGCAGTATTGAACAATTAGCCTAAAGGGAGCCCCTGGAAACAGTTGTTCCCTCAAGGCTTGGGAAGTCACAAAGGCCATGCTGGCAAGTCTGAGGAGGGAGGGAGAGATGAAGTGGGGGGCTGGGAGACGCTCAGCAGTGGAGACAGGGTGGGGGGGGTAGGGGGTAAGGGGGTGGGGGGTGGATTGTTTCCCAGATAGTTTTCAAAGAACAGAGGTCGGTGTGCTCTGCTGTAGGGCTGAGAACAGCACAAGACTGCTTCAAATTCTTCTTTATCTGGTACTTTCTCTAGCACATTCCTTTTGGCTTAACAAAGTGTCTTCCTTTCCTGTTTCATGGTCATTGATAACAAGAGCTTGAGGGCTTTTTGCTTCCAGGCTCTGGATTGGTGGAAAGAGGGATATATAGAAGGGGGACTCGACATTTTAGAGAATTTCCTGATTTTTATCATGCTCAGGGAAAACCATCCAGTGTGCAGAGAGGGCTCAGGTTTTCATTTTAGTCTAGGGGTGATTGATTGCCTTTCTTTCAGGAGCCTGATGGAGGAGGTCAGAGTCTTAGAAAGGGAAGAAGCCAGGGAAAAGGAGAGAAGAAAGAGTGAGATTTATGACCTCCCGGATCACAGTTTTTATGTCGCATAACTATTCCCAACACTGGAGGTTCATGACATGCTGAGAAACAGCTCCAGAGTACAGAGCAGTGATCTGCATGCAAAGAGGAAATTACCGAGTCCAGCCACTGCTCTGCTGCAGAGTGCACACTCAGTCCGTGATGGGCACAGGTTCTAGTGGCTGCCAGGGATGAGCTGGACCACCCAACACCACTCACACGATGCTGAGGGTAGCCGAGGATGCTGTTTATAAAGGTGGTGTTGCAGCACACAGACCTCTGTTACTCCTTCTACATCTGCCCTCGTCACTCCAAATGCGAAAGCCTTGGGCGTCTCATGCCAAAGAGTACTGCACTAATAGAGCCTTCCCAGACCCTCTCCCACTCACAAACCTATGATAGCTGAAGATCTTTTAAAATGTTTTTGTCTTCCATTTTTTATTCCATATGGGCCCTTAGGTAACATGACCCAGTGTGGCCGTTAAATGGCCCTGCTTACAGTTGGATTGCTGGGTACAAAGCAAATTTATGGTTGTTTATTCTCTCCTCCTATCAGCTATTAGTGCCTAATCATATGGTCTATCGATCATGAGATTAATCGCCTGCCCATAGAGGCAGCGGGTCTTGTGGAATGCTGCCCTGCGCCAGACTGAACTTCAACCTTTTATACAAACTGGAGGAGTCAGACCCATCATTCACTGCCGAGAGCCCCAGGAGGTAAATCCCTGCCTCTCCCAGCAGTGTTCTCTGCACTTCCTTCCCTGGTGTAAAACTTGAGCTCATTGATTCCGACACACACAGGCAAATGAGATCCTTTCTAAGGCCTCCTGTACATAATGACATAAGCTGCAAATATGTGGGCTTTATTAGACAAAGCCCACAGTGTTGCATAATTAAAGATTGCTCTGTGTTTTCTACTACACATTCTCATTTTGGAAGATTTATAGCTAGGCTTTAAAATTTTTCTCAAGCTAAGACTTCCTAAGAGTGTCATGATCAGAGGCCCTTTTTCTTTTTTGTGGAATGTGTTTCTTTGAAGATAGAAAAACGTAAACTCTAGAAAGGCCACCATAAAATGTCTACATACCAAGATTAGTCGTGTAAGGAGTGGGCACCGTGTGCCCTAGAGTGGCTTCTGCTGACCTCTGTTCCCTCTGCCATGTGCCTGCTGTGTCTGGATGTGCCTTTCCTGTGTGGGTAACTCCAAGGAGAGAGGACTGGGATCCTATGCCATTGATCTTTCCAGCCTTGCTTTTACTTAGCCTAGCTCAGTGTGAGCCCAGGGCTTGTTCGATGAAGGACCCTCAGCAGGGGCTAGGAGACTCGCTTCCTTGTGTTGACCCTGCCCTTGAAGGTGGGGTACACAAATTTAGGTAATTCTCTTCAGTCCCTGAAGACAAGTTTCCTGATCAGTGAAATAAACAGTGTATGTTCCGGGCTGGTAACCAGTGTTCTGTGGGCTGAATAGCGCTAGAATAGTGCTTTCAGACATTTGAATCAAACATGTCGATGGCGTTTGCCATAACCCCACCCTTCCCTGCTAAAGCAGGCAGCTGATGCACTGTAGTTATCTCACGCACACCATCTCCAAGCACTTATGATTTGTTGTGGTGTTTTCTTATAACATGACCTTTTGTTACTAGGGCTTGAAGCCTGCCACTCGGGTTAGCTAGTGACGCCCCTGGCTGCCATCTTGATTCCTTCTTTCCAATCCTGTCATCCTCAAGAGCTGCAGCTATTTTTTTTTGTTTTGTTCTATATTTTGTGTCCCAGATAAACAACAATGGGTGATTAATTTCTTTTCTTTGTTTTAAGGTAAATAAGTATGTATAGTTGAATATCCTGAGCCACTGTAGAGAGTGTGAAATGGTTTTGTGTGACTATTTGGTTGACGGCTTAGCTTGTGTACTTGTTTGATGGCCCAGTGTGGAAGTCCTATTTGAGGTTTTGATATGCTAGAAATAGAGTTCAGATCTTTCTGACTTTCTAGGCATGTGGTGGTTGGAGGCTTCTAGGTGAGTGCTCCATTCATTCTTTTCAGTAGCTGTTGGGGCCCTTGTCTGTCTATATATGCCCCTTATGAGTTTGCAACCTCCTCTCCCTGGTGAGCTGTTGATGCCTCTGTACAGCCTGCCTCTTACTGCAGGAAGATGCAGGGAACTCTCTGATGTGAGTTTACCCAGAAGCCTGCGAGCCACAGTTTCTTTCTGTAGTCAAGAGCATTTTGGAAGGTTTACTCTAAAGCAGCGGTTCTCAACCTGTGAATCTCAGCCCCTTTGAGGGGTTGAACAACCCTTTCACAGGGGGTCACTGAAGATCATCAGAATACACAGATGTTAACATTATGATTCACAACGGTAGCAAAATTACAGTTGTGAAGCAGCAATGAAAACAGTTTTATGGTTGGGGGTCACCACAACATGAGGAACTGTATTAAAGGGTCGCAGCATCAGGAAAGTTGAGAACCACTGTCCTACAGGATTGGGAGTCAATTGGACACTTGAGCCTTTCTTTCAGCTCAACTCAGTCTATTGAACTCAGGTTACTTGTGAATATTTTAACTTGAGTATTTAAATGCATCCATTTAAACAGAGCAGGTTAAGGATCTGTATCTCAGAAGGAGTCTGCCTATAAACAACCTTTAACTTGAGACTTGACCTATCATGCTGAAATCACATGAAAGTAAGAGTGTTTGAAGATGGCAGGCCAGTTGGTCCCCATGGTTGTGTGCACGGTTTGGGCTCTGGGATTGGACTGCCTTAGATTTTCTTTATAGCTTCCCTATCTGTCAGTTCTGACATTGTTGAGAGAAGACTTGATATAAACCTTTATTTCCTTGACTGTAAAAGTGGGATAATAATTTGTCATGAGGAATAAAGGAGAATGATTCACACAAAGGAATTTTCAACATGTAGGCCACAGAATAAACAATGAATATTCATCATCATTTAGCTAGAATACAATTAAATTTTATTTCTGAGCTTTGAGGCTTTTCTTTTCTGACCTGGGTCAGTTTTCCTCATCTTAGGCAAACAGGCAGTTCACTGCTCCTGGGATGTTAGTGTGTTGATACTAAACTTGGTGTAGATGCCAGATCCATATAGCACACTACAGCCCAGAATCCCTAAGCTCAAGCAATCCTCCTGCCTCAGCCTCCCAAGTAGCTGGGACTATGGGTCAGTACCACTGTGCCCAGTGAGACTTGTCTTCTAAAGAGGGTAACCGCGCATCTCCTGAAGACTTCTCATTCTTGCTGAGTCACTCACCTGGGTCTCCAGGAGGTTGTATTCTCGCACTGGTTTGTCTGTCATCGAATGTCCTAAATGCATTGCCATCCGTGTTTGTTCTGGAAACAGACTGTCTAAAACCTAAGGCTAATATAAAGACAGAACTGTTTCTCTCAGGTTTTCTTCCCCCAGATCAATGTCAGGTGAAGTTTCACAGCAGAAATCTCATGGACCACCCATCATTTTTGCATGCTAATGAAACTATGAATGTGACTGTTGGGCTGGCAAGATGGCTCAGCAGATAAAGGCACTAGCTGCCAAGTCCAAAGATGACCCTGGTTCAATCCCCAGGTCCTATATGGTGGAAGGAAAGAGCAGATTCCTTAAAATTTGTCCTCTGCCTGCCACATGCCTGTGTGCACATATAGACACACACAACACATACACAGTAAATGATAAACAAATGAATACATGAATTAATTAATTAAAATTAGTGACTTCGTTAAGAATCATAACATTTGCAAAAATGATAAGCCACAGAGGAACCCAAGCTGGAAAGATTCTGAGAGATCACCTGATCTAAGCCCCACTTTGTAGATAAGGAAACTGCATTTTAACCAGAAAAAAACAAACAAACAAACAAACAAACAGGTTTGAGTAGAGACTAACCCACATAATGGCTTTTTAATTTGTGTTCTCGCGGAATCTGTACTCAGTTGCTGTGTTATGATTTTGTTCCTTTCGAGAGACTTGTATGTATTTATTAGAGACCGTTGAGATGTAGCACTGGGCATTACTTTTGTAGCAAAAGCACCGGGCCTGTAATCATTATTAATGGATTCCATTATTTGGGAGAGCATTTTACGGACTACAGAGGATTCATTGCATTGATCTATTGTACCATGTTTGTATTATACCAGGTAGTTTAAAATGATATTCTCTTAACTGTGAGGCTAAAACATTGTCCACTCTTGGCAGTTATCCCATCAGTGAGACCTTCCTTGGGCCACTGAAAATACATAGTTCTGCTGAAAGGAGCCTTTTGACTGGTCCCCAGTGCCCTGAATGTGTTTAAATCCCTCACTACTGAAATGGGAGGATTACTGCTGCTATCATTGTTCTAAAACAAACTTCCCTTTGGACGATAACAGCAGCGGTAAATCAGATGTTGAAGAAAGTACCAGCTTAACTTCAGTTTGCTTTAAAAGGGTTTCCTCTTTAATTGACAAGTGTCATGTATAATAGAGCATGGCAGCTCACATAGAAAAACTTGTGCTGGGCTGCCTGCTGGGGCTGGAGTTCTTAATGAACATACAAGTGAATACACTGAGGCAAAAAATTAAAGCTCCCCAGCTGCGGAGTATTCATTCCGTTCACTCTGGTCAGCGTGGTGATCAGCCACACTGATCCCGCCGTGACTTGTGTTGGGTATGGGGCTTGTGCTGCTTTCAGCGCTGGGGACTGTTATCTCTCCTGGTGCCATGTGGAATGACAGCATAGATTCTGACGTCAAAGGAACAAGCAAACAGATTTCTCCCCCTTTTTTAAAAACATAAATACAACAAGCTGTTTGGGACCCACGGAGTTTCTTCACATCACAGTGGTTTTCTTGGGCTCTGGGCCACTTGCTGATGCCCCCCGAATCCCCCCACTTATTTTTGCCTTTCTTCTCCTTCCCCAAAGAGAGCACAACTAGATTTTACAGGTGATGTTTACAGCAGTTCCACACACTTGAATAAGCACTTAGAATAATGTCAATAGAGGAAGGGGAAAGGGCATATTATTATCAAATTAAGTAATGGATGGGCAGTGATATTTTATTTATTAAAGCATGTCTGAGTGGCACTGGAGAGAAAGTGCGCCGCTTCTGAAGAGCACAGATTTGAGAGGAATGTTGAGTTTGGAAACGTGGCAGCCTGCAGCCCTGTGTATGGTTTAAATTAAACCTTTTTTTGGAAAGCAGAATAGCTCTAGGCCACATTTAAGGGGAAAGCTACAGCAGAGCGAGCTGGCTGTGGTTTTCTTTCCCTCTCTCAGCGGCCCACTTTCCCTTGTTTTAACACAGAAAAAAGACTTTGGACTCCTTCAGACCAACCACATAGCCTCTCTGCTGACCACAAAAAGGAAGCTTGGTGTAGAAGCCATAGGATTAATACCCACTGTCTCTTAACCCAGCGGAGTGTGAAACTTTGTAAGAGATTGCTCTGGGCAGGCTGACACTGTGGTTGGACTTCAAACATTTTAAATCAAGCACAACTTTGAATTGCATTATGCCACAGTGCTCTATAAATTGTTCTCTAAGATACCATGTGAAAAGTTATTTACATGAATCCCCAGGTTTCAGAGGGATAAACCACTAACAGCTTTGTGTATCTTACAAAGAAATACAAGGAAAATTAAAGATGTGTCTGGGCCAGATTAGCTCAGCTGGGGCAGGGAGATCACCGTCCATCAGCGCTGATCTTTCTCGTAAGCAATGAGACCACAGGCTCATGGCAGAAAAGCCTTCTCATCTTTCAGAATAGGAAGATTGAGGGTGTGGATTCTGTTAATCATGTATCAGCTTTATTAATTGGCCACATTATTATTATTATTATTATTATTATTATTATTATTGTGGTGGTGGTGCCAATCACTGAATCCTGGACAAGTATATTACCCCCAAGTAACACCTTTAAGCCCTGCCACATTATTTTTAATTAGAAAAATTAGAAAAATATCTTCTATTTTAAATAGAAACTCACTTTTCTTTGCATCGCAGAGGTTCTACTTGATTTACTGGTCTCCTCGCATGTTAGAAATAGTTGCCTCTGTATCTTGAGCATTAATTTTAATGATTGGAGTTTTACCCTGATTAGCTAATCACTTATTTGCACAGAGCAGTTCTGAAATTACTCAAAGCTACAAACAACCTAAAGCCCCGTTATTTGTTTTGTATTTACTATTTTAACTGCCTTGGATTAATATATTTTAAAAGTAATACTTTGAATTTACATTTCATCTTGCTGAATTAATCAGCTTTTCACAAGTGCACTGTATCTGCATTATGGTTTCTAACAAAGAATCTAATTGATTTGAAAAGTTGTAGGGGAAAACATCTGTATACAAGTTTCAAAGCGTACAGTAACCAGAGAGTTAATATTTGGTTGACATGTAGTAGTGAGGGGTTCATCAGAGAAATTGGTCTGTAGAAGACTTGCTGTGTGTGAAGAAGTATAGTTGTTTCTACACCTGGACATTGCAACACTGTTTCAATACTCTGGCTGTAAGCAGCCGGTTTATGGCGGTTGTTTGCCCAGGTGTCTTCAAGCATCTGTTCCATGCCTGCCTGAACTTACTAGCCACCCTGAAGTTGTTGCCTTGTGTCTGATCTTTCTCCTCCTGGTAGAATTATACTGTAACTAATTGAATCCATTGATCACTGTCTTGTTTTTTTTCCATCTTCCTCTCAGAGGAATCCTTTCTTAGGGCCCTACAAGCATTAGTCAAGAAAATGGCTACAGAGTTGCCAAGACTGGTAGTAGAGGTAACCTAACACAGAATAACAGTCTTAAGAACAAAACTTTGTAAGTGTTCTTATCTGTGAGAGTTAACTTCTTTATTGGGTCATGGTGGAAGACATCAAAGTATGATTTAAGCAGTGGTCTCGGCAAGTGTGAGAAAAAGGGAGACAGAAGCAAAAGTTGACCTTGGAAGTAGATGGCATGCTTTCCAGGCCTGCCTGTACTGGAGCTTTCCTGGGTGGGAGCACTGCCAATTGCAGGCTGATTCCGCAGCCTGCAGAGGGGACGGAGATGCAGTATTTCACCCCCGCTTGTTTAAAGTGTGTGCTGTCCACTTTACTGACTTTGTCCCTCTGCCTGTGGGGTTGTTGGTTTTTTGTTGTTGTTGTTTTGGTTTTGTGTGTGTGTGTGTGTGTTTGTTGTTTGTTATTGTTGTTTGCCTCCGTTTTTCTAGTCTCTGAAGTGGAGCTGTTGATCGTCTCTGTGTTCTGCCTACATCAGGTTGTGATGAGAATAGAACTAGGCATGGTCGATGAAATCTTAGAATACTGTGGAAGTACGTGGCAGCAAGGATCTTTGTAGATGAAGACATCCCGAGGATACCTTTATCAAGCCAGTGTGAGCTGTTCTGTTATGGGACGAGTTCAAAGCTAGGAGCAAGAAAAGTGGTCTAGAATCCCTCTTGCCTGTACAGCGTTTATGCTTTTGGCCAATTCATAATACCCCTGGTTCCCTCTTGTCTCATCACTGAGGTGGCAGTTCGCAGTGTCGTGGCAAGGGAGACAGCTCTGGCATTCGGAAATGTTCTGGAGATGAAAGTCCCCAGCCCCTCCCCAGGCATGGAGGGCAGTGGAAGGTAAGTGGGACCAGCACTCGGCTTTGTAAGGAGAGTTTGCAGGGATTCTGACCCACGCCACATTTCCAGAATCACGCTGCAGTGCCATCAGACTTTGAAATGGGGTGTTTAAGCTTCATGCTTCTCCAAGGGGCTGACTGTTTACATGATCTGTAGACTCTCCTGCCTCACAGTGGATGAGACCTCAGTCCTAGGAGCCCAGCACTCTCCAGGTGTGTTGCACTGAGTGCTTGCCAGGGAGAAGGAAGCTTGCAGGTGAGAGCGAAGCCTTACTTCTCGGAAACTCTGACTCCCCTTTCCTTGGCACACGCTGTGCTTGGTGTTTCTCAGCTTTGGGGCCGTCTCAGTGGCCCACTCATATGACCGTCCAGATGGAGTGGGTTCTCCACCATCTTCCTCATCAACCCCTGTTTCCTGGCGGCTGCAGCACCGGCTCACATTCCTCAGAGTTTTCAAATGCTTTCACAGACTATCTTAATCTATTTCCATCGGTGGAGATGAGGGCTGAGAAAGCAAAACGCACATTTTCCTCCTAGCCCTTTGCAAATACACTTCATGAATCACAATTCTGTTTTTGACATTCAGAAATATATCTAAACACTAATTTAGATATATATTTAAAAAAAAAACAGAGCCAATCTCTACGTGTCTGACTAAATTTGATCCAGTGCAAGTACTAAGGCTCATAGTCTTTATGCACAGAGGAGCCCCTTAAAGTCTAGGATCTTGTCTGTTCTAGCTGGAGCTCTGAATAAAGTCAGAGTGGACAATTACCTCAGTCTGGAAAGTAGAAACAAAGGAGATGTGTTAGGTGGTAGCTGAAAGCAGGGGCAGATGGACACAGTGTCGGAGCAGCTGAGTTTGATCATAGCTTGAGAATCTCTCTCTCTCTCTCTCTCTCTCTCTCTCTCTCTCTCTCTCTCTCTCTCTCTGTGTGTGTGTGTGTGTGTGTGTGTGTGTACATTTGTGTATATTTTTGTGCATATATCCTATATACTTATATTCCTAAATAGTTTGAGTGCTCACTGCACTCAGACATATGATAGCATTTTGCATTCTTAGTGGTATGGTAGGGAGAAGATTAGATTACGTTTCTGCATGCAAGAATATTAGTAACAAATTAGAGGAGATTTCTCTCCAAAATGAGTTCTTATAAAAAAGCAAGTCGTTGTTAAAGTAGCAAATGTAAGCAGCTTTGCAAATGTATTGTCATAGAGATCTGCATTTGTGAAAACCCTTCTAAGTGATTTTATCTAGTGTTTCAAATCCTCCATAGACAGTGTCTTCTTCAGAAACAAGTTCCTGGAGAAGCTGTATGTGTTACAGAGGTGTAGAGGTCCTGAATCTCTGCGAGTTTGGACTTCCTGTTCTTTCTCCCAGAGAAGGCTCAGTTGGAAGGGAAGTTACTGGAGCATGGACATCTCCGGAAGCCTGTTCCATGCAGCCTTTGGTACACTCATGTCTGGGGCCTGAGACTTGCTTCTGGAGTACACTAGGGACTTCAGGGCACCCAGACCACATTTCATGGAACAAGACCTGGAAGAATCTGTAAGGACAGTTCGGTAATCTGTGAGGAAGCTGGGTGCTTAAACTCTTCATGGTTTTCACATGTGAAGAGTTGGTCCAGGTCTTCTGAAATCTTCTATAGCTACCCAAGTGGAATGGCTGCAACCTTATAGTTCTGGGAGGTAACGCAGCACAGGTCCTAACGTTACTGACAATGTCCTGTACAAACCTAGGGTATCACAAAAGATGATGGAGAACTTACTCATTTCCTGTCTACTACTACCCACCTCAAGGAAAAAGAGTGCTTCCTCCAATCAGCCCCATTTAGGATGGACCATCCGGTCAGTCAATAGGGCTGTATCAGGTGGCTGTAGTGTCTTCTGCCACAGCAGAGCAGCAGTTCTTAGCTGCACCCTCCCCTGACACAATCCATCACCCTCTCAACATTTATTATTTTTTTTGCATGATGTCTAGTGTTTGCAGATGGCAAATGGCTGAAGAAAAACAGAGTGAAAGTTTATATAAAATATTTATACCCTAAAGATCTTTTATCTTGTGTCATTGAAGAGATAGAGAAGTGAAAAATGTATTGCAAGTACATTATCAAGAGTACATTATAAATTTAAATCTCAGATTGAATAATACTAGCTGCTAATGTGTGGAGCTTTGGAAATGAGTCACTTTTGAATCTCAAGAATTTACTGTATCAGGTCAGTTACACTTAAGAAGGAAGTGCCTTTAAAAAAAAATCCTATACCGGAATTCAGACTTACATTAGTAGGCATTAAAAATCAAATATCTGACCTAATATTTATGTTAGGATGTAGTTACATAGGAATGAGATGTACGATCTGAGATATCTTATGAAAAGTTTCTAAAAAAAATCAAGTATTCTTGGTCATAGGGAACAGTACATTTGTGATAAAGATTATATGTTTTGTAGTCATAGAGTCAAATTATCTAACTATTGCTGTGTAGTTTTGACTCTATTCCCTTTCCCCAAGATAGATTTATTTATTTACTTATTTATATACCTGTCTGCCTATCTGTCTATCTGTGTATCTATCTATCTATCATCTATCTATCTATCTATCTATCTATCTATCATCTACCTATCTATCTAACTATTGTTGGGGGATGGAACACAGAGTCTTTTAAATGCCAAACAAGCATTCTCTACTGAGCTACAACTTGAGCTGGGTGTGTTATTTTAAAACCAAGACCAACCAGTTTGTTTTTAAGAAGGCATATGGTGTCATAGTTTTGTAAGGCATTTCTTTATTACATTACCTAGCTTTCCAGTCACAGTGGATAGTGGTTGGTATCATTATTATTACTGTGATATTGTCCTTGGTCCCAGCTATGATTATATCTTTCTTTGGTGGTGTGGTGTCTTCTTTATATGTGTTGGTAGGGTGTGGATGCAAAACCAGAATCAATGTGCCAATTAAAAAGCCAATAGTCAGAGAAAGAAAATGCATCTGTACATGCAGACATGCCTATCTATCTGTGCTGGATATCTGGATTCTGTTAAACAAAACCAAAAATATTTTGTTAGATACAGTGATGCCCTGTTGTTGTTGCTCTTTTTTGTAGTGCCCAGTATATAATTTTTAAATATTTATTTTTATTTTATGTATATGAATGTCTGCATTTGTGGACATACACCAAATGCATGCCTGGTTCCTGAGGAAACCAAAAGAGAGCATCAGCTCTCCTGTAACTAGAGTTACAGGGGCTTGTGAGCCACTGTGTGCATGCCGGGGACTGCATACTGGTCCTCTGTAAGGACATGGGTACGGGGAGCCCTTTTCATAGTGCTGATTCCACTACGGTCCCCTTTGTGTTCTGCATTAGTGCTGTATGAAAAATCTCGGCCTGGTGTTCCTAGTTTCTCAGCCTTGAAGGATCTAGAAATAGGAATTTTGTGAAAATCATACAATGTTTTAAGTGATTGCAGCTGTGTCTTGAGAATACCGCTAGCTACAAGAAACAGAAAAAAAAAAAGCTTAGTTTATCAGTAGTTTAAACTAGGATTTATTTTCCTTGTATAACAGTGAATCTGAAGGCTAGTCATTGTTGCTTTATTTGCTCAATTCTGTCAGGAATCCAGACACTTTTCTAATGTTTATGTCCTAACGTTCTCTTCTTCTTGATTAAAAACACCCCCCCACACACACACGTCTGCCATTGTACGGCTGCCATCATATGTCCACAGCAGGGTGATGGGGAGATGGCTGGATTCTCTTGGCCCATTTATCCTGAAGTAGCAACTTCTCTAGACACTGTATAGTAGATGCCACTTCATCCTGGGTCATTCTGGCTAGAATGTGCTTGCAGTTTCTGCAAGGAGATTTGGGCAGTGGATGTCTAGCCCTCCGACCTCTCAGGTGGAGGGGGCGAGAATTGCTGCAAACGGCTGTTGCACTGCTGGTGAGCAGTGTCTGCCACTGCAGCCCATTGGAGGGGGAAGTCTGCTGCTGCAGGGCCTTGCAACCTGTAGGTCTTGCAGCCTCCAGGACATAGCCAAGCCCTCCACGTGTCATCCTTTAAAAATGATAAAAACAGATAAGCAGAGAGGGTGTTTTTTGTTTTTAACTAAATGACTCTGCATGATATAGGATAGGTTACTGCCCCAAATGAACAAATTTTAGGGGGATGTTATATGAATGTATTTCTTGGCAACCTTTATTTATAGTTTTAGTAGGGAAGGTACAGATGAAAAGGCATTTATTAGCCGGGCGGTGGTGGTGCACGCCTTTAATCCCAGCACTCGGGAGGCAGAGCCAGGCGGATCTCTGTGAGTTTGAGGCCAGCCTGGTCTCCAAAGCAAGTTCCAGGAAAGGCGCAAAGCTACACAGAGAAACCCTGTCTCGAAAAACCAAAAAAAGAAAAAAAAAAAAAAGAAAAGGCATTTATTGTTTTCTATTTTGTTGTATTAACACCTGAATTTCCTTATATATATATTTTTTCTTAGACCAGGAATAAGCTACATTTTTCTTTAATTATTTCATCCTAAAAATGAATGTATACTGTTACTAATTGGTACCTGATTTTATAACCTCTATTAGAAGGGATTCTATTCTGTTTTTAGCTGAACATTTAACTCAAACATGGAGAAATTCTCCCATGATGCTTTACAGAAGTGGCCATTTTCATCTGATTAGAACTGTGCTTGGAGGCATGTATGTAGTTGGAATGCTCATGAAACAAGTGTATACTTCGCTAATTAAACTCGACAGCTATGGAATTTGAAGAACTCTTAATCACAGCCAGGACTTCACTAAAGGGAAGCCATACCTGTCTGACTAGAGTACTTCTACTTGTTTGTAATATTTCTGTTTACACCTTTCTGCCACTTACTGTTGAGTTAGCTGTTTAGACCATCCTTGACAAATTCAGGAAGCCACCAAGTGCAGATAAATGGCGAGGATATATTCCTAAAATTTGATCGTGATCAATTCCTCTCAGAGCTATAAACTTGGGTTATCATGACCTGAATGTTAATAAAACTCGAACTTCAGATCACCTTCAGGTCTGGTCACCAGGCATCAGGGTGTCAACTGTAGGGTCTGTGAGTTGGCTGTCTAGTGAGTGTTCAGAAACACAGAAATCTTCAGTTCCAGTATATAATCACAAGGTAGGCTCAACTAGTTAGTGAAGTCTCTGGTAACACTAGGATGATTGGATAGTCAAAATATAGAGGAAAAGGCAAACGTGTTTATCAGGTCTAAGCTTGGACAATGCTTTTAGAATTATTTAACATGGCAAACATGGATAAACCAGTCTACTATTCCAAGCAGTCTACTTATGATAACAGAAAAGTCTTGAGGTCTACTTTATAGGACAGTTGTGATCATTTATTTGGTGTTCAATGAGGCATAATTTATAGACAAGGAGAAAACAAAAGTAGGGGATGTATTTGCATGGGAAATACTTGTATTTCCATCTAGTATAGTGATCAGTGAGGCACTATGCTTGGTGCATCCAAACTCTCCTTAGTCTTCATCATGTTATATAAACTAGGCCCTGATACCCAATTTCTTGCCTAAAGTTAGTAGTTGTGCATTTTAGAGTTGAGCTTTGGAGGCCCTGCCTTGTGTTCCATGCTCATATCCTCTCGACCAGAATACCCTCCCGCATGGGGCAATTGAGAAGAAAACTAGCCGACAGACTCCGATGTGGGTAAGTGTACCATAATGTACTTATGGAAGGAGCAATGCAACTGTTTTAGGATATGGACTCCTGGCTGTTAATTATACCTCATGAAAGAAACCTGAGCACCCCTCTATAGGCTGTCCTGACACATGAACGTTGGCTAGTCCCTGAAGACAGTCGATCCAGGAGTATTCATTGAGCTCTTCCTTTGCTGGCACTAGAAAGATAATGCTCCTGTACTTGAGAACTTATTTCTTTTCCCACATGACTTTTCTAATGTTCTGTAGTGAGAGAAGTGCTCTATGAAATGTCTTTCGGCAGTACATCAATCAGCATGTGGAAGGCTAGGTAAGTGTGCTCACTTCTCATCATCCACTGACCTGGATTGTGCTCTAGAGAGGTTAGATGTCATGCTTTAGAATAAGCTTAGTTTTCTCCAAAGGAGGCATTTTCTTCATAGGGTCATTATGATATTTTGTAGCTATTAAAGTTTGCTGCTATCTTGATGATTGGCTGTACACTGGAAGGGATGAAATATTTATTAAGGTCATATCACTGTTATGTACAAGGGAGCACAGAGTGATTTTTATGCTCTGCTTCTGGGCAGCAGTGTTTCGGCTGGTGCATCTATGTCTGTAGATGTTATTGATTATAATTAAGTCAGTCTGCATTGTCTCTAGGAATTTACATGGGTTTAAAAATCAATCTCTCACATATTAATTTGAAATAGTTTGAAGAGGATCTTAGTATCTTAGTATAATGAACAACTTTTCAACCATTAATCCTGCTATGTTTTGAGTCCAAAATATTGTGATTTCTTGTTAAAACATTTGTAGTGCTTAGATGTTACGATCTGCTTAGTTTTCTTTTAGTTTCATTTCCTTTATAACCAAACTTTTGAAAGAATTTTATAGTAGATGTTTAGGTATGCCTCATTCAAATTCTGAAGACTTTTTAAATTCTATATCAGCTTCTCTCTGCATATGTACGTTTCCTATACACTTCATAAGATTATGAGGCGCTGTACTTTGACACCTCAAATGCACTGATGGGGATCACTGAAGGCTGAGACGTCTGGGCACATTTTGCAGAAAATTTGACAAATATATTTATGGTAAATATTGGGGCATTAACAGTCACATACCTTGTGAAATTGATCCACACAGAAAAAAGAAAGGGGCATTTAGTGAACAGTGTGAATGCCAGTGGTAAGGTCCTGAAGAGCTAGTGATCTGTGCAGGCCTGAGACTGATTTATATTGACGCCGTTCTCCTCAGGAACTTATTTCAGGGATATCTATTATACTTCTGCCCAAGTGAACCACCTCTGTAGGTATAAATTAAGATGTAAAACTGAAAAGGTAATAGTTCTGATATGGAAAATTCTGCAGTAAAGTGCCCTTTTATTTTTGTGATGGAGAAGTAAAAGCCAGAGTGTTATTTAAACATGAACTCATATTAAATACACAGCTGAGTGAGCCTTTATTTAAAATAGCTTTATTTCCTCAAACAAGAGACTTATGGAGATTATGGGCAGAGATGTGTTCTTAGGACCTTGATTCTCAAAGATGTTCAGTAAACAATTCTCTTACGTTTCACACAAATGGCACTATGTATGGGATACCCTGCATCACTCCATGCTTCTGGATGGAGGTTCTCTATTTTCTAATGTCTAAGGTTTGAAAACTTATACCTGGCCACAGCATCTTGGTGCTTTCAGCTTTGATTATGGTTTTTTTTAAGCTTAATTATGAATCACTGTTGAATATTTTCCATTCACCAACTTATCAGTATTTTCTTTTTTACAACAAGACTGGTTTCCTTTGTTCATGGAAAGTCCCCAGTTTGTTTAGAACACAGACTCTATCTTATCACAATTCTGTTGGAGAGAAGATGCAGCTACATAAAACAGAGAAATCTGAGCAGGGTGCACTCCTAAGAGCGGGCCTCTATTTGCGGGAAGCCTGAGTGCACAAATAACCTGTTAAACTTCTCCTGGCTCTCGTTAAAGGGATCTTTATTTGTAAAATTTAGTTGGTTCCTCCCTAAAGCCCTTCTCTGTCAAATTAATAATTTCAGAGGGTCTTAAAAGCTTTCAGAAAACGCTCCTAACCCCCGCCCAGCCACTGCACACTTTAGAAAACAGCACAGGAGAGCTGCAGCTTGACTTCTTCGGTTGTGTGGTCAGCACAAATAAGAGGGTTCTGAACATTCCGTGTCCCCCCAGCTTCCAGTGTTCTTCATTTTAGTTAAACCTTACAACTTGCTGTCTGTTTCTGGGGTGCTGTTCCCATATCCTCCTCCAGCCTCCCTTCAAGAGTGCTGCTCCTTGGTACCAGCCTCACCCTCTCTGGGGAACCCGGTTGTTCTCTGCGTGTATTGCTGCAGCAGCCGCCTCTTCCTGATGTTTCTGCGGGCTCCCCAGCCGAATGGGAAGAGGGTTCGGTGATTCCCAGGGCAGCCACCGGCGTGCCATCTGCTGGGCTCCGTATTCCTCTGCCGTGTACTCCAGGCTAGCTCCATCCCCGTTGCTGGGATCAAATAAAACCCCCAAAAGCAACATAAGGGAGAACGGGTTTATTTTGGCTCACAGCTCCTTCATTCCATTTGCTATTTCACTGGGAAGGCTGGCTTTCTCACTGTCTAGTCTTTTGCTGTCTGCTCTGTCTCTTGGGAGGCATGAGAACAGTTAGCAGAGAGAGGCAATCTGAACTATGTCAAGAACCTGTAGACAGTCTTCTGGCCTCCTCGTCTGGCCCCGAGGAGCTACCTTCATGCACACAGTCTCTAGTACCATCAACCGTAGTTCTCATTGGGTTTTCAAAGGCACCCCTGACCCTAAGAGAAGTTGTCTCCATAAAGGATTGAGTAAGTATAGGTACATTGCTTGACAGAGTCATAGTGTTTCAGATTCATAAGGTACTTATATGCCTGGTGGGCAGGGGTGGAGACACCAGTGAATGTAGAATAAAGCCTAGGTTATCCTTCTGGCACCTGGGGTGTTCCTGGAAAAGTTATGGCCAAGGCTGACATTGTTAGATTGGGTCAGAAATGTACATTGTTAGTAAAGGCCTAGACAGGTACCTGGCAGCCTTAGGGTTTGTCATTTCCCAGCATTCCAGACAACATGGGGTTTCTATATGTTAAGGATTACTGTGCTTTTCCCTGGGGGTATACTTTTTCCTCTGCTGATTCTTCTGATAACTATAGGATATGTGCATCACCTTTTTCTTTCCAGCAAAAGTGTTCTCTGTGACTGTAGTAGGAGCATCAGAAGATGGTCTGAAATGGACAGAAATTAGTGCCACTGCCTCCTTAACGGGTGGATACTTATCACAAGGCTGTTCTGGCATCATCGTTGGAGCACTGGCAGAGGTGTTAGGTCTTGATTAGCTTTTAAAGAAACAAACTTTCTTTTATTAGACAGTATCATGCCTCTTAGTTTGTTCTGAAAGAGAGAGGTGCCAGAGGGGGAGAGGAAGGGAGGAGAGAAGAAGACATTGTTTCCTCAATAGAAAAGGACAGAAAGCTTATAGCCGACAGCGCCCATGTTATTAGTATGCCTTTACATTCGGTCTACCGAGAGTACATGTGCACACTTGTTTATGTGAGCATGTACATGCAAACTCATGGCAATTTGCTCATACTCCATAGACAACCTTAGAATCCTTACCATGTTGGTCTAACTGTGGAATATTTGCTTACTCTTTAAGTTTCTCTTATTTACAGTCTTTCATCAAGTTCTATTTATTATGCTCTTGAAAACCATTAAATAAAAGGAACTGTGGAGAAAATTTAAAATGCTAAAATTATTCCAGACTGAAAAGTATCCTGATAGGATGGTGTTGTGTACCCATCTCCTTGAATTAAGAAGCCAAGCAAATGGAAATGTGATCTATTTAAGAAAGCATTTCCTTAGGCAAAAAGTACATTTCCTATACCTTCTAGCTGGACATTATTCCTTGCATTTGTATTTAGAGAATGAGCAGAAAATATTTTGAAAGTAGCCAAGACGCTTAGTGACTTCTCAGGCTTAGCCAAGAAGCACAAAGAGATATAAATGTTATTTGCAATACGGGCTGATTGAATCATTAAAGTCCCAAATCTGCCAGAACACTGGATGGAGGCCTGGGGAGAAGCTCCTTGTTTAGGACAGGCATTGGGTCTGTCTTCTGCTGGTAGAGTTGAGAAGGATCATGAGACTTGGCCTCCTATGGCTACCATGCCTGTGGTGCTGTACTTGTAGTGTGCATCTGGCAAGTGTCTGATCTTGTTGGGGCAAAGAGAGTACTGGAATAGGTTAGTTCTAAGAGTACTAATTCTGATCTGTTGGCTGTAAGAGAGACACATGGTACATTTTGGCCTATATAAAAGGGGGCAGATATCCTCTGAGCCCCATAGGCCTTCTTGGGAACCAATACAGACAATAATTTAAGTGTGTCTACCTTACAGGCTTTGCCACTGAGCATAGAAAGGGATTTCTGTGATGCTTCCAAACTTGGTATAAATGCCAGGGAAGAATCCATAGAGCTTCGAGGACTTCACCCTCTAGGGGAAGAAAGCCGTGATTTATGGATCTCTCTAGAAATTATGGTTGGGTTCTTTCCACTCTCAACCTAGTATTCCTTAGTCATGTGACCAGAATTCAATTATCTGTGCCATAAATAATCGTGTGAATGGAGGCAGTGTGTTTGGCAGTGGATTTCTGCTTCCTAAAGAGAAAGGAACCTTTAGACGGCATTAGAGGTAATACTGTATGAACCTCTATTCCAAAGGCAAGCGGCTGTGAGAGTGCGGCCCGTCCCTGGAGAAGGTAGCTTTAAATGAGTCGGCTACATGTTGGTGACAGATGGCACAAAGATTGGTTATAGTTTTTGAAATACGTACTTTGAACATGCTGTATTTAGAAGTTTATTTATGATTGGTTTCAGAATGAAGCCAGTCTGTTGGTGTATAACAGAGTTGATCTGGTTCCATTAGCATCCTTGAAATATTTAACAAGAAGCTGGCTTAAGCATGTGGAGTCCTCTGAGCACTGTTGGAGATAAGGGCACCTGTCCTGGGTAATTCTTACAATACCAGTAACCTCTTTTTTTTTTCTGCCTTCCTCCATGCTTCATGACTAGGTAAGGTCAGCCTTCTGTAGCCAAAGGCTGTGTGCCTCTGAAATCAGCCATTTTCCTACCTACCCTCAGCCAGTAACAATTTATGTCCGGAAGATAGCAGAGTGCTGATTTAAGTCATTTTACAACCAGAGTCCATTCCTGGGAGAGAGCAGCTCGGTAAATTGTTTCAAGAACCAGAGCATTTTTCTTGGTTATTATAACTTGACTATCCATCTACACAGGGTTCATTCAATTGAGAAAGTTTTATTGAATCCAAAAATAATAATCCTTTATATTTGTACCGTATTTGCAGTTTTCAAAGGGACTCTTCCCATCTATTTTCTCATTTGATTTTTCTGACAACTCCATGTGGAAGAGAGAGTGGATATTGTTACCTCCAAATGACAGATGAGGGACCTGTAGCCCAAGTGCCTGTAAATCCTGCTCAAGGTTTCACAACTGCTAAGTGACTGGGGCTGGAACCCTTGAGGCTTGCTGCTGGCCCAGAGTTTTTGTTGCTCATTTAGGAAAGAAACTGTTGGCTCTGGCAAAGGAATGTGAAGGTCAGCTGGGCGGGACAGCTGCTAGAGAGGTGTGCTGTCTCCCTGTACTGGTTACCCACAATGCAGTGCATGTGTGTGATGGGGCAAGATGCTGACTCCAAGCCTGGGATTTCTCTCTCTTTCTGTGATCACAACAATCTCTCAGGTTTTGTGACAAAGACTATGCACCCGCAAGTTGTATATAGGATTCTTTGGACGGTGTGCATTTACAAAGGCAAGGTGATCACAGTCTGTGTATTCTTCCTAGAGTGGAGGGCCTTTGTTCTCCTCTTATAGATACCTTAAATCTACCTACAAGAAAAGAACAAGGATGAATTTTATTCATACCCAGGCAGTCCCTTACCCCTCACTCTTCCTAATTGCCTTTCATTTCCTTCCTCTTACCTCTCTAGGGGCTGGGCTGTAAAGATGTTGCAGAGAGGGTATCAGAGTCATAGCCAGATAGCCCAGTCATGTCACTTTCTAACTAACTGTTCAGTTTGGGGCAGGTGACATTGTTTTTTTCAGCCTCAGTTTCTTTCCTCTGAAGCTGGTATAAGGTGGTACCTTAGGGAATTGATAAAGTAGGCATAGGAAGTCCATGGCATAGCAGCCGGTCCTCAGTACATTCTCAGGAAATGTATTCTGTGTTAGCGGAGAGTGAGCAGAGACATCAGTTGGGCTAGAGCTGATGAGAGCATTGGACAGCTCTTAGATTCGATCTCCGCTCGAAGCACGGTTACCACCTTATTGCTCTGCTTCCATGCTGTCTCTCTTCTCTCCCACCCTCACATGGGAGAGTTGAAGGAGGAGTTGACTTAGGAGGTGAGGGCATCTTGCAGACAGAGAGGCCATGGCTAAATGCAGTTACCGAAGCCCTGCCCTGGGTCTGTTCCCAGCCTCCCTTGGCTGTGAAACACATGCACTCTCAGCAGGCCAGGGTAGTTTGCAAAGCTGTTGCACAGGCCTTTCCTGCACAGTGCTACCTGCCCTGAAAGCAGTGTGCGCGCTGATGGCTTCACCGAGCAGATGGTTTCCTCTGCCTTCCACGTGGTCGTGAAATGAAATGGACTCGTGATGAAATAGGTTGGAGAATTCCACATTCAATTATGAATTGGCCAAAGGAGCCTTTAGAAGAATTTGATATCCGGTTTCATCTGGCATTGGAGTAAGGAGGCAAGAAGGGAAGAGATACGTGAATCTGCTCCTCAGTGGTCTCAAACTGGTGACTAGCCAGGAATCTGATGTTCACTTTGGAAACCTGAGAAAAATGAAAGCAGCCTTCATGTTGCAGTGATCTAGAAGAGCAGAGAGGACCTGACTGGGGATGTAACTCAGTGGTGGACCTACTTTGATTTCAAGCACTGGAGAAAATAAAACAACAAAGCCCCAACTTATAAAAAGCTCCAAACCAGACAGAAAACAAAACAAAAACAAAATAAAACAAAAACCAGAAAACCCAGCAATCCCCCCAAACAGTAATAACAACAGAAATCTAATCTTAATCAACAGATTAAATAAGGGGCCAGAAATGCAGGGGAATCTTGTTCCTAAAGTAGGATGGAGAGCAAAGATCTTGGTGTTCTCTGGGCCATAGGTCCTGAAACTGAAGTCCTATTTTAAGTTGTGACAGCTGAGATTCATGGGTACACTTTTGGGAACCAATCAGACATGATGCAGTCTTTGACAGCATCCTGATGTGCAGTGGGGAAGACCTTCTGCACTGCATGATGTTACTGGTATGTTTCCCCCTTTCCCAACTCCAGTTGGTTTCAAAAAACACACTGTAAAATTTACTACATTAATGGACCAATCACCAAACATTGTCCATAGCTGCCTTTTAAACTAAGATTTCTTTGTTCTGATGCTTATTATGATTTCAAGATTTTGAGAAATATATCAGTGTAGATGGGAAAAAAATTCTTATTAGATGATGTTCCTATCATTAATGTCAACTCTTAGGGGATAGTACCAGATAGTAGTTAGTTGTGGCTTTTCTAAACCTTTGGGAACTTTTATTCCTCCCTCTGTTCCTGAAAAACAAACAACAAAACAAAATAACAAAAAACTCAAACAAACAATCAAAAAGCCCAAACACCAAGCCTGCAATACAGGAAGCCATACTACAGTAAGCCAGTGTTTAAATATCTTCTTGTCATAGTCTAGTCTACCTGAGTTATGTCAAAGATAATCACATTTTTGTTGGCCATATTCTGCACCTGCTTCTGTTGCCTCCTCCATTATAGTTACATCATCAGTCATTCTCTTACTTAGTTATTCAGCATTTTTTATACCTACAGTATGCTATACTCTGTACTAATCATATTTCTGCTATTGAGAAGCTCACAGTCCAATGGAGAGACAGAGAAATGACAGTTGCCAGCTGGTTTCTGACAGAATTAAAAGCACACTGTTTAGACATAAATTTAATTTTTTCTTTTGATTCATTTGTGTGTGTATATGAGTTGCATGTGGGTGTAGTATATGTGTGTGCACATGGACGTGTGAATATGCCTCACTCTGTGTATGTAACCCCACACCGTGTATTTGTGTGTGTATGTATGTATGTGTAGGCCACAGGTAAACATCAGGTGTTTCCCTTAATTGTTCTCTACCTTCATTTTTGAGAAAGAGTCTCTTTCACTTAACCCAGAGCTTACCAGTTGTCTAGACTGGCTGGGCATTGAGCTCCAGGAACCCTTCTGTCTCCATGACCTCAGTGCTGAGGTTACAGACATGACCTGCCCTAGTTTTACATGTGCTCTAGA
The DNA here is from genome assembly GCF_049852395.1 of Peromyscus maniculatus bairdii. Lineage (NCBI taxonomy): Eukaryota > Metazoa > Chordata > Mammalia > Rodentia > Cricetidae > Peromyscus > Peromyscus maniculatus. The sequence goes on from NC_134853.1 coordinate 118,372,854, forward strand.
CATCTAAGAGGGGTCCTTATGCTCTCACAGCACGTGTTTTCCTGACTGAGCCATCTCTCCAGCTCCTATAGCAAACTTCTGAGGTGAGCTCGCCTTAGCTGTCAGTACACAGGGAGAATCTAGTGGCAAAGGGTTGCCTGGGAAGGAGGTGGGTAGGGAGGCCTGGTCTGTGCAGCACAGAGAAAGGCAGCCATGCCCCATGCCAGGTAGGCTGAATGTGTGTGGTGGGGGAGGGAGTCCACTAGGAAAACCTCAGCTGTGCTGTGTCAGCACAGCTGAAAACGATGTTCATTTTTCCCTCATTATAAATTTTGCCATTTTGTTTTTAAAAATGTTATTTTCAATTGATATTGAACTTTGTAGGATGAGGAGAGGCCAGTATCAATTAGTGACTGGAAAAGGCCTTCTAAAGCATATTGGATGACCAAGTCCTAATAGGCTCTTCCTTTCACCCCAGTGTACCCCACATACCCCATAGATGCTAGTTTTATTGTTTCTGGTTTTATATTCGTTCTTTATTTGTCAAAAACAAACCTTATCCACCCTCTGTGAGGAACTCTAACAATTCTTAGGACTATCCAGACTAAGAAGTATTTCTGTGAACCCAGATAATTTCATAATAATATAAAGGTTGTGTACCAATTGATGTTCTGATGGCATCTTAAAACAACTATAAATGAATAAATATTAACAATGTGTTCTTTATCATAAATACTCACACGGTAGTTTGCATAGTGCTTATAGTGACAGAGAAAGAAAGAGAGAGTAAATTTGTTGGAGTATCATGTATTACATATATCTTCTCCTTTTCCGCTATCCAGACTCCCGTGAGCCACTGTGAATGGAAAGGGGTTTTGATAAACCATCTCTACATTGGCCCCATAAGACCTTGACATTTGCAAACTTTAAATTTTTTTTTGTCTTTCATCCCATGCAGCAGCCACTCTTGCAAATCAACCTTGGGAAGTTAGCATTCTTAATGAAGATCTACAGGAGGCATAATCCTCAGACAGTAAATCAGCTCTTTCCAGGCACCATTCATCTCTTCCTTCAGTGTGAACTGGTGTACAGTACCTCACCAAAGCTCATCTATCTTCTGTGGGTCCATGGTTATTCCCTCTGCCCTTTTCCTAGATCATCAGAGATCAGGCAGGGATGTAGTAGAGAATGGAGTTTAGCTTTGAAGGTTACCAAGGTCGGCGGAGCTGCTGAGTATTGCCCATAGCTTTAGAGGTGATGCTCCCCACAGCAAGAAAAAGTGAATTCATTAACATATTTGAATTAGGCTTGGTTACTCAAAAGCTGCTTAAAGAGTAAACAATGAAAAACAAAAATGTTGAGAATTTTGAAGTCTTAGAAATATTTTCCTTTGTATTTGTGTAAAACATACTAGTTTTCATCTAGCTTCAAAGTTAATTCTATATTCTGTACTAGTTCCTTTATTAAATATGTGGGTCATATGCTAAGTGCTTATAAAATGCTCTGTTGTTTCCCATGGTCCTACCATGGTATAGCAGCCATCATTCCCCATGTTCATAGGAGGGGCTGGCTATCACTGAGGCTTAAATAACTTGCTGAAGGATAATTGCCACAGGCTGGACTCAAGGTTCAAGTTCAAGTGTCTCCAGCAATTGCCTTGGTAGCATGGAGAGGCTTTGAGCTTTGTTGGAATTGTCCACTTGTTTGGAAGTTCAGTATGAGCCATGTACATGGAACATTGGTGAGAGGTTACAGTTGGCAGTGATCCCCAAACTAGGTCTTCATTGTATATCAAAATAGTCCTTGTTTGTACAATTTGTATTTCTTCCCGAGGAGACTCCTTGACAAAGGCTTAGGTTCACATGGTTTATTTGGGAAGTGACCCCAGGAAGTATAGCGCTTGGGGGAAGGCAGGAAGCCTTTATAAGCAGATAATTGCTGGTAGCAGCTGTGTTCAGTCCCTTTCAATCCTACTGGATTCTAAATATACCTGTAATTGTTGAGCTGAGAAGTAGTGCTTTGCTTATAAGCATATCACCCCTCTGCTCCCCTAGGCTCCCCATAGGGAGACCCAAGGAACAAAGATTGGGTATTCATGCTTGAGTATTGTATAGTATTCCTTTACACTGTGTAAAGATATGTCACTGTGATTGGTTTAATCAAAAACTAAATGGCCAATAGCTAGGCAGGAGGTATAGCAGGGACATCTGGACAGTGAGAGCTCTGGGAAGAAAAGGTGGAGTCACCAGCAGAGGCAGAGGGAACAGACATGCAAGAGGAGAGGTAAAAGCCACACATCATGTGGCAATATGTAGATGAATAGAAATGGGTTAATTTAAGTTATAAGAGCTAGTGGGACAAGCCTAAGCTATAGGCTGAGCTTTCATAATAATAAGTCTTCATGTTGTTGTTGGTTTTTTTTTTTTTTTTTTTTTTTTTTTTTTTTTTTTTTTTTTGTGAGCTGGCAGTCCAAAGAAAAAGCCTGTTACACTTGAGATGGGAACCCGTGGATTCCAGCTACAATGACCCCCCGAGTGCCCAGAGCAGAGCCTGTGGGGAGGGCACCAGAACTTACTACCATGTTTGCTTCTGAAGCCGGTACCTGTTTCAGCTGGGCTGCAGCTAGGCTGGCACCCAGACCTGAGAGTGACAGCTATATTGAGTGGACACAGGGGAGGTGGGGTTAGGTGAGATGGAAAGATGGGGTTGGGAACCCACGAAATGGGCTTTCTCCCCAGTTCTGCACATTTAGCTGTGTTGGCTAAAGCTCCTCACTTCTGTAAGTCTAAGCTTTCTTCTCTACAAGGTGGGGTGGCAACCTGACATCCAAATGTTTCATCCTTCAGAAAAGCAGTGGCATATCATTGTCACTTGCAGCCCGTGCTTTCTCTGTACGTGGGACGGAGAACTATTGGGACACAGAGGGGACAGTTCTTTGTGTTACAAGAAGTGCCAGAAGAGTGTTGTCTTAATATCCAACGATGCCAGGGTCAAGAGTACGAGAGGTCACATCTTGTCAAGGCTCCTCTTCATTTGGTTTCTGGCCTGCAGGAGCTGGTGCCCCTGTCAAGCACCAGGAGAAGAATGTTTCTCCAGTAGTTCTCCAAAAGTATGTAAAAGATTTTGTTTTCCTTCTGTTGAACATTGGTTTGGATTTACAGCCCACAGAGCAACCACTGCCCCCATTTCTGTCACTCCCAGTTAATTTCCTAGGCAAAGGCCCACTCTGCCACTTGTTGCTGACACCAAGTGACTCTTGATTCTGCATGAGAAGTTCCCTTGGTCCTCCTAGAAGGACCTGTTGGTGTCATACTTTTACTTGGTCATTCTACAAGTTACGCCTCTGTGGGCAGGCCTGAACTCCACCTTCCACTCTCTTCAGGGCCCCAACCAGGCTTGCTGTCCGTTCACCCCACACAGTTAGCCTCTGACTTGAACTCTATTACTCAAGAGGGAGCATTAGAAAACCCACACCTCTGACTTATGCTCTTTATTTTGTGGCCTAAGGAGGTAAAGACACCATGAGGAGCTTTTAGGGACCATCATGCCGGAGCCTCTTTATCGTCTAGCAAAAGCCTTAAATGATAATGCGAAACCTCGGTATTGATTGGCTGATTCTTGATTCTTCCTCTTTGGGTTTTGAAGTAGATGAGATGGTTCAGAGTATTTATATTACTCATTGGCTGTATTAAATTAAACATAGGAAAGTCCTACAGCCATTTAAGATGAGTTTGTAGCACGAGCAATGGGACCTTATCACAAAAAGACCAAAGGAGAGCAGTAGCTTTTAGTTGTGGCTTAGCTAAAGAAAGTAATTGATGATAAGAACGGCTCAGCAGAAGTCTGGGGATTCTCACAAGGGGCCGAGTGCGCTCTTTTTTTTAAAGTCCTTACCTGCTTCCTCCAAGTATCCTGGTGTGTGGCGTGGTAAAGCCTGGTAGCAAAAAAATGTTAACTGCATAGCAGCTGACTGGAAGGCAGGGTAGTTGTCTCACGGGAGCAGCTGTTGGGTGGTCAGGACCAGTGCTGGAGTTCCGGGGCTATAAATCCCACTCCTCCGTTTGTGTCAGAGGATGTCTGATCATGTAAGAAGCTGCATCCACAACAGACAGCCTCACTGTAATAGTACAGGATTTATAATCTTGGTTAATTTCTCTCATCTTAAATGTACCAGAAGGTGATCTAGATGAGAAGGTTGACTAGGGTGTCAAACAGTTTTAGATTTTATTGAGTCATTGCTCAAGGTTTTGGAAGATGAAGAAGCTGGATATGGTGGTGCATACCCTCAGAGGTGGAAACAGGGTGCTCATGAGTTCAAGGCCAACTTGAGCTACATAGCAAAACATTCTCGCAAAAATACCAAAACTGGGCATGGAGCTGTGGTAAAGCACTTGCAAAGACGTGGAGAAATAAAATCAAACAAAACAACAACAAAAACGGATTAAAAGATTTGACCCCTGGTTCAAATGGGGCTGGCAGAGGCAGTGAAATAGTTAATGTGACTGCCTCCCTTCCAGGTTTCCCCAGATATGCTTACTGGCTGTACAATGGATAATTGTCAGCTCTTGTTGTGCAGATGCTGTTGCAGATGGAGTCCTGTACCTGCATGCATAGCAAATGAATTCGACTGGCAATCCCCTTTATAAAGCATAAATATGTAATTTGTTCAGCTGTTGTAATTAAATATGTATGTGTGAAACAGCCACCATTCAGGTCATTAATGATGCGCCATGCCAAATTAGAGCTTACAGACAGTAATGTACATTGTGGTACAATGAGGGAATTGCAAATAACATAGCTAAGCCTCTGCTAGTAAAGGATGCATTCAGAGGCTTTCAAAGGAATATTTACATCTGTAACATAATTTTTATTTAGAAGATACATTTTGTTCAGTGCGAAAATCTCTTAAGATAGAATTGCTTTCATCACCAGTTTAGTTTTATTGTTTTAGCATTTTATCATACAAACGCCACACACTTTATTAGCCACACTGCTTGTGATGAGTCCTAAGTATCCACTTACATCTAAGACAGCAGTTATTCCTGCTTCTCTTTACCGCTGTGGTTGAATGGATCCTATCATAGCACCTTGGAACATCCTGGTTATTCCACTGAATTAAAAAGAACCTCATAATATTTCAGTTGTAATCCCCACTGATAGATAAACAGTTTCCCCTGATAGTAAACAACATTTTTATTTCCATAGAAATAGGGCTGAGAAAAATGCAGTTATCAAAATATAAACAAATAAGAGTGGTAAATCTGCCCCTAGTGTTTTAATTCCCAGCGAATTACTTGTGAATCCAAGGAATTTCCTAAGAAAAGTGTCAGCCATAGGTCAGAATGATTGTTTTTCAAATTTTAAAGCTCGAGAGTTTATAAAATGAGAAAATGATTTATGATCTATCCCTTCCCTCTGGTTTTAGGTTACATTCTTTGAAAGTGTTTGATCTGAAATTTAAATACATTAAAACTATTTTTACTTTCAATTCTTTCTGCATTTGTATTTTGGTTGCTACAGACAATCTATTTTTAACATGCATGTTGTTTTGACGGTTCATGCTGAGACTACAAGAGCTGACCATCTCGACCTTTCCGTCCAGTAGGGCAGTGGGAGGAAACATCTCAGAGCTAATTCTGTCTTGTTCACAGCTGGGAACAGAACATTCCTCTGTGATCCCCTTGCACATGATTCTCAGGGATCACTTGAAAGCTGGACTCAATACTAACTCCTGGCCTTCTAAGGTTCAGTACAGATCAAATTTAAATGGTGCATTTGGTGAAGAATCATAGGAGGGCAATGTAGTTGTTAAAAGTTTTGTAAACATTTGAAAATTGAAATAGTTGACAAATTATTTTAGTTTTTCAATAAGGTCAGATTTAGAAGTTTCTCTAAGCCTTGATGATTAATCAATATTTGGGAATTTTCAAAGCTAAAATTCTAAATTGTATAGGATATAAATTCTTCATTTTCAACAAACCTAGAAAATGTTTCAGTTCAGCAAATGCTTGTTTTATTTGAAACAGATGAAACCTAACAGCAGAGCTTGGCATCATAGCACAGGCCTTCAAAGGCAGGCAGATCTCTATGAGTTCGAGGCCAACCTGGTCTACAGAGCAAATTCCAGGACAAGCCAGAGCTGTTACACAGAGAAACCCTGTCAACCATAACAGAGAGAGAGACAGAGACAGAGAGACAGAGACAGAGAGAGAGAGAGAGCAAGAGCATTTTACCTAAATTTCTGTGACATCAAAATAAATACTTAAAATCCTTTTATATCTTTATCTTTCTTGATTTTTCTGTATAACTTTTCAGTTCAGCTAAATGTGTTTCCTGTGCCATACTAAGGAAAAGTGTGATTTACAACACTGTTTATGGAGACAGATATATAGGGATAACGATGAAAAGTTCACAATGTACCTTAATTGTATTGAGAACCTCCCTCCCATATGGAAAGTCATGGAAAGCTTAGCTTTGTCAGCTACATGCGTAATATTAACCTCAAGTTCATTACTTTCCTGAAGATTTTTTTGATGATCCTTTTTTTTTCATTCAGTTTCTTTATCCTAGTTAGAGATCTTAATCTTTTGATGACCAGCTTTTACTATTTCTACCTGTTTCAGAACTATTCTGGTTTTGAGCAAGGCAGTTTGAAGATTGCATACTTAATTTGAAACATCTTAGCCAGTTGTAGAAACATGAAATGCATGCCTGAGAAAATGAGGCAGGAGAATCCTAGGTTTAAAACTAGTCTTGGTTCCATAGTGATTTCAAGGCCAGTGTGAGCAGTCTACCAAATTATACACTTCATCTCAAAAAACCCAACAGCCCGAGTTTAGTTCACTAGTAGACCAGTTGATTAATGTGTGCAAGGCCATGGGTTCAAACTCTATCTTTAAACATAAATAAATTCATTTTAGATACCTCTCAGAGGTTTAATTTTTTTTTCTTGAGTGGTTTTTAAAAAATTCTTCAATTCACCAAATGGTGGTTAAAAGAGCTGTTATAGAACACTTAGTAATGGGAATCCGGAAACCTGCTAATGGCCCTACCCTGGACCAGAAAAGGCAGAAATAGAAAAAAAGGTTACAGCGACTTGGATACTTTGAAGGAACATTCACTTGTTTCTCTGGAGTAGTAAGAGTTAAGAGTATGGTTTAGGATCATTTGGGCTGCTTGTTCTGGAGGAACACCTGGGAAACCACCAGGAAGTCTTCTGGTCTTGTGTTAACAAGCAAGGCCGCGTCTTAAAGAACGTAGCCATTGCTGAAAGGGTGGGGACACCCCCAGTGGTCAGCGGCTAGTGGCCTGGTGCTTTATGATAGTGCCATAGGTGGGCCTGGCCAATCAGAGGTGCTCATTTGCTGGCCGGTGTTCCCTTTGGCCACCACCACAGTAAACACTTTCCCTTGGATGTTGGTTTTCTGTTGTGTCTGGCAGCCACATAGGGCTTGAACTTCAGCCAGAGGCAAATATTTATACATCAGAGTGTGCTGTGTTCCACTGGTCAGGCCTGGGAGGAAGAGGGCTCCTTCATGCCTTTCGGCCAAAGGGGATGTAGCTATTTTTCCTTCCTTCCCGCTGTGGCACGCAGAGGTGGGCGCCCACTGGAAGCCATCGGTGCAGATGCACATGCTTTGCAAGGAAGGGGAGGACGCCCTTCTGACATTCCTGCCTGCTCCTTTAATTTTCCTTGTGCGAAGTTTACAGTTAGTGTTTTCCCTGGAATGCTGTCAAGCTTGTGACAGCCCGAGTGTGCGCCGCCGAGCTGTGAAATCGAGCCGGAGCAGAAGCAAGTTTGTGAGAAATCTGTTTCTGCTCAAACCCCTGAGCTTTATTAAAACAAAAAGCAGAAAAAAAAAAAAAACACAAAAACAAAAACAAGGAACTTGAGGGGGCCCGAGGCCGGCTGGGCCCTCGGCGCCATTTCACGACCTGCGAGGCAACGCTGCCGTACATGGCGCCGTGTTTACCCGCCGCAGCCAATCAGCGGGCCGTGCCAAGGCACGTGACGTGCCACGAGGGCAGCACAGCCATTTCCTTGTTCAGAAAAAGCCTGCTACCTCCGCGGAGTCCTTTGCCTTGCTTGCGCTGCATGCCAAATGTTCCTTGCCGAATGTGTCTCGCAGACTGGCATTTGTCCACAAAGTTATTTCAGTAGGTAAAAAGTCTCTGCGCACTTCAGCTTGGTGCATTCTTTATGTAAAATGGATTTCCCTTCCTGGCCAGAGGCCAAGGGCACAGCGCACTGGCTGGGTGAGAAGAGCGCTTCTCTGCTGAGAAACTGGTGGACCGACACACTCTTAATTTTTTGGCTTCTGCCCAAACAAGCTAGATGGATGCCAAAATTCAACAAAATAACACATTATTGTGTGATAGGAGCCGTGCTCTAAGAGAGCAGGAACTCAGGAACTTCATACTGGCTCCCCCCTCCCCCCCACCTTTTTTTTTAAAGCTTTGTCACTTTAGGGAGCTTTTGTAGGAAAATGGCTAAGTGTAACCTAGAGAGTCGTTTTTTTAGTACATAAACCTGAAGGAAGGAACTGAAAGAACACAAGAGCGTAAAATTACGTTCATGAACTTTTCTCAGACAGAACACACAGTTCTCTGACTTCGCGGAGCCGCTTTTAACCCTGCAGACTCCATGGATGTGTCTGAGCTGAATTGGACAACTTCACATTAATGTGAGAATCCTGTGGTAAATCTCACAGGATTTAGCTACATTGTAAAGATTTCAGATCCAAATGTGGAGTTTTAGGTGTCCTAAACCGAAAACTGATATAAACTCTCATGCTTTATTATGATTTTGTGCCCTTCCCATCCCATCTGATTTTTTAAATGAATAAAATCTGCTCTTCCTTGCTTGATGTGACATGAGCAAACCTTGGAATTCCCGTGCCTCAGTTTCCACATACCTCGAGGCCATTGAAGGAGAGAGTTAAGTTCTGGGCTGTAAAGACGTTAGAAGCTAAGTTTTAATAAACAACTTGAATCAAATATAAAACAGATCTCCAGTTTTTAAATGGAAAGTTGTCAAAAGAAAAAGGGGGTCTGTCTCCAGTTCCATTCTTACTCAGATGACTTCAGAGAGCTTGGCTTCCCCTCTTCCCCATTTTGCTCATTCACACCGTATCCAGATTGACAGTCTAAGGAACTATCCCTCTGCTTACAATGTTTAGTGTTTTCCAATGCATTTGAATAAAGTTCACACTGGTGGCCATGGCCTACCCTACATGGGCTGGCATCTGTACCTACCTTGCTAGCCTTACTTCATCCTGTTGACTCTTGGCATGTTCCAGCCTTGATGATCTCCTTTTGAGTTTTGGAATCTGTCAATCACTTTTCTACTTGTTGCCTGCCTAGAATGATTTCTTCTCCCTTTTCCTGTGGATGATGTATTCTTGTCTTTCAGCTCTCAGTTCAAAGGATATCTCTGTAAAGGAGTACTCTGAGGTTGGTAGTCATACTTTTATATGTAATATTGCTTATGAAAATCCAAAATGTCCCTATTAATTTGTTTAATTACTTAAATGTTCATTCTTTCCCCTCCATGTCAGTCCTACAAGGTTAAAAAAAATCATAGATACCCTCTTTTGTGCTTTTTGTATTGTATCTAATCACATAGGGAATGGAATGTTGGTCAAGTTGGAATACCCAAAGTATTATCAATTTTCTTTAAATTTCACTGAAGAATCCAATAGCTTACCAGAAATTACCAGCCCCTAGAAGACTCTTAATATAGTATGCATACCTCGATAATGTCTTCAGTTCTCCTTTGAAAGTGCATGCTGATCCAGAGGGTATGAAGCTATGGATGTCAGTCTGTTGTGTTGGAGGCTGCATTGACTAGCTATCCATACCCCAGCAGGTTGTTTAGCTAGTATAAACCTCAGTTTTCTCATCTATAAAGTGAACTGTAAAAATAATTCCTACATCATAGGATTATTGCAATTACTTTTGCATTTGGTCTAGATTAATTGGCCTTTTAGGGAAAATATATTACTTAGGGCTAGAAATAAAATATGATCAGCTAATACCTATGTAATTTAATGCATCAGACCATAAGTGTTTTTACGTATTATTCTATTTAACCTTGGCAGTAACCCTTTTAAAGACTGCCATTACCTTTCCCATTTTCTAGGGAAGGAAACTAAGCCAAAGAAAGACTTTGTAAGTAGCAGTCCCTATGTTGGATGGATATTGGATGTCATGAAATTCTCTAATTTCATGCATTCTCCCTCTTGGAATAGGTAATCTTCATGCCTGGTCATTTTGGAGTCCAGTGGAGCAGCACTTGTCTCACTTAGAAGCCCCCAAGCACTAAGCAAAGTTGACATGCTGGCATGCCCACTGCAATAGTATCTACCTAATAGAATGGTTAAATGAGATGATTCAGGTCAAAGCCTTAATATATTGCTTGGAAAATGGTAAACATGTGACAGATAGCTCCTGTAACAACAACTGCTATTATATTACTGTGCCATAGTGGAGTGAGATCTGTGACCTTCATGACTAGCCTGAGTCCCTCTCCCTGTGTTAGCATCTGCCCTGAGCCTATCTACCTCCAGGAGAACAGGTCTATAACTTGGAAGGGCATCATGATGGAGCTGCCTCTGTAACTGCCATACTGCCTTAGTAACTTAAAAATCACCACCCCTCTTGCTTTGTATTTCAACTTTGGAATTGATGCATTTGTGAGGCAATTTGTTTTCCCATGTGAGGGGCTGTGACAATGGCATAGAGACACATTCTCTACTTAGACTCAGTGTTCCACCCCCTGCCTGGGTGATGTCAGATATAAGCCTCAGGAAGATCTGTTTTTCCATCAGAGACTGTGCCGCACACCAGCCTGTCTGTCCCTGCTTACCCACAGAAGGTCCGATTGGCCCCAGCTTGCCTCTGTGTTGCTTTCCTGTGTTGCAGGAAGCTTACAAGTCTTTAATGGTGTTCTTGCCTTAAAGACTTCAGAAGCCTATCACATCCTCATTTCCCATGGCTGTGTGCCTGGTGTCCGTGCAAGCCCACCATTGTGTCTACAGCCTGATGTCCATGGTTGAGGAGATCTGAGTGTGGTGGACCATGTCCTGGCCCATGCAGGGTTAAGCAGAGGAAGCAAGACTCCGAGTGTCTGACTGTTCTCCTAGGTTTCCTGGTGGAGGACTCGGTGCATGGAGATGGTAGGTCTGGTTTGGCCAGTTGGTGAACTGAAGCAGTTAGCTTTCTCTTGATGCTTCCTTACATAACCGTCTTTTCAGTTTCAGAAAAGGAAGAACACAATCCGCCAAAGCACCCAGAATTATAGTAGATGAATAGCCCTGAGGAGTTGAACAAAGTGTCTATTGTGTGCTGTGCTGCAGAGCAAGATATATACAGAGAACTGAGACCAAGATACAGGGGACTTCTTTTCTCCTTTCTTTTCTATTTCAATTTGAAACAATTTTGCCTTCCTTGTAGGAGTTGTGCATTGCCCTCGGTTCTTCAAACAGGGTAACATAGTTGTCCTGGCCCTACCATGAAACCACTGTTTGCTTTGGAGCAAATTACTTAACTGTGTGCTGTGGAGAATAAGGCTGGCATTTAGGTGAATTTTATTGGTTAAGCTTGGGTGTTTAGGACAGATAAAAAGCCTGCTCTTCTGAAGTTGTGATCAGCCACATGGTATATCTGAACATATCCTTCTTCAACAACAATTTTAGCCACTATTTTATGATTAACTGTTGCTATAATACCAAATTTGCCTTTTTCCAAGTTACATCCATTACATAAGGCCATATTTACAAGAATCTGAGCTCTGTTCAAAGTCCTGTATGTCCAATTCCATCCAGGATAAATTAGGTTACAGTTAGTATTTCAAACCTGTGAAGTACAGATAGTAATGTCTACTTCATAGTGATAGCAATGATTATTTCATAGGCTCATTGGAATGGCACATGATATATATATATATAAAGGAAAATGGCTAGCTTTGTGCTTCTTAGCAATCTTGGTCATCATGGCTGGTTAGAGTGTCAAGCTAGTAAGGGACCAGATGGGTATTGTGTTCAAATCAAAATACTGAACTCAAGACATACTTAAAGTAGGATGAAGGGTCAAGGAGGAGCATGGCCAACTGGAGGTTAGTCAGGGCCCTTCAGGGCACCGAGGAGACAGAAGGCAAAGCAGATAGAACCCCTTACCCCCCCAACCACACCCCCAGCCCTGAAGCTAAACATGGGCTGTGTTTGACCTTTAGGCACTGTCTCGTGACCTCTCTTGCTTGGGTAGCACAGGAACCTGGGCTGCAGGTGTAGAGCGACAGCTTCGGAGTGTGGCTCTAATAAGTGCCCCTGATTGTTTCTCCAGTGTTCACATAAGTAGATCCATCAGCCAGAGAGCTCACCACCAACGCTTTGTTCTAGAGACTGCATTTGCCTGAGCTGGAAAGACATCCTGTACTTTGCTATCTAAGGGTAGAAGGGCTAATAGTATTAGGATGCTGAGTCTCAAATACTTGCTAAATACTGGCTGATGAATGGAATGGGTTTGGAACACATCTTGGATTCTGGAGATGTTAACTCACATTTATGTCTTAGGGGTAGGAGAAAATACCACACATTGCTACTTCTCATTACAGTGTTGTTTAATTTTAATAAGGTGATATTAAATCAATGTAATGAAATTAAATTAATGCTACGAACTATATTTTTAATGACATTATTGAATGGTGCTCTTTAGCAGACGGCGGTGTTCTAAGCCTCATCAGTTTTCAATCATTTATCTCAATTAACCTCCATACCACTCCTTGGAGCATAGTACCGATATTCCTCATTTTGCTGGCCAAGGAATTAGTATCAGGTAGGTGAATCCTGGGGTCACAGTCTCAATGGCCATGTGATGTTGTTTACCTCAGAACAGGTTCCATTCCTGTGGTTATTTCCAACTAATCATTTTTTTTTTTTAGAAAAATAAAATTTACTTTTTTATTATGACAATGAGTGTGTGTCTGTACGGAGGCATATACAAATGAGTTCAGGTGCCCATAGAGGCCAGAGAAGTTGTATCCCTCTGGAGTTGGAGATGTAAAGGGCTACTGATGTATGTGCTAAGAATCAAACTCCAGAATTATACTCCTGGAAGAGGAGTATAATTCTCTTAAAAGCTGAGCCATCTCCCAGCCACTCAACTAATGAATTCTTTTTTTTGTTTTTTTTTTTTGGTTTTTCGAGACAGGGTTTCTCTGTGTAGCTTTGCGCCTTTCCTGGAACTCACTTGGTAGCCCAGGCTGGCCTCGATCTCACAGAGATCCACCTGGCTCTGCCTCCCGAGTGCTGGGATTAAAGGCGTGCGCCACCACCGCCCAGCTAACTAATGAATTCTTAACCCCAGCACTGTGGGTGTTCACCGATGACTACTATTTTTGATCAGCTACTGTTGTGCTAGGTGTGAACCATCCTCAGAGATCTGGTCATTTCCCAAATAGGGCTGCTGGTAGTTAGGATGTTAAGTACCTTTTTCCTGCTTCCTCAGCCCTTTGTTTGTAAGCATACATACATATCTGGCCCCATTTTATGGCTACATCAAAATAATGATTCATTGTAAATGCACAGGAGCAGAGGGAGTGGTAGCTAGTGTCCGGGTAGTTTGTAAACTTTATCCTGTGGACATCTTTAGATGGAACTGAACAACTGGGATTGCCTACTGAACCAGAACGAACAACATCTTCTGAGCTTTAGAGAACGTGCTTTTTGGAATTAGAATATGTGAGATATCAGAGGCTGGAAATATAAGTTGAAGACCACAGATGTCAGGGATCTCAGGTTCACCCACCACTCACAGAGACCTATGCAGCTAGGCTTGGATCGCATTCATCACTGACCCCAGCTCTGTCTTGCATGTGTTTGATTTTCCCTTGACTACCAACCTCTTCTGGTAGTTTTGTGATTGAAGTTTGGTAGTCTTAATAGTCTGGTACAATAAAAAGCCAACTTTGTGCCAAAAATTTTCCAGGACAAGACATGGGTTTTGACACTATAATAAATTAGAAAGAAGCTGGTGGTGAAAATGGCTTTTTGTTTTGTTTTGGGTTTTCTTTTTTTTCTTTTCTTTTTTTTTTTTTTGCATTATTGTTGTTGGGTTTTTTTTATTTGGTTGGTTTTTTGTTTTTTGTTTTTTTTTTTTTCTTTCAAGCAAGAGAAATCTACTTGTAAATTTCAGGCATGTTTTCTTAGTACTTCAGCCCAGTGTTACAATGCTTAGCTACATTAATCTGTTACTGGGTAACTCCAGAAAGAATGTTGGGCCCAGCCATTAAGAGATTGGTGACCCCCCCACTTGGGCATTATTGAAATTTGACAACATTCTCATTCTCCCTTCTCTTTTAAGGATTTGGCTATCAAAAATACGGGTAAGTGAAAGGAACCAAGAAAAACTAATGACCAAATGAATAGTAGTATTTCAAGTCACTAGTTGCTATGATACAGCTTCACTGTGACCTGGGTGGATAAGTGTTCAAAGGGATTTGCTTTCTGGAGACTGGATGACTGCTCTACCAATTCTGCATGACTCCAGCCTGGTTGGTTGGCTGCCTCTTCTTCCCGGCATCACTTACTTCAGTTCTGAGAAACAGCTTCCTCCCATTACAGGCCCCAATTCAATTAGGCAGGGGCTGGTGCTGAAGGTTTTGGTTTCCTTCAGCTCCTGGTGTGCAGATAGCGGCTGTGTTTGAAAATCTTGGTGAGGGTCTTGTGATGACATCATTTGGGTTCTTATCTCTGTGCAGCCTGGTTGCTCTGTGGCATTCACTCCTCCAGTCTCCCTACAACCTCCCACCTCATCCATTGCACAAAATGGGCATAATCGTGCTGTGTCTTGGTTCACAGTATTGGTGAGTTATTATGAAGCCATATGGTTCCCCCAGATGCCAGGAAATCCTAATGCTGTCCCTGGACATGCATTTGAAGTTGAGTTTGCCCTGCAGGGGCCTCTTTTCTTTTTTTCCAAAACGACTTAAAACTTAAAAAAAAAAAATGGACTGGAGAAGCTTTAAAGAATATTAAAAATAACCCAACAAAAAACTTCCTTCTCTTTCTTTAGTCTACTAAACTGCCTAATTTTAGGCTACCATGTGGAACCGAGCCTTTATTGAGTTTTGAAGTATCAAAATAAAGAGGAATTTGTGTGTGTTTTGGCTTTGACTGCCTTTAGTGGAAATGCTGAGGTGATTTGGAGGTTTGTTCAAGGAGGCACTTCTCTTAAGTCACTGTGGTAATACATTTATTTAGAAACCCAAAGAATTGTTGGTCATCTTCACAGGCCCTTGCCTGTCTGTGTACCTGTCTTTAATCTGCTTTTCAGAATTTGAACATTTTTAATTCTCACTCTTGAAAACTCTTACTCACCTCCTTAAAATACTCTGATGTTTTTCAGATTAGCCTATCACAGAGTTCCCAACAGGCAGAAACTGCAGACTCCCCTGATGTGGGAGGAGGAATACTATTATCACTGAATGTGTCTCCAAGACCTGCCGACGTTGGCAGGTGGCCAATGCCTTTGGTTTGGACCAATTTATGAAGTGTTTGTGTGCTTATGAAAATTTTTATCTCTGCTGTTCAGAACAGTGGGGCCTAAGATGGAGCTGAAAAGCATAATATGAAAAGAAGCTTTTCTGTTATTTCTTTTGATCACTGAATACTACAAGGATCTTTATTATTTACTTATGTATGTATGCATTTGTTTACTTTATTTTCAGTTTCCAACTTTACCATGTTGACAGTCTATTGAGTAGTTACCTCTGTAATCATTAGACAACTCTTTCCAGTGGTTTTCTTCTCCTTCAGGCCCACTTCCCTCTCCACACAAAGAAGGACTAGCTATCGAATAAGCCATAATAGAACTGTGTCTTCCAGTACTACTTACAACTAGAATTAATAGCAGGGTGCACAGTAGGCATCTCGTGATGTTTCTCTTCAAATGTTTTCTCTATTAGCAGTAGTGGAAAGATGAAGGATCATTTATATCTTGATGATATGAAAACAGGACATTTTCTAGATAAGCTGCAAACCTCATGGATTTGTGATGGCTAACACATTTACTTTTAATATTAACACCTTTCCCTTTTAAGTTTTTCTCATTGTGTTTTATGGCCTTTGGTTGAAATAGCAAAAGGCAGGCATCCTCCTGTGACAGATTGATATTCTAAAGCAATGCTCTCACCTACATGTGCTTATGCTTTATTCAGGGCTTTGTCTATGTACATTCAAAGTGAACTTAACTTTTGACCCAATTAACTGATTGGTCTGATAGATTTAATTAAAATGGAGGAGTGCTGTGTAGAGAGGAACAGCATTAGTATAATGTGGTAGTGGAGATTAACAAGATTGATTTGATTTGATAATTAGTTAATTTGATTAACAACATAATTTTGCATCTGGCAGAGATCTGGGTTCAGATCCTTACTAGATAGCTGTTTGCCCTTGACCTTAAACTTTGTCTTGTTTCCCCGTTTCCTTCCTTAAAGCATCGTAAAGACACCTACTTTATAAAGTTGCCGTGAAGATTTTGAAATACATTGTGTAGAATGCTTAGTACAATACTTGACCTGCTTAAGTGGCAGATAATCATATCTATCGATATGTTCTGGAAATTCTTGTGTGTTCTCTAAAAGATGCATGTCTTAGATAGCTGCCATACCCCCCCCCCCCAAATGAGTTTCTTTTCTAAAGCACAGGTAGGGTAGCCATCATAGTCTCTGTTTTTCATCCACTGTTTTGAAGTTGAGTCAGTCCCGTCTCCATTGTTCATGCCTAGTTTAGGTCATAATAATAGTTCCTCTAATTCATTAACTAACTGATTTTTGCAGCGATGTGGCAAATGCTATAAGGTGCAACTCTAGCTCCAGTAGTTCTTATATGAAAAACTAATAATTTCCATACAAGCTTCATTTTCACAGAAAGAATTCAGAAATGAGGAGGCCTCAGCCCTTCCCCCCACCCCATTATCCTGTAATGAAGAAGATGCTTTGTCTAGTAACTGGGAAGGAGACCCAGAAGACCTGAGCCAGTGCCCTCCCAGCTATCACATGCTGATCACTTTTCTCTTTAATTAAAAGTGCCCTATTCCTGACCTCTCATTGACGGTCGAGCAGAGCTCTTAATTTCTAAGGGTTCTCAAAGCTGTTTAACAAACGCCACTGCATCAGTCCAGACACCCTGACCATATAGAGAGCCCCATTCAGTTTCAAAGATACCTGCATAAGTCCAGCCGGAGACCCAACACAAATCCCTTTGAATTTGCTCTCAAGATCAGGGGTCTTTTTCTGTAGCTTTCTGGGGAATCAGCCCTGACTCCTTTCTCCTTCTGCCTCTTGTGTGTTTCTCTGACTTTAGCCACCACAGTTCAAATAGTGATAACCGGGAATCTGTATGGAAATATCCTCAATTGATTCTACAATGTAGATATTTGCAGAAATTTCAGGTGTTCCCTTACAGCATTTTCTTTTCTATTGTATTTCATGGGATGTTAATTTTGCTCCACTGATAGTTCTTTGTCAAAAGGATTTTATACCATGTTAATCCATTCACTTGGTAGTTCCTGTCATGTTAGCTAGGCAGGATAGTGATGCACCTTACATTAAAGGTGACCCTAAGAATGTTTCACCTCAACTTTAATTTTCTTGAGTCCTTTGTATTTCAAGGTCTAATTAGGAATTTATTCCCATGAACAATATCGTTCTGGTGACCATTTTAGCCTAGTGTTCTTTTTATGTTGTCCTGTTTTCTAATTTTATTTATATTGTATCCGTAAAAGTGATGAGGTTTTAAAATATAATTTAATGCCTTATTCATTAAATTGTGTTTGAGAAATTTACTTTTGCATCAGACAAATGAGCTGTTTTATCTAATGATAGTTTGTCTAGCCACAAATGATGCTTTTCTGTTATAAAGTTTTTCTAACATATTTTCTTCCTGTGACATATCTAGTCAAAATGTACACTTCATTAACAGTAGACTTTTAGAACCAGAAGGAATACCTCCTCTGAAGGCTACTTCTCCATAGTATTATTGTGGGCACTATGCATTTTACTGGCTTAGTCATGATATTAGAGGTAGTAGGTGTGCATTAAAGAGTTTGGAGGTATTTTCTAAGAAACTAGTCTGCTTTTTAAATAATAATAGCTTTATATAATAATGATAAAATAATAAATAAAAAACATAATTTTAAATAATAGAATTGATAACCAGTACCTAAGACTTGATGTAAATAGAAATCTAAGAATGTTATAAAGCACTTTAGCCTAGCAAAAACTATATGCCTCTCAGCATCATATCGTGAAGAAGTACCTTGTGACTTCCTGTTTCATGGCAGTGGCCCCTTCTTCTGAGGTAAAGGAATCTTCATATTAACATAGTAAAAGCTGGCTTAAGATGAATGTGAAGTGTATCTGGAATTGGGCAAATGCTTGTGTGTGGCTTCTCTGCTGTACTTACAGGAGACTCCAGCCACATTTCTCAGGGGAGAACAGATCTGAAAGCTGGAGGAGCGGCCCAGAGGTCATGCTCTTCGAATCAGCAGGCTTTGTTTTGAAGGGTAGATATATACACATGCGTATTTGCTATCCAAACCAGTTACTGGGATTCCAGCTGGGGGTGTAAATGTGGGTGTCTGTGTTGTCCAGCAAAGTTGTCTAAAACCTGAAATGGCTAATGTTTATTTTCAGTTTGTTTTGCTTCTTTCCAAAAATTAACTGCAAGTAGAATGTGTTATGACTGTATTTTTCTGCAACTTTATAATAATACTGATAGTAAAAATAAAGTGAAATAGTTTATACTGTTTAAAACTGGGGCGGGTGGTGAGGGAAAGGATTAAAATGCTTGCTTTTAATCGTGTTGGTATATATTCAATTTCTACCCCAGTGACAAGTCTACCTTATATCCACTCAGTGATTCAGAATGCAAGAGAGAGGGAGATTTGGTGCCAATATTTATAGTATTCCAGAATTTCATGGCTTGACGGTTAGAAACTCAGATTTCCAGAGAGACACGGAAGGGCCAGCTTGGCCTACTCATTACTATAGTCCTGTGTAGTCAAAGGTTATGTGTCCAAAGTCTACATGTAGAAAAGGATCCAAAGAATGGCCCTGTGGATGCACAGTATGGCCGAGAAGCCTCAGTTCGCTCCTGGTGGATCCCGGGCTTGCCTGGAAACAGTACACTCAAACTATTCCCACTTCCCACACAGTCAATAGTCAGAGAGGGACAGGCAGAGGGGGTGGATGCACCACAAGGCAATTCATTAACCCATTTAGAGACATTTTCAGGCAGCTTGCTGAGCTTCAAAGGTCAAACTGACCACTATTAATTCATCACAGAAGAAAAATTCTGAGAGAAGACAAAAGTTAACAAGCTAGACTTTTAATGCTTAACAAGTTGTCTTAAACTGTTTTGATCCAGTTTCCATACCTCACATGATTCATCTTCTGACATCTGCCACCTAATTTTAAATCCCCTTTGGCAGTGTCAAAGAGCTTCATTCCTTTGCACTTTGGAACAGGTAACCGCTCTTTCTCCTCATGCCACAGAGAGTACCCTCTGCAAGGATCAGTACGAGAGTCCCAGGTCCACCCAAGATCAATGCCGGCGCTGTTTAGGAACATGGTTCAGCCTGGACTCTGATCCTGGGATCGGATTTTAATCTTCTTGTTTCTTCTCATCTTTGTTTCACTGCGTGTCTGAACTGCAGTGGTGGTCCTCTACAGACAGCGTCTGTAAATGGCAGGATGGTGATGCGGGGTAGCAGGGGATGTTGGCAACACACTTTCCAGGCACACTAGCACCTAGCGCACAAGCAGAGAACTTTGCTTCTGCCAACTGTGACTTCAGAACCCAGGTCTGTTCCTGAACCTGGACACCCAGCTGTCAGCATGTCGCCATATGTCACCAGCACATGGCACCCTAATTAAAATTTCAAATTGCATGCATTTGTGTTTGCTGGCTGGCTTGCTTCAAAGGCAGGGACCTCACCACCCCAGAATCTCCCGGCATCTCTGCGGTATTATGCCTGCCATGCTTAGGAATGGATTGGAAAACGGCCTTTCCCCATGGGGGGGAAAAACATCACTCTGAAATTCTCTCACCTCCTCTTTGGAAGTAAAACTACTTACTATCTTAGGAGAAGAGGATGGGTGTGAAGAATCATGGCTGGTGCCCTTGACTGGGATTCTGACAACCAGCCATGTGTCTCCTGGTTCCCATTCCATTCTGGCTCACACATATTACTCCAGGCTGGGCTCTCTGTCTTCTCAGATGAAAAGTGACTATTACTGTCCCTTCAGCGTACTATACAATTTTGGAAAGGGGTTTACTATGAGATGCAGTTGTATTTTGAGAAGAGACAACCTGAAGGCGTGTCTCTATCCTCTCTTTTTTGTGTATGTCTACTACTGGAAGTTTAAGTCTCAAATTTTGTAAAAAGAATGTAACTGAGCCCTTCTAGAAAACAGCAGCAAAAGAATCCTAAAGAAGTGTATCTCTGTGTACAAATCCAGGAAGATGTGCTGTTGGTTGCCAGTATCCTCTGTAAATGGTCAGTTATTGTTCATTTACAGAACTAAGGAGAATTCAGAGCAGTGTACCTGTGAGCGCCGATTCAGTTCTCACCCTTCCTCTCCTGTATGGCAGCCGCTTATACCCTCATTGTAGACACAAGTGTTTGGTGCTTACTTGGGGCATAATTTCCTGAGCCACATTTAGCATAGATAAACTGAGACTTGAACCCAGATCTGCTTGATTAAAATATGCATCTCATGTTGTGTCCTTCATGGGAAGATTTTTTTGTTTGTGCATTTTGTTTTGGCTTGTTCTAGTCATAGTTCCCTAAACAAGTGATGTCTCCCTTAATTATGTAGTTTTGTGTATACAGGCTGAGTATCTCTTATCCAAATGATCAAATGATCAGAATCAGAAATGTTTCAAGTTTTTTTTTTTTTTTTTTTTTTTTTTTTTTTTTTTTTTTTTTACTTTGGGATAGTTGCACATACATGATGAGATACCTTGGGGGATAAAACCCAAATCTAAAATTCAAATTTATTTATGATATGCGTGTGTATGTGATTTTGTGTATGTGTGTGCACACACATGTGTGTGTATAGACATATACATATATGTAAAACCTATAGGCAATTTCAGACAGCGTCTTTAATGCACATGCATCTTAGCTACAATCTGTCATGTAAAATCAGATGTGGAATTTTCCACTTGTGACTCTATTGGTGCATAGAATGTTTGATAGTTTGTAGCACTTCAGATGTTGGATTTTAGGTTTAGGAATACTCATCCTGTATAAGTTTCAGTCATATGCTTAAGCAATTGGACTAGGGTTATATAACCCATTTCATATAGAACTTGAGTGGTGACCACAGGTATTTTCAACTTCACTCAGGTTGGAAGTAGTACTGTCTCATGGAAAAGTTATACCTGTGGCTTACTTAGTTATTAATTTATTTTTTGAAATGAAATCTTATTATATTGTTCAGCTAGCCTTGAACTGCTGGGATCCAACTCTACTCCTATTTCAGCCTCCTGAGACTCTGGGACTGTGAGTAAATGCCAACCTGCTAGCTCTAACTGTGGCTTACTTTAAATCTCTGATGCAATTCAGCATTCACCTTTATGAGGACATTATTGTTAAAATGACATCTATGGCTGCTCAAATGTGTGCTATGGAACATACTTATTTGCTTATAACTTAGTGGTTAATAGCAAGGACACACTTCTACATAAATGGAATCTCTGTGGTTTTCATCCTCACTGTTGAGAGTCAGGTCATTACCCATAGGAAGCAGCATGGTCTACTATTGTTTCAGACTCCAGATCTCACTTGGGGCTTCAGACCTCAACTGTTCTTTATTAGCAGTGCAGTCTTGAGCAGGCACCATAACATTTCTGGGCTGCAATTTTCTTATTTGTATGAGAAGGATCATAGTATGAGTTAATTTGTGTAAAGCACTTAGAATGCTCCTCCTAAACCATTGGAAGAACCCAGTAGATGACAGCTAAAATTAACCATGAAGGGCTGGGGAAGCAATTTAGTGCCAGAGCACTTACCTATTATGTACAAGGCCCAATACCATACACACACAAAATAAATAAATAAAATGAACCATCACATTTTACACCTCATAGAAAAAAGGTTTTTACCCCAAGTAAAATTAATTGATTCAATCTACAGGAAATACTAATGTTAGACCATTGACCTACCTTTTTTTTTTTTTATAGCCTCTGACTTACTATAATGAATCTCCTTGATGATTTGTGTGTTGGTTAGCAGTTACTAGTTGAGCCTGTGCTGTGAAATGGGATCTCTAAAATAAATAGTATCACAAAGTCTATGATAGTGATTGCATTGAGTAGACAAAACACACCAACTTCATTATATTTCAACAACTGCATATGCAGTCCAGTGGATTATCACAGCCACATAATTAATCATGTACTCACCTTAAAGTACTGGCAGAAAGAATGGAGGAGAGCCAAGTAAACCAGCCACCGCCTTCAGAAATCTGTATAGCATCTAGAGTGAATGGTGGTATTTTGAGCAGTGGCAGTGTGGATGAGAGAAGGCAGCAGTAGTGCCCAGGCTGTCTCACTCACAACCTTTTAACTACAAACGAGCGCATTTCTGTAAGGTTCTTGTTTGCCCTGTAAAGCTACCGAGAGACACAGCAACGTGTGGAAGGAAAAGCAACCATTTCTTCTACATTTTTCAAAATAGGAAATTCCAATGCGAATCACATCATAAACCATGGTATGTGCTAAGATTTCAAATTATTTCTTATGTCTGGCTTTTACCCATCAGTACCCTTTGTACCATATACCCCGACAACTTAAAGAATCAGTATCTTTTACCACCTCCACCAACACTCTTGCCAATAACTTTTGCAAGACACATCATAATTTTAGTTGATGCATCCTCATCTCTACGCATCCCTACTTGGAGAGAAGACGAAAAACCTGTTAACCTATCCATCTCCTTTTTTCCACCAAGCATTATGAAGTATTCAAAGTGATAAATTTGCTTGGGTCTTTTGTGTTTTATATGTCATAATAAGTAAAATATAATTTGATGAAAGCTTAGGACAAACTCTTAAAATAGCATTTGTCAGCCAAGATTCCTGACTCAAAAACTGAGGAGAGGAGAGGAAAGAAGAAAGGAAGGCAGCTAGTGAAAGCTGTTTAATGGAGTATCAGCTGTCAAGAGTATTTGGTACAGTTACACATGGACTGCATGAGAGAACATAATTTAATTAGAATCTATTTATGAGCGAGGTCTTGAGTCATTAGGCAAAGGGAAAGCAAGGGTGTCATGATCTCCTTTCACGACAGCGTTTTAATGAGTTTCTGCACAGAGGATTTTAGGTTAAAGATTTGTAGATTGTAGGTGTGAATAGAAATGCAACTAGAAATATATATACACTGTCATCTAGCTCCAGGATCCATTTCCCAACAAAGAGTGTTCTATGAGACACTTGAGTATTGGGCTGGTGAGATGACTCACTGAGCACAAATGCTGTTCTGCCAAGCCGATGACATGAGTTCCCTCTCTGGAACCCACATGGTGGAAGGAGAGAACTGACTTCTGTAAAGTTGTCCTTTGACCTCCATACATGGACTGTGATGCTTGCATCTACACATGTATGCTCTCTCTCACACACAAATACCCACGTATTGCTATTTACCAATGATGGTTTTAATGAATGAGACTCTCAAGTGTAAGATAATCTGTTTAAGAAATTAACTCTAATATCTTTACTTTGTTAGGGGGAATTGAGATGCAGTCCCATCTTCCCTGGTTTGGGACTCACATAGCATCCAGAGCAGGACAGTTGCTTAGTGTTCCAAAATAGCAAGTGTGGCTAGAGATTGCATTTTTGTGTCTTGTTTCCTAGTTCTCATAAAATGGAGCTTAACTGTTCTCTCCATACATAGTAAACAGATGGTCCTAAACTTCATCAGTGGTCCTTTAAGGTGGTCCTTTAAATGAAGTCTAAGCAAAAGGAAAGACCCTGTAATGACATTTGGGGAAAGACTAAGGAAAAAAAATTGACCTTGTCCTCACATTCAATATGTTTTTAAGGAACTGGTTCCCGGCACCATTTTAGGTAAGTTACAACTGCCTGTAACTCCAGCTTCAAGGACAATCTGGTACCTTCTTTTTGCCTTTATGGGCACCTGCACACAGGTAGCACACACACACACACACACACACACACACACACACACACACACAGACGTACATATATACACATAAATAAAAATAAATATTAAAACAGAAGATGTTTCTTAAGACTTAGAAGTCCAACCGCCTGTATAAATTCCCTCTGGAAGAGTTTGTAGGGGGTTGACAGTGTGTAGAAAGGCTTATGTGCACATTCCCCCAAAGGTATGCTTGTGAAATTTGTTACAAATGACCTGATAACCTTATCCTAGATGTTCTGTCATGCCAGGTGGTTCAAGAGTATTATGATGTCCATAAATAAGTTTTCAAATGACAAGGTTATAGACATCTGTAAAGTTTACTCAGTTGTCACCGATCACTCTGGGATTAGCGTGCAAGGAATATTTTTTGTTATTGTTGTGTTTTGTTTTCCACCCTTTATTTAAAAAATTATGTTTGCACAAGAGAAGAATTGTCAGGGTGTAAAAATAAAAAAAAATGAAGGCCCCTGATGGGAAGACTATTTTAAATATCTTTTAGGGAGTGGGTGAAAGAGCTTCGCTTCAGATTTCACCATATGCTAACTATAATGCAGCACTTCAACTTTATTTATCGTTGGGGCTTCATGTAAATCACGTCATTCTGAAAGCCATGGAAACTGCACATTTGTGCATTAAACTATGTAAACAACCAAAGCTGGTCATCCATCCAATTGTTGCTTCACTTCTTTTGAATTACAGAGCAATTTTGTGGAGGGTGAAATGGGGATTACACAATATAGCGATTTCCTGTTAACACCTACATTTTTGCTGATCAAGCAAGGTCTGCTGGTGTGAGAGCTTAACCTTTATTTTATTTCAAAATGTGTTTTTTATTCTGAGTTCTGCTGGTGCCTGTGGTTTCACTTTTCTCCGTGAGCCACATGTTAAAACCTGCCCTGTCTAAATGAAGGAGTCAAGCCGTGGAGAAGACATTATAGGCAAACATTATATTGGAAAGAGCCCAAGAATCCTTTGAGCCTATCAGGGATACTATTAAAGGAAAAGGCACTTCAGGTGCCCATAGTGCATAGCAGAGGTAAATGTCTATGAGAACGTTTACCCACTCCATGTTATAAAACAGATATCTCTGCCCAGTATGTCTGCCTCCTTCTTCTGGGCACTTCTGCTGGGCTGCCCAGGACTTCCTCTGCCTGTTGAAATCCTGCTTAGCCTTCCTGCTGCCCCAGATATTTTCTGGAACAAGGAAGGGAATGCCTGCTCTTCTGTCCATCTTTCCTTGGTTAGCCTGCTTTCTTCTTCCTTTTACCATCACACATGGCTTACGTTGCCTTATGCTAGCTATGTCTGGCTTCCATGATAGTCAGTTGTGTGTGAATTCATCTCCACCAGGCTGTGTTTTCTTGAACACTGGGACCATGTTTTCTTAGTGCTTGTGACAGTTCTTTGTAACAGTGAATGCTCAATAACTGCTATTCAGATTGACTTAAAGAAAAAAAATGGAAAGGAGAAAATATTTTTGGAAGGGCCTAGGTCTTTAAATGCTAAAAGTACATTTAGGAAAATGATCCAGTCCAAATGTTTGAACCATTTGCCAAGCTCCAGTTGGGCCACTGGGCAGTAAAATCTCCTGTATTCGGGTCATCTTTTTAAGGGTACATGCTTGCTTGTGGTATGACTTGCTCTTGTCACTTTGGCAAGAGAGCCTCCTGTTTCCTCCCTGATGCTCTGTCCTCCCATACTCTGTCCCCCCTATATTCCAAAAGTTCCTGGCTGATACTAACCATTGGCAATTTCTAAGATGAACTTGAGTGGGGGCTCTTCTCTGTCTGAATTGTGCTCCTTGATGGGCCACCCACTTTTCTGGTGGCATTCTTGAAGTGGGTTTGGTACAGAAAAGCCTCTCATTATTCAGCTGTCTTAGGTTCTCACTTTGACATGGGCTCAAAAGATCAAAATTAAAATTAGGTTTTGATGAGTGAACTGGGTCCAGTTAGCTGGGGGACTAGAAGTTACTTAACTCAAGTTGATTCACATCCAGGTTCTAGAAAGCAGTTCTGGAATATAGAGTTTTCTATGCACAGTCTCATCCATGCATAGATTTGGAGTTAGGGTGTGCATGTAAAATAATTCTGAGGTACTACCTGACATATGGCATAGCAGGAAGTCTTCCTGTCAGAAAATAATGAAAGACCTTTGTGTGCAAGCCTGGATGGCTAAGTAGATTTCATTGTATGTGCCGCCATCCTTGGTCCTTGGATGGCAAAGGAGCAGAATGCACTAATGTTTGATTTCATTTCTAGCTGTGAGTTTTGTGCTATATTTGCTGTAGCTCACAGTGGCCATTGAGTTGATATGGTTACTGAAGATAAAGAAGCTATTTGGAGATTAGACATTGACCTTGACTTCAGTAGAACACACTCGGCTGCTTTTCTTGCTTCCCATCCATCCTGTTGCTGTGTGAACATTCTTCTGACATATGCTCAGTGATGCTGCAAACATTTAGGACAAGCTTTTTTCTCTAATAATTTGTTCATTCCATCACTTCGGCAACCATTTCTTGGTCTTCACCATTCTGGCCAGTAATACTATATTTTATTGGCTCAAATAGTCTTTACTTTGTTGAGAAAGGTTAGTGGTGCTAGGCAAATACTGGGACATATCAGTTGATTTAAACCCCAAGGCCAAACATAAATTTATATTGTTGTCAATTCAATTAGGTTGTAATGGTACCCATTCTGCAGATGAGGAATCTGAAGTACAAATACATGGATGAGTTTACCTAGGATCATATAAGTGCACTGCATTTGTCATGGTATATTCAGCTGCCTAAGAATGTTAGTAAGGCCTGGCCTACATGATGGAGAGCGGGCCTTTGTCCACTCATGACCCCTTTTTGCCTGAGAAAAATTTACATCTCTTGGCCATATTGATATATAAAAAGATATAGAACCAAGTGTTCACTTATAATAAATCATAACTTTAACAATTCTTTGGCATATATATAATTTAACATTTATTAAAGTTAAAAATCACATTTCATGCTAATGAGATGAGAGTGCTTTTGTGCTTTTACGTAAGGAACTAAATCTTGCTGAGCATCTTACGGTAGGTGCAGAGTATCTTCAGTACTTCCCAAGTTGATTGAGATTTTGGTTTTATGATCATAAGTGCTGAGAATGCCACCTTGCAGAAACACACATGGATAATGGCAAAAATGTGTTGAGGGCCACTTTAGAAATTGTTGGTAATCCTGTCCTAATCCCAAGTCCAATCCATTAAATGATTTTTGAAATTAAAGTTTGTTTTCTACTATGTTTTTATAGGAGTAGAAAAGTTGTAGGACAGTGAAAATGCTGGTATTCACACTGCACAGTAGTCTTCCATCGGAGCTGCAGTGTTTTAGTGTGCGCGGATGTTGTGTGGTGCGACCCCAGTTGCAGTGCAGAATGGGAATGCTGTGTGTCCAGAACCAAGGCTGCAGTGAAGGCGTGTGATGCCACATAGTAGCATTCATATAGAGCTGTCATATAGAGTGGCTCCATTTTTCTCAAGTCTATGAACAGATTTTTCTTATTTAGGTGGTATGTCTTATCATGAAGTTCATCTGCCTTCATGTTTGTTTAAGAAGTTAGCTTAGAGGTGAGACTTTCTCATAGATGTATTAGTTGTGGTGAAAGTGTTGAAGAGTTTAGAAATCAACAATATTTGGAGCTCCTGGCCATGAGCTTGTTACTGGATCTCATGTCTTCTTTTCTAACAGTGAAAGCAGGAATCGGAAAGTTAATGGACCAGGCAGAGTTGGCCCATGACTGAGCTAAGGGATGGCGCAGTAGGCAGAGTGTTCAGTGCATGGTGTGAGGACTAGGGTTCAGAACCCCAGATCCCACATTAATGCTGTGCAGGCACAGCAGCCCACCTCCAATTCTAGCATTCAGAAGGCAGAGACGGGGGATCCCTAGCAAGCTGGTTAGCTAGTTCATCAGTTGAGAGACCCTACCCCAATAGAAAGCAATCAAAGGAGCTCCTGGCTTCAACCTCAGGTTTCTATACACATGCACACACATGTGCACATGTACCTGCATACATATATGTGCCCACACACAGGCAGACACACATGAGTGCACACATAACACAGACACATATACATTAAAGAAAAGAGGCAGAACTAAGATTTGTGGCCTAGTGTTTCTTCCAGTGGCTTAGCCTTGGCACAATCACAGTATTCTAGAGGGTCACCGCTGTATGGTATTCAACAGTGGCCTCACAATGAGGTTTTATTATTTTTTATTTTCTAACTTTTTAAAACACAAAACTCACTTATATGATCCTTTAGAAAATGAATACAAATATTTTCTTTTTTAATATTTTGTATTCATACAGAAACAGTCTTGCCAGCACACTGAATATTATCACATTGGATGCAGAATTTCTTTCTGAGATGCCCCTGTGGGTGGTAACAGGCTTGACATGAGGAAAGAGCCCCAAAGACCACCCTTATGCTCACAGTTCCCCTGACCAGGCTAGTTTCACTGTGGTAGCATTGACAGAAAATAGAAGAGCTTCCACGGGTTTGGAACTGAAGCCCATGGCTGACATCTTAGCTCTCATGTTGGAAAGGTGGCCTGAAGACTCTTGTTCACAACTATGGTAATTCTTGTCAGGTGGCCTCACAGATGCAGCTTGTCTCCTTTCTATGTGCAGCCTTTGAACACATGGAGATTCTTTGACATTAGACTGTTACCTAAAACTCTTTTTAAGATGCAAGGTGTAGGCTTGGTACATGGTAGTGTATGGCTGTAGTCCCCCCTACTTGGTCAGCTGAGGAAGGAGGACCTGCTAAAACCATAAGTTCAAGACCAGCCTGGATAACCTGAGAGTTAGACTGACTCAAAAACAAACACAACAAAAACAAAACAGAATTAACAAAAGATGCATGTTGTGATGTTGTGTCCCAGGTGATAAATAGACTCATGGGCTACTTACTAAGGGGTCGGGGGTGTCTTAGAACTACCCATTTATTTCACTTCTGTCTTTTGGAACAATCATTTTCTGTTCACTTTTGCTCGCTAAACCCAACCCATGGCAACACACACACACACACACACACACACACACACACACACACACACGTGCATGCACATGACTGATTCGTAGAACGTTGCTTTGGTTTAGCACCCTTGCTATTCTGAGTGTTATTGAAATGCATCTTTACATGTGCATCTAGGACTAATGGGGATTAGAGAATAGACAGGAGTCACTTAATGTGAAGATCATTATGACAATCAAAAAGGCCACCTGCTCTGAACTGTGAAGGGGCTGGGATTTCTGTCTCTGGGAGGGAGGGAGTTCTGAATTTCATAGCTGGGTTGGGTTAGAAAATTGGATAAGAACATATAAATTGTGTATAACTAAAACTATTTTGAAATAAACATTAATGAAGTATTGCTTTGAGAGAATAAATGATATTTTTTCTTTGCTTTTATTTTTCTCAAATTTAAGTAGAAGATGGGAAATTATTCCTGAGTAATAAACAATACTTATTAGATATATATGCAGATTTTTGTCTAGCCCCATGACTTTTGAACTTAGAAACAAAACCACAAAGCAACTTAGAGTTGTGCACAAGAAACTGTTATGTAGATGATAGTCTTTTAGCTGCTGCTGCCTTCTCTTCCTCTTCCTGTTCTTTGTCTTCCTCTTCTTTTTAAGACAGGGTCTCATGTATCCCAGATTGGCCTTGAACTGGCTGTGTAACAAAGATCCAGATGGGTACTAGAACACTTGACACTATGCAAAGCTAAGGCTCCCCCACCCCACCCCCTTTTGTAGTCTAGGGAAGCACGGTTATCAGTGGAGCTATGGCCACAGCCCTACTTGAATGGTTTTATCTAAGAAACATTCCTACTCTCATTTACAGGTAAGCCCCTCCCAACCCCCCAGGCTGGTGATTGTCATTGTAAACAGACCTGTACTCCTCAGGCCTTCAGGGTTCAGTCGATAGTGTGCGGGTGGGAGGAGTCCCAGGAAATATGTGGTTGTGGGCACTCGCCCTGACCACAAAAGCACCGTTCAGATGTACCCAGATGGGATTCCTGGAGCTCTGTCTTGTGTGAAGTGGGACCTCTGACATCACCAGGAAAGCCATTTGTGAGTGAAAAACCTCTGCCCGCTCTGCCCAGGACCAGGTCCTTTTTCAGTCAGGAAAAAAATTGTTTTAAAGTGGAACAAAATTACATGTTAATCACCATTGCGTTCCATTTTGGACAAAATGGGTGGTTTTTCCTTCAGTAGCTGTGTGTGTTGCTTTACAAGCACTATCTACACTATTCAAACCCTGCCCCCAAAGAGAGCAGCGCTCCAGCATACCAGCTTGTCTGCAGCAGGATCAGGTGAGGGCTTTCTTAAGCCTTCAGCTAAGCAAGGCCCTTGGCCCCTCCCCACTTCACTCGAACTGGCCATTCTTTGCTCCTTTTTCTTCTCACCAACATCATGACCGGACTCTTGTTCTTGTGCCCCTGAAAAAGGCTTTGCAACCAGTCTCTGTAGATTATCCTTCTTTTTGCCACATTGTTTCTGACCACTAGCTTTGGAAAGTGTGGTCTGTACCCTGTACCTCGTGCTCAGCAGGGGAGGGAGGACCACTGTAGATCTTGAAAAATATGAAGAAAATATTACACAATAAATCATATGTCCTTATGCTTGATTTTTAGTTTTGAAAAGAACCAAAGTCTTAATTTTTTTAGTTCAGAGGGAAACAGTCTCTGGAATCACAAATGCACGGGTTTGAAGCTGTGGAAGGTGACCTTGGGTAAGCTACCTGTGGAAGGTGACCTTGGGTAAGCTACCTTATCGGCCAAGTAGGAAGGGTGGAGCAGATGCAGCTCTGGGTGTCAGAGCCCAGGAAGACCGACCGCTGCAGGGCACACAGCACCAGATCTCCCACACGGGGAGAGGCTTCGCATTCTTCTCCTCACCAGGCTGCCTTGCCATTCCTTTCCCTCGTTAATTTTCATAAAATACACATTAAGCTTTATTCTTAGCTATGCTTTAAAATTTTTTAATAAGAATGCCTGGAGTCCAAAACGTAAGACCTTTAAATGGGGCTCAGATCAGACATGGTTGGTTTCTTGGTGATCTGGTAGTGGGCAGTTAAAGATACTTGATTTCTGACACATCTAGGAAAAATTCAGAGTGAAGATCACCATAGCAATAGCCCTTTTGATTAGAGGACCAAGTTATAGGGAATTCATTCCCAGTGTTTCCTACCAGGGGCAGAATTCCCACACACACACTGGGGAAACCTGGGAAATGGACCCCAAAGAGTCTCTAAATTAAGGAAATTTACAAACTAAAACCTACTTTTTTTCAAATGTCAGAAATTTGTTCATTTCATTCTATGATATTGAGTGAAAGCTGATTTCTCAGAGAAAAATAAATACTCAGGAAAGTGCATTTTCTGTTGGATTTATAGGTTTCACTTTAGAAAAACAAAACCTGTTCATTTATCAGTTATGTTATTTGTGTATCCATTAACTATTTTGGGAACCATCAACAACCATCTAGGGCCAAACAGTTTTTTCTCCCAATTAGTTTTGTGCATTATTTATTTATTTTGTGTGACTTCAAATTATTTCTCATATAATCCCCGCAAAGATAAAGATAAAGATTGTACAGCCTTCAAGGTATATATCAGATTATATATGTAAACTCTGAAGAAGTAACTTTATAAAAAAAAAATTATCCTAAAAATAAATATGGAGTCGGATGGTGGTGGCACATGCCTTTAATCCCAGCACTTCAGTCTACAGAGTGAGATCCAGGACAGGCACCAAAACAACACAGAAAAACCCTGCCTCGAAACCTGCCCCCACCCCCCAAAAATATGGAGGGGCTAGAAAGATAGATTCCAAGGTTAAGAGTGCTTGCTGCTCTTGTGTTACCAATTCCCAACACCACATTGCGTGGCTCACAACTGTCTGTTAACTCCAGCTCCAGGGACTCTGACACCCTCTCCTGGTCTTTGAGGGTACTTGCACACATGTGCACAAACACACACATCGACATACACACATCCTTATAATTGATACTTAAAAAATAAATCTTTAAAAACTAACCTGAGATCATTGTGGATTTTCAAAATATAAAGAATTGAAGTCCTGTATATTCTACCATGCAAAAAAATTAACATCCTAATGTACTTCCTCCCAGACATTTTTTATTAGTATAATGTTAGACATTTACGACTGTGAAAATACATCTACTTCAAAAGTCTGTTCACACTAAATCAATGTGTTATAGGACAGAAACTGATGTTAGCTGAACAATGTGAGTGGATATAAAAATAAGGATGTCAGAATTCCCAGGGGCGAGGGGTTGGAGGGGAGAATGTAATGGCTTTGAGTTTCTTAGCCCAGGGTGATCTCAACTTTAATAGGAAAGGTGGTTTCCCTTAAGTGAAATAAGATTGCAAAGGAAGGTGAGTGAGCTAAAAGAAATTTCCACATTGCCCAATGGTAGCTTACCAAGGAGACTACTCTGATATACTGTGCTGTGGTCTTCCTGGATGCAGAAAAAGGTTGTTTTTATCAACTCCAAGCTTGAATACACCCTTCTGTCCAAGGACATTGATCCTTGGGGCTCAGATCACTAGCTTAAAGCATGAGAAGATGGAAGACTATTAGACATATGCTAAGTTTGTTGCTCTTCTTGTGATTCCAGAGCCCAAAGATCACTTTCTATTGAGTTTATCTTTATGGATGGTTCCTGGTATGGTCCGTTTGTCTCTGACATTTCTCATGCGGAATCACACTTCATTCCATTAACATTAAAACAAAAAAATATTTTAAAAAACACTTCTTTGGAGTCAGGATGAAAGTCAGGCCTTGTGCAGGCTAGGCAAAGCCTTTGCTACTAGGCTAGTCTCTAGCCCTTGTTTGTTGAATTTATCTAGGTTGGTTTGGGGATGTAGATCAGTAGTAGAGCTCACTTGCCTAGCATGTGTAGGGCCTTGGCTTGGACCCCCAGCACTACAAGATCTAAATCAAACACACAAACAAAACTAAATAAATTAAAGGAAAGACATCTACTGGACAAAGGCTAGAAAAATGGCCACAGCTTTGGAAAGGTACAGGATTTCCAAAGATGTCTCGTGCTTCGTGCCTTTCCGACTGGGCGTCTGAAGCCTGCTAGTCTCATCTGCGGAGTGCACATTTTTATCTTTTTGCCCTTGGCTCCCTTGTGCTTCCATCTGCATGCAGTGGGCAGGTGGGGCTTCTTCACCAAACAGAAAAGAGTAATATCTTTCTGGTGTGCCTAAGTCTTTGGCATTTAAACAAACCAGAGAAATGCATAAATTTAGCCAAGGATTGGAACCGGAGTGACGGCTGAGCTGGCATCGTTTCACATTTTTCATTCTCTGTATTTATAGCAATAAATTTCAAGTAAGGAAATAGATTGCAGGAGCATGATGTATTAGGAAGGAAGTTTGTACACTTGAGGCTTATGGGTATCAGTACAGCCTCCCTACTTGTCTGGTTGAGTGAACTGCCCCTTTGTCAAAGGTTACCTCGAGCTACAAAGGTACCTAGAGCTATTGCTTTTGAGGAGGTTTCTAATGATAACCTAGGGAAGAAACCCACTCTTTCCCCTCTCCGCTGTAGTGATAGAAATCAGACAGAGGCCTTATGCATGCTAGGCAAGCACTCCACCACTGAGCCACACCCCAGCCTAGTCCTCAATTTTAAAGGCAAGATAAGAAAGACACCGTTGTGTTACCCAGTTACTGAAACGTAGTGAAGCTGTCTTAATATGGAAATTTGGATTCAGTGGTTTTCTTGGTTTTCAAAGCAGCACTTGGTCACAATCCAGAAATAATTTGCCAAATTACTGTTTATTTGGTGATGATATTAAATATAACTGTTTTAAAATGAGAACAAGAAAACAACATTCATGAACTGCTTAGTTTTATTAACCTTTGTGTCTTAGTATCTTACTATTCACTATATTTTATAAAGAGACCTGACTTTCTGAGAATTTGAATCACCTTATTTTGAAGGTATTTCAGAGATATCTAAAGTCAGTCAGGGATGCCAGCAGACCGTTCCCTTAGCTATTTTCTCCTACATATTCCAAACAGTAGAAACTTTGGGGGAAGGAGCCTGATTTTAAAACCCGAGAGCACTCCCCTGAAAGTTTGGGTCTTTATCCATCTTATCCACTTCTGATTTGAATTTAAGTGAGCACATTGGGTTGTTAGGTTCCTAGCTGTAGCAGGAAGAGTTTATCTGTGTTAGGAGATTTGAAAGGATGGATGACAGCGGACACAGAAATCTCCTCTTACAAGGAGACAAGTGAGCAGGCGATGGGGTAGATCATCAAAGACAGGTCCCACCCACTGATGAAGTTTCACCTCTTACCCCATTGAAAGGTGTCCTTACATGTCATCTTTGAGATCTACACTAAGGTTTATTGTTCTTTAGAGCTATGGAGGAAATTATGTTTACCTTGAGGATGGTACTATCCAGTATGGACTGTGAGCCCCGTGAGGTAGGCACAGTGTCTGGAATGGTGCCCAGCAGAGAGCATAGTAAAGACTCCACAAAGCCCTTTGAATAAGTGGACGAGTGAACATTTCTCATGACACCGTCTTTCATTCACTCAGCATCTGCTTATGAATTTTAACAACATTTTCCATAGCACCAGGAAAAGGATGCAAACATAGTTTTTATTATCAGTGGTCATTCACAGAGACTGCACTGTTTCTGTAAAAGGGGAACTTTACGACTTGCTTCGTAAAAGGACATCCACAGTTCTGTGCCTCTGAGACCACACCTTCAGATGCAGACACAAGGTTCAGGCTTGCAGACCCCTGCTCTGCTTGACGTCTGGGTTTTAGCCCAGACTGAGGTTGAGTGTAGGAAGATGGAGGCCCTGTGGTTAAACCACTTGTGGATAATCGAAAGTAGACCGTACTTATTTTCAAATTGGCAGCTGCATTAGCTTTTTACTTGAGTGGGCTGTTTTTCCCTGGTTCTTCACACTGTGGCCTGCTCACCATTAGTGGTCTGGCAGAGACATCTGAGGAAACTCACCCTTCCTTCCCCTCTGCTCTTGCCACCCTGTGCCTGCTACAGTGTTCCCCCTGATTTGGCCTTGGTGACTGGTGCTCGGCAGTTGGATCAATAGCGGTGACTGCATCAGAAGAAAGGGGGGGGACGGACAAAAATCCAGTCTGATACGAAGGGTAACGAAGATGAGATGTTTAAACTTGAAACTCCCCCAGGTTTGATTTACGGCATGTGGAGAGCAGTAACTCTCCAACTGTTTCCCGTGCTCTGATCCAGACCCTTCATCATTTCTGGGGGCACATGATATTTGAGTCCACTAATGCACTGGGCTTGGTGCTCCAGACTTGGACACCATTTGAGTTGGAGGCTCTGCGTGCCTGATATAGATGATGTGTGAATGTTGCAGTGTCAACAGGAGACGAGGGATGTGAAGATATGTGTGCATGTGGGACAGCCTGCAAGTCTCCATCTCCAAGGATGAGCTAGTATATGTCACCCTGTTCATGACAGGGCGTGTGTGTGTGTGTGTGTGTGTGTGTGTGTGTGTGTGTGTGTGTGTGTGTGTGTGGTTTTTTTTTTTCCTTTTCTGTTTTCATCTCCAGTTGGAGATATGTCATTTAAATCTGTGCTGGTAGATAGATGTGATTTTCTGCTCAAATTGAACTTGAGTTAGGAGGACTTCAGCTCTCTAGTGATCTTATTTTTACTCTTTTCCTTGAATAAAGTGTCCCTGATAGCACATCCTGTGTCCAGAGCATCTATTATTACTTGAGTACAGTTCCCTGGAAAGGACAGCAAGGGTTTCATAAAGTAAAATCCACTTTTCCCTCAAGTATTTGCCACCAACTGAGTAATACGATGGCCTGGAATAATGGCCAGTGCACTTTACTTCTTCCACATACTCTTGCCTTTCTTGCTGCATACAAATGATGAGGTATGTCTGTCTGTCTGTGTCTCTCTGTCTCTGTCTCTGTCTCTCTCTGTGTGTGTGTGTGTGTGTGTGTGCTTGTCCCTGATCAAACAGTATAAATACTCATGTTTTCTGTATGCAAAGGAACTCAATTGTATCTTTCATGGTTCTAGCAGTGAATGATATATGCCAATATAGTGGAAACTATTGAGTTATTATATAATTTAATATGCTCAACATACAATTATATAGATGTACAAAAGCTTAAAGAAATATAATCAGTGAAAACAATTTTGAAATATGCCTTAAGCAAACAATGCATTGTAGAGTTTCTCAGAAGCATGGGAGTTTGGAGGTTCATCCCAATCAATCCAAACCTACATGGAAGGCACCAGCCATGCTTGGACTGCTTTTTCTTCACCTGTGTGTAGAGTCATTTCATGACCAAAGCTAGGTCTCAGTGGACAGTTGACTAGCATAGGAAGGATGTCACCCTCCTGATCATGAGGAGCTCATGTGGGTTCTGCTTGGGTTCACATTGTTCCTAGCTACAAGTTGCTTCTCCAGTTTGGATTAGATGACACAGCTAAATGGAGTTCCATCCTCCGCCCTTGGAGCTAAAAGTGCAGTATCTCCGAAAACAGGTGGCTTGCTCATGTCTTGTGTAGGATCTCGGTGAAATGATAGAAATAGAAGCCCATGAGTTTGGGTGCTGATGGAGTCTTGAAATGGAATGCATCTCAGTCTGCAGGAAATCTCACATAATACTTGAGCTCCACGGTTGCTCAATGGTGAAATAAAGCTTTTGCCATTTCACCACAACCATCACCATCGTCATCATAGCAGTTTATAGAGGAGAAAACCCAGGCTACCGATATTTAAGAGATTCCTTCCAGAGTATTTAGCTGCTCCTTGTTCATCTGGCTGTGAGACAGTTCTTGTGTCCTCAGGTCCTGTGCTTCAAACTCACTGATGCTAGAGCTGAAGCTTGCTTTCTCAGGACTTTCGTGTCTCCTGTTACATTGTTATGTACTTTATAAGTGTTTATTTTTTTAAATACCATAGTAGCGCAGATAGCAAGTGCCTTGGAAGTTATATACGATGCTTGCTAAAAGCATGGCCGTTGGATTTCAGCAAGCATCGTATAGCAAGTGAAATGGGCCCTAATTCCGAGTTAAAGTGAATTCCTGTTACAGTCTTATTACCGTGTGTGCAAAGGCTGACAAACATCGGGGGGGGGGGGGGGGGGACACTTTTCCACCTCTAAAGCATCTGACAGCACCGTGGCATGTCTGGAGTCCTCAGCCAATGGTGAGCAGTACACCAGATACCAGGAATTTGTCAGGTGCTTCTCAGTGAATAAAGCTCTTTCAAAGCTGAAGAAAATCGTCATATTTAGAGTTGTTAGTATTATTTTAAAATGTATTTCAATGAAGATATTTTAAAAATGCATTTGAGTGGGTACTGGAAAGACAGCTCAATTTGTAAAATGATTGTCCTGAGGACCTGGTTTAGATTCCAAGAGCCATGTAAACAGCCGGGACTGGTGGTGTGAGCTTGCGAGCCTAGTGCTGGGGAGGCCGAAGTCGGTGGATCCCCAGGGTCTGCTGGCTAAACAGGCTAGCCCGTGTGGTGAGTTCTGGGCCCGTGAGAGGCCCTGGCTTAATAAAAATGAAGTAGAGGACACCAAAAATGTGGTACCTGTGCTTGTCCGCCAGCTTCCACATACGTGCACATGCATTCCCCACACAAATGTGTACAGGTATGCACATAAATACACTTTAGAGCTTTTTCAACATGGTCAGACTTCTCGAAGTGATCCCGCTGTTATTGGAGATGCAAAGTCCTCTGTGAGGCTTACAGGGGTATTTCTGCAACATGTAAAATGCAGCTGAAAAGGTCTAATGGAGCCTTCGTGCAATGACTGATTAGGCAATGCTACAACCTTTTTATAAGCAGGTTCCTACTTCCCTTATTTTGAAAACAAAAAAAAAATATTAAATTCACTCATGACTGAAGGCAAATGACTAACTTTATTATGAGGCATTAGGTATGTTTAGACCTAGCTAAAAATGGATATTAAAAGGCAGGTCCAAAGAGCAAAAGATTAACCCATTGATAAAAATGAGGTTCTTTGCTACACAGCTAACATGTGGTATTTTCCAATGGTAACTGCTAAATAGAAAAGGCTTTTAGAGCTTACCATCACAAGTGTAGCTTCCTCAGGCATGTTAAATAAACCAATCTCATACCTCTCAAAGATGAGCTTTTTGACCTTTAAATGAATTATCATCTTTTAGCTGCCTGTGGAAATCAGGTAACACAAAAGAGCTTTTAATTCTTTTTATTGACTTCTACAACATGACAGAAGCATTTCGGGACTTGTTCTGTCCCTGCTCTGTGACCTGGCATCAGATTCTGAGGTCATTCTGACCCAAATAGGTAAACCAAAGACAAAAACATAAAGACCAAAGTATAGGCCCATGTGTTCTGCCCCACATCTATTGATTGGAATTAAGAACCCCTCAACACACTTGCCTGTTTATTTCCTAGGAAGGAGATAACTCCCCAACTGCTGATGTTACCAAGTGTGAGGAGAAATCCTGAATGTTCTCGGGGTGCTGACAGTGATGTCTTGGCACAGTTACTCCCAGTCATAGTGACTGTCAAGTTCACTTACCGTCTCTGTTGGAGAGTCTGGGGGTGGGGCTTTTCTGAGTGTCACTCTGTAGTTGTGACAGGTAGTCTACACCTATCAAGGGCTGTGAGTCTGTGCTGTCACCCAGTGTGGTGGTCATATCATCCTGTCCTGAGAGGGGCTCGAATGTCTTTCAACTTCTTTGGGTACCCCACTCTACACTGTGGACCCCCAGCCTCTAAATAAAGAAATGTCTGTGAAGGATGTTGTCAGACTGTCCCATTTTGGAGACTGGAATCCGCTCTCCCTCTTCTAGAACACTGAGTGGAGCCAAGCGCAGAAGCTGGCTCTTGAAAAGAGATAACTACCGTGTTTCATCCGAATTTAGGAGTTTTGTTTTATAAATCGGTCAATTCAACTTGACCCGGTCCCTTGTGTGAGAGCTGTCTGTACGTTGTCTTTGCTGGCAATGTGGCACTTGTCTTTGCCACCTTTCTTTGCATGTGTTTTCTCTAGAAGGGACAGATTATACTCTTAAACAGTTGTATGCACTCTCTGACTTCTGTTAACATATGCATGGTTATGCCCTGAAGGTAAACGATAAGTAGTTATAAAGGTTATGCTTAGGAGAAGCTATCTCTGTTTTTCTGTCTAGTATTCCTTTAGCTGTGTTTCAGAAGTACAAGTTTTGGTTAATCATCCACAACAGAGCTGAAGTCAGGAGGGAAGGTCCCACTGGACCTATTGGGAAACGCTCAAGATTGGGAAATGGAACTCTGGCCGGCACAGGTCAAAGGAAGCCATGAAACACTTGCCCCATGACCCCGAGTAACCTGCATTTTGGAGAGGTGAGCCTCCTCCGAGTCTTACTGCACCCTGAGAATACTCTTCACCTCCGTGGTTTAGCACCCTTCAAATGTGACAGAATGGAGGCCTCAGACTGGACATTGTATTTAGCCTGAGCTCTTGAGTTCACTCAAGAACCTGCATATCATCCAGTACCCCAGGTCCTACAACTCTATACAGTGAATGTTGATAAATGTTGTTTTGGAGAAGAAACGAAGTAATGTCTGAAGTGGTACAGCCACTGGTACACAGCTACCTAGTAAGTGTTCGTTTCCTCCATGCTTAGCGTACGCAGCAGCAGGCTCCTGGGAATGCATGCTCAGTTCGTGACTGCACTTTCCCATGCCGAGGATATTTATCACATTGTTGCTAGCTAATTAAAACAGGCCACAGAGATCTAAACATGCAGACATACTAAATGTGCAGAACACGTCCAGTACTTGTTTCACCCCTTTTCCAGGATGCATTGAGAATTTACAAACTGCTGCCATGTTTTTGAGTGTGCTGCAGTTGTGAATGTGGTGAAGTGCTGGGATTTTCTTACTGGAATGTTTGTTGTTGCTCATGCTCATGTGCTAACGTCAAGAAGTCCAAGAACCATCTCTGTGAGTTCAAGGCCAGCCTGGGCTACCAAGTGAGCTCCAGGAAAAGCGCAAAGCTACACAGAGAAACCCTGTCTCAAAAAAAAAAGTCCAAGAACCACCCTGAAATGACACACAGTGGTTTACGTTTGTGAGGATATTTCCTTTCCTGAGGAAATAGGCCATGTTGTTATCATTCCCCCAAAAAGATATGTAAGGGCTCTAAAATCTTTTTTTTTTTCTCCTTCGAGACAGGGCTTCTCTGTGTAGCTTTGCACCTTTTCTGTAACTCACAGAGATCCGCCTGGCTCTGCCTCCCGAGTGCTGGGATTAAAGGTGTGCACCACCACCGCCCGGCGGGCCCTAAAATCTTAATATTGGTCCTAATGAAGACCTGCTTACCTTATTACCTCCGAGTATGCAAGTGCTGCTTTGATATTCATTGAGGACTTATTAACATGGTGGCTGGAGTTCAAGGTTATGCTTTATTCTAATGAAAACCAAGGCTGTACAAGCTTTCCACTGCATAGAGGACCTGAGAGTATGGGAATGGGAAATCAAGGCAAAGACCCAAACTCAGGGGTTAGCAATTAACAAATTTTGGTTTTCGCCTTACAAATAATGGTAAATTATGTAGATATTATTATTTAATAACTGGGCCATGCTTTTCTACTGATCAGCAATGGGGAGGTTTTAGAGAATATGTTATTAAAAGGGTATTATTATTAAAGTTGTTTCATTAATCACACCGTGTGGGGTACTCCTTGTACCAGCAACTCCAAGGGCTTTTTAGGGACGAAGATTGTCTTATTGGTTCTCACAACAGGTGTGACAGCTGTGTTGCCACCTGTTCCCCATCTTTGAGACTGTGTGTGCAAATGTACATGTGCCAATTACTGGTGTTCATGGAAGAATCAGGTTGGGCGTAAAACCCATGGCAGCCTGCCTTGTATGTTGAAGTGTCCCAGTTATAGCTGGGAAAATTAGCAAGTCATTGGTCAGTTTGAATCAATATTTAACACAGGATCTCAGCACATTCTTCCTGTGTTTGTGGTTGGACCCGTCGTGATTTGTTCAGATTTGTACAGAAATCATCACACCTTGGGAGTTGGAGGTAGGAGCAGGGTTTTTGTTGTTGTTGTTGTTGTTGTTCTTAGAATGTCCAGCCTTACTAGAAAGGCATTTTTCCTTCAACAAAATAGACATTTTGTATCTGGTTTGTGTTCACGTCCATTGTACTTGAAATATTGCTAATAAGAGCACTGCTATGAAGTTAGTTTGTATGGTGGTTTTCCCCTGAAGAAAGTGGTCTCTCTTGAATGAGGTACCCAGCAGAAGTCCTGTTGTCTCTTAAACGATCCTGATAGTTTCTGTGGGCATGCCCTTAACCTCCATCCAGTATGTGAGCATCAGGCACCTATGAGGTTCAAGACAATTGTGTGTTTCAACTATTACTTCATTGCTCTGAAGAGTGACTACCTGGGCTTTGTTTTAGAAGTATTTTCCCTGTTTCGTCTAGAAGAGTGAGTGAGAGAGAGAGAGAGAGAGAGAGAGAGAGAGAGAGAGAGAGAGAGAGAGAGAGAGAGAGAGATCTCAAGGAACTTCAGTAATTTTATAGCAGTCCAAGGCATCAGAAATGATGAATGTCAGGTGCTAGTCTGGGCTGCTTTTTGCAGACCCCATGATCTCTCTTGGTTTTGCATGTAGCACACACTGTAAGTGTTTGCAGTAGAGCTGCTCTCCTAAGCCATGTTTAAGGTTTTAAATGGGTTTGTATTTTAAAGGATTTAAAGGGATTTTGCTTTCATTCTGGCTGGACATTGGGCGTCTCCATTGAAGACTTGGAAACCAACTCAGAGAGCTTTGAACTCTGCTTCATCATTTAGAACATCAAAAATTAAAGCAGGAAAAATCCAGTTTTGCCCTTGCTCTACACACTCATTGTGCCTTGGTCATTTTAAATGTCTCGTCAATGAGACTGACTTTACTCACTTCTTATGAACTCTGTGAGCAGCGAGTTTCTTAGGAACCAGTGAGGAGAGGATCCATCCCAGCTCAAATACACCCTCTCTTTTAATCTAGGAGGGTTAACTCAATTATGCATCCACTGGGCAAAGTCACAGAATCTTTCTCTCTGTGTACTTATTAATGGTCTATAATTTTAGTCTTTCTTCTTGATTTTACCAGAATATCGTGGTAAAAAGTAGCTTTCAAAGGGGAATTTTATAGCAGTATTTTATTAGGAATTTGTATCCGCTGTGCTTCTGGACTTGACTTCCTCAAAGCATTTGGGACTATCACAGAATTTACTAAGTAGTAATTAACAGTGTCACATACACAAAAATATTACTGTTTCTAATTTTCTAAATATTACTGTATTGAATTTTGTAGGCATGATTTGTGTCTACAATAAAAGCTTGTGCCATGCTCTATTTTTTAAAGAATGATAAAACCTTGCCTATGTTTATAGTAGAAAAATATTCCCCCTCATTAGGTCAAACTTCCAGCATATATCCTATTGAAAGAAGAAAATAAAATTAGCCAAAAGGAGAAAAAAAAAAACAGTAAAATTATCTTGGAATAAAGTTATCAAAATTTTACTATTTTTGGGTTTATACATCACATGTGCTTGTACACATGCATATACCCATGCACATACACATGAACATATATGCACATAAGAAAGCATATGTGTGTGCACACGCGCATACACACACACACACACACACACACACACACAGACACCCACACAGATTTTGTGATTTCTTTCAAAAAGTAACAGCCACATCACAGACAGACATATTTTTCATTTCTTTTTTTTAAACCATTTACCACAGGAAGTTTATCATAATTCTGCCTAGTAATTATAGCCATAAATGTTAGAGCAAACATATCTTTAAAAAAAAAAACTTCTATTCTTCTCTCATACATACATCCCTACATCCTGATCACAGTTTCTATTTCTCCCAGTCCCTCCTCCACATCAGTCTTCCCTAGATCAACTCTTCGTTTTTCCTTTAAAAAAAAAAAAAAAAAGCAGGGATATCCACCTAACAAGGAATAATAGGACTGGGACAAACTCTCATATCACAGCTGGATGTGGCAACCTAGTAGGAGGAAAAGGGTCCTAAGCACAGGCTAAAGAGTCACCTTTTTCTATTCTCTGGTCATTTCAGCGACAGTAACATAGCATGATGTAGGTGTTCCATTGTTTTTGAAATTTATTCTGTGGTAGATATTGAGTGTGCTTTTTAATTCATGTGACAACTGATGCCCATGTTGTAATCATGACTGTCAGTATAGGACGTTTTGTTTAAAAATATTATTAATTGTTCTTTTAAGTGAAATTAAATGATACAGAACTAACTCATAACTTACATCTTTATCATTGTTTACATACTGCAAAAACCCTGCTCCTGGGCCTGGAGCGATGACTCAGCAGCTGAGGGCACTGGCTGCTCTTCCAGAGGACCTGGGTCTGATTCCCAGCCCCACAGGGAGATATTCCATCTCACTCTCCAGTTCCAGGGAATGCAGTGCCCTCTCCGGCCCCCATGGGCACAAGTGGTACACACACACACACACACACACACACACACACACACACACACACGGGCAAAACATTCATACGCATAAAATAAAAACAGATAAATCAAAAAATATTAAGCTGGGAACATTGCTTTTGTGGTTACTAATCTGTGTAGCAAGAGTGTTTTGAAACATTTACTAGTTATGTATGTTTGACATATTAGTAGCCTAAATGGTAAACTTACTACCTCATATTTAAGAAAATACCTGCTGTTTCACATTATTTTTTAAAATAGGGCAATACATAAACTTCCATTTGAGATAAACCTGAGGTGGATTGTCTTTTACCACCAATGACATGTGGCATTGGTGTGTCTTTGTACATGTACATGCATTTCCCCCCATCCATATCACTTCCCTTTCCATCACAGAACATCTTAGATGCCACCAGCATGCATTACGCCGTCCTCCCCAATTTGTGGGTTTGCGGGCGAGTCCAGCAACAGGCCTTGGAGAAGTTACTTGCCATCTTATTATAACATACTTAAACTCAATAGCAATTCAGGCCTACTGGGTATTTACCTAATTTATTGTGGAAATGTGGTATTTAGACCATTGATTAAGTGAAGTTTGTCAGTATAGTTAAAAGAAATTAGAGACACTATCATTGCTAAATCACTTTACAATTCA
The DNA here is from genome assembly GCF_049852395.1 of Peromyscus maniculatus bairdii. Taxonomy (NCBI): domain Eukaryota; kingdom Metazoa; phylum Chordata; class Mammalia; order Rodentia; family Cricetidae; genus Peromyscus; species Peromyscus maniculatus. The sequence continues at coordinate 118,417,283 of NC_134853.1, forward strand.
AAGAAGTATTGTAAACATATGAATCCATTTAATTATAATAGTGCCAATTATAAGAGAAATTGTAACGCGGAGAACAGTGGCTTTTATGTAATCATAATAATGGCATGTATTTATCTTGGTTTGGCAAGTTAGGCCTTTCTTTAATACTTGGCTTTGCCTAAATAGACTGTGGTTTGCTGAAACCCACAATAACCCCCACCCCCTCCAATTTCTTAGTTCAGAAAATACTGAACAGTAATCACAGGTTATGAACAGTTGATGTATGCATGGCTAGGAAGTATCTGTGAGGTTTAAAAGTGTTTTCATTTACATTCTTCTGATGGCTGGAACTATAAAACAAGTAAATACAAATCGATGTGTTAAATAGTCATAGCTCTTTCCACACAAGCGCTTGCAGTGTGAATATGGTCATAACTTCACTTCATTATTTTCTGTTTTTTTGTTTTTATTTATCCAGTACATTTATTTAAGTGTATTTCAGTTGTAGCATTTGATATGTAATCTATTAAAACTTACTAAGGACTTTGAATATGTCTTCTGTAAAGCATAATAATAATAATAAATTTAATATTATTTGAGGGTTGACAAATTTCATTTGTAATGTTGAGTTCAAATACTACCTGTTAGAATAACAGTTTGAAAAGCATGTGTGAAAAAAATTTCATTCTCTACTTAATAAAATTACTATTATTACTGGGGAAAAGGTGCTATCTAGTGGTATAAACAAAATCACTCTGCAGTTGGAAACTTGCTGCACGTCAATGCCAGCCTTTCACTTGCTTCAGGAAAGTAATTTGCCTGCAATCACGCTGCAGGCCCGAGGGGAAGGAACCTCCATTGCTAAGTGTATGAGATTAAACCTGACTTCAAAAACTTCTAACCATTTTGTATCTTAAGAATAATTTCTCATGGACACTTAGAATTTATTTATCACCCAATTAAGCTTTAAAAAAAACCAATGTGTTAAAAAATAGTAGTCTGAAAGGGTTAACATTTTATTACTTGAAATTTGATATAAAATTGTGGGCAACCCATGACATGGCTTGGAGTACTTGATTATTCTTTTCTCAATAAATAAGAGTGGCATACAGTTAATTTCAGCACTGTAATTGAGCAATGCATTCTGGGAAGTTGAAAAGCACTGTAAGATGAGGAAATGTTTTAGGGACTAATCATGAGAAGAAAGGAGCCTTTCATAGCCCGTATGATGGTGTTGTCAGAGCGAAAGGCAGATAATGATTCGGTAATAATGGCACATTGTGAATATTTAAGCTGAAAAGATTTGGGCAAAATGAACAGACATTGTTGGTTTGTTAAAACTGAACATTTGGTCTTTAGGCTTCAAGCATTTTGAAAGAAGTATAACATTTTTATTCAAAATATTCCCTAAAACAAGATACTTCTTTTAAAGTTTTATCAAACACCACCAGTAAAAGAAGTTTTAAAATGATAATTTGTTTTATTTTCTTTTACTGTAAAAATCTGGTAGCATGGGCTCTTTTTTGTTACACAGAGGCTGTGAAGTTCCCTGTGTTTCTTCTGGATTTTTTTTTTAATGTAGCTAAGGAAGCAACACCTTGAAAGAACATTCTCACAGGAATGCTGTGAAACAGGGAAGCAATTCCAATTGTGAAAAAGGAAAGGGATTTACATGCTGTTTGTAAGTTTCTTCTGCCCAATTAGTTGGGGTCTTGCAGCTTGGCGGCTGTGTCTTGTCTTTTCCCCTATCAATAGAACATTTTCAACCTGTTTGTTTTCATTCTAGAAACATCTGTGAAACACAGGTTTATACAACTTCGTTTCCTACTTGGGGTGAAAGTTACCAGGAGCGTTCTGGTGGCTTTCTTTTACTTAGGAGAAGAGCCTTGAGCCCGATCCCTGTCCAGCCCAATCCTTTTCAAGTGTGCTAACTTTACCAAAACCAGCACAAGGCTGGGTCTTGTTTTGCAAAACATAGTATGGATAAAACATCACTGTGTTGATAATGTTTTCTTCAGGCTTTAAAATGTGGTTCAGTTAGACAAGAAAACTTTTTTCGAGTCAGTCTTAGGGCACAGTTCAATCTCTACTATGCCCAGTGAGCCCTCACTATCTACATGCTACAATGACAGAGAGAATTTCAATTCTGGTATTTCTTTTATAAATACACTTTTCATGTATAGTTTCACACGCACACTGAAATGAAACAGATTTCTGAGGCTACGCAAATATTTCTCTTGAGTAAAAGATGATTACTTATTAAAAGTGGGCTCACAATTTAAACCCAAATAACTTTTTTTTTTGGTAATGTTTCTGTTCTGAGATTTTTTTTTCCTGAAGGGAAAAAAAAATGTTGCCTTGTGTTTACACTAACATTAGCTTTTACCCATATGCTTTAAATCTGTGTATTTGCTTAAGCAAATATTGTTTATTTTTAGAACAGTTTAATTTTTCTTTGTAACTGGAATTTTTAGTGTTCAGACTTTTAAAATTGAGTTAAATGAAACTGCCCCACTTAAAGGACATTTTCTTCAGGAGTTTGAACTGAGAACTGAGTGCTTTATTATCATTAGGTGAGACTAGTTTAGGGGCAGGAAATACTCAGAGCCCAAAGGCAAAAAAATGAAACAGAATGAATGTTTACCTGGGAAATCTGCTAGGATTCAAGCGTATGCTTATATTATTATTATTATTATTATTATTATTATTATTATTATTTTTTTTTTTTTTTATGAAAAGTACCTCTTTGGCTCTCACAGAAGGCCTTTCCTTGTCCTTCTAGAAGGAGACAGAAACTCGGATTTTGACCCTTTATCTGTACAAATGTATAGTTTTTCTAGTTTGGCAAAGGGGATTGGTAATATAAAATGAGGTTACTTGCAGATCTGCCCATTCTTATATTTAGAATGTGAGGTGAGCATTTCAGATTGTATTGAGAAACTTCTCCAGGGTCACTTCTGACTTTCAGAGTCTGCAGGACACTACAGCTATTTGCTGCAATTTTCCCTCTGAGATTTTGTGATTCATACTTGACATTAAGGACTAACTTTATTTAGAAAGGCACCCGTTACCCTATCCCTCCTTCGTACTCCCATTCCTCAAATTCATGTTTTCTACCCCGTCAATGTCTAGGTCAGGGTCCTCTTAGCTTTTCTGAGGATGGTAACTAAAACTGCGCTGCATAAAAATGACTCTAGGAAAATTAACCTTCTATTTTATCTTAAGCAGTTTACAGCCCATTTCAGAAAGCCTCCTGTTTGAAAACTGGGACTCTACTTCCAAGCTACCAGATGGTTCTTGCCTAATATGAAGAGAAAAGCATGAGGTAGAGCCTGTGTGGGGGAGGAAGGAACTTTTGGTGCTGAGAAAAATCGCATTTTCCTTGCTGAGAGATAAAACAGTGACGACAATTAGACATTGTGTTTAAAACATGGAAATAAGAGGTTTCAGTTAAAATTTTTAAAATGATATTAAATGAGTTGTCTTGAGCTTTCCTTTTCAATGCTTTAAACAATTTTGTTTCAATTTAACTTTTAATTAACATTTACTTAAATCTAATCTCTAAGTAAATATTAGCCAAAATATTTTTCTCACACTCTTGTCTTTGTTATGTTCAATGGGAAAAAGAGGTGCTTTTGCTGTCGTCGCTGTGAAATACAGTTAAAAGATGTGCTCACAACTGTCCTTCTTGCACAGTCTCATGCACGCTCTGTGTCAGGGGGCCTGACACCCTGGTTTAACCAGCAGAAGCTACATTTATTTGTACCCGGAGCTCTTTCTGACTTCTAACCCCTATTAACCTCCCAAGCCACACTTTGAGAAATTATGCCCTTTGCTCTTTCATCTCCATGTGGGTGATGAAACACTGTTTTGGTCTCTGTGGTGAAAATCCTCTCCCTCCTGGCTGCCACCCATCCCATTCCCGCCCCTAGTGTGAGCAGGCTGCATTTCTGCACCAGGAATGCACAGAGTGAGGCTGGCCTCAGAGCCAGGGTCCTTCCCTGGGCTTGGCGTCTCCGCTCCTCCATACAGCCCCCTGTGACTTACTCCCAGGACTTCACATGGTGTCCTTGGAGACAGCCGTGCCTGGGATGCTGCCAATTTGGTGAAAGGGTGTTCTAATAAAGCTCAAAAGTGGCACCACTTGCTGATCAAAAGGACAGGGTGAGGGTGTTGAAAGTGTGACCTGCATAGGTCATTTCAGATGGCTCTGAAGCCCCTCTTAGAAGGTCTGCGCTCCCTTCCCCTGTTAATTCTCAGTACTGAGGAGGTTTGGTCCTGAACTTCTCCATTACATTGTTGTTATTACCATGAAATAGACTTTTAAAAAAAGGCATCGTTCTCAAGATTCATAACACAGGACTTCACTAAAAACTTCTGATTTAAGTTTGCACCATTTCTCCAAATGTTCCAAAGTTTGGTATTTTATGTCTGTCATCCCAGTGCTTGGGAGACTGAAGCAGGAAGGTCATGATGAGTGTGAGGTAAACCTCAGCTGGGGAGAGTGGGAAGAACTGTTGTCTCTGAAATAAAAAACAATCAACAATGGAGAAGAATTGATTGGAAGGCTTTAACATAAAAATAAGGATTTGCTACAATGACCTTGTATAATTTTTTATGCATTTAGTTTTTTAAAAAAATTGGGGGCATGGAAAAAACATGGGCAACTGTAGAAAGTTTTATATACATATATGTATATATGTATATATACCCTTCTTTTTCTTCTTCAAGAGAAGGTTTGCTTGTTCTCATCTAGGGCTGACATCACAGTAACTGAAGAAACACAGTGGTTCTTTTCCACCAAATATGTATGTTTGTATCTTTGTAAAAGTTTTAGATTTGCGAGTGTGTGCAGTCCCTGCTGGTTTGAGAGAGAAAGTTATGTTAGTGCTCGAGCTGTGCTATGCCAAAAATCTTTTTAAAAAGCATACTCAGTGCAATATCAGTTCTAATCTTCTTACCAAGAAGACGGTACTGATTCCAGAAGATTCAGCGTAGTTCATTAGATAAATGGCTTGCCATTTTAACAGATCACAAACATATATTTGCAAATTATTAAAAGTGAAACAAGGTCCTGGTGGTAATTCACGCAATCAAATTAGCTAATGCATTAATTGGCAGTATGATTTGGAGGTGGGAGCTGCATAATATTAAACCTAGGCAAGTGCTCTACCACTGAGCTACTCAGCCCCAAGCCATTAATGTTTTTAGTATACCCAGCAAAAAGAAATGAAATGTTAGACATCCAACAAATATGATTAGTAGAGAAAAATCCAACTCTTGCAGAAACTGCTCTTTGTGGAGTGTTTAATGTGGTGTATGGCATTGCTAGAGGAGTGTGTTGGACTGGGCTTTCTAAGCCTACATCCTGCCTCATGCTATGGACCATTAGCACCACTTGGGAAGTAACATGTGCCTCAGTAGTTAGCACTTAGGCTGTGTTTTAACAAGTCTCCAGATATGTATTTACATGATAGACTATACTGACACCTTTCAGTGCTATCTGTCAATCATGATTTAATAATGCTCCTTGATACAGTGTTCGTTTTTAGTCTCTCTATTTATTTTATATTTTTAGGAATTCATGGTCACCTGACTCCTGGCAGCCTTCTGAAAGCCCACACAAACCTTGCTTCTCAGGGATGGAAGGGGTGATTTAACCCTGGTGAGAGAGAAAGGGCCGAAGACGGGAGGGCAAAGCCAGTTGGAAGGGATCGGCAGAGGCGCCTCTTCTCACTAGACGCTTTCATTATGTGCTTGGCAGCCACCTGCCTCCATCTTTTTATTTTTGTTTTTAGTGAAAGGATTTTAACATCAGACAGATATTATTAAAAAGATTTTATTTAACATGCAGACGCATTTTGTGCGCAAGCGAATGCTTGCTCAAGAGTCTAGGAAGGCTTCGTGGGAAGAGCGTAGCAATCTGAGCCATATGCATCGGGCAGGTTGCCAGTTGTTGCCAATATGCCCAAGCCACCTGGCCGCGCACTCAGCCAAGTGTGCCACTGTGACCAGCCGGCTCGAACCTCGCTGCCTTTCAGGGCTTAGGAGCTCCGAAGGCCCAAGCCGCGCTGCTTTGCCCCGCTGCCAGCGGTTCCCACTCCCACAAACTGCGCAGCCACACTGACCGGTGACTCACAGATGCCCATTTTCAACGAGCTCTCCCTTTGTTTAAGGCCCATTCACTGGTGTTGAACCCGTGCCATCAGATGAGCCTGGAGATACTGCCTGGAACCTTCCCCCATATGCCGTAGACAGACACAGCCTGGCTGGCTGCTCTGGTTCCCAGCCTGTAGCGACAGGGCTTGGGATTCTGCTTCGCCAAGATTTGGGTTAGTTTTATTTGCCGCTGGTTTCAATTTTTATTTTGAGTGGTTCTGACTTTTAAATGTTTGGAAACGTTTGTTCATTTGCTTTTCCTTTTTTTTGTTGTTGTTGTTTAGCATAGAAATTGGTCGAGTTGTTTCACAATTTATTTATCAAGCGTGATTTCATAATCTTTGGCAATCTAGGTCAGGCACAGCCAGGGACAGGCAGGATCTGGGCATGGAAACTTGAAGACTGATTCGGGCTTTTTAAAAAGCCACAGTAGAAAAAGGTTTACACGAAAGGTGGTCTGACCTCTGTGATCAGAACATGAGACCTGCATAAGCTCTTGTTTCTCTTTTTCCCTTGGCTCCCAAGAAGCTCAGATAAATTTTGTTCTTAACCTCAGTAGATGCTCTAGCATGTTTCGGCTCCCGTTACATCTCCTCCTTCACATTTGCATTTTTTATTCCTATTTCCTTATTTTTGTTCATATCTTGGGCTATAACTTGGATATGTGTATGTTTAATATAATCGTGAACCATCACTTATCATTTTTTGGAAGGTAGATAAGTGAATAAAACTGATTGCCATGTTTTGATAAGCTGTTCTAGGATGAGGAGGTGCTTGGAGAGATCTGTGGTGATGTGCCATAAATTCTGCACTAGCCATTGGCCTAGACATATAGTTTCCTGTTCAGTCTGTGGTGTGCAGGTCCACTCAGTCGAGGCTGCCTCTCCCCAGCTCAGTGGCCACCATCTCCTGGATCTTGAAGATCTATTTTGGCTCCGATTTAATAAGCCTGGATGGATCTTTCTGAGTAACTTGATTCATTCACCCTGCTAGAGGGAGGCTTCAAGCAAGTCACTGTTTCTGAGAATTTAAAATATATATATTATAATGTCTTTTTTGGTTAAAATTATCAGTAATTTCAGGAAAAACATGTGATCATCGTTGATGTGCATTTTGGGAGCCCATTTTTTATTCCATTAATAAGGCCTGTTCAGATTGCAACATTTTGGCCAAGGTCCTGTGACACCCTCAACAAAGGCTGGAGCAAGGTGGAGTTGTACCAGCAAACAAGATGGATAGATGGTGCTGGGGGAAGTGTCCCCAAGGATTTTTGCAGCCTGTCAGAGGGGCTGCAGCTGTAACCACCCATCTGTGCATGCTTGGCTTGGACCACGCGCCGGTATTGAGCACTTACCCTGAGGAAGGATGTTCAAAAGAATCTATGGTATTGCTCAAATAATAATGCCCTAAACGTGGCAGGGCTAATGTTTGTAAAGAAAGGCCCCAGTGGTCCACAGTTTACCCTTTTGACAGATCTAAAATTCTGAACTCTTTGCAGTATTTATCTCACTGCTTGTTTTTCTTGATTCTGGTGAAAAGGAATAGCAAACACTCAGCATCTCTCTCCATCCATGGGTAGCACTCAGCATCTCTGACCACAGATGCCTAAGATTTGTCGTATATTAAACCCAGAGGAGCATCTTAGAGGGTCTTCCCTATCCACGTCCTGACCTTGTATTGGAGGCTTCCAAAGTGTATCCGCCCCTGAGTAGTACTGCCTTGATTATTTGAGGATAATTTTGAAAAAAAAAATTTGTGTGCAACAATAAACTCTAGAATTCTGGACAGCAAAAAGTCAGCTAAGAATTACCACTTTGATATTAATTATTTGAACTTTAAAAGGACCTGATAAAATCCATATATAACCAAAAATGCAGATGTCCTTCACAAATGAGGCAAAATTGCCTTCTGTTAAATATAGGGGAAGAAATAAATATATTTCACCAGAATTGTCTACAACAAATCATTGAAGGAGTAAGAGTTAGAAATGGTATTTTAAAAGGTTATGTGGGTTTTTTTTCTTGTTTTCAAAATTACTTAATTTTGTAAGAAATTTTGTAGAAATTCCTGTAGCCATCAGCTTTACTGGTTTTACTGAACTGAACAACTGAGAGATACTCAGGGGAAAATACTGTGCGATTTCCTGTATAATTTTCTGTATAATCTCCCACTAACTTGACCATATATTCTTAAAAGAAAGAAATACTTTTGTATTGATGCTTGAAGTTCTGTGACACATTTACAGTGCAGGGAACTTCGGATCTCTGCCTTCAATATTTGCCCAAACAGAGACCCTACAGCCGCCATTACTGTCCCAGACAAGATCCTTGGGAAGCATTGTTTAATAAAAATCACCTTTGGTCTCACTAACTGATATTAGCCCATGAAGCATAAATGGACTATTCAACTGTGTATTGTCTCAGTAGGGAACCGTTATTGATTCCTTTGCTGAGCACCTCAGACCCCCAAGCAAGCCTGCCGAATGATGGCAGTCAGGATCAGGAGCCTTCCTCTTTCCCTCCTCGGCAGCATTCATGGGTCAGCTTTGCAATCTCATTTTCTGGAAGGAAACAAAAAGCTTCAAATGTTGAGTTTTCTACCCAAACCAAGAACACTGGCACAGAAACCTTGTTAGAAATAATTTCAGGCAAAAGGGATCTGATAAAATTTGACGCTGATTCCAAACTTTGAAAAATTCTTTGAAAGCCAGCCACAAAGAAGCACAGTATCCAGACAACGGTACTGCCATCTACATCCCGTCAACTGTTTCGTGAGCTATTGCAGTCAACTCACGAAAATCCAGAGTAAGACAAGGATGGTTGTCAGTGTTTAATGTGCTTCAGAACTCACACTGGTAGAAAGTAAATCGCAAGTAACAGGCACAACACTAGAAAAGAGCACATGGTTATCTTATTTATGAGGGTAAACAAGAGACCCAAAAAACTCAACCTTTTGGAGTTTCTTTTTTTTTAATAGAAAATATAACAAAATGCCTAGTTAAAGAACAAATATCCCAACCGCAAATTTTAATCAGATAACCATCTCTTTTAAGAAGCTGTGATAGAAAAAGGATGTGAACCAGGAAAGCAGTAAAAACACAAGATATTCAGGAAAACCTTCAAGTAATCAGGGAGAGGCTTGAAAGGCCAGCTGTGAAGTTGGTGTTCTGAGCTAAGGGGGTCCCAAGAACAGACACAAGTGACATCTAATGATGCTCCCCGCAGCATCACGCACTCAGATCACAGACTGAACAGTATCTCTGACTCCTGCTTCAAGTTTCATATCTAATCATGGAGCTTTGCTAAGCTTCCCTCCTACAAGCATGTAAACCAGCTCCTCCTGCCTTTGCAAGTCCTTTGCTTTATGTTCATCCCAGCCTCGACCATTTCTAGATTCCTCTGTTTGCCCCCACTCTTCCCAAGCCATTCATCCCTTCACTACGCTGCTGCCAAGATGATCTTTCCAAAAAGGAATTATCACTTCCTACTGGCACTCTCCATTGGTCTCTCATCATCTACTGTAGAGAATCCAACCTGGTGCTCCAATGCCACCATTGAGAATACCACGTTCCAGCTGTCTGATCTAGTACTGTTGGAATGCTTCTGTTTTCCCAAGGTGCTGTGGGTATCAGTGCCTGAGCACTGCAGAATCATGTGGTGTGCCTGTGTGTGTCCCTACTCTTCTACTTAGAAACATCTCCCTTGGGATGGATCCACAGCCTGGAAGACTCCAGCCCCTCTACAGCTGGAAGACTCCAGCCCTTCTGTGATTTTTAGTTTAAGCATTGTGTCATTTAAATAACCATTCCAGACACTTGGCAAAGCTAGGGGCCCTTTATGTACCTCTACTATGATCTTTATCACACTACCCTGATCTTCACTGGAATATGAAACTCCCTGCATCCGTAGCATGTTACTCAGGGGCTGGAACACAGCTGGTGTTTAAACTTATTTGTTGAAATGTATACTTTGAGAAAACATTTTTCTAAACACAATTGCTTTTCTGAGAAAATTTTGCAGTTATCTAATCATTTTTACGGCGATTGCTTTATAATTTCTTGGTTATTGTGGCCTATTGGGACCTAAACAGTGACTGGAGGTAAAATTTAGTATCACACATTTTTGTTTTACACCTTTAGCCTGACAAATGTTTAATGCTTTTTCAGCGAGAAAGTTTTATGTATTAAGGTATGATTTGTGTTTCTATGGTCCGTGCTAATCATGTCTTTATGAGATGTTATGTCTTTGTTGAGGGCATCAGTTTATTTGCTGACATTTGCAATCATATAACAAGATTTTACCTCAGCTAATAAATGATACAAAGTCATAAATATGTAAACTTCAGATCCATTAAAATATTTATTCAAGTTCTCTTATATACTTAGGGCTCAAGTTGGCACAACTGTATTTCAGAAAGTTATAAAATGTCTTGGGCTCCAAGGAGATTGTCTAGGGTAAAGACCTGCCACCTGACAGGGATACCAGTATGTAAACAGCAGGGCCTTCTAAGGAGGCCTGGGGTAGCATCCCATCTGTGTACATAAGAAAATGGAGTTTTCGTGTTTAAGGATTCTGCTAACATTGCTCAGATACTAGTGATGGTTTGATTGGGGGCCTAGGTTTTCTGTCTCCTCACCAAGCCTTGGAGTTTCATATACTAAAAACGAATTTCAGTAATTGGAACACCAAGATGACTTCTTTAATTGTCCCCTCACTTTAAGTAGATTATATTTTGGGTAGGTCTTATATTTTGTAATCATTCATTTGCCAATAATTAGTTTTAAGTTTACAAATAGTTCTGAGTGATTACCTTATACTCATTTCCACTAAAAGGGGGGAATTAGGTCATATATTATATGTGTACATATTTATGTAAAGCAAAGTAGAGAAATGTTGCATAAAAGTTTTATTGCTGTGAGTTTGAGATGACATGTTATAAGAGGTAAAGCCACGGTGAATTATGCAGGTCATCTCAACTAAATGCCAATAAAATGTTTTCACTATACCACCATCCAGTATTCTACCTATGCAACACATTTAAAGAGAACCAATTTTAAAATTTTCCAGAGTGGTAAAAGTTTTTATTGGTGCCGTATTTCCAACTTGCTGGCCTGTAAATATTTATCCTATTAATCATGGCACTTAAAAAAAATTCACAATAGGGGACCCTTACATAAAACAGCTTTCTTTGAAATTTAGTCCATTTTTTATGTCCCTAAGTATAGACATTTAGTTTTTATGTCATTTTTTTTTTTCCTTTTCAAAACCAAACTTGAGGCTTGCCTCATTGCCCAAGCCCTTCATGGGCATGTGCATAAGTCACTGTGAATTTGATTTTTTTTTTTCCGAAATTCTTGCCTTTCCTCATAAATCCGTCAGATTCTTTCCATTGCTGTGCTGGGTTTAAACCCAGGACATTGCTCTTGCTGTGTGGGCACATTTCCACGGAGCTAACCACCCTTCTACTCTGGGTTGTTATTGAATTCTGTTGCTAAACTTTTAATTGAGCACATATCATCTTCTCGAAGTAAGTTCGAGGCTCCTAGGGCATACATTCAGTGCCTTTGTATTATGGGTTTTTTTTTTCTCCTTCCTTCTTGCCTCCCATAGATAATGAAAAACCCTGGCTTTTTAAGCTAGTCATTCGATATTGGAGATGACAGACCAGGAAAGACCCCATCTTATCGTCAAACAACCGTGTGTATGAAATTCACTTGGAAGAAATTGTTTAGGAAGCAAATTCTCAAACCTCTAATGCAAGAGAACCAAAGTATACCTGTGAGTGCCAGACAGCTCAGAGGCAGGATCACAGACCTGTATTGAGAAAGCCAGTTTACGGGAGATGGGGGAAGCAAGCACACACTGGACATGTCTGTGACGTACTGTTGGAGAAGCCACCTGGTAGCCATATGCTCCAGGTGTTTAAGGACCCTAGTGTGGTATCATGTAAAGAGCCCAGGAAAGCCACAGAAGCGATGTGCTGAGTACTCGATCTGAACAGAAGAATGAATATTTGAGTCTGGAACTCTACTAAAGCAGTTCACATGGTGGGCTTTATCCTCTGGAACCAGTTCTTGGAATCACTTTTCCGAGCCTTAGTTTCTCCCTCTGTGATACCAGGGTGACATCCCAGAGAATTCCTGTGTGATTGGGATTTTGGAATCCACTCAAGGGTGGACGTAATAAGCATGAGGCAGTGGAGTCCCAAAGCAGTCCTGTTGAATTGGCCTCAGTCATTGCTTAGCATGATGTGTCATTTCCTCTGACAATCCATAGGTGGATGTACAGAGAGCTGAGCAGTAGCCTCCGAACTTGTCTTTCTCATTTAAAACAGTCTGGCCGGGGGAAAGGAAAATGATGACCTTCCTTTCCCATGCTCCCGAAAGCCTGCCTGCAGCTTTGCGCACCTGGTGCCGGTCCACCCCGCATCCAGAGGGTGTGTAAGCACCGCCTCTCACCAATAGCTCTTCTGTGAGTTGAATGCTTGTCCTCCTCTTTGTCTCTCTCTTTCCCAGGCCACTTTGCCTTTAGTAGCCTATAGATAGTGCCATGTAAAAGAAATTAATCCCTCAGACAGGCCCAGTGGCTAGCTGCAGCCTCAGCAGCAGATGGGGTATTTAAGGCAAAAATAGAAAAGTCCACGCCTTTTGTTTAAGCAGTTTGTGAGGCGGTCAGAGAGCCAAGAACTCAAATAACTCAAGACTAACCCCAGCTATTCCAGATAGGCTTTTACTATAAAGGCAGAAAGAAACACATTTTCTACAGTGTGTTTTAATGTTCTGTTTGTTTGTAAAGGTGGTTAGGAGTCCGTTATTTTCTCAAAATGCAATAGTTGTGGTAGTCGTACCGTTAGATAGATGTCTGGCTTTGGTTCCTTGGCTTTGCACTGCTCTGCGCAGGTCCTGTCTTGGTTCTGATTCTTGCATTATTCCCCTTTCAAGACCCCACTCCAAAGAAAGAAGGTACAGTTGCTGCTATGAAGTGGTGGACACGAAGAACCACATTTGTTAAGGAAGTAGAGGAATAAGATCACAAGCAATAAGAACAACAACAAAAAAGTTAGGGAAAAAAGTCTATGGGTGCAGCATTGATTTTTAAGGAAGATTGGGTCAGCTGTTTTTCAATCCTTGCTTTTGCAGAGCTGTGCCTGACAGTGACGTGTTGTCTCTGTTATTGCTCCATTTTCCGGTACTGAGGATAGAACCCAGGCCGCATCCATACCGGACAAGTACTTTACAGCCACATTCCAACCCTGATGGGGAGGATTACAGATCAGTAGGAATGATGTTCTCTCCTTGCATGGTGCCCGAGCCTTCCCCCCTTCCTTAGCCCTCACCTTATGAGGGAATGTTGGGACTGCTAGTACATTCTACCATGGATGCAGAGCACGTGAAAGACATCTGGTAATGAGCAGATAATTGAAATCCAACTCAGGGTACACTCATCATTTCACTTAAAAAGAATCCATCGTAAAAACAATAATGGGAAGAGAGGGCCAAAATACCTCAGTTTCTCTAGGCGAGAGTCAGCATGTGAAAAGCCCTTCCATGTAGAGCTGACAAAGGTGGCGGTTCCCTGAGAGAGCTCCTTGCCTAAGAGGCACAAAGCAGAAGTCAGAGGAGAGAGTACTGCTTCCTCACCTCACGATGTATGGCACAAACGACTCTGTGCTTTGCATCTTTAAGGCAGATGCTTGGTTTAATTTTTACATTACTTCTTCGATATGATTCTCCTAAGTGCATTTCATTGCACCCAAACCCCAAATGATGACCTTCACCAACAGGGATGTCTAGGTAGATAGATAAAACACAAGAAAGTAAAGAAGAAAAAAAAGGCTTGTCCGAGGCTACAAGGAAGTTATTTTTGTTGTTATCGCTGCTGTTTCCTTCATCCAACTTTTATTTAGTTTATGTTTGTGGACAAGGCCTCCCTCCCTAGGTAGCTCACACTGACCTCAGACCTGTGGTCTGCTTTAGCTTCCTGGATCTGGATTCCAGTAGGCCAGTATGTCTGACACTGCTCTTGTTTGTTGTATCTTGGTGCATAAGATGGACTATAATTCCTGAGGGAATCGATGAATACTCACCTAGAAGCTTAGTTCTCCACAGCAGTCTAAGCTGGAGTGGGGATTTTCATCCCTCAGACATTCCCCACAGTGCTGAATGAATGAATGAATGAAATCAAAACATTCCTTAACCTAAAACAGTCAGTGATGTGGCCATTTCTAGTCTGTGTTATCGAACCCCGGACTTGTATTCAGGGTCTGAAGTAAAAAGCCTCCTCACAGCTCTACAGATAAGCACTTACTATAAGTTTCAAATACTTTTATTAAATGAAAGATAATATAAGAATTAGTTGGACAGTTGACTGGTCAATAAATACTTTAGTGTCTATAGGGAGTAAAACATTGTGCTTAACTATATTAAAATGTCAATTTAGAAAATTAATGAACTCCTTTTCCTCTTCTGGGCAGAACAGATAAATATGAACTAGAAAAAAAGGATTATTATTTATTTTTAGAAAAAAAATTGGACCAGAAATAAGTCAGATTATATTTTGTTTTTTTATTAGTTGTATGATTTTTTTCTCTTGGTCACTACATTTTATAAACTTTTAAAATAGTGAAGCATCCTGTAAGTTCCATGTACACTTACTTTTTTCCCGTAACTGCCCTAAAGATCTTGGTTTGCTGGGATCCACTGGTGGTGCTCAGATTTCCCGGGTGTAAAATTGGACTAACAGTACTCACATACCTAGCAAGCAGGCAGGAGACTTAATTAGTGAGCAGTGGTAAAACCCCTCAAGAGAGTTCTGAGTCAGAATGAAAGTGCATTGTTATTAATCATTATTACTATTGTTATTATTTTTAAATGGCTTGGAGCCATCTCTGAATTTAGCAATAAAATAAATGTATCTAATAATTCTTTCTATGTGCATGCTCTGTGGTCATGGGTTTCACAAATTAAATGGTGGAATACTTGTAGGATATGATTATAATGATCCAAGTAAATGATCCTCAACCAATTCAAAATTATGTGATTAAGACCCCAAGGAGCTATAGCAAGCAGTCTGCCTTGCTTCTCTTCGGTTTGGTTTTGACCCTCTCTGTGTTAATTTATGTGAAAGGTTAAAAAGTGAACTCTTAACAAACTAGTGGGGCCTTTTGTGTGTGTGTGATTGGGTTGGAGTTTGGGAGCATCATCTGAGACACAGGGAAATCATTTTAGGTACGATTAGCTTCACTTTCTGTAAGTGGTAGACTCAAGCATTTTTTTTTTTTTAATTCTCAGTGGAATGTGGTCAGATGTCACCTGGACAGTCACATGTCCCCTCCTGTCCCCTTCTGTCAAGTAGCTGCATTCTGTGTATGCAAGGTTGTGCTTCACGTCCCTGGAGAAGCAGCTTCCACTGCCAACTGGCCGCTTTCAGCTTGAATTATCTCAGGCAGACATCCTGGCTAGCTGCAATGCAAGACGCAGGGCTCAGGCCTGGGAAGACCTAAGTTTGGCAGCCCTAAGTTGAGGAGCGAAAAGAAAGAGGAAATTCTATCTTTTCTGGTGCTTTTCCCCTCTTGGTTTCCCTAGTCAAAATCAATGGTGTGGTCGATAGCTGGCTTTGAATCGTTCCCTGCATGCTGCGTTTTCCTGCCGTAAACCTTCAATGTCTGGGCTTCAGACTTTGTGTGCCAGGGAAGGTCTGATGCTGTCGCAGACCTCCTGGGTTACATTTTATTCCCATGGTAGCCTTTGTCATCCAAGAAGGGAAGCAGAGATCAATTTTTACACCATTTAGTTGTTGAGGAAATCTTTCTCTGCTAGTTGATTATTCTTGTAAAAAACCTGCCATATTTATATATTTTTCTCTAAACAGCAAAAGCAAATAAGATGAGATCTTTTCATTAGTGAATATTTTGAAATGAAAAACAGTTCAAGTCCTGCCCTGAGTTGTTCAGATGCAGTTAGGAATTTCTCACATTCCTTTCACATGACAAAGAATGACACATTTAATTTAAATGTATCCATTTGGGGAAACACTGTATTTCCTACAGTGGGAGCATCAGGGTGGTACACCACTCTGTGCTTATGTGGTTTTAATGGGGATCTGGCTTTCTCTGACACTATGTGCTGGCTTTTATGCATATTGGATAATTAGAAATAAGGAATAATCGTTATATATGTCTGTTAAGTTTCTATTTTCCTTTGAATTCTTTCTATGGAATCTTTTATTGTCTGGATTAATAATTGCTTATTTCCTCTTCTAAAACTTGTTTTAGTTGCCTGAATCCTTCTATTCTATTTTTTTACTGTTCAATATAATACCTAGTACCCCTTACTGTAATTTTCCTTTAAATAATTGTAGTATGGTCAGTGAAGATAAGATCATAGTATTGTGTTTGTAACGTTTATTCAAGTTTTGAAAGACATTTCTTAGTGTAATGAAAATGGTTTATAAAATTATTAGGAAACATGGAACTGGAGAGGTGACTTAATGGTTCAGAGTACATATTGCTCTTGCAAAGGACCAGAGTTTGGTTCCCAGCACCCATGTTGGACAGCTAACAACTGTATGTAACTCCAGCTCTAAGAGGGTCAAATGCCTGTGGCCTCCAGGGACACCTGTACTCATATGAACATACCAATGCTCAAGCGTGGGCATGTGCGCATGCACACACAAACACAAACACACAATTACACACAAACACAATTAAAAGTAATAAAAATAAATCCTTAAATTAGGAACAACAGCCTATAAATTCTATTTCTTTAAAATACTAAGTACACTTATGTGAAATAAATATTTGAGTAGCAATACCTTAGAAAGAACGTTAGAATCAGGCCTCATCCTCAGTGTTACATATCAATCATGTTGTACTAATTGAAAGGATTTGATATAATCTCATAAAGAAACAGGCAAACTCTGGGCTTTCCTCTGTACTGAAAATCTATCATTCATGTCTTCCATTACTGTGCTATAATTATGGTAAGTGAAGCAGAACAGGATCAATAGAGCAATTTATCAATGCATTCCAAGCCATCCTAGCATGGTTTACGTCATATCACTGCAGATACTGTCACTCAGCAGAGAGACATTGAATAGCATAACGACGTTAGGCTGACCCATTTCAGCATAATGTCTTCCTATGTAATGTTCCAGTTCTGAGCATGATTTAATGAATTGTTTCACTTTGGATGGTATTATATGAATTAAAATATTTCCTGAGTTGAAGTAGGTTCAGGCTTCAGGTTTAAGAGCCCTGCACTAATGTGAGCACTATTGCTGATGCTGTGTCTTTCTCCCTTCAGTACCTTTCTATTGTACCTCAGTTGGAGCTAGAGGATAGGTAAGCCAGGTGTCCACTCTACCCCAAGGAGCACCGATGTTTAAATAGATGCGCAGCCATTTTATTTAGCAACTCTAGTCTTTTATCTTTGAACATCACAAAATTTAGAATTCTTTAGGCTTTATTATCATATTTATGATTTGGCAATAATAGTAGGCTAATAAAAGATTAGTTTGTTTTCCCCCTAAAGTATGAACAATATGGTCTTTTTTATCATAAAGCTTTTCCCCATGTTGACATGGAATTATTAAATATTCATAACATTAAAAGGAAGTTACTGAATCGTGCCGTAAAGTGTTATTTATTTCAGCATGAAAAGAGATATTTTCGGATTATTGGATTGTCATTTTCCTTTTCCATATGTTGTAAAATTTCACTCACTGTCATTTCAATGTTCTAGAAAACTATATAGGTCTTGTAACGATGTCAGTCTCAACAGTGCAAAGTTATCATTTGCATTTTAGGTTTTTAGACATCAAGAAATGCTTTAAATGACGATGTATTTTTTATTGAAGTGGATATTTCAAAATATAAGGTGAAAGAGTGACGCTGAAGATAGCATGGTGGTTTTGGAAAATACCAACATCTATAAGTTTTTCTTTTTTTTCCTTTTACATGATTTTTACATAGAATTACATTATAGGGGTGAGGGTTGGGTGTTGTCTGTAATTTCCTCACCTTAAGAAAGTTTTGTAGTACATCATGGAGACTTTCCCTGGCTTCGTGAGATAAGACCAGGGGTACAGTCTGACAGATTCTGTGGCCATTGTCTAGAATCTAGTTCATGTCTTGTCTTTGAACAAACTCTGGAACATTTTGATATTAACTGTGATTTTGGGGGTCCATCTCTGTCTTTCTTTACTTTCCTGCTGCTCACGGTACCCTCCAGTATCATTTAACAGCTTCTCTGCTCAAGGCTTACAGACTCAGATGTGCAGCGTCGTTACACAGTGTATTTAAGTTCAGGAATTTGGGATGTCATTACCCCAATGAAGATGTAAATAGTTTTGTTGGCAAGGCTTATAGGAGGTTATTTTACCTGATATCACATTGTATTGGTTAGCATGGACTATTTTTGACTAGCATTCTATTTAAACAGTGTCAGCGAATTCTGAGAGCTTGCCAAACAAATTCTCAAAATGGTTGCCAAGCTGTAAGATGGCTGCCAAAATCTAAGCACACTGAGCAGGTTCAAAATAGTGACCAACTTCTCAGAATCTGTTGGTCAGGTTCCCCCTCCGCCAGTCCCTTCCCCCATATAACTAACACCCAGAAAGAAAGGTGGAGGGGGGGGATCCCGAAGATGCAAGACTTGGCACCAATTCCTTGGCACGAATGGTTACAGTGTCATCCAGAGATTCGAGGAGTCACCGTGTACTTCTTGTTTCACATGCTTGGCAGGAGACGATTCAAGGGATGCTGAGGTGAAAAACCATTGTTAAATAACATGGCCGTTTCCTCTCCCTGATCTACTGTGTACCAAGTCATTCTGTAGAAGGGACGCGGGGAGACCAGACAAGGCAATGCTTTCAAAGAGCTCTCTAAGTGAGAGCAAAAAACACCGACTAAGACTTTTGGGCTGTGCCTTTTTGTTCAGCTTGTGCGAAGTGGCACAAACTTTATATACACCAGGTTTAAGATTTATTTTAGTTTTGCATTTGTTTACTTAAGTTTATAGCAATTGCATATTCTGGCAGTTGTGCTGCTTAGCAGATTGAAATAAAATCATAGGGTGAATTAAAACATACTGCTGTTAGTACTGATTAGAATTTTAGCTTAGTATAAATACCGGATGCAGGGTCCAACTTTTCAGACACTTGGCATGAGCTCAATAGGGATCTCCAGGCTACACAGGAGACAGTGTGTGTGCTTGGATGCTTTAAAAATTCTTGGATAGGTGCAGCAGGCTGGTACTGCTGGCACGGTGGCTCATTCTGCTGGCTGCATAATGTGCTTGGATTCCAAGGTAGACAGAAGAAGCTGGAAAAACGAGACTAGGGGAAAGTAGTCTGAACTTAAAACACGAAACCTGGAGAAAAGAATTTCGGTTTCAGCTGTGCGGCTGTTTCTGTGCACTTTGGCCAAGGATACAAACAGCGACTCCTACACTAGGGTGAAAATACAGGGCGTGCGGCGATTTGAACCATCGTCTAGTAGCAAATATATTTCTACAACTTGTTGAAATTTTTCCGATGCTTTGAAAACATACAGATGAATTAACTTCTCCCAGTAGTAACTATAGTGAATTAATTCCGTAAAAAGGGCCTGTGTGTAGTGCCACCAGGGGCTAGCTTTTGTTCTGCCCGAGACTGGATTCTTGAAGGTAGTTTTTAATTGGCACAGCAGTTTGGTTGATATTCGGGTAGCTTTTCCAAAACGCCCCAATCCTGACAGGTGGTGGTGTATTGTTGTTAATAGTACAGAAGTGGAAGTTACATAATGTGAGCTTTTTGAACTCTGGATTTGGGGTGGTTCATCATGGAGCCTGTTTGTGGCTCCATACACTGTAACTCAGAAGACATCTAGGAAGTCTGGCTTTCAATACCTTGAAACTACTTTTCTCTCACAAGTTAACCTAGCTTGTTTGTTGCCATTGAAGCTTCCTATCTGTCCATTTCTAGTCTTTTCTCTCATAGTAAGCACTTGTTGATTAAAAACACAGTCATTCAACAGGAGAAACCAAAGGTCACCAACAATGCTGAGATTTGAACTCGGGCACCTTTCAATGAGGAATGTTAGTGCCCATTTAGATGCTTTGAGTACCAGTTCAGGCGAGAGCTGTGGAGGTGTCTGCCATCGGGTTGGCAATGTGTCTGAAAGCTGCAAGGCAGATCTCTCAATATGTTTTTATATGGTCTATTTAGACTGTTCTGTGATATTACACTGTTGAATAGTTTAAAGCCCATTTGGTGATGGGGGTGGGGTGAGGGGTTGATGTCTCAATGGTTAAGAGTGCTTCCTATGCAAGCATTAGGACCTGCATACAGATCCCCAGCCCCTGCACCCAACAAAGCTAGGCATGGTAGTATGGGTCTGTAACCTCAGCATTAGGGGACAGAGATGGCCAGATGCTGGGAACTCTGTGGCTAACAACCTAACCAAGTGGCAAACCTTCTGGTTTAGTGGGAGAGCCTGTCTCAAGGCAGTAAGGCAAGGAACAATGTACCTAACACCTTCCTAGGACCTCCACATGAACACACATGGGCATATTCACCATTCACAGTGGCCACTCCCTCCTGTCTGTCTGTCTCTCTCTGTCACACACACACACATGCACACACACACGCACACGCACACGCACACGCACGCACGTGCACCCGAATTCTTTGTGATAATTCTTACCCATTGTACTGTCACTTCATGATAAAGCACTAAATAAAACCGCTGTTTTCAAATTTAAAAATCAAAAGTTCAGACCATCCTAAGAAATCACACAGTTTTAAGTTTCAAGTATGTAATGCTGATTAAAATGCCTGTGATTTTTTGTTTGTTTGTTTGTTTCTATTACACACTAGCTGATATTTCAGTTCATATTTGGGTGAATAGTATTGTGTGGCAGTGGGAATAAAACAGTTAAATATGCAATTTTTCTTTTTTCATACATCTCCATCCATGAGTATGTAAGCAAGTAGGATTTTTTTCACACTGCTTGGAGCATGAGATAATTCTAAATTTTAGAGTATAAAATGCCAGCGGGGTAATGTTTATGGAGGTAGAATAAGGCCTATTTTTACAAATTGGCAAAGAATTCATCAGCATTCATACTTCTGTAAAAAAGCACAGTAACTTTTCAGGGGAAACTTTATTCATTTTCTCGTAGTCTGTACTTTGGTGAAATTACAGAATCTTTTCTTCAGGGTATTTCTCTATTAGCCCTTCCAAAATAAGGATTTTTATTTGAAAGGGTTGTTTGTATTTAAAGCTGATGTTGCTGTGCGTGTAACGTTTTGTCCCTTTCCATACAGCCCACATGCATAATTGGTACATGTGGTATGTTTCTGCCTGTGTCTATCCAAGTATGTATAGAGATATAAAATCTACTTTCTATATAGCTCTCTGTATAGGGCAACCCAAACAGCTGTTACTCCTTTTTATAGCTCCTTTAATCTATGTGCCAACAAGTCAGTTTACAAAGTCTGTTTTGTTGATGACTGCTGTGATAATAATTGTGGTGTTTTGTGGCTTGGCAAAAGGCTGGGGTCTCCTCTGAGGACTCTTGCCAAAGGCTTTGAAGGGGTTGAGGTGGATCCACTGCCAAAATGAGTCACCACTCTCTATTTTATTTAATGTCCTTCTGCCAAGGCCTTAGACACTTTCTGTTTTCATTCTTTTGGAGGCTTTCCTCCCCACACTGTGGTTTTCTTCACAGCCAGAGGCCCGGGTCTGCCAGGATAGGTGAGAGAGACTAGCTCCCCTGTCCCCAGTGCCAGTGTGTACTGAAGTGGAAGCCTTGACTGTTGTGTACCTCGAATGGCTGTGTGGGCTTAGTGATGCAGTTATAAATTGCAGATTAAACGATGGATTTCGATAATCAAGTCCTCCATAGTCACCTGGATTTGGGTCAGGAATTCTCAGAAGTATTCCTATTGTTTTCTTTAAGTGGCATTCAAATAATATGACAGTATTTTAGTGGTTTTCATAATTGGTTAAAGCCTCTGGATTATTCATGAGTTCTGGCTAAAGGCCCAAATCTTGAGATTCTCCTCAAACAAAAGAGCCCCATCCCCCTCCTTTCAAGTGCCATAATATTTGGCTTCATGTAAGTATTTTCTACACATGCCTAATAGATTTCAGAGATTAACCCCAACATTTATTTCTACCTGTCTAGATTTAAATTGTTACTCAGAAGTAGACTAAGAGATATGAATTGCTGATGTGCTGACTGAAATCTATTAGAGACTTAAACATTTCCTTTATTCAGTATTTTACTAGTTGAAATGCACTGGGCTAAATGTCTACTTGCTGATTTTTTGCAACTCATATTATATATGGCTAAGTGATAAAAATGTGGCCCACATGCTAACATGAGGAAGCACAGCTGGGCCTTTGAGGACCCTGAACCCAGATATTTTTTTTTAAACTATAGTTAGAACACCATTCTAAAGTCTAATAAACCATGTATATGATTTTAAATTGAGGATGTAGTTTTGCTTTCTAAGTATCCATTCATTGTGTTAAATCTTTAAACATGGTACACACAGTAAAACTTCATTATAACATCCCCTGAAAACATTTCCATAAAAATAAAATAAAAATTTCAAAGTTCAAAGTCTTAACTGTAGGCACCAAAATATTTTCCATTTATTATGGTCCAAGCTTTTGTTCTTCAGGGGGAACACTGTAAAGATAGCTTTATTTAACACTTTGTTTGCAAAATGAGTGCTACTAAAATGGGTTATTATTCTCATAAATATTTCAGCTACAAAATGTAATTACAAAGGTGAAGAATATGAGAAAATATTGAGATAAATGCTGATATGATCACATCATATAGGTCAGATATCATCTTTCAAAGAAGTCAGATGATGTATGGAAATACTTTTGTAAACTATTCTGTAAATATCAAGGAGTTTAATTACAGTTTTAATTTTTTTTGTATCCTAAAACTTTAGATGGTCAGATTCTCCTCTGCATGTATCATAATCTACTTTATGATTTTCACTTACAAACAGTAAGAAGATAGAAATAGTCATTAATAACCTATAACCACTCTAAGGTATAAATTCATTTGGAACTTAAATATTCTAAGTTCTCTTTAGGAGTGCGGCAAGATTCCAAGACAGAAATTCTTTTGAATGATCTATAAACCACTCACTCCCTAGTTAAGGCCCAAGCTGTGTAAAAAGCTCCAGGTCCACTTGAGCCTTGTGTGAACCCCATAAACGAAGTGAAGTCCTGTAAACCTTGTGTGTACCCTGAAGAACCAAAATAACTAAACCCAGTGCAGCTAATTAAAAAGGTTTCCTAGCAGATGCTTTATGTGTTCACAATTTAAAGTGAGAACCTGCGTTTGGAAGTGAATTGCTTTATTTTGGAAGGTATGAACAATAAATGCTAAGTATTGAATTATAGTTATTCTTTATGTGCATCTAACACATTCTGCTTAAGAAGAGGAATTGGAATCCTTTGGAAGTATTAATATTCAACAAGATATAAATATTGTGGTAGGAAAGTTTGTGGCTTTGCTTTAATAGTGGGTGTCCTGGCCAACATTGTTTGGAAGTAGTAATGCTATCTTAATTCATACTGAACCCTCTGCCATACTTGCTACATCATTATTTTGACCCTGTGAGCTGATGGAAACTAGGTACTGTTAGTCTATATAGGCAAAAAGGGAAACAGAGTTGCCATTCAGGTAAATCATCTGGCTTCAGATACAAATTTATTAACCTTTTGGAGTTACTAGCTTCCTCTTGAGAATGTTGAAAGGATAAAACTACAGTGACTTCTCAGATTCTCCCCAACTAAAACTCTGGAAGCAACTGTCTCCATGCATTTGCTCATTATAGTCCTTTTGAATGTCAGTGACTAGTCCAAGCAAGATACAATATGAACCGCACGTCTTGACTTCCATACTGATCACTGTAATGAGAAGTTGCAGAGGGCATAAAGTCTTCATGAGGACCAACTCACCAATCCCTCTGCAGTCCTTCAAGTGTAGGCATGGTATGCTTTTATAGCAGTCATTTTATTGTGTGGATTTTTTTCATAGACT
This sequence comes from Peromyscus maniculatus bairdii, assembly GCF_049852395.1. Lineage (NCBI taxonomy): Eukaryota > Metazoa > Chordata > Mammalia > Rodentia > Cricetidae > Peromyscus > Peromyscus maniculatus. The sequence continues at coordinate 118,441,476 of NC_134853.1, forward strand.
AGTATGTTAAATGCTCAGGAATCCGGAAATCCCTCTTCTTGTAAATATTGGTAGTTACCTAAAAGGAGAATTTTTCAGTCTCTTATCCACTTTACTGTTTTGACTCTTTGTGTTGCTCTGGCTACATGCTGTTAGGATTGATTGGTTCTTATATACTGTCTGTCTGTTCATCCATCCATGGGCACTGAGGAGACCCTGTCATCAACATTGCCAAAGTTTCAGGTCCTCAATGAAAGAATGTCATTGCCATACCTAAAGTTCATCACTTACATGACACTAAAATATCTCCAGGTGGCCACAGTCCTGAGCCGACACTGGTGAAATGTGCACGTCATCCACTTGAGTGTCCTGTGCCTGGGCACTAGTTGGCACTCTGAGAGAACGGGCCGTTACAATGTGTGTGTGCATCCTACACGGTCTGGGTTCGGCAAACAGCATCTGTGGTGCACTTAGGACCTGAACCCTCACCCAAGGATCTAGCTGTTGCAAGTACAGGTTACTACAGCTACTGTCTGCGTCCTGGTTAAGGCCACACAGACTCCTGAAAGGTTTTATAACATCCGGTCTGACGCAGAACATGAGGGGCAGGGTGTAACTGGTTTGGGTATCACCCTTAAGACGTCAGAGAGGAAAGAAGCATCATGGGTGAGGGGCGGGAACAAGATGCCCTTGGGCTGGCACTGACATCTGGTCACGACCGCTGTGTCATATCCTCTAGGCTGAGTTTGCTATGACCACTGAATTCCTTCAAGTCATTATGGTGTCACAGCTGGGCAGTGAGTTTAGCTTGCAAAGGGAGTTTTCATTTCACAAATAGAGATTGTTCTGAAATGCTCTGATGTTCATTAAGTGAGAGAATGAGTAAGTACCCCCATGATCTCCTTTACTGTTTTTTGGTCTTGAACTTTCTCATTTGAGGGAAAATGTTATCTGTCAACATTATTTCTGAACCTTCAATGAACTGTTTCAGGACCCTGAAGTTTTTCTTGGATGTATGCAATGTGATGAGCAAACATTAGTCTATTCAGCCATAGTTACCCAGTCTCTGAAGTAGAGATAGGCAATAAATAAATTAATTAAAGCCCTGACTTCACCGAATTCTCCTTCCCAGCTTACTATAGTTACTAGTGAATGGTGCAGGCCGAGGAAGTGAAGTAAAATGTTCCAAGTCTATGAGAACAATTGTGACCTGTGCGTACAGTGACACAAGATAGTGCTTTGTACTAAAAGGCTTGGGTAAGATAAGTTCTGGAAACTTCGTGCCCAGATTTCTTGATGCAACCCCCAACCTTGACTTGGCTCACAAACCCAAGTCAAATAAAACCAGTTGCTCTTAGGAGCCTTTGTTCCTCCAGCAGCACTGTCTTCCTCCAGCTCTACGCTCACTGCTGGCCTCAGTGCTGCTGCTGTTGTGGCCAGGTAACATAGGAGGACTCTGAGAACACTAATTAAGCTGACTTAGCATCTCTTTAAAACTAATCAGGAGGCTTTCTGGTGGACAAGATGACCATACGGCAGATCTAACTTAACCAATTCTGTCTGCTCTAAATATTCAACAATCATTTCTCGTATTAAAAAAAAACTATTAAAGCCTTTAATTATGTAGATATTTGTAAGTAAGTTAACTAGTCTTCTTCTTCCCCATACCTTTGTAGACACTCACTTCTGAATGCTCATGGAGGAGTCACATTAAACTCTAGCCTGAGCTTCGTGATTTTACAAACAGAAAGACAGACTCTCATGATTCCTGAAGTGACATATTATTGGAAGCCCATATCTACAATCTAGTTTTAATTGATTCTCACTCCTAAGTATTCAACCCATACAAGTATTTCTCCTTTTAATTATTTATTTGAGTAACATGAACGAAGCAGAGTTGTTTGGTGAGCCATGCAAATACCTTACAAGGGAGGCATCAATCTATGTTATAACCCTAGAGAAATAAAATAGGCCTTTACTTTACAATATTATTAGTATTACTTATAAACTCAAAACACAATTTATAAAGGATGCTTAGTGCATATTTGTTGATGGGGAAAATGTCCTCAAAAATTAAATACATGTAACTAAGGGAAGAAAACTTTTAAACCTAAGAACATGATAAAATAAGAAATAGAGTGCTCTAATAATACATATATAATACACATAATAAGAAATTAGTTTCAAAAGGAGAATATCTCTAGAGACCTGAAGATTTACTAACCAAATGCTATAGATGGGACAAGCAAAGAAATACTCTAAGAAAATGAACCCAACCAATCCATTTATTAAGTTGTCCTTTGTGATTAGCATGGGCATTTGTTATTGGACAGCAGAGTTGTGACTAGAGAGGTGGAAAGAGTAAATAAAGAAATGAATAACATTCATTACCATGTCCTTTTGACAAGTTTGAACACACACGATACACGAGTTAAATAGTGAGCTCAAGGACTAAAACATGGTGGAGATGGGAGTCGTCATGGATGGGTTCTTACTGCAACAGGCAGAAACAATGCACAGTTCTTTTTCTAGGGAAATATTTGTAGATTATGCTTGGTTAGTTCAAGTACACAGAAAACATATGGAAGTTTTCAAACCTATTTTCCACAGTTCTTGTAAGAAGTGCTGAGTACAAGGTATGGTTCCTCTGTGCTGAAAATAATCACTTTAATTGGATTGCTTCTTTGGAAACAAGACAAAGAGTACATTGCTAAAAGCTTCTGCGCCATTTTCAATATTTGTAATAATGTAAGTGCTAGAACTGTGCCTCCATTTATATGCAAAGGCAGTAATGCCTTCTATGGGCATGGGGACTGGGGAGACTCTAAGAAGAATGTCTGCTTAAATGCAAGCAGACAAAGTATTCTTAACTTCAGATTAGAGGATCAACTTTACCTTTCTTAACAGCTTTTTGACCACCCGAGTTCTGCTCTCAAGGTCAATTTATGTCTAGCCTTTTGTTTATCTAAAAGGGGGAATGTGTCTACCAATACCATGCCAGCTATAGATGATCTGGAGGTTAAAGGGCATGCACATAAAGTTCTGTGTGATGGGCTGAAATGTTCACTTTTTATTAAGGTTCCAGACCAAAATCCACACTGCAAGAAAGCCAGCCGCTGACCTGGTGCATGTTAAAATGTACTTTAGACCCTGAAACACACTCTATGTCTTTCTTCTAACAGCAGGTCAAAGACTTGGGTTTTATAGTATGTCATTAAAAAAATAAGAAGTATTTGTTAAATCTTAGCGTAAAAGTTATTCTTTGTAAAGAATTAGACTTACTATTAAAGACCTTATAGGATAACATCACTGGATTTAACTAACACAATAGAAAATCAGCTTGGGCCCTCCCAACTTCAACGACATTGAATTTATTTCATTTGTGGTATTCCATAAACCCCAAAGGTCTTTTTCTTCTATGTCTGAGAACTCTGTGTGCACAAAGGAAGATGGAGAGCTTTCATTCCTTCATTTTCACTTTCGTCCATCCCTCTGTGCTTGCTCTTTGTTTAAGTAAACTTTTGTGGGATGTCTTTCACACATCATCGCTTTTTGCTTCAAAGGCCTCTTTTAGTAACTTCTCCCTGGCTTGACGTTATTTTGCATTGATTTAGCTAAAGTGCATGTGTGTAAAAACCTACATGAACATGTTGTGTACAAATAAAACTTCACTAAAAAGGGAAAGTCTGTGACATCTAGTTTAAACACACACACACACACACACACACACACACACACACACACACACACGGAGAAAGGGAGGGAATCTCATTGAAGTGGGGAAACTAAAGTTTGGGAATTACATACTTTAGTTCTGTCTCGATTTCTTCCTTCTAAAATATTTATTTGGCAAAAGTCTCTGGGAAAGCTGTGTGTGTAAAGTCAGTCAGCTCACAGTGTTGACCATGACTGTGACTTTGAGGCTGCCAGTAACTTCAGGGTGTTCCTGCCGCCATCTTTATACTTGCAGAGTTAGATTTTCGTTTAGTTGATAATAAATACTGATGATAAGCCAAGGGCTGAGAGTAAGGCTTTTTAGTGCTAAAAGATTTATCATAAGTATGATGACATGAAAAATGATAGTTACAGTAACCCAAAAATCTTGGACGACTAAAAACTATGACAGTGTTATTTACATGATTGATTTAATTCTAAAACTAGGTGATAATAGAATGAGAATTAATTTTTCAATAAAACAATTCAAATTTAAGTGAGAATAGAAGTAATGATATTCTGATAATTATAAAAATTAACAAAAATATAAGCACATAATAAAATAGAAAATGCTGTTGTAAGAGCTTATCTGCCTAATTATTTTTATTTTTAAAAACATATTAGGATCAACTGCACTATTAAGTTTTCTATTTATGTGGATAAAAGTTTCAACTTAGTTGCTAAGTACAGTTTCAATTATTTCTTGCACTAATAGAAGTTGGAGGTATATCAGAATCCCAGAAAATATTTTTTTTTTTTGGTCAGCATTGAACCCCATGTCAAGCATCATGCATTTAATACCAGTTCCTTCTCATCTTACCCACTCACTGAGTGTTAGGATGATATTTTCTTTGGAGAGAGTCTTATAGTAGAAGCAGTATGAGCCATCTTGCAAGATAAATGAATACTTGCTAGATTCCCTAGAACTGCTGCTTTTCTATGTTTGTGTGCTGAAAGTCAGTTGTCTTATTCTCAGAACTAATGGCATTCAAGTTCAAAGTGGAGAACAAGTTCAATTCATATGAAATAAGCCAGTGTTCTGGGAAAGACAGTAAAGGTGAGTTATAAAGTTTCTGTCAGATCAAACGTGGGTCAGACAGCTATAAAAGACAGAGAAATTCATAAAAAAAAAATACAAGTGAGTCTAGATTATTTTTACTTTTAAATTTGACCTCTATTTTAAATGAATGAGACTGGAAATGTTATATGATTCCCTATGGGCATGAGTTGTGTCGGAGAGATGCCATAGACCTGCAACTAGCAAGTCTTCCAAAATTTGGGTCTTTTCGCTGCATAAACAATTTGGCTGTGAGCTGTCCATGTGCGCAAAGCTAAAGTGTATACAGGTTTCATTCATAAAAGAATTCATATTTATTCGGGGTTTTGATAGACAGGTGTCTGCTGCTTTCCACAGTATCGGCCAAAGCTTCCCCTCCACTCCTTATACACATCCTTTTCAGAGTGCTAAGAGGGTTTTTTGTTCCCTTCCTGCTGGAGGAGGAAAAAGAGATCCGGCCGATGGAGTTCATAGCCAAGGGCATGAGATCTGTCAATGCCAAGACCTGAAATTACCAACTGTGGTTGATGGTTGGTTAAATCTGACTTGGGGTTCCATAAAGTTCAGTCAAAAGAGGTTCCATGTGGTTTGTGTGAAGACATTTATTGCAAGCCCCATGGTGCAATGTACAATGTGGATGCCTTACTGGAAGAAGGTGAATGCCCTCAAAGTTGGGCAGAATCAAGAAATTAAGAGTAGATGAGCAAGTTACAGTAGCACAGGCAGTTACCATCAGTGAAGTCAGCCAGCATGTCGTAGTGCTGTAGATGATGGCATGGATTCCAGGGTCAGAGAAGCAGCTGGGGAAAGTCACATCAGTGTCTGCTTCCAAATGAGACTGGAGATTGTCCCAAACATAGGTATAGGAGCTCACACTCAAGATGGACCATACCTGTTAGAGAACATGATACAAATTATTGAACCAAAACTAGAGCCCACGTCAGAGGCTAGGAGTGGCTGACTGCTGATGTGATGGTGGACTTGAGCTTCTTGTGGCCCTCTTGGCTGCTGAGGACAGCTGAGACAACCAATGGGGACTGTTATGAAACTAGCGGGCAAGCTGAGCAGTGGTGGTGCACGCCTTTAATCCCAGCACTTGGGAGGCAGAGCCAGGAGGATCTTTGAGTTTGAGGCCAGCCTGGGCTACAGAGTGAATTCCAGGACAGCCAGAGCTACACAGAGAAACTGTATGTTAAAAAAAAAGAAAGAAGGGAGGGAGGGAGGGAGGGAGGGAGGGAGGGAGGGAGGGAGGGAAGGAAGGAAGGAAGGAAGGAAGGAAGGAAGGAAGGAAGGAAGGAAGGAAGGAAGGAAGGAAGGAAGGAGAGAGGGCAAGTGGCTTGGAGGGGATGGCAGGGAGCTACATGAAGACTAAAACAGTTCAAATAATAAGGAATAAAGTGACTCAGTCTGTCTGCATGAAGACAGAATCCAGCAGCAAGATCTAAATGTTTACCCAAAGAAACACTGTTTTTAAAAGGCAAGTGTAAGGTGTGCCTGCTTATGGTGCTGGGCTATCACACCCTAACAAAACAAGCCCTATGGTGCTGGTGGTTGTTTATACTGCTATCTACCACTTACCCTTACTGAAGCTCCAGTAATTGTTGGCTGACTTGGTCTGATTCGGTGGCATTTGGTATTCTCATACATCCTTCATTAAAGCAAAGATAGACGTTATTCTTCTTTTGAAAAAAAAATCTACGTAGCTATTTTGTGAGTTTCGGATTCTCCTTTGCTGGATGGTTCATTTTGTCAGTGTTGCTAGTGACATTTTAGAGTGAGGCATCCTTGAAGGGTGAGTAAGCCTAAGCCGTTTGAATAAGACTTTAAACACAACCATACTTTGCACGGTTTATTTCATGTGCTGCCTCTTATGTCATTTGAGGCACTGGAAATGAGATCACAATTCCCAGAGTGCTGGGACAGTTCACTGAAAGGTTAGCCCACCTAAGTTCATAGGAGTTTTCTTTGTGATAGAATTAGAGCTAATTTCCACTGTTGTTTTTGGAGAAAACTGTAGACTGTAATTATGTGTTGGCACTTTCTAAACAGCTCCCTGTATTGTCATATTATTTTAAATGAGCTCTGTTTTAAAATGACCTTTCATGTTTTGATTGCAATAATATAGCTTACCCTGGTCTGTAGTTAGCAAAATACAAGGATCCAGTAAATGATAGAGTGTTGACACAACTCTAGTTAAACTTTTGTTAAACATCACTAGCACTTCCCTGGGTTTAAGGAGAGGCTTCGGGGGGGGGGGGGGGGGGTTGGAGGGAGTAGAAATTCCCTATTCTGCCACAATCCAGTAGTCCTGTAGGATGGAAACTGTTTTACATAGTAGCTAAGACCCCCATGTAGCAAAGATAATAGTTATACAAATATAAAAGTACAGGGGAAGCATCTTGTGCAGTATTTGTATAGCAGATTCATCAGACTTTTCAAGTACAGACTTCAGAGTACAAGTACCATCTCCCAGAGTAAGGGCAGCAACACCATCTTTATATTTGGGGAGACACTGCTCAAAGGCAGAATCTGCAGGGAGCCCTCCTGGACACACCTGTGCTCTGCTCCATTTCATTGCTATATTAGTAATAGAATTTTAGTGTTGATTTAAAAGACAGTCTGCCTTAAAACAGATTGAATAGTTTGCACACTGTGAATTGTAATTAAAGAGTAAGGGGTGCTTATTATGTCAACAACTGGCATGAGAAACCCCGAGCAGCAGGTGACCCCAGCCATGTGATGTTTGTGACAGCTAGGACCCCTTTATACTGGCTTAGCAATCTGAAAGTCCAAATTGAAAGAAGCCCAGGGGCTGTGTATTTCATTGGATCCCAGGGGACGTACAGGATACAGCTTCCTTCTGTTTTCCTGGGAGGTCGCCAGAAAGTTGGTAGAGCACTGTTTCTGTCAGAGGCTGAAAGAGAAAAGAAAAGCGCACACAAAACACAACAAAACAAAACACCATACACACCACAGACCCATCCACCAATCACCCCCAGGACCATACATTTGACATTTCCCACAGTCTTTCCAAGACCACAGTGACTGCAGTGTCAGCACTGTGTTCCTGGCTTGGAGTCATTGGAAATGAGGCCTCAGTGTTCCAGCAGTGAAACAATATTTCATCTTCAACAGCCAGTGATTCTTTTGGTATACAACCATGAGAGATGATCAAGCACACGTATCAGATTTGCCTGAAATCTGTTTGTATGATGCACTACATTCTCTCAGCCTTCTAAAATGGGCTAGATATCCAAATTTAGAAAGATAAAACCACACTTATAATAAAGGAAACAGGCCAAGGGCACATGTCATATGTAGCCCTGGTCTTATTGTGATGAGTAAGCCATTTGAAATATGGTCACATTAACGGTATGCCATGGTGAAAAACTCAGAGCATTTAGGAGTTACATCATGAAAATAGATACCCCACCCTAACCCTAACTCAGGTGTGGGTTTAGGCAGAAAGGTTTGCTCTGTACTCACTTAAGAACCTGATTGGGAAAGAAAAGACACTTCCCTTTCCTGGCACCTCATATAGGTTACTAGGCATCCATCCTTCTGTCATGGCGTCTCTGTAGCCAAAAATAAAAGCTGTGTCTCTTTCCTGGTAACACAGATATTTGGTAGGATGCTTTATATTTATTTAATTGTATGCGTGGTATGCATGTGTGCATTCATATAGGATGGGTACATGTGCCTGCGTGTGGAAGCCAGAGATTGACATGAAGAACCTTCCTCAATCATTTCCTATTTAATTTATTAATTTAGTTATTAATTTAATTCAAGGTCTCCCACTAAACCCAGAATTTGCTCCAGAGATCCCCTGTCTCCACCTTCCAAGTGATGGGATTACAAGTGGGTCACTACACTGTCCCCTCATCACACGTGAGTGCTGAGGATCTGAACTCCTGGTATCGTGCTATGTGGCAAGCATTTTATCCACTAAGTCATCTCCTCAGCCCCAGGAGTTGGTTTGTAAGAATATTTTTGAAATGTACGTAATGCATAAAACCACAAAAATCACCCACACCGATGCTTAAAAGACATGAGTACATCGTATGAAAGTCAAGTTAAACCTACCATCTCCTCAAACATGTATTATTTCTTTTGGTGAAAACTTACAACAATTCTTTCTTCTTGCCCTCTGAAATGTGTAGTGTGCTGTACTCCATTGTCAGCAAAGATCTCCAGCAGCACCTAGAGCGGCTTCTGCTGGCCTCACCGTCCTTTGGGACCAATGGTCCCCCACTTTCCCCATCCATCTTGCTGGTGTTGATTTTGAATGTGGAGTTTCTCAAGTCAGCTGATTATCCTACCCTCAGGACGTGGAACCAGGAGGAAGTGAGATCCATATAAAGCTAGCATACCACCAATCCCTAAGTGCCATGCTGTTTAAAACAGAAGGCGAGGATTCTCTCAACACAGACCTACCATTTTCCCTAAAGAGAGAAAGGCATGTTGGAATAGTTGCAGTTTATGAGATGTGAATTCATATGCCTTGGTGCTGGCCTGCAGGACAGCTTCAGGACAGGTGCCATCATTCTTCACACATGCCAAGTCAATAGAAACTTCTCCATCTCAGAACTGCGTTCAAGTGTTATAATGGAAGGCAAATAGTTTTGCACGTACGTGTGTTCATGTGTGTGTCAGTGTGTTGCATGTGTGTGTGTGCTCTCTGTTTGTGCTCATGCATATGTGTGTGTTAGTGCATGTGCATTTTTACGCAGGTGCATGTGGAGGTCAGTGGCCCATGTCACATGTCTTTCTATATCACTCTCCAGTGTAGTTTTTCTTCTTTTTCAGTCATTCCCTAAACCTGCAGTTCACTGATTCTGCAAGACTAGCTGGCCAGTGAGCTCTAGGAAGTCACCTGTCTCTGCCTAGACAGTGCTACAATGATAGGCATGCACTGCCATATCCAGCTTTTTAGCTGAATGCTGGGGACCAGAACTCAGATCCTCAAGCTTGTGTGCTGAGCACTTTGTCATTGAAGAAACATCTCCCCAGTCCTCAATTACTTTTACTTGTAGCCTATTTTAAATTTGCAAATAATTGCTTTTTACTTTTATTTTTCAAAATCAGTTTCTTTCCTTTGTCAGAAGGAAACCAAGTATTTTGGCTAGTTTTACCTCAGTTACCCAGAAAAGATGACATATAAAAAAGTAACTTAGGGACTGAGATAGGAATCTGATGAATACATTGTAGACCAATGTCCGTAAGAATGCATGCATGCCAGTGTTTTCAGATCATGTCTGTTCACACTTATTTCTCTCAGTTTCTCTCCCTCTCATTGCATAACGCTAAATATTATTTCCTTAATCTTTATTGGTAAATAATCATCTTATATGTTTATTAACCTGTTTTGTAAGTGTTTGTTATTTTAACATCTTAAAAATCATATTACTTCATGAAAATCTAAATGCAGTCTGTTAACAAATAGCATTATACAAAATGAAGATATATAAAAATAGCCACTTTCAGAACTTTCAGTTAACTTTGAAAATGACATTTTTTTAATGTCTAGTCAGGTTTCCAAAAACAGAATTTAAAAGTGTTTGAGATTGTGCCTACCTCAGACTAAGGATTAAAGCAGTTCAGCGGAGTGCCTAGGGCATGGCAAACAGGCTCCACACCTACTTGTCACTAGCCTGGCTACATCGGCAGCACAATTCCCAAAGCCATGTTATTAAGTGGACGGGAGAAGGAAAGAAGAAAACAAACTTTTTGCGAGCTTTGGGCTTGTGTACAGGGACTTCCGCGTGCTGGTTTTTGTTGATGTTATCCGCAGCCCGGTTGCCATCTAGTCCACAGCGATGGTCACTTCTGCCTGGCTGCTAGTATGTCCCGGATCCCTGACAGATATGGAAAGGCTTCTGTGATGATGTGGAAACCATAAATAGATACCTCGCATCACGTACTCTGGCAGTTTCCTGTAGAGAGCTGAGAGGACACACAGTGAGCCGTGCTTGACCAGACTTGACTACTCTTCTGCTTCAGGAGCAGAGAATGCTTTTCAAGACTTGCATCCTAGAGATTTGCCAAGAATTGTCTGAGTCAAATACTTCCCTTTTCAATCCTATTTTTGTGGGATCATGTTTGAAATATCACATTATCAAGTAGGATAATTGTGAATGTTAACTAATACAGGGCCCAGCTCTGGTAGAGGGGAAACTACTTCATTATATATAGCCATTTGAGGAATTTTAGTCTTACCGGGAAATGTAGCTTTTTTTTTTTTTTTTTCTAGCTGGAATTTGTTTCTCCTAGGAGACAGAAAAGCTTGTGAGCCATCTCAGGGTGGCTTCATCATCTTGCCAGACTGGCCCCTCCCTTCTCTGTTCCTCAGTTCCAGCCCCCACCCCCACTCCCAGTTACTTGTACTGTGTATGCAAGTGCTTGTGTGGGTGAGCAGGAGCCGGTGCCCTCTGGGGCTCATACCTTGTTGGTAAGACAGATGGGAATTACAGGCAGTGAGAAATGAAGCAGGAGCAGAGGTCCACCTCAGTCAGCAAGGTGCAGGGCCAGGAGAAGGAGTGATTAATTCTGCCAAGCGCCTCCTCTTCTGAGCTGGATAATCCTTGAGATTCAGAACAGATATCTGTGCTGTGTTAACGTGACTGTCAGGTACTAGGAAGGAATGGAACCACTTTCTGTGCCCAAGAATGTGAAAGCAAACACTGGCCTGTGCAAATCCACCAAGATCCTTTCAAATGCTTGAGCGAAAGCTATGGAGTAAAGTGTTAAAAGTTTTAACAAATGCATTTTAATGTCAAATCAGAGTTGGCAAACCCAATGGACAGTGTCCTTGAGATGAGTGATCATGCCACATACCATTGCTGTCCAGGAGATGACAGTCCCATGGCTATTTCTGCAATACCAGTGGGTCCATGAAACCTGGCAGGTGTCTCTCATTCCCCAAACTGAGGGGCTTTTGAGTTCACTATAGATTATCCTATAGTGTAGTAGTACAGTGCGGGGTTTTAAATTCAGCTAAGCTGAACCTTCAGAAAACCAAATCAAGGGGATGGAAGAGGGGAGGTTTGGTTTTGAACCAATAAACTTGTTCATTAAGGGCAAAGGGTTGATTTTTCTCTAAAGTCTCACATGACTTTCTGAAAAAGGGATGCCCATTTTCATTTTTCTTAGAAAATATTTTCACCTATTGATTGTATTTCTACATGGAATGAGTGAAATGTGGTGAGCACCGATCTGCGTACTTCCCACCTATGTGGTACAATTATCACTGCCACCTCCAGAGCTGCCTCCTCCCCAGTCCTACCTCCGCCCCCGACGCTGTGCCCTCCCCTGATGCTGCCCCCTCCCCTGACTCTGCCCCCCTCCCCGATGCCACCCTGCCCCATACCGTCTGCCCTTTCCCTGGTTGTTAGCTGCCCGCTCTAGTTCTATGACTCTTTCCCTGGTGCTCTGCCCCCTCTCCTCCCTGGTGCCCCCCACCGTCATTCCCCTTGGTTGCACCCTCCCTCCAGTTATATTCCCCTTCTCCCCTGGTACTCTGAGTGGTCCCGTGTTGGAAGTAGGTGAACCAGTTCTTCAAAGGTGGGATTCTGGCCAAGAGCAGGGAGGCCTTTGTCGAATACCCTATCCGTAGTGCTCACAATAGGCATGCCACCCAGTGAGTGCTCATGAAGGCCCAGTTGGAGTGTTATGTCACTTTTCTGAGTATATTCCAAGACATTTCCATAGAGTTTTCATTTCCTTGATTATAAAATAGTGAGTAACATTAGTTTTTATGATGTAAATAGCTTGCTTACCTGTTTACCTTTAAAATACAGTAGAAAGCCTCTACTTGTCCAATATGTTGGTAACAAGAGAGAAGATTTTGATACACAATAGAATTGCAGTTTTGTGCTTTTATTCACTGTGATTTTTTAAATTTCTGTTATTATGTTTTTGTTTATTTATTATTGAAAATAGATTTTTCATATTAATATATTCTTATTATGATTCACCTCCCCCAGCTCCGCCCAGATACTTCCCACCTCCCCATGGACCAAAATCTATACCGTTTCTTTCTCTTTCTCTCTCTTTAGAAAACAAGTAGGAAACTAAATAATGATAATAAACATTTAGTGTGTTAATGACACTTCAGTTATTTCAGGTTTGTCAGAGAGATATTGCATGCTCTATTTATTCTTTTGCAATCACTAGTTTCTTGGGACCTAAAATTTGTAAGAAAGAAATTATTTGGACTCAAAGAATTTAAGAATTTTAAGGGAAATCTCAAGTTAATTTGTGGCGCTGCCTTCCAGTGAGGTTAACAAGCCCAGACTCTCATGATGCGCTCTGGAGTCCAGGTCTCCTGACTCTGAACCCGGTGTTCTTTGAGGAGTTGCTAAGCCAAATACCTCTGAGGTTTCCTGGAGGATGCTCTCGCATTTGTGAGTAGCACTGCAGACTCAACAGGATAATGAAGTGCTCTGCTGGAAGAGCGCTCGGAGGGTAACTTTACGTGGAATGTTACAGACCTTGTACTGCAAGGTGCAGCCAATAACAAGAGAAAAAGCGAGCTGGCTCTCTGCCTCCCATGCAAAGGTTATTTTTCTTATTACAACAAAACTAATTAGTGGGTTTTATAATGTAAGAAACCGTTGCTGTTAGTAAAGTTTCCTAGCGCCAGGAAGCAGATGGCGGCGGTGAACAGTGTTTTCCTTTGCCAGGGTTTGTATATGCTTCGAAACCTGCAAGAGATTTTGCTTTTCTGGATTCATATTTCTGATCTTTTTTATTTTAAAACAGAAATAGAAACTTATATTTAAACGTGCTTGCATCATGTGGTCTGTTTGACATATCGTAGTTGCTTGAAAATGTTGAATAACATTTGATATTCCTCATGAATTTCTTTTTAACCAGTGTTTTATGCTTCGTCTCCTTGGGGAAGGCAAGACTTTGCCCTCAGAGCACCACAACAGGGACTTCTGGTTAGTTGGGAAAAGCAGCCCATGAGATCTTGTTGTTTTTGTCCCCAGTTTCTACATAAATACCAACTTTTCTCACAGTGGTTTCTTAGAGCTTGCCTCTCTTCATTATGACATCAGTGTTTGCAGTGTGGATAATTTACTTCTGTATCTGCTAGTGAGACATTACTCTCTGTCAATTTAAAATTTTCTTTTTAAACTGTTCTGGGACACCTTAAGCATACCACTACGCCATCAACAGAGTAATGGCATTAATAATAACACAGTGTGTGCTGCTTTTAAGAACAGTTGCAAGCCCCAATGCATACAATGATGTGGCGTGAAGTTGCTTTGTGTTGTGTGATGAGGACTTAGCACTTTTTGACTGAGACTATAAGACCCTCACTTAAACAAGAAAGAGGGATCATTAAATGTATAAAACGAAAATACAAAAACCAATCTGATTTTAAATTATTTAAGTAAAAGTAAGGAAAAAATTGTCCACAAAATACTGTTTTAACCCATTTTCTGATACTATAACAAAACACCAGAGGCTGGATAACTTATAAAAACAGATTTATTTGAGTTTGGAGGCTGAAAACCTAAACACAATGGCCCTGCTCCAGCAAGGGTCTCATTGGCTTCCTCCCCTCCTGACATCATAGCAGGTTTTGTCCAAGATGAAGATAGCAAGTGACCAGGCAGAAAGACTAGGGAGAAGCCGACTTAACCATGGGCTCCCAGGAACTGTGTCATCTCCCCGTTATCTCAGTGGCATAACTACTGTCCTCTAGGTCTCACCTTTCAGAGGCTCGAGTGTCTCCCAACACTGCTGCAGAGGGGAGAGAGCTTCCAACAGACACAGGAATCCTTTGCGGACACGCCATGTGGGAATCATAGCTGCTGTTAACATAGGAAGTCTCCTGTGGGACAATGTGCTGTTTTGAGAGGTGATGCCTGGTCAGTCAAAGGGAAGACAAGAAAGGCTTCCAGGCCTTCTTCCCATGATCCCCATGACAGACTGGGGAACGATGATGGTTCCTTCAGTTCACCATCACTAACCGGGTCACTCACAGATGGGATGGGGGCACCGGGTCACCTTCATTCCTGGATAAACAGATTTTCATTTCTAGCTCCTCCCTCCCGTTGGCTGCACTTAAACTTTCTGTCTCCTTTAGGGCTGTTGTTTCTGTCACCTGGTCAACAGATGCCTGTGCTTTGTTCCTACAAAACAACAACAACAACAAAGAAAACCATTTACAATAGGCTTTTGTCTTATTTTTTTTCTAATCCCCAAATAATACAAGACAGAATTGAAAAAGGATATGTCACACACTGTCTTACTGTCCTGGTGCAGATGCTGCCAGAGTCAAGAATCACCAGGGGATCCTGGGGGTAAGGGGCCTGCTGCTCAAGCCCCATGACCTGAGTTTGAGTCCAAGACCCATGAACTGGTGGAAGGAGGGAGCCAGTCAATGATTATTCTTTGGCCTTTATAAAGCATATTCTGTGGCACTCCCAACACACACACACACACACACACACACACACACACACACACACACACACACACACACACACACACTAAATTTTTTAAAAAGAGAGAAGTGCTCCCAGAGGAATGGGTGACATGGCTCAGCACATGTGTGAGGACTACAGTTCAGATCCCCAGCAGCTTTATAACTGCCTGGCAGGGTAGATGCCTGCCTCCAATCCTGGCACTCAGGAGGCAGAGACAGGGCATCCCAGAGCAAGCTGACTAGTTAGACTAGCTAAATATGTTAGCTCTTGGTTCAGCTAGACACCTTGCATCAGTAAGTGATGGGGGAAGACACTCCTATCAACACACAGCCTCTACATGCCTGTACACAGGATTGGAGGCAGAAAATCTAAACACTGTAACCCCAGCTCTGACAAGGGTCTCCTTGGCTGCATCACATCATGACATCACTATAAAACATGTGTGTGTTATAGACATGAATAACAACACACACATGCATGTAACATTTTTTTTTAATTAAAAAGAATTGATCATGGAGCCCAGTGGGTATGGGAGGGGCTATGTGAAAATGGGGGTGGGATTGGCAGGTAGAGCATCTTGCCCTTGTTTCACACACCACCGTGCAGTAGCCTCTGCTTGAGTGTTTTTGTTTTTCCTGCATGTTCACCTTTACCACGAGTGAAATACATGAAAAACTAGAGACGAGAGATTTTTGTTGAATGCGAAATAAACAAATAAGCCCTTTCTGGTTTATAGAAATTTCTACCTCCCCTTCCTCCCACTAGCAAATGTTAGAAAGCCTTCAAACTGAAAGAAACTTCATGAGGGACGTCAGACAGAGGTGGGCACTTAGAGATCCGGTGGCCGATTCATAAGGAACGAGCTGGACGGTTGGGTTCCGATAGTCCCTCGGCTTCAGGGAATTAAGGAGAGTCTCCCAGGGTAGGAACTGAGCCACTGCAGTGGCCCACAGTGAAGAAGCTCTTCCTCCAAGAATGGCTGATGGGATCCATGCTGACTTTTGAAGACTGAACTAGAATGAACGTTATTTGATGCGATATGGAAATAATTAAGAAGAGACCACCTAAGTAAACATGATTTCTCACTAAAATAAGTCTAGATAATAATACTTTTAAATGCAACTTTTAAAGATGTAGATCCCAGGAAACTTCACTGGCTAATCCTACACAAGCTCTTGCCATACGTTGTTTGGAAGACAATTTAAATTCAGGGTTTTACTGAGCAAGACACTCTTCCATTCTGAGTTACTGGAAGGGGAATGCTTTTCCTTCTATCTAGAGTAAGAGAGGAGAAACATGGAGAGTGTCCTACAGTGAAATCCTGCAGGATAGTGAGGATGAAATGGAGATGGAGATGAAGGCTGTGTGCATGGCCCCTGTGATTAGTGGTGGAGTTTGGAAAGCCTTTCAGAATTTCAGAGCTAATTAGGTGAACGCATGTGTTTTCATTATCTGGGTTTGTTTTTCCTTGTTATGTGGGGTGTTTGCAGTTTTCTACTTTGCACCAACTCACACATTTTTGAAATTTTATAATCCCGTGCAGCTTTGGTGCTGGATGAAAGTTCGTGGAGGGCCACTGGCTAATCTTCTTAGGATGTTCAGCTGCTCCTTGCTAGAAAGTTACGCAGAACTTGATGTCTTCCAAGTGTAGTTCAAACATCCAAAGCACTTGAGATTAACACTATGTGAAGAAACTTTAAAATATTGTACTGCAATTAATTTTAAATAACTTAGCACTGCATATATCAGGGGGTGGGGGAAAGCCATGATAGACTCCAAATGGAAACTCCAAAAAGTGGAATGATTCACTTAAATCATTTGCATCATTTATCATAAGGACATAGAAGCCCAAAATATGACTATTTTCACTTGAAGATATGTGAAATTTGAAAGACTTTACATTCCACCTGAACTCTACTGTGTTAATACTGGGGAGTCTACTGAAGGGACATTTTGCGTTAATCAAATGAATAGCTATATATTGAACATTTTGATTCTATGACCCACAGACAAGGAGAAAACTGACTATTAATGTAGAAATTGAGATCCCATTATTTTGTAGATGTGTGTTAGAGAAAGTATTTCTTTTTTTTTTTTTTTTTTTTTTGGTTTTTCGAGACAGGGTTTCTCTGTGTAGCTTTGCGCCTTTCCTGGGACTCACTTGGTAGCCCAGGCTGGCCTCGAACTCACAGAGATCCTCCTGGCTCTGCCTCCCGAGTGCTGGGATTAAAGGCGTGCGCCACCACTGCCCGGCCGAAAGTATTTCTGAAATACTTTTAACAGGATTAGGGGTATAGCTTAATGGTACACTGATTATCTGGCATGCATAAGGCCCTGTGTTCCATTTTTCACACTATTTAAAATAATAGTATTGTTGAGGATAGAAAGATGGCTTCAGGGTTAAGAGCACATGCTGCTATTGCAAAGGACCTGAGTTCAGTTCCCAGCACTCACGTGGTGGCTCACAAGGGATTCAACAACCTCTTCTGACTTCCATAGTTACCAGGCATGAACTTGGTGCATATACAAACATATATGCAAAACTCATACAAATTAAATAAATTAACCCTGTTTTTTTAGAAAGTAGTGTTGTCCTAAATTCTAGGCTTACAGCTTGACTCAGTTCTTTATTCAGGAGCTTTTAAAACACAGTGGGTTTTGTTTGTTTGGTTTGGTTTTGGTTTTCTGGATGACATAACGGGTCAAGATATAAAGAGAAAGCGTTGTTTATAGGCTTGAGTGGTCGGGGTTGGCCAAGTTACTGAAGATAAACACTTGCAACTCTTAGTGAGCTATTTGTGGTCATTGATAAAGTAAAAAAGAGATGATCTTTGACTTCTAAGAAGAATTGCACGTGTGTTATTTCTAATTGTACTTACCATGAGCAACAGTGAGCAGGTACCTCGGAGCCCTTTTGGTGAGATGGGCCGCCCTGCCTTGACTGCAGCCAAACTAGCAATGTAGCTACCAAGGATCTGCTCCAGGAGTAGAACCTGAAAGAGCCGAGAAAACTTTCTGAGGGCAGGTGACCTCCCTTGTTGCTAGCTTTTCCAGCTTGAAAGGTGAGAATTTACATGTCTAAGGGGAAAAAAATGGTTGATGTGAGGACCATAAAGTAGCCCTCTGAGCCCCAGTTGGCTGGCCTCAACCCACAAAGCCTGGGCCTTGCAGGAATGCAGTCCTCTCCACACCAGACAGTCTACCCCAAAGCATCTATGGTGTCATCATCTTCCAGGCTAGGCCCAGTTGTATTTCATAGCCAGAAAGCAATATTCTTTTACTTTCTAAACTCAGTTCTGTTTCAACAGATCATCAGTCCCTGTGCATTCTAGCATTGTGCTATCTGCCACAGAAAAGAAATCACATGGAAACAGCCAAAGTGATACACTTTGAAAATTGGCTCCATGCAGTGTACAGTTAGAGCCTGGTCACTTCCCATAACCAGCAAGGCACGTCAAGTCGCACCATCCAACCTTCATGGTCTTCGGAGTCCCGTGTTAGGATGAGTGAAGGGAAGTAAAGGACTTCCCAACCCCACACAGGTAGAAGAGATGCCAGGAAGGGGCTGGGACCCAAGTTTTCTTGCACAAAACCCTCTGCTAAATTTGCCATTTCTGTGAAAGGGAGGACCCAGGTCAGATTAATGAATAATTCTTTACCTCTTCCACCCATGAAATTGTTACTGCCATACAAGTCTCTTTTTTTTTAATTATTTTAATGGTTTACATTTACAACCATGCCAATTTTGCTGTGATCACATAGCATTTCACCTGTAATACCCTCTCCCTGTTTCACTAGAAATGATCGCCTCAGCCATTACCTAATGGTCAGGATCCAGACTCCTGTAAATAGGATGACTAAGGTACGTTTAGTTGCACAGAGTGCCACATCAGTAAAGAAATAAACACAACTGTAAAAGTGCACAGCTGCTTCTCTGCCTTGAGCTTCAGGAGATAGGATTCAATTGTGAAATGTTACAGAATCTCTTTTGCTATCATTGTCCCGACTGACTCAGAGCTTTGGGGTTGGTGTTTTACTTTTCCTCATTGTCTGTTCCATGGTATAGAAAGTGGAAGCTGTGTAGTAGGTGCTGAATTCACAGATGGGCGGATGAAATGACCAGTCCCAAAGACAAAAGAAAAGGAGCCTGTGTCATTTCAGGAAAATGGTCCCTTCCCATTTCTCTTTCAGCTAGAAGCAGTGGTGTGAGCATGGCTACCCTGCAGAATCTTTGGCTTGCCTCAATCTCTGGTTCCATCTCTCAGCAGTATGGGAACTCCTACATCTAGGGAGATGGAACCTTTGTGATTTTTTTTTTCCCCAACTGCAGACTCAGCAGCCTTCTCAATTAAGTGCCTGTGCTTTTCAGACAAATCACTGCTGCTCCCTTCTCACTCACAGCTTGTCGCAGACTTATTTTCTGATCTGGATGTGTCAAAGGGGCCACGGTGACTTGAGATTAGGTGTCTCTTCCCTGCCTGCCATGCTTTCTGCCTGACTCTATTGGTGACTTCTCCATAACTCCTTCCTTCATTATTCCTTGTTAGGAGAGAAAATGTCCCAGTAACCCCTGCTATCTGGTCCCCCCCAAATTCCTAGGAAGCCCTACCCTGGGGGCAGGACCCTCTTCTTCCAACCTTAACTGGACTTTTAGACAGTTGTCATTATCTTTGTCTAAAGGTCATAGCTAAATTGAATAAGAGGAAAGCTGTGTTTTCCTGCCGATGCACAAAGGCAGTATTGACTTCCCTAATCCAGTTTGCTGAGGGGTGAGAGAATTAAATTAGATATCTAAGCACAGAAATTGAGAGCCTTTGAAAACAAAGATAAGGAGACAAGACTGTATTTTCCCTCTTCCTGGGAGCTCTGTGCTCCGGAGTTTGCAGGTATGCCATCTGATCCATGGCTCACATCGATCAAAACTGTGCCAATGCATATTTAATCAGCGAGGGGACCTGGGTGCATTATAGCCATCATCCCGATATTGAATGGACTGTCAGACTCTTCTGAACGCTCCACCCCCACTCTCCTCGCCGCCGCCCCACTCCTCCCCTCCGCCCCTCCCCTCCCTGCTTTGGGAAGCCTCTGCATTTTCTGAGGCTAAAAAGTTGCTTTGTTTTTAGCTGCTGATGCATACGTTGCCACTGAGGAGAATACAAACAAGTAGGGTCCTGACGTATTTATTTTGTCTACCAGGCCAAGCTACACCAGTCCAGTTCCTTTCAGAGAGTTCTAACCCTTAAAAAGCAGAGGGAAAAAGAAAAAGAAAAAAGCAAAGGAAGATACCTCTTCTTATAGACTGTATTAAAGAATGGCCTTGTTAGAAGTAAAAGGAAAAAAAAAGATTCCAATATAAGCCATAGGAGTACGGAAGGAATAATTTCTGTTATTTTGTTTGAACAGCTCTGTGTTCTTGAAAATCAGACTGGGTGTTGCTAGTTCCTCAGTTTGCTTTGGAGCTCGGGTTCACCGTCATGTCAGGAATCTGTCTCACCATCAGGGAATCCAGTGACTGTGGAACAGGTTTTCTGCTTTTGCTTTTTCAAAGATTGGCAAATAGTTGAAGCTGTTGTTGTTTTGTTTTGTAAGTTTTGAAGGTTTTGTGGTGGCCTCCACTGGTAGGCCGTCTTATCATGCAGAGGTTTGGGATTTTGCCACTGATGGATTATCCCCGTGAGATGATGGACACCAGTGAAATCCAGACCTTACTGTGAGACAGAATTAACGCACCAGGTTTACTCAGAAGAAAAGGCAGCAGGCTGGGAATGCATGCTTGAGCTCCTGAAACTCAGTAGCATGGTCTAGCTCAGAGCTCTTGATTTTGGGGTAGCTTCTTGCTGATAAGGTCACCAAGATTTCCCTGCCTTGGTGCGGTTTGCTGCGGAGACTCATAGGATGTCATTTGCATGCATCTTGTTACACAGACAGCTACAGCTACTACAGAGACTGCTTCCAGGCTCAGACAAAGCATTGCCTGATAAGCAGACTTTACACACTAGAGTCTGTCTGGAGTAAACAACAGCCAGGAGAGCCTGACACTTCCATCAGTGAAGATAATTCCCCCCGAGATGGGAGTTAGGAACACTTTCTTTAGAACCAGGTTTGTGATGCTGCTATACCAGGACCGCATCGTGTGTAGGTTGGGGTTGACTTTTTACGTGAAAAAGTTCCTTGTATGATACGACCTGGATGGCAGAAACATGTTGCTACTTGTGATCTGTAAATATCAAAAAAAAGAAGGTGTCTGTGTGCTGTATTACTCAATCCATGTAACAGTCTTGTTAAGTTAAATGATTAATAGTGTACCCATTTTAGAGATGAAGAAATTGAGATACAGGAAATTATATAGCTGAGATTTTTTTTAAAAAAGATACTCCCTTAAAAAAAAAGCCATTTAACACTCTCTTCAATAGTGAAATACAAATGCAAGCACTTGTCCTCTCCTAAACTTGAATAGCATGCCCTCTGCAGAGGGTTCTTTGATCCTAAAATAATTCACAAACACCACATGTATGAATAATAGTACATAAGGTTTTAACTTGGTTGTGCATTGCTCTCCCTAGATGGGTTTACTTTTATGACATAAATGTACATGGGAACCCTTTCTGCTTTAGATAATGTAGATGACGGTTGTCTTCGTTTTCAAGTACAGAGACAACTTTAGGAACCTGCTATAGAATTAGTTACACAGGGGGTTGATTACAATTCTGATTTGAGATAGTTTTATGGTAACATTTTTTACATAGACTTCTGTCTACTTACAAGTAGGTAGGTGGTCAGGTTGACTCAGTAATGGGAATTCTGATTTAAATCACAGGTCAACATTGCATGTCCCTATGTTCCTCTCATGGGAAAAATAGAGTAAGTATTTTAGTGATTTTTTTTAGGAATAAATCTTCATCACAGGAAATGTGAGAAATTACTTCTATCTTTTCTGATCACTAGCTTCCTATCACTGGCTTCACTTACAACATCACAGGAAAAGATTCCTTGAAACCCACCTGTTATGAAGACTGACACTTAGTGAGTCGTGTTGTTATTGCTTCTAGAGTGAATGAATTCATGGCTTTGAAAGCTAAGAAATGACTCACCCTAACTGTCGGTTCACAATAGTTACTCCGTTTAATTTGTTCTCAACTTGTTAAAACTGCATCATTCCACAGCCTCCTCAGGCACATAGAATTTAACACATTGAGAGGAGGTGATGAGATAGTTACTCACTACTCGCCCTAAACAGTCACATCATCATACACAATCCTGGCTAAACAGATGGGCTTCGAATACCAGCATTAATGCCTGAAGTCTAATTCCTGTAAAGTTACTATTTCACAAACTTCTTATTCAGAAAACTAGTATGAAAAGAAAAAGTTTTGAGGAAGAAAAATAACCCCGCTTACACAGCAGTCTTATGTAGTCTTTGAAAATGCCAGTCACGGGTGTGGCTGGAGAGTGGATCTCCAGAGCAGCTGGCAGCCCCGGGGTGGTCTGGTGGACCCCTTCCAAGTAGTTGCTGCACAAACACAGCCTTTGCTCTCCATCGCATACAACATGTGCAAACTAGCCAGGCCCTTCTGGAGCTGGCTCTTCCCACCTCATCTCCCCATTATGCAATCACTTCGGTTAGCACACAAACACACGGTTCTAGCCCACTAGGAAAAATTACAGAGACCAAACTTTGTATCTTAATGTCAAGATACTGCTTCCTATTCAAAGAACCACGAAGCATTTCCATTCTAGTACTGAAGAAAACATACATGACATGACTTACCCTCCCATTTATCTATTTTAAGAACTAGGTCATTGCATGTTAATTTTTCATTAGGTGAGTCACGGTCGTGTACATGAATTGACCTGAAATATCGGTTTGGTTATTTGTTGTGCAGAAAGGATTCTGTACATTCTCTAGGAGTGTTAGTCATGTTTTGTATTTTCTGTAGTTCAGACTTCGTGATAATTTTACAAAATGGTTTCTCCTTCACCAGGCCAGGATGGATAACGTTCTGTTTAGCTGATTGTGTGGTGTTCTTCACTGCTTACCTCTAAGCCATGAGGATGCCTCTGCGTGACCCGTGCAGTGACACTTTACATTCTCACATAAGCTTTCACAAATATCTCTTCTGAGTTCAGCCTTTAACATCTTGATCTTATAGAAAAACACAGAGAGTATATCTAAATGTAGTTTTACAACAAGAATTTCTTTAGTAGCAGCAAGAGACCAATAAGCAAATTGTGATGGTCATAAATGGCATCTTCTAGAGACTCTTACTGTAAATGTGTGACATCAGATCAAAGCACAGTAATGCTTAACCTTGTGCTGTCAGTCAGGGACAGAGTGTTTCCTAGTCTAACTATGCGGGTATAGATGATAGCACATTTAGCCTGGCTCTGTGATCGAGTACTCACCTTCTCAAACCATAAAGACAGAAAATGACCTGAAGCTTTAAAGTTGTTATTGGCTAAATTGTGGAAAGCCACTGTTGATCACAGTCAGAGCAAACACTCACCTCCTTTCTCTCACCCTGGGAATTCCCCCCACTCTTCACTTATTTTCAGGACAGTATCCATTCCGATCTTTGAGTCTCTTTCAGTTAGATGATAGAGAACTCTGACTCTTTGGGACAAAACTTTCACTGAACTGGCTCATTTTTTCTTTCCCGTGTCTGGATGCCTTCTAAGTTTCTTCTTACTGTCTTTCAGTTTGGGAGATTAAGAACTAGACATCGAATTCTAGCAAAGGCTTTGCAGGCTCAGCTTTAGTCAAATCACTGTGCCTGTTGATAGCCTGAAACTTAGACGGAAGTGGTCTTCTAGAGACCAAAATTTGTGCGTTCATGGTTCGTAGACTTGTGTGACTGTTTCACTGGCTGAGTGGGAACTCTGCTCTACATTTAGGGAAGGGAGGCATGGACACTGCCGTGTGCCTGCTCTGCTCTACCCAGTTCTCGGTAGCCATCTTAAGGCCTGCAAGGCACTCGGTGGCCATTGGAGAACCACGCGTGGCTTCCCTCCCCTTGGTCAGTTGAGCCTGTGTACACTCAGGGCCTTCTGAGTGTTGGGCAGTGTCCTCAGCTCCGCCTGTGCTAGCAGGGTCACCCAGGTACTTGTCTACAGCCTGCTTCCACTACGCAGTCTCCAGATAACCCCGTGTCAGAGGGATGTGCCTCACCTTCCCTTACCAGCAAGTGGGATACACAGCAGAGACAAGAATCGGGAGTTTGTATCTTGAGTAGTTACTGAGCTCTGTGGCTGGGCCAGGCAGCCTGTCAAAGGGCCTAGAGAGAAGAGGAAGTGACTCGGCAGGAGCCTGATCCACCGCTACACAGATTCCATCAGCTGTACCAAGAGAGAGGTGCGCACAGTGAAAGATGGATCAGAGGGGAAGGGATTAATTCTAGGTCAAGGACAGGAGAGATTGGCAATATGCCATCTTTGCAAGAAGCTTAATTAATATAAAATATAGGGACGTGACACCTATATTTTCCCCTCATCACTTTTACCACATTCACGTGTTTTGTTTTTTTTTTTTTTATCATTCTTTGCATTCTGCTAAAGGAGTGCATCTTGAAAGGGAACAGACCGAAGGTTGTAGGGATCGAATATGTGTATCAGTCAGAAATTCAGGACAAGGTTCTGTCCTTCTTGTACAAGTTGTAGAAGCAGAGACCAATATGTCGACATGAGGATTTGTTCTGTCCTTTCTCTATGATTATATTGACAATGAACTATCTTTGAGTACCGCAGCAATATAGCTGTGGAGGCCATAAAAATGCATAGAGAGATGGCTACCAGTTCACTTAAGAGGTCTTAGCCGAGCTTTCAATAGGCAAACCCTGTCTATTTTAGTCTTAAATGTATGGTCATAAATTGTTTAAAACCAAAGGAAATGTCACTTTTCAAGGTTAGATTGATGTCTGAGGTTTATTAAGCAAACAGCAAACAAATGCCTAGCTCTGGGGGAGAAATGGATAGCTCTTACTTCCCCGCCACAGCATTCCAGCCCCATCATTTAGATACACTTGAAGTAGCATTCTTTGTAAAATTTAAGTAATATTCATTGTAAAATACAGATGTGTTGGCCCTTAAACTGGGAACCGTTAAAGAAAGTCACCACTCCAGTGCATGGTGATTGGGGAGCTTCCTATGTAAGAGAACTATCCCACTTGGTACAAGTCAATTTGTTTTTGGGGGTTCTACTCATTTCAGGTAGTCAGAAATCAAACAACCACACAATAATTGACCCAAACAGAAGGACATGAAGTCTTCCCCTAGTTCTCTAAAAAGTATATAAAAGAGAAAAGTAAAATTATTAATTTTGATAGTATTTCAATGCAAATGCTTAAGAGGACTTTGACTTGCATCAGTTGTCTGTGGATAGAAATTCATTTGTAATTCTGGTCATCTGGTTGGCTCCGTACTTAACAGCATCTGTGACCTTTTCCATTCGAGAAAGGGGCTGTGTTTCCTCCTCGTGGAACAGCACCAGGATGGGTAGAGAATAATTATCCAAAGATTTAGGGCACTCGGGTTTTCATGTGGAGCCTTGGCTTTGCTTAAGCCTTCCTGGGATGGAATATTTTAGCCTGACGGCCTTGGGTGGTAACATTCTCCGAGTTTTGAATAATACTGAGAATTCATGCTCGGATCCCAGTTTGGCTAGATGCCTCTTCCAGTGTTTGTGTCTCGGTGTTCTGGGTGGTGCGGGACCCGTGTAGACCGAGCCCGAGCTTTTCCGTGCCGTTCAGTTCTTTGACGCTCTCGTCTGCTTGCTTTTCTGTGGCTGGGAATTTTAAACTAGCTTCGAACATACCTCTTATTCAGCTTGTATTGCTCATGTTTACTGTTTCTCTAAAGTTAGGGTGAGGGAACAAATGTTTAAAACAAAAAGTGAACATAAAGATGTTTACTATAAGGTTAAAAAATGTTTGGGGCTCATTATCCCTATTTTCTTTGTAAATGAATAGATAGTTTAATCCTGTTGTCTTTTGTGTATCTAAATTAATTGACAGAAAAGATGTTTTCCACTGGTTTATGGAGAAGCATTAGTTAGAAAGATGTCACATCTACAAGTTCAATTTTAGCGAAGCTATCAAGAAGAGAATTATGTATTTGTTTGTATGGTTTTACAGAAAATGTTGTGTTTGGTAAAATTTTATCTGTTTTGTGTGTGACCAAAAGGTATTTCGCTAAAATAAATTGAGATACTTTGCTTTAATTTTATGTAATTAATGGTTTAAGTTTTTTCTAAAATAAAAAATAACAATGGTATGACTTTTTTTAAACACAAATAGTTTTGAAATGTTTAACTTTTAATTTTTAATGAAAAAATCATAGGATTTTAGAAAAGAAATTTCTTAGAAAAGAAATATAGTAATTGGCTATATTTTAGATCTTCTATTATAATACTAGTTTCTGTCATTAGAATTTCAAATCCATTACGATTTCTGGTTTTGTCTATTGTAACAAATGACAAACAGCAATTGTTATGATATGATAAAAGTTCTTATGCTAGATTTAAATTTTTAAAATTAACCTTTTTAACACTTCTGTTCTTTTAATTTTTGACCCGACAGAACTTTTTGTCGTATTTACCAAGTTAATAATGTCTGAAAATTCTAAAGTAGACATAGCCCTTCTAGTACTCTCTTATGATTGAGATACTTATTTTCTCAAAGTGGGGAGTCTTTTAACATCACAGCTTAGCATTTCTAGGTGAAAGGTCCCTGGGAGTACCACTTCTTTGTGCAGGCTCTCCAAAAAAGAGAAGGGATGCTCTAGCTAGGTCCCAATGTCCTGACCCTTTCCGTTTGGTCACGGTTACATGCTGTACCTCTTGATTGTTTATTGGCTTCTTGCTGAAATGCAGTCGGATTAAAGATAACTGATTGTAAACCTGTGACATCAAGGTAAAGTTAGGATCCACTCTTTCCACAGATATAGAGCTTTTAATATTTTTATTTCAAGTAATTATTAGTGTCTGTTAGCCTAAATGTCTGAAAATGGTTTATTCTCTTTGAGATATGTACCTCAGTTTTCCTCTTTTCTCCCAAACATATAACTACACTTGCTTCTAATTCTGTGAAATTCTTTTGAAAGTTCATTTTATCTCCTCCTGAAAGTAAGTGTTGTTTTAAGCTATCCTACTTAGATATTAACTTAATGGAAATATTTTTTAAGATCAAAAATTAATGTTTTTTTTAAAGAAATCAATTAATTTCTATAAAGGTTTACCAGATTCTGCTTTTACTAACAAACCCTTTTGGGGTTCCAAGATGCCTACATCAGTAGGAAAATATTTGTCCTGTGGGGAGCTTGCACCTCAGAAAGCCATGTCTGGACACTGGTTACTTGTAGCACATGCACTAGAACATTAGAACTTTGGAATTGAGGGGCATGAGGCTACAGTCCATGCTGCCATCTGGGTTTTTCTATACCAGCCTCAAAACAGGTCCTTTATTATGATCAGAATCAAGCTTCAGACATGTGTAATGGAGGATGGCGCTCTTATCAGTCATCAGGTTCTAAGTAATGAGGAAGTGGGTTTGGAACCACCTTCCCATTGGAGAATGATCCTCAGGAGCTTCTGTGACTGAGCTAGCACAGAGGAAACTACAGGAGGCATAAACAAAATTGAGCATTTGTGCTCAAGGCTCAGGCACCTGCCCCCTCCCACATTCCTTCTCCTGTCTTTTCATTCATCCTGTCATTTTTCTGACGTTCTCATTCTTGGTTTGGAGGCTGAACCTTTTGAGAAAGTCTGGCACCTCTGATCCACTTTCTCTCACAGATCCTGTAATTTTGGCTGTATTTTTTATGTTTTTCAGATTCAAGTCAATCTGAAAGTCCCAGCCAGCCAAGTGACGCTGACATTAAGGACCAGCCAGAAAATGGTAAGTTTAGCATGGGACTCTGGCTGCTGTACCAGAGTCCACAGGAGCCAGCAGCCAAGGCTGCCCTATGAGCACTCACAGCAAGAACTCTGAGGATTCAAAGAGAAAACTCAAGAGGCATCCTAGCAGCCTTAGACCCCCACCCCAATCCTCCACAAGGGTCCTCACTAGGACATTTAATTCTCTAGATATGTGAGAGGAGGCCCAGATTCACCAAGGCACATTCTTGGACAGCATGAAAGAAGGACCATGAACTTCTGGTGTCATTTTAGAAGAGTTTTCTTCAAAATGGGAAATGTCCAAAGATGTTCATTAAGATCATAGGAGAACAAGCAGTCTTCAAGATAATATAGATCTTATCCCTTTGCAAATGGCCTTAAGAAAGCACCGCATCTTTGAAAGATTTTTCCCTTTCAATTGTCTGAAATAAAATAGCAAGAGAACATGAAATGCCTCAGTTGTGTAAACAGAGCAGTCTGCTCACCCAATCTCCTCTCTTTCCCTGCTTGCAGTACTGGGGATTGAACCCAGAGCCCCCACGTGCTAGGCAGGTCCCCTACCACTGAGCCACATCTCAGATTCTAGGTGAAGTTACTGTTACAGAGACCTTTCCCAGATGGAAAACACACTTTAAATATAATAATATCTTGTGAAATGTTCAAAATTTATGATCTACACTGCAAGGATGAGAAACATAGTCATAGATTGGAATATTAGATTGAACAAAACAGCTCATTTAATAAAACTGGAGATGTAAACTAGTAGTCTCTATCATAGGTCAATATATAGATATCTTTTTAAGTCCTCAAGTATAAGACCAACCTCTGTAATATTAAAACAGTTAATTAACCTCTCAGGGTATTCATTTACTTATCTAAAATAAGATACTATTACCCTAGTGGAAATTAAGTAAGGTAATACACTTAACATGCTTACCACAGTCTTTTTCAGTGATTTTATATTAAATAAATAAAAATGTTAATAATGGTTCATTTTCCTTGCCTATATAATGCTGTCATTCTTTGCTTTTCATCTCCTGCTTCATGAGTGAGCGTACCTCTCTGCTTCCTCCTTCTCTCCTTCTGTTCTTCATTTTTCCCATTTTGATCTCCAGTTGATTATCTGGAAAGGATAGGTAAACTGAACTATTTTAGGTATGGTGTCCTGGAGGGCTTACCTTATCACATTAGACATCCTATCACTAGTTGTTCAGAACACTTTCTATTTTGTTAACCCTGGAAACTCTCTGTTACAATTCTCCACTGTGACATTAAATGTGAACCAATGATCCTTATTCTCATTCTGGTATTGGGTGAAATTTTCATCGAAGTTTTTTTTGATGAAGAGGCAGTTAAGGAAAAACAGGGGAGAGCTCTGCAGAGTAGTTTCTTAGTGCCAAACAGCTGCATTTTGCCTTCATTGGCCATCTATACAGCAATATTTATAGTCTTGTTTCTTTCTTTTTGGCCTGGCTGGTGATGCCTTTAAAGTCCCATTTTTCATAAATTATATTTGTACTCATCTGCCTGAAGATGTGTCCAGAGATACTTTATTTTTATCTTAAAAACTGGTAAGCTAGGGGGTGTGTAGCTCACATATTTAGGTCTGGATACCCCTCCAGCAGGTCTGCGATTCATCTGTCTTCATAAAATGGCCGGCAAGCTGTTCACATGCAAATATAAACCGAGTGGGGAGAGGCCTGGCATACCTCTCTGGAGCTGCCTGCAATACCGATAGTGTGCATCTCCCAGCCAAATATCATCCCATGACGCAGCCCACTGTTTCGGCCAAAGGCATGGTGAGACAAGCCAAGTTCACTTTTAACCGGGCTGACTTGGTGCTACCTCAAGGATTCAGGGGTGTGAGTTCAAAGAAAAGAAGTGCTTATAGCTAAGAGATAAAGTAACAAGTTGCCACGTTTCCAGCTTCAGTGTATTTTTGTTAAAGAAGAAGCCACTGTGTCTTAGACCTCTCTACTGGAAAAGGTCAGCACACCCCTTTCCTCCATCTGCCCTTTGTCAGCCTCAGACAAAATATCATATTTTCTTCGTTAAAGACACAGAACCACAAAGGGAGTAAATGAAGACTTTAGGGCAAAGTCTTCAGATGCACTAGGTAGCCTGTTCTCTGTGTTGCCTTGATTGACATATGTCCTTCTTCATTGCCCCAGCCTGTGAGCGTGAACATGAGTTTCTGAAGGGTATCTGGTTTCGCTTTGAAAGGTGAAACTCTCCTAGGTGTATCAGTTAAGCTCTATGAAATTTTGGAATCTTGCTGTGTGATGGTGTGACAAAATCTTCTTCAAATGCAGTGGGAACGCATTGTTCTTTCCCTATAAATATACACACACGCACACGAGGGAAACCAATCTTTTTCTCATCGCTCTTGAGAAAGGTAATGGGAAGCAAATGGTATTTCCTGTGTAAACTGTGGAGAGTGAATAGACAAATGGTAACATGCTGCTTCATCTACAGCCGTCAACTAGGCCATGCAACTCTAGCTAAAGTGGATGCAGCTGTCTTTACCTCTGCCTCCAGTCTGCTGTGTTCTGGAGAATTTTGCTTTCTTTACTCCTATTTTCTTAGGACTCAACTGTGAGAAAACACAAATCTTTGTCCAATTAGAGCCATAGATGGAAAATTTTTAAGGAATTATGTGGAGCCCAGAAATAAAATACACATTTCTGAAACTCAAAATTGATATAATCTAATGGTTAAAACTATCTCTGGAGCCAGACAGACCTGTATTCAAATTAAATAGTAGCTGGGTGAGTCAATGAGCTTCTTCCATAAACTTGATTTTCTTGTAAGCATACTAGAAATCAAAGAAACCTACTACATGAGTATCAAAATGAGAGAGCATGGGTAGGAATAAGACAATGCCTCATTCATAGGAAGAGTCCAAAGGTGTCCCAAGTAAGGCTTGCCATAAACATCAGACACTATGCAAGGTTCCCAAGCTGGAGTCCTGGGGCCAAAGGGATGTGGTCAGAAATCAACCAGAACTACAGGCCATCCTCTGTAGATGACCTCTAAGACGTCTGGCAGTGAGTTCTTTCTTAAGTCCCAGAGCATACATCTACTTTACTGTTTAGCTCTGTCCTCGTTCTGTTGGTCTCCCATGGGCTTAAGGACTAGTGAATGGAAGAGGTGATTCAGAGTTGCTGGGACCTCAAGGTGGGTGTGTTCCAGAAGGAGTTATCCTAGACAGAAGGGACGCTGCCTAGATTTCTTTAATATTAGCTAAGTTTTTTTTTTCCTCTAGGAGCATAAAACAAGTAGAATCTGTAAAATGGTGTAAATTGTGTTGGGAATATAGCTCAGTGGTGGATCACTTGCCTAGTGTGGGTGAATGATTCCCCATGATCAATCCCCAGGACCATAATAAAAAGAATAAAGAAAAGAAAGCAAAAGATGCAAACCAAAATTAAAATAATATCCTCGCCATACAGAATAAGGGTATTTATTTGCTTAATGAATAAAATCAGTATGTTGATAAAGGTGTTGCATATATATATATATATTGTATTTCCTCGCTGTTTTCCTCGCTGTTTAGTTACCATAAAGTTTTTAGGGAGGAGGAGCTTCTCTGGAGAAGTTGAACATCTAATTTGTATGTGGGGAAAGACACATAGGCAGAAATATCTAGATTTAACCAGTTGTTTCCGAACCAAAGCTAGAGTGAGTGGATCAAGCTTCGCTGCCCCAAAGCATGTGTGGTTGGCATTGTGTATGTTTGATTGCTGGAGGGAATACAGTGTAGATGAAGCATGCAGCTCTGATGCATCAAGTCCATCACTTACGAGGGCAAAGCTTATGAGATAGCATTTCTGCTTAATCAAGGCCCCGTTCAGTTGGGCCAGAGAGAATCAGAGTCAAGTCAGCACAGGCAGTCCTCAGACATGTTCCCCACTGGGTCTTACCAATATCAATGAAAGCACTCAGGAGTAAAAATGGGAGGAGCAAAATTCCGTTGCCAGAAAGAGAAGGATTATGTCAGTCTCATTCCCCTTACCTTAGTGATATCATTTTTTTTTATTTTGATATGAGAATCCATGTTAGTATTGCGGTCACCGTCTTTGGGTTTAGTGGCACTTGGTCCTGTCCAGCAGCTACACCATGTTGCCACATCAACCCTCAGATGGGCCTGTGCAGGTAGGGGAAAGCCATAAATCATGACACTTGCCCCAGATTTTGAAGTTATGCAACTCTGCCTGCCAACTGCAATATTGACTCTGGCTGTTTTTTACTTGTTTGTGTTTTGACTCCAGCTTTTATGTTGACTAATTTTATTTATTCCAGTCCCATCTTGAATTGTTAAACTCAGTATCACTGTTAAATGTTACTAGATGAACAACGAAAAGACTGATTTTATCATAATTGTTACTATTTTATTAGTTATCATTTTCACTCATTTCTGTGTTTATTTTGAAAATTTTAATGTTTTCCAAACGAGTTGTAGAGATACTGACTTCCTAGCCTAAGATTTATATGTAGGATTCACTTTGTAAGTTGGGGGTGAGAGAAGAAAACTATAAATTTCTGTTTCTCTTTTGGATAAACATTTTTTTTTTAATCTGGTAAATGTTCTTTTAAAAAAATCAACTTAATATTTTCTTTTCTCTACTTCTTCCACAAATATAATAGATGTGTTATGATATTAAATCACAATGTTAATAACATTGAAAAGGCAGAAAAGTCAATTAAATATTTCAAACTGAATAAATTGTGACTTCTGGGTGGACTTCTTACATTAGATGCTGGTTTTGGTGAATGTGCCATTTTTAGGTCATTTCAAGAACTATGAAGGCAACACACCCTTCCAGCTTGCATTTCACTGGCAAAGCAGGAGTGGTCTGGCACCATTGACTTGTAAAGACAGTCTATCGATATTTCGAAATTCGCATGACTTTCTTTGACAATTACCTAGCAACAGTTATTCTCTGCAGTGTTCTTCAGAGGACTCTGCAGGGACAGACACAGTAGAGTGACCACCAAAATAGCAGCAATAACAGTAATGATCAATATTCTAAAATATGTAAAGGCCCCAACTCGGGGAGACAATACAGTCTAAATGCCTGCTGGTCTTCGGCTCTATGTGATTAAGTTCTGACTGATGAATTTTCAACAATGCGATGGAGCCAGGAAACTAAACTTTCTTCAAAAGACCAGGAAACTAAACTATGGCTTGGTCCGAAGTCAGAGTTTGAAACTTGATGAATTCTGAATTCTTATGTAACTTCAGCATGTGTGACCCATTGTAGTCTTCTTAGAAATTCCTGTAAACTTCTGGGTCTTGTCTTGGGAAAGATGGGTGAGGCAATAGAATGGCTGAGCTTACACAGCATCCAGTGTAGAAAGTGGAGGAAGGAGTAGCTCTCAAGAAGTGGCTGTACCCTCACACACTGGGAGCAGTTTATTGTCCACACACAGAATGACTGGATGTGTGGGCTTTAGCTCTGTTGGTTGATAGCCAAAAATTCCCTGATTATCAGATTCTGAAATGGATGAGCAGGTGATCTGTTTTAGATATTTCCCCCTCCCCCATCTCTAACTTCTTACATAATTACAATTATTTAATTACAAGGGGAAGAAGAGAAAATGGGTTTTCTTTTTGTTTCTCCAATCCATTTGTTCCTGTGTCTCATGAGAGACTCAGGAGTGCCCTTTTAGTGTAACATTCAAAATAGGAGAGTGTTTATAATTTGTATGGGGTTGTGCAGATATACTTACTCACAGATCTGGAGTCTAGCATTTGGATTAAGGGGGGGGGATCATCATCAAGTCAGTGCTGTAGAAGGTTCATCTGGTGCTTGGCTGCAGCTCTATCTGCTATTGACGTTCCCTGTGAGCTGAGCCTGGAGCTAGCATGACAGGACCCTTTGATGGAGATGCCATTAAAAGGACCATTTCTGATGGCCACTTTCCCATACTTCCCCATCAATCAAATATCAGCCTGGTGAAGTATCAAGGGGCCTAGTGGAGTCAGGAATTGTGTATGAGCCTTTCCTGACACAGACAGATCATTTCTCATTTGTCATTTGAATGAGAATTTGTTGTTTTGAAGCATGCAATGTTATTTTTTTGGAAGGAATAATCAGTTTATGGATAATATTAATAAATGGAATGTGATATAAATAATGTATTTGGGGATTTGGAGGTCACTAATCCAGATTGATTAGTTGCCTGCCAGGAAAAAATTCATGGAAGCCGCAAGGATTTTGGCACCTTTTCTCACTCTATCTTCCTCATTCTTCTTCTCTTCTTTGGGTTTTACTCGGGTCCTAGAATCTCTGTTTCCCTGGCATGAATTTATTGTTAAGGAAATCTGCTGAGATGACTCCAGCAAGGTGGGAGGAGGAGGAGCGTTTCCTGCAGAGTGCTCTGCTCCATCTTAGTTGATAATTTCTGTACTTGGTTGACTTGAACCCAGAGGGAGCCAAGGAGTCTCATGTGCCTCATCCACAGGCATCATATGGCAAATATCCAAAAAGAGAAGTATAAAGAACACTGTGGCAAGTCCGAGCTGGAGAGGAATAGCCCTCCAACAATCTTTCCACACAGAAGGCATTAGATCTCCGTAGGTATTTTACAACCAGAGGGCAAGCAAGTACTTGTGTGCTCAGAGATGAACAAGGAGAAACTTTGGAACAGGGCACATTAGCAAAGGAGAGCTATCGTGGAAAGCCAGACACAATCATCTGTGAAGGGAGCATAAGGCCGAGCGACTTGAAAGCTCGTTCTTCAGTTCTCAGAAGCCACTCAAGGGAGAGTCTTCAGAGCACATTCAGACCATGCACTTAGGAGTGTTGAGCCAACCCAGACATGCTTCTGACATCCTGTTCTTGAGGACTTGACAACCTAGGAAGGGGAGCAAAAGGAAAGATTCATTCACTCATGCGTCAGATCATTGTCATGAGCATTCTGAGTCAGGGATGATTTCAGCAGTGCGCAGATCAAAGCAAAGTCCAGTGCTTACCTTCTTGGCCAAGAAGACTAACGATAAACTGACTAGTAGACATGTAATGTGACAAGTAATGTTAAATGCTATGAAGAGAAGTGAAGTTGGATGAGGATGTGTTACTATTATAAAAGGTTCAGAGGAAGGTCCATCCTGAGATGTTGCCATTTGAACTAAAACCCAAAGACTAAAGAGTAAAATTTGCTATTATTAGTTACTTCTATCTTAGTAGAATGGAACAGTAAGAAAGCTGGCTCTGGGGTATGTATGTAGCACATGGGATATACTTACACACACAGTCTTCATTATTTAAGCCAAACTCTGTACGTTATCTGGTACCTCGTCTGTATTCTGTACACACTCTGTGGAAGTTGCCGAGGTAGCCATGATAGTGGTGTGTGGGAAGGTTTGATTAGCCTACGATGACTTCACCGATCACCAAGGGTCAAACCACTGGAATTTAACCCACTAAAAATGAAACCTGAGGAGACTGCTTCCAAGTTCTGTGACGTTTGGTACCTTGCCCAGCAGTTGTTTTGGAACAATGAGCCAGTTGTCAAGTGCTGTCAATAGGTGCAGTAGAGAGAGCTGAGAGTCACTCAACCTATGAAAGTAAGTGTAGAAGTTTAATCAGTGGGATATCAATTGAATACACCACTGGGGCCTTATGTGAGTCACTGTTGAAAGAAAAGGCAAAGAAAGTGTGTTTTTTTCATAACATCTTGCTATTGGCAGACTCTCTGCCTCATAAAAGATGACGAGTATAGAAAAACTGTCAAATCCTACAGCTCTGGAAAATTCCACTTTCAGAAGTAGAGTCAAGAAAGGCATTTCAGGTAATCTGGAAGTTAGAGGATTCCATCTTTGCAATGGGGAAAGCTAAGTCTGAGTGTTTTGTTCAGTGTATTAGTTTTTCAGGACTAGTTTGCTTAGATTAATAAATAAGCTGGTCTGAAGATGTTAGATTAACATAAAGTTGACCCTTTTAACATTAAAAAATGAGTAATGGTCACAGACTTAATGGGAACAGTATTGGGAAATAGGATTAAATTCTTTGGGAATCTAGGGCCAAATAATGCAAAAATCATCATTTTTGCTTTTAGGATCATAGCTCACATTCCTTAAGGGCTTTTTGTGTACCAGGGTGTTCATCCACGTTCTCTAAGAATAATAGGTCCTGATGGGATTCAGTCTGAAAGACATCATGGAGGAGAAGGGAGAGCCTTCAGATTGTAATATAGCCCCATTGCCTGGGATGAGGAGCGGTGGTCTACATGTAGGGATTTATGTAGGAAGAGTCCCAGATAGCAGGGAGTTTCTAAGGAACTTTTTTGTCCAGGACAGTGAGAGTCCTTGAGCCAAAGTCACCAGTTGACTTCTTGTGTCCCTGATGCAGGAATGGGCCTGCTCAGTGTCTCCCCCCCTCAGTCATTGGCTAGGGGCAGCCTGGAGGAAGCACAGCCTCCAGATGTGCTGGGAGTCCTGAGGAGCAGCAGCATGGTCATCAGGCACTGATGATGGTCTTTGTAGCAATGCTCTGATTGGCTCACTTTAGAAAAAGTTCCAAGAGTTCTACATGTGCGAGCTTATTTAATCCTATTTCTACAAGTGGATGCTGTTAGTGTGTTCATTTTACAGATGAGGACACAGAATTTAAATTATTTGCCCATAGTCAAATATTCAAAAATCATTCCAACTCCCTCCAGCTGCAGTCTGATGGTTTAGCCATTATACATGGTATTGATTTATAATGTGGGGTAAGTAATTTAAACTCTTAGGCGTTTAGTTTTCTGTGTCAGAATTTCCCCCAAGATATTTATTTTGTTGTTGTTATTGGTTCTAACAGTGTCAGTGCCTTTTGCTTCCTGTTTGTTTCTTGGGATGGATAGTCATCTCCTCCTCTCCTCTCTCCTGACCTCCCCTCCCCTCTCCTCCCCTCCCCTCCCCTCTCATCTCCCTAGATATCTGATGCAGTTTTATTCAGGCAGCCACAGGCTTCACTATAACCTTAAACTGAGAGGTCAGTTTCTGTGAGTGTTGCATGTATGCATGTTTGTATATATGCAAACGTGTTGACGGTTCCGGTACATGCAACTGTTCCCAATGGATATCCAGCAAATGGAGCCCACTCGCCACCTTATTGTCTCATGGTCATGAAGAAGCGTCTCTTAGTGGACATCTTGATTTCATTTTTGGCAAATCATATTTTATGGAAAAAATATATTCTTATATTTTAGGAACATTCTTCAAGTTTTTTTTGAAGGAAGTCAAATATTATGAATGTATGTTTCATTAGTGGATATATTGAAGCATTGAACTAACTTTTCATTTGGCTTTCTTGCCAGAGTTGGATAGAATTTAAAATGGGGTTTGTTTTAAATATTTAAACCAGGTGCTGTTATGTTTGTTGGATGGCACAAAACAGTTACATTTGCCAGTGAATTTGAAAGTTCTTCAGCTGCAAAACATGGAAGAATGTAGTTTCATTGAAAATATAAAATGTTTATTTCCAGGCCATTTTTTTTGAGCAGTACAGTAAGAATTTTCACCTTACCTCTTTCATTTCAGATTTGTGAATTATTTAAAAGAATTGGTTAATTCTCCATTTCCAGTGAGCAAGACAAAGTTCATTAGGATATCTGACTCCTGGCAATTCCCACATTCGCAGATCATGTTAACTCCATGGAGAGGTTTATCTTCTTTTGAAATTGCAAATGTTGTCTAAACTGAAAGCTCTTCAATTGAATGCCTCGTTATAGCTTTGGACCCTAAGTAAGATCCTAACAACAGAAGGGGAGATGGATACATCGCCCATTCTGAAATGGCTGCACAGAGGAGCATGTATTCGTTCAGCTGCAGGATTTGCAGAGTGATATTGTGGGGCTTTTCCCAGCACACCTTAGTTAGCCCAGTAGTTAACAACTATTGCTCCTGGAAGTAAGGCAAAGGGAAAAATAATCAAAGAAATGATGCACAAACATGTATATACCCAGGAAGAGCTGCATGGAGTGTGAGTTTGTTTGTGGGTTTTTTTTTTTTTTTTGTGGTATTTTTTTTTTTTTTGCTTGTGATTGTATTCCTGTGAACTCACTGGGTCTCTATTCAGAAATTATAGTTTGGGTTTATTCACAAAAGTAAAGGAAAGATGAATTTGCAGTTAAGAGAGACAATAAATGAAGTGTTTTCAAAAATAGTCCACCAGAGAAATTAATGCAAGATGTCTCTGATCATGAGAGACAGACCAGTTCTGTACAGCCTTTAGCAGGTGCCAGGAAGAGCCAGGGAAGATGGGATATGTACAGACTGCCCATCTTCTATATTGTATCTGTTACTCATCCTTTCAAAATATGTGTTGGGTTCGGTTCCATCAGAGCAGACTTGAAGGAGGACCATGTGCAAGCCAGGGAGTGCTTCTCTGTGTAAAGGACCTGAACATTTAAAGTAAAAGCAAGGCTGGGATCCTGATTATCTGTCGCATCAAATGTCAGAACTCAGCTCTCTTTCCATGTGGGATTTCCCTGCACATCACCAGGGCAAGCAAGAATATTGTCCGTAGTCAGGCAATGCTAGGTAGTACATTATAATACACAGTATAATTTTTTTAGTATTATAAATTGTTTTGAGTATGCAGTCTGATTTTGCCATAACGGTTCTCCAGATAGACAGTGAAAAAAACAGGGTGGCTGAGGAGCATGTCCACGCTTGGTAGCCAGTGAGAGGCCAGGTTCTGTTGAAGTTTCTCTCCAGAGAGCTTTGAGACTAAGATGGTAGATAGTAAGGTACTTTGGAAGTTCTTGAAAGACTTATACTTAGCAATCATAATATTATCAAAATAGGGAATTCATCCTCCTTCCAGTTGATCTTAATCACATCTACTTATTAATCTATGTGCTCGTCTGGGTGCCAAGCAATAGGGATATAAATAGAAATGAAATTCATACCCAATCAAGTACATATGTGAGCAAAACAGAGAAATTTGATTGTGTTTGATGTGAGCATGTTTGGATAGTGTTTGGTATATATGGTGAAGGCCGGTACACAAGTTTGAGGCTATGCAGGAGACAGCAATGGTAGACCACAAGTATGCACAGAACAGGTGGGATCTTTGGTCTTGATTCTGAAATGTCCACATTCACTGGATGTTACTTTGGGCTTTTTAACCCATTAGGAATATCTCTAAATCCCCCTCCCATACATAGAGGAACTCGAGTCTACCTAGAGTTCTGCATCTGGCTGAGGAAACATTCTCTTCTGGCTCTCAGCTGATGCTCCTGCTGAGACCATTCACCTTATAAATCTCTCCTGTCGTATGATTCTGCCTTCCATGCTCTGTGTCCCAGATGTCTGAGCCCCTTTTCTGTCTCTGCTGTGTACCTCTGGAAATAACACATGTAACCAACTTTGGTGGGTGTAGGGAAACGGGGCTGATGAGGGAGCACTTGAGTAATACCTCAGAAGACACAAGCAACTTCCCATGGATTGTAAACAATGCTGTTCTTAAAAGCACTGACCTCTGCTGTGTGTCCTGTTGGCTCTCTTCTCTCTTCCTGTCTTCTCTCAGCTTTCTCCTGCTTCCTCTTCTGTTCCAAATGCAGAGGCGTTTCAACCTTGTACTCTGTTGAACTTTTCAGTTAATATTCTTGGCAATCTCCTGTTTTAATTGTGGTGGAAATGCACCATCAAGGTATTTTCCTAATTGGTAGATCTGGCACCCTTGATAAGATACTAAGCAAGACTTCCATCCTCTGGATGTGGAAGAGGGAATACTCATGGGTCTACATATGCAAAAAGAGCATGCAGAGGAGAGGCCCTGGGCGCAAAGCGTGCAGCACGGGT
The DNA here is from genome assembly GCF_049852395.1 of Peromyscus maniculatus bairdii. NCBI lineage: Eukaryota > Metazoa > Chordata > Mammalia > Rodentia > Cricetidae > Peromyscus > Peromyscus maniculatus. The sequence continues at coordinate 118,481,348 of NC_134853.1, forward strand.
ACAGTGCTTTCCAGTCACTTCGTGTCTAGTGCCTGGATGGCCAGGCACCCCACCTATTTCCCTGGGATAAAGCATGCTGACTGCCTCGCTGACAGCCAGAAAGCATCTACGAATGAGAGATGGAGATGAAATTAAAATGTGACTTCTTTGGCATCCACCTTTCGAACCTAGGCCTTCCCCACTTTACTCTAATTCAATTTAGTAGATGTTGGAAGGAAACTAATACAGTTAAAAAGAACTCCATGTAATCTCACTCACATTCTTAGAACATCATGCTCAAGGTTTTCTGGTCAAGGGTATTTGCATTTATAGGGTAGTTAGAGCCAGAGTTCTCTTCACGTGAAAAGTCCTTGCTTTGAGAATGACATTTTGAAGCTGTCAAAATCTGATGTCCTCAGAACTCAAATCAAATGGCCTTTTACTCTGTAAATATTGAAGAGAAGGCTGCATACTTCACAGTGAATTCACGAGCCTGCTGAGTTGGGCTCCAAAAAGAACATTTGTTGAGTCAGTTATAATAAAATTTAAGCCTGAGAAACATAATGGGAAAGTACTAAAAGCAGTCACATCCCCCATGTCCCCCTGGCCACTATGACTTTGGCATTGCTTGCTGATGGGGTCTTCTTTGGAGTGAAGCTCATCATGTGAATCTTTGTCACATGACTGTTCTCATCTCCAATTTCTTGCTGTTTACAGGGAACTATAAAAATCTTCACACTAAATCTTCAGATATCACATTTACTCATCCAGCCAATATTTATTTATTAAACATCTGCTGTCTTCCAGAAACCATTCCAGGCCTTAGTCACAGGACTGTAGGAGCTGAGAGTGGATATGCCTCAAATGGCAGAGATCAGCAGGATAATGGAGACTTTATGATGTTCAGCCTTATCCAGCAATTCTTTCTGCCACACAAATTCTCTGCTTTTCTTAGAGTTATCAGCATCTCCAGAAAGAATGAATGGACATCGAAAAGTTACCTGGAATACAATTGAAATCACTCTCTTTCTTTTCCAAAAAGTTAACTTAAAAATAATTTGTTTAGAATTTTGAGTCACTTTTGCAGTTTTAATATTGTGTTTGTTAAAATTGTGACTATTGAAATAACTGCAAAGGGAGATATCCGTGGGTTATAACCTCCACAAAAGTGAGGGCTTTGCCTTTCTTTGTTCTCCATTATCTCCTGACTGTAGTACCTCGTTTACCACCGAGTATGAATTCAATAGGTTTCTGCTATAAACACAGAACCAAACAAGGCGGCTATGTCCTTGTAGCCTGGTACAGGAGCAGTTCCTAAAGGTCTGCTGTTGGTGTGATTACTGATGACGGCCAGGTAGAGTGTGTGTTCCTGGAATCCAGTCACTCTGGAGACTGAGGGAAAAGAATACATTTGAGGCTGCTCTGAATCTTCAGCTACATGCTGAGACCTTGTCAAACAAACAAACAGAAACAATAAAGATTAAAAGCACATGGATGATGTCCGTACTCAGTGGGCTTCTGTGGAGTGCATGTGTGTCCCAGACCTTCTCCTCTGTGCAGCCCTGTATCTAGGACTTAGATGGTTGGCCAAACAGCATATGTTTTTGTTTGCTGCATTGTGGCAGGGATGTGTCTGAAGCCCTATAGCAATGTTGGCTGCCAGTTAAGGAGGAAAGGGTTGCTTTGGCCTAGCCTGGCAAGACTTCAGGCTTCTTATTTGAGAATCTTCATCGTCCCCACACTTCTTGTCTGGCCACAACCAGCAGCTTTCCTCAGAGTAGTGCCCTGACAGAAGAAAAATGCGTACGAGGTTGAGCTGGGTAGCGCTACTCCAAGCATAGGAGAAGAAATTGTCATATGGCGAAGAAGACTGACCCAGAAGTGTCTTTGTTCACAGAGACTTAAGCAAAGCAAAAGGAGATGCCTTAAATGGGACAGCGCCGGGCCAGAGGCAGGCCACATCCATCTTGTATCATTTCAGCACATACATAGGAATGGTGTCCCTCTGTTACTCTTCTTCATGACGTTCTGAGGTACAGAACATGGGTAATTTGAAGATATGGTGAGTCTGATAGGTTTCCTATTGGAGGAGAATGTGGAAGGAGTTACACCCTCCTCCAACGTGAGCTTTGCCGGAGTCCGGGCTGTGAAATGCCAGGGGAGCATCTACATGTGATCTTGTTCCTTTCTATAACTGACGTGGGGAAGGGACTGGGTCTCTCTCTGCCCCAGCTTTGCCTTCTGAAGAAATGTTCACTGATCGCTCGTACTCTTCTCTGCTCGTAAGGACTCTGTGCGAATACCATATATAAAATACCGGATGATGCATAAACCAATCGTGCCATACATAAATCTGGCTCCTAAAATAATTCCTAGAAACCAGTTCTTTTGTTTCCATGTCTCTTCCAAAAAATATTAGGAGTCTACAGATACTTTTTTTCAACACAATTCTTGTTTATAGGTTGAGCACAGTAACAGGGGCCTTACCTGTATGGCTGCTCCTCTCTCATGGGGAATGCATTGTACCATTTGGCACACAATTTCCCCTCCAGGCCTTAAGAATCCTCATCCAGGATCCTAAGGAAACAAGCATCACTCCTGTGTTCACCATGGTACCATGCTACCTCTCTTCTGAACTTATCTGATATTCTAAAATTTCCAAAGATAAATTTTGAAATGCAAACACCTCAAGTCACCTCAAATAGCCAAAAGAAATGCACAAATAAAGCCATAATAGCTAAGTATTTCAACTTGTCCAGAATACATTTAGGGGACTTCAGAATATGTTTGTGTGTCAGTACGTGGCTTCAAACCCGCTCCAGTTCATTTATTCAAACTCCCTGGAATTCTCAGGTTTTTAAAGTTCTTATTTGAATGAGTATATTCTCACCAGGAGTGTTTGGATCCACTTTCAAATAGCTTGTAGTTGGCTTTTCTTTGTAAAGAGAATAACCAGGTCAGGGAGAAAACAGGTCTGACTTGTGTACCCCTGGTGTTTGTGTGACCACATTCTCTTAGATGTGGAGGGTCCCCCCCCAAACACAGTTACTTACGGCAGCTCTTACCTGCATTTGGTGACTTTAAAGGCCCCATCAGTATCTGCCTTCTCAGTACACTGGAATGAAAGAATCTACCAAGTGTAGAATCCCTGACAAGCTGTTTCTCAGATTTTACAGGAATGCTTGAGCAGTAATTCTCACATCTGGTTTTGAGCTTCCCTTTCTGTTTCATTGCAATCCATGCCAATCACATACCTGTGCCTTCATCACATCCCCTGCTCCCACACATCTGTGCCTTCAGAATATCAATGCTTATTTTTGAAAAGGAAAAAACAGCCCAGTGTGGTGACCCATGCCTATCGATAATCCCAGCAGAGCATCTGGGCCTGAAACAGGACTGCTGCACATTTGAGGGCATTCTGGACTTCATAGTGAGTTATAGGCTAGCTTGGGTTACATAGTGAAACCCCGTCTCAAACCAATAATAATAATACATAGCAAATTTCATAGAAAATATATATGCTGGAAGGGCTACAACATGTTTTCCTTTCCAACTCAGTAGATTGTACTGAGTTCTTTCACTTCTCATTAAATGCTTTCAGGTGTGTTCACAGAAGGGCTCACCAGAGTGGGTATGCCAAGGCATTCCCGAGGCAGTGTTCTTTCTCTGTGGTATCTTCTGAGGACACTCCCTAGTCATCTTACACGATGACGCAAGTTGGTGGAAAAGCCTTCCTTGGTTAAATGGTTCATGTATTTCATTGGCCTGATGAAAGCTATGTGAACCACAATGAATCACAACAATTATCAATTTAATTCTTTCTTTTTACCCCATATTCATTTAAAAGGTTTGCTCTATAAATATAGAGCCCATAGATAAAAGGTTTCTCTAAAAATCACTCTCTTTTCAAGATGTTTTCATTAGTTGGTATTCGTTTAAGTGGGTTCTACTCTGCATACCATTAAAGATGCGTGTAAATGTTTTTATTGGTTTCTTCCCTGTCTTCCACTTTTATATTTCCTCGGTAAGAGGCAATGCCATTAACCTTAGCAGTGCTGAGTGTGATTGTCTTTCGATCAGCCCCATCATTGCAAACCACTGATCCATAGCTTACATTACTTAAACCACTGGTTCCTAAACAGAAAAATAGCTCCATTACCTACAAGGAATGGAGATAGGCTGACTGGAAAATCCTTTCAAAAAGAAGACTGATAACGATGCTCACTAGCTCCTTTGGGAACAGCCCTTTCTTGGATATAAATGTTGCAGTAGTAGTACCTGGGTTTCTTCTTTTAACTCTACATGAAACTTTTATTAAAGATATATAAGTGGGTGCCAATGAGCCATTTTGGATGTAGATATAGTCTTTAAGAGACAGACTTTTCTTGCAAGCGGTAGGCAGGTATGTAACTGATAATAATGCAGGGAGCATCCGATAATTCGAGGGACACAGATGAGGCGCTCTGAGGATGTAGAGGATAGAATGCTTCAGTTCAGACTTCAGAGACAAGGAGTAGAGAGTGAGACTTCAATGACCTAGAGGGACACAGAGGAGCCAAGAGAAAGAAACATGGTTCACATCAGTAAAATAGCACTCCCGAGGTACCTCTCGGTCTGGAAGTTCATGGTGAGCTGGAAAACCAGAAGTGTGACCTGCACAAAGGAGAACAGGCCCACGTTAGGAAGGCATGGTATCCACCGGTAGGACAGGGCTCACACTTGTGTCTTGTCTCTGAGTGTCTGCTTGCAGCACAACCAGATTCACAGGTGGGTGGACTCACTACCGTCTGTGCCTCAGTTTTAGCCTCATCTTGTCATTCAATCAGAACACTGGTAGAAAGGGCCTTGGATCAGGACTATGAAAACTGGCCTTCATGCCCGGGTCAGCCACAACTAGCGATGATACTGGGGAGTACCTTCTCCTTTCTAATCCTTGGTGACTCTTCCATAAATTGTAGATTGAAAACAGTACCTACCACGTAGCGGTTAAGCATTTTAAATTCAATAATGAAAAAAAAAAAGCACAGTTCCCGGAGTATAGCTAGTGCTTAAAAAATTAAAATAAACACAAAACAAAAAGCTGAAGCAGCGGGAGCTCTGGAGATGGCTCAGTCAGTAAAGGGTCTGCCACATAAGCATGAGGAACTCAGTTCGGATCCCAGTCTCCCACTTAAAAGCCAGGTTCAATGGTGTATATCTTTGGAAGCAGTGTGGGTCTCTGGGAGCTTACTGATTAGCAGCTCTAACCAAATTAGTGAGCTCCAGATACAGTGAGAGAATGTATCTCAAAAAGTAAGGTGTACAGCCATTCATGTGACCCTGCATGCACACGTATACCACACAAACAACAGTGGACATATCTCAGTACCATCTGAGATAAATTTGTATTATTTTAATTATTGACATACAGGCCCTTTCTGCCATCCCTTGACAACGTGAGTTCAATCCGTGGGGCCCACAAGATGGAAGGAGAGAACCTATTCCCCTAAGTTGTCCTGTGACCTCCACAGGTGTACCATAGCATGCACCCCTGCACTCCCCTGACACATGTATATGTCTATGTAAATATACTTACTCTCCTGTAAATGTAATAGTAAAGTAGCATTGTCGTGCCATCCTATTATTAAGATGACGGAGCACTTCTGCGCTGCTTGGCATTCACTCACAGGCCTCCAGTAAATTTGTAGAAGCTCACAGGGCATGGTCCTTTCTGAGTTCGTGCAGATGCTGAAGCGCCTCACTTCTGATAGACTCTGACACTGTAACCATAGACTCTGAAGATCCCTCGAGTCACTCTCAACATTCAGCGCCGTGACAGCGTCTCCACTCTTGATCTTTGCATTGATTCATGTTTTTACCTTCCTTCCCCATCTTTTGAACTTTCCTTTGAAGTTTGTGAAGACTCACGTGTCTGAAAACTTAGTCTATCTTCAGATATGAGATGAGAATGTTAACTAGCCAAAAAAGGCCCATTACCTCTTTAACTTTTTTTTTTTTAATTTAATCTCAGTGCCTCGAAAAGAAAAGCTTTCACGTAAAGTCCAACATTTCAGAAAAGCATTTTTTTTTTCCATGGGAACTCTTAATGGGGAAAACTGTAGATAATGAATTTGAGGAAAATATCTGGCAGCCCAGGCGTATGCGAGTTTGAAGTGCTTGGTGAAATCTCAGACAGTCCAAATGGAAAATTTCTCAGCCTGTTTCCTCAAGATAGACTTGTTTGTACAGCGACTCGAAGTTTAGATGGCGGAACAGGAGAGAGATCCACATGCTGTTCTTATGAGCTGTGTTTGGAACCTCTCAGTTTGGAACACAGGCTGGTTAACGTCTTCATCTGTGCTTCCTGGGTGATTAGTGAATGGTGCAGTTCTGTGGAATTCAGAAAGGTGGGACCTCCCCTAAGAACCACACTCACCCCTGGGCTCTAACTCCTGGTTCCTAGGAAGAGCAGTCTTAAAGGGGATACTGAATCCCATACTCTGAAAATCAAAGCTTTCAAATGTCCTAAGATTTCCTCCCATGTAGCTCCTTCCCCTGAAGAGTACTGCACAGGGTCTCTGGGGCCACAAAACCCTCTGATCCTTGAATACACCGAGTCCTCCCAAGAAACACATAAACTAAGAATAACAGTTTGTAAATTGCAGGGAATCAGGGATATAGCTTAGTGGTAGAGCTCTTAATTAAATATTTTAGGTCCTGGGTTTAATCTCTAGCAATACACACACACACACACACACACACACACACACACACACACACACACACACACCCTTTATTTCCACAGTTGTTAACCTGCATACTGGTAACATACAATTCATCTTTATGAGCATATTTTATATACTAAGCCCAGTAGCAATTATAAATACTATTTATATTATACTTTCCGGTTTCCTATAGGGTGAAAGTTATTTCAAGTATAACAACTTGATATTCAAACAGATCTATACCTACTCACTTATGTGTAAGAATTAATCATATTTAAAAATTGACATCAGTCTGAAAACTTGAAGAATGCACCCATTTACAAATTAGATTCCAAGAATTCTAATGCTCATTATGCTCATTGATTAATCAAAAATAATAGAAAGTGCCATTAAACATGGCCATTTCTGAATATATACCATCAGAGAGTCACTGAGTTCATTAAAATAATTTTCTATGTTATAAGAGTGTATATTATAGAGTCTATGAAGAATAATTCAGTATAACCAATTTCATTTCTGATAATATAACAGTGCTTTCTCATGCAGACATGCTACTAAAATTATAATTTTTCTAATCACCAACCTTATGTATACACAAACAAGACAGAGAAACATACACCGTGTATATGTATACATGAACAATGTACATATTCTAAATATATGTATATGCTTAAATCTCTACTTTGCGAAGATTGGTGGCTTACACAATACGTACAGTAAAATGGGCAAACAAATGAAACGAGAATTGACAAATAAATTAATTTAAGTAGACAGGTAAAATCAGAGAAAAGCTTTGAACAAAAACTCTGCCATGTAGTACATGATTAATTACATGAAGCTGTAAGTTTGGTTCTGAATTTCCTGGCAGCCAAAGGAAAAAGAGAAACATACATGATTAATTATGTGCTTCTATTACCCGTGAGAAAATAAACACCAGCACATTGGGGACAGAAGCTTTCATTGGCACTCTGTTCTGATATGAATTTCTCATGGGACTCTGGCATGAGGACACTGAGGACCACAGGAGCCAGCCGTGTTTCTGAAGTAGGTGTAGGAGACTGGATCAGGGGAATTCTCTTAGGGCCCACAAAATGGTCACTGCAAAACCAATGTAATCAACTCAGGGTCCATAATCCTTGGTGAACCATGAAAGTATCTTGCTTCTAATCCATCAGGAAATTTACAAAATCTAGCAAAGGTAGGAAGGCCTCATGGGGGTCATTGTCTTCAGAGATTCTAAATATTTCTTACATCTAGATCTTAATTAAAGTGAATATCTGCTTTTTAAAGAGGTGCTACTCATCTACCCAAAACAGCTGCACCTTAAGGATTTAAAGACACTTACCTGGGTGTGACAGGCATTTGTCCTGTGCCTACCTGCAGCGCATTGCAGAAACCCCTCTGTTATCTTCCCAGTGGCTTGAGGACTCCTTGATTAGAGGATGATGCCTGCTGTTTACAGGAAGATGAGGTTTAGGAGGCAGAGACTTTTGAGGGAGGGAGGGAGGGAGGGAGGGAGGGAGGGAGGGAGGGAGGGAGAGAGAGAGAGAGAGAGAGAGAGAGAGAGAGAGAGAGAGAGAGAGAGAGAGAAAGAGAAATGTGTTTTTGTTTTAATCCCCCATCCCAAAATAGTTAGTATCAGAGTCTTGTCAGAGGGCAGGTGTTTTTGTTTGTTTATTTGGTTTTGGTAGCTCTGGCTGTCCTGGAACTCACTCTGTAGACCAGGCTGGCCTCACACTCACGGAGATCTTCCTGCCTCTGCCTCCCAAGTGCTGGGATTCAAGGCATGTGCCATGAGTGAGCTTTGGGTTCTTGAAGGAAAGCAGAAGACTAGCCACTCTTCTCACCAGGTCCTTCCAGAGGAAGGAACGTGTGCTTCCGAAGGTGCTTGCTGGCCCTCGGCCGCTGTTGACCTTTTCTTTGAATCTCATTGTTAGCATTCTTCTGAGGAAGTTTTTTTCTCAACATATGGCACAACTTGGATGTGCTACAGCTGCTTAGAACTAAAATGGTTCTTGATGGAGGAGGAAGTACTAGGTGGGAAAGTGTGAGTTCTGTCGATTGCAATATCCCCATGCAGTGAGTAGAGGTTTTCATTTGCCCTCATTCACTCATAGCAGAGGAGTATGGTCTGGCACCTGAATCCTCACCCAGTCCCATGTGCTCTCGATAAATACCCTAAGGGAGGAAAAAACTTGACTCATAGCAGAAGCCATATGGAACATAATAATGTCAACAAATTGGTAAGCTATTTCTTATGTTACACTGTTGAGCTCAGCAGTACGAAGAGCGCTTTGTTCTCCAAATGCTGAATTTATAGCTGCAGCTATTGTTTTAGTGTCCAACCTCAGATTTGTTTCATCAGAGAGAGCAATTGGGAGGCTCCAGGACAGTGACTAAGTGGGAAATTGAAGCAACGATGAGTGAAAGTGTAGTTTCTAAGAATCTCGTTTTTATGGAAACCCCCTTAGACTAATGGCAGAAAAGAAAACATGTGGTATGCCTTGGGTAAATCAGACCTTAACAGGATGTTTGAGTGTTTGTGTTTAGTCTTCACCCATAGTAACAATTATAATGAATACATCAAAAATAAAGCATGCAGACCTTGTGACCTATCTTGTAATCAGCACAAGTTGGTTTAGGGCAGGGGACCCCAGCTGCATATTACTTTTATTAGCTGTTCCCAAACATTTTATTGCAATATTGTGGGGGGAAAAACCATCAACAAACCTAACTTTCCAATGTGTTTCCTATTCAATATGTATTTTATTTGAGGAGTATAACTAAGCAATATGTTTATAATTTCTTTGTTCTCAATTCATCAAAATACTGTCTTGTGGGAAAATGATACAGCATAGGGGAATATCCCTGTTTTAACAACCTGTTCTTCAAAAGAAGAATGTCTTTCATGCCCTTTCAAGGCATTCCACACTGTACAATGCCTTTAAAAGTTCAAGTCATCACTCTTCATTTGTTTGTAATGATATTGAAATTATTTTTTTCTATTCTGTTGGTCACATTTTGAACTATTAATTGAATAGTTAAATGAGCTGTGAACTGTGTCTGATTTTTATCTTTCATCATCATTTCCTTTATTGATGAAGAAACTGGGGCTCAGAAAGATTACATACCTTGTACAGGTCAGATGGCTTCTAAGGGGTGGAAAATAATGACTTCTCTCTTCAACTTTGAGCGGATGTTTCTTAAGCATCTACTTTGTGCACGCAGCTTTCTGCCCCTCGTAGAACATGTATTCTAGTTGATCGAGACAGAAGACTAAATCACAAATCAAATGAACGAGGAATGATCAGCGCTGTAGAGAAAAAATTAAGAAAGAATGAACCACAGAGTGTCAGGAGTTTTTGTTTGGAAGAATCAAGCATCAATGTCTCACTCAGAAGTTGATGTTGAGCAAAGGCCTGAAGGCTGATGTCTTGAGGGAAGACTAGTAGTGCAGAGGGATTGAAAGTAGCAAGAGAGGAGGGGTGGGACTCAGAAAACAGGAGCCAGGATGGGTCAGTTCAGACCAAAGCAGGATCTGAAGTCCTGGGAAGACTCGTGAATCCTTCTCCTGAGTACCAGTCCCCAGATTCCCTGTCAAAAGTTCCATCAGCGCTGCGGCTGCTCCCGAAATCATGCTGTACGCCATAGAAACTGGTAGGAGACCAGCTTGAACCCTCAGTGGCACTGATGCCCTTTCCAGGATGTGAATCTAGAAGAAACAGGATCTCCTGCTGCCACTGGAAATACACAACAGAGACCATCATCTTTCAATTTTATCTCTGTGCTGTGTTTATTTTACAAAAGCATGGGGGCTGCAGAGCAAACATCTAGCATATGCAAGGTCCTGAGTTCGATTCCTACCACCACCACCATCCCACCACTACCACCACCCATACACTGCACTTAAAATCCCTATGATTAACACTTTCCTTTTTAAAGAGATTCTGGTTTAAGGAAAATAGGTAAAACAGAGAGAGTTCGGAATCAGGATATTTTCTTTGCCAGTGGAACTATAAGCATCTGCCTAGGACTATAGAACCTTATGGTATATCCCCCAGGAGGCAGAGGATGAAAGGCAAGCAGCAGTAGTCACACATGAAGAGACTGCCACTGTCCTTCAGCTTCTGGCATTGGATATACTCTCTGATCCTGAGGTCTAGGGAGGTCAATTGTGCCAAGAAATGATGTTTGTAACACATACAGATCCCCAGCCGACCCAGACTCTTAGGAAGAAATGATGAGAGAGCTGAAATGCAGCACATGCCTACCTTCCTTCCTGGTCTGCAGAACAAGGGACATAGTGAGAAAACAGAAGTCTGAGGCCTAGTTAGTAGCTGGCTAGCGTTACCCAAGTCTCCAGAGTTCAACAGAACATGAAAGCATCTGGGAAGCTTGCTTAACTACAGGGTCTGTGGTCGCCATCACCCGAGAAGAGCAATATCCAGTATGAGATGTGACTAGTATTATCATCACAATAAAAATACATCCTATTAACTTTTCAAGTTTCTGGTCCTTCCCAGTAAACTCACTGCATACAGATGTATATGTTGTGGAGTAACTTAGAGGTAAATACTGTGATGCCAAATGTGGAGTGGACACAGCACAGAGGGAAGGAAGTCAAATAGTCAACAGAAAGGTACAATAGTTAGGCAGAATTGTGGCCATCCCTTTTCTCCCCAGCATAGGGATTATAGTTTACAAAAATGTGTTATTTCAAAATAGCTAAAAGAAAAAATCTTTAAATATTTTCCTCACAAAGAAATGACAAATAGCCAGATGTGGTGGTGCACATCTTTAATCCCAGCACTTGGGAGGCAGAGGCAGGCGGATCTCTGAGTTCAAGGCCAGTCTGGTCTACAGAACGTGTTCCAGGACAGCCAGGGCTGTTACACAGAGAAATCCTGTCTCAGGGGAAAAAAAGGAAAGGAAAAAGAAAGAAAGAAAGAAAGAAAGAAAGAAAGAAAGAAAGAAAGAAAGAAAGAAAGAAAGAAAGAAAGAAAGAAAGAAAGAAAGAAAGAAAGAGGGAGGGAGAGGGGGAGGGAGGGAGGGAGGGAGGAAGGGAGGGAGGGAGGGAGGGAGGGAGGGAGGGAGGGAGGGAGGGAGGGAGGGAGGAAAAAGAAATGACATATTCAAGGGGATGCATGTGTAGATTGCTCTGATTTAATCATCACACAACACATGCACATATGGAACACAAAGTAACCCGTAATATGTACAATTTTGTGTTGATCAAAACTACAACTTAAAATAACAAGAAAATGAAGATAGGGTAGAGAATGAGAAAAACAGCAAAAAAATGAGGCGGGGCGTGGGGGGAGGGAGGCAGCAAAGAAGAGCAAGACAGCAGACATGAAACAATGAAAAGTTCTCAGACCCTGTTAGGTAGGGCAGTGGTTAAGCATGAGGCACTGTATCCCCCGCTCTCCAGGGCACCAGGTTGTGCCTCCCACAGCCTCCATGGTACCGGGGATGGCCATGGGCTGCATAGAATAGATCTCCGCACATGCGAGGAGCAGTAGAAGGCAAGGAGTGTGGAGGCTTTGACATTAAAACTTCAAGTTCATGGCCATGGTGACTGACAGGTGGGCTGTGAGATTTGGTGACTATGCAGACCTCCAGACGGATAATCTGGGAGGCCAGACAATTTTTATACATTTCTGGGTAAGCCTTGAGGATGAGGATTCTTTTTGTGCCAGTCCTGATGCCAAACCCTGCTTGAATTGCCTCTCTGTGGGTTGAATCAACCTGAAAAGCCATTGTGTCCCCAAAGCCTGCCCTCCTAATTAATCCTCAGAAGGATGGAGGAAGTTTCCAAGGTTTGGTTGGCTGTAAAGGATGGAGGAGGCTGGAACTCAAACCCGGGGCCTGGCTGCAAAGGATTGCCTTTCTGAACCTGACCATTTTCAGAGACACCCTGTCAGCCCTTTGCCTCCCTCACTTCTCTAGGTCTCTGCCTGCCTCTCTTTTAACATTTTCGCTCATCACACTACTAAGTGGATGGTGGAACTAAGGCTTGGTATAGAATTGTGTTTTCTCTCGGTCTTTGTTTCTGGAAAGCTTTCTCTCACTCACCCACTTCTACTTAAACACTTACCACTGTTCATAACTAGGTACCTAAAAGATGCGGTTGGCCCTTGTATTTCCTAGCCTATGAAGGTTCTTCCCAGAATCACTTGCTTTTAAACTTCTGCTGCTGGTATGCTGGCATGGAGTGCTAGAGTCATTTCTTTGGGATCAGCATTGCCTTGTCATGTCAGGTATGAAAGACCCTCATGCTCCCACAAGAAGAGCTGTCTCTATCCCCGAGTTTGAGCTACTCTGTTCTTCTGTGTCTTGGAGTCCTGGGAAATCCTTTTCAAATTCAGCTTACCTTCCTCCATCATAGCTAAGCTAACACTGTCCATCCTGGGGAAGTCCAGAATGAACTGAGTTGATTAGTGCAGAACACACTTTATATAAAAGCAGTAACAAAACAAAGCTCTGGTGGGACATCATGGACATGTAAGGATCTATGTGTTCTACAGCCATTTCAGCTAGGATCCAAATGTCTGTGTCCTTCCCCAAGTCCATGTGTTCAAATCCTGACCCCATGGGATGTTACTGGGAGGTGGAGCCTTTGCGGAAGTGATGGGGTCATGAAGGCAGAACCCTTATAGCCATCCCCAAAGAGCTTAGGTATCCTTTTGTCTTGTGGGGATGCGGCTGGAAGGTACCATCTCTAAGGAAGAGTGTTGTCAGGGAATATACAGACTGTTGGCATCCTGTTCTCAGAATCCCAGCTGCCGGAAGTGCAGGAAGTAAATTTTATTGTTTAGAAGCACTCAGTTTATGATATTTTCCTAAAGCCACCTTAAATAGATTAGGACAACCCCGCAAGCCAAGAAAATGTGATGTACTTCTAAACTGTAATGAGTGTCAGTCACCTGGATCAGTGATGAGAAAAGAAATAGGACCCAGAGTTGAGTGTGTTTCCTCTCTATGATTTTATGGAGTGTTTCTCCAGAATGACCAGACTGGCGAGGGAGTCATGTGTTTGTGATCAGGCTAAACCTTCATGAACCTTTAGCGGATCCATTCATAGGCATCTCTGAAGACTACTGATTTCTTTGTGCCTTTTGTAATGAGCACTGATGTTCCAGAAGTGGGGCTGAGAGATATTCTTTGTCAAGAGTTGAGAAATATAGGCTGCCTCATCTTTCTATAAATGTAAGTTGCTATTGTTATTATTATTATTATGTGAGAAGCCAAGTGCTCCCTACAGAATTGGGATGTGGTGGTGCAGAGAGAGCATGCCTGGCTGTGAACACAGGCAGAACAAGTGTGATGATATTGTCTCTTGGTAATGAATTTACCCTTCCCACAGATTATGACCCCTTCTGTAGCTGAACTCCATGAGGGACAAGTCTCCCAGAACAACCTAGCAGCACCTGGAATTTTTTGACTTTTGATTTGTAAGCTGGAAAAATGTAGTGGCACCCAGGTTCTCTCCATTTGAATGTCAGAAATGGGCGGTGGAAAGCAGGTGGTAGTGAGAATCTTTTAACAAAGCGATAAATCGAGGCTCTTACACGCTTTGCCATTTAGTGCCTGAGTCAAAAGATGAGACAAGTGGGGGAAATCCCATAGGAACTCATCATCGTCGCTGAAAATGGAAAACACCGAGATCTCATTATTTGTGACACTACAGGAAATAACAAAGATTTATTTTTTCAATGAATGAGTTGAGTGTGAAGTCCAGGTTCCAGAGGCTGTATGTAAAAGGGAACTGTTCGGTCAGCTTGAGTTCTTACAGCTCGAATAGTGTTCTTTTACACAAAGACCAACTACAACATATGTGGTTTTATAATAACAACAACTGTGAAAATTTACCTTCATAGGGAAGCCAAGAGGGCCTAACAAGAGGTCTCTGGGGGGTGAAGATGGCTTGTAACCAGTTAAGTGTTCATCCTGGCCTGTCCTTTATTAATGATAGGAGCTCAAGCGGATCACTTAAACTTTCCTGCCTCCAATTTCTCAGGAAACAAAGAAGTCAATAATCGACTCCGGGACTTGTGTACAGATCTAACTGGAGCACATAGTAGGTCTTCAGTCAGCAGCTTCCCTGCTGGCCCTGCTCTTGTCAGAACCGTGTCCATGTTAGCTCAGCAGCCCTGAGTATAAGATTCTGTGCTAACTTCCAAATGGACCCAGTTAGGCCATGGTCAGGAGTCAGTGCTGAGGTAGCGTTCCCTGTTCCTTTCTAAACAAGACTAAAGAAATCCACCCTACTGTTGAGCAGCCTGCCTGCAGGGATGAACTCTGAAACCATTTCCATTTGTGTGATTGTAAAGGGAGAGAGGCCAGCTGTTCACCAGCTCGGGGAATACGAGGTAGAGTTTCTTTTCTCTAGCTTGTTCTTTCATGCCCCACCCCCACCCCAACACACCTTGCTGAGTTTCCTGACAGATCTTACTGACCATGCCTTTGCTATCTATGTTTATCTGACCGGTGAGACTGCACATCACTTAAGTAATAACCAGCTTAGCACCAGACCATCTGAACAGAGGGCCATGCCAAAGTGGATTGGGGAGAGATTGCTGGGTTAATGCACTGCGTTAAGGCCTACGTATTGCCAATCTTGATCTCCTTCTGCAGTGGCCTAGCCCTCCAATTTATCACTTCATTTATTTAGTGTATGTAGATGTGGGACCATGTGTAATGCCCAAGGACAACCAGTCTCTCCGCTATGTGGGTTCCAGGAATTGAACTCAGATCCTTGGGCTTGGCAGCAAGTGCCTTTACCTGTTGACCTGTCTTATCCCAATTCACAAATCTAAACATGATTTTTCCTTCCTTCTGTCTTTTCATGTTTCTGTAGCTTTCAATAATGAGAGAAAAAATCCTTGCAGAAGTTTTTACATGGAGAGGTTTGGTTACATTTTGCATTAATTCAAAAGTAAAGTTAAACCCCCAAAGTCTAGAAATGTTTCCTTTTCCCCTCTATTTTATATAATGATTGTATGAAGTGAAAGCAAGCACTACTTTTCTTTGTAGTATAGTGGAAGTCTGTCTTTAAAGCTGTTGGCTTTGAACACTTTAGAATGTCTAGGGAGTTTTGCTGTCACAGAGATTGTTTGCGAGCTAAATCCTGATGGATTTTCTTTGTCAAGATAGATCTCAGATGAAATGGCAATTCAGTATCTATCTGTCTGTCTATCTATTTATTGTGTGTGTGCTTGGGAAATCTCTTTGGCGTGTTGGGCTGGTGGCCACATTTTCACTATTGTAGATGTGGTATAAGGCTTTAACAAGTCTTGCTGGAAGGGTAAGATGCTGCGGTGAGGATAGACCCCTGGAGAAGACTGGGCTGAGCCTGCAAACATCACTGCATGCCTAATGCTTGTCAGAAGCTCATTAATACTTTAACCAAGCTCAAACCCAGAAGTAATGCAGTGGAGGCTTTCCCCCTTGTCTCAGGATGCTTTTCCTGAGAGGAAGCATCTTCCTTCCATTCAGCTTATGGGAGAGAAAGGAGGTAGGATAAGAGCTAAATGTCTTGTGATGCCCTGCACAGTCCTGTGCAGTAATCCCTCCCCCCCCCCACAGTGCCAATAGTGTTCCTATTAAGAAAGGGTGCCAGACTCTTCAGCCTCCTTAGTGTTTCCCAGAGTTCCATCTCTGGTCATTAGCAGATGAAATGCTCTCCGATTCCCTTCTGTCTTCTCCCCTTTCCTTCTCCTCTCTTTTATCCTCCTCCTCTTTCCCCTTCCTGCATCTCTTCTTCCCCTCTTTCCTCTCTTTGTGTCTCTGAAGTTCCCAAACACTCCTCTAGAGTCAGGTTGAGGTTTTTTATCTCTCGTATACTCTGGGGCTCCTTCCTCTGTGCCCCGTAGCCCTTGCAGCCCAAGGGGCTCCTCCTGAGGCATGGCCTACTCTCATGCCTATGCAAATTACAGCGGGCACCTATCCAGTCTTCATCTACAACTCCAGCTCTCACAGGACACAGCTAAATTGTAGGCCCTTGGTAAACTTGGCTGGATGAGTTATTGATTAGATACTGTGCTGGAGTTGAGTTAAAAATCAGGGTTTCTCAGCACTCTGATGTTCCTGTTCTAGTCATTGTCCGGTACCTTGTCAGAGATTTAGCAGTTTTTCTAACCCCTAGTGACTAAAGGTCAGGAACCCCTGATACCCACACAGTTGTGACAATAAAAGATATATTCAGACCTTACCAAATGTCAACTGTGGGAAGAAGCACACCAAGAAGCTTTGAGCTAAGCTGTATGTATGTGTGTATACATATACATGTATATATACATATACATATACATATAAGAGTGTGTGTGTGTGTGTGTGTGTGTGTGTGTGTGTGTGTGTGTATACACACAGTGTAGCATCAGTAGTTTGCTATTTTCATAAACAGGTGTGGAGTTCTTTTCAAATTACCAAACTGTGTACACCAAATGGTTGATGTTTGAATATTCTGTGAGCTCTTGCAATGGACAGAAATTCAATATTACAAAATAAAACATCTCTTCCCTTATGAGAGCCCTTAGGAATTCACCATCCAAGTCAGAGATGTCCAGAAGTAGCATGAGCAAAACTTGAAAGTGGTGCCTTTGCCAGGTAGTGCTGGAGCCTGTGCGTTAACTCCTTCCGTCCTCACTCCATAGCTAGAGTAAGAGATTGAGGAGCAAAAGTGTTACACTGGTTGCCCCAAGGTCCGAAGCCATCAGTAAAAATGAGCTGTGGATGTGTGGCCAGTGGGAGACCTGGTCACAGTCCTGTGCTGCCCACCTCTCTCTCATGTGATTCTTTTTGTCTAGTGGAGAAGAAAGGTTCAGGGTTCTGTTTAGAGCTCGGTTGCCACCAAAATGTGAGCAGCCATGTGTTACCCATTTTGTGTGGGAATCTACCCTCTTCACAGGGTTGTATATCTGATATGGACTCACCTGGCTATGTGGGTGCATACTTACAATATATAAGGTTGCTCTTTGGGTGGTGAGAAGTAGAGTTCAGAGAGGTAAACCCTGGACACCTAAGAGATTTGCATTTTTCCTCATCTTTCACACACAGGAGGCCTTTGCAAAAGTCCACATCCCTCAAGAGCCCTCAGGTAAAAACAGTGAATTAACATGGCTCCAGAGCTTCATTAGATTTCTTTATTTCCCAATTTAATTTCAAAGCCCAAACGAGTCACTAAATTTTGGTGTTCCCTCCCTCCCTTCGTGTGTGTGTGTGTGTGTGTGTGTGTGTGTGTGTGTGTGTGTGTATGCTCATCCATGCATGCATTTGTGTACATCCTGTAGTTATGGATGTCCATTCACATGGAGGCCAGAGGTTGGCTTTAGGTGTCTTCTTCTATCAGTTTCCAGTTTATTCTGAGACAAGGTCTCTCATTGAACTTAGAGACCACTGATTTGGCAAGACCAGCTAGCCAGCAAGCTCCAGGGATCCTCCTGTCCACACTGACTTTTTACATGGTTCTGGGGATCAAACTCACTCCTCTGCTAGCACAGCATGTTCTTTCCTGACTGAGCCGTGTTCCCGGGCCACAGTTCTCAACCACATTCTGTAATTCATTGCTAAACACGTCCCCGGGACTTTGACCTGGAAAGAAAGTTCACATGGGATTTTTTTTTTACAATAAGATTTATTTTCTTCAGAGTCTCATTTTGATGCTAAACAGCAAATAAAAAACAAACCAACAAATAAAACATAGAAATTTGTTTATTTTAGTAAACCTGCTCCATTTTCCAGGGTTCTCTCATCGTTTTTGCTGTGAAGATGGCATAGCTTTGATCTTTTGCATTTGAGAAGAACAAAGTAGTGGATGAGGCTAGATAAAGCTGTCTGTAATGGGACAGGAGTCTTGGGAAAGGGGGAACAGTATTAAACAGTAGTAACTGCTATGAGAGACTATGGGTTTACTGAGCTTGGGGTGGGGGGAGTAACCTTCCTACTGGGTTTGGTGAAGGATATTGTCTTGGGCTGAAAAGCTAAGGTTTCAGTTTCAGTAGTATGGAAAACAAAGCTACTGTCTGTAGGCCAGGCCAGACATGTATACATGTATGGTGGTGACAGTCATGGTCATCCTGCCCATAGCATCATCTTCTGATTCATTTCCAAGGCTCAGACCTCTGGAGTCAGGGGCTTATCATTAAGTTTGGGAATGGTGCCGTAGCTGAGGGTGAGTTGCTTGAGTTGAAATCCTGCCTGGTTGTCACTGGCTACATGACCTTGAGTTAGTTCCTGAAAACCGTAAGGCTATGCTCAACTGCGTTAGCCGAAAATCAAAGCTATCATAGCAAGAAGGAAATGACACAGGACAAAGCTCAGAGTGAGCACTCAGAAGAGATCAGCCCTCACCTGTTTCTTTTATTTGGGCACACATGAAGAGATGTGCCGCCTCCTTTCAGCTTTGCATGGCTACTCAGGCAAGTCTTAGCGGGCTTGTATAGGCCATCCTGAGCCTCCAGGGAATCTTTCCTGAGCAGTCTTCTCAGAAGCTGCTTCTGCCCCGAGAGCCCTGTACCCTTCCATAGACCAACTCTCATATGTCTCCTCCCACTGACAGCAAGTATCTGAAGTTCCAATATACGGAGCCTCTTGCCGGCCACAGTACCCAGAGCAGAAGGGGATCCAGCAAGGGTTCCGAAATAAGTTGATGAAAATGTAGTTAACTTACTTCAGGTTACAAAGATAGTAACTGAGTGAAACCTGTGTGTGTGTGTGTGTGTGTGTGTGTGTGTGTGTGTGTGTGTGTGTGTGTGTGTGTAAAGCTATAAAAATAAAAAATATCCCCCTAGTAATCACTTCATGGAATTGTGATTGGTTCAAACAAAGTATGTGTCTGCACTACACTCCGCATATAGAAATAATATCAGGAAGTCATCATTACATCTGCCTGAAAAGCTGTTTTTACTAGGCTGAGGACACCGAGTTTATTGGTGTATGTCCTGAGTTCACCTGTATATGGTTCTTAGGTTAGCAGCAATAAGTGTTTATTGAGTGAGTAAATAAAGCTGTAGAAAAAAATAACCTAGGAATGTATTTAAGGCACCTTTAAAAACAAATCACATTTGGCTTCTAACACCTTTGATGGTAATTGGAACCCCAGAAATTAGCCCTGAACCCTACTAACTTTTGTACAAGTGATTGCTATTAAAAAAAAAAAAGCAGAATAATGTAGGCTTCATCAGCGGGTAGCCAGAAGGGTTCCAACTTCAGGATAGCTACAGTTCATGTCCTTCATGGCACTGCTTCTAAGATTAGAGTCAGAGATGCCTATGGTAGTGTCCCTGACAGTTTACATCTGATTTAAACACGCTTAGCTCAGTGAGGGTATTTTAGGACATAAATGAAGTTAAACACGTGGGCCTGCATGCAAGGGTTCCTGCCTCATCTGTGACTATTCTGCAACCTTGCAGAGGTTTATGGGTTTCCTTGGGTTAGGGACAGAAATAACTAAGGGGAATAACCCATTGTAATTTATAAGGCAGAAGGACTTTGCCAACTTGGCACTGGGTATCTGCCCTTACTTCTTACTAGTGGGAACACGATAGATAGTCTGAAAAATATCAGAATGATTAGACAGCAAACATTCAGAGAGAGCTGGCACAGTTATCCTCAACCAGCAGGTAACTTAGGCCACCATTGGACTTGCTGATTGGTTGACCTCCGGCAGCCTGTGGTTACCTGGATTGTTCTGTTTCAGGGGTGGCAGTATCCTCTTTTAGCAGTAGGGCCATGGGGTCATTTGGGTCCTATGTGCAGTCTTGTTTCACCTACATCCTTGCACTCATGGTGGAGAACAGAGTGTGTACATGTTTTCCAGTTTTATATATTACTTCAGATTTCTGTAGCAGCTATGCTTTTAATGCCTGGCTTCTGATAGTTTGCACTGGAGCATTGGATCCAATGTGTCAGATAGTTTCCATATAAGATTATTCAGTATTAAATATGTGGTGAGGTCTGAAGGCAGCTTTTCTAAACTGGGTGGAGGGGGGACGTCAAAATGGGAGGTCCTTTTTGGTTTTCCTAGGGAAATGTCAGCAGTCAGTGGTGAACACTACTGTGCAGGGTTGCTCAGTGTCCTGCAGTGAACAGTTTCCTTCTAAACTCTGGAAGCCAAGCCCTTCAAAATGCTGACGGCCCTGATGAGAAGCAGTGCAGTAATTCTGAGAATGTGAGCATGCTGTCTTCCAGCTGAGTCCGAGAGAGACTCAGTCCATTTTGTGAGAACAAAGGTCCTGTTCCCTAAAATCAAGGAGACGGCCTGCATCCCAGAGTGCTTCAGTGATCAAAGTCTGTAAAGTGAAGCCTGTCGATCATCCTCCCGCCTAAAAGGCCAAAATCTCTTAGCATTGATTTTGAGCTACGAGGAACCAAAACCCCATCTTTAGTGAGGCTTTCCCGCAGCTCTCTGTTTATGTTGAGGTATGAAGCCAGAATGTGGAGGCTCTAACAAAAATGAGTTTTTCCTCACTTAATATGCATAATAATTGCTCATATCCTACCCATTTAAAACCATCAGAAGCACTTCCCATTTTTAAAAAAAATGTAAATGGCTTTTATTTGAAAAATATTTTTAAAACTAGATTCTAAATACTCATTTTCTAGAGCAAACAGCATGGCCACATTAGATATCAACAGTTTTCAGGAAACCAGATCCTTAAAAAAAAAATAAAGTGAAACTAGGGAGAAGGAAAGCTGTTGTTTTCTTTCCCCATGAAAAAACTTCAGCTACTGTCAGAAAAATGCACTTTAGGTCCATTTATAAAATTTATAAAAGCAAGTTATATTTAAAATTATATTTGGATAAGTACATTTATGCATAAATAGGATTATAGTTGGGGGTTAGATTTGTACCTATTTTATTTGAACTAATTTAGAAGCTGAGTACTATTAATCCCTTTATTTTGGAATAACCTGGGAAAACCTATCAGAGGGTTTGTTTTGAACAAGTTTTGTATTACTTGCTTTGGAAAATAATTTTATTTTACCCAAATATTTACTCAAATAAATTAGATTGTCAACATTTTCATTTGTGTATATATGTGAATATTTAATATTCCATGTCAAAAGGACAGAAGTAACTAGAATTTTTTTCTATTAAAGTTTCTATAACATTAATGATATGAGCCATGCCATACCTTCCTATATTCAAGGTTCTCTGATGAACATTTAAAATTTACTAGATCATTATTCCTAACAATAAACTTCTGTGGTAGGGGCAACCATTAGTATAGATTTAAGACAAAGAGATTAAAACTTAGTGTGATTTAGGATTCTAACATTCATGGTACGTCTTCTACTTACTATGTGTAAATAATACCATACAAACATAATTTTTGAATGGCAGAATTTTGGCATATGGATCATCCTATGCGAGAAAAGACAAATGTATTTCAGGTCTATCCCAATTTACATTTAGCGCAGAGAGTTGAGCTTTTCTAATCACAAACAACTAAAAACTGTCACACAGCATGTTTGATAATTACACATCTGAAATTGGGCTTAAAACATGGATAGATTTAAAACTAATTCTGGAGAAGTTTACTGAACAAGGCAAAATTAGCTTCACTTTAAATAAAGTTTCGCAAGCAATGGTAACAGACACTGGCAGGTTTGGGACTCTGTTGCAAGCTGACACTTTGAGGGAATGTTCTTAGCAAAACACTCACTTCAACGGAAATTAGGTCAGCCTTCTGGAACATTTATCATGTGTACCTGTCACCAGCCAGACCCAGTCCTAAAGTGAACTGAGATCGCACACAGTGGCCTTTCCTTCTCTGAGAGCTGCAAAGGACAATATAAACCAATAATTGCACAAATATGTGAGTTTGGCGGGAGCTCCCATCAGACTAAGGCCAACACCCATATAGTTGCTCTGGGGATTGACTTCCTTAATACTCTGTTTATAGAATTTTGAAACAGTAAATGGATTTGATCTGTTCTGAAAAACACGCTGTCCCATGGCTTATTTGGAAGAACATGCACAGTTGCCGTAGAAGGTGTGGGCAGATGATAGCCTGTGTCTGAGTTGGAAGACAGTGCCACCAGCTTGTTTGTTCCATACCACTCAACCAGGTTGGTTTTGCCAGACACAGGTAATTATTTGCAGAGTTGCAAGGCCACCCCTGCTGAAGCTAAGTAATTGCTAATTTGATATTGCAACAAGAGTAATCAGCAAAATCCAAAGCGGTGGAAGGTAAGACAGAGTGCATTGTAAAACCAAAACAGCATAGATGAGTCACAGCGCCGTGTCCTTTCAGTAATCATGTGGCATCACTTTGGTTGTTTCAGAGCAATGAGAAGTGAAAGTGCACACGCATCAGCATATCTGTGTTTCAGCCCAAAGAACGAGGGTTTCGTGGATTAAAGTGACCGTAGCTCTGAGCCATTGTCTCTGTATCTGTTAGGTTAGGTTAACCTCTTTGGAATTCATCTTTTCTTATGTCCTTGTTGAGTGAGCAAGCCTACAGACTTAACATTGCTAACACATACATGAAGTAAGGCAAAGAAAAGAGTGAAATCATGAAATACTTACACAGTAGCAGGAGTCTACATGCCAAGAAAAAAAAAACTAGGCTAGATGATGTTCATTCATCCACATGCACTGAGTGAGGACATGCAGTGTGTTTTATACTGTTGATGAGAAAATTATAGTTCCTAATCGTGGTCCCCCCACCTGCCACCGCCGCCACCGTGTGTCTGTGTGTGTGCCCGCCTCTGTCTCTGTAATGGTTCCCAATGAAATGTCCACAGTAGAGATTATTTAAGCACCCAAGGAAAGCATTATTAAACTTCAAGATATGTTGTCTTTGAAATGTAATATGTGAAAAAAAAGTTATACCATTTCTCTGTGGGCCTATTTCATATGAGAATGTGAACTGTACAGCTGGGGAAGAAAATGGAGGATGACGAAATCCACCAATGATTTCTTGCTTGGGGAAAAAAATTAAAAGAAAACTTTAAAAAAAAAAAAACTCTCACCAACTTTCTTGATCACACTCTATTAAGCCAGGACCAGGAAACAATTTCTAATCAGCACTGTGATCTGGGCCCAGATTGTGCAGCCTTTTGTACCAGGCCTCAGATCTGTACTCTATTCACACATGCTCACTTCCAGCTGTTGTCATTGAAATCCCACATAATCTTCCAAGGTCGAAGGGCAGTCACCCATGGCTGCTGCAGTTAAAAGGTTATGCTGATTTCTGTTGTCAAATATTGGCCCTTTTCTCTTCCAATCACTCCTATTCTACTTCTTCTTAACAAGAAAAATCCAGCCTAGAATTGCATTACATGACTTTAAAGTCTTAAAAGGTGTTCCTTCATTGTACTTACCCGATGTGGCCTGAACAGTCTAATTCATTCCGTTATATTTCACAAAGAATTATCTGGTACCTCTAAAATACTTTGTGTTTGTGCTAGACCAGCAAACTTCAAAGTACTATGGCCTACATGATTTGTAACCTACAATAGTTTCTGCAGAAATGTATAATGTAGACTCTATGATTGAATAAACACCACAAATTATGGCATTAATGATAGAGTGATTATTGCAAGAATTGTACAAAGTAAAATGCCTAAACAATGGAAGCTCTCTATGATCTTAAATATTAACTGATGTTATGGAATTTGGAAAACTACAGATCCCTATGTATAAAATAGCTCTTTAGATTTGCTTTTCTCTGTAGCCTTGGAAACATAATTGAAAACATTTTTTTAACGATGTATTGCTTCAGTTCATCAATGATTTTCTTTCCATGCTTAGTGAACCAAAATCAGTTTTGAGTGTCTTAAAATTGGCACATAGCTGCTGGTCATCGCCTCTTCTTGTCATTGCCTGTGTCTTATGCTGGTTTAGTGAGCTGAGCTCTGTTAATGGTTTCACAGCCATGTGAATTAGACCTAAAAAGGAAAGGCAGGGTGATGGGCCATGAAGGTTTTCTGCTGTTTTACACCCATGAACCAGGGTAGCCCTCGGGTGATCCAGTTCTGTGTCTGTTTCATTTAAGATAATCAGTTTCAGATGTATTCAGGGAATAAATTTCCTTATTTTTCCCTAATATATGCAAGGGCTCATAGTAGAAGCTGGAGTTATTACAAATAGTTCCAGCCATTTGTCAATTACCAGTTGTTACTGTCCATGTTTGTAAGCAGCTTTGATTTAGAACATGAAAGCAATAAGATACTGGTCCAAATCCCCCTTTTAGTTCAAAACTAAGTTAATTTAAGAGCATCAAAATTAATTGTTAAAAAATCAAATGTATAAACTAAGGCTTCTTCTATGCTAAGTATAGTGGCTTAACTTAGTTGATGTAAATTTTTCTCCAATTGTTTATATTTCAATGGCATATTTGAAAACACAATCTCCAAAGTTAATAATTCTCTGTTCTTACACAAGTCTCCACTTGCAAAATATCCGTGTCTGATGTGGTCTAAATGTTCAGGGGAGACAGGGAAATTAATTTAATATCATGAAACAGACAAACAAAATAACAAAACAAAACAATGACTAGAAGGGGTTTCAGCCCAGAAGAGGGGAACGACGGGCTTGAAAGCTCATCCTCAGATATTTGAAGGGTCACAGGGCTGAAGAGAGAGAGAGATTCACTCTGCCTTTACCAAAGGGCAAAAGTGAGATGTTTGGAAATTTACAGGAAGAAGCACATGCTTAATGGATTAAAAAAAAACTTGACATTTATTAATCAAAATATCTTTGTTAAATCATAGTATTGGTCACTCTACTAATAGGTGGCCTTGATGGTTCCTCCATATCCATGTCATTCCATGATGTCATGCAGCCAACATTCACAAACATACCAATAAGTTAAAAAATTTCTCTGAATTTTAGATGTTTTGTTAATAAATGTGGTCCTTTCATTAATTATTCAATTACTTGTAACTCAAACAAATAAACCTTGTGAAATCATCAAGCAATCAAATGTACTTTAGTTAAAAGTTTCTGATATTTAAATCTCAAATTTTAATTTAAATCTTCTGAAATCTCAAAGCAAAATAATAGGTATTATATCATGCTTCTGTCTTTACAAATAGATGTGTGGATTCTTCATGTTTTTAATACAAGGAATTGTTCCAGAAACCAGAAATATCATAAATTTCTCCAATGAATGGCAAATGATTTAGTCCTCGTGTAAAATAAATTAAGCTAAAGTTAGAATTTGGCTTTATTGAACCCATAGAAGTAAATTTAACTCCTGAAACACCTGTTTTCTGAGCTATCCAAATTGAGTATAGAAGTTAACTATTTCAGTGTCAGTAAAAACGTAGTAATTTACATACTACAATAGAGGCCCACCAATAAGGTTATCTAAGTCACTGACCAAATCCTGCACAAAGAGAATGGGCTTTGACAGTGTAAGTCTGTAAGCTACAGCAGTGCCCTCTGGTTCATTGACAAGGTGCAGAGATGATGTCATTGAGGTGGGGGGCCTAGTGACATAAGGCAAGTGCAACAGAAATCCTTGATAACTTCACGTTATTGATTTTGGGCCTTTTGGCCAAAGTCAAGTTTAACTTCACCTTATTTATTGAACACGTATGAAATACATGGAGCTCTATCCCTCGAGCACTTTTAGGCTCGTTCAGGACACAGAAGAGAACATGAACGCCAAGGAGGAGTTTTCTTTATGGAACTAGTGGCCTCTGAGAAGCTAGTACAGTGATGTCCCAGGACACCCAGACTACTGCTGGAATAAGATAGGGTGAGGAAAAGGGACCTTTTTCCTGCTCAGTGGCCAAGGAACATGGCCTGGAAAGGCTCCGTTCTTAGCCTGTGATTGACTATGGTGGCAACTCAATTCCTAAGAAGAGAATGGAAGTCATCACTTAATGAAACTGGCTGTGCACTGCAGTCAGGCTACATCCATAACCAGGTGAGATCTGATAATTCAGGACAAGGACAGCCTTGGTATCTGAACATGGAAAACACCTAGTCCTGTATGAAGTCCTATCTGTATCCTCCTCTTATACAAGCTTCACTGTATGGAGACACTCAGCTTCCTTTAATGGCCAGCCCTCCCAGTGCCTTGTTCCTGGTTCTCTTCCCCAACCTCCAGGCGGTGCAGTGGGTTATCATTACTTTCCTGCCTTAGCGTTCAAAGGTAGATAGATGTTCAGTCCTCCCTTGGAATGAGGTTTGGTTTCCAGAGAATGACATTTTCCATAACAATTGCTGATATTGAGATAAAGAGGACGCTTTTCTAAGTACTTACAAGAGAAGGTCTCTTTACATTCTGCTGCTCCTGCCCCACAGAGAATGGCTGACTCCCAGGTGTCGAAACTGATGCTCAACTTGGGAATTCATTGAACAAACTTTAGTGAAAGAACTTTTTAGCCATCTTACATAAAATGAAAAGGGACCTGTTCCTATTTCAGTCTCCTATACAGTTGTTCTAGACTTAGAGCTAGACCATCGAGCGGGTCTAACGCTGTATCATGTCAGGTGTACTTAACAGAAGTCCGCGTTTCCCCGTCATTTCTAAGAGGCCCTGCTCAAAATGGAAATCTCGAAGTGTTTCCGGAGTTTACTGGGTTTACTCAGTTCCAGAGTTCACAGAGATCTTTAATGCTAATAACATCTGAATTTCAAACTACCAGAATTTATTTTGTATTTTTGTTTCCATTTTTTCTTCATCTTGCAATGAGATAGAAAAATCTGATAAGTGTGATTTCCCTACAAGTCATTTTTATGACTCTCTGTGTGTGAGAGAGAGAGAGAGAATGAAAGATTAATCTGCTGGGGTTGCTTAGTAATTATGTCCACCATCTCACTTTTTCCATCATTTCTTAGGTTTCCTGTCTTACTGCTATCAGCTAACAGAGTTCATCAGTGGGTTTACTGAAGGAACAAAACTAGCCACTCAAAGTAAAATCGAGTGTTTACACAGTCCTTCTGTCTGTCACAGAGATCTTTAATGCTAAATAAATTTTATAAATAAAATCTGTCTGATAATTCAGTTATACTGTGAAGAGATGCTACCACGAGAGTGTGTGAAATACACTCACACTCTCTGTTTTCATGTTTCTGGCTTGCACACATTCATTCACATACACTCCCCTTCCACTTCATCCTGAGACGACAGTAGGCTGCGGAGAGAAGGGAGAGAAGGGTGAGATTATTTTTGCAGTGATGTTCTCAGTCACCATGATCCTAGTCACCATGATCTAGTGTGAGACTAGATTTCTTGGGGGCAGGTGTCAGTGTCCATTGAACCATTCTGTCCTTTGACTCTGCTTTTGTTTGTTGTCCCCAACAGTGGACCAGAATGGCAACCATTGCACACACCCAGGAGTTTCTTAGCAGAGAAACCAATGGCATCCTCTCCAGTGGAAGCCACATGGAAGTGGGTTGTTTTCCCTGTGCCGGTCCTGTTCAGTTTGGAAGGAATATGCATGGATGACTTGGTTATATTTGAATGCTTTAGTTTTCCAGAGCTTGGTTTAGTTCAACCTTATTTTTTAAAAAAATGTGAGAAAACAAATTCTGTGACTGTTTTTATTCAAAACTGAGGCCAGTTTGAGTTCTGTTCACTTAGGGTCTCCCTGGAGTACTTCCTGGCTGCCAGGTACCTTCTCTCGAGCTGGAGTAACATTGACACAGAGTGGACACTGCTGGCCCAGAGGGGGCACACTCAACACGAGAAAAGGGGAATCGCCATTGTGTGCGCCCGCTACTGTGTTAGAGCCATGCACAGCACATCTGGTCAGGGTTGAAAACAGAGACAGGAGTCCTTCAGAAGTGAGGTCAGCTAGAGCAGACTGTTGGGAGAGACAGGAGAGCTGGGTCTTGAAGGCCAGGTGGGAAGTGACAGAGACGTAGGGAGTTGGTGCAACACCTGCGGGACTCTTGCAAGGTTTCTGACCGGAAGTCAGTGCAATTTCAATGCACTGGCTACATTGGATGGATCTCAGGCTCTTCTGCACCTGCTGCTCTCCTACCTTGGAGCCTTTGTACACCTGCCAAATAGCGCATTCACTCTCTGTCCTAGCTGTCCTCTCCATACCTTCCAGACAGCGCCCCTCAGGAAAGGTTTCCCTTCACCATCCTTTCTAATGCTCTTGTTACATGTTCACTTCATGTCAGTTAGACTAGTTATACTTTTTCTAATAATCTGTTTTAAACACTTTCATGTGCCTCTATAGTGAAACTGCAAATTCTCTGACATCATGGACCATAGATCCAGCACAGTACCTGGCCCATGCTTAAGCTGCTCAGTAAATAAATATGTGTTAAGTGAGTGAATGGTCAGTTCTGCCTGTCAGTGAGAGGGTTCTGGCTTCAGATTAGAGAGTGGATTGATGAGGATGCCAAGTGAGTAAACAAAGAGTAAACAGCAGATGGTTTGGAGACTCCCCATCATGGCGGTGAGAACTGGGGATGCCCTCACCCTCAGTCTTGGGAAAAGCAGAAACATGAGAGGTGGAACAGCATATGCTGGAAACCGGATCAATGTGGACACATGGGGTTAGTCAGTTGTATAATGCCAGAGTGGGGATGCCACAACACTAGAAAACTAAAGACTTTGGACGTGTTGGATCCGAGGCTACCTGTGAGATGTCTTAATGGCATGTCCAGTAGATGCTTCGTTTAGAAGTTTGCCGGGCGGTGGTGGCACACGCCTTTAATCCCAGCACTCGGGAGGCAGAGCCAGGCGGATCTCTGTGAGTTCGAGGCCAGCCTGGACTACCAAGTGAGTTCCAGGAAAAGGCGCAAAGCTACACAGAGAAACCCTGTCTCGAAAAACCAAAAAAAAAAAAAAAAAAAAAAAAAAAAAAAAAAAAAAAAAAGTTTGGAATCAGTGGGGCCAAAGGAAAAGATTGGAGCATCACTGGCTGAAAGATTCACTCATCTCTTTATTCACGTACATTCACCAGCTACTTTAAAGATTCCAATGGTGAGCAAATTAAACATGAATCTAGTTTCCACAAATTTGTTTGCTCAGTGAGGGATGTTGAAGATCACCCTCCTCCCAAGTCCTTGCATCAAACTCACACTAGTATTGAAGATAGCCTGGCTTTGGGCTGGCAGAATTAAGGGGTCTATGTTTATATTTCCGTAGTTCAGACATTCTTATGAGTCTTTCCTGAAAATACAGGCTTTCAGGGTGTGGTATCAAAGCAGGTGTCAGCCAGTAATTTGTGGGACAAAGAGAGATGAGCAAGAGCTGCACTTCCCATTGAGCTGTGTTTTTCTGGATGTTGTGTGCACAGAGTCCACAGCCATGTACATTGTAGCAAATTTCCTTTGTTGTGGTCTGTGGGGTAAATGTGATCTTAATGGTGCCCAGTAAAAAAGAAATGTTATGATCTGTTTTGACAAGGCCTCTTTAAGAGAATTTTTTTATTTATTTGCTAAAGTTTTTGCTTCTCAGTTCTCTCAGCCCAAAAGACAGTACCTCCAGCACTTACTAAGTAGGGTCTCCTAGATAAACCCATCTGTAGGTGGCTTTGATAAATTAAAGTTCCTAAGAACTTTTAAGTGAACTTTTGCCATTTCATTTTAAACAGCAGGTTATGATTGGTATATATCCTAAAGTTTAGTACTATTTTCAGTACATAGCTATCCTATGTCTTATCAGAATTAACTGAAAAATTTTACAACTTAGAAAATCCTTCATTATTCAAAACGTTGTTGTAATCAAAAGAAGAACTTATAGCTCTACTAATGACCCTCTAAAACATGGCTGCTTCTGTACATTCCTGTGTGTGGCATCTAGTAAGCTTTCTGGTATGTATGCTCTGAAGCACATGAGTTTTCTTCCCTTCAGCAATGTATGCAATCTAACTTTTATCAAACATGCACATCTTACTTATGGGTTGCTGTTCATTCAGGTCGCTCCATTTTCTTACATTGAATTTCTTAAGGTGTGTGTCTTACTGTAAAGAACATTTTTTTTTTTATCTCTTCAGCTAACACTTGCTCTAGTGCTGATGCAGGTAGAGATTAAGCTGACTTCACCAGCAAATCTCTCCAGTAGAATATGCCTTGTAAGGCACAGAATGCACACTGTAGGTGCAGGAATGGAACCTGCCTGTCTTAGGCTTGCACCCCTCGCCATTTGTAAGCTTAGTATTTCTGAATACACCATGAAGCTGTACGATGTTTGTGGGATGAAAAATCAGGTATTTTAGAGAAAATTAATTATATCCAGCTAAAATGAAGCAAACACAAAATTTAAAGCTGAAACAATTTTGAACTATTTATATATTATATATTTATATATAATTTTTGTATGATATATAATATATAATAAAATATATTATAAAAAATCAACCAACACAAAATCTTCTTTCTCTAAATAAATATGAATTTGTGTTTGTGTACAAAATGGTTTGTTTCCACATTTCAAAGACTGCCTTTGCATTTCCTGTCTGGCTCTTCCAGAGTTCCCTCTGTAGGACCTCTCGAAAAGAAGGGAATACCTTTAAACCTCGCTTGATTTAAATGAACAGGCGGCTAAGCCTGATCAGACATGCCTGTGGTGAATATCTCAAACCATTGTAAAGCTTGGCTGTCCTGGTTGGTTCCCGGGGATGCTGGGTCCCCATTGCTAAGCCTCAGGGCTCACCTCTTTTCTTTCTCTCTTTTTAAATTGTCTTTGTTTCAGATTTCCTGTTGATTTTTTTTTCCCTAACCATCTCAAAAATCACCCAGTTGTTGTTTCAAAACTTTTCCGCAACCTCCAGACTCAACCCAAAAGCCGTGTCTGTCCCCAAATGACTGTGCCCTCCCACAAGAGCGCAGAGGGCGTTGAGTGTGCACTTAGACCGCACATGCTTAATCAGAATGCGATGAGGATGTACACTTGCGTTGTCAAGCACTTTCTGTTTGTGACACTCAGTTTTCTTCTGATTTTGTTTCCACAGGACATTTGGGCTTCCAGGACAGTTTTGTCACATCAGGTGTTTTCAGTGTGACCGAGCTAGTAAGAGTGTCACAAAGTAAGTATAGTTTTGCTCTGATTTGATCCGAATTTGCCGTCCATTTGTGTTTCCTCTCTTAGGGCGTTAACACTTTCAGAAAAGCCTTTTTGTTCTTCTCCTTAGAGGAACTATACCACTGAGTTTGTTTAAAAGCCAGCATTTTTAAGCTAGGAATCATTAAGTATTTTAATGGGGGCCATTGTGGTAAGGACCAATACTGAATGTCTCCCATAGTCCTGGGAGCATAATGTGAACTTGGCTTTAAAAGATCTTGAATCTTCCCTGCTCTGGTTTCTGAGGAATTCTGCATTTAAAAGAATTTGTTTCTGACCTTTAAGCAATGCTAATGCTCTCAGTTTGAGTGGCACATTACAGCCTGGTCATTACCAGCTTGTCGATAACAACTACAGCAGTGACGGAAGAGTAGGTGCCACCACTGAGTTCTGTTGATCAAAGGCCCATTGATTGTATGTTTGTTATGGCATAATCCAAATCCAGGAAGCATGGAAGTCTGTCTGTCTTTGACTCTCTGTCTCTTCTTTTCGCACCCCACACATCCATTTGCCCTCCCTCCAGAATATCTCTGTTTTAAAAGCATTCCTCAAGTGACCACCAGTGCTCTCAGTCTCCATTTAAAAGTGAAATTACAAGGGAACCCACAGCAACAACTAACCTGGGCTCATAGGAGCTCACAGAGTCTGGACCAACAGCCAGGGAGCCTATATGGGACGGATCTAGGTACTCTACATATGCATGACATTTGTGTAGTTTGGTCTACATGTGGTCCCCTAGCAGTGGGAGCAGGGGCTGTCCCTAATGCTTTGGCTGGCATTTGGGAACTATTCCTCACACTGGGTTGCCTTGCCCAGCCTTAATACAAAGAGAGGAGCTTAGTCCTACCTCAACTTGATATGCCATGCTTTGTTGATACCCATGGGAGGCTTGCCCCTTTCTGAACAGAAACAGGAAGAGTGGATGGGGGAGGAGTAGGGGTGTGGGGGGGAGGGAATGGGAAGAGAGGAGGGAGGGGAAACTGCAGTCAGGATGTAAAATAAGTGAATAAATTTAATTAATAAAAAAGTGAAATTAAGCATAAATATTAAAAGTTTACTCTTATATCCTTTACCTACTTGAAAATACTAAAGGTAGGTAAGTGTATATTGTTAAACCTGGCTTTCAAATGGCATCAAACTATTTATGGAAGGAAATGGAGATTGTAGCTCCTGGTGTATGTGTTATAGGCTCACAAGGGTGCCTGGGTAAACCAGTTGGCCCTAATAGATGCCAGGAAAATCAAGCCAGCTTGATCTTCCAAGCCTAGATTCTTTCAGCTCTTGTTTCGGTCATCACAGCCTGGAATAATCTTGAGGGTGCAAAAAATAGGGTATGATGTGGGCCTGAAGGAAAATCCAGGGATTCTTGAACATTTATTATTTGCTAAGCACTCTGCTAGGCCTTGGAGAAGGGTGCATCAGTTAATCCTGGCAACAAACTCGAAGGTTACAGGTGACCCTAAGGATCATTTATCTAGTTGAAGTCATTTATTCAAAGTCAAAGAGTGAGTAAATGCTTCAGCTAAGCCTTGATGTGGCTACAATGTCTACTCTGAGACTAACTCAGGGGGAGTTGAGAAACTTTTCTGTTTAAGACCAGGCAGGTTAAGTAATGGAAAGGCAACTGTGTGCCCTAGAATTCTGGCTGTCAGGGAGGCTGCCATTGGTGGTGAGGAACTTCTGGGTGGCCATGGTGGAATCCTCAAAGGGAGGCAGTCGAAGGAGCAGGTGGTGGCCTGCAGTGGAGATCCTGTGACTGTATTATGTTCAATGTGTCCAAAGTGCCGGCTGAGGGGGAATTTAGATGGCTTTGTTGACAGGAAGACATGTGCTTCCCTGGTTAGTGCATGGTTGATTAGCCAGTCTAGGATCTGGCCATAGACAGATAATAATGCACATATATTAAAGGTGGTCAATATTCTACATTTTTCTTATGCTCTTACTAATAATAGTATATAAAGAGTACATCTTATCAGAGTGTATCAGTCATATAGCAGCACTAGAGGGAAGTATATTTATTGAAGCTTTATTGAGATCCAAGCATAGCCTTGATTTAAAAAAAAAAAATCCTTTTCGCTCTAATATTAGAGCTCTAGCCCGTTTCATTCTGCCGTGGCTGCTCAAATCTTGCATTAGTCTTCATTACCAGCAGAGTTCCAAGGTCTGGGGCTTGTAAGAGGCCAGACAGCTCAGAAACATCCCTGGCATCTCGCCCTTCCTCCCTTCCCTTATTTTCCTTTCAGGTCTTAGAGCCAAGATTGATTAGCCCTGCACTGAGTCTAAGGCAGCATGATTGCCAAGTGAATTCTACATGTTCCTTCAAGACTGCCAGAGGGGATGCCTGCCCTTGGGGCTAAGTTTGCAGAGTGTCTTGGATTGTTTCCTGTGCCTATGTAGGGGGCTGGTTAGCAAAGGCCTGGCATTGTGAGGCTCCTTCAGCTTCTCAGTGCTTTCCGATCCTGCACACTGCTGTGGAATCGCTCCAGGACGCACTCACACATGGCCTTGTGCTGACTGCAACAGTTTGGCAAGAGTAGGACCGGGCTGCATCAGCTAAACCATGGCTTCAGCCCACACTGGTCAACTGGATGCCAGAGACCCTCTCTTCCTTGTAGATCTTTAATCTAGGTTTGTCAAGGTTTATTTGAGAGATCACCTTGACTACTGGAATAGGGGTCCCCAAGCTCTGCTTCTCAACCTGAACACCTTTCTCAAAGGCATCCGCCATAGTTAGGGTTCTGTTCCTGGATCAACATTGACCAAAAAATAACTTAAGGGGAGAAAGGGTTGATGTGCCTACAGGTCACACTCCGTCTTCAAAGGAAGCCAAAGCAGCAACCTGGGGGCAGGAACTGAAGCAGAGACCACAGAGGAATGCTGCTTACTGGCCTGCTCAGTGTGCTTTCTTAGACAATCCAGGAACACTTCCCCAGGAGTGATACTTTGATACTTTTCACAGTGGGCTTGGCCCACCCACATCCATCATTAATTAATAAAATGCCCTATAGACATGCCCACAGGGCAGTCTGATGGCCGTAGTTCCTCAGTTGAGGTTTCCTCTCCTAGTTTGTGTCAGGGTGACAGAAACTACTTAGCAGAGCATGCCATCCAAGCTGCATAAAGAAAGTGAGTCCTTGCTCATTCTTCAGAAATGTGTTGCCCCTTCTCTTCCTGTACCCACATGAGGAGAGCTGAGCCTCTGTTTTAGGGCTGCAGGGGAATACTTTTGCAGATAAGTAGAGCTGAGGAGCATTCTGCATTCTTGAAACAGGAATAAGCTAACTGGCAGTGTCTTGCTGAGACCCAGGATGTTAGCCCTGCATTGTTCAGTTTGAATATGAGAGATTATGTGAGTGAGAATTACCAAACACATACCTTGTACTTTGGTCTGGACATGAGGACACTGCTTTATTTGGTGCTTCTGTGACTGGGCCAGTGTCCTTTTTCACAGATGAAGGATGCTGTGGTACTCAAAAACACTGAACATCTTGCTCCTGCAAGCCTTTATTGTGATGGCTCCTATAACTCCATCATAGAGTAAAATAGACCAAAGGATTCTGGGCTTTGATTGATTAATCATTTCTTGTTGAGGTGATATATCTTTAAATTATTGCATTTTTAAAGGATTGCTATAGTGCAAAATTGAACAAAAAATACACAATTATATTTTCCCTAGATTCATTTTCAGTATGATTTGTTTTCAATTAGTAGATTTCATATTTTTAATTTGGATGGTGCTGTATATTGAACCCAGAGTCTCATCATGCTAGATAAGTCCCATACTAATTAGCTACATCACTAATCCTGGGGAAAAAACATATATTAGAGCAGTTTTTTAAGTTTATCGTTTTCAGTTAGCAGACCACAGAGTCCCTTATGCCTTATCTCTAACTATGACCCCTGTTAGTAACAACTTTGGGTAGTTTGCTACAATTCTTACTATAGGTGAGCTAATATTGACACACAATTATTAACTAAAGTCTGTAGTTTACATTAGGGTTTCCTCTTGTGTTTTTGTTCCTGTTATACATTCTAAGTATCTCCACAAAGGTGTAACAGCACGTATCTACTACTATGTGTCATGCAGGATCATCTTCCTGCCCTGAAAGCGCTGTGTTCCACCTATCCACACTAACACACACACACACACACACACACACACACACACACACACACACACACACACACACACACACCCCTCTTGGATCGATCTGTTGTTTTGCCCCTCATATGGGTATTTTACTAACCCTCATGTCAGAGTTCCTTATTCCCTCTGAATTTCTTCCTTGGTGATCAAACCTGACCTGATATTTCACTTCATCACAGTCACAGCTAGTGGTGACCACACACAGTGTGGATACTTCTTCATATCACTCAGAATCCTCTTGCATGGAAGGTTTCTCTTTCCAGAAACTTAGTGTTAACCTTCTAAATTTGATCGTAAAAATATTTACTTCCCCCAGGATTCTGGTGAGGCTTTAACTGTGATGGCGTGGGGAGAGCCGTTTCAGTATTTGCAAAGGAAGAGTCCCTGAAATAACTGTCTGCTGACTTGGTTGTCTGTGATGATAGTGCCACCTCCAAGGTGGCAAAGACAAAGGAACTGAGCCCCACAAATTCCTAGGTGACAGTTAGACTAGACAGCCGGGCTGCCTGACAATCAATGCTTGGATCAAATGCAGGGAACCGCCGGGCCTCGGGACAGGCCCGTGGGAGCTGCCGTCCCCCGTGGACTCCCTCACCCTAGCCTCTTGCCCACACCCTTTCATTTGCGCCATCATCAGCTAATGTTTGTGAACTGTAGCAAAGGAAGTACTGTAGCTGAAAGTATGGATTTGTGCTGTTGCCTGTCTCCACACGTGGCGGGACCATCTGAAAGCACTTCTCCTTATTTATTACCTTGTTCCACAAGAGGGAGAAAACACAGACCACTGCACGCTGGGCCGGAGAAAAGGAAGAATTCAGTACAGGGCAGAGGCTCCCGGGAGCGACTGTGGTTCCGAATCACTGAGGTTGTTTTAGCATAATCCCATGAAGGAGGAGACAGGAGCCATCTGTTGAGATGGTGCTTTATTACACAAAGCCCTCTACAGGCATCTCCAGATAGGCCCCTCCCAGGAGCTGCCATGGAGAGCCATTCTGCTGGCTGCTGAATGTCGCTGCTTCAAGGGCTCTCTGTCAAGCCCACTCTTGTTTATTTTGTGCCAGCGTTTCCTCAAAGTATGTGCTCTGAGGCTGCCAAATGTCCCTCCTGGTGTGAACTCAAAAAGTTCTGCTCCAAACTCCACTACTGCTCGTTTCCTTCTAAAGTGCTGACTGTTTTCCTTGAAGTTGCTGGAGTGACTCTGAAACCTTAAAGGCCTCAGTGGGAAAGAGTAAAACCACAGATACACACAGGCCATTGTGCCTCGGGTCTGCCGGTTCTGATTGCCAGCGTGGTTTGTACACCCAAACTGGCTGCAAGGGTTAAGTAAACTTCGTGGCTCGGGATGACTTCACAGCCCTGGAATTCTGCAAAGCCAGGATTCTCAGTACACTGTGGCTGGCCTTAGAATCTTTGGGTGTGAAATCCACTCTCAGCTGCTCAGCCTGTGCTCTGGTTCCTGCTGCATGGCTGCAGAATCTATTAAAGTCCAGCAGATGAATTGCCCTGGCTCTGCCACAAAGCCTGGCTGCCGGGTGGACTTCGGGTTCCTGAGTTGTTTGTCAATGGAGAGTGGCAGTGAATGGAACAGGCCTGTGCCTCAGCCTGGCATGAGGTGGCACCCTAGTGGCTGTTTCCTGCCTTGGGAATGTGCACTGTTGATATTCTCACAGAGAAATCATGACAGAGTTCCGAATACAGTTCGTTTTCAAACTTCTTCTTTCAAGTCCTTGGTATGGCTTCCAGCGCCCATACCCGAGCACATAGGTTTTCAGGCCAGAAGTTTTGTAAGAACCATTGACCACAGTCTAACTTGATGTAGCAGAAATACTGAAACAGAAATAACTCAGCTGAAAGTCACAGTAAGAAAATGAGACTTTGGTAGGAATAAGCTAACACTTGAAAATACAAATTGTTCTTACATGGAAAGACTAATAAAGAAATGGATCTCAGATGAGAAGTCTCTAGTACCCCATCCTTTGGGGGTCACCGCTTAAATAGTTGCAGTTCTTTCTATCTTTACCGAAGCAGAAAAACTTAGAAACTTGTCTGAGCCGGCAGCCTGTTGGCTGTCTCTGTTAAGGCACACAATAACCATGATCATGGCACAGACATTATTTTTTAAATAATTTATATTCTTAAGCAAGGTCTTCATTTGAAAGAAACCATTTGGGTTTCAGCATTAAAGGAAGAAACAAAAAGATGATGATAAAAAATAGACTGCAGCCCCAGCACGAACAGTCACCATGACCTTGCCTTTGTTTGCCATTACACAATTCAATGGCAGGCCACTCAAACTATGCTCTCGATCAATATCCTATTAAAGCCGCACAAAAAGTCTCCATAAACTTAGTGGTTAGCTATGTTTATAAATGGAACTCGGCATAATTAGGTGGTCAATAGCGGGCTCCACTAGTAAGTTTAAAATGAACATCACACATCTTATGCGTAGAAACCAGAACCAGCCCTTCTGGAAGGAACGCATGGTGTGTATAGACAATAGGTTGGAAGGCCTTTTAAAAGATCAGGTCTACATACAAAATGCAGCTTCTAAAGAAAATCTGTTAAATAAGTTACATAATAGGAAATGCCGATCGGTCCCTTAATTTTTTTTTCAAGTCTAAGCTATTTTATTCTAAATGTATTACAGCATTGCTAATGCTTCATTTTCTAGTTTAAACCAAGCCCCCACACAGAGAGAAAATAATGAATGTTGCCACACTCTTAGGAAGAAAAAAAAAATCAGTCTGTCTGGCTTAACTTAACAGATTTCCACCAGTATAATTCAATACAATTTAAAAATAAATGTTGAAATGGGATTATTTCTGAAGAATGCTTTGTCATACAGTTGTTTTTTTTTTTTTCTTGACTCATTTGGGGTGAGTGTTTGGAGAAAAAATCAGGAAGCAAACGGGATGGGCTGGCAGGACTAAGATTTTCTACAATTTCTTAGGAACCCCATTCACACATGGGTGGCTAAACTTGACTTCTGTCCCATCCTCACCAACTGAAAGAGGGTGAGCTACTAAGGTGAGAGGTGACCCCACCCACATGTTGGCTTTGTCCTCAGCTGGCCCCGCCCTCCTACTAGACATGTGTGTGCCCTGTGTTGGATATATGTCTTGGCCATTCATTGTATGTGGACTACTGTGCATGTTACAACTAGTGGGAGTGTGCTTCTGACACCGGGCGGCACTGTGCATGAGTGTCCTGTGCTCTCTGTTACACTTTGCTCTCGCAGGTCCTGGCCAGAGCTGCTGATGGCTGGGTCTGGTCCCTTTGTTCTCTATCCTTAACTGAAGCTTCTGCTAAGTTTACCAGATTCTGAGTACTCTTATGAGAGACACTGGGCCTTGGGGAAAGAAACACACACGATACCTTAATGTACATTCTAATTTGTTGTCATGGTCTCTATTTGTAGGTCCATCAACTGCTGATCTTTTCTAAGTCACTTCTGCTTATATTTTCTGTGTTTAGCACAGACTATCCATGATCAAAATGGCCGTATGGTGCCATGAATAGTTCAGGTTTTATATTAGGGATGGAAGTTTAAAACTTAATAGCTATAGGACAATGGTCAGTGTTTATAATGCTGCTGGTCTGTGTTTCCTTCATAGGTTATAATCATTTATTTAGTACAAAATACTTCAAGTCCTGGCCATATGCTGAGCATAAATGATTATACCTCTCAGGAACATAGCAGAGGTAAAAGTAAGAGGATACCTAATGTTGAATTGCTGAGTGCTCAATAATGGTAATTACTACGATCATTACTGAATTAAGCCTTTGCCCTTGGTCATCTACTGTGTGTTCTTCAGCTGATCCTTGAGCTGACCACTATCAGCAAATTTATTTAAAAATATGCACATGTATATGTAGTTGAAGTTTTTCTGTGTCCACCCAGCTCCTGCAGCTGCTCAGACCCAAATAAACACACAAAGACTTATATTACTTATAAACTGTATGGCCATGGCAGGCTTCTTGCTATCTAGTTCTTATATCTTAAATTAACCCATTTCTATTCATCTATAAGTTGCCACATGGCTTGTGGCTGGCTTACCGGTACTTTTACATCTTGCTTCCTCTGTGTCTGGCTGGTGACTCCTGACTCAGCCTTCCTGTTCCCAGAATTCTCTTCTCTGCTTGTCCCGCCTATACTATACTTCCTGCCTGGCCAATCAGTGTTTTATTTATCAAACAATCATCCACAGCCACTGGCCAATCAGCATTTTATTTATCAATCAATTAGAACAACACATTCACAGCATACAGAAAGACATCCCCAGCATGTGTATAATTATGAATGACCAATTTTCTAATAATTAGTTATTACAACCATTATACTGCTCAGTTCAGTTAACTGTGACAGAATAAGAACATACCAGTACTGCTCTTCTTCATCTGTCTAGAACATTCTTAATCCTTATGGTTTTAGCTAAAGCCTACCTTTCTGAAGCATTCTGGGTAGCTAATGGGTATTTAATGGATAATAGGGTATTCAGAAATCCTCATTCTGAAATGAATAGGTTAACCATATCTTCATTTTAAATAATACATAATTCTGTAGTATTTAAAAATATGCTTTTATTTATGAGTAAAAATTCAGGAGATTACTACTGATAATACGTCCTTTAGTACATCTTTATTTGCTCATAAGCC
Source organism: Peromyscus maniculatus bairdii (assembly GCF_049852395.1). Taxonomy (NCBI): domain Eukaryota; kingdom Metazoa; phylum Chordata; class Mammalia; order Rodentia; family Cricetidae; genus Peromyscus; species Peromyscus maniculatus. The sequence continues at coordinate 118,521,823 of NC_134853.1, forward strand.
TTACTTTGAAGAACAGATACTAATATCCAATGAGTAACACTGGAGAGCTAAAAGCCTTCTTGTGATTTCCAAAAGCCTTTTGCCCCACAATAAGGACCCAAAATGTACTGAGATTTGGTTTGGACTATCTGATTGTAGTTAACCCTCGAGGATTGGAAAGGCTGTTGATGACAGCCTGTAGGCATGTCTGGGATGAGACTGACTGAGCACACTCAGAAAAGCCCCACCACACATCAGATGCTAAACTGAACCATCCAGTATATGATTAATAGGAGTACATAATTAACACCTAATAAGTGGAGAAAGAAAAATTAAGCAGTTCTTGCTGAAAATGATTCAGTTGTTGTTTTGTAGGCAGGTTATTAGTGTGTTGTTAAGAAGGGACTCTGTTGATATAGCTAATGGTCAGTACCAGTGTACTCTTGGGATAGGAGCTTCTGTGTAGAAGCCCTTCCATGGTTTATAAATCATTGTGGTAAAAAGACCTTTTATGCCATCAAATCCATCCCCTGTCAAGAAGACTGAATCCCATTGCTGAGGCTGTATCTTATACTAAACGGGTACCACATCTGACTTCCACCAAAAGCTAAGGCAAGATGATGCTCTAAAATGCAGAAAATCAATTCCAGTCCCAAAGGCAGAAGCCACTAATGCAAGAGATCAGTCAGCATCCTTCACTGCCCCATGGCCACTCTCCTTGACCAAGTGTGAGCTACTGCATCCAGGAGAATACAAGCTACAATTCCTTGTGCTGCAGACCTGGAGAAGAAGAAAGGGGGCACACAAGTCCTGCTACTTATGGTGATAACTTATCTCATGAAACACGTCTCCCCAGTGCCCATGAGACAGCAAAGACCAGGAGAGCAGGCATGTGGCTCCCTGTTTCTTTAGGTAGATATCTAGAAATACCTGGCATTAAATCCCTGTGCTATTTCTGAACCCTTTGCTAAGCATCACTGTTTATTTTCTCATTTGAAAATGAGAACAATGTTAATATAGTCCCTAGGGGTGGTATAGGATAAAATTATATATTTTATATACATATCTGACACCTAATAAAAATCAGCAGACAGAAGTCCTTTGCTGTTTTCATTAACATGCTCATATGATTTTTAGTTCAATCAGTAAACATTTGTTACACATGTAATCTGTGAAATGACCTATGCTGTGTGTTAAGAGGGATATGTAAATAAGTAGGAGATAGCTCATCCTCCATAGAGATGATGTCTGAGTCCCTCAAGCTTCAAAATTTTACCTTCTGCACAAGACTTACCATATGCACAAAAGTGCCTGCGTAGGAATAGCTTACCAGTTAAACTTACAGTAGTTATCTGTTACAGGTCAACCTTCATGATTCAGAGTGGAATACAACACAATGTCAGTGGATTCAGTCTATTTTAATAAAATTGAAACCTCTTTCATAAATAAAAATTTGTGTTTACATCTCTCTTTTTGCTAATACCTTCCACACACACCCACCCCCGACACACACACACACTCATCCACAAGTTCCTTAACTTGTGTCCACAAGGCACGACTGTGTGAATGAGGTGATCTGTGTGTGCTCGCAACTGCCTTTGCCGGGTTAAAAGCATTCTGTTGGCTTTTGGCACCTAGCACTATATTTCAGAAAAAGCATTGCTTCAGTCTTTTAATAGCAGGCAAGCTCGTTTCACATAGAGGGAAATCCATGTTTTAGTTCAGTGCTTTCCTTTTCTGTTCCTGTCTGAAAACCCTTACTCCCAGCCTGCACTTGGCCCCTCCTTTAAAAACAGGGGTGGAAAGGGGAGATCAGCACAGGGTTTACAGACCAGAAATCTGCTGGGCAAAGGAGTTGCTGAAGACTGTGGTGTAGAAGCTGCAGAGAAAGTACCTTTATGATTGATTTCCATTCAAGTCAGACTGACTGCAGCGTGGTCATTTTTCTAGCCCATAACTGCTCACACTGCAGCAGTCTGCTATCTGCAGGGCGTCTGAATTATAGCAGTCTATGTCCGTGTTACCTCTTACACAAATTACTTACACTGGTTTCTTTTTCCATGCAAATTCATCAGTTTTACAGCCCCTTCATAGCACAGTCAGGAAACTCTGGCAGAGAACACAAATTGATAAAATGAGTTAATTTTACTATACTTATTTTTTTCTTTCTAAAAGCCCTCTCTTTTAGGCAGTGTTCAGGAAACATATTACAGTAAAAAGGAGATAACAAAGGAGTTGGATTTTCTTGCCATAAATTACTTTCCAAGTTAATTTCCTTTAACGATGATTCCAGATTCGCCAGTTTTCATAGCATTGTGTGTCTCACAACTGAGCCTTTGATGGAAAGAAGAACAAGTATTTTCCCATGTTCGCTCCTTTTGTGGCAGTGACATGGACTTTCTTATAGGACCTTTGCCAATGGAATGCAAAACAACATGAAATTGTCCCGGCATAGAACTGTGTGCTATTGTTGGCGTCCCCAGCCCCCAGTCTAAAGTGCAAGCTCCAAGCTCTCTGGGAAGGTTTTTGGTCATACAATTGAAAGAAAAAGATGTCTTAATTTTTCATAGTTATTTTACCAGTTAGAAATGGAGTGCTGAGTCCTCATAGGCTTTGGAAGGGATTTATGGCCGTTATTTCTAATTTTTTTCCCCCTTTGTGTATGTTGGGGGAGGGAGCATGCAGATCTGAGGGAAGGAGAGTTGTGATGTCTGATCCCTAGAATGCAAGCCTCTCCAGGGCAGAGGGTTTCATGTCCTGTCTACTGTTTTTAAGCATATGAAGCAATGCCTAAGGTACCAAAGGGGCTCTTTAATTACGCATTGTGTCCCATGAAATGCAGCTTCTGTGTGCCTTCAACTGGAGGCTGGACACATGGGTAGACATTTTGATAATGCTTCCTGCCAGTTCTTGTCAAACAGGCCATAAGCTCAGCACCATCATCTCCCAGGCAGAAGAGCCTGGAAATTTGGATAGAATGTTTTTTTTTTTCCCATAGTCCTCTCTTTCCAGCAATGCAACCCTGAGCAGATTGTCTCTGGTGGATGGCAGAAGTTCAATAACCACAGCCCTATCCAACTGCTAATGTGTACAGAAGAGCAGGTCATCAAGAGGGTTGGCTACTGAAGTAACCCCTTTCTTCCAATAGCCCACATTACTATAATGATGCCTTAATAGCAAACCATTTATTAAGAAATGACACAGAGTACATTCTACTCATGACAGGAAAGAGGGGGAAGGGAAATGCATGGCTTAGAAATAACATCTGAAGGCACAATTTCCAAAGTTAACCTTTTGAGAAAAACTCCTTGGTGAACAAGATACTTAGGCTAGAGTAATTACAGTATTGCTTAAGAAACAGGGGCCTCTTCCTCTACTTATGCACATTTATAGAATACACTTTCATTTTTACTCCAAGTTGAGGGAGGTGAATGGGGCTGATAACCATTTCCTTAATTCACTGTGTATTTATTGATCTTCAACTGTCTACACAAAGGGTAGTGAGCTGTTGAGGGGCACAGAGGCAGTTCTGGGATATGGATGACTTAAGGTCAGGTGGTCTGATCTGTCTTCATGACTTGGGGACATCGTTCCATCTCTTTGTGCCTCGGTTCCTTCCTAGTGGCGCTGTGAGGATTAAATGGAAGGATGTGCTTAATGATCTTAGCCTAGCAGCTGGCCCATGAAAAACTGCTTAAGAGTGTGGTGATGATGATGATGATGATGATGATGATGATGATGATGATGATGATGATTATGATGGTAATGGTAATGCTAGGGGCCAGTTTTGCATGTTTATCATAAGTACTATGATATGGTACTATATGGCTATAGTACTTCCTAAATACATGGTCTCCTAAGGTCTCCAGAAGCCTTCTCACAGTTTCCTTATGATGTTCTCCCTTCATTGCTTATCAAAGGCTCTGCCTGTTCTCCACATGGGAGGCTCTGAGAGTGCTGTGCTTGTTATAGGGACACTGTGACAGGAAACCTGCACTTAGGTGTGAGGCCCTCCCCTAGCCAGTCACAAGGTGACCCTACATACGGTATGGGCTGCATGCATGGAGAGTAATGTAAACATGTGTGTGCAAGGACTTCCCATAGAAGGCACAGTTGGGGTCCCTGCATTGTTAGGATGATTTAACCCGGGCTGAGAAGCTCATTCTCGTTTTCGATTCAGGAATGCTTTAAAATTTTAGATGTGCCTGTTTGCCAATCACTCGCCATGGCCACTGAGCACTTTGGACCAGGCTATCTGGAGCCTTTGCTGCATTCCCATCACTGTAAACTACATGGATCACAGGAGGTCAATACTGGGCACATTAGGGAACATGTATGTGGACCGAATTATTTTAAATCTGTGGAAAGGTAGTGCACCATATTTACGTATGCATGTTTCTTCCTTCACAAATGCTGACTCCCTTGATATTTTAAAAAGCGAACAGAGTTTGAAAAAGACATTTTCCTAGGATGAACCGCACAGTACATGAAGTGTTCAGTGGAGCAGTGCCAGTGTTCACCACTCGGTAGATGCCTCTGAGTTATCGCACTCAGTTCAGGCCAGGCCTTGCTACTCATCCTCACTCTGATTACAGCAGCCAGCTGCAGGAGGATCTCACCTTTTCCTCTGTGCTCAGAGGTGAAAGCTTCCCCACCAAGTCAAGGCCTCAGCTCCACTCTGAAATTTGTGGAGAAAATAATCTAGATTCCCACATTTGACACTGGCATGCCTTTTCATTTTCTCTAGTTACCAAGACACATGACTGTAGGCTCCAGGAGACACAAGGCCTTAAGAGGACCTGTCATGTTATTAATGTATCAGGCAGCTACGGTAATGATGAGTGACATGGGCCATCTTGCATAATGGCCCATTTCATACATAAAATATTGTGGAATAAAAGATGAAATTATGCAAATAAATTGAACACAAAAGCAAATGATAGAACGACTAGCAGCAGTATTGAGTGGAAATCTGTTTACACTATTGTCAATATGAGCTAAAGCGCCCCCCTTTTACTAAAGCCTGTTACTGAGACAGGTGTTTGATTTTCAGTTTTCCATGTCTTAGTAAAGAATTGTTTTTACATGACAGCTAAGCTGGAGATTTAGTCATTGCTATCAGTCAACTCAATGTATATTCTTAGGAACGGCTCTATTCCTGACTCACTTAAGGCACGATACAGTTCATCCTGCCTCCCAAGCACCAGTCCTGAGAAGCGCCCGTTCCTGTCACAGTGAACTGCCAAATATTACTAATACCTGGCTCCTCCTGGCCATCCTTTTAGATCATCTCACCTCATCTTCTTGTTTAAATGACATCGCTGCCTCTGGTTTTACTAACTCGATTCTTCAACCACCCCTTCTCTCCCACGGTTCCTCTCGTGAGTGAGAGATATTTCTAGATTATAAATGCAAAATTGATGGTATCCCCATAGGCTGCTGGCCCTTCTTTGTCTAGTGAATAAAACTCAGCCCAGCCACCTGCACATATGACACGTGTTTATTGATTGCCTCCGGCTGCCAGGGCTGATGCTTAGACAGTGGTGATCTCACTGCAAATGCTTTCTGTTCCCAGGGATGAGGAGTGCATCAGCGGTTCACAAACTTGTGATGTTCCAGACTCAGATCTGTGCTTCTTAAAGAAAAATGCCAGATCCTTCATGACCTAACCTTAGCCATCCATTGTGACTCTACTTGAGCTATGTCCTTTTCACTCTGTGTCACACTATGACACAAAGCTGTCAGAAGCCCAGTCAACATCTTCTGTTCTCTTTAGGCTAGTCACTCTACCCAGAATTCCTCTTTCCCTCCCAGTTGCGTGTGTCCTCCTGTCCCTTCAGCATCCTCTGTGCGTGCATTTCCTCAGGGCTTTTACCTTCTTGAGTGTCTTCTTCTCAAGCTGGGTTAGACACTCACTGCTGATGCCAGTTTCAGAATGACTGTCTAAAGGCTTCTCAGCTATCTCTACCTTAATCTGCCAGGTTCCCGTGTAGTGTGTTCATGGGTGATGACCATATCTCTGATCGACATGTCTTCTTCTCTCAGCAGTTATTGGTGATAGCAGTGCTCCATAATCATTTCCTGAGTAAAATCTGGGCTCGTGGTGCTCCTAATTATCTTTTCTCCTGACAGGTATTAGTGTATTGAATGTATTTATCTACATATATGGACTTAATATGTACAGTGTATATTAGTATACCATCTACTGTACTGCTTTTACATGATATTTCAAAAAGACTTCTTGAACTGATAGTCCTACTGTGGAATTTACAGTTTTAAAAGAAGATTGGTAGATGTGATTAATTAATTCAAAAAGTACTTATTAAGCTACTATAGGCAAGGCATCTAGAAGCAGGAAGACATAAAAATACAGGCAATCATATCTCAGAAATGATCCACTATAAATATAATAAATAGGTCAGTGTTGTGGAACCAGAAGTTGGCAAAAATCTTCTATAAAGTGTGGGTAGCAAATACTTTGGCTTCACAGGCCATGTGATCCCATTGGAGCTGCAGTTCTTGCTATCATGGCAGCGTGCAGTGAAGGCGTATGCAATCAGTATTTCTCTGGAAAGTCATAACTTATACACACACACACACACACACACACACACACACACACACACACACACCAAAAGATATGTGTGCAGGCAGTTCATGTGCCATAAAGCAAAGAGAATGCACATATTTCACATTGCAGGAAATAGGAAATGGAGACCTCGATGGATGGATTCACTCTCATTAAAATTCAGAACAGAATTCCAAAATACAGATAAGGAGAAGCTGTTGGGATCAAAGTGAGAAAACATAGGGAAAATTTGAGGCAGTCATTTAAAAAACATTTAAGACTAAAACATGAGAGGTATTTTCATTTAAACCACCCAGGAATGCCATAAGCTTGGTGACAGTTTACTATTACAAAAAAGAAAAAGATAAAAGGCACATCGGAAAGAATATGACTTTTTGGTATGGACCGTTTTTATTGTCAATGTTCCTTTGAAGTCACAGTTTATTAGTGATTATTCTGGATAAGCTTTGCAGATAAATGCAAACAGAAAATGTGTTCCATGCCACACTAATGTAGGTTCTCGTTGATCTTGGGTTCACAGGACTTAACTTACGGCTTGTTTGGTCTCCTCTCTCTAGCACCAATAGCTGCAGGAACTGGCCCCAACTTTTCTCTCTCTGATTTGGAAAGTTCTTCATACTACAGCATGAGTCCAGGAGCAATGAGGAGGTCTCTACCCAGCACATCCTCTACCAGGTGAGTGGATTGCTGGCCTCAGAAGAGGCTAAAACATGGAAAGGCACACCTTGATCTTGAACTCTGTGCATGCTGGGCATTCAGCAATGTGTCTATAACGATAGGGGGGACAAAAGTAGTGGGTTAAGCCTCAATAGGCTGTCTCATGAGAGAGCCAAAGCAAATATACATGAGACAAATGGCAAGTTACACACACACACACACACAGATGCGCACCAGCAAGAAAAAACAATCACTTCAGTTATATGCCATGAAATAAGCATGATTTGAACAGGCTTTGTCCAAAGGGTAAGGTGCTCAACTCTGAATGCTAGTTTGTTTGCTTTAAGGTATCTGGATGAGGGATAACATGAGCAAAGACATGGAGAAGAGCAATAATGAATGTAGCATATTCCCTGGGAAAGATGGATGGACTTGACTGGGAGAGAAGAGGAGAGTGCTCTGGCTTGGTTGGCATATGGTGGGAACTGACACCAGCCTAAGCACCCTGGCCACAACCTTCTTAGCCTGCTGGGCCCCATAAGTCCCCAAATCCAGTCTGTTGAAGTTTCCCAAAGCTACAACTGATTTGGTATCCTGATATGAGGTTATAAAAGAAATGCAGGTGAGGGCTGGACGGTGGTGACACACACCTTTAATCTCAGCACTCAGGAGGCAGAGCCAGGCGGATCTCTGTGAGTTCCAGGCCAGCCTGGGCTACCAAGTGAGTTCTAGGAGAGGCGCAAAGCTACACAGAGAAACCCTGTCTGAAAAACAAAACAAAAACAAAAACAAAAAAAGAAAGAAATGCAGGTCAGATAGCAGAATGGGGCCATCCTTTGAACCCAGGTGATCCAGGAGGCCTTAAAAAGCTCAAGTTGGAAAGCACAGCTCACTATGAGTGCCAGGCTTCCCGATCCCCTGAGGTAGCCATCAGAGCCAACATCTGGAGAAGCACTTTGCGAGACCCTGCGGTCTCTAGATAACCTGGACCACGGGCAGGGGATTAGGCATCAGAGCCATGGTGTTCCTTTACAAATTGGCTTTAGCACTGGACTGTGACAACAAAGGAAGGAGCAGAGCAGGACTGCCAATCACGCTTGTGTACTTTGCAGAAAAACATTTATCAAATGTGATTTCTGTTAAAGCAAGTACAGACATTTATGATTTAAAATACTGCCCAGAGTGTGGGAGGCCAGCTCGCCTTTGTGACCAGTGTCTTAAAACATCACCTTGAAGATGAATCAGGCTGCCGTGTCTAACGCTGTATATTTGCCTTCGTCTTCAGCATTGTTTAAATGTTCTTCTTAGTTCATTACAGTATCACCTCCACAAGGAAACAAGAGTCCCCAATCCCAAATGCATTCACAACAGAAGAGGGGGATTGCGAATACATTTGGGTGTTAATACACTTGGAGGGTTTTGAATATTTGCTGCTGGAAGAGACAGTGTGCTCAGCCAACAATAAAAGCTTTGTAAATACTTATGGGCAGTGCTTAATTTAAAAGTGCACGGGTGGCTTGTTTTTCATATGTCAGCCACTGTCCCATGGACCTCTTTAGCAGTACCCCCCTTACCTCCCATCCCTTCATATGCTCCAAGCTCTGTTCTGTGATTTTATGTTGTGAGCTGTGGTTGAAAGGCTGATTATTGTCATGTAAGAGGCTAATTCTTTTATTCTGTCATTCTCCTATTCTGCAAATAACTAGTCCCAATAAGGAGCTAATTATAAATATTAGTAGTTAATAACTCAGTCATATTTGGGCCTCTTCCTGGGATGTTTTTTATTTAGTTATTTGTTAGTGTGTGTGTGTGTGTGTGTGTGTGTGTGTGTGTGTGAGAGAGAGAGAGAGAGAGAGAGAGAGAGAGAGAGAGAGAGAGAGAAAACGAACAATCAGGTGCATGCTTGCACAGGTGTACAGTGGACATCAAAGAACAGTTTGGGGAGCCAGTTCCTCCTTTCACCTTTACATGTGTTTCCCAGAAGGAACTCAAGTTATCAGGCTTACCCAGCATGCACTTTACCTGCTGAGGCATCTCACTGCCTGCCCTAAGGTGATTTTTTTTAAAAAGCCCTTCAATATATAGACTCAACAGAATTATCTGTTACACATTAGAAAATATGCCTTGAGGAATGTTCCAGATTGACACACAACAGTTTTAGTCATCTCCAGCAGACTGTCTTGCCATTGTAGCCATGGAGCCACCAGAGCACAGAGTAGTTGAGCAACTTGCCAGGGCCATAGCCCTGGTAAAGACAGGGTCACCGTTCAAATTCAGGTCTTCTGCAATTTACAAACCATTGTTATTTACACCGAATTGTCTTAGCAGTAATGCTGTACCCAAGAACCATAGAGTGTAGGATCCTAGCAAATCAGTGTCTCGAATCTCCACCTTACCAAGGTCCATAGTAGCCACTGTCTGGATATTGTTACTCTATTAGTGGCCTAAGCCTGTCTTTCCTCACAGTCTGGTTCTATGTCCCTTGAATGACAGTGTCTCACTTTTCCAACTCATAAGCAAACAATGAGCACCAAGTATTTTGACTTGGTACTTTGGGCACAAAAACAAACCAGAGGAGCTTTGTAGAAATGTTCAGGTTGGTTCATGTGAACCCTCGGTAAGGGGAATGGTTTTGCCTTGTGGATACAGAACAAGGTAGGTCTCACATAGTAGGAAGCATGCAGTAGAAATCTTTGTGTTAGACAGTCAGGAGCAAGAGACAGAATCAAGGACTAGATCATTTACAAAAGTTAAGAAATAAGTTAAAAAAAAAAAAAGCGTGATCCGTGTTTCCCATATGCTTTATATTGATCTAGAATGAGCATCTCCAAAATCATAGGAAAGTTGGGTAAAAATAGAAGGGTTTTATTCTAAAGAACTTTGTCAAGATAGTCGTCCATGTGCAGTTCATGGGATCTGTAAACTGTGTCTCAGAAGCCCCTTGCCTATTCTTCCTAGTACTGCCAACTTTCCTCCCGCCTGGGTCCTCTTCTCCTTCTCTCCACACTTCCATCTTTGCAGATGCTGAGCCTGTGTCCACCCTGCATGCCCTCGTACGCAAGCTCAGGTGTGAACTGTAATCATACGGTGTCCCCACCTGTACAGTTCATACCTGAATTTTATTAGAGCACTCCCAAGGAAAACCAAAGCTTTAGAACTCAGAAAAATACTTAACAATGGGAGAGCAACATACAGTGGAATTGACCTCTAGGGTTGGATCTCATTGACTATAGATGCTTGGATGATCCTTTATCACATGTGCTCACAGAAGCTTTTGAGCACTTAAAATAATCTGACACTGGAGTAGACACAAGATCAAAAAATCGATACCAATAAAAAGGTGGAGAATTCGTAGGTTGTCAGCCAGGATGAGGTGGAACTTTCTGGTGATGTCACCTGTACTTCTGGTTCCCAAGACCACAAAGTTCAGTTTCTCTGGATGTCTCCGTGGTGGGGATGGAATCCAGAGCCAGGTAAATGGTGGTATCCTGATACACATGTAAGGGAGGAAAGGGGTCTAGGGAAGGATGGTTAGGACACCAGAAGATGCAGAATCTCCTGAGAAGTTAATCTGCTACTCCTCAAGTAATGTCAGCCTGCACCTCTGCCCCCTGAGCACAGCTAGGAACTTGGTTCAGTAAGCACCTCAAGTCTATGCTTGCATATCACAAATGCCATTGTAAAACAGGTAGTAAGTTGTGTAGGATGCAATTGTGCAGGATTCAAATTATTCCTGTTGGTCGTCCAGATACATAAAACTCAGTGTCGTAATATAAGAATCATAGGCCGGGTGGTGGTGGCGCACACCTTTAATCCCAGCATTCGGGCAGGTGGATCTTTGTGAGTTCGAGGCCAGTCTGGTCTACAGAGCGAGATCCAGGAAAGGCGCAAAGCTACACAGAGAAACTCTGTCTTGAAAAACAAAACAAAACAAAGAATCATGGAATATCAAGGCAGCACAGTTCCCCTGAAGAAAAAAAAAAAAAAAAGCATAATCTCATCCCCATAGCTCTTATAGTCTTACCAGAACATGCAAGTCTGGTTTTTGATTGACTGGAGTATACTGGGGAATTTCAACCAACTTACAGTCTTCTAAGTTGCAAGGTGATTTCAAGTGGCCAACAGTTTTAAAAATACAAGTATTACTAAGTGTAGAGGAAGAAGCCAGACCCTATGTGGGAAGTAGGGAACTCCTTATTAGATCAGGAACCCTGACCAAGAGATTTACTTTAAATGTGGCCCTTAGCTTCCTGCTTGCAAGGCAAGAAGGGGAACCATCTGGTTAGATCTCTTGTATTTTCCACTAAAAGAGAAAATAGAATTGCATTTAGAGACACTATGGTTTTCTGGTTTTTTTATATTGGAATTAGTTTTCTGTGTGTATTAGGTATAATCTCAAATAAAGGACATGCCTTCGATACATTTTACATAAACAGAAAAGGTTTTCAAGTGGTTATTTTTCACCAAACTTCAAGAAAAAGGAAGATGATTAACTAGGCAGTTCCAGACCTGTCCTTGAGTCCTAAATTAGCATGGTAACATAGGGTTGCTTCCGGGTAATCTGGTTTTAGTGAGACTAGAACTTAAAACCTAAGAACATTGGACCACCCACATGAATGATTTTAATTTCTTACCTAAATCGTGTCCTGCACATTTTAAAATTAAGATTGTGGCAGTAACATTATCTCCCCTTCTCCAGGTTAATACCCCTCCCTTTTCCTGCTGCCTTCCCAGGTCCATATTCTGCACTCTTAGCCACTTTTCCATAATGTAACTCCCATGTCACACCTATGTAGAGGGCTTCAGAAGTCTTTGTTGCTTGTAGGATAAAGTCCAGATTTACAGTATCGTCTTTGGCCTCCATGTTTTTCTTCTGTTAGGCCCCCCACCCCAATGGTCTCAGCATCTCAGAAGCAATTTTCTGTGTATCACACCTGGCTTCTGCCACTGCTGCCAGACACCTGCTCTTGGGGTGATACTCGGTGCCTGGTGACCTTTATGCCATGAGCTCAGCAGTGAGGGTGGATGCTGCCCTGTCATTCTCTGCTGTGATCCCAGGGGGCCAGACATCACCTTCTTCAGTTCTGAGGCACGAAAGTGTCATGGGGCAAAGGAAAAATCCCAAGGTTAGAAAAAAAAAAACTTATGAAGCTTGAGACAATGGCAGTTTGCCAGAAAATACAGAGGGTTTTAATATTTTTAAAAATCATAATAGTGCCTGAGTTGTGCATTAGTGGATTACCAGTCTACCTTAGCCATTTCCTGTTCCTGTTGCCATCTCATTAGCCCTTACAGACAGCTCAGGAGCCCCTCTGCTCTGAGATGTCCTTCTGAAGCTCCAGTGTCAGTACCAGTGTCCCTCCATCTGCAGCCCATGCATGGTCCCTTCATGCCCCCTCTGTTTCTCTTGGGCCTCTCCATCTCTGTTCATGGAGAGCCATGTTTGACCTGCCACACCATTCTCCATTTCCATGCCGCCGCTGGCATGGAGGAACTACACCACCAGTGTGTGATGAATGAAACCCAGGGAGAGGTCTGCGTCCTGACACGTGGGCAGGTTTCCCAGCTGTCACTGCCCAGGGCGGGAGGTCTGCCCATGCAGCAGTGTGTTGCTGGCACTCTCAGTATGGTCAGCTAGTGTAGGAACACGCCACGGGTCATGTTTCATTGTTTTCTAACCCTCAAGCTTCACGGTGGGAAGGTTCTTCAGTAGTTCTTCAGCTGGAAGGAAAGAGATTATGTCGCGGAAGTTCCTTGGCCTTCCTCCGCAGAAACCAAGTCTTCAGTCACACAAGTAAAATAAAATGTCACTTTGCTCCTCTCTGTGTCGAAGGACATAAAAGTCCCTAGACCGCTGTATGTCTGTGCCCTTCCTTCCTGCTATTTTTAGCCATTCTCTTTGGCACTTTATCTCAGTGCCTCAGGGAGTAGCTGGACCAACTACACAGAGATCTAGTAAATATCCTTTTTTAATAAACAAATCCAAGTGGAAGATGGAAAGTGCCCCCCCCCACTCCCCCAACACAAAGCAATCAAAGAATTCCTAGAAGGATAACGAGCCCTGCTTTTTATTTACTTACTTTTAACCCGGGGGCCTTCTGCATGGAGTTGAATAAGTTTCTAGACATGCGGCTAACGGCTTGCCCTAAGTCACATCTGTGGAGATAGGATACTTGGGCTTCCTAAGTGGATGCCAAAGCAGGAGCCAGACACCAGCTCCCTAAAGCAAAACCTCCATCCCATTGGTGGCAACAACTTGATCAGTAAGGATGAAGCCGGCGCTTGGACGCATAGGCCAAGCGTGTGTACCACATCCAGTAACTTGCCCAACTCCAGAAGAGCCTGGAGAACTGCACATTTTTTTCCCATGAAGCATCCAGGAGAAAGGTGGTTTAGAGTGCTTGTGAACATGCATTTCTTTTCTTCTTTTTCTTTCAGCTCTACAAAGCGCCTCAAGTCTGTGGAGGATGAAATGGACAGTCCTGGTGAAGAACCGTTTTACACAGGCCAAGGGCGCTCCCCGGGGAGTGGCAGTCAGTCCAGTGGATGGCACGAAGTAGAACCAGGTGAGCGGGGAGAGTCACGAGAGTGCACGTGACTGCGTTGTCACACTCTGGCCAGAGTGGCCGCCGAGAACAGCAGGTATAACTGAAGTGAAAGACAGATGAGAGAGGGTGTCATCTCCCTCGGGGGCTGTCACCTGCACTTGGAGGCCACATGCAGCCTTCCATTTGGCTTTGGTTGTTTGTTGCGCTGAGATCTCACTATGTTACCCACAGTGGACGCAAGGTCCAGGCTCCAGTGTTCCTCCTCCCTCTGCTTCTTGAGTAGCCAGGATGGCCGTTTTCTTTTGCTTTTATATGGACACTCTTTTTCATTTTGTCTTTTAAAGTATACTCTAGTACTCATAAGAATTATCAATTTTTCCAACTGCATGGATAGCAGTGTGGAGCAGAACAAGTCTCCTGTGTTGCAGATTATGACTGGATTTTTATAACATCAGAACGTTTGGGGTTTTTTTTTTCCTTTTCTTGTTGCTGGCTATCGTCATGATTGTTTAAGCATCATAGCCACCTTTATGTCCATCTGCACTAACCTGAGTACGTTCCTGGTCTCACCTTGGGGTCGTCAGGTAGTGGCTGTAGAATCTCAGAGCAGTTCTGACATCAGCACTTCTGGAGACCTTAGTGTCTGCCTTCCACGTGGCTTAGGGGAATGAGCTCCAGTGCCTTCGTCAATACAAGTCAAACCTTAATGCCTGCCCTCCATGTGGCTTAGGGGAATGAGCTCCAATGCCTCCGTCAATGCAAGTCAGCTGGGTGAGAGGATAGAGGGGTTTGAGAATCATCTAAAGTGCGGTCTTTGCTTCAGTGACAGGGCTGTGTGGTTTTAGTTAGACGGCACAACCTTCCTGTAAAACACAACCTGACAGTAGTAATAGCTGTTTCGGTGCTCTTGAGGATGAAGTAAGGTGGTCTGTATTGTCCACTTAAGAATTATACCCAGTACAGAGTGATACAGAAAGAGAGAGAGAAAGAGAAAGAGAACAAATTCTCCAGCCATCCCTCCCCACTCTGGTCTCAAAGTAACTGCCTGCAAGAACAGACGGGCACCAAGAAAATCTTGGAACTAGCCCCTCATCTTCAAAGCTTACACCTCCCTCTCCTCCCCAACAGTTTTTCAATATACAAACGCTACGGCTGTAGATGGCTTTATATGACTCTAAAGGAGCCGCAGAAGGGAGATTTTAGGGTGATGGGACCATCTGGATCCCGATTATGGGAGTTTCCATAATCGATATAATGTCTGACATTCACAGAAGTATGTGCCTCCTCCCTACCTTCGTTGCATTCCATCCTAATTAAAAACAAGTAACAGTAAACCCCCAAGCCCTATTGGTTGGGTTTTTTAAATCTTGTCCCTTTATGAAAATGTGAAACTCCTGTGTGATTTCCTTCTGCCCAGTGCCCGCACACAGCTCCTCCGGTCACCCCTTCAGCGATCTTCAGTGGAAATTTCTGGATTAAGTATGATGCCACTTCTGAGAACTCAAGGGTAGATGAGGAGGCGGTGGCTCCTGCTCTCAGGGGATTTAGAGCAGGCGTGGAATCAGAAGCAGACCATCTCCGTGTTGTGAGGAACACAGGGGTGATAAGATCCTCTGGGGTCCTCGTTTGCCCATGTCACCCACACAGCACTCCGGCGTGGTCATCTTTCTCTGCAGGCTGTACTTCACAAAGGTCCACGCATAGCTCGGCTAGCCTGAAGTGCCTGAGAGGTAAAGCAGGTCAGGCGAGAACGCAGATGCTGCCTTCCGTTGCCAGCACACCGTGCCCTCTGTGTAGCGCTGATGAAAAGTTCACGTGTATTAAAAAAAATAAAAGATGGAAAACTGGTTTGAGCCCCCTTTAAAGTCAGTCCTAACTTTCCTGGTTCAGCCAAAGTTAGCGTCAAGTCTGTATACAGGTGCGGTCCGTTTGTGCTGGGGTGCTATATGCACATGCTCCACGTATGCTAAAGCTGGCTTATGATATTAATAGACACAAAGCCCCTCACAGTGAGCCCAGCCTTTCCAGCCTCCTCTACTTCTCTGGCGTATTTAGGGACTGTGAGGGCTGGTTGAGCAGAATACTTTGCCCTAATAATTCTTTCATTCCAAGTGGTTCATACCTACACAGTACGAGTCAAATAATTATAAATCCTGACATCTGTATCTCCACACCCCTTGCAGTCATCAGAAAGTTAAGTTTAATGGTTAAATCCTCTTTGCATGGAGAGATTTTTCCTTTCCTTCTTCTTAAAGAAATTGTGTTCCTGGAGGGATTGCCCATTGTCTGTCCTTGTTTCATTAAAGAAAAAATGCAATCTCATGGCATGTATTTGCGGGGGCAGGAGAGCACAGTGGATAAATTTATATTTGGCCATATTCAGCATCGAAAGTCATAATTGAAACAGGGCCTGAGGGGACATTAAAACACAACTGAGGGATGGTGCACATGTTCATGGCGACTTTGGTGTCATTAGCTCACACCAGCCACTTTAAATGGATAATTTATGCTGCCAGATGGTCCTTTTTGGGGATTTTCCATCAAGCCCAATCCCCTTTTTGGCACAGAGTACACCTTTATGTTGTTCCCACACTTATCCGGGCCTCCATAGCTTTTCCCCAGGGGTACAGTTAATTAAGTGGGAGGCTTTTAGTGGTTCACTCATGTAAATTGCCTTCAGAAATATGTTGGGAATTATGTATATCCAAATGCATGGGCAGCCTGCGCTTGGGATAATTCTCTCAAACAAGTATGAAGGGCACCGGGTTTATGCTTCTGGTGTGGCACAGGAAGTACAGCTCTACTCACGCTCCTCTCCAGGAGCTGGGTGTCTGGGATAGGCCTCCCTGGGTTTCCAGGGCTCCCTAACTACAGAGGCCTGAAGGTGACCAGGAGAGACTTCCTTGAGCCACAGGAAGATGTTGGAAAGTGAAACAGTCCAGACATCCAGTGAGTTACATGCCTATTTTTCAAATGTCTTCGGTAGTATCCTGGTCCCCGTTGGTTTATCTCAGCACTTTTGGTACACAGCTCTGCCTGTCTGCAGCAGCACACAGGAGACGAAGCTCGTCGGAAACACTAAACAGGCTAGAGCTGGCTTCTGCTTCTCTCACTGCTAACTGCATGCCCTCCACTTGGTTTCGTTTCCCCGTTGTCTCAAAACTTGTTCGGATCGGATCTGTATCTTGTCATGCACTGTGACGTGAGTGAGCCCTGTGAAATTCTGTCCGTCAGAATTCACATACCATCAATGGCTGTTCAGCCACACAAGTGAAAAGTTGCCAATGAGATGATAATGCAAATAAATTATCAGGAAGGAAAGCAGCAGGCTGTGCAGTCATTGGCTGAGGCAGAGTTCTGGTTCGGTGCCTGTGCACCAGTGTGGATTTTCAATCGATGGTCTTGAAAATGTGCAGACTCTGGTGTGTGTTAGTAAGTTAGTTAGTTAGTCTCTTTGTTTGTTTGTTTGTTTGTTTGTTTGTTTGTTTTGTGAGCAGCTTGCCTAAGCTCACACTGCTGGCATGTCTGTGGCCAGGATCTGTCTTTCAAATCAAAGTTGACTCCAGGATTTAAGTTTGTTTCTGTATTTAACCTCTTTAGCATGATTACTTATGCTAATGTTTCAAGATCTGTGTTCCAGACTCATACCATAATAAATAGTAAATAACTCACTAGAAAGACCTGAAAATTCCCTGTGTTCTTTATCTCAAACTCTTATCATGGAACCTAGGTCAAGAAAAAAAGATATGAGCTACTAAATACACATGGAACAGTATATATAAGCAGAATATTAACTGTTAATGGTGAAATATCTGTCATGTCATCCATAAAATCAAATAATCCTCAGCATTTAGGAATTGTTCAAATGCTCTGTCAGAGAGGCTCTCAGTAGCTGCTGGCCTTGTATCCTCATCCACCATCTCATTCATCGCCCCTCTCGATGCCTTAGCCATGCTCCAGCTACTGGTGCTCTCTTCTCACCCTAGAATATGCACTCCATCAGAGTGTGACTTAGTCCATCTGTTACACTGCTGCGTCCCTAAAACCCGCAACAGTGTGTAGAACATAATAGGTGTTCAATAAATATTGACTGGATGAAGCAGAGCCATTGGAGCTTCCTTCCATACTTGACAGCAGAATTGGCTGCCGACAACCCTCTAAAAATTGGTATTTACTATATTTTTAACCTGCAGGCTTCCAGTCAAATCTAATTACTAGCAAACAGTGGGAAAAAATAATTGCTGAGGCTCAGCCAAGCATCTCATCGATCAGTAGTGGGCACCAAACTAGATTCCAACTATCCTTCTCCTTAACGGGTTTTCCTCTAAATAAGCCAGGTATTTTTTTAAAGGTAATTGACAAGAGTAGTGCTTATTGGCAATTGGGGAAGAAAGGAGGAAGCCAAGATGGAGGGGACAGTGGTCAGTACATAGGAAGCCAACGGGAAATGGGCGACTACACATTGTCACACAGTAAAGCTGCTACATTCGGTCATTTGATACATGATATATGATGATAATGATACATTGAATGATGTGTATACCTCAGAATCACCAAAAGCAAGGAATTTGAATGTCCCCATGACAAAGAAATGGTACTGTTTGAGGTGAGAGAGGCACTACTACCCTGACATAGTGATTGGACAGGGTGTCCATGCATCGAAACGCTGTACTCTACCTCCGGAAATGTGCATAGTTATAAGGTATAATTCTATATCACTTCAAAGAAAATTATAAAAGGTAATTTGTGGTAGATGAAGCCTGTATCAAGAATCTCAGTGGTGCTCTGTTTTTATAAGGTGTTTTGATCTGGTATAGATGATCTGGTTTTGTAGTGTGTTTGATTTGGTTTAGATGATCCCCCTGCCTCACTGGTACTGGAAATTTCCACTCTTCCGTCTCCACTCTTCTCTTACACAATCATATGTAAGTACCAAGCCCCTGGGGACCTGAGAGCACCAGCTTTTGTACAGGTGTGGGACATGCCCAACTTACCTGGAAGTCACTTCCCTTTAAATGTTATGCTCTCAAGCCTTTCTCCCTGTGGTTAGCAGCAATGCCACAAAACTATCCCAAATGGATAGCAACCCACCCATTTTCACCAGGACCAGAGAAGGCCATATACTGGGCAGCTCCTGACCCTCATTACAATCAAGAAAACCACGTTCTTTCTCCTCCTCCCCTGTTGCCTTCCTCCTTCCTTTCCCCCATTTAAATGCCTCTGCTCATCTTAACCACTGTCAGTCAAATCAAGTCATGGAATTTTATCAGGAGCCAGCTGTGTGCAGTATTCTAGGAGAGATACAAAAATTACTTCACTGAGTACCTGTCTCAAAGGTCAAAGCCCTGAACACCCTCAGGGGTTAGCACTGCCTACCAGTGATACTATTATTTCAGCCCCATCCCTGTCTCTTAAGTCGGGACCATCAACTGAGCTGATAGAAGCCAAAGTTCTTTGTAAAATTAATCTTTTCTAATCATGTGAACTGTTGTTACTGGGATCGTTGAGGGGACAGACTGATGGTAGTTAAAAGAGAGCTCTAAATCTCCGTGGAGATTAGGGTCAATGTCTTTAAAAAGTGGCCAATAAATTGGGTTTAGGTTGGGATCCAGCTGAGAGACGTTTCCAAACTTGAAAGAGACTAGCCTTCCAATCATTAGCATGAGTAAATTGACGGTGCCTTCATCTATATTTCTTCTCATTGTGGGCAGTTCTTAGCTGTCCTGTGCACCTCCCTCGAGTTCTCTGTGTCCCCCAAACAAAGGACTCTCTGCTTATGCAACTTCCAGGTTTGAGGCTGCCCTTGGGTTGAGCATGTAACCCCATTTCAGCAGATCTAAAGCGAATTTCATATGACGCTATAACTCTTGTCCATGAAACTCAGTGCTCTTTAACTGTAGGGCTAAGAAGCTACTTAACTGGGTGTAGTGGCATATGTGATTCCAGTACCTGATCGTAAGTTTAGGGTCATCCTTGGCTGCTTAGTAAGTTCAAGGCCAGTCTGGGCTAGATGAAACTCTGTTTAAAAACACACAAACAATCAAAAGTGAACTGTTTGAACTTTCTCCTATAGAAAATGTTTCAGAATTCTAATGCATTAAATTATGTTTACATATACATTATAAGTATAATTACATCGAGATGGTGAAACTATTAATAGACACAATTATGCCAGTCAAAATGTTGTAAATTCCAAACAGTTCAGTGCAAAACTTAGAGTCAAAATTGATTAAGTAATACATTTAATTGCAATTACTTTTTAAATACTATAAGGGATGAACTTCTTTCAGGGATAAACTTATTTCCAGGGTAAGTTGATTTCATTTTTAAAGGTCAAAATTAAGTATGTCCTCTGTTCTTATAAGAGGTTATTAAATAAATAAATACATTTCAAAAATATTTAAAGGCATCTAAGGAGGACTATTTTTGCAGTTAACTGGTGACCCCAGATTTGCAGAACTGAGGCTCTAGGTTTCAATGACTATAAGCACAGTTTAATTTTGAGAGTAGCATTAGTTCATTGCAGCCTTTTAAATTGTGTATTAGAAGCTAGGCATGGTGGTGCACTGGTAATTGCATTACCCAGGAAGCTGAGGCAGAAGGCTTAATAGTTCAAGGCCAACCAGAACCACCTAATGAAACCATGTCAAAAAACAAAAACAAAAATCACCTGTTGGGCTTGCTTGGGTTCCCACACCTGTCAATCCTGATTTGACTGCCAGCAGCCACTCTTCAGATTTCAGGGTGCAAGTTTACCAACTTGTACGTCTAGCTGAGACATATAGGGCCCATTATGCGCGCCAGCAGAACGACATCAGACTGGTAACAATAGTCCATTGATCACAGACACTCTGCAGCACTAGCATAAATTAGGGGAAATGATTAAATCTCCCACAATCCCCTGCAGTAATGGGAACAGTTGCCGTCACAGAACACTGCCGTGGGATCAATGTCCTGGCTTTTCTTCTGCATTTATGGAGCAGTGGGAAAGCATCATTCTGTGACAGTGTTCTCCCCCCATTATCTCCTTAGTATTGGCACCTGCTCATTAGAGAATGATGTGCCAGAGAGCATCAGTAGAAAACAAGGGTCTGCTCTTAATGACCCTTATCAGAGAAATTTCACCTGAATAAAGGGTTACGACAGAAAAGCACCATTACAAAATGAGTGCTCTCACCACCCTTCAAAAAGTGTGCCTACCTTTTTATCAAGGCTGATTTCTTAATGTCAGAAAAGAACCTAAATCCACCCTTTTTATTGAAATCTAAAAAGATGTCTTCTCACATACACCTACACTCTGTATTGTGTGCCACATGCATATATGACAAAGCATGCTCAACAAAATTGCTCTTGTTGTTTTTATTCCGAAGCCTGTTTGCAGTACCTGGTAATGTGACAGACATTCAATCAATATTTGTTGAATAAATAAATACAAAGCTGGTGACCATGTATGTCCTATCTTGTCCTTTGAATCTGATCAAACACTTTGAGATCAGAGTGCTGGTGCATCTGATGAAGGAAGAGGGGGAAGCCGCGTTGGCTTTGGAGAACCCAGTTGCACAGTTTTGTAAATACAGAAGCTCCCAAGGAAAAAATACTGCGTTTCAGCTGGTCCTGTGTAAATAAATTACCCAAATTACCAGATCCTTTCATTTCATATTTGAAAGTGAGCTCTGTAAATATCCTAGAATGGAATAAGAACAGAGACAGTGCTGACTGGCGAGGCTCACCTGTGAACTCCTCTCTTCCTGTTCCTGTCCCCATCCCCAGGTGCTGGTGGCTCAGCCTGTGGCTCAGACTTAGCATAAGGGAAGGAGGAGCATTACAACTGACTCCACTCCAACCACCGCAGCCTTTGAAGGCTTGTTTGAGAGGAGAATAATAAGAAAAAGAAAGACAGGATGCTTTATAAAATGGGGAAGTAGAAATTAAGAATTAAAAACTAAAATTTTCATTTCCTCCCATGATCAAACCTGCAATCTTTGTAAACTGCTCCGGATTTCCATTTCCTCATGTGAAAGCATTGGAAACAACAAAATAGTCCCACCTTCCACTTCAACTTTGAGAATATCAAACAATGATACAAAGAAATCAAAAGCTACCATTTACTGACTTCACACTATGTACAAAGTACTGTATCTATCATTATCCATGGGATGCCTTCAATATACATGGGGTATTCTTAATAAGCCATATAGCTTTAATGAAATATTGTATATCTTTTTTGGTGAATACTAGAAAAACTCTAAAGCAGTTATAAGAGGTATGATACTATGAAATTTGTTAGAAAACACATTGTATGCATCTGTAAATGTGATCTACAAAACTCTGTCCAAAGTGGAAGGTGAAATAGAAAAATAAGTAAGGTAGAAGCTGGCCTTGAAGTGACTACCACTCACTGAATGGAAAGGGTTGAATAGTTGAGTAAGTGCTGTATGATAGGACGTGGGGGGCAGAAAGCATCACAGTTTGGGAGTTTCTTCATTGCCTTGGGCCATAATCTCCCACTGCACTTGTTGTTTACCAACCCTCCCACGATCGATGGCGCAGCAGTGGACCTGGTCCCTCTGTCCTTCTCTTCCCAACAGCCAAGTATCACCTGCCCCATCCCTAAAGTGTGCGGCTGGCACGAACTCTAGGAAGTCCACAGGAAGTACATGAGCTGGGACCACCCTGAGCTAGCAAAAGAGATCATTCCTCATATGTACCAAAACCTCCCTGTCTTAAATAGGTTTGTGACTTACAGATGGATAAAGGATAAACAGAAGTACATGATAGATCAGAATTACTTCAGATATGATATTTTGCTTTATCTGTTAGATATTTTTAAAAATTTCTTGAACTACAACACAAAGTAGTTTTAATCTGTGATATAAAAATACCTTTAAGTAGTGACCTTAACATCGCTATAGTATGAACATAATGTAGATATTGACTATGCTATAATTTGATTAAGAAAGAAGGAATATTGCATAATATTTTTGTCACTAAAATACTGCTGGAATTTTAAATATTTAAGTGTTTTATAAGCAACAGCTAATTTCAACACATTATTCTCAAATATATACATACAGTATATACACATATGAGCTATACCTAAATGTGATTATTTTACATATGTCCATTTAATTTATTTCAAAAGTGATGGAATATCAGATCACTTGCAATAGTATTTACAAGCTGATTTCTCTCTCATTTACCTTCTATTTCTCTACCATAGTAATGAATCTAAACAATAAATGATTGAGTATAACACCATATTTCATATAGAAATAAAGGTTACCAATGCTTTTTAATAAGGTAGATTTTTAATACTCCAGAGCAATAATCTTTTCTATGAGGAATGGGAAGAGAGGAAAAAGGAAGTCTTTGTACCCATGCAGATCCCTGCAGTCCTAGTCTCCCTGTCTATTCTGGGTGTTGGCTTCTGATGGGCTTGTGTGCTCAACCCGTTTTCCTGCAGACAATTACAATAATTTATCCAACTCCATCCATCCACAGTCTTCAGTTACATCATAAACTCATCAATTAATCAAAGACATGCCACCCATTTGGAGATGATGGGTGAAGTCGTCCTAGGAGATTCCGGGAAGTGCTCACATGCATATAGTAAATCAGAGACTGAGTTCTGATGGATTCCTGAACAGCACTCCAAGTACTCCAATGGAGAGTGTTCCCTCCAGCCCTGATCACAATGTATGTCTCTTAAATGAGAGGTAGGGGGAGAAACCAAGCATACAAGATCCCCTCATTTTACACTATTTCTTAGAGGTGAAAAATTAAACTGAAATGGAAATATTGTACGTGTTAAAAGCAGTTTGTTGGTGTGACTTCTTAGAACCAAGGATTACCCACCCCACCTTTCTTATCAACTAAAAGCCTGTCTGATGCTTTTGGATTTTTAGATACAGGGCTGCTGTGATCCTTGGTTCTCTGGTTTGTTTGGTGTGAGGGCCTGCTTATGGCCCAGCGACTTGCAAGGCTGTGGATAGTGGGTGCCACCCAGTCCCTGCTGCTGTTCAGGACTCACTCAAACCATGCTCCTGAGCACCAGGTTTGGATGTGGGCTGTGTATCTTCTCATTCTTTGTTTTGAGTAATTCCAAGTTCTAGGCACCTACTTTGCATATAACAAGGGGTGGATTAAAGTTTCCACTGGCATAGATAGAAATGATTGAGCATGTTAGAACTTTTGACAACTTCAGCCACGTATCCATTTCTAATCTGAATGCCTCATGGGATCCCCACTCTTTTGCCGTGTTAGCAAGCCTAACCTAGAATTCCCTCAGCTATCACCAGCTTCCAGCATTAATGACTTCTAAATACCACTTGGACTGGATGCCAGTCAGAACACATCATCTGCTCTTCAGCCGTGTCAGGAAGAGTGAAGTTTACCAAAGTCACCCTGCAGCTGTTCTGGAATCTCAGGACTCCTTAGGTGCTTACGAAAGCCACACCATGTGTTCTAATATCCAGTCCATGTGTGAGGGCTGAAAGTAGTTAGTAAGGGACGTTGAGTATTTTTCAGGGCCGATTATTATTTGACATTTGTCATTTTGTGATGGTGACACCTGCTTCTAATTTTAAAAGTTCTTTCATCCAGTGGTTGTTTCTTTTCTTTTTTTCCTCAGGAATTATTTTATCCTCCAAAGATTTAACTAGTAATTTTTCTCCTTCGATGTGCTTGAGTTTGAGTTTGTCTGTGAGCATTGAAAAACCTTATGATGCCTTCAGCTATGAAAAGGAAAAAAAACCTTCATAACACAAAGCCATTGAATTGAGCCACATAAATTTTTGTCCTAGTCACACAGTAGGAGATTTTGAAGAGAGATGACTTATTACGGGTCACTATTGTTTGAGTTACATGACGATTGTTTTGCGCTAACTAATACCTGAGCTGGAGAAAAACTTGAGCAGTACAGGAATCCCTTAACTCCAGCACGCATATTTAGCTGCCTTTCACTGCCAAGGGCAAATTAGTAGCCATCAGTCACTTGAGTCGGTGAGTGGAAGGGTTAATGGAGAAAGCTGGCTTAGTCTTTTTTGATCCTTGTAGTAGTCACTCGGTTGGGAGATAGCCAGTTGTAGTGCCCAGTGTGGTTGGCTGTGTTGTTTTTAGCCTATATAAAGACCTTTTGCTCACAAG
Organism: Peromyscus maniculatus bairdii; assembly: GCF_049852395.1. Lineage (NCBI taxonomy): Eukaryota > Metazoa > Chordata > Mammalia > Rodentia > Cricetidae > Peromyscus > Peromyscus maniculatus. The sequence goes on from NC_134853.1 coordinate 118,546,741, forward strand.
TGCTGGATAAAGTTCATCACATGAGGAGAAAAAGCTGTGAACGATGGTGCACAGCTAGCAACCCATCCTGATTGGTCTGTGGGGAGTTGTCTGCTTAAAATTGGATCCTTGTGTTGAGTTTCCAAAAAAGGTGTGAATGTGAAAAAGAAGTGTTAACTCATGACTCCAGAGAAAATGTCGGCCATGAGCAGTTTTTAGTTTAAGTAAAAACCAAACTTTAAAAATTGGATAAATAAGACAAGTGGGGGAAAGGGTGAGTCATTAACTCCAGATTCAAAGCATTATGGAGAAGAAGCAAGTTTCACTGAACTTGAATGCGACACTCAACAGAGACATTGATTGAATGGAACTGACTCATTTTCTTAATTGATATGCAAAGCTCTGCCAAGCATTTACCCTTAGTGTCAGATAAGTAATTTTTAATAAAATATTTCCAAGACATGAAGACAGTTAAGAAAACAGCACGGTTTTTAATAACTGCACTCGTAAGTAAACGGATCTATCATTATGTTGTCACAGAGAATGACAGAGAGCAGAAACATGCTGCTGATCCCTCACAGATAAGTGTGTAATGTAATTAGACAGACACCCTTCCTCTGTCGAATGCAGCATTAATCATTAGAGATGCAACTTACTCTCTTTGATATGTCACTGTTGTTAAGGAGGAAAAGCAAGCCGGGCAGATACTGTGCTGCAGTGACTCATGTATTTGTATGACTGGTGTCAGAATTTCTTTCGGTTTTTGAATGTCTAAATACTGCTAATAATACTCTGGCCTTTTTGCATGCATGAAGATGTAGTTGAGATCCAGCAGTTTGCTTTGTTTTACAAAATATCAGTGCAATGAGTATTCTTGAACTCAAAATATTTTTAAGCCTTGAGATGGCCTTTGGGCTCGTCTATCTGAAATGAGGGTACAATTTATAGACAGATTTTCCTATAAGGGATGGGCTTGAAGTTGTCTGCATTAAATAATAGCCTAAGAGAGAAACTTTCTGTGAAAAACTCCATCATCAAATGATGAACCGCACAGCCTCTTTCCAACATTCATAAGCACTCACTTTAAAAAAAAATCCATTTTCTTTTACTATATAGCTCTGTCTTGAACTGTAAATTGCTGAATAGTTATAAAGGGATATCAACTCAATTCACTGCACAAGTCCATCTTCCCCCTTTCTCAGTGACTCAAAGGCCTTTCAGGGCACAGAACGGGGTTGTTGAAGGATGGCGGGCAGATTTCACTAAGTAACAGGTGGAGGTCAAAGTAGTTTATTTGTGGGGATGAACACGTACAGAGATGGAGCATCAAATGCTTGGCCATAATAAGGTTTAGCAAGAAAACGCTGACTGTACCAAGCCGAGATTCCCGCTGACAGGACCTTTTCTCGTGTTTATTACTTGATTTCACAGTTCAAGCAATTTGAAGAGACCTAAAACTATATTCTCTTTCCCTTATGAAATGTTTCAATCAGCTTCAAATTTTTCACTTCAAATAAAGTGATGGGTGCTTTCCATGTATCCAAGGAACACTAAGATAAATAGAGTTCTTTTACCAGCATTACCTCACACATCCTCCAGATTAAATTTTAAGTTGAACCCTCAAATTCCACGTATTTGATCATGATTGGAGTGACAGATCGGAACACATTTTAATAAACACTTAAGTTTGCATCACCGAGGCTAATGTTGTTTGATCAGAAAAACATCAATGAGGATTGTGACAAAGCTGGAACACTGCATTGCCTGTGGCTTCCTGGAGATGAGAGGAAAAGCCATTGAGTTCACTACCCTTTCATATTGTGCACAAACTTTGCTCCTTGAGACTAAAAATGACCTGTGTGTGCCTGTTTTTTACAATAAAATCCCTAAAAACAATGTTACCATTGCTGTCCAACAGAATGAGAAGGTCACAAGTTAGTTGGCATCACACAGACTTTGAGAGGTGCCGCACATATCTATCTCCACCTTAATGCCAACACATGCATCTTCCCTGTGGAGTGCCGTGACCATCAGCCACACATGACTCTAGACACCCAAACTGTGGTGAAGCCGAGCAATGGAGTCTCTAAATTAATTCCTGTGCATTGGAGTAGCTTCATGTGGCTGGCATCTACCATATTGGACAAGGCAGATGCAAACCAAACACAGGTGTTACTGTTGACTTTTGCAGCTGTATATCTAAGCAGAATGTTTCGCCATGTTGCAGTGGGTTTTTTTTTTATGCAAAGAAAACCATTTGTTTTTCTCACAAATTTCTTCCTTCCCCACAGTCCTGTGAATGTGAGTGATGGCTGTGTTGAGCCAAAGCCAATCTTTCCCTAACATATGGTGGGAAGAAAGACTCGGGGCAGTGGGGTAGGTAGAGAATATGCTGTCTCCTGGACACATATGAAGCATGACACACAATTTGTTTATTTTTGTCCTATCACTGGGCTGTGTCTTTGCTTTTTTGTGTTTAAAGAAAGAAGTGGCATCATGCTGCCCCCGAAACCAGGTTTCCACGTAGTATTTTTCCTATGTCTATGCTCGATTTCAGTAGCTGTACATAGCTCTTCCTATTCACAAGACAGTTAGAATACATTAGAGATTCATTACTTCTTTCCCCTAGAATGATCAGTGTACTGTTTTCCTCCATACTCCTTTAAAAAAAAAAAAAACCTGAAAAAAATCCCTATGTCATGAAGCCTTTTAAAGAGCCTGGATGTCTTTATGACATGGTAATTCTTCAGAGGTTTCCTTGTAGTTTCCTTTAAATGGCTGCATACAGGGTGAGAAGAATAGACTTTGGAAGCTTCTTAACTTTCATTGTATTCTCTCCATCATAAAAATGATGTCCAGACATTTTTATTCACTGAAAGGGGCTAATAGCCAAATGTTTTACCTCACAATTACCCAGTGTGTTAATTATAGTAAGTTATGTTACGGTGAACCCTAATGGTTTTTTATCATTAGTCCAAAAATCTAAGAAAGGAACAAAATCTTGAACTACATCATCATGTCATGTACTCTGTTGATACCTGCTGGACCAGAATGGTCCTAAAACAGTCATTAGTCTATCTAGTTAGCACCTCCACTTAGCATCCTGGTTGTTAAAGCTGATCTAATCATGTGGAGTAGTTACATGGTTCCAGAAAAGCCCTGTTCTTGCCAAGGGCAGGGCAGAGAGTGTGGCATAACCCTGCAGTTGGAGAGATGGGTCTGAGCTTTCATCCTGGGCTTGAGAAATGTCAGTGAAATTGATACCGACACTATTAGCCTAATAGACCCAACTGGGCTTTCTGTTCCCCAGACTTACACCTGAAAGGTAGTTGAATGTGAGAGCCTGCATGTAAGAGACCAATCATAAAAGTGGTTAACAACATTTACAGGAAGAAAAGTTCTTCATTGCCACTAATGAACTGGACTTAACCCAGCTCCTGGTGTGGCCATATCACCCAGATAAAGAGTGCCTTTCCTTCAGTATATACTACTGTTCTGAGGTGGTGGGACACACCTCAGCACTCGGGGAACTCAGGAAGGAGGGTCAGGACTTTCACACGAGCCTAGCTGCATAGAAAGGAAGAGAGAGAGGGAGTAAGGGAGGGAGAGGGCAAGAGAAAGAAAGACTAAGAATGATTCTCAGAAGAGTGTTACACAGAACGGAGAACAAATCTTGGCTGCATGGGTTCAAATCCAGGCTGTTCTACTTACTACCTGTGGCCTCTCACCTTCGCAGTCTTTCCCGCTCAGGCACCCTCTCTCTGAGCCCACCTTCCAGGCATGCTTTACTTGCTCCCACCTGCAGAAGGTTCTCCCCGCCTTCTCCCCGCCCTGGTGGTGCGGCAGCCCCAGGGTGCTGTTTTGTTTGGTGCCATTTCAGTTACCCATGAGCCTCTGCACTCTAGAATATTAATATTCATCTTGACTTTTCAAGAAGGAGAGATTATATCTGCTTAACTTATATTGCCTTGAGTCCGCATATAACTTTACCTTAGCAGGACCTTCCTTTGTCTAATGAGGCTACAATCAAAGTTTGTCCAGCCTGACTGTCCAGCAGTTTGCCAAGACCTGGGTGTTAACATGCCATCTACAGGCATGATCTAGAACAAATTTCTTACTATCCTGTAATCTATACATCATGCAGCATTAGATTGGAGGGAGGCAAGGATAATACCTGTACGTCTGAAATAAAAATGTAAAGACTTGAGATGTTTGTAAGTACCACAGCTGAAGTCATAGTCTTGTTCCCGCCTGTACTCTCTGGAGCTTAGGGTCCCCATCAAGTCCTCACAGCCATGGGCAGAATTCAGCCTTTTGGCTTTAGGACTAAGGTCTTTGCTTTCTTAAAGTTTTATTCCTCTAGACAGTACATTAAAATTGAAGACTGGGTTCATTAACAGAAATCCCCACTAGTTACTATTTGTACAGTAATTATATAACCTGGTACACAGATAATGGGTTCAAAAAGCTTTAATGAGGAGTTTATTTATTTTAAAGTAATGTACAGAAACCAAACTATTTCAAAAGCAAAAGCCAAGATGGATGTTCTGTAGCTTTTAACATCGAGGATTTTAGCCGCATTTTGAAATTTCATCTGGTCAATTAAGTATACAAAACAAATTAACCAAAACATACATTATGTATGTAGAAAAATATTAAAGTATATAATAAGGAAATGTGCTCAATATAAGTCTTTAAAAATTGAAAACACAAAGTAATTTTGAGCTTCATGACAGCCTTAGGGTTCACATTACTTGACTGGGATAAATTTAGACGATTAGGCATAGTCTGGCTTGTTGTCCTTACATGCTGACTGAGCTTCTTCCTCCTTTAACTCTTTCAAGGGGAGTTTAAAGTGTGTGTGTGTGTGTGTGTGTGTGTGTGTGTGTGTGTGTGTGTGGTGTGATGTGTGTGGTGTGTATGTGTGTGTGTGTGGTGTGTATGTGTGTGGTGTGTGTGTGTATGGTGTGGTGTGTATGTGTGTGGTGTGTATGTGTGTGGTGTGTGTGGTGTGTGTGTGTGGTGTGTGTGGTGTGTGTGGTGTGTGTGTGTGTGTGTGTGTGTGTGTGTGGTGTGTATGTGTGTGGTGTATATGTGTGTGTGTGGTGTGTGTGGTGTGTATGTGTGTGTGGTATATGTGTGGTGTGTATGTGTGTGGTGTGTATGTGTGTGGTGTGTATGTGTATGTGTGTAAGTGTGTGTGTGTGGTGTGTCCACACTACAATGTGCATGCATTTGGAGGTCAGAATACAGTCTGGATGTGGGCCTCACCTCTCACCTTGGTTGTAGGCAGGGTCTCTCACTGTTCCTGCTGCTATACTGTGTGTCCCAGGCTAGCTGGCCTGGAAACTTCCAGAGCCTCTCCTAGCTGGGCCTCCCATCCTGTCACAGGAGTGTGGGGACTAAGTAAGCATGGTTTCACCTGGCTTTGTGTAGATTCTCGGGCCTGGGACTCGGGGCCTCATGCTGGAGCAGCAAGGCTTAACCGCTGAGCTTTTCCCAAGCCCATATTTTGCTATTAAAAAGAAAACAAACAATAACAACAAAAACACAAACTCCAGGCGGTGGTGGCGCGCACCTTTAATCCCAGCACTAGGAGGCAGAGCCAGGCAGATCTCTGTGAGTTCGAGGCCAGCCTGGGCTACAGAGCAAGATCCAGAACAGGCACCAGAAACTACACAGAGAAATTCTGTCTCAAAAAAAAAAAAAAAAAAAAAAAAAGACAGAAAAAAACCTCAGTGAGCAACTTGATCATTCTTGACTTGTTGCTGCCAAAGTTGTACTTAAAGTTCCATTTTTACACACCAAACGTGGAGAGAAAAGAAGAACATTTTGAAACAATCACAGCTTTCTTAAGTCAGTCTCTTGCTCCCTTCAATAAAGTTGATTCAATACCGCAACTACAACCATGATTCCATTGTTCAAAAACAAAAATAAAATCTTCAGTCTTCAAAGTTTTGACGTTTTCCACTGCTATTCTATTTCTGCGTCTTTCCTAACATGTAATTCAGGCATTTGACTGAATTTAAAATAGCAGAATCATTGGCAGCTCAAAACTTCATTTGTGCAGCAGAGGTTTGAATGACTTGGGAGGTTTGTCTACACTTCAGTGCTTTATTATTTACTTTTTTATTTGAGCCTTTTCCCTCACTGTAGTTGAATCCTAAGACCTGCTTATGTCACTGGCAGTGGGTGTTCATCTGTGACCTCAGTGTACCCTACCTGTTAGCACACTGGTATGATGTGGTCTGTAGACTTTTCAACAAACAAGTATAATTAATGCCACTGGGACTAGTGACTTTGCTTTTAATTCAGATCGAGCAGGAACTGACCTAGAAAGGATTTGATTCAGGAGTATGAATAGCATGAGATCACACGGCCATCCATTTTGTACTTGCATCTGACTAGAAATGTACAAGCTAGTTTGTTTTTCTCTTGGAATGAAAACTTTAAGTTTTGTTATACCAAAGCATCTCTGTGTGAAGTCACAGGTAAAAGTGAAATCCATACAGGGAGTTTAAAGGTTGCGCACACACTCACACACATACACGCACACACAGAATCTATTGGGATCCTTTGGTATGTTTCAGAACCTTTGATCACCATCTTCAACTTAGAGAAGGCCAAAACAGACACACTTTACATGCATATTTATTTGGATATCATGTTAGAAAATCAAGTTAAAATCTGATTAAAAAAAAAAGAATCTATGTATCTATGAAAATTCTCACTGTAATTCATGGTACTAGCAATTACTCAGTGACAACTGCATATTAATAACAATAAACCTATTACTTATTTTTCTAGTTTGCCCAAATAATTCTCAGACCATTGACAAAAATCATAGGTAGACATGTATAAATGAACTTTTCTTCTTCTGATGCAGTGCAGACCACATTTATGCTGGAAACTTGAGATCCCAGATTTGTCCTGTGATATGGAGCCTTGAAGTCATTTCCTTTATTTTTACATCCAAATTTCGGTTGTCTCAACTGGCACTCTCCCAAATGGACAGATGCCTCCAGTTGTGTCTGCCGGCATGGTTGCGGGGAACACCACCAATCCAGTCATTACAAAGGACTCTTTCCTCGTTATATCCCCACTATTTTTCTTTTCAAAGCATTTCCTAAGTTTGAAATGTTGTGAAAACCCTAGACTCTGGAGCAAAAAAAAAAAATGCTACTTTTAAAAACAAGCTTTTGTTGTATTTTCTTAGGGTAAAGGTAATATATGTTCATCACAGAAAAGGCAAATAAGCAAAACAAAGGCGAGGAAAACCATAGAAATTTAACTCACCGAGGGAGCCATGGTTACAGTTCACACACATCTTCTAGTTCTTTCTCTGTGCACATAAAAAAAAAAAAAACACTTAAACTGTATTGTACACCCTGTGATTGATGTATTAAAACACCCCATGTTATAATTGGTTTTTCAGTCAACATTATATTATAAATATCTCTCATGTCATTATTCTTTTACAGTATTCTTTGCATTGGTTAGACCATATTTACTGAACCAGTCCCAATTGCTTGTCTTTTAAGTTTTTTTTTTAACTTTTATCTTTTCTTTTTCTGTTCTATAAATAATTCACTGAAAGAACATCTGAGCTGCTATTATCAAGGGCATTTTTATGTTAAAAAAAAAGCTAAATTATTTAAAGTGTAGAAAAATGCTTTGGTGCTGAAATAAGGTAACTGACAAGACAAAATGATTGCATGTGAGGCTGTCTTTGTGTGCTTAGGCAGCCTCCTTTGTAAGGGTCCCAGAGGTCACAGACACGTGACCGAGTCACTGGAAGAGGTGAAGCCTGTGTAAGTCAGATTTCTATTGCTATGACAAGTATCTGGGGGAAAGCAGCTTTCAAGGAGAATCACATTGGCTTGTGGTTTTAGAGGATCTGGTTCAAGTTCAGGTGGACCTCCCAGACTCACCAGTGCTTGGTGGCAAGGCAAGGGAAGTAAAGCTGCTTACCTCCTGGCCAGGAAGCAAGGGACAGCAAGAGGAAGGGGTCCGCTAGCTCCCAGGATCCCATTCAATACTATGTCCTCAGTGAACTAAAGACCTTCCCCGTTGCCCTGCCCCTTAAAGGTTCCCCTCTGTGATAGAACCACTTTGAATATAAAGATCTTACAATGCAGGTCTTTTAAAAGGGACCCTGAAGAGCCAAGACACAGAAAACCCCATGTAGAGAAAAATCAACAGCCCCCAAGTGGACTACGACGTAATACAATGAATTGAAATAAATTATAGAACCACCTGAAAGGGGAGCCATTCTCTTACCTGTTTGTTCCTGTGGCAAATCCAAAGCAATTCAGTATAATTTTCCATTTACCCATATACTAAATTCCATACGACTCCGTTTTATTTCTTTTTCCACTCTCTAAGTGTTGTCTTTTTGATCACGCAAATTGTTGTATAGATTAAAGTTGCCTCAACAATCAACCCTTCTTACCAGGCATGCCATCTCCAACCACACTGAAGAAGTCTGAGAAGTCTGGTTTCAGCAGCCCCTCCCCTTCGCAGACCTCCTCCCTGGGAACAGCATTCACACAGCATCACCGACCTGTCATTACAGGACCCAGAGGTGAGTTGCTCCACAGAGATCCACATGCTGTCAACATCATAATGTTGAGATCAGAGGGGCAAAGTGGGGAGACAGTGAGGACTCCCCTTACAGTAAGTGATCCAATTCTTATATTTGAAGGTAGTCTCAAATTTTAGGAACCAAAGAGATTCAGCATCCGATCTTAAGTTTCAAAGATACAAAGCCAATCTTTTTCAGGGGAAGGGGCAGTGGGCTTTTGCAAAGAGGTAGGAAATACCTTGAACCAAAATTAAGTGTGCCCTCAAGTTGTGTGTGTGCACGTCTATGTGTATGTGTTTGGGTGAGTGCTTTTTCCATGTGGTCAGTTACCTATTTCTCACATAAATGTTTTTTCAGTCTCCCATCCTTACTGATTCTCTTCCCATGAAGCCCTATTTCCATATGTGGCATTTTGTGTTGAGGTTGTTGGCATTGGGGTGTTGATGAGTCGTCTTCATTCACTCCTTTTGAAGTGGTAGATAGTTTGTCTGGTTTTCATTGCAATGTTTTCCTTATTTTAGTCTCATGTGCTTTTAAGTTTATTATTAAAATGTGTCCACAAGAAATATGATTTGTATTTCACATTAAAGACAAGCCTTAAACCTCAAGAGAATGTCATCAAATCACTTAACTTGATTCTATTGCAAGATAAAAATATTTATTAGTTTATTTATAAAACCTCCACAGTAGAAGTATGAATAACTGTGACCATTTGCACCCTTCCATCAGATTGTCTTTTATATCTGTGATCTACCAGCTCACATTATAAAACACCAGGGAGAGTTACAGCCTCTGGTCTACTTTGACATATACCTGAGGAAACTGATATTTGTTGCATTAACTCAATGTTAGGGCCACAAATCAGAATCCATTGATAAATACTGTGATAGTCCCGAGGAAATGTGGTACTTGAGGTGAATGCACAGAGCACATGTGAAAAATCTCACTAAAAAAAAATAATAATAAGTATTCCATCATGGGAAGGCAATTTCTTTGTCAGTTAGGAAATTCGGTTGCTTCATCCTTGGAGATACTGTGGTCATTGTATGACTTTCTCATCAAGATCCCTGACTCTTCTTCATATGTACCTATAGCACAATCACTGATGTTTACCATGTATGCATACATATATGTGTGCACATACATATATATGGTATATGTATGTTGCTCATTATATCTAGAAACTTGAGAATACACATCTGAATAAGCCATTAAATTAGTTAGTATTATATCTTCTTATCATTAACATTTGTTGAGCATCTAAACTGTAGCAGGAAATGAGAGGTATGATGCTATTGTAAGTCAGAATATTGATGGTCCAAGAGAGATAGGCATATTATTTCTCATTTTTATGGTCAGTTTAACATATTCAAATGCTAAATGAATGTTAGGAGCAAATTTTTCTGCAGGACTCACAGGAGAGAGTTGTGGAGCTTCATTCATTTGCTCATTAAAGGTTTACTGAGTTCTTGTCACTGTAGAGATACTGGGGCCAGTGTTTCCTGTCCTCATAGAACAGAGCTGGAGAAAGGAAGTGAGCATTAAGAAAAGCTGGCGTGGAGTAGGCTACCATCACGTTGCATCAAATAAAGAGACTTAAAGAGTGGATAGCATTGAAGTGGAGTCTAAGAAGATTCCTATGAATAGCAACTATTCCAAGCAAAGGAAAAACCCCGAGGCTAGCAGGGCAGTGAAGATGGAGAAGAGCAGCATGCCAGCAGTCAGGAAGGCTGGAGAGGCTACCTCTGCATTCCCATTTATCTTCTGGTTTATAGCGCCCTCACCAATGTGAGGAGGCCATACCACTGGAGAATGAACCTTTCTTCTCAAGCTCATATTCTCATGTAAAAGTGACAATAGAGTGGTATTTTTGGAAACTGTCCGAAGAGCAAAAACAGTATACTTATATCATTCCTTATTCAAAAAATACCAAGGGTGTCTTGACTTCAGGCTGCGTTTCTATGAATTGTTGTGACTACCCAGCTCTTACCCCAGATGCCTAATGATTAAACTCACCGCCTAAGATGGCCCATACTGCATAGATGGCCAAATTAGTGCTGCCTTCCCTAAAATCCTTCATGGCAGCCAGAGAGCAGCAGGTGCGTGACACATCTCAGTGCTCAGGCCAGAAGCTTGATCTCTTAACAAAGCTATGGCAAAGCAAGGTCACTTGGCCTCCCCAAAAGATGGCTGTTTTCAGCTGCAAGCCTAATCTGTATTCGGGGATTTGGTGAGTGTCATTTACAAGGAGAACCTTTCTAGTTAAAGACTGCAAAGTGAAGGCAGAAAAATTGTACCTTGCTGGGGAGACAGAGCATCGTAATGACCATCTTAAAATATGTCAGCTGCTACAATGTAACACCACTGAGTAGCTTAGAAACAGCAAAGCCCTTTTTCTTCACATTGCTGGGGGCTGGAAAGTCCAAAGTCAAGGTGATGGCCAACTTGGTGCCTGGCAAAGGTCCACGCCCTGGTTTATAGATTCTGTCTTCTCACTATGTGGAGGGGCTAACCAGCCCTCTATGGCAGTGGCTTTCAACCTTCTGAATGCTGAGGCCCTTTAATATAATGCTTCATGTTGTGGTGACCCCCAACCATAAAATTATTTCACTGCTACTTCATAACTTTAATTTTGCTACTGTGATGAATTGTAATGTAAATATCTGATATGCAGGATCTCTGATATGTGACTGCTATGGGGGTCGTGACCCACAAGTTGAGAACCACTGTTCTGTGGCCTCTGGTTATTTCCATCTGTGAGGGTTACACCCTCATGATCTACTCAGCTTCTAAAGGCACCACCTTATACTCCAGTTTCTTTTCAGATCATGTAAATCCTTTGCCCTTTACTGAACGTCCCACCTCCAATACTATCTCATTGGGATTAAGATTTCATCACATGCATTTTGTGGGGGACAAAAGCCTCCAGTCTACAGCAGCAGTTAAGCACCAAACCTGGAAGGTCAAATGTGCCCATGTTTGAATCTGTGCTACCATTTATGCCAACTGTACTTCTCTGAGGTTCTATACCTAGAAAGAATTGTACTGTCAGAAGTAAATGCATATGTCTGTAGTCATTTGCAGTGTCTGAAAACAGATCATGCATACAAGTCGGACAAACCCCTTTCATCCAGGTTTTGAAAATCTCATGCTGTCCCCTGTTACCTTTGCCCTATTGACATCTTACCCATCCCCAAGCCCAGCTCACATATGGACTGAGCATCCTTCATCCAGAATGCTCAAGACCATAGTGTTTGGAATTTGGGATTCGCAAATGTTTGCACATATAACATGAAATATTTTGGGCATTGCACTGAGATTCATTCATGTTTTATATATACCTTATACACATAACCTGAAGCCCGTTTTATATAGTATTTTAACATACTTGAGTTTTGGCTACTGTTTAGCACATGGGGTCAGGTGTACTGTTCCCTACTTGTGTCGTCTCTGTGTTCAAAAGGTCTAGGGTTTTGACATGTTTCAGCCTTAGTGCTTTTAGATTAAGGATGTCCAACTTGCGTTACTTTGGACGGGAAGCCTCTTTAGCTGCATCTCCTTACCCTCCACAGCTCCTCCCATAGCTTTTCATGCCTGCACATTCTCTACTGTTGCCTTGCATTCTTAGCTAATGGTCAAGTCTGGTCCTCTCCTGAAGATATCCAGACACAAGGGTCTCCCACACATTGTATGTCTTCGTCCCTCACCGAGTAGATTTTACCTTATGGATAAATTGAAAGTAGTTAAAGTACACATAAATGCATACTCAAAAGGAATTCACACCCTACCCCCACCCCACCCTACCCACACACTCTGATAAATTCTCAGTGCTCCAGAATAAACAACACTGCTTCATAAGGAATATCCAAGATTGGGAGGGGGGGCGGGCATATCCTGTCTTCTAAAGCAAACTGTGGGAGATAAACTCAGCAAAGCTTTGGTACTGAATGCTCTGCCTTGTTTTAGTTTATGCTCTTCTGACCACTCTGCTGGGTGCATTGTAAAGGTAGAGGCATGCGGTTTCCTAAATCCAATCTCCTCCCTGGCAGTGGCTTTCTTTGTGGCTTTGATAAATCACTTAGCCTCGTGATCTCAGTTGGCCCATCCATACCTTGTGAATACTACTTTGACACCTATTTCTCTGTGTGGTTAGAATCAGGTAAAAGGGTTAAACTATGTTGGAACAACCTGGAGCAAGGAGAGTTACTGAAGCTTAACAAAGCCATTTCTGTCATTGTACACAGTTACACATGGTGGGCACTTAAAGCCCTCACCACCGCAACATATGTAATCATGGCAATGTATTTTACCTATGATAATGAAAAAGAGAACCTTTGCCCTTCTTCCTGTTGTTTCAAAGCTGTGAATTTGCCTGGTGCTCTAGATTCAGTTCTGAAACTGGTTTCACTCACAGCCTCTTTTTGGCTGAGAAGTCTCTACGTGACTTTGGGTATATAGACATATAAAATGGTATCTAATTCCAACAGTAACTGATAAAAAACCATAAAAAAATGTTTTAAACAATTTGTTGGTTAATATGTATTTTAGTAAAGACCAAAGCTAACTTGTCATGAATGAGATGGACATGCTTATTAATGCTTTTCCACACAGAATTAAATTTTGGCTGAATATTTGATAATGCATGACATGAAGCATCTTCAACATTTTTAGATTGAATCAGTACTTTAATTTTTATCATCAATTCTGAGACTGTCACCACACTCACATACACATATACACACACATATACATATATATGTAGTATAATTCCACAAATTGTTAGGAAATTTGTCCTAACTTAAAGCCAGAAGTCACTGAGTTTTTTTTTTATAAAGTTCATCAACTTTTAAGCCAAATATTTTAAACCAACTTTTAAAACTAAATATTCCAATATAATCCAGAGATGTATTAAAATGATACTTAAATACTGAGAAATGATGATAGAAAAATATTCTTTGTCTTCCTTAATCAAACCATTTTGTATCTATAAGAGCAGAAGACTCTATATGTAAAAAAAATTTCAATTCGGCATTCAAGAGTCTCAGCTCTGAGCTGAGGTGTCACAGGTGACCTTCACTGTGTTGTGTGGTGTGGCTGGCGTGTGGAATGGGAAGTACATATGCACTCACAACCAAGGCTCTGGTAAAGTCGTGTGATCGACCTAGGTGAACACTACAGAATCACCTTGAGTTCATTAACTATTTAATTTTAATTTTTGGCTGTGCAGAATCTTTTCTTGTTGCCAATTTTTGCACAACTCCCACATTTAACTCTCTGACTCCATATGGGGATGCAACACACAGTTTAAGAAAATAATCCCTTAAGTGTGTGTCTGACCCTTTTTAGTGTGTGTGTGTGTGTGTGTGTGTGTGTGTGTGTGTGTATGTGTGTGAACAGGCGTGGGTGTGCAGGTCAGAGGGTGACTTGCAAGGATCAGTTCTCTCCTTCGACAATATGGAATCCAGGCATTAAGTTTTGGTCATCAGCCTTGACTGAAAGCTCCTTCACCAGCTGATCCATTTTTTCGACCTTTGTCTGACTTCTTTTAAGATTTGGAGTAATCATTAATGATAGTTTAAATTTGTTAAAACTATGAGAGTTCTTGAAAATTACCTTTCTGCCTAAAGTCTTTTGTGTTTTCAAAAATAGTGCCATGGAAAGTGGCACTTCACTGTTTCACATTGAAAAAATCAGCTGTGCTTCAGAGATTCGTAAAGAAAGCCTTCAGTCACACACTGGGAGGCCACATCCAACCAACTGGACTCTAGGAATCATGTGGCCCAATGCATCCCGATATGACCTAACAATGTGTTTGTAAAAATATCATTAAGTCATAACTTAAGAAAATTACAAACCAGGCTTGGTGATAGATGCCTGTAATGTAACAAGAGGCCGAGAGAAGAGCATCTCAAATTCAGTGTGTTTAAGGCCAACCTGGGTAACTTAGTGAGACCATGTCATCCAACTTGAAAATAATTCAAAAAAGGCTAGGGCTAGAGCTCAGCGGTGAGGTGCACTTCTCCCGTGTGCAGGACATGAAGGCACAGGTTCAATCCCAAATAAACAACAACAAAAACCCTAACTCTTAGTGCACCTCTGCTGTCGTGGCCCCAAAATTATATCAAGGAGTGAAATGTCTTCTCTATGATTCAGATATGGTTGGTTCCCTAGGGGTTCATACGGTGGAAGTTTGACCCCTGGTGTTGCTGTGTTAGGGCTCCTGGAACATTTAAGAGATGGAGTCTAGTACAAGGTAGTCATATCAGAGGCTTCCTCAAGAGTAAACTAATGCTGTCTCCTCTAAAGGTTAGGGTCCGGTTGGTAGGAATGGACTCATTCTCAGGAGAGTGAGTTGTTACAAAAAGTTGGGGCCCGATTCTCCACTGGTCTCCTGCACCCTTGATTGAACACATGCCCCTTCTGTACATGACCATTTCTCTCTCTGCTTCTGTGCCATGACAGAGACAGAGGCCCTTCACCAGCATGGCTGTCACGAGTCACCAGACTCCAAAGGCAAATAAACATCGCTACAAGCACCCTGCCTTAGATACTTTGTTATGGTGACAGAGAACAGGCTAGCAGAGCCAGGCTGCAGAAGGCCCCTTTCCTCAGCATGGCCACCACATTCCTGCCTGCCTTACGCCTATACTTCCAGCTGGAACAAGGGAAGGGAGGAAGTGCCAGCTCGTAGTCTTTTATAATTCTTTTCTTTCTACATTGACTTACCATGTGGATGTGGATGTGGAGATATGTGTGTGTGTGTGTGTGTGTGTGTGTGTGTGTGTGTGTGTGTGTGTGTGTGTGTGTGTGTGTGTGTACATGCAATGTAGAGGCCAGAGGCAAGTTGCAGGAGTCTCTCCTCCTACTTTGTGGGTCTCAGGAACTGAATCAGGTCTTCAGAATTGGCAGCAAGCACCTTTACCTGCTGAGGGTCTCACCAGCCCTCCATTACCGCTTTTGTTCTGTCACATGGTCAGAACTATACTATATGATTAGCTCCAGCTCTAAGGGAGGTGCAAAGTATGGATTAGATTTTTTTTAGCTGAATTAATTAATTAGCTGAATATAATCATCAATATGTACAAAATTGGGGTTGTATAAATCAATAAATGAGGAAGGAATATATTAGTGATCTGTTCCTTATATGACTTACCAATAGCAATCTGAGCTGGCCAGAGCCAAGACCAGAATTCATCTTGTTTAGTTTCCAGATCAGTAGTTTCTAACCTTTACTCTGCCACTGGGGAAAAAATAATAAGCTACCTTTATTTAAACTTTTAGTTTGTGTTCACACTTCTTATTACTCCAAGGCATGATGTGGCCATTTAGCTACTTTGATAATCATGACATAGACTGTGTTGTCACCCTGAGTTTGTCTACAGCTATCTAAAGAGCTCCTGGATCTTCTTTCTTTATTGGCCTGTGGTTCCTTGCTACTAGCAAAGACACAGTTTCTGTGAGGCACAAGTCACTTCAAACAACTTTTTTTAAGTCATTTTGGCTTTTCTCAATGTTAAAATTAACTTGAAAACTCTTATTACCATCTGGTGACCCATTAATTTTTCCCACAAATGTTTACCAAGTGCTCACAACAAACAAGGTACTTTTCTAGTTACTGAATAGAGGGAGCAAGGGAAGCCTGAATCTGATCCCCAGAGTACTTACTACTCGGCGGCAGCTGAGGGAAGAGACAAGCCAGCAGTTGTGTGGTGGGCTGAATCAACCCTAATCCGAAAGTCTAAAATCCAAAATGCTCCAAAGTCTGGGCTTTTGAGCGCAGGTGTGACACAGCCCAGGCAGCACACTGGTGCCCAATGTTTATCACATTTTGAATTTCAGATTCTCTGCTTAGGGTTGTTTAATTGGTAAGTATATACAGATATTCCCAAATCTAAAATAAAATCCAAACTCAGAATCACATAGAGTCCCAAGCATGTCAGAAAATGGACCTGACCTACACTGTGCTAGGAGAGGCACCAGATGCCAGGGAAGACAAAGAAGGGCATCCTCTTGGGGAAATACCATGTCATTTGGCATTGTCAGAGTACAAACAAGAATGATGCTTAACCCCGTCTCAAACCTTTTGCCATCTGTTTGTCAGTATGCAAAATAGAGAGCAACCGAAAACAAATGATTCTGTTAGACAACTAGGTACTAGGAAATTAAAATGAGCCAAAGGCAGGTGTGGCTAAACCACTGCCTCTTTATGAGTGAGTGTGTGTGTGTGTATGCACATGTGTGTGTGTACACATATACCTGTATGTGTATATATGTGGTGTGTTTGCACATGGTGTGTGTGTGTGTGTGTGTGTGTGTGTGTGTGTGTGTGTGTGTGTAGTTTAGAAGTCAAATTGTCCTGATTCAGAAAATATTCATAACATATACCAAAACAATAATCATATAAACCAGAGATTTGTTGTACAGCTTTCAAAGACTCATGCTGTTTGGAGAGGATGTCAAAACTTTATATGCCCTAAAAACCTTTCTAAGTCCATAAACCTCCTGACCCATAAGAGGATTCTGCTCTTCATGATGAAACATCTGAGGAGCTGAAGTCAACCATAACTCCCAGTTTGGCCAAGAAAAACATACTGCCGAGAATTATGAGCATGAAGATCATCTTTCCAGAAATCAGGGTCACCAGGAATGGTTGGAGGAGCGTGGATTGTGACATGCATAGATAGTAAGAAAGCAGCAGGGGAGGAGAGAGAAATACGAAGGCAGGAGTTATTAAATGGCAGACACCACGTCTTACATGCTCATCCCTGAATCCCTCAGCCTCGTGACTTGCACGAGAGCTCTTGAAAACCATCCCTCAAATAAATGAATGAATGCATACATGTGATTGAAACAGAAAGTGTGGGAGATAATGGGAAGTCTTTCCCACCCCCTTCTGTAGTAACAACAACAATAATAATTAATAATGTTCAAGAACAAGTATTGTGCAGCATTTATGGAGGTGCCTAGAAGGTGCAGGTGTTCAGTATGTTCAAGAGTCTCTACCTTGCTATGTATCAAGAAAAATTAGCTCAAAATTCTGGGCCCCTTTAAAAGAACAATACTTTAAAAGTATTGTTTCCATCCAGTGACAAACCCAAAGGAGAGACGTACCCTGGTGCTTCATCACTCTGGCCATGATCCTACTGGTTGGCAGAGGCCCCAAGGACTAGGTGTGGCCAGCTTTCTCCTGTCGTACCTGCACACTTCTTGGCTGTTCAGGAAAGCCTCTTAAACCTAGCTGTAGAACATGCTGATGCTCAACTGGGTCTAATTTGTTTCTCCTGGGTTAGTGCAATTGAATCATCTCAAGAAAATGAGAAGTAATTAAGTACCTGTTGCAAACACGGCGCTGACATGCTCTGCCAACCGACAGACACGGGGTGTTTATTTATTATGGGAGTTTGTCATCTGGGAAAACATGGCATCGCCCTTCTCCAGGAGGAATTACCCCAGTTGATTTTCAAACCCAGGCATCACAGACCTAACCAGCTCCACTCTGGAGCACAGGAAACGACGAGAAAGATTTGGGAATACAAAGTGAGCACACACACAGCGCCCCAGCTTCACGGGGACACCTCATCCAGGGGCCTGGAAGTTATGGGATAGCAGAGAGGAAGTGCAGCATTTTAGCAAAGGCTCTTTAAGTCTCAGCTCAGGAAATTATTAAATTCATTAGCCAGATACTTACAACCAGCTATTACTGCCCAGCCAAAGGAAAAACTAGCGCCAGCAAATGTTTTAAAACTACAACTAAACAAAAGTCAGGAAGCGTGTAATTAAAACTGTACCTTTATTGTATTGTAAAGAGTTTCACTGTGACATGGAAAATATTTAAAGGAGAAGGCTGTTTAGCTAATTTCTCTGCAAGTGAGCTGTGGAGTGGAGAACCATCCTAAATTAACTGTAAGGCCACCCACCGAGCGAACCTCGTAAAGGGCCAGGGCAACTCAGCTTGGTTTTGTGTAACTGTTCAATAATTACCAGATAAATGCATAACTCAAAGCTCTATTACACTAATAATTTGTATGAAGATAGATGTGTGGGACCCCCTGCTGGGTTAATTTGTCATCCTGCAGGAATCTTTAAAGAGGGTTGCTCTGTAGTGGAATCATGTTAATATGCTGTCCAGGGAGGACAGGTTAGAGCAGGGGACCACTTGGCTCCTTAATCTCTTCAAGAGTCACAGAGCCCCTGGAGGGAGGGCTGTGGATAATAGGGTGATTAGCCTAGTGGACCCTCATCCACACTCATCCTGACAAAGGAGGCTGCCTCCCCTCTCTGTCCCTTACCCTTTCTTTCTCTCTCCTTCAGCCCCACACTTCCTGCCACTGGCATGCACCATGGAGCCCCATGCACATATAAGTGGAGGCCATGGCCAAGACCCCTTACTGACACCAAATACATCAACTGTAACTGGCTTTATAATCAGATAAGTCCCTGAAGAGTTCTTCCTTCCTCGTGTAGTTTAATCTTATGTAGATTCCATGCTTACGCTCATGATTTGTTTTCTTTTTTTCGGCACAAAAGCAAACATTTGAAATTGAACTTGTATCTCCTCTTTCTGTGAAACAGCCTCTTCCCGCACTCTCCCTCCTTCGCTCCTCCTTTTCTCCTCTCCTCCCCCCCCCCAACTGCTGTTTTGAATAGAAAGCTCACACTTAGGCATCAGTGCAGGTTTGAGCCTCCCCTACTGACAGAATCATAAATCATGTTCAAGTTAAGTGCGTCGCATGGCCTGGAGCGGAGCTTCCTCAGTGTTTATGTGGTCCAGCCTATCATCCACTAGAGCAGGGGAATGCACACCGGGTAGGACTGTCCTGTCCTGTCCACATGGCTGCAGGAACACTGAGAGTCATGTTTCCAGGCTGCATCCTTTGTGTCGGGAGCACCAACAGGGCATTTAGTCACCCACGTGATTTGGAAAGTTGTAGTTCCACAGAAAATTTACATCCATTGTTTGCCGTTTCTTTATAGTAAATGTCAGTTGCTTCTCTACCTCTCTCAAAGAGTTCAGTTTTCTTATGTGAAAAGGACATGTGCATGTGAGAACATCAGACCTGCCTGTTTCTACTTCAATCCTAAGGGGGTCTGGGACAAAAACTCTAAAGGGAAATAAAGCTGACCTCTGAAAAGGTCATTTAAAGAGAAGCAGAGATTATCTAGGAAGGAGCTATGCCTGGCAGTAGAATTGGCCACAACAGAATTCAGGTTCTACCAAGCCATGTGGCTCTGGGTAAGCCTGGGCAGGTCATTGGTCCTCAGTGGGCCCTTGTGTTCCCATTTTCATATAATCATCAATGGGAGAAGGAGTAAAATGCCCTGTGTAAGGACGGGCTTGGAACACAGTCTGTGTCCAGTAAGTGTCCCTTTTACTCAGGCTCCCTCTTGCATTCAGAACCTCCTTCACTCTCTTGAAGTGGTCTCCCACCCTTCTGCCCCCGCTTTCCATCTGCTCTTGCTGATGTAGAAGTAAATCTAGAACAAGCGGGAAAACAAAGATGGTCTTGAGGAAGTGAGCAGACCCAGACCCTATGCCCCCACTCTTGTGGAAGAATCCTGGACTCCGCAGTGGAGCAGGTGACCCAACCCTTGGCAGACAGAGGCTTCGCCTAGACAAGCTCTCCTTTATCCATGGCTCTTGCTAAAGGGGGAAGAATCTTTGTTCATCGGGATCTGCTGCTTACAGAGTCGATTCAGCCCACAATCCTTGAGCCTTCATCTGCCATCGACAATGGAGGCCCAAATGGTCAAGTTCAGAAGACCACCCCTGCCTTTCTACCTAACAGAACAATCATTGCTGCAACTGAGATAACATTAATGAGCGGATGCTGGAAGAACCTAAGAACAGCACCCTTACCTCCTGAGCTGTGGGTGGAGATTGGAGTCTGTGTCCATCAGGTTCTTTGGGCACCTTCTGTTGACACAGAAAACATTGTCATGTTAGGGGATGTCACTAGATCATCCCAAACCCCCAAATTCCTGAGCGCTATAATAAGAATTGCTTAATTGTTAAATTCTTGAGAGTGAACTGGAGATATGTTAATGAAGGCTCTTGTTTAAGAATTCCAACCAAATTGCTTAACCTTCCACTGACTGGCCAAAGAAGACCATGGGTTAGGTTCAGCAACTGACCTATGGGTGCGTGGCTTCAAGTGGACACAGATCAGGTTCCCAGATCATAACTTCCCTCTTCTGCTCCTGTCACTGTAAGTCCCATTCACAGGCTTCATCTCCTCGTGTTGTAGCACACAAAGCATGAGCAACGTTACACTTACCTACCAACTTAATCCAAAGGGAGAAAGAATCACTTGTCTCCATTGGATCTAGAAGAGCAGCTACCATTGGATGCCCATGGCTCTCATTGGCCTAACTGGGGCCATTTGATCACCTTTTAAACAATCTTCATATCTAAAAGATAACGGGATATCTTGTTGTATAGTTTGAGTTTTCTAACCACCATCAGAGCCAGGTGTCGGGGTTACTAACCACATAACCTGAGGCTGAGGGAGAAAAGCTCTCCAAAGAAATGTTAGACCTCCACTTACAGAAGAAAGGATGCAGACAGCTGAGCAGGCAAAAACAATGCCTTACATTACAAGAGGGAGGAGGAGCTGAGATGCTAGGCAGTAACCAGCAACCCTCTCCAGCCCTGGGCTTGTCTCTGCACTTAGCACTTGCAGAGCACAAGTCAAACCCGAGCTTAGAAAGCCATCTTTAGTTCATGCTGTGAACCTTGGGTTATTACTTCCCTGTTGCTGTGGTGAAATACCATAACCAAAAGCAGCTTAAGTAAGAAAGGGTTTATTTAGACTCCAGAGGGACAGAGTGCATCATGAAGGAGAAGACATGGCAGGGCAACAGGAGCAAGAAACTGACTGACCACATTTTCACACACAGTGATAGGAGGCTATAAACCCTCCAAGTCTGCCTCCCAGTCAAGTGCTTTCTCCAGCAGCTCTATTCCTCCTAAGGTTCTACAACCTTCTATAACATCGCCACCTACTGGAGACCAAGTGTTCAAATCCATGGACCTATGGAGGACGTTTCTCATTGAAGCCAAGGCAGACCTGCAGCTTCATTTGTAAACACTCTTGAGTGTCGGTTTCCTGGTCCCACTGTATATTCTGGATTACATTTCCTATATCTCATTCCTAAAGATATCTGAAGGATAATAAGTACTCCAAATCTAGCTAACATACTCTTTATCATGTAGTAGATTCTCAGTATGTTTGTTGAATGACTAGGTCTACTATACCTCTATACATTCATTCTTCCCCTCACAACAGTCTTCTAATTGGTGTTATTACAAAAACAAATGGGTCAGTTTAGAAAGTTTAAGTTGCTTTGTGCACATTAGCAAGGAAGGAACAGTTTTAATCCATAGTGGTTGCTTTCTAAAACCCATACAGAGCAGAGCAGGTCCACAAGGGGAAAGGAGGGCCAGGGGAGGCTGGCACCAAGTAGTGGACACCAGAGCCAGATGCTACCAGACTTTACATGCTGGACTAACTCTTCCTCCCCTTGAGTAAACGCTACTAACATTAGCAAGAGATACTCTAATTCTGCAAGATGACTAAAAAGACTTCAAAATCAGGAGGGCACTCAGAGGTGATCTTTGCTGATCAGATTCAACAGCACCATCTGAAAGTGCGATCAGCCTGATGGTTCGTGGAGAGAAGTGCTAAAGATTACCCTTGGCTTTGAAGTTCTAGGCCTGCCTCGGTGTGCTTTCTATGGCTGTGATAAAACACCTGGACCAAAAGTGACTTGGAGAGGAAAAGGTTTATGTCATCTTAGAGCTTACAGTCCATCTTTGTGTGAAGTCAGAGCAGGAACCTTAAGGCAGGAACTAAAGCAGAGACCGTGGGAGAGTTCTGTTTACTGGCTTGCTTCCCTGACTACCTCGGCTTTCTTACACACCCCAGGACTGCTCAGAGCGGGGCGGGGGGGGGGGGCACTATTCACAGTGGGTTGGATCTAGGGGTCTCAAAAATTAATCAAGATGTTCCACAGGTATGATCCACAGGTCAGTACAATGGAAACATCTTCTCAGTGAAGTTCCCTCTTCCCAGATGACTCTAGCTTGTGTGCCGTTGACGAAAATACCAACCAGCACAGGGATCTTGGCTTGCTTTGTGTAAACATGGCTCCTTGCTTTGTATTTAATGTAGAGAAAGACTTGCAAACAGCACCAGTCCCAACACCTGTCGTCTGTGCAGCCATAACTTCGTCACAGGTGTGGGTGCTGAAATTTGCTTGCAGCACGCCAGTGGTCTTGGACCTCAGGAGATTCCATCCTGCTTCTGTTAACCACATAATCATCCCTTCTGTGGTGGGTTTTTTTTCCCCCAAAATAATTGTTTTGATGTGTTTGTCGTTCTTCATCTCTTGTCTCGTAGTCTCACTTGTGCTTTACATAGAAGTCCAAGTTCCCTTCATGGAACTGGATTCCTGTCAACTTTGCCTATCAAATTCTCACTCTTCATATCTGCGATAGCCACAGCTGTTAGATGCTGTTTGAACACATTTCACATCAGCCACCCTGGTAGCTTACGCAGTTAGTGCGAGAATATGGTCATTTCAGAAATCCTGTCAGGAGAAAATCCGGGACTCTGTGTTAGACCTTAACTAGCATACTCCATGTCTATAAAACTCTGAATACTCTAGCCAACAGTCCAGATGTGCCCTGTAGCTTATTTTAAAAATATGTTCTTTTAAATGACATGTTTTCCAGGCTTCTAGATTTTAATGTGATTACCATGAACTAGTTGGGCTGAGTTATTTGTAAACATGATTCTAGATACTAAATTCCATACACCCACCCAAATTTAAAGTGGACGGGCCTCAGTAAGTATTTTGTTCAAATCCTGTTTTGAAATGAGAGAGCCAGAGGAAAGGGACTTTGCCTATCCTTGTAAGCCATATAGAAGCAGAAACTAAACTAACACCTAGGTTTCTGTCTAAATAGAAAGCTTTCCCAAAATATACCCTTGGTCCTAGAAAAGCCTCTCTTGTAGTAAGTCTGTGCTAACTGTCTAACTAGCATACACCTTGTGGCCTTTCAAGGGAGTGATGAAGGTTTCCATGTAACTCTGTAAAAGCCTGCGAAGAATCTGGATAGGTCAGAAGGTGGTCTGAGTGACAGATGTGTCTCCATGGTAAAAGAAAAGGCCAGTGTGAACAGTCAGAATTAACACCCAAGGTCTGAGTTCTAAGTAGAAAAATGTCTTTGGCAAGATGGCCAAGTAATTCTAAACATCTAGGTTGTCTCAGTCTGAGTTTTAGGCAAGAGTAGCTATTTAAAACATCATTGGTCAAAAAAGAAGCATTTCAGGTTTTTGAATGTAGTTGTTTTACTGTAAGATCAAAGGTATTGCCACTGCTAATATTGAATTTGCATTTTGTTGTTTGCAAAATTCGTTCTAAGATCCTTATGTCATACCCATGCTGTTGCTACTCTCTTAATGTTCACATATTCGTGCGTGTGGAGATAGGCAGAGAACAGGAAATTTTTACTCCACCACCCTTCCCCCTTCTGTGGTACAATCTGTGCACAGCCAGAACTGACCTGAGAACACGGGAATAAACTCCAGTTTCCTTATTGCCCCCAAGCATCCTTTTCTGCGATGGTGATACCAATACCAGAGGCTGTTTGTTGACCATTGTGGGGTCAGAAAATGCATTGTGTGCCCCATACACATTCTTGTGTAATCTACGTGGTATTAGCCTCCATTATAGAGATGGCAAGTAGAATCAGAGAGAGGTTCAGAAACTATAGCTAGAATTGGAGTAGCCAGTGGTGGGGCTAAACCGGAAGCCCATGTGGAGGGAGTGGAGGGAGCCCTGAGAGAGTGAAGTCCTGAACGAATGTGCGTGGTTGACGTGGGCACAGCCTGTGGAGGGCTCCAATGCCTTAGCCCCACAGAAGCGGCAAAGCCTTGCCTAGATGAGGCTCAGTACAAATGGCAAAGCTTTCCACCAGAGCCGTACACGTGTCTATGAACAACTGGTCAGCGGGTGCAAAGACTAGCAACTGCAGCTTCCTCCCAGATGTTTACAGCCTGAGACTGCTGGCCCACAGAGACCTCTTACTCCGATTAGCTAGGCCCTCCCGCTGTACGGTACCTAATAAACATGGTGACGTGGTCGCAGATCCCATGCGATCCCAGATTTCCTGTGTGTGTGTCCATGTACCTGTCCTTCCTTCATTCCCTCACTGCCCTTCCTCAGGGTTCCAGGACGCGAGCCACATGGGCCAAACACTTGTCTATTATGCCAGCACCCGTGGGGTCCTATCCCACATCACCTTTCTGACTTTTACGCTTAACTTGGCATGACATGGATGGGGGCATCCACCAAGGCCAAGGTGTGCTGAATAACTGAAAAGGCAGAAGCAGGGGAGCATTCATGGAGGCATGGAAGACATTCTGATAGCCTGGGAAGCATCAAAAAACTGGGGCTTCACAAATGGCTTGTAAAGAAGACAGCGGAAGAAGTAACTGACAGGTGCCGCTGCAGCGTGAGAGCGTGTCAAGGATGCATGGAATCACATGAGTCTGTGCTGGGGCAAATCCAGGCCTAGCCTGTATTTTGAAATAAGATTTTGTTGAACATAGTCTCACCCTTTTGTTAATGGCATGTCTACGGCCGCTTCTGTAAGCATGGAGTTGAATATTACCACAGACCTTCAAAATAGCCTCTACAGACTGGGAGTCTGCCTTCCGGCGCTAAACCAGAACCCAGAGCTTTTGAGAAACTCAGAACTTTTTTCTCCAGAAGCTGTGACTTTTATTTATTATTTATTTATTATTTGTATGATATAGGAGGGAGAGGTCACATGGGAGCCACAGCGGGCCTGTGAAGGTCAAAGAACAACTTTGTGGAATCAAGAGAAACTCGGATTTTTATATAGTTAAAAATGGATGAAGATAAGAATGTAAAACAAAATTGGCCTCTCTTTGTTGGCAGAGGGGAGATCTGTTTTTCCAAGAGACACACATTCTGATCTCCAGTCAGAAGATGCCTTTAATTCAAGTAGAGTCACTTTTTTATCACCAGCGCGGAACCCTGCGGTAGCATACTGTTACCACATCTGCAGCATTCCTAGAAAAATGCTGCTGTTTTGCAAAGACTTGTGCAATGCGATGCTTTCTCCTGTGCCTTTCACATGCTTCTCGATGACATGCAGGGTATGGACTGAGAGTCTTGGAAAAATTTGAAGAACCTTTGCTTGCTTTGAGTCACACACTTTGTTACTTAGAAAAGGCTCAACCTCCTAAGGGCCTGAGTGCCAGTTCCAATTCCTCCCTCCCTGTGTCTGGGAACATAAATCACACAGCTCCAAACTTCTCAGCTTTCGTAAATGGCAGGCCTGGTTCATGCATGATTTATCAATTATTGCTGTGGGCCATTAAGATAGATTTCTCAGCTTCAGGTAGGCTGCAGCGGGGTTGTATAGTGTTGGTTTAGAATTTCTTAAGAAGCTCAGTAGTTGACAACCCAAACAATACAACTTCCGTTTGCCCTTGTGGAAGGCTTTTTGGTTTTAGGTGGGATTTTTTTTTTCTGATGATTTCTTCTCCTTTTGAGTTTTGCCTTGGGGTGGGGGGTGGTTACTTCTAAGCAAGAGTAGTCAGAAATTCTCAAAGCCGCTCTTTCTCTGAAAAGAGCACATCTAGCTCCTGCAGATGAACGGGTAGCAATTCCTGTGACAGTTCAGCAGAAGAAACAACTTGGAGCCTCACCTGTTGCCCCTCATGATTAATGGGAAAACCATGACACTTTGCAGATTCTGGACTGGGGGGGGGTGCCCTTCATTCTTGCTAGCACAGAAGACTCTGACTTCAAGTATGCTGCACTCAAAGGAGGTGGAGATTTTTGTGGCTCTGTCACCTCAGGACAGTTTCCCTGTGGAACCTCTCCTAGGACAGGCTAGGATCTGGTGGCTGGTGCCAAAAAGGAAAGCTAATTAATGTCTGTGTAAGCTGTGAGAGTCTACAGTGGTTCCCAGGTGAGGAGTAAATCGATAAGGGCAGTGGCGGGGCTGAATGGAATAACATGGTTCAGCACATCATGTCTGGGCTTTAGGAAAGGGGGATGTGGTCTTAGAATTTCTAAGGTTGGTCTTCAGAAGACCCCTTGGAAATGGTGAGGAGAAATGGCTTCCTTTTCTCAGATGTTAATAAAGCATGAAGATACAAGGTCTGGCCACCCACCCCAGTGCCGTTTCATTTATGTGGTCCGTGGTCACATGCACACAGCTCAAGTGTGTGTCCATAAGGTCTCCTCCTTCCACTGGGCTGTGAGGCTGTGCATCATTGTCAGATCACGTGTCCTGCTGCACAGTAATGGCCTTGGCCTTCTCCTCCCCAGTCTTGGTCAATTCTGGTTTAAAAGGAGGAAGTGGTTTTTAGTTAAACATGTGTTTAGTTGAGGACTTTTAGCCTTCTTCTTCAAATTAAGAGAGATAACTTTAAACAATTACAAAGTTCTGGAGTCTGGGGAGGAGGGAGACCAGGCCAATCTGCCTGACCGTAAGTGATTCCTGGACTCTTAGGGAGTCCTGTTTCTGAATGTGTTTGTGGTGACTTAGTTTGGGCCACCACAGTGAGAGACACCTGTCCCACTTCCCCCCTCTCCATCCTATTTGCATTCCCATGAAAAGCCCAAGTTGTTGCTGTAAACCAGGCTGGCTGCTAGCTAGCAGTTAAGCTAGTAGTGAGAGCCATTCAGAGTGGAGTGTTCCCGACAGACACTGTGTTGCTCCTGGCCCGGGGTACCGAGAGCACTAGACCCCAGAAGCAGCCAATTGGGTGGTATCTTTTAATTTGCAGTATTATATGAACATCAACATGGATTCAGATGGATGCTCTTCAATAAACTGTAACCACAGGAGAAAAGGCTTTATTGACTCTCAAGTAAATAATGCACATTTTAAAGGACCTAAATATGCATTTACATAATGTACTGTAATTTTTTATTGTGTCAACTAGTCACACACACACACAAACACACATCTATAAGAGATGTTTGTCTTCATCAAAAATTTGGACTCATAGCACTCTGTGCATTCCATTAACATCATGCCAGCTTCATCATGGTAGTTTCTCTTCCATACAGCTCGCTCTAGCCATCGCAAAGAACATTTAATGAATTAATTGTTTGATTGATTTAGCTCCAGTGACTCCTTCTAAAATGATTTGAGACAACTTAGATAAAAAATTAGGTACACTTAGAACATCAAATCCAAGATAAAAGGAAAGAAAAAAGTAGTAGAGAGGAGGAAGCAAGAAAAAGCTAAGATTAAATCTTAGCTCTGGACTTTTAATGGGCCTGGGTGTCCAGTAGAAGATGAAGATTATCCAGAGAAACACCAGGGATCCAATAGTAATCCACAGATCTTTTAAGACGTCTATAACCAGTTTTTCTCTGAGGAAATTAAAGGTCATGTTCTAGAACCACCCGCTTCCATCTCTACAGTGAACGGCTAACTCTATCCCCAGCAAGAGAAAAGAGGCTTGAAGAGGACAGCCGCAGAAATGCAGACTCAGCAGATGTCTGATTTAGAACTTCAGGCCAGATGACTTCCTGGAATTAATTAAGAATTAATTGTTCCTAATCAATCAGTCATTATAGAATTAATTCTATACAGTACCATATATTCTTAGGTTTGCACTGAATTCTGCACCATAAGGAAAAGATGAGTAAATTGCCATTGCTAAAATGTAATAAAGAAATTAAAGTCTAAATTTACACTGCTAATGATTTTCTTTTACGTCTTTAATAAAATAAGTTCAGTGATGTTTATTAACAATTCACGGAGTGAGTGCGTGGTGCTGGTGAATTACTTCTTTAACTTTTATCTACTTAATCTTCGCTCAAGCCAGTGGTTTACTTCGGGCAGCATACTCTTGTTGGCTCCCAGGATTCCTTATCTCAGAGCCACTCATCACTTTCTGTGAGAACCTGAGGCAATGCCACTTTGTGGTCAAGGTCAGTCTCACAGGGCTCTTGACAATGGAGTTCCCACTTTGTGTTTGACGTGCTGCACCAGTTGAGTCTATAATTTTGTTCAGCTCAGTACGTTCCTACCCTCATTTGAGAAATAACACCTGCAATGCTAACTAGAAATGATTCTGTCAAAAACAGGGCTCTGGTCAACGTTTCTTGTTACCAGCAGAGACAACTACATCACGCTAGAGGAAGAAAAAAATCCTTTCATTTTTTTAAATACAGTAGCACAAAAGGAGAAGAGCAGTCCAGGAGCATTTAACTCTTTAGCTTCTGAGTTTTCACTCCAAGATAATAATGAATTCCAGGATTTAATTTTATTGTATACAGTCTTAACTCTCAATCATTTTTCTTCCATGTTCTCTGACTCGTTATCAGGAAACAAAAATATTATTTTGTCCTTGGCAAGTTTTATGGTTATTTTTCTTATTTTTTGTACGCCTTTAGTCAGCCAGTGAGTGTGCAACCAGCAAATATTTATCAGGTGTCACACTCAGTTCTGAGTATATGGAGTGAGTGACTAAGTGGATAGAAAAGCTGTCTTCCAAGCTGGGAGAGGGGAAGTGCAGAAAATTCTGATTCCAATAGATGTTTGTGATGTCCTCAGTTGTATGGTGAAGAGGAAAACTTTTTCTGGTTTAGCCCAATTTTGTCTCTTGAAACCATAATGGAAGCCTGTGAATTTTTATTGAATGAATTCAAGTTTCCTGCAAACAATGACTTACTTGAATATCTGCAAGCCTGTATTGGTGGCCTGCTTCTACTCCAGCCCACATTTCTACTCTAGAAACTACAAGGGTTGCTCTGACCCACAAAGCCCTAGCCCTTTATTTTATATATATATATAAACCTAATCTTCAAGAGACCCCAGTAACAGTAGGCATGCATTCTTAGCCATTCCAGTGGGATGGATGGTGGAAGAAAGGAAGAGCCTACTGAACTTGATTCTCTTCAATATTATGAATTTCTCTTGGTATTCAGAAAGTCACATTCTCTAAAACTGAGCACTTCTGTGTTTCTCTTTGTAGGGGTCCCTTCAGTGTAAAGATTTAAACTATAAAAGCGGGGAGAGAATATGTATCCCCTGTCTGGAGTCTTTTCTGGTATGCTTGGACTTGGGCTAAGTGTTATCAGCCCCCTCACACGAAGCCCTTATCCTCTGGCAGGTCTTGGCCATCATCTCTCCAATTCAAGGACAAAAGCATTCCTGGAAAAATTATTAAGATCTCGCATACGCTTTTTTATCTAATGTAATCTTGTACAAATGATATTTATCAGGGTTCGAATATAAAGGAGTCGTTGTCTGAATCTCTTATCAGATTTATGGCAGAGAAGCAACCTTTCACAAAGTTCCTGCCTACTCAGCCTGTCGCTGCTTTAGCTTTGAAAGGGCAACAGAGAAAAATGCAACATAAACCTTCCACTGTAAAGTGAGGCACCCAAATTGCATGGGTTCATTACGTGATCATTTACTACAGACTTCAAAAAACTCTAGGCCTGAATTAGTCCCTAGAAATTTCCTTGAAAGGAGTGTAAGAGCTTTAACAATGAATTATTATCTATGGGTAGCTCAGCATGAAAGGGGATCCATATGTGCAAAGTAGAATTTGTCAAATGTAATGTCGGTTAAATCAGGTCTAATCTACCAAATACATTTTTTATTGCTTGCTTCATTAAAAAGGCTCTTAAGGTAATGAATAATCTTCATCTTCAACAAGGATTATTAATGCCTTTATAACTCACGTCCACTGAACATCGAGAGGCAACGTGAAACTCGATCCTGCTCTAACCTCCATGTTTGTCTTAGAGCCTTAAAAGAGAAAATCCATCAGAACTGTCCAGCGCTACATCCTGTCACATGAGCAACATTTTCTTCCAGGAGAAGAAGTGGAAGGAAAAAAAAAAAAAGGAGGCTGAGTTTGGTTCAGCTGTGGCAAAGCAGGGTTCTCCACAGCCCTGACGTGTTCTGTTTTGTTTTGTCTCCTGCAGCAAGTCCACATGCAACGCCATCGACTCTCCACTTTCCGACATCACCCATCATCCAGCAGCCTGGGCCTTATTTCTCACACCCAGCCATCCGCTACCACCCTCAGGAGACGCTGAAAGAGTTTGTCCAGCTTGTCTGCCCTGATGCTGGTCAGCAAGCTGGACAGGTGGGCTTCCTCAATGTAAGGAAACTTTTTTTTTATTTTTTCCTATTTCTCTAGAAATGCTAGCCAAATGTAAAAATATCAAGAAGACCCTTTATGACCACGTGATTTTGTGTTCTAATGTCATGCTGACTGACTGCAGGCAAACGTCAGATTTATTCTAGATTGTGGGAAAGTTAACTTGCTGTGAGAGTGATTGGCCAGGGTTTAAAAACAAGGTTTGTGTTAAGTTTGCAACTGTCCAGCTTATGGATATAAATTGTCTGGAGAGTGAACTGTGTAACCTTCTGAGTTCCACCTCCTGCATTCTAACCCCAGGATCATATAGTTAACAAAATAGAAAGACTGAATAATTTTAAGTAATGATTTGGGGTAGTAGAGAGAGGTAGGGAGCAGAAGGGGACAGATGTTTCAGATCAACCAAGTTGATGGGTTTTTTTAAAAAAAAATACAATCTTCTAACACTTTAGATCAAGTTGACCAGTACTTGAACTCAAGATGCTAGAAGCAAAGTTTATTATGGTTTGTTATTTCTGCGAGTAGTTATCTTTCCCACTTATCTTCATATAAAACTAAGCCATGTTCAATAACTACAAATGAATGTTTTCATTTTTCTCAAATAAACCAAATAATCACAATTTGAAATAGCATTCCAATAGTAAAAGTTATTTTATAAAATCGCAAATTTTATTACAAATATAAAGCTATATGTTTACAATGAATAGCTGTATCCCAAGGCCAATAGCAATAATAATAATAAATTAAGTCCAGCAGAAAGCCATATTTTATTTCCTTTTCTCATAATATCTATGCATGAAACCACAGATTAGCCGTAATTCTTATTGCCTGGTTTAGGGTGGTATGTCACACTGCTCTGTCGGTTTTCTCCCCTGCAGAAAGACCTGATTCTGCAGATTTGAGCCAGAATGGGCAGCTTTGACTAATGTCTGGTGATCTGTTCACAGATACATTTCTGTCTAGACAACAAATCGATATGGTGCCCTTTTTTTTTTTCATTTTGCTTGTGTATTCATTTGCTTGACTTATTCTAAAATATTCACTTACGGACTTTTGGTCCACACAGAAACTATACCCAGGCAAGGATACTGGTGAGAGTGCGCAGCCTTCTGCGCCTCAGACAGTATCTGAGGAAAAATACTAAAAATACCATGGATGCTGGTTAGTGAAGGAGTGAGCCTGCCTCTTCTGCAGAATTACTAGGTTTCTTCTTCAAAGCCCCAGACAATGGGACCTCCTTCGAGTGAATTTTGGTTTGAGGCTGCTGTCTACATACAGGCCATTGCTGGCTGTAACTCGTTATGGAAAGCCACTTGGGAAATCATGGGAACCTGAACTGATCACTGGCACCAAGTCTGACTTCTGAACATCCAACATGGTCTTTTTAATAGTCATGACATCATTTTATATAACTGTCAAATACCCTGTTTTGCGTTTTGATCAAAATTTTACAGCGTTTGAGACAAGTCTCTCCATAAGGCTATTTTGAAGATCTTGAAAATAAATGTTGCATGTTCTCTTCTGAGGAAAACTTGATTTTGTTAGAAAGATGTTCTTTGGCTGTTCTAACACTAGGCAGCCAGAAAAGTGTGAGTCCCATGGCATTTGCTGATGTAAGTCAAACTAGAAGGGGTATTTTTGCCTAATAGAAATCTGATCGCTAAATATTAAAGTTTCCGAGCCTGATGCTATATGATATGTGAAAGAAAATACCTCTGTTCATTGAATACATTTATTAACTGTCTTACAAGACAAACTTTAAGAAATGAAAACAAAATATCATTTTATATATTTTCTGTACATATTTAATGATCATGGTTTTACCTGTATAAATACACATAGAGGAATGATGCCTCAGTCTAGTTAGCATGTAGGTATAAAACAAGCATTTTACAATCATGAAAATGTTGTGGAAGCAGCAGCTAATACAGCACTGAGCAAGAGTTGGTTAGTCAGGGATGGACAAGTCCAGACTGCTCCTGGATGTGACACTCTGGGGAACCAAAGATCAATGTGCTTCCAAGAGCCTGAATATTAGTGATTTGCATGGCAGGTACCCAGCAAGTCTTTCCTTGACAGAAGCAGCTAATGGCTGACACCCGTTGATTCTTTTCCTTGTGTGTGTTTTCTCCGAACCCGTGCAGCCCAATGGAAGCAGTCAAGGCAAGGTGCACAACCCATTCCTCCCCACCCCAATGTTGCCGCCGCCGCCGCCACCACCGATGGCCAGGCCTGTGCCTCTGCCCATGCCAGACACCAAGCCTCCAACCACATCCACAGAAGGAGGTGCAGCCTCCCCCACCTCACCGAGTAAGTATGACCGAGACAAGGCGCCGGTTCCTTACTATGCTCTCTGCACGTGAGTTCACACCTAAGCCTTGTCCTTTGCTGTGCAGGCTTTAGCAACAGGCACAGATCCCACCGCTCTGTCTATAGCATGAGCTGGCAGAGCCCAGGCCCAAGTCACAGTGAATGCCACTCCCATGTACTGTCAGACGACACCGGATACGGAAATGATCGGGTGTAGGTGGCGGATTAAGATGCTGTAACGACATGCTAAGGACTGGGAACAAGATACAAACTATTAAATTGTGTCTATTGCTGGAGTGGTTTGCAGAGAATGCTATTCCCATGGTGTTCTAGGAGCATCTGCTTGTGATATTCTTAATAACAAAAGGTTTGATTATCCCTAGAAACTTAATGAGAGATTAAAAATTATGTGCCTTAGGCATAACATATTTAAAAAGTGTCTAGATCAAAGTATCCATCCAAAGGTATGGGCATCGAATGTGGCTGAGAATGAGATGGTCCTGATAAAAAGGCAGAGCTGGAAGCCGGGGTAGCTACATGAGGAGGCTGGGGAAGGGAAGGAAATAGGGTAGGACTGAATGGAGAAAGAGAACCTTTTGACTTTCTCTCAACAGTCTGGGAGTACTTAATCATAAAATAGAGGATTCTGAAATCTGTTTGTGCGATGGGAATGATGAATTCAACAACAGCGAGCCATTCTCCAGATAGTCCTTGGTGTTTGGGAGCTGGAGGGGCTGGAAGGGCTATAAAAGGTGTGAACACACAAATACGGTCTTTATTCATGTCTGGCGGAAAGAGTGATGCTGGGGTTTCCAGGTGACCTGGTAGCCTAGCCGCGAAAGGTGGTGCGATGGGCCCCTCCATAATCCTTTAGAGAGGATGCCAGTATAGAAGGGAGCAGCGGCAGTGCCCCCAGGAAGAGCCGGGGGGTGGCGGGGGGGGGGGGGGTGGTGGCGGTGCGGGTTCCTCCGAAATGAGAAAAAGGTGTGAGCGCAGTTAGAAAGAGGAGTATTAAGGTCAGGAACTTGAAGAGCGGTAATAGCAGTTGAATGAAAGGGAACAGGTGGAGGGGTGTTTTGTAAATATAAACAAGCATTTAAATAAGAAGGCCTCTTGGCTTTCTTACATTCAGTGTTGTAATTAATGGGTTGGATACAGGAGAGAAAGAGCCAAAGAGGAAAGACAGTCCCCTACTTAGGTCATAGTCACTGGAACTGGCTCTGGGGACACTGGATCTAAAGAGACATGCATCTCTCTCGGACATAGATCAGAGAGTGAACTCTGTATTATCTCGTATTGATGTAAGTATTACCTAGTATTTATTGGGGTAAGTAGATGGCATTGTGTATGAATTCTGCAGCAGAAAGACTGAGGATCCAGAGGCAGTTTGGGGAGATAGACCTGTCTGGTAAGAGATGGTTCAGTCCAACACGCATCAGCAAAGGAGAGAACCAGTGTCCACTGACGTGGGGAGGAAGCTGCTTAGCTGTGAGCTGTCAGAACATCCCAGAAGCAAGCTAGGAATGGGGTGGAAAACTAGTACTAGTAATGGATGGAAAGTTAAGGGAAACTTACGCTTTTTTTAAATCACGTGCTTCCTTAGAAACTAAAATTGCAGGATGGTTTGACCTGTTTATCCTTAGCAGCTTTTCCGAGCCCAGCTACAGCAGGAAGTGTGTCAGGCAGGCAGGGTGTTGAGTTCAGTGTTCAGCATCCCAACAGTATATCCAAAACTGAAGCCTGTTTCAAAGAACAGTGGCAGGCACTTTTCTATTTAGGGGTTTGGGTGGAATTGCTTGCAATAAAATAAATTTTTTTTCAGTTAAAAAAAATAAAATAGAACAGGAAATCAAGCCAAAGGTCTCCTCTATTACCAACTTTAGGGAGGACTCAACTCCCTCTTGAATGGGAACAGCATTAACTCCTCTGCCCACTCACAGCAGGTTATCAGGAGGGAGTAAGATAATAGGCATGCTGTGGACAGATAAAAGGCCAAAGCAACATTTTTAATATCATCTCATAATGAAATACAAATGGATGCCAGCCTAGAGCAGGGTGCGTGTTGCCTCTGGCACTAATACTAAACTTTTCAGCATGACCAGAACAACA
The DNA here is from genome assembly GCF_049852395.1 of Peromyscus maniculatus bairdii. NCBI lineage: Eukaryota > Metazoa > Chordata > Mammalia > Rodentia > Cricetidae > Peromyscus > Peromyscus maniculatus. Next base: position 118,581,901 of record NC_134853.1, read on the forward strand.
TGGGCAAGGCAGATCTGAGGGGGAAATGCCTGTAAAACAAGTATATTTTAATAGGAAAAATCTGTCCCCATCCCCTTAAAAATCAGGGAAGTGGGAGTGAGGAGAAAGTTGTGCTCTTCCCTAACAAGAACTTTGATATTTTTGTATGTGTTCAGAACCATTGGTTACACTGTGTACAACTGTTTAGAATGTGACAGAGAGGACCCATGACCTGTGAGAGTGGTTCACACAGTGTGTTCCACTCTCACTGATAAGCTGGTGATGTGGGCTTCCATCCCCACTGGAAGAAAAGCTCTTCCCCATCCGTGTTATTGAGCATCAGCTGTGTGCCAAAAACCCTTCTGAGCGCTAGGCTTCAGCACCTAGAACAGGGGATAAAAGTGATTTAAAAATCCTGATCTTATACTTTATTCCAAAGAGGAAGAGAGAGAATGAACAACACAGTAAGTTTGAAGGCAGTTCATGTAGGACAGTGATCCCTGTGCGTGCAAACCCGTGAAGCATAGACGGACAAGAAGCGGAATCAGTAGGATAGCATGCCGTCAGGGAGCAAGACCTTCCAGCCCTTTGATGTTGGAGAACGGCCCTGATGGGGTGGGAGCCCATGCCTGGTAGGTAGAAGGATCAGCCAAAGCAGCCTGGTGTGAGTGAGGAAGTAAGAACAGTGAGAAAGAGAAGATCAGAGGAGACACAATGAGGATGGAGCAGGGCCTTGGGAGCATGGAGCTTGCAGGCCAGTGTCAGGGCTTGGACATTTCCTGCAAGTGAGACTGTGAGTAGAGGAATGCTTCCTAAAGCCCAGATGTTAGTAGAAAATCGTGGAGGGCTTTGTTGAAATAGGTTGAGGGGAGGAACAAAGGCAGGACATGATGGATGCAATGAGTGTTTTTTTACATGCCAGCCCCCCATTCAAGACAAAGGAGTACCAAGGTAAATGAAACAAATAAGTGTTAATCGAATTGCTAAATGGTCTTTTAATTAAAAACAAAAAAAAACAAAAAACAAAAAACCTGGAGCCCGATATTGGTGTAAATGCAGAGAGATCAGAGAGACCAAGGGACAAGCCACTGCCACGTCTCACCTCACCAACTCCACGAATCCTCTGACTGAAATCCCCTGAGTCCTTTCCCAAAAGGCTCCCAGCCGAAAAACCCTCTAGCTGAAAGGGACGATTCTGCCGAAAAGCCTTTAGTTCCTGTCTCCTCACGCCTTATATACCTTCTCTGCCCAGCCCTCACTTCCTGGGATTAAAGGCATATGTGCTTCCCAGTACTGGGATTAAAGTTGTGTGCCACCACTCTGGCCTCTATGTTTAATCTAGTGGCTTGTTCTGTTCTCTGATCCTCAGGCAAATTTTATTAGGGTACATAATATACCACCACATAAGAACTTTCATCCTGATGGGAGTAGAGACCCAAACCAACAAAATGCACATAAGTTAGGAGGCTAGGGACCAGTAGATAAGATTGAGAAGGCAGGGCTGGGCAGAGTATGGTGGAGGTGCTATGGCCATCACCCAGCTGACAGTTGTCTAGGCACTGACCTGGGGATGGAGGCCAGTAGAGGCTGTGAGAAGCTCTTGGACACCAAGAATATTCTAAAGATAGAGTTGGTAAGCTTTGCAGAGGCATCTGATATGGGCTGAGAAGAAGGGAAGAAGTCAAAAGTGGCCTGTAGGGTTTTAGCCTGAATTCCTGAAAGAATGAAGACAAGAAGATGTTAGGAGAAGCCATTCTGAGTGGAGGGTGGGCACTAGACGTTTGAGCCTCTTAGACCTCCCAGTGCTCAGGCTAAGCAAACTTGCAACCCTGGGCAGGTTACAGAGTTTTTCAGGGTGCATCTCCTCCTCCTCCTCTTTTTGTTTTTTTGTTTGTTCATTTGTTTTGTATTTTTTGAGACATGGCTTCTCTGTGTAACAGCCCTGGCTGTCCTGGAACTCAAACTGTATACCAAACTGGCCTTGAACTCACAGAGATCTGCCTGCCTCTGTCTCTGCCTCTGCCTGCCTCTGTCTCTGCCTCTGCCCTGCCTCTACCTGCTTCTATTGGGATTAAAGGTGTGGGCCATCACCACTTGGCACATCATTTTCTTAATAAAGGACTTCTTTTCAAACATACAACATGACATAAGAGATTTTTAAGAGGCTGCATGTGGTGGCACACGCCTTTAATCCCAGAACTCTGGAGGCAGAGACAGGTGGATCTCTGTGAATTCAAGGCCACTCTGGTCTACATAGTGAGTTCCAGCCAGCCAAAACTACATAATGAGATTTCTGCCGCGGCCCCCCTCCCCCCCCCACTTAAAAAGAGAGAGAATTTTTTTCTATGAGTTCTGAGGACTATAGCTCTTAATGCCGTAGCTTGGGACTAGCTCATACCATAAAAATGGAATTTTCCCTAATTTTTTTTCTGAAGTAAAGATTGGCATCATAACATGGAATTAGAATGCAAAGGAGAAAACACTTTTAAATTATGGTAAGAGATAAAAATATGCATATTTTCCTTTGTTAATTAATTAAAAATCAATTTAAGGTGCATTTAAAAACTCATAAACATTTTCTCCTCCATTCCTCCTTAGTTATGAACTTTTGATTTTTTTAAACTGAAATCCTATTAAAATAGAAGCATGTAATAGCAAGTTACATTTATTGTTTATTTTTATGTCTCAAATGAATCTTGTATCTGTTTCATTCTGTAAATGAATATGCACCTATAATGGAGAGCATAACAATTATCTACCACCAGAACAGAAATGTTTAAGCCTAACAATTAACATATGTTCAGTGCCTTTTGATGAACAGAGCTCTTTACCTGTGTGTATTATTTTCCTATACTCCTTTGAGGTCAACATTTTATAGACAGGGCAACTGAAATGAGAAAATTAAGGTTACCTTGCCCAGCACGATGTTCCCATGGTGGTATGGTAGGACTCCCATGCTCTCTCTGCTACCTTAGACTGTGACTTAGTGGATGTCTTAGTTAGGGTGGCTATGGCTGTGCTAGAAGACTATGAACAAATGCAGCTTGGAGAAGAAAGGGTTTATTTCAGCTTACAGCTTCCCATCACAGTTCTTCATAGAAGGAAGTCGGGGCAGGAAATTAAGGCAGGAACCCAGAGGTAAGGACTGAAGCAGAGGCCATGGAAGAATACTGCTTACTGGCTTACTCTTCATGGCTTGACCAGCCTGCTTTCTTATGTCATGCTGGAGCATTTGCCCAAGGGTAGTACCACACACAATGGGCTGGACCCTCTTACATTAATCATTAATCAAAGAAATTTCCAATAGCCTTGCCCACAGACCGGTCTGGTGGGGGTTTTCCTCTCAGTGGGGGTTCTGTCTTCTCAGATGACCAAGGCAGCCTAGGGACAGGTGCTTGAGAGGGCTTTCACCAGAGTCAGGTGCCTTCAGAATCCTTCTGTGTGTAATACCTCCTCTCACCCTCACATGAACTCCTGAAGGAAGGCTTCAGGTTAAACTGATTGAGAAAGAGAAGACAAAATGGAGAGATAAGGTAACCTTTTGAAGGCCAGTCAGCCAAGTGTTCCAGAAACATGATTCACACCCAACCACCTTGAAACTGGAGTCCCTATGTTGTGCTGTGGCATGAGACTCTGTGGAACAGCCGAAAACTTCCTTTTCTAAGGCAGTAAAAACTCTGTGTGGAGAAACAGAAATCTATTTCTAAGTCGCTGGTACTTACGTATGAGTATGTCTTATTAGCGGAGAAGAGAAAGCAAAAGATTTGGGGGAAGGCATCATGATGATGCTCCATCTTTTAGAGAAATGGTAGATTATAGGTAAGTGAAAACAAAGTTGGTGGATTCATCTCACAAATCACTTTTTACGCAACTTGTGTCTAGACTGTATTATCCTTTTCTAAATTTTAAAGTGTTTACTTAATACAATTCTCTTTGGCATAAAGTCCTGTGAAGTTTTATAACACCACAGATTCTTGGAACTGTCACCCTAAGCAAGAGCCAGAACAATCCCAAAGACCTCCTTAAGCAAGAGCAAGAACAATCCCAAAGACCTCCCTAAGCAAGAGCCAGAACAATCCCAAAGACCTCCCTAAGCAAGAGACAGAACAATCCCAAAGACCTCCCTAAGCAAGAGACAGGACAATCCCAAAGACCTCCCTAAGCAAGAGAGAATAATCCCAAAGACGACCTCCCTGCCATTTTTGCTTCCTCTCAAGTAAATGCCTGATGTGGAGCAAAACTTATTTTATCCATTTCCAAATTAATTTTAATCTCTTTACTAGTACTTCTGTTATCAGCATGTGTATGTATGTGTGTGAGAGAGAGAGAGAGAGACAGACAGACAGACAGACCATCTTGCTATGTAGCTCAGGCTGGCCTGGAACTCACTGTGTAGCCCAGGCTGGCCTGGAACTTTTGGCATTCCCCTTCCTCCTTCGTTCTGGGATGACAGGCATAAGCCACCACTCCCAGTTTCTGCATTAGAGTCTGGTTTTCATATTCTTCGGCATTAGGGGATCATGATTGAGGCCAGTTTTAGTTAGTGTTCTACTGCTGTGAAGAGATACTATGACTATGGCAGCTTGTTTTTAAAAGCATTTAACTGGGTACTTGCTTACCGTTTCAGAGGCTTAGTCCGTGATCATCATGGTGGGAGGCATGGTGCTGGGGCGGTAGCTGAGAGCTTATAAGCATCCTCATCTGCAAGTTAAAGGGAGTGGGGGGGGATTGGGAATGGCATGGGCTTTTGAAACTGCAAAGCTCACTCCCAGTGGCACACTTCCTCCAACAAGGCCACGCCTCCTAATCCTTCCCAAACAGTCCTGTCAACTGTGGGCCAAGCTTGCACATACATAAGTCATTCTTACTGAAGCCACCACAAGGCCCAAATACATAGTGTTTATTCTATGAAGAGAGTGGCATCTGAAGAGAAAAACCCAGTATTCAGCAGAGTGTACTGGGACAGCTGAGTAGCCATCTGGAAAAATATTTCTTCCACAAAAATAAATTTCATCTGGGGCCAAAACAAACAAATTAAAAAGCATTAAAAAGTTGACCCACACATCTTTAAAAAACCACAGTACGGTTTTGTTTGTAATATTTAAGAGAGGATGGCCTCTCTGAAAAATACAAAATGTATCCACCAAGCATTCATCAAAGAAAAAAACCAACAAGCTCTGTACTAAAAATTTCAAAAATTATATACAGGAGAAAAATACCCAGAGCAAATTAAAAAATATAATATGAAGAAAATATTTTCAGCATTTGAGACAAAAGGCCAAAATACTTAATACATGCTTTCCAAATCAGGATCAGAAAGATCAACAATCAAATAAATACAAGAAGGCACATAAAGAAAGAAAAGCAAGATGTTAGAAAGGCTTCTAGTTTGTGTGATGTAAAGCAATGTAAATGAAAACTTTAAAGGTTTATACCTATCAGATTAGCAAAGATCAAAAAGTATCTTAGCATGATGCAAATGGAAAACAGGCCCCTCTCAGGCCATTGGAGGACTTTAAATGGTTTCGCCTCTTCCTAGAATGAGAGAGAGAGAGAGAGAGAGAGAGAGAGAGAGAGAGAGAGAGAGAGAGAGAGAGTGAAATTACAGCATTTATCCATAAGTATTCAATATTTCTGTATAAAATCATAAATACATGCATACATCTTAAATATAAGCCACACATGTATTTGGATATATGAGCAAAGCTATACCTGAAGCATTCATTGAAGCATCAGTTATAATGGGAGACTGATAACGTGAATGTCCACCAATATAACTGTTATGCACAGGGACTCTTTAAATATAGACAAGCTTATTGAGACTAATGGAAGAGCCTTTGAGATCTGCTTATATGGGAGAGGGTCCTGAGAGATATGACCTGTACTGAACACTACCTCAGACTGGAGGGATGGGAATTAATAACTGGAGGAAAGAGACAGGGATATGGGGAGAGCCTCCCCTGATAGAAACCAATGATATTAACTTTTGATTTGCTCTTTTATAAAATATAATTATTTCTCTATGTTTAAAAGTATTTGCCTAATGATCTTCTCACAGTCTTGCTCATACACAAAATCCTTTCTTTGGCCCCTGAGCATAATAACAAAATATGCTATCTTTGATAAAGAATAATATTGTCCCCTTCTGAGAGACTTCAGTATAAGGTCCACATTTTGTTCACAGCAGGCGTTGTTTAGGTATCCCCAGCATACAGATGGATACATACTATCTTCAATAGTAATTTGTTATCATTTTTTCAGAGCATTTTGTTTTGTATACAGTCTACTTTTTTTAATGTTTTCATTTGCAAAAGGGGGCCAGCAAGATAGCTCAGTGGGAAAGGGAACTTGCCATAAAGCCTGACAATGTGGGATCCACGTGGTAGAAGGAAAAAGCCAGCTCCTGCAACTTGTTCTGTGACCTCCAAACATGTGTTGAGGCCTGTGCATGTGCACATGCGCGCTCTCTCTCTCTCTCTCTCTCTCTCTCTCTCTCTCTCTCTCTCTCTCTCTCTCTCTCTCTCTCTCACACACACACACACACACACACACACACACACACAGTAAATATATGTAATTTTTTTAAAAATATGTTAATTGCAAAGAAAAGGAAAAAATGTTAGTGACTTCCAGGTACTGGGTAGGTTGTTTCCAAATGCACTAGGGACAGTTATTATAACTATAAGGTGGAATTGTGAAATCTCCTCTAAAGAGAATGAAACTGAGCTAATGTCTAAACTCGAGTCTCTTGAGCTCCAAAGCCCAGTGCTTTTTGCTCTGCCAAAACATATAACATGTTGACAGGTGTGATATTGTGATTTTCCTTTGAACATTCTAAGACACCTCATAAAAACGTGTTTTTATCATTTCAAGAATACTAGCACTGGGTTAAATGAAAAGCACAGGACCCAGAGCATGGAAAAAGACACTAAGATGAGAATTGAAGGGAAGGGCAGGTCAGTGCTAGAGTACTTGCCCAATATGTACAAGGTTCTGAGTTCAATTAAGGGGAGGGGGCAGTCTTGAAAATAGAATGGAATGGAAGGCTGTATCCATATTTATAACCATAACCAGTTTAAGTCTGTATTTGCCATAGGTTGTTTTTTCCTTTTTACTTTTTGAGATGACACGTGAGTTTCAAGAATTTCTTTTTAAAGATAATAGATGGCATTGCAAGAAACTTCAAAAACAGGAAAATATAAAAAAGAAGGTTATGTTCTTCATGATCAGCTACTATCAACACTGTACTTTTCTTCCCATCCTTTGGTAGTGTGTATTTATGCATCTTTCATTTGTAGACATGCACGGAATGCTTTTGATCATATTGAATGTAATGTCTATGTACTGCTTTCTTAACGAGAATATTATACCTTGTTTATAAGAAAGTCAAGAAATGTGATTTTAAACAGTTTGTACCCGTGTCCTTCCATTTAGACATCCACTCTCAGCATCCTTATGGAATAGGGCCTGTATCCCTGGACACACATTTTGGTCCTCAGGCCTCATCATCTCCCTGGGCTGCAGTGCTGGAAGTGGGTTACTATACAAGTGGTAGCAGCTCTCCTCTTGAGACACATTACCAAATTGTTTGCAAGGTTTATGCAAGTTATACCCTTACAAATTGTGACAAGTCTCATTATAACATCACCTCTTAAGAGGTGTGAGTACATTATTGTTGGGAGACAAATATCTTGTGAGTATAATAAATGCCTCCAGTCTGAAATTTTAGAATCAGTGAGCCCAGAGTAGATGATAGCACATTTTTTCTTCAAATGTTTTCTCCCAAAGCAGAGGAATCCAAACTTCCTATCTTTCTGAAAAATCTTCCACACCTCACTCTGGACTGTTCTGTCCAGAGGGCAGCCTGTTAGACATTCAGATGAAAGGAGAATGCAGCAAACAACACTCACTATCCTCACCTCTTTACTTACAGATATTGGGAGAGGTTAACTGGCTGCAAAGATCATCTTTCTAATAGGAACCAAGTAGAGCAAGCTGGGCATGATAGCACTCCATAGGCTATAGCAGAACTGTGAGTTTGAAGCCAGCCTGTGCTTCATATGGAGACCCTGTCTCAAAACAACCAAAAATCAAATAGATTCTAGATTCCAAGATTTTCTAGCTCTACCTTTATTTTCTACATCTCACTGCCCTTTAAAAAAAAAAAAAAAAAAGAAGTAGTATTTTTGGTTTTCAAGTTTCATTTGTGCTCATTTTACTTACGATTAAAAATTACTGGAAGGATCCAGTCATAGTGAGGAATGTCTATTATCTCAGACTTGGGACCCTGAGGCAAGTCCATCACAAGTTGCAGGCCATCCTGGGCTGCATAGCAAGACCCTATCTAGAGGAAAAGAAACAGAGAAACGTCACTAGAAGGTATTTTAAAGTGTCCACCACCCCATTCTTCAGAGGTAATCACTTTAACTTATTTCCCACTCATTTTCTGTTTGTATTTCAGCCCTAATTGAGTATAATATGTATATAGGTGTGTACATGAACATATTACAGCCCTGTAAGGTAATTTTATTTCATGTTGCAAGCATCTTGTGATGTTATTAGTTGCTATTTGAAGACACGAATTTTTCTAGAATGCTCCACTGTCTGGATGAGGCATTACCTCCTCAGTTGGTTCCAGTTTGTCACTCTTACAGGCAATACTGTAATGAACATCTTGGAGCATAAATCTTTATCAGTATTTTTATTGTCTGCTGAAGATAAATTCCCATGAGTAGGTTTCCAGAGTTACACCGCCTTCTGAGAGGTTGCAGAAGCGTTTCAAGGGAGAATGAGCCAATATATCGATCCACGTTTCTTTTTTTAGCCAACCCCAGCTGAATCCAGGGTCTTTTCCTCATGCTGTTTAATATAACTTTCACCTGTGCCTACTCATACACAGACTCTCCTTGGATCAATAAATATGTCCTATCAATTGGAGCAACACACAGCATTGATACAAAAATAAATGACAGTTACAGGATTTAGGCTAGCCATCAGAAATAAACTGAAACAAAGCCTGTTCTCCTTTTCAATTATGATTTTTAAAAAAAAAGAAGAAGAAAGTTATGGTCAGTTTGAGTAGGACAGTGCTGGAAACATTTGTGAGAAAGTGCCACATTTTCACACATATTTCAGTAATATGAGGTCAGGTCATCTTCAGGTTAAAAGTCCCTCCATTCCTCCTCTCTCTGTGTACACATAGTAACCTGTGCCTCCAATCCTCCTGCCAGCACTGAGGCGCCTCTATGCAACCAAAAATACCAAGAGCAAAGCCATCTGGCTGAGTTGACTCCTTCCCTGCCGTCTGTGGGCTGGCGGCCCATAGACATGGCATGTCCATTGTTACCATACATGTCAGTAATGTTAACATATTAAAGTTAGAGTTCATTAGCTTTCCGGGAAGGAAGCTTGAGGGTATGTTGTTCTGTAATAACTTACCAGTGATAGGAGTCTTTCATTTCCAGCCCCGAGGGGTGTGTTTCTTTGTGGTAACTTGTTTGTGAAGACAAAAGGTTGGCAGAGATAATAGAATGAGATAACTGGCTGTGCAGAGAGGATCTAAATTGTGGAAACTTGGAAGGGTTATCTTCTAGATTTCAAAAGTGCAAGGTGAGACCTAACAATACCCACCCGTGCCTAGGAAGCTCTCTAAATCTCTGACTTTCAGAGGACTTAAAACACCTATTGCTGTCCTCAGCTATGTGATATTAATAAGGCAAACTCATGTCCTGCATACTTGCTCATACCAATAGATTTATTTGACAAAGGAAGGCTCTGATATTCTCCAGCATTCTCTTGTGACCTTGGAGCAATATGCTGTTCAAATCCATAAATGAATTCAATAGTAGTGGTTTCCTTTATAAAATAGCTGATCTCTTTTCTAATACTTTCAGTATTCTTTTAAAAATGGAATTTTTTTTATCCACCCCCCACCCCCCGACACACACACTATGAAATATAACAGAAGTTAAAATTTGGGGACACTATTTAATGAGGTGTTCAGTTTGCAACTTATCAACATCCTTCATGGTCCAGTGTGGCTGACAATCATTTAATAATATTGCAGTTGTTCGATGACTCGGTATTCTAAGTCTGTATTCCAAACTTGCTCTGCTTACCCTTGTTCCAGGAACTAGGACATTCCCTGGGCAGGTCATAAAATCACAGGAGTCTTTTCAGTGAAACTAAAGTTTTGAGGAAAACCCCAAAATGAGTTTCTGAACATGAGAACGTGAGAGCTGTGCATTAGTGTATGGGATAAGAAGGGAAAGGTCCCAAGTGGGGTCTTCTCTGACAGCTGTACTAGGAACCAAAATACATTGTCTTTGCTTACCCTATAACTTATTTCTTCCTTTCAAAAGAAAATTAACTTCATGGACCTCTTCCCCTGCATTTTTCAAACATCCCAGTTTCCAATCCTTCAAAATAACTCTTCTTTTTGCAAATGGCAAAATATCATTTTGAGGTCGTGCCCTTCCTCCCTGGCTTAGGCTACTTCCTCTGGGATGTCCTGTCTCCAGGAACCTGTCGACCCCACCCCCTCACACACATCTCACACGCCATCATCTCCTCCAAAACTTCTTCCTTTTCCTCCTCCAGGTGCCACTGTCTGTCTTTTAACAGCCCACAGATTATCCGCATCACTCGGAGACTCTCGTGCCCATTTCCTAAACTTGCATTTCCTCAGTCGGCTCTGACATCCGAGGATAGCAAGCTTCTTTGTCACCTTTGTATGCAACAGTGTGCAGAACAGAGCCTGGCATATGGCAAGTGTGCAGATAAGCATCTTTTAGGGGGAGAGAACATATGACTACGTTAAAATAACTCTCTGGTGGACTCCCGACGTTAGACTGGGTGGATCTAAGCAAATGAAGAAAGAGAGTGTTTGCCAACTTTCATAAAGTTGGTGTCTATGTTGAAACAAGAGACCATTCTCTCATTCACACTTTCCAGCAGAAGGTGGACGCACCTGTAAGGGTTGATTCTAGCATCTGGGAGTAAGTTCCCCTGGTCTCTTGCATTGTTTCTTTTGCTGAAAGATCCCATCCACCCTGTCCTTATTTGTCCCTAGCCACCACCAGCAAGCAGCTCAGCCCCAAGGAAAACCACCATTCAGCCTCCTTGGAGAGCCTGTTGATGCAGACCAATCTTCATTGTCAAAGAGGGGCCCATTGGCCGTCACACACTACATGGAAAGTCAGGCTGTCTTCCTTCCTCACCTTCCGTATCACGTTTCAGTTGCTAAACTAGACCTTAAAACCGGCTACCTAGTTCCAAAGGAGCAGCACAAATTGAGTTTGCTAATTTGTCAGGTTTGGGAGACTCTGTGTGAAGTACCAGTTGACTTCGATACAGATATCCTCATAGTGACGTCTTTCTAGGTTTTTTTCCAAAGATGGCATCGTGATAACCTCCATTCAAAAATATACCTGCCAAATTCTTAACAGCACGAGCAAGTGTCACTGGGTCAGGGTGCCTGCAGTTCCACGTGTGTCCCTTGTTCTTTCTTATTCAGAAAAAGAGGCCAGCACACCAACTGTAACTCTATTTACTGTACCCATTGCTGAGAGTTAGAAGCTAAGTCCTCAGGGATGCCTGTGTTGATGGGGGTCTCTCTACTCTTTGTCTACTATCAAGTCTACCTCACGGTTTCCAACATTCCCAGAGGCCCTGTAAAACTGTTGCTGAGAGAGAGGGAGATTCTTAAACCATTTGTCCCTTTGTTCTTACAATGGCAAGAGAGTACTCATCCTTCCTGAAGGAGTATGGGATTAGACATGCTTATGAAAAAGAGGAGCCCAGGAGATTGGGGAAGGGGCAGGAAAAACAACCATGATTGTAATTTTATTACTTAAGGCTATATGATAAAGGCCGAACTAAAATTATTGGATAATATGAAGAAATACACTAGAAAAGGGGGAAATGTCATCAGATAATGCCAAAAAAGAGCTGGTGGCAGCTAATAAAACATTCTTTCACGGTGTTAGGGAAACTGGCCATGGCAATGTCAGTAAAATGTCTGAAAACAAAAAGCACTCACTTTATTTCAGAAGCCACCAAATGAATAGTAATTTGATTTTAAACAAGGACTTTTAAAATAAGATTCTGTGGCTAAAATGGAATCCCTGTAGATGGCATAAAGACAGTCATTAGTTACCCCTGGTTCTCTCCTTCAAGTCTCAAAATGTTACAGCAATTCCTCATATCTGTTTTCCAGATTTCATGATTTCTCAAAGCTCTTCCCATAGCATCTGGTTATGGGTCTTATGACTAGGACAAAAATTATCAAGAAAGCTATGCATATGCTATAGCAGTATTGTGACACAGTTATGTGTAGCTAAATACCACATCATCCATCTTTCCCTGATGTTCTGTTCATTTTGGAGACCCTTGTCTGTGTGTATATAATTGATTTGCTATGACATATGTTTATTTTTTAACTCTCAGCTGAGATTTTGCTCAGTAATACAAGTCCCTAATTCCATGGTTTCATTGAAAGAAATCAAATCCAACTTCTGTCATATCTTTCCAGGAACTAACATCCTTTTAGGGTTGAGCTTCTGCCTGTTATAGCTATAATGTGGAAGAGGATCAGAATCCCTTTCTTCCTTCCTACCTTTCTTCCTTCCTTCCTTCCTTCCTCCCCTCCTTCCTTCCTCCCCCTCTCTTTCCTTCCCTCCTTCCTTCCTTCCCTTGTGTTTTCTATGTCTGTAAATGTGCCCAGAAGGTGCCTTTCTGTAGAATCATGTTTTCTAGGCACTAGACTACAGCTTTGGCATCCAAAGTTCTCAGTAAATGTGAACCCACTACCACCTGTCTCCCCACCACTCTCTTGTTTTTCTAATAAGCAGAATAAACTGTGGCACTTGAGTAGCCCTTTGGAGCATCAGAGGCCCTCTGAGTTGTTCTGAATACTAGATTGTGACTAAGACTTCATTCAAAGAAATGAAGTTCTACCTCATTCCTTTCTCCCTGGCACTAAGACCAGGGCATCTCCCCATTGTGGGAATATTAGTTTAAGATGTGTTACATTTGTTTATGCTCTGGAATGTTTGTTTAATTATGCAAAGATGTGTTGCATTCTTTGATGTTGCATTTGTTTAACTCTGTGAAGATGTGTACTTTGCCTGCCTAAAACACCTGATTGGTCTAATAAAGAGCTGATAGCTAGGCAGGAGAGAGAAATAGGTGGGGCTGGTAGACAAGGAGAATAAATGGGAGGAGAAATCTAGGGAAGAAGGAGAAGCAAGAAAAGGAGAAGGAGAAGAGGATGCCAGGGGCCAGCCACCAGCCACACAGCCAGCCACGGAGTAAGAAGGAAAGAAAGATATATAGAATAAAGAGAGGTAAAGAGCCCAGAGACAAAACATAGCTAAAGAGAAACAGGATCATTTAAGTTTAAAAAGCTGGCTAGAAACAAGCCAAGCTAAGACCAAGCATTCGTAAGGAAGAATAAGTCTCTGTGTATTTATTTGAGAGCTGGGTGGTGGGCCCCCAAAGATTAAACAAAAACCAACTGCATATCTCTCTACCTCAGAGCTCATGTTTAACATACAAAGTATACTTTGCAAATGTCCTGCATGTCCCAATTTGGATTATGGGAGGAGAAAACAAGTTAAAAGTCATAATGTCAACATTTAAGTCAAGCAAAAATTGGTAATGGGACATAATACAGATGCCTTTCCAAACTAAGCCAGTTTGTTGCGATCAGTATATCAAAACACACATACACACCCTAACATGTATGCTGTGGTCAGTTAGTGTGCTTGTTTGGGATGTTACCAGTGTGACAAAAATGTCATAAGAAAACTTGCTGTGTGCCTTTGCTAAACAGCTGTCCAGTGCACACTGTTTCACCAGGACCATCAGACTAAGGGCTCCCGCTGCAGTACAGTATGATTCACATAGCTGCAGAACCCAGACATACCTCCATGCACTTCTGTGCCTGTGCAGACCACCTACCTATTCACAAATGAAGAGTACTCCCCTCCCCCCTTGCCTAACAGGTTTAATCGGTCCTTTCAGTGCTAGCTTCCTTCTTGCCTCCATCCTCCATCCTTTTTGTGTTTGAGAAGCAGCTAACTATACTGCCAGGCAACTATAACCCATCTTTTCCATATACAGTTTCCCTTAGCTGTTTCCTAAAGTGAATCAAAGTCAAGTCATAGACTAAGAGGCACAAGTAACTCAAGCTTGCCTGGTGTAATGGCTGGATATAGAGCTAGTCCTCCACTCAAGCTTGCCTGGTGTAAAAGGTGGCCCAGAGGAAATCAGCAGATCCCCATTATAGACAATATGACACAAAGCATCCTCATCCTTTTATGTAAATCCATTATTGGATGAAGGCTGCTAGAACCATCTTATCCTGACCTCAGAGGGCTCTGGGGTTCATCCTGTGCTCAGCAGTTTAACTGGCTCTCAGCTACACCATGTGACCATCATAGACCTGTCTGAATGGCTCATCTCTTACCAGCATAACCAACAGGACTTGGGCCAAATTGATAGAATTTCTATCCCTTTGTGTTTAAGAATGGGAACAGGAAGCATGGGCCCTCTTCTGCAGAAGAGAACCTCAGAGAGAAACAGGTGATGTCAACAAAAACAAGATTGCCCTGGTGAAAATTATAAGGTCTTTTTCCCCTTACAGAGTGTATATCTAGAGTTAGTTTTTAAAAATTGCTTTTATAATTTAGAAATTTGGGGCCAACTCAGCAGTTAGAAACAGGTACTGCCCTTACAGAGGACCTTAGTATCATCTCCAGAGCCCATGTCAGGCAATTCACAACCACCCAGAACTCCAACGCCAGGGAATCTGACACCCTCTTCTGAATTCCTTGAGTATGTGTATCTTCATGTACATATTCACACACAGACACACACACACACACAGAGAGAGAGAGAGAGAGAGAGAGAGAGAGAGAGAGAGAGAGAGAGAATAAAAGTTATAATTAAATAGCAATCTAAAGATTCTAGAACAAAGGAAGAATGTGAAATAATTTTTGGAGTTTGTGGTAAGGTGAATTTGTGAAACACTTAAACTTATATTTGGGTTTATAACTCACACACACACAAAAAGGCCCCTGGTTTTCTTTTCTCCATCAAAGAAGCTCCTAAGCATAAAACAACAGACCTCCCATGTCTAGTGAGCATAGTGCACTCTAATGTGCCAGCCAAGGTCCCAGAGAGAGCCCTGTTTGTGCCGCGCACAAAGGTCCTAGGAAGGGACAAGGGGTAACGTGGAGTTTCAAGCACACCTGGCATCATAAAGATTCCAGACACGCCGCTGGGCCTGTAGTGGCTGCTTGCTCTAGCTGGGTTTTCTCCTCCTTCCCGGAGAGTCCCTTCATTCCTCCCTTAAGACTCCACTTCCGCTGTGGAGGGCCCGAACTGGTTTGTGACTCTCCCAACTGCAGCCGTTGAGAAAGCATGGCTATAAAATGAACTCCGCTCCTCCCTTTCCTACTTGATCCCTTTCTCCCTGATGCTAAGACCAGGGTGTCTCTCTCTCTACCCCAGAGCTCGTGTTTAACATACGAAGTACACTTTGCAAATGTCCTGCATGCTCTAATGTGGATGACGGGAGGAGAAGACATCTCCTCTGAGCACCAGTTTCATGTCATTTAACCCCAGCGGTCCCTGGGGGCCAATCCCTGCCCGCCCCTCCCTCTGCTAGCCAGATCCTTCGCTAGCGCCAGTGTTTGCATTAATCAGCTGCGTAGGCTCGGAGACTGTGTGTTTTGGTGTTGTTTGTGTGTGCAATCTCGTGCTGCTTCCTGAACGCATGTGTCCCTTCCCTTCACAGCCTACTCGACACCCAGCACCTCCCCCGCAAACCGATTCGTCAGTGTTGGACCACGGGATCCAAGCTTTGTAAATATCCCTCAACAGACACAGGTGGGCCGCTCTCATCTTTTCTGTATGTGGTGCAGCTTGTTTTCTTCATCAGGTGCAGTTTAATGTGTCTTGGGGGCACACCAGGCCACATGCCCCCAGCCCCTCTGCCGTTTCCGCCTGACCCCATCCCTCCCAGCCCTGTAGCCATGTTTTCTCTGTGGTCTCGGGAACCGTAGACAATGTTCCTGGGATCTTAGTGGGGTAGGAGAGGGGGGCTTCTGGGCCAGACCGGTTTTGCCGCGGCAAGTGAAGGTTGCTAGGCTAGACTGTGTGTATTT
This sequence comes from Peromyscus maniculatus bairdii, assembly GCF_049852395.1. Taxonomy (NCBI): domain Eukaryota; kingdom Metazoa; phylum Chordata; class Mammalia; order Rodentia; family Cricetidae; genus Peromyscus; species Peromyscus maniculatus. The sequence continues at coordinate 118,598,052 of NC_134853.1, forward strand.
CCTCTCTTTGAGCAGCCATGGCTCTTTAGCTGTGAGCAGACAGACATGCGCCCCATGGAACCTGGTTTCCATGGTACCGAAGCCCAAGTGGGGAGGGAGACCAGCCACCCCTCTCATTTTTATGGCCCCAGGAAACTGGCAAACTTTCTAAAAGAAAGGAGGTGGGTGGGGACAAAGGGTTCCTAAGCTCTTTATTAAGTTACTGATGTTGGTTCCAAGGAGGTGATTGCTGGCCACTGGGAAGCAAGGTGCTGTGAGCGGGAGGGGCCCAGCAGAAAGTCATACAGAGGTGGCTGATTGCAAGGAGAGCCCAGGATACCCAGAGCTGGCTGAGCACAAGAGAATGTTGTGTTGGGAGCTGTGCAGGCTAAGAAGCGCTCTTGTAAAACAGGTTTGCAGTGGTTGCTGTGAGTTGAGAAGGAACAAACCTCTGGGTCCCAAGGCATGTGTGTAGAGGTTTGTGAGAAAAAAAAAAAAATCAGGTCCAGGTTTGTAGAATAAACTACCCTTCACTTTCCGAACTAGAATACGACCGTATACTTTCCTAATTGACTCTAAGAAGTTATTTTGTCCGTGAGGTTCTTGGCAGGGTTTGACATTTTCTCCATGTGGTTCTGTGCAGACACTTAGCTGTGTGACGTCAGCCGGGTGCTTCCTAAGTCTGCTCCCTTCTTACAGGGCTCCGCTTTGCTGTGCTCATCCACAGCGCAGCTTCTCCCTCCTCCCTGCACTGAAGCTGCACCCCCAGAAAGTCCAGCACTAAGCCAAAAAGGGGCGGGGGGCGGGGAGGAGAGTGACCTCTCTCCTTTGGAATCTCCCACTTCTGCTGTTTCTTCTAAATCTGGCTTGCACGTGGTGTCTGAGATTAAAAGCTCTACTCAGTACCTCTCATAAAATTCTCCCACTTATTTGCTTATTTTCCCACACCTCAAATGTTCAAACACCGGTGGTTTGAAGTTGTCCCATTGCCTGAGAATGTCTGTCTTGGAAGATGGTTTAGCTTTATACTTTTGTTTGGACTTCCATGTTCTGGCTCAGCGAAGGGTGAGCAGAGGACCTCCCTCAGCTCAATTGGATGGCTGTTTTGTTTTTCACAAAACTTGGATGTACTCAGAATTGATTCGTGGAGAACCTGGAAACTGCCGCTTTGAAGTATCTTGTTTGGATTCTGCATGATATTTTATACAAACTAATTCACATCATCTAAACTGCACATGTTCTATTTGATTTATCTCTCTATAATGAAAATGTGTTTTTTCCAGTATTACTTTGTTTCATAAGTGCCTCATTTAACCCAAAGACCGAGTCTTCGTGATGTTGACCACAAAACTTCCATTCTTAACAATCCAGATTTTGCACGCATCTGGATGGGTGATGTCATTATAGGTCCAGTATTGGCATCTGGAACTGAATTCTTTTTGTTTTCCATTAAATATTTGTCATTGTGGTGACAATAGCTTAAATGTTTCTTACCGCAGTGACACCTGTCATATTTGGCTTGAAGAAAGCCATTCCTGATTATCCCATGAGAAACCGTATGAATGGAATGGTCTTTTTCTACCCTCTATATACCTATCTAGTCTTATGTCTTAAAGTAAAATTTATATGCCTCTAATATTTCTATTTTATGATATATATTAACATTTTAAGAAATACTTACTGTCAAAGTAAGTATTAGATGTAGATGATAAGTAACAATAGACCTTAAATACAGCTCCCTAGTAAGAAGTCATTAGTTGAAAGATATTTTCTTACAGGATGTATGTGTGTGTGTGTGTGTGTGTGTGTGTGTGTGTGTGTGTGTCTTAGTTAGGCTTTTATTGCTGTGAAGAGACACCATGACCACAGCAACTCTTATAAAAGAAACCATTTAATTGGGGCTGGCTTACAGTTTGAGAGGTTTAGTCCACTATCATCATGGTGGGACATGGCTGCATGCAGGCAGATATGGTGCTGGAGAAGGAACTGAGACTTCTATATCTTGATCCACAGGCAACAAAAGGAGTCTGTGTGCCACACTGGACATAGCTTAGGAGACCTCAAAGCCCACCTCCACAGTGACACACTTCCTCCAACAAGGCCACACCTACTCCAACAAGGCCACACCTCTTAATAGTGCCACTCCTGTGAGCCAAGCATTTAGTCTGTGGGAGCCATACCTAGTTAAACCATCATTGGGTGGGTGGGTGGGTGGGTGTTGTACAAGGGATTACCTCACAGATGCTAGGCTCTACCACTGATCTCAAGCCTTGGTTTTACTTTTCAAAAACTTTTAAGACAGGTTCTCACTAAATTGCCCAGGCTGGCCTTGAACTCACTCAGTGGGCCAAATAGGCCATCATCTCCTGCCTCAGTCTCCCAAGTAGCTGTTCAAATAAACCTGTGCCACCAGTCTTGGCTTACAAGATTTTTAACAATATAATTCCAGCACCGGCATATTCTCCACTTCCTGTAAGCGTGTGGTTGTCGTTAGATAGCTTTACTGTAAGGCTTAAAAATTGCTAGTTGAAATTTAGGAAAACTTTCCAAGGCAGTCAGAAGTTTGCTCTCTGTCACTGCATTAGTAAAGTTGGAGTCACCCAGACAGATGTTTGACTTGTCTCTGCCTCTGCATGAGTAAAAGCTGGAGTCACCCAGACAGATGTTTGACTTTGTAAATGCAGAAGAGCTGGGAACAGTAGCCCATGCTACAGAGGCTGAGAGAGGAAGATTGAAAGTTCCAGACCAGCCCAGGATAGATGATGAGAAGCTGTCTCAGAACAAAACAGAAGAATACAGCACTAAGTTCATAAACAGATGTGAAGTGAAATGGTCCTTCTGTCCCCAAACCCACCTCCTAGTTAGTAGAAGTCTCTTGGGATTTCTTATGCTATCCTATAGAAGATGGTTTCTCCATTTTTTTTTTTTTTTTTTACTTATTTTCCCCTACCTTCTTATTCAGAGTTGTCCTTGATGAGCTGGAAAGTTGCATAAATGCTTTGAAAACATCTATCTTAAATTATGGTTTTTACACATACAGTAGTTGTCATTGTTAAAAATGAAGGACATCCTGATACCACAATATAGATGAATCTAGGTAACATCATGTTAAGTTGCATAAGCCCATCACGAAGAGATAAAATCTATTTTTAAATGGTGACTTTATTTTATAATAATACATGTTAATTGTGGAAAATACAGATGAGAAAAATAATACAAATCACTAGTAGTCCTACTGTTAACGTTTCTGAATAAATCCACCCTGGCTGTTTCTACACATTCAAGTGTATTGCAAAAATGAGGTCGTATTACATCCACTGTTTAGTAACCTGCTGTTTCTTCTGTGTAACAATGTATTATGACCTTCTTTCCATGTAAATTGGAAAAATTGAATATTGGCTTTTATTACACCTATTCATCATCTGCAGTGATTGGTGGGGAACGATAGCATGGATAATTGAAAGCTGTTTCCCCCTCCTTCCCTGCCAGTCTATTTTTCTCCAGAGAGTCCTCCCATCATTGAGGAATAAATGCATCCCTCTTACACTTATGGGAGTCCGTTTCCATTCACACTCCTTCCAGTCGCCTGGTACGTCACACCCTGGCTTCTGGCTCTGGCTGGATGCTCTGCCAAGTGATCTGTTCTCTCCTTCCACCTGGCTCCTGGCTTCCACCCACTTCCTCTGCTCCTGTCATCTGGCCCACACCCTATTCCTCCATACATCGTAGCTGCTCTCACCAGGAGCTGTGGTCAGCTCTCGGTGAACTATGGAAAGCCTACCTGTCCTGAGAAACTATACCTCACCTCACTGTGAAGCTCTTCTTTCTCAGTATCTCCCCATGATGGTTAATCTAACCCATGGTTAAGTCCCCGAGTGTTTACTCTCTTTGTACACTGTTGATGTGCCCCCCACTTGGCCCTGAATGATACAGCCACTCTTCAGATAGAAAGGTGGGGGCCATGGTAACTGCATCTCCTGATCTAATCTGATCTCTAAAAAAAACAGCTATTATAAACAGGCATTTACTTAGAGGGGAAAAAAGGTTACATTTCACAACCAGTTAATAAATAGAAATACTGGTTTTCACACAGGAGGACTGAGCAGAGAGCTCATCTTGATTCGGGTTCTAGTTTAATCCGAATGTTCAAATGAAAAATGTTTAACCTACAGAACTCTGATGAGGATGAATTCTTTACAATGAAAAATGAATACTAACAGTATTAAAAACAAGCATTGTCTCTCTCCCACCAGCCCTATCGCCATTCTGCATCAATAGAGCTGTGGTATCTAAAATGCTACTTAAAACCATAGGAGACTGTCTCAGCTTGGTATGGTTCCAATTCACTGAAATTTCTGCTAAGTAAATCTTAGCTGCCTCACCCCACATATTGCCTACGGTGCCACAGCCTTGACCTTGAGTTCACAGTGTATATCTGAGCCTCACGGTCATCCAGAAAAGTTTCCACAGGGTGGACCAGGGCAGTGACACCCATTACCTTCCTTACCTGTTGCCCACAGCACGCACTCCACCTTGGGTAGGCATCCACAAAGAAAGTGGAGCATAGAGATGTGAAGAGGTTTTCAATCCATGCCCAATCTTGGTGTCATGTTCCTGAGGCCTGGCTGAGTTCCTAACCACAACTTAAGCAATCTGCAAAACTCTTTACAATTTCAACCACTTTAATATTTGTTTAGCTGCTTATTATATTCCTTAGCACCTACCAAATGCAAGGAATACCAACTGTCCTGAAGTTCCAGAGGGTGCAGGAGAAGAAACAGACCTAGAGAAACCATAGCACGGGCATTAATAGTGCAGTGTGGCTAGGCATGGTAACACACAGCTATAATCCCAGGACTTGGGAGGCTGAGGCAGGAGCATCATGAGTTTAAGGCTAGCTTGGCCTGCATGGAGAGGTCTAGATTAGACTGTGCTATGAAAGAACCTGTCTGAGGAGAAAAAATAAAAGCCATGGTGATTAGGCTAAGAGGTTTCAGCATCACAGAACGGCTATAAGACTCTTCCAAAGAGTGGAAGGGACAGGGGGACCGGATTGTTTTTCTGTCCTCGTCTAACATTAGTCTGATTATAAGGTTTTTGTATATAAATAATCCTAAACACCACACACACATACACACACACACACACACACACACACACACACACACACACGCACACACACACACACACGCACACACACACACACACACACACACACACACACACCACTTTTAATTCTTGCTAGTCAGGTGATAGATAAAATTTGAGACAATCCTAAGAAAGGAATCATGCAACTCTACCTTCCCTAGACCAAGCAGATACAACTAGAATCCTTTCCTGCCAGAAATATACCAGCCAGGAACTCCTTCCCCCTCCTTTCTGAGAAATGTCTGCTCCAAGTATTGTATCCTCACATAGCACCAAGCTCGGTGAGCGCATTCCCGGGAGCTGCAGCCTACTGCCTCCTTCCCGCCCACTCGCCCACGTGACTTCCTGGCCCCAGAAAGAGAAGTACAACACAGTAGTTAAACTAAGGCTCAGCTGGAGAGTACAAAAGGACCTCGGATTTCTCTTAGAGAGTAACAAAGCTCTCTGTCCTTTCCCATCCTGCCCCACCCTCCAGGTGGATTTGAGCATTTCCTTCAGCTGATTGAAGAAGAACAGCAAATAAAATCTCTTGTGCTCCTGACTTTGAGAGGTTGCTTATTGGTCAAATTGGTATTCTGTATTAACCACTCCATAGCACTGGGTTTGGGGCCTATGCTCCTTACAGCCCTACAGCTAGCATTTATTACCACTTAACAAACTAAAGAGAGGGCGAGCTGGCTCCAAGGTACTGAGGGAGCCAAGGCTTCTTTACTCAGTTTCCTCCTAACTAGTCTCTTAACTAAATACCATCTACGTACCTAGTTGTGCACAGTGAAACCTTACAGACTGTTTTCTCCTAAGCTGGTTTGAGGCCAGGCTCACACTTTCTATCTAGGTCCAGTGGAAATAATGCTGAATTTGGCCATTCTGAAGACCTGCCTCAGTCCCTGCCTAGCCTGTATGCTTTCTCAGTCTGCTGGGGGAAATGTTTGTGGGCTTCTGTAAGAATATCCCAAAGCCAGCCCCAGGATATTGCATGTTAGTGCTTTGAACTCAGGTCTTGACTAGGAATTTGTTGCATCACTTAGGAGCCAAGTGTCACGTTGATGACAGTCACGCTTTCTCTCTTTTTCCTCAGTAATTCTATTTTTATTATTATAGGTTTCTTATCTGAGACTGTGACAAGTGTGTGTGTGTGTGTGTGTGTGTGTGTGTGTGTGTGTGTGTGAGTGATAAGTATATATGTGTGTGTGGATATATATAATACATAATATGCCCGAATATGGGTATGTGTGTGTGCTCATTTGATCCTAAAAACATCTCTTCGAATAGAAAAGAGATATTGTTGTTAATCCCACCCTACAGTTTAAAAACATAGAGAACTGATTTAAAGAGGGAAAGTGACTTTCTCAAACCATATCACCAAGGTTGTATGGTCAGGGCACAAAGCCATGTGTCCTAATCGGCAAGGACTCAGAGGAGCCTTCAGCATGTAATATTACATGGGCACATATGCCTGTCAGCTGACTCCCTGGCAAGCTGTGTGATGCCCTTTCAAAATCATCCAACCAATGGGACCTTCATTTTTCCAAAGCTTGATACATGCCTATTATCCCAGCATGCTGGAAATGCTGTCTCCAAAATATAAAGATGGAGGAAGAATCTTAGTTGATACAAATTGATAATTATTCTAAGAATTATGGTATGGACCATGCCATCTCACAAGTCAATGCATGGTAGATATTGCTGCCTTTTTTCCTCAGCATTGATATGAAATCAGCAGCAATGGAAAAAGGTGTGAGGTGATTTCAAGAAAAAAAAATTTAAAAATTGAGATATCATGGAGGAAGGAGAGCAAATATTAGAGATGTGATGTCTGTTAAGTTGGGAAGCATGGAAAAATGGATCAAGGCTGAGGAGAGAGACCAGGCCTTGCAGAACAGCACTCTGCTGAGCGTCTCTTCCCACTTCCGCTCACCCTTTCCCCATGAGCAGGTTCTGTATGACCTCAGGTTTTCTAGGTATAAAAAACTAGTGTGCAAATCAAACATTTACTTACAATAAATTGTAAATAAATTTATTATAAAGTAATTTTTGGTATACATATAATTTATTAAGGACTACAGCAAATTTGCATCTATCCAATACTGCAGGATGTGGACAGTCTTCAACATTTTTCAGAGTTGATCAATACTCTGATTTTAAAATTATCACTACTGGAAATATCACTTCTAATAAATACCTATGAACAAACTGGCAGAAGTCTGTTTAAGGCCATTCAGAAATTTTTGGAAATTCTGTCCATATACAAACCAAAATTCACTTAACAAATGTTTCATGAAACTCAAGTCAACAACACAAAAAAAAGTTTTAATTAACTATTCCAAGATAATCCAAAGATTGCTAATCTGATACTAACATAGTGATGGTTGGAACTGAGGTAGGAAAATATTTAAAGTCTTTGTTTTCCATAATGAAATCATTATGTTTCTGTAAGAGCAGAAAGCTTTGCATGATTAATAAAAACACTACAATTCATAACCTGCAATAACCTCACTTTGAGCTGAGGTGACTCAGGCAGCATTTGTTGGTACTGCACAGTGTGAAGATGCATGATGCGAAAGTGCACACTGCACCATGTGCAAGCCTGCATCGAGGTCCTGCAATGCAGCGTGGGCCAGTGCTGCCCAAACACCTCAGATTCATTACTCACTTGATTTTTAATTAATTTCTGGTCCTTGGGCATCCAGAGATGTCTTATTTACTGTTTCCAATATTTTTATAACCTCACATCCAGTTTTGTGACCCCATATCAGTGACTCACAAAATAAGAAGCGAGGCTACAGTTAGCGAGCAGGAGCTAGAGACGCTTTGATGACAGTGTGCACAGAAGAGGAATGTCTCCAGCAGTGGAGGTTCTGGGATAAGGGACATGTCCTTAACACTTAATCTGATTTCTTGGTAGCACAGGCATAAAGCCATTAGCTGTGGGATAGGAGTGGCCTGATTTCACATAATGGCTATGTCCATATGTACGCTCTCCTTTGAAATTCGACTTTCACGTCTATTTAATGAAATCAATAGTAGTGTCTACCTACTAGGAGGAAAGCCAGTTACTTGAGCTAATCAAGGTTATTTTTCTAAAAATACAGAAATTGTCATTGCTTTGGCTGCTGTGGGACTCCAGCAGGGACCTATGTGCTTTCTAAAATTCTACTCTGTCATCCATAGTATGCTGTCTTTCTGTGTTCATGTTTGGTTCCCCCGCAGTTCCAGAATAGCTGCTGCAGCTCCAGACATCACCCCTATATCATACTCCACCATTCAAGCAATACCAGAGAAAGGTGCCATGCTCCACCTTTGTGCCGGGCTACCAAATTCCTACATAGCTCTTACTAGCTGAAACTAAGTCCCATTTTTAGTTCAATATTTAGGTGTTGGGAAAGCTAGAATAAGATTGTTTTGATTGGCTTAAATCTTGGCCCATTACCTAACACTGATCACATTCTTATGTCTAAATAAAGTTAATTCCATGAACGAAGAAGCAGTCCATCATGGTCAGGCTGCTAACAGTGTCTACCACACACCAGCTTCCCACTCTCTGAGAAGTCTCCTGTACCTTTTAACTTCCCCGACTGTTACCTCTTCTCTCTCTTAATACTGGTTCCCATACAGTTTTGTCCTCTACTCCTTCCCCATGTGTCAAGGAGACTTATAGTGTGAGTGTGTATGTGTGTGTGTGTGTGAGAGAGAGAGAGAGACAAACAGAGATACAGAGACAGACAGAGGGAAGGAGAGGAAAAGAGAGAAAGACAGACAGAGAGGGCGTGTGTCATCTCTTTTCAGCTGCTGTTTGAGGTCCAGGAAGTAGACAGGACAGCCCCCTGGAATAGGACACCTCTCTCTGTGTCAGTGTGGACTCTGAGAAAGCTGTATAGAGGGCATGTGGCTCATGGGGGTTCTGTACACAGTGCCCTCCCGTGCCGCCGAGGTTCACCCAGCAACCAGACCTTGAGCCAGGTGCTTCCTCTATAGAAGACCAGCCCTGGGCTCTGCTGAGCCTGAGTCAACAGAGCTCAGGGAACAGGAAGCTCAGCCCATCACCCTCCCTGCTGCATGAACTCCAGGAAGACTGGGCACAGTGGGTTCTCACAGTTCATTCAGCCTTTGCAGAGAAAAGCCCCAGCAGGAGCCACCTCCACAGAGGGCTCCTGCACTCTAGGTGATGACTGTCCACATGGGGGAATGATTGAGTAGCCAGGTGTTGTTTGGCCAGGGCCCTTCCCAGGGCTGCTAATGAACCCAAGAGATTGGCAGTGGGAAGGACACAGTTCCAAGCCAGTGAAAGAGTCTCCAGAGAGCTGGTGACTGCTGCTGCTGACTCTTCCTGTCTCCTCAGCCCCCCGATACCCTCCTGAGTTTGGGCTAAAGAGAAGGGAAAATGCTTCATCGTGGACCACTCTTCTGGAGATACGCCTCACAATATGGTCTGTCCACTGAAGCACAGTCCTCCCTAATATCTTCATGGGAACTTTGCTAAAGGCCTCACACTTGTAGCAGAACCGAAGTGAGTTACTGCTGCCCTAATATTTTCCACACTCACTCCTGAGTCACATGGGCTTGTGACTCCCGACATCTCTACGTTGGTGTTGGTACAGGGTTCGCACAACTGGTCCTTGCCTGTATGTGTTGCCCTCTTTCTCCCAAGTCTGAACATGAACACAGAGTAAGAGCGTGGCAGTGCCTTGGCTGATGCAGGAAGTGTTCGGGACAGGCTGGATAGGCAGCTTGCCCCCCTGTTGCCTTGAATAATGGAAGAACCGATGGCCAGTCCTCATGACCTACAGCCTTTGCCCCTCAGCATCGTCCCCCATCTGCTGATGCTTGGTCCCATGTGTTTACATGTATGGATAGGGAAGGAGTGGTACTCGGGAATAGAAAGGCAATACTGCAGGAAGGTCCAGTGATGAGGCCAACCGTAGATCAGTCTTGTGAATACTGGGAAAGCTGGAGAAGCACTGGGACAGGAGTCAGAGCACCTGGCTTCCCAGCTCACCTCTCCCACTTGTCACCTAAGCAATGTGTCACCTAAGTAAACTTCAGATGAGGGAAGTCAGGTTTTATTGGGCACCTACTGTATTCCTCATACCATACAGAGCTAAGAAGGCCATGGGTGTGTGTAATCTAATCACTGCCCTACAAAGCTCACTGACTTCTGGTGGGGAAGTAAACAAATTACAGCAAAGTCTGATAAGTGACACCATGGGAACATGTGTGATCCATCAGTGGGACAGAACAGGAAGAACTCTGGAGGGAAAGTGTCATGCCAGCAGTGGGGGTGGAGGTGGTGTCATATTGTAGGAGAAGCATCCATCTAGAAGAACAGACCTTTGCAGACAGGGATAGTGTATACCAATAGTTAGATTGTGGGCAGAGAGCACTACTTTGTGTGGTCTATCATGTAAGTTAGGAGCTGAGAATGATGAACAGTGAAGCTAGAGTTTAAACCAGGCCCTAGTCATGGATGAGCATGTACCTGGATGGGGGGGTCCCGTCATGGATGAGCATGTACCTGGATTGGGGGGAGGGGTCCCGTCATGGATGAGCATGTACCTGGATCTGAGGAGGGGGGTTTCCAGTCATGGATGAGCATGTACCTGGATTGAGGGTGGGGGGCATCCAGTCATGGATAAGCATGTACCTGGATCTGGGGGGAGACGCTTGAACTTTATTTTGTGGAACATAAGGACTTGCAAAAGGCACAGAGGGCTTTCAGCATGAAGATTCTTCAGCCTTGCTTGGTGTGATCCCCAGTGGGCATGGAATTTGCAGGCATTGTGTATGAAGACATATGGTCTTGAGTTTTCTCCTTGCCAGGAGAAGAGAGTCAAGAAACCACAGGCTTTGGAAGGAAACAGATCTGAGTTGATTTATCCTATGACCATGGTGACCCTGTTTAGCCTCCTGGTCCTCAGAAGTCACATTTGAATAAAGTCATGACTTTCTTCCTTCCTTCCATTGCTGTGCGTAAAGATTGAATCTAATTAGAGTTTGAAAGCCCAATCCCTGCGCTTCACCCCCTTTAAACTGAAGCTAGGTAGGCTCTGAGGGAAACTGGAATAGTCTCAGTTATCTTCAGGACAAAGGGCCTGTGAATGGGAAGAAACGGGAATGTTAACATGGTGAGACCCTTGAGCTGAGTCTCCAGGTTCAGTCTTCCTCATCCATTTTCCGTGAAGTATGCCGTTGTTCTGTCACTGGCCAGTGGAATGATATTTATTTATTAAGAACATACTTAGTGTATTCCCAAGGAGCAAGTTGAGTCTCAACTAACAGCATCAGTTTCTGATTCTAAGGATAAATCTGTCAGGGAATACAGTGGAGAGTCTCTGTACATAATTCCACATTTGAAAAAAAACAAACAATTAAACTTTATGCTTGGTGAGGGAAGGATGGACAAAGTCTGAGTGCAGAAGCAAGTTGTGAACCTGGAGGGGGGGTAGTTTCTGGATGTTTGTTTTGTCAGATAGGGTGGCTGACATGATTAGTCCTAATGGGGTGGTGATCCTCATTGAATTGCAGATCCTGTGAGTGACTGGAACTCCACAGGGACCCAAATAAGTGGTGCATATGGTATTACTTAGGCTGCATCCTTTAACCAAGCTGAAGGCTGATTTGTTTTTCCTGTCCTTTCCCAACACATGCAGCACACCTGCCACACATACATCTGTCTGTTCCAGAAGTGATGCGTGGAGAGGTCCTTACCTACCTAGGACAAGCAGGTTCTCCTTTACTGACCCCCTCCCCTTTTGCTCTCTGTTCCCTGAGGGTGCCCCACCCCACACTCTCTGGGCAGATAATGGTGCATCAGATTAGCCTGCTTTGCTGCTGCGTCAAGACCCCGATCAATTTATTGACTCTGTCAGAGTGGCTGGTACAGTAATTGTTACAAGAGAAGAATGGAAAGTGAGAGTGTGTCCACATGAAAAATAAAAATGACGTTTTGTTCTTTTCTGTCCAAGCCTTGCCTCCTAGATCTCTGTGTGTTTACACAGCGGAGATCACTTTGTTTAAGTTAATCAGCTCCTTCTGCATTATTAATTGTGACAGTTAGGGTGCTCCATGACAGGGAGGGTACGATGGGAAGCATTGATCTCATTCAGATGGTGTGGACCTGAGCAGGTTTGGACCTCCTTCCTTATCTCACTGCACCGGGGCCCCATCAGATCACATTTCCCTGATTGACAGCTTGAACGAATGCCTCCCATCAATACAATTGATTTGGTGCAAAAGAACAAGGCACGTTTTCAGCTGGAGATGGATAAGTTGTGGTAACATGAAGGGGATATCTCAAGAGTCTTTCAACTTAGAAATCTAAGCTGGAAGCTAAGGTGCCATTATCTCCCAAACACAAACAATTTGTACCCCCAGAAAAATGATTCTAGAAGAAACTTACTACAAGTGAACAATTAGTAGATTCAGTTGAGACCATTAATGAGCCAGGGGATATAATCACTGTTTGGAAAAAAAGTTATCACTAATTTCTTGTCGGAATTTTTTTGGCTAAGTGTACATCTTTGGAAGACATTTCATTAAAGTTCAACTTTCATGACTTCAACCTGCAAACTCTAACATAAATCCTATGTGAATGGACAAAGCTGAGTGGGTGTCACTTGTGACCTGGAAATAAAAGGTCAACCATTGAATTTATAGCTTTTTTAGTGAAAAGAACATAAAGATTCTTGCCAACTGGAGTCAATCCATATTTTAATGTTGCCCAGTTAAGATTATGAAATCTAGGGATTAGGATCATGCTGTTCCGTGAAGGTCAAAACTTAAATGTGATGGCCTAAGTGTCATTCCCATGGGGTAGAAGATAAAACCATTGCTACCTTTGGCAGTCCAGAATGACTTACCCGTGACCATTAACTAAGGTATAGGGATCCTGCCATCATTTCTAAGCCTAATGGTGATTGCTACACTAATTAATTATATTATTAAACCACCCTGCTCTTCTTCTGTAATATCCCCAAACAGTAATAGTGAATTGATTGCTATCAAATAATTCTCATATATAATCAGGAGTGAGTGGAGATGGGGAGCATTGTCATGATGAGGTCCTCCTTTTGAGAAAAAAGAATCCTGCTGTTTTCTGACTAAGAGTAACAGTAGATTACTCTCCTGAAACCAAAAGCTGGCTGGTATGAGTGCAGACCCGTTTGAAGTGTGATTCAGCAACACAAAGTTTTTAAATTAAAGCAAAAAAGCAAAAAAATGATACATTTCTTTTTCAGATTTTTGTAACTACTTTCCCCTCTTTTGTAGGGAAAAGCGGGGGGGGGGGGGGGGGGGTCATTTTGCCAGGCCTTTTCTTTCTCAGTTTCAGAGCTCTGAATCCACCCTCTTCGGATTTTTATAAAAAGAGAGGGATGACTTTTTAATATCTTGATGAGGATCACTTGGGTTATTTGCCTTGAAAATTTTTTAAATCCGCTTGAAGATGCCAGTATTTTTGAGGTTGAAGAAATAACACCAAAGCTGGTAATCCCCTGAAAGACGATTTACTTAGGACACGCTGTTTCATGACAAGAAATTTCACTGCATATGGGAATGAAGTTTCTTCACTTTAATAAAGCAGCACCTTTCAATAAAGAGTCCAAAGCCGTGGAGGTGGAAACAGCTCACAAGGCCATGCACCTCACCCAGGACAGAGATACAGGAATCCAACCACAGAGAAGGAAGGAGCTGGTGGTCTAGTATGCATGCGGCTTGGGGTCATGGTTTCTATTTTACAGAGGTATTTCATAAAAGCCCATTAGCCATTAGAGCAGTGGTTCTCAACCTGTGAGTCACGACCCCTTTGACAAGCCTCTGTCTCTAAAAAAAATATTTATATTACAATTCATAACAGTAGCAAAACTGCAGTTATGAAGAAGCAATGAAAATAATGTTATGGTTGGGGTCACCACAACATGAACTGTATTAAAGAGTCGCAGCGTTAGGAAGGTTGAGATCCACTACTGTAAAGTGACCCAAGGGCTTCAGAATCTCGAGGAATAAAAGCTGTTAATTCAGTTCACCTTGGGAGATTTTATTTTCATAGACTCCCATAGGTTGTGTGTGTCTCTGTAGTGTGTGTGTGTGTGTGTGTGTGTGTGTGTGTCTGTCTGTCTGTCTGTCTGTCTGTGAAAGACCTGGCCACATGCTCCTGGGTAGCTTTCTTTTTTGTTCACACACACACACACACACACACACACACACACACACACACACACACACACAGTTTCGTGTCCTCTGTCCTTCACAGTGCAGACAAAGGTTAACATCCCCATCACCTCACAGGCAAGCACTCCAAAGTGCTTTTACAGAAGATGAGGAATAGGAAGGACCTTTGATTTAAAGTTCAACATTTACATTTGTAATTTTGACTAATTTCTATGCTTGCATTAATTAAATTGAAATTGTTTAATTAGAATAAGATGAAAATTGGCCATTAGGATTAATTTAACCTGATAGGCTTTGTGCGTCTTTCTAGGCAAATATTATGAAATATGGCGATGATGAGTCAGTGAGAGGTCTGCCTTCACATCGGTGGTGATTTCACAGCTTCCCTACTGTCTAGGTGGTGCCCGTGTGTTGCTCTTCCTCACCTCGTTACCATCCAGCTAAAGCCATCCTGTATCTCTTGGGTAGCATCTTTCCAAATATTTTCCCCTGCCCAAGTGTGAAGAAGGTTCTCTTCCCACCACCCCTAATGACATCACAGTTTTCCCGACCTCCTCTGGCATCTTCCAGGGAGGTTGTTTGCTTGACCCCTCCCCTAGGCTTCGCATTACAGTGACCTTTGCCAACCAAGAGCTACCGGATAGAAGTCCTCATGGAAGTCACTAAGGCTCCTCTGGCCCGAGGTCAGGGCTCTCCAATCTAAGCTGGCCTCTACCAGTTGCTGGCTGCTTTCTTTGAGTAAGAACCAGACATGAAATTTAGTAAGATGGGGAGTTCCCAAGTGCTGGTGAACTAAGTCTAAGGCAGTGCAAGAGAGATGATCAGGCTCCTCCAAGTGCCTCCTTCACTGCCAGGAGGCAGCTTGTGCCCTTCATCCCCTCCCTTCCATTCAGCCCAGACAAGAGAACTAGTTTCTGGAATTGCAGTGCCTCCACTGCTTACAGAAAAAAAAAAAAAAAATGGATGAGAGAACTGTTTATAGAAGAGGCGACATGAACTAAGTAGTGGGCAGTCCGAATCTGCCCACACACATGTAAACAAGTGTAAAACATTTCTGAACTATCAGCTTGTTTTGTCTTCAAAGCAATTAGGAGCTTCCTCCCACCCAACATTTTGCAAGAGTTGCTTAGTGACTTTGGAAGCTGTGCTTCATGCCTTTTCTGGAGGAACCCTCAACAGCAAGGGCCCCTTGGCCATGAACAGTCGGCCAAAATTATTATTTTATTATTAGCATTTGTGGAAAATGAAGAAGGGAAACAGAAATCAGACAAAGGAGGGAACACATCTCATACATAGACTTCCATCAGTTTGCAGATTGGGAGTCAGATGTGGATCGAGGCTAAGACATCCTTCAGAGCTATCCCATAGGTAAACTGCTACCCAAAGGAACCAGCCTCAAACCCATTTCCATACGACATAAAGTCCATGATACTTGTGTCCACATTACATTGAAGCCACTTACAAATTTCATAGCAAAAGTCTGGATTTGAAGCGTATTTCAGATTCGGATATTGGGTATTTTTTTTTCAGCATGGGAGGGAACTGAATTCAAGGGATTGAGACAGAGTAAAATCAAGCATAGGGCCAGTGTACATGTGCTGTTCCCTGCTAACCCAAGAAAAGCCCATGGGCTAGCATATGCAAAAGATTTCTGTCTGGCTGGGGTAGGGAGGAATCCTCTCCTCTCTTCCTTCTAAAGCAGAGCATCAGCTCTAACCCCCTGGATGTTCGAGGATAATCAGATGACAAACCATGTTCATACCTTGTTTCACTCCATTCTTACACTCACTATGCTAGAAAGGTGGTCTCGGTCCCCTCTCAACTGATGTGCAAAGCCAAATGATACAGATTCCCCAGGACTCTGCCCTTGGTCAGTTTCCTGAGCCCCACTGAGCACACACAGCAACAGTGATTCTTAAGCTGTTTATCTAGCATGTCATGGGTCACCTAGAGGAGGGCTGCTGCTGAACCTGGGAACCAGCAACCTATATTTTGGCGGGGTGTGATCACTGCTCAGAGAGAACTGTTCTGTGTGAAGAGATGCCATGAGAGGACAGTCACTATCAGTGTAGCTGTGTGCTGTTCTCGGCCACTGTCTTGCTCGATAAACTCTCATTCAGAGAGAAGACAAAAAGCAGAGTCCTTCTTTCTCTTTTTCTCACCCCAACCCGTGAAGACCATGGCTGTCTCCTCTGATCTCCTGGACCCTTGATTAGCTAAGAGCTTGAGTGTCGATATTGGCTAGCCAGGAACCGGCTCTGTCCGGCTTGCTTCCTAGGGAACAACTTCGAATCTCTACTTTGGCTCTTCCTCTTAGGCACACATTTATTGACTTGCCATTCCCAAGATGTTGTTGACCTCAAAAACCTCTTCTTTTGTTTTTGTTTTCTTTTGTTTTGTTTTGTTTTTTTAAATATAAAATGTGATTTGGGCGGGGGGGGGGGGGGCACATTTTTCTAATAACACTTTTGAACTTCATTCACAATCTAGAAAGTAGTATAAGGAAACCCACATCTTCATATTTGAAGAGAACAAATGTACATTGGCCACTTCCACCAAAGGCTGAAAATGATGGCAGACAACTGGAAGTCGTGGGTATGGAGTTCTAGAATATGCATCTAGAATCCATGATTCATCCTTACTATGATGGTGAGTCAATGCCTAATAGGGAAAGTTGGGAAGATCTAGTCTGTTGGTCCTGAATCTTTTCTCCCTCTTGGCCTCTAAGGTAGGTCTGCAGAAATGTTAATAACTGCAGTGCAGTGCTGCTGGGATCTTCTGAGAGGTCTGCTGTGCCTTAGGAAGCAGTCCAGACCCCAGCCTTCAAACATTCCTGCACCAAGCCTTGGAAACTAGCACACTGTGCCAGCAGAGTTCAGAGAGAATACATGTAAATGAGGCGGGTGGTAAACTCTGGATGAGCATTTTATTTAGTTTAAGCCTGAACTTGAACTCATAAATGTGTTTCTGCAGAACAATACAGAGAGGTTGATGTGGTTGAACAGGAAGTCATATTTTCGCTCAGACAGTTCACTTCTTTAACAGTAAGGAAAATATTGAATTTTTTTTAATTGGACCATCTTTTAGAATAGCACAATTTGGTACATCTGCAAGATGTTTGTAATTGCCAAACCAAAAGGACAGTGGATATAGATCGCTTGAAGTTGCCACCGTTCTTGTGAAATAAACAATAGGCTCTTTTATTAGTATGGTAGTTTAACAGGGTGAAAGGACCCTTAAAAGATCTGACAAACATATACTAGTCGTTTAGTCTGTACTGGTTTTCTTAAAGAGTAACCCAGTGATCATAGACGTGTGTGACTCATGAGCTAGCACTCTGCATGTGTTCTGCATGGCTCCTAAATTTCCATTGCTGGTAGAGTACTACCAACTGGAACTTAGCCAAAAACACAAGTGAGGGTAACTCTTGCTTGTGTGCCTGGTAATATATAATATCTTCTTGAATCTGTCTTAGCTTATAAAATTATCTCTTCAGAAATCCTTACTAAGAAAGTAAAAATAAATATTCTGTGCTAGGATGATATTTCTTCTCCCCAAGTCATGCTGCCCATCACATATGATGCATTCATGACCAAATCACTGGTAAGGCCCTTCAGGTTGACACTTGGGGCACACCTGTGGGGTCTTCACCTTGTGTTCCAGCTCCATAGACCAGCTGCCTCTTTACAACCCCTAGAAATACTTGGGGGGGGGGGAATTGGATTGTTTGTAGTAATGAGTATTGCTTAGTTATAAATTTAATCTACACGTTCAGAAGGAAATAAATCTAAACATAAAAGCATGTGCTGTTTCAGCATTAAGAAAAAAAAAAACTGTCATTGATGTTGTAAACTCCCCAATGTGGTCTTGTTTTACCAGTCACTTCTTAACAAAGGCAAATTTTGTTGTAAAGCTCTAAGTCCTGTCCCAGTCTCTGGAGAAAGAGTCAAGAGTCTTTTGGGCTTAGAGAATGTTGGGCTGAGGGAAGTTGGACTGCCCTTAACCAGGGTTGCCAGCAGAGAACTAACTGATAATCCCCACACCCCATCACACTGTCTCAGGGCTTCCCTAATGACTGCTCACATTTGGGGCCAGTTTAGCTGGTTTGTGTCTTTTGAGTTTATTTCCTGCAGCCTGGGGTGCCCAAGAGTTAAGCTGAGCCTCTTGCGTTCGGCAGAGCTGGCCTGGTGTTTTCCAAAGCAGGGCTTACCCTAACCTCAAGTGGGGCATGAATACTCTCATCCCTCTCAAAATTACTGCCACATTGTGGACAAAGAAATGGTGATTCCTGGACCAGTGGAATCTAAAGACTGGTGTTCTAGAAAGAGAAGACATGTAGGAATGGCGCGGTCTTTGTGGTGTAATCAGAGAAGTTTCCACTCCAGCCAGTGTTGGGTGGGGTTTTGTAGTCCAGGGTCCCTAGTCCCCAGACCTGGACCCAGTTGCATTACGCAGCACTCCCCATCTTTGTTCTCAAGAATTCAAAACGTGCAGCAGCACTACAGCTTTCTCCATGGTGTCCTCAGGCTGCCTCAGGTGCACTGTAGAAGCCCTGTCCCAGCTGCCCGGCACAGAGGTTATGGCTTCCTTTCCTCTTCCTTCTTGTGGTGAGGGTAGTAGGAAGAACTGCAATCCTTGAGAGATTGGGGTGTCCTGTGATTCCTCTGCAGATTTACCACAGGCCTGGAAGGGAGAGATCTGCTTGAGGTAGAAAGTAGAAACAGGACCAGAAAGGAAAGAACAGAGACAGTACACAGAGGTCTAAAGCAAAGAGCTAAGAAACAAAGACCTGCAGCACACAGGCCAGGCAGGAGGCACCTGTTGGGCAGAAAGACCCAACATTGCCAGCTATAGTGACACAAGCCTGTAATCCCAGTTTGGGGGAGTATAGGCAGGAGGATCAGAAGCCTGGGGCCATCCTAGGCTGTACGGTGACTTCAAGGCCAGTCCGGGTTACATGTAACTCTGTCTTAAAACAGCAACCATGTGTGAAGGTGCAGGTGTCGTACAGTCGCAAAGGCTCCAGGAGCAGAAGGGTGAAAGCTGGAGTTTGTTCCTGGCAGGGCGCCAGGTCTCCCGGCACTCTGCTGCAGTTGTGCCTGTGGGAGAATTCTGAAATAACTGGGCTCCTAGCTGTCACGTTCCTTTTCCCTTTCCTGGCTTCCTCTACCTACAGAGTGGGAATAGCAGTCCTCGGGAGGGGTTTGCTGTAACCCCAGCCATGTTGAGAGGAGCGGCTCTGGGAGAACGGTTATTAGGACAGGGCTACGCTCTACTGAGCACCGATCTCCAGGCCCCCGCCCGTCTCCTCCAACAGAAAAGTTACCTCCCTGGGCCACCATTCAGCCAACCCCAAGTGTGACTGTCTGCCCTTGTTAGACAACAGGCATTTAATAAAAATTGGAATCCAATATGTAGAAAACATACTCTTTTTTCTTTTTTTCATTTTGTGGCTCCCCAGGAAATTATGGCCCTTTTTTTGCCCCCACTCTACACAACTTTCTCCTTGAGAAAGGGAAAAAGTTAAGGAAAAGAATACTTCAGTGTGAAAGACAAAACTTACAAAAGGCTGGATCCTCCCTCTAAAGACAGGCGTTAGATACTAATAAAGCCCTCCTTGTGTCTTAAGAGGAAACCTAATCTTTTTAGGACGAACTTCCCCTATGGAAAAGGGTTTGTCTTAAACCTCTAGGCATTAAGTGCAACACTTAATGAAATGGGGAGAAAAAATCATCTTTTGTCTAGCTTGTGCGGGATGGAAGCATTGGCGGCCCAGGGCTTCCTGATATGTTGATCTTTGTGGAATCAAAACTTAAAAGAGAACCGATCATAAACGTAGGTCCCAGGGAGAAAAATTAAATCCCCAAACGCCCCCCCCAACACACAACACACACACACACACACACACACACACACACACACATTTTTTTACCCCACATTCACACCACATTTCCCAAGGCCAAACAAGCGAGGTCCTGCCGCCACCTCGGCTCCACCCAGCACATCCGGTGCTGTCACCCCAGCCCAAGAGATGGGAGCTCAAGACAATTTCATCGGGGGTCGGGTCCTTGTCCCCCTTAATCTCCAAGCCTGCACCTCAGATCCCAGGCAGCTTCCGTGGCGCGGACTCACTTTAATGGATAGAATCTATTTTTCATGAAAAAAGCAGGAAATAAGCTGTCTCTTTCATAAAAAGATTTACAAAATGTAATCATTGTTGAAATATTCCCTTTGAACTGCCGCGTCCACGGGGGTCTCCGGCTCCCAGAGGCCGGCTTCATTAGCGCCTCCTCCCAAGCGCTCCAGAAGGGCAGGTACGCTGGTGGGGCCCGCTTTGATGTCTTCAATGAATGAAAGAAAAGCACCATAAAAAAAGAGCTGTTGATCAAGCATAAAATACTCTTTAAGCTGACAGAATAGCAGCGTTAACACACCCTAAGCTGCTTTTCCTCTTTCCCCCCTTTTCCTCACGTTTTCCTGTGCTTTGTGTACACTGGGGGCTTGTGTTTTATAAGAAGTCTCTGATCTATGTAGTATGCCATTCACTAACAAAAACCAAAATAGGATTGTTTCTGTCCCACTTGGTTTCCTGACGACTCCCTGTCTCCCTCCCTCCTTGTGTGCCCCTCATCCCCAGCCTGGAAGGCCTGCAGTTCAGCCTGGTGCTTTTCAGGGGCTTGAGCCAATTCCTTTTGTGTTGCAGGTTTCACTGCTCTGACTTTAATACCACAATTAAAGACAGATTTTTATTTTCTCAAGAACTTTCCCTTGCAACTAGAACAGGGAGCTGGCACCGCGGCCACTTTAAAAAAAAAAAAAAGTTATGTCGTTCAATATGAGAAAACACTAGGTTGACAGACCGCTTTCTTAGGAAGTGGGTCCGTTTTAGGACCCACATGGACCCTCAGGCCAGCCATAATTAACAGTTAGAGAACCCAGATCTTGGTTTCCTGAACAGGCTCTTGGTCGAGTATTACCTCATCAATCTCCTCTAGATGGGTAAAGATGTTTCCATTTCGTGGAGTGGAAAGCTGAGACTCAGGCACTGCCGGCCTTGATTAAGAGGATCTGACTAGTCCACAGAGTGCAGCTAACCAGTACTCCTGTGGAGTTGAACTCCAGAGTCCAAGTGTGGGCCGTGGAAAACAGCCCTCCAGCAGGTCTTCAGAGCAAACCCAAGTACGCCAGAGGGCAATTTTTCAACACAAAAGTCTTTGGTGTCATGGGGCGAGAGTAACAGAGGAAAATATAAAGGGAGACCAAGAAGAAAATTGACTTGGTGAGACTGACACCGGGCTAAGCTGGGATATGGTGAGATTCCAGCTGTGGAACAACCGGCAGGATTGGGTTGTGCCCGCACTCTCCAAGTCTGTAGGTACTGGATGGTTTATGGGGTAAAAAGATTAGTGTTTTCCCATATTGAGGTTTGAACCAAAGCAGAGGTCTTGGCTGGGAGCAGCAGAGTCATTCTCCAGGGAGCCGTGGTTTGGACAAGGGCTGTGTGTGTAGTAAGCAGGCAGAAGGCCACAGTTACAAAGCTATTGCACATGCCACTGACGCAGTTGGCCACAGTCGGCCCCATTGCAACAGCGCTTCAGTCAGAACCGCCTGGGGCAGCCCTTGGAGACTTGGGCCTCTCTAGGGAGGGTGCCCATCACTACAGCAGGCCAAAGCATGGGCTGCGAGCATACGTGTGGCCTAGCTGTGCTGTGGACATCCACCTAGAGAGAGCGCTTTACTAGGGGTGGCTCTTGCCTGGCTCTGGGGACCAGGGTGCTGCTTTCTCTTCTTCCTGTACCTAACAGCGTTCGCTCAGCACCTCCTCGGCCAGCCGCTGGGCAGGACCCACCTGATGCCTCACTGGGGATGCCTCACCTGAGAGCAGAAGTAACTTTCATGGAAAGAAGCAGACTGCCATAACCCCAGCATAGTAACAGATGAACCCTATTGCGGGATATTTGACCACACTGTGACACCCCAATATCCTGTTGCGGGATATCAACCACACTGTGTTAATAAAGTTAACCTTGAATCAGGAGGTGGAGCCAGTGACTAGCTGACCTGAATTAGCCACAGAGAAGCCAAGACTACAGATAGAGAAGACACACAGGAAGGGGGAGGGAGGGAGTTAGAGATTGTGTGGTCTCTCCAGTCGGGGAAGTGCGGAAGGAAGGTCAACTGCTCCTCCCCTGCTCCTTTGGTCCATCAAGTGTTCACCCCAGTATTTGACTCCGGAGTCTTTCTTGGTAATGGAACAACTTAGATGAACACATCAGAACCCCATGGGTAAAGACCCTGAAAAGGGCCCTCAGAAAAAAAGCGATGTCTGGGGAGTGGCAAGATGGCTCAGAAAGAAGGTAAGGGGGCTTGCGGCCAAGCCTGACACCCTGAGTTCGACCCCCGAGACCCACATAGAAAGAGAGAGCTAACTACTGCAAGGTGTCCTCTGACCTCCACATCCCACTGGGGCAGACACACACACACACACACACACACTTTAGAAAGGGAAAAAAGGTCGCTTAAACTTAGACCCTGGGGACAAGCAAGTGTTGGCATAGCAAGGAAAAGGCATGGCCTGTGCCAAAGGCCCAGCAGGGAAAAAGCATTTGGCTTCGGGGGATTCTGGAAGGAGTTTAACACAGAACAAGCAGTGGTGAAGAGATAAGGCCGCAAAGGTAAGCGAGGCCACTCACGGCCCATTAATGTTTTAATAGTTTCCTGTACAATAAACAAGTCTTGGTTTAGAGTTATTGAAAACAGGCTTTCTTTAATTAACAAAATAAAATCAGACAAGAAAAAAATGGCAGTGGAGATCAAAGCTTGAGGCTGGCAATACCCATAACTAACACCTGTATACAGCATGGCCCTTTCTAGAAGAGTCCAGTGCTTATCACTGCCATCCTCTCTCATTCACAGCGCTCCAGGGTCTGGACCCAGAGCTCTTCCTTCGTGATGTCACGCAGTCCATCAGGGGAATTCAGTGTGGGTGCTTTGGGCACTTTGCCTTATCAGTCGACAAAAGTTTACCAAGATCCTTTCAGAAATCATGAAGGGCCTAGAAGTCCAAAGCCAGCCCCTTCCTGCTGGGCACCAAAGCCCTAAAGGCAGACGCCACATTTTCTTGACTCCTAACATTCCCAGAGCATCATGTACAGAATACCAAGCAAACTGCAGGCTGTTGGTGCTTATTGACCAAGTGAGGAAGGGCTCCCAAGTGGTTGATCCTAAAAGGAGGAGCCAGGCATCCACACAGAGGTCTGTCTACTCCTTCTGTGTCAGAGGTGGGGGTGGGCCCCCCAGACTTTTGGCTAATTTGCCGAGGACAACTCACTTGTGCTAAATAGTAGGCTTAGTTCATGCAAAC
This sequence comes from Peromyscus maniculatus bairdii, assembly GCF_049852395.1. Taxonomy (NCBI): domain Eukaryota; kingdom Metazoa; phylum Chordata; class Mammalia; order Rodentia; family Cricetidae; genus Peromyscus; species Peromyscus maniculatus. The sequence continues at coordinate 118,621,708 of NC_134853.1, forward strand.
AAGAACAGGAAGCCAAAAATGACTGGCTGGATTAGTGCGGTCCTGGAGAGGTAGCATCACCACCACAAGGGACAAAATGGTAGCTGCGTTCAAGCAGATCCGCTTGCTGTGTCCCTGGTGGGGCTGGTAGGGAGTGATGTGTTGGAGTGGGGGAGCTTCCTGTATATTGGTGTTTCCGTTTATGTGTGTAAATGTCCTTAAATAACCCACCTTGCCTGGAGAAGAAAGCTAAGTGTCACACCCAGTTCTGGATTCCACATTAACAACCTCCTTCCGTTCAGCGTTAAACTTTGCCCTTGAGGCCTTTTGTTTAACTTTTTAATTTGAAAAACAGATTCTGCCGTCACAGTCTGTCCTGCCCTCCACGGCACCCTCTCCCCCACCCCCACCCCGCCACCAAGTGAAATATAACTATCTCAGACCTATTTCCTTTTTGTTTTTTAAATGTATGCCCGGCCCTCCGAGTAGCGAGAGAGACTGTAAAAAGGCTCTGGAAGCTGTATGTGGTAGAAGACTGGGTTGTTGACAAGGAGCCGAGTCCCAAGCTTGGCCTTGTCCCCCATCTTCAGCAGACTCAGGACCAACTCCATTTTGTAGTTGCTCACAAGGAGGCCCAGGAGAAGCAGCAGACGGCCACTGTCACAGTGCCGGCTGCCATCTCAGCCCTCTTGTTTAGGATGCAGTGGGATGGAGGCTGGTTATGGTTCGTAAATCCTGACTACTGTGAGCATTCCAGAATCCCCACAGAATGGGACTGGAACTTTCATGGAGCTGTAAATTAAGGGGTGGGACGTGTGATAAAACTCCTCGGAGAACTGGGCTGCAATGGTTAAATGAAATTTTATAAGCACGTTTCAGCGCAGAGCTGTTTTGCATTACATGAGTTGAATACCTTAGAGACGCCACATCTGCAGGCACTTTATTAAATACTGAGTCAGCACTTTCCAACCTGATGAGATTACTTCTCCATCTGACCGGCTAGGAGGAAAGCTGAGCTCTTGTCTTGGACTGCAGATTTCTTTTGATGTTTCACCTTGAACACTGAAAGAGGACAGGTTCCCTCCCACCCCTGGTACACCCCACACTGTGGACATTGCGAATGTAACTGGCTAATTTTCTGAAACCAGAGCCTCTGTGGGAGTGTGGATTTATGGGCCACCAAATCAACTGTAGTTGAATGTTCTTGCAGAAAAAAAATAGATCAAAGCTCAGTGTTTACTTCCTCAATGTAAATGTATCAAGATAACATCCTCCGATGCTGTACTATAATATTGCCACTCACTGCAGATAAGGGACAGAGACTCCTTTGTAGTCGCCTGGATACAGTAGGGCAGATTAAGGGACTATAAAGTATGAAGGCAGAAGCCATATGAAACCCAAGCGGATGTCAGATGATTTTTTTTGACTCTCCACCGATGAATTTTGTTTCATGTGCCAGTATTTTCCCAATGATTTGATTCAACCCAAGAATTTACCAGTTTCAGATTTCTTCTCTATTTTTTTTTTTCTGTCCCAAGAAGGAAGGTGCAGAGTCATTCTTTAGTGAGCATTCTCAAACTTGCAACGTTTTCAAATAGCAGAAATTGAAGGAAAATGTCCTAAGAAAAGTGGCCTTTCCTGGTCTTACCTTATCCATCTGATGTGATTAGCTGTTCATGGAAGTTTATAGAAATCCAGGGACACCTCTCTAGGGGTGACTGCATACCCATCACCATTAGCAGTATCCTCAACTACAAACTGATGGATAGAAAAATTGGCAAAATGGATGAATTTCTTATTGTTACAACTGTTTCTCTGCTATGTTTCTGCAGAGTGTTTACTAAGAAACCTCATTCAAAAAAACAAAAAAAAGGAAAAGGAGAAAAAAAAAGTTCGTGTGTGGTTCCCCTAACTGACTTCCCATTCTGGAAGCCCTTGGTCAAGTAGCTGGGTTAATTGTCATGAAGATTAGTGTGATGTTGAAATAAGTACTAATGGTCAAATTACAGGAGTGAAAAGTGGAAGAATAGGTTTTGGTTTAGACCTGAAAGGGTTAATTAAGGTTTTTTTCACGGGTTATTAAAGACCCCCAACTCCTGCCTTAGGAGTCATATTGACACCCCACCACAGGGCTGCTCGGCTCCTCTATTGACGTGTTGCTGGTAGGAGCACAATAGCCTCTGTGTCTGCAAATCATTGCTAAAATCATCTCAAGGAAAAAAAAAAGTTCCCAAGCTTTAACATTAGACAAAAGCCGGAGAGTTGCAGTGTGCAGCTCAGAAACCCAGAGTCAGCAACTTCTATTGATTAAAAACTAACCTTTAAAGTAACTCGGAGAGTGTGTGGTTAGCATTTAAATTTAAACATGTCATGAGTTGATTTGTGTTACTGAATACCAACTCAGAAGGAGTAACATTCACAGCGCAGGTTTTTTTTTCCCCCTTCTAACTCCGTTAAGCAGCTAAAGTATTTCATGAAATGTCAATAGGGCAAAAAGAGAAAGGGGAGGGGCCAATGGCGGGCCTCATAGTTTTCTTTCCCATGCAAATATTCACCCCCCAAAAGAAAAGTGTGGAGAGGGAAACACAATAATTAGTCCTTTGTCTAACTTTCTCAAATGCCAAAGAAAGACAGATTAATTAAATACACAACAGTGTTGGTTTTTGGAGTGGGGGTCTAGCTGGCTGGGCAGGTCATAAATTAGGCAGAATAAATACTTCAGTGTGTTTGCAGTGGGTCCTCTACGTCAGAACCACTGGAAGGTTGGTGGGAGGAGAGCAGAGGGTTTCTTGCTAATGATAGTCACGTCTGGGTCTGTCTGGTTGCTAAGAGCAACCAGACATGATGTAACACCAGGATGAACTTGAACTTGGGGGACTTGAAAAGAGAACAATAGACCAGAGCAATCAATAAAGCCTATTTCAGTGAAGGGTTACAGAGCCGCTCTGGGGTAACCTTGTGGGCGAGGCACACTGAATAGTAAGATGTGTGAAGAAACTTTTTTTTTTTCTTTTGCTTTGCTTTGCTTTTTAACAGAAGTACGGGGCACTGCTGGGTTTTGTAGTGTCCCGGGTCCAGCAACAGTGGGACGGGAAACTGCTCCCCCTGCTGACTCGCCAGGTCCCAGGCCTTTGCTTCAAGAGGTACTGACGGACTGGCACACTGAAGGGGTCCGGAATTTCACGAAGGCTTTCTAGCCTGCAAACAGATTGAGGACAGCACCGGCCACTCAGTCTGAGACTGTTGTGTATAAGAAAGAAAGAATGTGGGAAGGGATCTGTGTCAGCTTTAAGGAAGGACTTAGAACAGATCCAGTTTGGGGCCCGCTTCCCTTTCTTTCTTCTCACTCATCTTTCTTTTGTCCACTTAGATGCAGGCCATGTGCGCTAGCCAGGGTGATTTCCTTTCCAGATATAAGCAGCTTTATTGTGTTCCCCAAAGCCCACGGTCAGAGAGGAACAGCTACGTGTCTACAGGATGGGTAGTTTTGTGGTTTGAGCTTAGGAGGCTTTTGGTTTTTGTTGTTGTTTTTTGGGTTTTTTGTTTTGTTTTGTTTTGGTTTTGTTGTTTTGTCTTGTGTTTTTTTTGTTTGTTTGTTTTGTTTTTTGTTGTTTTTTTTTTAAACTCCTTTGGAAATCAAAGGTAGCTTGTTGTGGCCGGGAAATCTTACACCAACCTCCATGGAGCTATCAGTTAGCCATTTATCCCAGGGATCAAAGGAGTCCCGACTTTCCCTGACAAGAGCGAGCCTTAGCCCTCCGGAACCAGTGCTGACGTAACCCCGAACTCGTGGCTGTTAGCTTTGCCTTGGAGCTGGTGGCTTTTCCGACTCCCAAGAAAAGTAGTGAATTTTTCAGGGTACTTAGAGGAAAGCTGGCAAAAGTCATACACTGTTTAACCTCACTTGAGAAACTGATTTTGATATCGGTCGATGGGTGGTCGTTTTGTTCACCTGACTTTGTTGACAAAGAAATGCCAGCAGACATGAAGGTGGTCCCCGGGATATTTACGGAAGGGACAGAAGACGGGGTCCACAAGCCGAGAGACAGCTGCAAGGGCACGTTGAGTGGGCAGAAACATGGATGAGGACTAAGCAATGGCCTCATCTTCTCCTTGAGATGGATGGTGCTGCGTAAGGTGTCATCATATTTATTATATGTCTCTTCGAAGAGAAGAACATAAAATTAGGTGTGTTCAGCTGAAAGGAAGAGGAGTTTGCACCAAAAACTCTTCCTCCTGAGCGTAAGGAAGTAAGGAAGAGAAGTGGAGAGGATCACTCTGGCTTTCCCATCCCCCGGGTCACCAATCCGGTGTTTCCCAGCGGCCCTTTCTGTTTTGGCTGCCCACCATCAGCCACCTGGTGTGTTCACAGAATCTTGTGTTCATATGTTTAGCACTTGTCTTGAGTACCTACACCTCACTGAAAAATATGTCACAGAAATAACTATTCTCTACAGCCCCTAACCTCCCCCTTCAGCCACGTTCTATCCAATTTGCTTCTCTTTCTTGAGCCCGCCCAGTCACTGAGGTAGGTACTCATAAGAGAGCCAGATCCCTTGCCCTCTTGTCTGTTCACTGCTAGGTTACAAAACCTGATGTGATGTCATGTGGCCAGAAAAGCTTCACTTGGTAAGATAGGCTCAAAACAGTGGCAGACCCCAGCAAAGACAATGAATTGTAATGTCATAGGAGTAAGATAAATTTCGGTGGCTTGGGATTTGCTGTCGTCTGTCATTCCTCGTTCACGTAAACCTCCAAGGTCAATTCTGAGCACATGGTTAAAAGAGCAACTTTAAACAAACAAACAAAAAAAATGTTTTTTTGTGTTTGTGCACCAAGGATCACTGTGGGCTTTGCTCACACGAGGCAAGTGCTACCCACCCCTGAGCCGAACCCCAGCACTTCACCCACACTTCTAATTATATGTTTCTTTTTGTCTTCTAGTCCTGGTACCTGGGATAAAAGTTGCAGCGTCCCACCATCCACCAGACAGACCACCTGACCCCTTCTCTACTCTGTAACATGGACGCAAGCTCACCCCGGCGCAGTTACAACTTCACTGTCAGTGGAAGGGGAGAGAAACCGACTCGAATCAACCTGTACATGGAAACAGCAAGCATCATGGTCAAACAGCAAAGGCCATAGCCTTTCGGGATTTTTTTTTTTTTTTAATACTTTAGGGACTGTCGTAATTTCTCATATGGTGCTGGAAATGGTTGGGCTGTGTGACATTTGAAGTGTTTTGGTGGTGGTGTGAGCATTAGGTGAAGTGGCTGGTAGAGGATGAGCCTTGCTCACTAACTTCCCGTTGTAACACACTTCCCTTGCGAGCCTGGCCTTTTCACAGTATTTCATGAATTTGCTCACACAGGTGTGCCCCTCCCTGAGCATTTGGAGGCACCTGGGGAACGAAGTCTTTTGTAGTAGCTGAGATCCGTGATCTGTAACTTACAGGACACTCAAAGGGCAGTTTGGTTTTTTTTTTTTTCTTTCTTTTTTTTTTCTGTAACATATTAGAAAAAGAAAATGCAGTTGCGTTGATCTTTCTTTTCGTTTGGTTTGGTTCAGCAGTGAGCAGTCACATACACAACACAGCCCTCAAGGACAGTGGACCCACTCATGTTGCAGAACAATTCCAAAAGGACGGCAAAGACTACTACTATCAGTTCCTTTTGTTGTTGTTGTTTTTTTTAAGTTTTGAAATGCTGCACTTACATAGAAAAAAAAAACATTTTTCAACAATTTCAACAATGACACAAAAATTCACATGGAAATGGGGAAGATGGTCTGTTTTGACAGAAACTGACAGGAATCAAAACAATCGAATTTTGATTTGAGTGAAGTGCAATTTCATTGGATAGCTAAGTATCTTTGTAAGATAGAGATTGTTGAAAATTCTATTTTTGTTTTTCAAGTCCTTCCACCCCAGGACTCTAAATTATTGGGGTAAAAAACAGCCTTGCAAGAAAAAGGGGAGCTATTTTTGCTTTTTATGTTTTTTATTGTTAAACTTGTATCCCTTTAAAAAAAACTGAAGGAAAATTAAAAAAAAAAAAAACACAAATCTAATGGTGCTTTTACCACAATATGTTAACTACATTAAATGCTAATTAATTATTTTCTGTTATCAAAGCACATAACTCAAACGAAATCATGGTATCTGTTAATTTTATAAGCTAGAAATCACTAGAATGAATGATGCCAATTCTGGAAATTTTTACATGTGTATGGCAACACCAGATCTATCAGTTATCAAACGCCTCATTGTACCAGACATTGTCCAGAAGTTTCAAAGACCCTTTGCAGACCCTGAACTGGGCTATGGGAAAATTAATACTAACAACTCAGATAGGAACACAACTGCTGGTACCCATTCAGACCAAGGGTACTCGTTAGGGAAAACGAAAAAAAAAGTTCACACACACACACCCCCTCAAATGTCTTGTATCTTATGTTAAAAAAAAAAAAAAAGACAAAAAAGATCAAAAAAGAACAAAAAAATAAAAAAGCAGAAACAAACAAACAAAAAAAAATGCAAGTGATTTTTCTACCAGACAGCGAAGCACCTCCTTGCTTCCCACGCAACTTCAAGGGTTCCTATACTATACATATATATGTGTTCTGGTTGGCAGGTCCTGCCGACCAGAGGAAGTCTCTGCATGTTCTAGTGTTAGTAACTAATTTTTATATAGCTAATGTAGGATAAAGTAGAGTGCATTAAGACAATATTGTAACCCACTCTAGGCACCTGCCTTTAAACTGTCTCAGCCCTTCAGAAGGGCTCAACTACTGTCCTATACAATCAAGTAACTGAAATTCTTGGGAAGACACTTTGCTCCTCATCTTTACCCCCAAACGATGTTGTTTTGTTTTTATTTTTTTCCTTAATTTGCACGAAAACAAAAATTCCATATCAATGTGCCTTGCCCTGGATAGTGATTATTTGTGGAATTGTTGCACATGCTCCTCTATTGAAGGGGTTTTTCCCTACTCAAGCATTCGGAGACACTTTTTGTAAATGTAACTTTTATGTCAGCCATCGTCAGTTTCAACATCTAGATCTAACTAGAAAGTTAGCTGTTCCGCAGACAGGCGTAGTTTTGATTGTCCTGTGTGGTCAGTGGCAGTGCTAACCTGAGCTCTGTAGATGCTTACAATATCAGTATTTGGGATGTTGCTGCATTTTTCAATTTATTTGGAGTCTTCCTTTATTTTCCCCCAGATATATGAAAATATGCAATACCTGCTTATATCATGTAGAAAAGCTTAGCAGTTATTAATTTTCCTTTTTTTTTTATTTGACCAAAGTCAGTGCTGCACTTGACGCAGTCAGTGTGTTTTTAGGTGTCTGTCTTTGTATTTTCTGTGGTTTTTGATGCACGTGCGCAGAAGGGCTCCTCTTAGAGAAGCAGTCAAACTGTGAAGCACTAAGCTGACCCTGCTTCAAGCAATTTTGTTTTTACAACTGTTCCTTTCACAAGCAAGCCTTAAAAAAAAAAAAAAAAAAGACGACTTCCTTTCTCTTCAGCCCCCACACCCACTTTTCTTAGCAGACAGCAGTCAATCCACATTCAATAAAAAGTACATAATGCCCATTTTTATATGCACGTTTTTAAACTTCCAAGTTCTGAAAATTGTTTACTGGTTATCTCTATTTAAGGAAAAAAAATAAAATAAAACATTTTGGATTTTCATATGTGTCTGATAAGTGGTTGAATAGTCGCTTGACGCTGTTGTACGTACGGTGTGCTTGTCAGTGTACAGTGTCCCTTCCTATAGCCAGCAGCATACTTTGCCTTCCCTCTAGCACTTAGCTGGGCATTACTTTCTTATGACATATGTGCACTAAAAAGAGAGAGAGAGAGAGAGAGAAAGAAAGAAACAATAGCAGCTTACAGTGCTTCACAGTGAAGGGAAAAAAGCCTAGACAAACATTTTGTCAGAACCTTGCAAAATGCCAAGGTATTACCAGTAAATTGGTTGTATATACAATAAAATTGCACCCTTTTTTTAAACAAAACAAACTAAGCAATAGTTTGGGCAGTTTTAGTTGTTTTTAGTGAGCATGTTGTAGTCACGACTGCAAAGAGAGAGAATAAGCTGCCCATTCAGAAGATATGTAATTTGTATCGTTGTATAGTTTTATTGATTACACTGATTTATTCTACCCTATTTTATAATGCAGGACTTTTGTAATGTTGTCTAAATGAGGAAAAATTTCTGTCAAATTAGCCTAGTGAAATTTCTGATTGTTCATTATAAAGGCAGCGTTCATAGAATTGCTTTTTGTTTCTTTTCAACCCACTTTGGGAACTGGATTTAAGTTTAAAACTTTCCTGTTTCCTTTTTGTTTGTTTGTTTGGGGTTTTTTTGTAAGTATTTAAATACAGTTATTTTTCTGCCAATGGTATAGCATATTCCTATGCTTGAGAAGTGTAGGTCTACTGAAAAACCATTGCAAAATGGACGTTACAGGTGTGCTGTATTTTTGAAGGTATTTTGTTGTATTAAGTTTGATGAAGCTAAAATTAGGGAACTCTGAACAGAATTGCCGGAAAAAAAAAAAATGTTTTCAAGGCTCTAAACCATTGTGGAGGCAGCGTGAGGTGATAGCAGACCAGGGTTACGTATAAATACACTGAGTTCTGGTTCTGTCCATGCTTCATTGTCAAGAAAGCCGCAGGAAACTGTAGTTTGGTTGTCAGCAAGTAGGAAGACAAAACACCAACCAATCCGCGTGTTTTGCATTTTTAGGTTAAAAGCTGAGCGAAGGCGCTTGAGGAAGACTTTACTCCAAGGGTGTAGAGACAGACAGACTCAAGAGCTATCAGCATTTGAAGGCCCAGCCTTGATTCTGAGAAATGTTGGATTTTTTTTTTCTCTCCCATCAAATGGCATTAATGCAATTGGCAAAAGTAGTCCCTCAAATGACTCCCCCCAATTTTTTCTTTGGGAACTGAAGTCAGAGGCACAAATACTAACTCGTAACATCTGCCGATAAATGCTTGCCCCGGCCCCTCTCCTGGCCACTGCTCTTTTTCTAACTTCTCGGGGCAGGAGCCTCTCTGGTGCCATTCTCCTCCCCTCCAGCCCTCTTCTTCCCACTAAGGTATGTCTCTTCAGCCCCTGGCATGACATCTGTTAGCTCGCTCCCCACCCAGTGCCACCACCACCCACATGGCTCCCACAGGCCCTCCAGGCTGCATTCTCCAAGCTCTCCTTTTCCCCTTCCTGACAGTCCAAGTGTGCAGGATCCAAATCTCTAGTCACACTGTGCTATATTCAGTCAGCCCACAGGAATATGCAAAACCCATCTCAAAAAGTTTGCCTTTCACCTTCCCAAATCCCCATGTGCTTCAACAACTCGACAGTGGTGATGTCATGAAGTATTTGCAAAGAAAATCATTTTCTCCTGTGATTTTTTCTTTCCTTTTTCTTTTTTTTGGTGGAGAGTGGTTTTTAAGAATGTCATTTGATATTCTTTACAACAGAGTCCATCCCCTGGTCTCTATCACTCTATCCTTTTCCTCCCTGTCTCTTTCTCTCTGTGTGTCTCTGTCTTTCTGGCTTTTCTTTGCTTCTTTCTCCTTTCTTGTTTCTGGTAGCAGGCCTCCATTGAACAGGTGTAAAACACGAGAAGTGTGGTCATTGAGGAGAGCTTTGGTGGTGCCTCCCAGCCTACCCGCCAGACCTTCCTAGACAGTCCCAGAGGCTGCTCCGCCCTTCGGGCATGGCTTTCATTTACACGGGCTTCCGAGGCCATTTTGTCTTGAAGTCAATGCATGCACTCACTGCTTGACAGGAATCCTACTCTGCCTTCTCCACGTCCAAGGCTGTGCATTCTTCTAATTAGTGTCATGTGTGTTCCCCCTTTATTTTTTCCAATAAAAAAAAAGCAGTGGGATGAAAATTGCTTTGATATATAGCAGGTATATTGAAGCTATTCCATAGCACTTAACTGTAGTGAATACTGTGTCACCAGTTCTGAAATCAATTTAATGTTTAATGCAAATCCATTACATGGTGCTATTACAGGCTGACAAAATGATTTACACAAATGTGACAACTTGGGCTCAATTCACTCTGCTTCCCAACAGTGTAAATGCATAGCAGTGTTTATCTGCATGAGAACTATGCACTAATCTATCTGAAGAAGAAAAAGAAAAAAACCTATATCAACTTTGGTATCTACTTTCCGTTTACTTCAATCCTTGCCTTTTTGGTCATTGTTATAATGCCAGCTTTAGGACAGAAAGAATTATAAGAAAACCAGCATAATACCTGATATATTAAAATGTAGTGCCTGTGAAATCTGTATTATACTGCTCTTCTGAAGTAAGATTTTTTCTACACCGGTAGCCTTCGCTGTCTGTCAGTCAGGACCTCTGGTATAGGTGATGTAAAATAACCGTACAATATTATGCATGCTATTCCATAATGCTTAGTGAACTGTATGAATATTACTCAAAGTTCTGTTAGTCTTTTTTTCTGCCTCGGTTCTTGTCAGCTAGGTTTGAGGTATTTCACTGAGAACGCGAACTCTGTCTTCCTTCCGGCTGTCTTCAGTATCTTGGAGGTGTACACTTACTTAAATTCAGTATTACGTGTGTTTTGTTTTCATTTTTTTGTTTTTGTTTTGTTTTTTTGTTTCGTTTTATTTCTCTTAAGGGACAAGCATGGGTGTTTGATTTCAGAAATCAGTATCTGGTGGAATTTTTGTTTCAAAACTACCATTTGAATTTCAAGAAGTCTGCTGCAAAACCACTCGGAGATCCTTTCTAAGTGAGAGTCGCTTTCTTGAGCCTCAGCAGAAGCTTGGCGACACTGAAGCATCTTAGTGGACAGTGGACCCATGCTTGATCCACATCACACCAGACTGACTTCCTCATATTAAAAAGAAAAAAAAAACAACTTAAGAAATCACGTGGCTATTTAGTTACATGCACAGATGCAATATTTTCTTCAAAACTATAACTCTGTACAAACTTTGGGCCCGATTCATAACAAAGAAGTTTGCTATTAACACGGGATTTTTAAAATATGCTCTTTTTTTTTTTTTGGTCTAAATTTGAAGCTACTTGCTTCCCAAATTGAATATTTGTTTTCTTTTTTTCCCCCATGAACCTGCACCCATCTGCCTTCCATTCTCCAAAGGGTTGCATTAAGCCAGTAAGCAAGTTAGAGGGATAAGATATGGAGAAGAGATCCCAGCAAAGGGAGAACACTACCTTGGAGATATAGCGCATAGAGGACACCTGCTCTGTGTGTCGGGCATCCTACAAGTGGACTCACTGTGCTGTTTGGGTCATAAAATGTATCTGGACCACAAGAGTATACAGGAGAAGTGCTACCTCTGATCACACTAGAGCAAGTTCCTGGCAGAAAGTATCACAGACTTTAACATGGAAGGTTTCCTGTCTCTACAGTGGTTACAAGGGGTGTCCAAGGAATAGACTGTTCTTCCTGCTGTTAGATGCTCAGCTTCTCAAAAAACCTAAAGCTGGTTTTTCTTTTCCTTGACTGTTACTTGTAATGTTCTTTTTTTTTTTTTTAATTTTTTTTTCTTGGTAATGATCTGTAAATTGGCTTTTTTTTTTAACCTGTTAGCATTCTCAACTAAAGGTCGCAGGCCACATGCAAGTGTGAGGGAGCTGCTAGCTCTCTTCTCCCTCAGGCCACTGTCTCTCTGCTGGACTCAGCAGCCTTGCCACTGAGATGCCAGCCAGACTAGACATGGAGTGCCAGCAGGTCCCCCTTAGGAAGACTGTCAAGGCTAAGTCCTTCTTTGCCCTCCCACTAACCTTTCCCATCACACATGAAAAAAAAAAAAAAAAAAAAAAGTCTGCTCAGAGTGCCTCTGATTTTCATTTCAAATTGTGGGGGAAAGGATTAAAAACTTCCAATGACGGAAAAAGAGAGCTATTGTGAAACAAAACACCCCGTGTTAATAACTTGGTCTGAAATTGTTTTTATGAGCCGGGCCCCGGGCCTCTAGCATATCTGTATTGACTCTCATAGTTACCCTTTTCGTTTACTGTGTTCTGTGAAAACTTGTAATTGGTTGAGAATCACTGTGGGCGTCCATTCTTATCAACTAAATCTCCACAGGGTTTTTGAGCTGGTGTGGATTAGTTTAACTCTTGTATTCAACCGTTAGTGCTACCACCTTCTCACATTACAATACAATTACTGGAAGCAAGTACTGCATTTCCTATGCAACAAAAAAGGAAAAATAAAAAATTGCTAATGCTACAGAAGTCATGTCCTCCTTTGCTGTGAACGTCATGCATGCCTAGTGGGTGAGCGAGCTATGATGGTGGGCTGGTGCTTCTCCAAAAGATGGGCTTTCTGACTACAGCACTGAGTTACCCTTGATGAGTTTTATGTTCGTAGGATCTTTCACAGTGTTCCAAGGAGAGTGTGGCCCTCTACCTGCCTGGGCAGATGCAAGGTCGCACACCCACCTGGAGCCTCCTGTGGGCCTGGTGTGCTTGCTCCCTGGTTTACTATTGCTGTCAGGAGTCAGGGAGTGGGTCCCCTGGGGGAAGGGGCTCTAAATGGCCCTGGATGGTGTACCTGTAAGGCACAGCCATCAGCCATGGATGTGGAGAAGCACAAGAAAACAAGGGTTCAGGTGATGAGGGTGGGACACACATGGCTGATACTTGGGTCTCTGGGGAGAGAAGGGCACCGTCAGAGTAGGAACACTCCGTAGCTAGGACTAAGACCTCTGGGAGAAAGGGATTGGCTGGGGCTAGAATTACCAAGAAAAGTGAGGTTTCTGCAGAGCAAGGCCTAGCTGGAGCTGGAGAATGCTCTACAGCTGTGGCTGATGCTGCCACTCTGGACAGGAAGCTCTCTTTTCTCCAGCCTCTCGGAAGCTCTCTCCTCTCCAGCCTCTCGGCTCCCGCCTGTGTGTCTCCTTGGCTGGATCTAATAGTAGCCATTGAGAAAGAGATCCTGGAAATAGAATCACGGAAAATACCAGCCCCAGCTTCATTGAAGAATGTGAACTGGTAAACTAGGCATGCAGAGACATGAATAAGGGGCACATTTAATCCATTTTAACCTTGAGGCCACACTGTGAGAGAAGTATGTTTTTTTATCCTCTTCTAGAAGAGGCTCCTAACCGGAGAGATTCATTACTGGAGGTCATGCAAAGAAGAATCATCTGTATGGGATTCAAATCCAAGAAGTCAGGTGCCAACTTCCTTCCTGTAATCACCACAACATCTTGATTCTGTTAACTACTTACTCAACAAATATTGATGGGAAAGTGCCTACTGTGTGCCAGAAACTATGCCAATGCTAGGACTAGTCAGTACATTTTACCTGTTCTTCTGAGCCCTATGGTCTAGTAGACAAAATAAATATCACAGATGAGCTCAATAGCACAGTCATAAGGAGTCTTTTTACATTGTTCTGAAAGTCAGTGAGGCCAGTGTCATAGGTAGAAACGGACTAGGCAAAAGAGGGATTTAAGACTATTTCATAGTGGACAGTAAGAAAACAATATAGAAAATGTACCTGAAATCAAAGGGAGCTTATACCTATCAGGGACCCCAGGAAGGCATATTAAGCTGAAGAAAGGAGAGGCAATATGGTCAACATGAAGTCTGAAGACTTCAACATGAAGTAAAGACACTGGATGTCTTTGCAGCACAAGATGGATGTTTCTTCCTCTTAAAGCTTTTCTCATCATGTTGAAAATATACATGACAGAAACACAGGAGAGAAGATTTGCGTGGGCTCATGGTTTCATAGGAACTTTCATCCATCAAGCTGAGAAAGGCAGGGTGGAGCTCTTGTTGGTGGGAGCATGTATCAGAGACCCCTCGTATTGTAATAGGCCAAGAGAAAGGGCAGGGTAACACCAGGGCTGGTATAACCTTCAAAAGCCCCATCCCCCAGGAGCCTACCTCCACCAGCCAGGACATACCTCCTAATGGCTCCAGGGCTTTCAAAAAGCCAAGTCCCCAAGCTGGGGACTGAGCATTCAAAACATACGCCTGTAAGGGAACATTTCACTCTCAGACCATAGCAGAGAAGCTTATAAAATATCCATTCATTAGACTGGTATATACCGTCAAAAGAAACAATTCCACATGCCACAACAATGAAGATTTTAAACTTATTTTACATGTCTCTTGTGGGTAGTCTGAGACCTCTGCACGGGATTGCCTCATTCTAGGACCCAAGAGAGAAAACAGATAGCATTTGGCCCATTGCTGGAGTTATAGGCAGGGTTCATAATGGCTTTTAACAACCCCATCTGGAATTGACCCCCACCACTTTGGCTCACATTTCATTGGCCAAAGCAAATCACAGGAAGGCTAGAGAACTTGGAGTGTGGAGACAAAGAGTGCATCATATCGTGAACTGAGTGGAGTAGAGCACTGAAGAAGTTAGCCACGCGGAGAGGTGGTATGCAGCGGGCTGCAGGTTCAAGGTAGAAGGCAAAAGAAGTGAACAGAGTAGAGTCCAAAAAGGATATTAAGAGTTACTAAGCACTAAACTCTCACATGCCAAGTGCTGCAGGGGATTGATCTATCCCCTACATGCATTAATTCTGCTCTGAATGCAACTGAAGAGGCACAATCAGTCCTTACCATGCATTTCTGACTCAAGCTGAATTGAGCAACTCCGTAGTACTTGCCTTAGAGTTTAAGTTAAATCAAATTAGTCCCCAGTCATTTTGGTCTTCATAATTTGCCCTCATGAGATTGGAATCCAAGTCAGCGCAAACCATCTAGGGCAAGTGGTATGCAAGTGCAGGGCTTGGCCATGGGGCAATGTTTCAATCAAGATCATGGACTCAGGTACTGGACTGGCTGGGTTGACCCTTAGCTCTCTGTTTCATTAGCTCTATGTATTGGCTAGCTGATGCCTCAGTTTCCCCACTGATATGGTGGGAATAATTATTACAGGACTATTATGGATATCTGATTAATTAAAATGTGTTTAGCCTACCATATTGTAAATGCTTCATGAATGCTACAACCAAAGGAAGGACCCCAGTGTAGAGACTTTAGTGTGCCGGTAATGGAAGTCCTTTTCCTGCTTATTCCCAGACCTTCATTTGGGTGAATTCTAAAACCTGTCTCAACTAAGCAGGAAGAAGTAGCCCAAGAAATTTAGTCTAGGCTTTATATATTGAGTTCTTATTTTCTGAACTCAACAACACTCAGTGCTTCGATTTCCCATCTACAAAATGGAAAAGATGCTGGTGCCTACTTTATGAGACCATGGAAAGGATTGAAAACATTTGTTGCATGGAGAACACCCACCCAGCTGAGTACCAACCACATAACAGCCTATTATTATTTGGTTCATCCCAGAAAAAAGGATCCCTGATATCCTGAGGGTGGGGGTGGGAGTGGGGTGCAGGGAAGTTACAGAGAGAAACTGAGCTTGAAACCAGAGTATCCCTAGGTGAGGTGAGACAGGCCTGTAATCCCAGTACATGTGAAACGGAAGCAGGAGGATTATGAGTTTGTGGCCATTAAGCAAATGATGTCTTCACTTTCTCAGTTTCCTTACCTGTCAAGTGAATGTAGTGCTATCTTCCTTCCCAGAGGGAGAAGTACAAGCAGCATGGGAAACACAACTGAGAATGCAGTGGGATAGGTAGCATCAAGCACTAGAGTAGACTGGAGAGAACCCGGCTTCAGGGCCACCCTGGCTCTGGTCCCATTTTCCTGGAGAGGGTTGGCCAAGCAACTGAGTCTTATCAGCAGGAAAATGGGCCCAAGGGAAGTTATGCTAGTCATCATTTCTGAGCCTTCAAGTTCTGGCTCGTTGGTAAATGAACATGACTAAGTAGGGAAGGTCCCACTGGCCAGACCCAGAGCCTCCTTCGTCTTGTAAAGAAGAAAGGAGATCCTTGGAAGAGCATCAGCTCAACCATGTTTGTTTTGCCTCCAGCACATTCAGCATGGATTCCGGTCCCGGTCAGCCAGCCCTGCTAATAAGACAACAGGCACGCTGGCCCCTACCAGCTCATTGCACACGCACACTGCTTAGGCTGGTGTCATCAGTGCCCACCGTATGCCACCATAAGCCAATCAAGCCAGAGCACTCGCCTCTTTTCCTCCGGTCAAGTCCATCCAGCTTTCCCAGAGACTATGCTGCATTTAGTACTGTGCTTCTCTGTGTCTCGGGCCATGTTCTCCTTCACCCAGATCACCATGCCTTTCCCTGCCTCACCTTAAAGCCAACAGCATTTAGAGCTAAGCACTCTTTTGGGCAAAGCCTATTCAAATTATGCTTATTTCATGGCATACAACTGAAGTAATTGTTTTTCTGATTGTGTGTGTGTGTGTGTGTGTGTGTGTGTGTGTGTGTGTGTGTGTGTGTGTTGCTAGGAATTGAACCTTGACCCTCACACATGATAAGCATATTTGTTACTACTCAACTATTTTCCCAGCCCTTTTTTCACTTCTTATTTTAAGACAGGATCTCACCATTTGCCCAGGCTAGCCCGGGCTAGCCTTGAATAGACTCTATAGCCCAAGATGACCTTGCACTAGCTTTTTGGATAGCTGGATTGCAGGTCTGGTTCACATTGCACTTTTAATTATAGAAAAATGTCATGTGTGTGTAAAAATAGACAGAATTGACAAGTAAACTAATATTTACCTACAATCTATCATTTACAATCAACTTTGGACCCCCTGCCTCTGTCTTCTTTCTGGCCATGTTCAGATTATTCTGAAGCAAGTCTCAATTATCATATAATTCCATTTATATTTGTAACTACATCTCCAAAAGACAAGGTGGGCTTTTTTGTTTGTTTGTTTGGTTTTTGTTGTTGTTGCTGTTTGGGTCTTTTTTTTTGTTTTTGTTTTTGTTTTGGTTTTTTGAGACAGGGTTTCTCTGTGTAGTTTTGGTGCCTGCCTGGAACTCCCTCTGTAGACCAGGCTGGCCTAAACTCACAGAGATCTGCCTGGCTCTGCCTCCCGAGTGCTGGGATTAAAGGCGTGCACCACTACCGCGCGGCAAGACAGGTGTTTTGTTTTGTTTTGTGTGTGAAATACATTTGAGATACAATTTTTATATATCAAAATATTGAGAAAGTTCCTTAATATTATCAGCTATCAGTATTCAAATACTTCCAATTGTCTCCATTTCTTTTAATGATTTGGGGGCTGGGAATATGGCTCAGTAATTAAGAGCACTTGCTGCTCTCCTGGAATATCCAGGTTCGTTTCCCAGCACCCATATGTTAGATCATAACTATCTGTAAGTCCAGTTCCAAAGGATCCAGTGCCAGATTATGACCTCCAGGGCACTGAATACTTATAGCACACAGACATGCATGCAGGCAAAATATCTATACATATAATTTTTTATTTTTAATTTTTAATGATTTGTCTAAGTAAAGAACCAAGTAAAATTCATATATAAAGGAACTTATATTCATCTTAAGGCTGTAGTCTATAGAATCGCTCTCCAACTCTTGTATTTCCTTGTGATAATGGGTTGCTGTTTCATTTGTACAGAAGTATTGTTGTGGGTTGCCACTTATTCCCATAGCTCAGCACGTGTGGTAGTTTGAATGAGAACACCCCCCCCCCCAATAGCCTCATATATTTGAATACTTATTCCCCAGTAGATGGAACTGTTTGGGAAAGATAAGGAGGTGTGGCCTTGGAAGAGGTGTCACTGGGGATGGGCTCTGAGGTTCCATTCCCAGTTAGCTCTCTTTCTGTGCCAGAACTTGCAGGTCTGGATGCAACCTCTCAGGTATTGCTCCAGCACCATGCTCACCTGCCTACCACCATGCTCCCCACCATGATGATCATAACCTTCTGGAACCATGAGCCCAAATTAAATGCTTATTTTTTTATTTAAAGTTTCCTTGGACATGGTGTTCTTTCACCGCATTAGAAAGGAAACTAAGACAGCATGTTCTAACACTAAACTAGAAGCATGTCCCTGACTTTGGGAGTTGACCCAATAGGATGCAATCCCAAAGCTTTCTTGGGCATTATTCATGATATACACTGGGCTCTGACTCTGAAAAACTACAGGGTTGGCGGGGGGGGGGGGGGGGGGGGGGGGGGGCGGGGGTGCACAGTAATCCCTGGACCCATGCTTCTCCTGTCATACCCTTTTTCTCTGATGGAGGGAAGAGAGACAGAGAGACAGAGAGACGGAGAGTCCAGTGAATGACAAATCCATGTCCTCCTTTGTTCCTTATGATAATTTTTTAAAAGCCAGCTTCACCATCAAGGATAACAAGGTAACTAATTCTTGTTGACACTCAGGAGAAGAGGAATTCTCTGCTCAGCCACTGTGGCAGCTAGATTCTTGAGGATGCTTGGGTCAAACAACAACTTTTATCAAATATCTCCTATGTACTACTAGACCTTGAGGCTATCAAAGGAGATAAAACCAAAATAATCCCAGCACAGTTAAAAGTTTAGTAGAGGAGGCAGATATGCAAACCAAGTAATTGTGCACTGGTCTAAAAAGAACCAGCCCTTGTCTAAATGAGAAATGATGTCCTTCTGTGTTCTCTGTTGTCGTAACAAAATACCCAAGACTAGATAACTAATAAAAAATGTATTTAATCATGGTTCTGGAGGCTGAGATGTCTAACTGCATGGTGCTGGCTTCTGATAAAGGTCTTCTTGGTGCATCAGAGCACAGCAGAGTATCACATGGCAAAACTGAGCCCGAATGCTAGCTTGGCCCTCTTGTTCTTCATGAAAAGCCACTAATGCTGGTTGTAGGTGCCCCGTCCTTATTCAATCCCAATTGCTTTTTTAAAAACTCTACCTCCAAATATCACAGTTGGAGCATTTAGTTTCCCAACATAGAAACTTTTGGGAGACATATTCAATCCACAGCAGGCAGTCACCACAGTCTGGAGACAGCCAGTCCAACATTTCTTCTGAGACGAGAAAGAGCCCAAGAGACTGGCTGAGAGATGTGCGTGCTAATACAGATGATGGTAATAGCAGCTGACATGCCTGAGTGAGCCCTCCTAACACTATGTATTATTCTTAATGTTTCCTCAGACTAGCATAGACAGCCCAACCCCATGATTACCCCCATTTTTCTGATGAGTACACTGAGTCACAAAGGGTTTCAGTAAGTTTTCTGTCTTGTTTATTTTAATAGCTCCTTGACTGTAACCTTTCTGGCCACTCAGAGGATCATAGAATGGAGTACATGTGTCAGTTGCATTTAAGCGTTAGTGGAAGTGCGCTTAGCACACAGAAGTCACCCCATGCTGGAAGGGGAGGAGGGACTTATTTACCTCTCCAAATGTACTTACTTGCACTTTCCCCAAAACTTCTGTCTGCTTGTTTGGTCCAGGCCAATGGGCTTCCTCTACATCATTTGGGATCAAGTGAAAAACCCTTGAGTGGATTGGTGGGAGGAAGGCAAGGGTCCTCAGAGTATTTCTTCCAGGGCCCTGGCCCTGGGACCTCTCTAACTGGCACCATTCCTCAATAGAATTGCAGGTCCACTCAAGATAGTTCTCTGTACCCCAGTGAGGGCACTAAGAGCCTTGGAACACTGTTCCATCCTGCATAATCTACCTCTTGCCCAGACCTTTGTAAATAGTGTCTTTATTAAAGCCCTCTCAAATCATTTTCGATTGACGGTGCCATCTGTTTCCTGCTGGAGCCCTGACTGATAGAGCAGTCAGGCTAGAATCTTCGTTCTTCTCAACCAGCAGAGGCTCACATTCACTCACATGATGGATGTCAAAACCATAAATTTCCCCGTCTTAGTTTCTCCTGGACTCAGAAGGCCGGACTCAACCTTCAAAGGTCGCTGGAGTCCGTTTCCCTGCCTCCAGCGAGGCATCCCACCCCGGCACCACCCCTGAGTGTGCCTGTCAGAGGAAGTATATCTTACTTTGAAGATCTCCAGGTAAGGCATGACTATAACTCACTCCAGGGCCCTCAGCCTCCTTGCCTGATAAATCTCCCTGCTGTCTAACGCAGCCCCTCCTGTTACAGGTGAAGCCTGTTTCCTTTGTCTGCTCCTTGGTGAGAGCTGAAAAAAGAATCCTTCATTCTTGGAAAACAGGTATTAAATCATCCTTACCTTTCCCCAGCTCTGCTGTGCAGATCAATGAAGGCAGATAATCTGCACACGCTCGTTTCGAGTCATCAGCCTGGATGCTCCGAGACACCCCTGACCTGTAAGTAACCGGAGGATGAGTTTGAAGGTTAGTGAGAGCCGGGAAGGCAAGGGGGAACCCCGAGTCTCTGCAAGAAATGACTGACGGGCCTCCTGATGGGAGCGATGGTGGAGTCATCTTCTTCTTCACTTGGCATTTGTCTCCTTGGCCGTTCATCCTCTGCCTGTTAATCTGAGGCTGGATTCTGGAGGCTGCTGGTTACTGGTGTTTACTGGGCCTGACAAAAGGTACTGCTTGCTGTTAGCCTCAGATCCATCTCTCTGTGTTTGTCAGCTAAGGCTGTCCTAGCAAAGGCTCACAGCCCTGGGGATGCAATAGAGATTTCTTACAGGTCAGGAAGCTGAACATCTAAGCCCAGATTGGCAGCTTTGGTTTCTTCCAAGATCAAGTCTCTGTGGCTTACAGGTGGGTGCCTTCTTTTTTTTTTCTTTCCTTTTCTTCTTTTTTTTTTTTTCTTTGTGCCTTTTCCTGGAACTCACTTGGTAGCCCAGGCTGGCCTCGAACTCACAGAGATCCGCCTGCCTCTGCCTCCAGAGTGCTGGGATTAAAGGCGTGCGCCGCCGCCGCCGCCGCCGCCGCCGCCGCCGCCGCCGCCGCCGCCGCCGCCACCACCACCACCACCACCCGGCGGTGGGTGCCTTCTTGCCATGTCATAAGCCTTCCCTCTGTGCACACATGTCAGGTGGATGCCATGTCTGGTGCATGGCCAGGTCCAGCTTGTCCCTTTTCAAAGACAGCAGTTCCAGGCACTCCGGGACAGGCTGAGCCACTGCTCTTCCACCGAGTGGTAACGCACTGAGCCTGTCTACACTACAGGCAGTGTCTTTCCTTCCTGTGGTCTTCACAAGAGGTCCATAGCACAGAGCACTCTGACTCTGTTTCTTTAGGTTCTCTTAAAAGATCTCTTAGGTGTCTCCTACCTCCTACCTCAACTTCCTGCCTTCACCTTTCTTATTGTGACTGGATTTATAATCAATAGACTCAACCGAAAACACCTTTCTAACACAGAGAAACTGTTTCTTGACCTTAAAACATAAAAATCATTAGCAACTATCTGAGGCCAGGCAACTCAGAGCATGGAGTCTCTGCTATACACTTGCAAAAGAAAACCAAAACTGCTCTTTTTTTTTTCCAGATTTAGGAGCAAACCTTATATTGTTACCTCTATAAATTGGTACTCATGAGGCTGGAGAGATGGCTTGGTAGCTATGATCTCCTTGGTGGTTAAGTTCTTCCAGAGGAACTGAGTTCAGTTCCTAGCACCCACACAGGGTGGCTCACAACCGCCTGTAACTACAGCTCAAGGTATCCAATGCCTCTGACCTCCACGGGCCTCTGCACTCGCGAGCACAAACCCACATGAACACATAATCTAGAAGGAAGGAAATCTTTACAAAGTAAATCAGCATGTCTTCATAAAGGCCAAGTGCACACCCTGTGCTGTTTCCTATGTAGCTGGATCTCGGGGGAACTGAAGATAATAGTCAGAGTATTCTAACAGAGGTGCTGCAGAACTGCTAACAATAGTTGCTGCTGCCTGCTCCCCTGCAGATCAAAGATCATTAAATGTATAGACACTTACTTAAAACGGTATCTAGTTGACTAGCTTTCTAAAAGACTTCATGATACCTTAGAGATGGAAACTAAAGTCAGGATCAGAAACAAAGGGCTCCTTCCCTGCCACACACCTGTTTTCTTGCCATGTTGGGGAGGGACACAGCACCCTCCGGCATGCTAGCCAAGTTCTCTGCCACGGAGCTACATTCTCAGCCTGAGAGTCATATTTTATTCTATTTTATGTGGATACATGTTTTGTCTGCATGTATTTATATGTGCCATGTGTGTGCCTTGTGCCCTCAGAGGTCAGAAGAGGATTTCAATTCCAGGAACTGGAGCTACAAATTGTTTTGAGCTGCCATATGGGTACTGGGAACCAAACCCAGTCCTCTGGAAGAGTAATAAACCCTTGATCCACCTTTCCCACCTTTCCGGCCCACAGAGACAGAGTTATACTTTATACATCAAATGATGTCTGTTATTGTAGCTTCTCTCTCACTGATCCCAACAAGCCAAAGGAGCTTGGGATCCCAAATGCTGATTTCCATCTTAGGATAATTGAAAGAAACAAAGTCCCATTGTTTTGACTTTTCTGTAGCTACAAGAAAAAGGCAAAAATTATATCTGAAAATGGCTTTGTGAAAAATCTTAAAGATGACAGCAATTTACATTTATACTGAGAGCGGAGTAGCAGTACCCTTGGTGCATGCATCATCTACGGATGTCCCCATATTAAAACAAGGAATGATTTAATGACTCCCCGCATCCTAGCAGAGAGGTCACTCCTTAAGGTCAGGGAGGACTTTGTCACCCATTGTCCTTTCTGGTAAACTCCAGTAGCTCAACCTATCAGCAAAGGTGACAGAAAAGGCTGTAACTGGAGGATAGGCAAGGGGGTGTGAGATTCTTAGCAAGAAAGTGTCCATCCCTTTATACTGCTGTGCTCTCAGCCCTGAACTATGACTCCCCCAAACAGAGGAGCAGATCTGGGGCCAGGACTCAGGTACAGCAAGTGGGAGCCTTGGCTAGAGTACAGAATTTAAGAAAACAATTTGTAAAGTATCGGTACTCTGCCACTCTTGGATTGCAAACTTTTGAAGGTAAAATTAAATACAATTCATGATCAAATATTTAAATACATGCATCCAACATTACTAGCTTTTTAATTTTCCTTAAGTTTCCAATATAGGTCAGCAGATCATCATGGCTAATGCTAACAAGAACTAGAGCTGTATTTCTTCAGAGGCTACATGATTCTCTCTGAAAAAAGCCCGAAGAAGCTACTTAAAAGTTTTCCAGAAGTAATAAATGAGAATAGACATTTATTTGTGTGTACAAAATACCATTGTCAGGCTGGCTTAAATGACAGAAATGTACTTCTTACAGATCTGGAGACCAGTGCACTCAAGATCAAAACACTTTTCTACTACTGTGAAAAGACCAAGGCAAGGAGAAACTATTTATTAGCGGGCTTGCTTACAGTTTCAGAGGTTTAGTCCATTATCATCATGTCGGGGAGCATGGCAGCCTGTAGGCAGGCACTAGAGCAGTAATTGAGAGCTTTATATGATGATCCTTAGGCAGAGAGAGAGAGAGAGAGAGAGAGAGAGAGAGAGAGAGAGAGAGAGAGAGAGAGAGAGAGAGAGAGAGTCTAGCACAGGCTTTTGAAACCTCAAAACCCACCCCTAGTGACACACTTCCTCCAACAAGACCACACCTTCTAATCCTTTCAAACAGTTCCACTCCCCGGTGACTAAGCATGGCTCTTATTCAAATCACCACAATAGCAAGTCAGTTTCACTGTCAGAGCTCTTCTCTTGGCTGTAGAGTGGGGTCACTGTCTATTTCTATGACCCTTTGTTGGCATGAGCCAGAGAAAGGTGGCGGGGAGAGATCACAACATGAAGGGCCCAATTTTATATGGCCTCATCTAACTCTTACTAACTTGCAAACACTTTGCTTCCAAATACTATCGCGTTTGCTGTCAGAACTTCACTGGATGAATTTAAATGTCAGGAATACCACACACGTTCATTCCAATACAATGATGTTCTCAGCACACAAAATCAATTCAGCGTCTACGTGATAGCAGCAAACAGCTGTAATTCGGTTTTAAAGTTCTACTTAAAATAGCACCCCGAATTTAGTATATGTTTGCTGAAAACTATAAAGCACTGAAAAAAGAAAGCCTCAATAAGGCAGATGTGCCACATTCCTGGATTGACAATCCCAATGTTGTTAAGATGGCAATTCTTTGTGAATTGATCTATAAAAAGTCAATGCAATCTCAGTATAAACCCCCAACACCATTTTATTATACATATCAGCAATCTGATTTCAAAATTTGTAAAGAAAATGAAATGGACATTTCAAAAGACGGAGAGAGGTAAGATATCCCACACTATGTGATCACAAGACTTATCATAAATATTAATGACACAGACAGCACATTAGCAAAGGAATAGAAACTGAAACCAGCAGATCAGGACCCAGAAACAGAATGACACAATGCAATCAACTCAGGTTTGACAAATAGAATGGCAACTCATGGAGAAGATGTAGTCTCTTCAATTAACAGCGCGGGGAAGTTGTATAGCCTGCTTGGATGAGAGAGACCAGGAGGAGAAATAAGTTCTATGTATATTTCACACTTTGTTCAAAGTTTAAGTTAGAATAGGTCATTGAATTAAATGTAAAACCTAAAACTGTAAAGTTTCTAGAATATGATAGAAAAAAGTTTTGAGCATGAATTATGTAAAAGTTTCTAAAGATTCAGTAGCAAAATCCTGATTCACTTTTTAAAAGTTCATTTGGTCTCTATTAAAACAAACTCTTTGGCCTGTCCCCCCAAAAAAAAACAAAAAAACAAAACAAAACAAAAAAAAAGATAAATAAAAAAAGATAGATAAAACTAATTATAGACTAGAAAATACTTTTCATGCTTATGTCAGACAAGGAATATGTATCTAGAATATGTATAAGAGCAACTAAGTCTAACAGTAAGAAAAGGCACACCTAACAGTTTTTAAATGAGAGAGCCTTTTAAGCAAACAGTCATCAAAGTTGAAGGATAAATTTAGCTGTATTTAAGTTAAAAATAAAATTATGAGAAGTTTAGTTAGCTTGGAGTGTATATAGCAGCAAATAATAAAGGATGGGATCTTTACATTAGGATTCAACTCAAAATGGTTTAAAGCAATAATGTATGCCCAAGAAAAGCAAAGAGGGAGAGAGAAAATGAAGAGAAACACAGGAGAAAAAAAAAACACCTGGCACCCAGGTGGGATTAACAAAGCTACAATTAGCACTTTGAAATACTACAGTTGAATCTTCCTTGAGGAGAACAGTTCACCAAAGATTATTAAACTCACAAATCAGTTATGTCAGGAGTGAAAAGAAGACACAGCTAGAGATATGGTGGTCATTAAGGATAGTATAATGAGAAGGTTATGAATGAGCACTGACAGCAAACAGAACAGAAAGTCTGAACAGTCGTATCACAATAAAAGGTATTTTAAAACCTTCTCCTAAAGAAAACTCACACCCTAACATCTTCAGTGGTCACTGCCACCAGGACACTTGAAGAAGCTGCTGGGAGTTCAGGGCTCTTTGGAGAATAGAGAAGAGAAACCCTTCCTGTGGTGGTTTGAATGAGAATGGACCCCCTAAGCTCATAGGGAGTGGTACTATTAGGAGGTGGCCTTGTTGGAGTAGGAGTGGCCTTGTTGGAGGAAGTGTGTCACAGAAGGGTGGGCTTTGAGGTTTCAGAAGCTCGAGGCAGGCCCAATGCTTATTCTCTCTTCCTGCTGCCCGCAGATCCACATGTAGAACTCTTAGCTACCTCTCCAGGACCAGGTCTGCCTCTTTGCTGCCATGCTTCCCACCATGATGATAATGGACTAAACCTGTGAACTGTAAGCCAGCCCCAGTTAAATGTTTTCCTTCATAAGAGTTGCCGTGGTCATGGTGTCTCTTCACAGCAATAGAAACACTAACTAAGACACTCTCCTAGCCAGTTGACCAGGATACCAAGACCTGAAAAGCATCTAACAGTAGTGAAGAAAACTTACAGGTTAATCTCTCTCCTGAATACAGATTCAAAAATCACCAAATAAAGTTATATAGTAAAAATACAACATGCAACTAGGCTGCTCAGCAACACTAGAATGTTTAACATTCAAAACTTAAAGCAACTCCCCATGGGGTTAAGAAGGTTGGATGGGTCCTGGAGCTGCAAGGGTTTAATCTGCATCCTTACCTTTGTGTATATGTTCTAGTTCACACTTAGAAACTAAATAGAGTGGAAGCAGGCCAACTGGTCTACCCTGAAGTGTGTATGTTTTATAACCGAAGTTACTGAGCAATATACATATTTTTGAAAAATAGTATGGCTGAGCTTGCAAAAAAAGCAAAATCCTTGGGTTGTAGAATGATATGAAAACCAGAAAGAATAGAAGCTTCTGATGTTTGTGTTGAGGCAGGGGTGAGGACTCCAGCAGCAGTACAAGTACCAAGGCCCATGTCTATTTACAGTGCGCAGATTAGGGGTTGAACTGGGACACTTTAGGCTGCAGTGTATAAGAGTCATTGTTGAAGTCAAGTAAGGACCTGGCTATCAAATGTCTGAGGCTCCTGGAGGGCAGGGTTGGGGGCGGGTAGGAAGGAGATGGCTATGGAATGACCCTGGAAATCTGAAAGATGGGGCGTTAAAGACAGTCTGCAGGGCTAGTGTCTGTATGCTTTCTTCTGCTACAGCATTCTGCTCATTACTATCATGGATGTCCACTGTGCGTCTGGCTTTCCCTCTTTGCTTAAAAACGGGAGCATTTCCGAATCCTCACTGTGAGACACAAAACACATACACCGAAAGCAGGCTTGTTGAACTATTGGCAACTGTGCCAAGCAGCAGGACACCAAGGAGGAACTTGTCAGGCAGGTGAGACTGGGAAAGCAGAGGTGTTGGGAAAAGGGGGAGCTGGTTTCCAAGGAACTGCCTGGGCAGCTGCAGAGGCAGGCATGGCATTGAGCTGAGGAAGGGAGCCTGGAGAGAAGAGCTTGGTGCCAGTTGGGTGGAGACTGCCCTCTTGCCTCCAGGGCTTGACACATAGCTCTCAGAAGACAGGGTTTGGTTGATAGATTGGTTAGGAAAGTCCCTTGGCCTTCTACCTCCCCCCACCCTGCTGCACCTGGCCTGGGTACCATGAGGGTGTGATAGGAACCACCCACACCCTAAGTTAGGATCCAAATTCCTTCTTTTGTCAAAGTGCTGCAGCTCTGTTGAGGTGGATTGGTAGTCTCTGAACCTCGAGTCTCCAAATGTGTATTTAAACACATTGAGCCGCCTGTCCTTGGCCCTCTGGAAACTCACTTGTGACAGCCCCTGAGACTAGAGTCCCTGCTCCCAGGGGGGCCTTGCCTTGGTAGTCATTGCTCACTCAATCTTCTCTGAATGGTATTAGCATCATTGCCAACTGCAAAGAAATCCCCATAGCCATACTGGAAACACCAGGGGTAGAGATAAAAATGGTTGAGTCAGGGGCAGGGCAGGCCCCAGGATCACGGGCTTCTTCGCCAATGGTTCAAGTAGCTTTTGAGGCTCCTAAAAGCCATAACACCATCAGAAGCCAGGTCCTGATCCTGGGTCTGTTGAAGCTGAAAGAAGCTAAAAAAAAATCAGTGAGCCGCACAAGATACTAAGTCTGAACAGCATTGGAGGCGGTGTGGTTCTGATACCTAAAAATGAAGAAGGCTGCACACAAAACACCTTTAGAGAGAACCACCGTATGCAAACTGCTTCAGCATGAAGACATCCAGACCTGGGAAGACTGGCCAAGGCTTCACACTGCTCCCTGCTTCTAAATAAATCTAAAGTGTGTGTTCCATCCATTCCAAATCTTGAAAAAGACAAAAAAAAACCTGTCGGAAAGGAATAAGGTGGGTGTGTTTATTACCCTGTTACATTATGTGGCAGGCTGAGCTGGGACCTCTCTCTCAAACAATTCCAACAGTAACACTCACTTTTCTATGTGGTTATGGTTTCGGCCTCAAATGGCTACAAAGGCTCACACGCTGAAGGCTTGGTTCCTTCCTGTGGTGATATCAGAAGGATGTGGAAACTTCAAGAAGTAGGGAATAGTTGGAAGAGGTTGGACATGGAGCGTTCCTTTGCAGGCTGCATTTCCTCCCTGCTGGGTATTTACTCCCCATCCCCCAGCTGCTGTATGGTGAGCACAATGACTACTCCTCCACAGACCCAGAAACAGTGGAGACAGCTGGCCGTGGATGGACACCTTGGACACTGTGGGGCAAAATGAATCTCACTCCTCTCAGTTGGTTTTAAGGTGTATTTTGTCACAATGGTTGAATGCTTACTCTCACACATAGCATGCTGGTCAAGGAGTCTTTGTATTGGTATGGTGGAAGCTTTTTGTAATATTGGGAGAAGCTGTTTTCTATAGAAGCAGCAAAAGTCGGGCTGTCGGGGGATGTGAAGGGACTTGGAGCAAGAGGTGAAAGAATGTGGGTGCAGTTGATAAACCAGCCTGTCTCCATCTTAGGTTTGAAAGCCATCTTATAATAAAGACACAATTGATTCTTTCCTGTTTATATCTGTTTCTCAAGGATTGGGCAATGCCTCAGCTGTAACCTTAACTACAAATGGTTCTGTACTGCTTTACCAGGAAATGGAACCATGCCTTTGTTTCAAAAGGTTATTATGACCACCTGTTATTATGAGTACCTTGTTTTAACCACCTTGCAGCCATGTCTTTGTTTCAGGAGGTTGTTATGACCAACTTGTTCTGCTTATGTTCTGCTTCTGTAACTCCACCTATTTGCCTGCCAGATTCCACATTTACCAAGTTCCTACTCCCTGAGCTATAAAAACCCTTAATCTCACCTGTGTCCAGTGCTGATCTCTTGAACCCTGCCTTTAGGGGGAGACAGCCTATGTACACAAATAAAATAGCTTGGTTTAATTAATTGATTGATTAATTAATTAATGTGGCCATGATTTGAGTTGGTGGTCTTTCTCCTCCCATCTGACAGATTAACACAGTTCAAAGAGTTTAGTGTATATGGCCATAATAGGATTGGTTTCTACAAGAAAGACCTACCTACTCAGAAGTGTGAGGCAGGAGGATCACATGAAGTTAACCTGGGCTACATGAAGAACAAACAAACACATGCAGGTGGAGTATCTTAATAGGAATTTATTTTTGAAGTTTGAAAAGCTAAAAATCCGAGGCAATGGTATCAGTGGGTTTGCTTCCAAGAGGTCCCTTTGTTTGGTTTATAGACAGCCATCTTCTGTGTACACTAGCATCACCCTGGTCCTCTGTGTGTCCAGAGCTGCTTTTTGTGTGCACCAGCATCACCCTGGTTCTCTCTGTGTCCAGATCTTCTCTTCTCAGGGGGACACCATTCAGATTGGATCAGGGTCTACCCCAAATAGCCTTGTTTTATCTTAATTACCTCTTTAAGGATCTATTTCCAAATATAGTCTTGACTTCAGCATATAAATCTAAGGATGATTCAGGCTATCACAGGGTCAAGAAATGTTTTTCCTTTAATAGGCAAGAACACATTTTTAAAGCTAAGCATGGTTGGTGGCACATTTCTATAATCTCATTACTCAGGAAACAGGCAGAAGGTTGGAGGTTTGAAGGCTACCCTGTGCTTCATAATATAACCTCATCTTTTAAAACTGAATTTTAAAATATTGTTGGATTGGTCCAGTTTTTGTTACTGTGTCAAAATTTAAGAAGCTGGGTACTTATAAATAGATATTAAACCAGAGCATTGGAGGCTAGAAGTCCTAGATCATGTGGATCCCCTGTCCAGCTTCTCGTGAGGACCAAAGAGTGGAAAACATCATGGCCAGAGCCTGAGGAACAAGAGACACCATACTGCCACCCAAAAATCTGAGAGCCAATCAGAGGCCAGGCTC
Source organism: Peromyscus maniculatus bairdii (assembly GCF_049852395.1). NCBI lineage: Eukaryota > Metazoa > Chordata > Mammalia > Rodentia > Cricetidae > Peromyscus > Peromyscus maniculatus. The sequence continues at coordinate 118,651,356 of NC_134853.1, forward strand.
TGGCTCTTAGAGCCATTTTATTTTTCATGACCTAGCTCCAGTTCTCACAAAAACAATCTAATCATTTCCAATGAGAGAGCCCAGTGATTTAAGGGCCTGACACCAGACACCACCTTTCAAAGTTCCATACCACCTCTCACATGACCACACTGAGGACCAAGCCCACCAACACATGAGCTCTTGGGACACAACCCATATCCAAACCTCAGTATTTATGGCCCATGGAGAAATGCAGGACAACTGATAAAGGAGAAGCCCCAAGACTGGAGCAAGAGTGGGCAGCAGCACTGGGTGAAGAGGAACCCTGAGCAGAAGGAGGGAGACTCCGGCAGCAGACCCAGAGAAATGGGGACAGGAGGCTGCTGCCGGCCTCCTCTCTCACGTCTGCAAAGGTGGGGAGTCTGTGTTAGAGAAGGAAGCTGTGGGAGAGTGTAAGCTGGGGCATTTTAAGGGGCTTTTGGCCACATGTGTCAACAACCTTAAAATGTTCAGTGTGAGGTGAGTTGACAAGATGGCTCCATGGGTAAGGGCTCTTGTCACCAAAGCTGACAGTCAAGGCCCAATATCCCAGATCAAGGAAAGAAATTAATTACGTGTGTGTGTAACTTCCACAGCTTGTCCTCTCCCTTCCACGTGCACACTGTGGCATGTGCATGTGCACACATGATTTTTAAAATGTAATAAAATGTGCAATGATGTGACTTGGAAATTCCATTTCAATCAAGTTATTCCCGGAATAATGGTTAGGGCTATACACAGGAATCCATGTGTGTATGCTAGAATAGTTAGGGGTGTGTATTCCCCAGAATTTATCCTGGGGAATAATTGAAGGTGTACATAGTAACAAGGACAACTAGACAGACCAAATTACAGGTTTATTTAGAATAAGACCAGTATGCAAACAATTGGGAGTCCCATCTAACAAAGAACTGTACATTCTTAAAGCACCTTGTATGCAGTTGAGGCCCAAGAGTGTATGTTGCCATTGCTTATGGAAGTGCATTTGTTGAGAGGAACTGTGGGGCAATATAGCCTAGGCTGAATAAATAATCAGACAAAGTTACAAAGGACAATTATGCTTTGAGACCATCAGTGGACACATGTGAGGGAGGAAAGTGAACCAGCACAGGAGGCAAAGGTTAACCACAGTGGACCCTAGGTGGTTGGAGTAGGGAGCTAGTTATCCTCCTTTTGGTTACCTACAGTTTTGAATTTTTACCACATTGAGCATAATTATTTTTTTAAAAAAGGAGGGAAGCAATCAAAAAAATTAATGCACCACCTGAATTTCTTGCCAGGGTTGCTTTCCTTAAAGGAGCCCGATTTGATTGATTTCTGTTTCTTCCTTTCACGTAAATGATGTTGACAAGTGGAAGTTAATAAAGACGAAGACCGAAGACAGCCACGGCGTCAGCTTCCACCCTCGCAGAACATGGGCCACGGTTAGCACACAGTAGGCTGCTGCTGTCCTTTTATTTAATTGTTGCTGCCTTTTAAGCCAGGTTGTCCTAATCAGCAACTGCAACTCTGCCCTTACCAGCAGCAGGTGGGATGCAAGGGCCATAGATGGAGGGACTTCCGTTCCCTCCAGCTCCGACTCTTGCAAAGCTGTGAAGGGAACTCAACTAAACCTCTCTCCCTTTGAAGAACTCAAGAATCAAGCTTAAGGTGGAATTCTGCTCCTCCGAGAGGCAGAATAGCAAGTAGCTCACCTCAAAAAGCCCTCCTGCCTCTCCTCGCCCCTCCTTACAAACCCTTCTCCACCTGGCTCCTCCCCACCACTTCCTGTCAGCCAGTTGCTGACTCAGCCTCCTGACTGCAGGTGAATTTTATTTAATCAAACACATCTTTCCATCATTAAACAAATGCTCCAGAGCATAAACAAAAATAACACACCTTAAAATAATATTCTACAACATTAGGCCCACAGACTGAGGAAGAAATGATTAGATAAGCTGACTTAGGCAAGGAGAATTACTAGACTTCCCTGAAAATCTCTGCAGAAAGTGTTGGCCATGCCAAAGTAGAATAATAATTTAACAGGGGGCATGAAGTCCATGTGTGGCTCCAGAGTTACCAAATTTTCTTCTAAATAAGGCTGTAGGACCATGAAAATAAGTCCACTCCTCAGACTGCTAACCAACCCAGACTACAGACTTTGCCAGATGAAAGATTTTTGCTTTCTGAGAAGTCATTGAAACCAAAACCAGTGGTAAGGGTAATGTGTGACCTCCAGTAACACCCATCTACTTTTAGGCATATTGTCATTACCATGGTATCCCTAAGGCCTCACTTAGATGTCATGAAACAGCCGTTAAATTCATGTTATGGGCTGGTCCAGCCACTTAATCTGTTCCTTAACTGTAAGTGTTCCTGGTGCTGTGGCAGCTGGAGAATGGGAGAACATTATAAAGACAGGGATGTGTCTGACGTCTTTTATCTGCCAGAGACAAGCCAAGACTGGAGATATTTATTGGTTCAGTACTTTGGCAACATGGTATTAATTGTCTTTGAGTGTTTTGATAGGTAGTTAATGCAAGGGTATTAATGAAAACAGCCCCACTTCATTTTAAAATTAACTACTTGGCCATTGAGCAACAGGAGCTGATAAATTATGGCAATAAATTTGTGATGGAGATTTATGGCCTCGTAATTCAGAGCTGGGCTATGGGCATACTTGGATGGGGTGGAAGATAAGGAATACCAAAAAGAGATTTATCCCCCAAAGAGCTTTTCTCCCCAAATGGCCACAGCCTGGAATAATGAGACTTGGGCTCCTCGGTACCAGGAGCAGGCCCGAGTCCATTCTTGAGTGCCCATTTTGGCCATACTGTGGTGGTTTGGGGGAAGAACCCTCATTGCCCTGTCTTCTTTGAGCAGCTTCCTCTTGGCTAACAGCATGGAATCTGAGGGACACAGCCTGACTGGAAGGTAGTATTTCTTGCAGGGTTGCTGTTAGGCTCTGGGCTAGGAGCCCAATTTACATAATTTGGCTTAATCTGCACAACCATCTTGAGAAGTTGCTCTTATTAACCTGTTATTAACTCCACTTTAGAGGGTAGGAAGTGGTAACTCATAAACCTGAAGTGACTTGCCCTGATTCTGTACTGTGTTGGCAAGAGAGCCAGGGCCCGCAAGGATGTGGGCTTTGAAAACTTGGGAAATGGAATGTGAATCCCAGGCACCCCCACATACTAGCTGGTGGCCGTTTTGAGACAAGCATTTAACCTTTATCTACTGATGCTGTTTTCTGTCAACAAATGGCTGTGTCAGTGAAGCTAAAGGAGGGGCGGGGAGCAGATGGATGCCAGAGCCCAGCTGTCTATATTACCGTGGAAAGACCACAGCGGAGTTAGCAGCCAGACCAAGAACTTGAGAATGAGAGAAGTCAGATCAACCCCCGATGCAGCCTTAACTTAAACCTGAGCAAATCCAAAGGGCTGATTAAATTATGTCAGAAACGTAGTGGTGTGAGGAGGGAAGCAGACAACAACATGGCCCAGGCTGGTGGCCATGGAACCAACGGTATCAGAGTTTCTTTGAGATGAGGTGGGCACTGTTGCTGCTAAGATTCAGCAATGGGAAGTCATGAACATTCCCACTGGACATAGTCAGCGTGTTGCTCAAGGACTGTGGGATACAGTGGAAATATCTGGTCAAAGAAGTTCCTTTCTAGATCTTGAAATGAACTGAGGGCTCCGAACACCACAGAAGCCATTGATGAGAGAGTTTGGGTCTCAGAGACCAACAAGAGTTCTAGGTAGACATGACACTGTCTAGTATTAGAATAGATGATCTCTTCTGCTTGGGCATCAGTACTCACAGTACAAATACCTAGGACCCAGGGAACCAAATAGAATTGGAAGCTGAGGCTACAAGGAAAACTGATGGAGATGGGCCGTGAGCAGGCATTTCTGACAAAAGGTGATCAGTCTTTAGACAAGACAACATCAGGACCCTCGGGACCATTTGGGAAAGGGGTGAACGAAAAGTTCTGTGGAGCAAAGACCACCAAGATTAGCACAATAGAGAAAACAGGTGTTAGCTGATTGGGACAAGAGAGAAAAATGTTCCCACATTGTCTGCTTTAGGAGACTTTTACTGGGGAGAAAGGACACAAACACGTCTAGCACCCCAAATAGGCAACTCATGACAGACTGAAGAAGTGATTGGCAAATACTAATACATTTACTGGGGTTACTTATAGGGTTAGGAGTGAGGGATTATGGGAACAAGAATAACTCAAAGGCAGCTGGATCACTGAAAAGCCCACCATAACACCAGTGGCAACTCACAAAGGCTCCATCTCTGGAGCTCTGTCCACTTTTTTTTGGTAGCCCAAGAGCTTGGAGAACCTCCTCTCAGCACTCGGCCGGCCAGGCAGAATCTCTCCCAGTAGCTAATTACTGCAACTATAGACTTAGGGAGGGCCCTTGGGAGTGATGTGTCAGCTTTCCAAACACACGGAGTTTGCCTGTTTCATGTGTCTCTTGAGCCTCCCCCTCCCCCGCTGAAGGGAATGTTTCCATTTAAAGGAAATTCTATGCACTGTCCCACTTAAAACTATGTTCTATTGAATATCCTGGCATGTAAGAACCATGACCATGTTCATGGTTCTGCTCCTCCCCTAACCCCCAAGCTCTTCTTTCTTGTCATTCTCTGCTTGATACCTCAGGCTCCAGCAACAGCAGCCCTCAGGGTCACCTATGACCTGTGCTGTTTATGTTTGGTTGTAGACCTGAAACAATTAGCTTTAAAGGAGCTAAAGTCTATTCATTTTTAAGGCTTTTATGGGGATACTTACCTACTTCTCCTATCTGAGCATTTGAAAGTGCACTGACTGGTGTCAGGAAATGCATGTTTTTATAGTAAGAGTCTCCAGAACTTATTCGCAATGATTGCTGCTGTGGGATGTCTTTCTGTACACTGTGAATATGTGTTGCTATGATTGGTTAATAAAGAAGCTGCTCTGGCCTGTGTTGAGGCAGGTTATAGCCAGGCAGGAAATCCAAGAGAGAGAGAGAAAGAAGAAATGCAGAAGTAGAGGAGAAGCTAGCCTGCCACCTAAGGAGCAACCTGTCAGCAGACTGGTAATGCCACAGCCATGTGGTGTGGTGATATATTGTGTCCTCCAATATATTGTGCATCCTAATAAACTTACCTGGGGTCAGAGGCCAGAAAATGGTGGCACACATGCCTTTAATCCTATCACTTGTGAGGCAAAACTCTGTTTTTTTTTTTTTTTTATTAATAAGACCTTTTAAAATTCATGTTACAACATGGCAATACATAGATTAATAGAAATTGGTTAATTTAAGATGAAAGAGCTAGCTAGCAAGAATTCTTTGTCATAGGCAATACAGTTTGTAAATAATATTAAGCCCCTGAGTGATTATTTTATAAGCAGCTGCAGGACCAGGAGGCCGGGTGGGACTGGAGAAAATTCCCACTACATTTGGTGTCCAGACATGATAGCAAGAATTTCCACCCAAAACCTGAGAAAGCTTTAAAACAAATCTAAAATGGAGCTAAAAAACAGCTTCCTAGCTGTATCTCTCAGGCAAGCCATGGCCTGTGGGCTTGACCTACAGCATGGTGGATTCCTGTCATGGTTCAGTACACAGAGGTGTCTCCAAGCTGTGCTTCCCACTGCATGGTGGATTTAGCTTTTGCTAGTACAGACAAAAAAAAAAAAGTGTCTGGGCTACACACTGCTAGATAGAGACATAGGCCCACTGCTTCCTAGACTCTGTGGTGAGCATGGATCAGAGTAATCGTACCTCCACCATGTTGGGAAGCTGAGGTGGACGGAGTCAACAGCCAAAGTCACCTTGCAGCTTAACAGTTTATAAGTCTCTCCTGGTCAGAGAAGGATTATAGATTCATAATAAGACAGATTCAGATGGAACAAAACTCTAAATGGTTTGCATTGTGTGTAAAAAGGTATGTAGGCTTGAGAGAATAAAGAGGAAGGATGTGGATAGTCACAAAACTAAAATAAAGTCTTAAAAAATAGAATAATATATAAAAAATATAATAAGCCACGTAAAGATGGAAATTACACAGAGAGTTTGGATTATGTTGTCTTTGGGATTTTTAACTGGAGAGAGACATTTGATTGTAAAAGCTGCTAAGTTAAACCAATATGTATATTTTAAAGGTATCTTTTTTCAATTTTTTATTTTTATTTTATTTTATAATTTAATTTAATTTTACATATCAGCCACGGATTCCCTTGTTCTCCCCATTCCCACCCCCAACCCCCCCATTCCCCTCTCTTCCAGGGCAAAGACTCCCCTGGGGATTGAGTCCAATTAAAGGTATCTTGACTTCAAAATTTGTGTCTAAGGATACGTTGCTTTGGAAAAGAGGTTCTGTTTTTGTTTCCACAGAAGATAAGAACCTGTGAATTGCGTCCAGGCTAATATGATTTGATCAACTAAGACCCCCTGAAAGGTCGATATAGCTTCAAACACTGCTACAGCCAAGATTTAACTATAATTCTTAATTTTCTCAGGATTCCCATAAGATTGCCAGTGCCCTCAACCAACAGGAAGTAAGTAGTATGAAAAGCTACACCCAAATTCCCAAAATATTGTTTATAAATAATTATTTTTATTTAAAGGAGGTTGATTATAAATACAATCTCTTTCTAAAGAAGAAATTTATATATATAAATCTTGTTTAAGGTATTATGTTTACGTAATTCATTTAAAATTATAATATATAATTAAGAAATACAGATTAATAATTTGTCATCTATAATAATCAAACTTATAGTCATGTTAGTTAAGTTTTCTAGGTATACATAGATATATTTCAATTAGGTAGGTAATCTTCAACACTTCAAAAACCTACAGAATACAGCATTTAAAATGTTTTAAGAACTTTGACTTTTCTGGACATTGAGACATTTCTGCTCCTGGCAGCACCAATCTACTTCAGAGAAGATGATGGGCATCAAAGAAACTCCATATGGAGTCTGCTTTCTTTATAGCAAAAGTTAGCCATTTGGACAAGAAACTGCTCTTGTCTGGACTACTTGACAGTATGTTATATAGACTGGACATACAGGACCCATGGAAAAATGACCACTAAATTTTGGCAAAACAAGGCAAGATGGTCCTTCAGGTTCCTGTTTCACAGAAGATACTGCCAGACAGTCTGCAGGACACAGGGAGAAGCAACTAACAAACTCCAGGCCTATAGGCTGAAGATGGGTATCCAACATTACAGAGGAACTTTAGGTGACTGTCCAGGCAGCCAGCTGTCTCTGTCATTCTAGATTTTTAGAAGTTGCTTACAATGCATTTTCTGTTTACTTAGGTAATATTATATCCTTCTGGGATTTTGATGTAGTTGAAGACTAAATAGTTATAATTTTCCTTGATTATGATAAAAGGGAAATTAAATATGAAGCTTTAGATTCACAAATATAGAATAGATGATAAAATATTTTCTTTAATTTTTACAAATACAAATAGACTAGATATTGTAACTGTAATTCTTGCTTGATAACTGTATGTTATATATAATTTTACTATATTAAAGCTAAAACCTTCCTTTTTGATTAGATAGAAAAGGGGAAATGCTGGGGAGTATCTTTCTGTATGCTGTAAATATATACTGTTCCCATTGGTTAATAAATAAGCTGCTTTGGCCTATGGCAAGGCAGCTTATAGGTAGGTAGGAAATTCAAGGAAAGAGAAAGGCAGAAAGGGGAGACGCCAGACTGCCATCTTAGGAACAACATGTAATGGGATGCAGATAAAGCCACAGAACACACTATGATACATAGATTAATAGTTGTGGGTTGAGTTAAACTATAAGAACTAGCTAGCAAGAATCCTGCCATAGGCCATACAGTTTGTAAATAATATTAAGCCTCTGAGTGATTATTTTATAAGTGGCTGTGGACCATGGGGCTGGGCGGGACTGGAGAAAATTCCCACTGCAGATTGATTGTGGAAAGGTGAGCTAAAATAATATTACACTTGTTGTTTTAGTTGGGGGGGGCAGGTATCTATGTGAAGGTCAGAGGACAACTTTTGGAAGTTGATTCTCTCCTTTCATGTGGATCCCAGGAATTGAACTCAGATTGTCAAGACTCAACAACAGGTGCCTTTACCCCTGTGCCATCTCCAAAGTCTGTGAACTGAAATTTACAATGGAAGACTCTTTTGTCTCCTAAATGGGACCAGATAAATGTAGCGTATTCAATTAAATTGAAATTAGAATTAAATTTTTCATTGCAGATAATCATGATACTTCTTAGCATATGCTGCAAATATTGCATGAAGCTTATCCTTTGCAGAAATATGTCTCACATGAAAAAAAAGTGTTCCTTATAAAGTACAAATTAAACATAGCATCCTATTATTTTTATTTATTTTGTCTACTAAATTTGAATATATCAAAAAGTGCAATGGTATGGGCAAGAACATTCTTACTTGCTGTTGGAAGACATTCATTCTACCGGGGGGGGGGGGGGGAAACAAATATTTTCAGATAGTATTGGATAATTGTATGAATATAAGGGGGTGAATTCCAGTGTTTATAGGTGCCCAAATTTAGATACAACCTAATGTACATTAACAAGAATGCTAGCTAACTGTAGGAAAGCTTACCGCAGGATCTTGGGTCAGAATGCTGGGGTCTATATCATGATGGTACAGGATAGTGGCCATGAGACTCTGAAAAGTTTGACTTTGTGTTCTGTGCTTCCAACACATTTGCAAAGTAGGAATAAAAAGCCTGTAAACCATTAAGTTGGGCAGATTAAACAGGTCATACACATGAAGCCTGTATCAGCTGGCTTGGCAGGGAGGAATGTTCAAAGGAAGGTTGATATTATTGTTACCATAATCCTTATTGCAGAATGCTATGGTGTCATTAAAAATGTCTTTATAGGTTTATATTTATTAAGGCATAAAGATATTCTCACTACAGATGAGAAGGAACATAATCAGAACACTATATACACAGCAATTTCTGAGCAGACATGGGGAGTGAAGCCATTCTCTCACCTCAGGAAAGACAGAAAACATCCAAACTTAGGCGAGCAGAAGTAGAGTGTTGGAGGAAAGACCCAACAAGACAGAGCTGCTGCTCCTGAAACCTGAAGATTGTGCAGAGTTAATCCAGGCTGAGCTGAGTGAACATCTTCAGTAAACATCACCTGGGAAGTTCCAAGGTAGAAAACTCTGGACCACTTAGGGAGCTACATCAAGGACAGTATGGTTGGGTTCTAGCTCACAAGTTGCTAAGGTCATGAAACTTGAGAGCCAGATTTGATCACACTTAGCGGTGGAAAATATGAAAAGTTAAATGAAGTCGGGTTGAATAGGTCGGTCTTATCCCAAGGCATCTGATAAAATCTTACCTCCTGCCTTCTCACTTTATTTGCTCAAGATTCAGAATCGAATCCAGGAAAGTGAACTGGGAAAATTCTCATTGCCTAGATTAGAGCAATGTGTGCCTGGGAAAGGGCAAGAAAAATGCCCTTCAGCCTCCCCTTCTGCTGCTGAAGAGTTCTTATATCGGCCCTGAGGTTCTGGGCCATCCAAATGCCACTGCATCCAGAGAGCCTGTGTCAACCTAATGTCTCCTCAGTACCCCGAGGCTGCAGAGAGCAGTTGCAGTTCCCCTGGGAAGGTATTTCTCCAGACCGTTGTCAACGGAGTGCTCTTTGCTCTCTCCCCAGAGACACAGTTAGGGAGTGAGAAGGAAAGGCACACAAGATAAATCCACTCCAGCATTCCTATCTCACAGAGTCTTTGGATTCTTTCCCTTTATTCCTATCAAGGAATGTATGACGTCTCAACTCTGTTTAGTGTTGGCACCACAGTCCAGCTTCTGTCAAGCAACTGAACAGTGGTGTGTGCTTCCAGCTGCTCTAAGCTAGCCACAGCACGAGTCGCTTATATCGGTGGCTTCAACCTAGTCCGTAAGTCTGTCCCTCTGCCCTTGGTCAAAAGCCTGCAAAATTCATTCCCACACATCTTCCATAGGGTTACAAAGGTGTCAATCAACAACAGATGGCAAATCATTTCTTACAGGTGCCCTCTGTTCCCATCTAGGATTTTCCATTTCCTATTACCAGCAGGTACATCAGACGTTCTTCTTTCTGCCTGACCACCCTTTCATCTGGGGGGGAAAAACATGGACAAAAACCCCCACAAGCCATTTGTCAAAACGGGATTTGTATAATTTAATAGAAAATACTAAGAAAAGAAGTTTAAGTCTCTCTCTCTCTCTCTCTCTCTCTCTCTCTCTCTCTCTCTCTCTCTCTCTCTCTCTCTCTGTGTGTGTGTGTGTGTGTGTGTGTGTGTAATGAAATTATTACTTTTGCTTAGGTAGATTTTGGTTTTTTATTAAACCAAAATTTAATGGTTCATTATAGTTTAAAAACCAAAATTATACCAGGCAAAAAGGAACACACCTATGAGCGCAACACTTGGCAGTCTGAGGCAGGAGGATGACCACTTAGTTCAAGGCCATCCTGAACTATTTATCTATAGCTAGCTTCGGGTCAGTGATGCAACTATATAGTGAGAGCTTGCCTCCAAAGACCGTAACCAAACAAACAAAAGAAACTGAAATTACCTGGTCAGGCAGTGTTTGTTTTCATGAACAGAGAGGTATTCTACAGAGGCAGAAGGCCATCTGTTAGAGATTCAGTAAAAACAACGCCCATTGTTGGGAAGAAGAATGGGGTGGTATCTAAGACACAGAGGTTAGGAGTTTACACTTCATTTTTGTCATGTTTTCTTTTTTTTTTATAGTATTTTTATTTTATAATTAACTTAATTTCACATGTCAGCCATGGATGCCCCCATCCTCCCTCCTCCCACCCTCCAGTTCCCCCCCCCCAATCCACCCCCCACTCCCACCTCCTCCAAGGCAAGGTCTCCCCTGGGGAGTCAGCCCAGCCTGGCAGACTCAGCCAATGCAGGTCCAGTCCCATCCTCCCTACACCAAGGCTGAGCAAAGTGTCTCAGCATAGGCCCCAGGCTCCAAAAAGTCAGCCCATGCACCAAGGACAGGTCCTGGTTCCACTGCTTGGGGGCCTCCCAGACAGTTCAAGCTAATCAACTGTCTCACTTATCCAGAGGGCCTGGTCCAGTTCCATGGGGGTTCCTCTGCCATTGGTTCACAGTTCATGCTTGTCATGTTTTCATTTCCACGGATCTTAGAAATATTTTGAGGTCCCCACTAATTATAAAATTTGAAAATGGTCTCCCTGGATTTTAATAAATCAGTGAGTGTTCTTAGTTGGTCTTTTTCTGAATATCCAACATTGGTCATTTCCAATCCCATTGAGTCTAGTGGCTTCAGTGCGACTCTTTCTGGTACAGTGGTAGTACTGTTCTATTTCTGCCCACCTTTGCCTGATGCATCTTCAGTGGAGTCAGTGTTTGTTTATTTTTTCCTGAGTGAAAAGGAAAAACCATGGCTCTTACTCATGTTTGGAGAAAGCATCAAAGAACTAGGGAGGCTGAGCAAGTAGCTCAGTGATGGAATGCACAGAGCACATGTGAGGACCTGGATCCTAGCCCCACAGACACAAAAATTATGGATTTGATTTGAAAATCACAAAAGCCTTGGATTTTAACTAATGGTACGTGTCTTTCTAGCATGAGGCTCTGAAAGTTCCTCAAGCTGTGTGCTTCAGTTCGTACATACAAGCTGAAGGCAGATAGTCAGTCCTATGACATCAGCACAGCCCAAACAAAGCAGCAAGAAGCCACACAGTTTGAGCCAATCCTGATGCTACACTTCTGAGGCTCTGTTTTGGCTTCTCTGCCCTTCTCTCTGGTCCATCTTTCTGAGGGTCAGCCTCCTCCCTTCCTCATCCCCTTCCTTGTCTCCACCCATAGCAACAAATGGACAGCAATATATTTAGGCTTCTCCCCTACACACTCTACCCTCAAAAAGAAAGAAGAGAGATCTCTTTCTTCATTAGCATGGATTAGAAAGATCTCTTTCATCATTAGCATGGATGAATGAGGAAGAGTTTTTCCTGGGAGTCTCAGCAGCTCTCCTCATCCTTAACCATCCTTAACCTTAGGTCCTACAGGCAGCCTAACAAATTCCTGTGGCCCAAAACAGTCAAACTGAACAATGGAAAACAGAGAGGGCCTCCGTGGAGATAATGTAAAGTACTTCCACTCCAAAAAGGAGACCTGAGCCAAGCAAGGGAATCCTTCACAGATATCTGGGAGCTACTACTGGGGTGGGGGGAGGTGGAGAAGATGAGGCCAGGAGAAGCATCCTTCAAACTACAACTGTACAGCTCACTAAACTCACAGAAAATCCATGTGAGAATGTCAATAGAACAGTGCCTTGTGCCTTTAAATTGATGGGAAACAGACATGTAAAATGATGTTGGGGGAACAGTTTGATTTCTGACCATATCACTTTGGACAATGTGCAGAACTCAGCCATTTGTAGACTGAGCATAGCACCTAATAAGGGTACATGGTCATATATATTTATTTATTTTTCTTCAAAATTTTTTATTCTGTTAAAGAGAGCGGGTAATCAACACGACAACATGCTAACTGCCAACAAATTTTACAATATTTATTTATTATAACCACTTTTCTGTGTGCTAAATTCATGCTAGAATTGAGGTCAGTTGCTATAAAACCAGTTTAAACTGGTAAATTTGAAGGTCTTTTTTGCAACCTTAAGAAAACTGCCCCTAGGCACCTCAGTAGGTTTTGAGTAACCATAGCCCTGAGATTTTAGATGGAAGGAATGCTTTGTGAGCCAAATTTTAGTAACATATAGAAAATCAAATTCATCTGTGCATAAAACATCATACCCTGAACCCTTAATCTCCATATCTCTGATGCAGAAAGATTAATCTTAGAAGGAATAACTGACAGCCCATTGCCTCAGGCTGCAGAGATGAAAATGTCCTCAACCAATGTGATGGGAAACACAATAGCATGGTCTGTGCTATCTTGTCTTGTTCAAATTAAAGGAATTTAACACACTGTTCCGTTGGGGTACCCTCCAACACTTCTCCCTATTTCTTACTGTGTCACACTAAGAATTAACCAAAGGTAAGAAGAGGTATGTTCCTTGCTAGGATAATCTTATCTATGAGCCAGGCCTTCTGAGGGAGGTGTGGCTAGGTGGAATTTTGACAATTAGTCTTGGGACCAAATTCTCACACAACTGTTTACTTAACCTCACCAAGCATCAATATTTACTAGAAAAGTTGGGGTGATAGATAGTAGCCACTTTGATACAAACACTAAATGATATAACATTTGTTAAATGTACCAAAGAAAGCCTGGAACATTTAATACATGCTAGCCATTGCTGTATTTAGATTATGAGGGATAAATGTTGTACTGTATTGGAAAGGTACCAGGCTAGGCTAATATATATGCTGATTTTAGACCTCGTTCCTTCATTAGCTTCCAAGTCCCAGGATATGAGGAACTTGTAACAAGAATAAAAGAATCAGAGGAAAAGGACAGACATCCTTGTCTCACCTGACCCCTAAACCAATCCTACACTCAAAGGTCTTGTGCGCATGCTTGGGCACTCCAACCTCTATCTTCAGTTTTATCTATGCTCACCACCCGTCCCAATGAAAAGACTATTTGTGATTAGAAGGGACAAGGTCTGTTGTTACCATGTACATATGAAATGGCCACACAAGATACAGAAGCAAATCAGGGACACTTGGGCAGGAACTTCAGAGCACCTGAAACCAAAGGTATGGCCTATTATAGAGAACAGGGGGCCTAGTTGAGTGTTCTCATAGTATTATGAGGGGATCATAACATCTCAGACAGGATGGCCAAAGAAAAGGACCTCAAACTCTGGGACCCAGGTGAAGAGCCTCCCTTGCCTGGATCTAAGTAGTTCTGTTTTCATCTCTTGGAAAGTTATCTATAGATAATGAGTGCCTATGACTGTGTTGTTGTTTTTTTTTAAAAAGAGCTTTATTGCAATACAGTGAACATATCATGAAATTCATCCATTGGAAGAATACAATCTAGTATGTTTTATTATATCCAGAGTTCTGTAAATACTACACAGTCAACACATACAACCCAAGAGAAGGCAAAGGAGAGGAGACTGGTATTCGGCAAGTTCCTCCCTCCACGTCTTCTAACAGTAAGTGACATGTCAACTTTTAAAAATATAAATTTCTGGAACCCCATGGCTCCCAAGAACAAACTCTTAATTAAGTTTCAATGAGGAAATAGTGATTTTTAGTTGGGTGTACTATACACATCCTTAATTCACGCTACACAGAAAGCCAATGTATAGGGATCTCAAGTTCAAAACCAACCTGGACAACATGGTAAGACTACATGGAGAGAGAGGAGGGTGGGGAGGGAGGAAGGGAAGAAGGGAGGAAGTATGGTAGTATTTTATTTGTACCAAAATGTGATTTTAATTGTATGTTAATAAATAAAGTTGCCCCGGGGTCAGAGCTATTAGAGCCATAGCAAAAGCTGGGCGTTGGTGGTGCATACCTTTAATCCCAGCACTTGGTAGGCAGAGCTAGGTAGATCTCTGTGTGTTCAAGGATACAGCCAGCATTGGAGACACACGCCTTTAATCTCAGTACCAACCATAGAAGACCTGGAATTCTCTACAGACAGGCAATGACAAGGCAGTCATGTGTTTGGGTTTACAACCAATGAGAAGGCAGAACAGAAAGACTATATAAAGACAAAAGCACAGGAAGTAGCTCTCTTTCAGAGAGGTCTCTTGGCTAAAGAGGTTAGCTGCAGCAGGCAGGTAAGGCTTTTAGCTCTGATCTCTTGGCTTTCTTCTTTGCATTGGTTCTGTGTTTCTTATTTAATAAGACGGTTGGTTACATCTACAAGGAAGAGAGAGAAACAGAGACAGAGAGCGCTTAATTCCTAAGTAAAAGGGAAGAAGCTTCCAAATTAGTATTTTTCTAAGAAATCATTGAGGGAAAGTTTCTCTAGCATTGCACTTCCATAATCTGGTGTCAGAACTTTTTCTCTAAGGAGAGTATAGATCAGCACTGGACGGTCATCTGGCCTGCCCCATTCTGGTAGGAAGACTCTATCATCTATTCACACCCATCTACCTGAGTGTCAGAATGAGGTGAGTCTGTATGGTCAACTGCAGCTCTGGTCCCTTCAGTTCTGACAGTATTGTATCTCATCAGTTCAAAAGCCAAACAACTCAAGTCTCTGTCAGTCTAACTATGCTTGGCTCCCTTAGTACCTCAGCTCTTAAGCTGAGAAGGGGATGTGGAGGGATGAGAAGAACCAAGTCGGCTGAGTCTGTCGAGTTCCTTAGTTCCCACTGCAATTTAATTAGAATTTTGGTAGCAAAAAGTTTGCCCTTAAACGCAAACTGAATTGATTCAGCTTGAGCTCAACTATTGGGAATTTGACTACCAACAATTCCCACATACTTGTTTAAACTTCTTTTTGCGAATTTTGTTTGTTGAATATATATATATATACATATGAAATAAATACATATGAAATATTATAGATGTGCTAAAAATCACCAGAAAGTCATCAATTTTTAGTAGGGAGCTAATGTAAACATTCTCATGGTGATGGAGTTTCCTTGGGCTGCATCCCCTGGGAGGGAGCTCAGTCTGCCTGACTCAGAAGCAGGAGCAATCAAGGGTCACTGTGCAGAATGCAGAGGAAGCAGCCTGACCCACCTCACTGATTTCCAGAATGATTTTCCTTTCTTGTACATATTCACAGCTATTACTGTGGCTAATACTTGGGATGAATGGCTCTCTTCACGGAGCCTCATTTTATCACTCTGTAAGTTTTGATGGTATTAGCAAATTTGTAATAGCTTCTCCCTCTTCTGCTTCACAGTAGATCAAACATTAGCATTAAATGGGAAGTTTATGATTTCCCCTTAAAATAGAACCCTAATTATGTTTAAAACTATTATACTTTCTCTCTGGGTGGTTTTTCAGTAATAATTGCCAAAACGCTGCAAAGTTTCTGTCCTTCAACACACAACCATCTAAATCTGGCCTTTTCTGGCCTCAAACTGAATTCCAAATATGTGCCTGACATTTTCTGACCCTGAGAGCGGCAAACAAAATTTTAGCTTTGAATTACAGCTGAAAGTGAATTTGAGGCTTCCAGTTTGATGTAATCAATATATCTGTAGACTTAACCACCTTTAAGCCAGGAACTCTAGATTATATTGACCATGGGTTAGTGAAAGCTGTATGTCTATGGGAAATGGTTCAGTATGTGAGGACCAGGTCTTCAGATGACACCCATGGTTTTTATCCATTGTTGTAACCAGTTGTTATGAATGAAAAATTAGCTTATCTATTGCAACGGTCTTTTTTTTTTTCATATTTACTTACTTTGTGTGTGTGTGTGTGTGTGTGTGTGTGTGTGTGTGTGTGTGTGTGTGTGTACATTTATCAAGATGTATGTGCGGAGGTAATTGGACAACTTGAGGGTGTCAGTTCTATACTTCTACCAAGTGGGTCCCAAGGATTGAAGTCATGTGGCCAGGCTTGGTGGCAAGCACCCTTACTCCCTGTGCCATCTTGGTGGCACACTGTAGACATCTTTGCAAGTCTCTTTAGTAGCACAAGATCCTTTCTCTAAAATTCTGCTTGTAACCACCATGTGTAAAAGACTTGAGAATTCTCTAGTTATGAAGGACAAGATTGCTAGGTTCAGCTATTGGTCATTTTCTTTTTCAGGGCTCCAATTCACTCATTTGTAGGAAGGAAAAAAAAAGCTGGAAATATTGAAACACATGGACTAAAACCTCAACTCTACAAGAAGCAATGGGAATATGTGAGTGACAGTGTGGTCTTCTGCCCCCAAAAGATGACATCTACTTCCAAGAGTCATAAGAAATGTCCAAGAAAAATCTAGGTTCTTGGTTCACACAGTCACTGTGCAAGAACAAGAAGATAGCCAGCACCTCTGTTCTCCACTCAAGCCCACCCCCACCCTCACCCAACTCCCACCCCCTAGAGAAAAGGTGTTTCCACCCAGCCTGCTTTACACCGAGCCACCTGAGCGTGCAGCTGCCAGGTTTCTGAGCTGCTTCTCATCAGTCAGAACTCAGCACAGCCTCCCAGCCCAGCGTTCTCTGGGCACACTGACCACTTTCTTCTAAATGTATTAATAGCTTATAGATTTATAACTGGATTTTGTGTTTTCTCTCCTCCTATAACAGAGTCCCTCTCCAAACTTTCTGATCTGTGCTGCCTCTCAGTGAAAATGATTGCAAATGTGCTTTAAAACAGACTGTGCACATTTGCTACCGTGAACGTGTTTTAGACAAATTCCCAGAAATTCCACGTCACACCCTATGGCAGTCCTAACCCGTCCCTATTTTCCCTTTGTGCTGTGGGATGTCTTTCTGTGCGCTGTGAATATGTGCTGCTCTGAACGGTTGATAAGTAAAACCATTTGGCCTATGGCAAGTCAGGTTATAGCTAGGTGGGAAATTGAAGAGGAGACAGGAGGAAGAAAGGCAGAGGAGAGATGCCAGTACTGCCAGGAGAAGCAAGATGTGGAAATACCGGTAAGCCACGGCCATGTGGCAACTTACAGATTAATAGAAATGGGTGAGGTTTTAAGAGCTAGCTAGCAAGGAGCCTGAGCCATTGGGCCATACAGTTTCTAAGCAATATAAACCTCTGTGTGTTTACTTGTCCGAGCGGCTGCAGGACAGGCGGAACACAGGAAAGCTTCTGGCCACACCTTTGTTTTCTTCTTTCCTGTGTATTGCACTCATCTGTTGCTCTGAAGCCACTGAAACCTGAAGCAAAGGCACCCCATAGCCTCTGCAAGTGAAGCTTAGCTTACATTGCTCTGTCCTCTTTTCTCTACCAACCAATTTTGATTTCCCAGAATGGAGCCAAAGTTGCACACCAGATATGACGCTCGCTGCCTGGTAATCTTTTCATTAACAGGACATGTGCCATTTGGAGTTATTAGTTACGGTTGGCACAAAGAACTCACAACCCCTCTCCAGACTGGAGGCTGGTAAGCAGATCGGGGCTGCCTTTGTCATTGTGGTATGGACCCCCCTGCTTCTCCATGCCCACTGTGGATTTCAGAGTCACCTTGTTTTGTGAAAAAGGTAGTCCTGACTGGGTTGTTTCTATGGGAAGTGAAAGGGAACAGAGAAGATTGCTAGATGGTGGCTGCAGCTATGGGTCCCTTTAATCTGGGGGCCCCTTGAGCTATATGACAGGAAGACACACTTGGCTGGGAGGAGGAGGAGGAGTGGGCGGAGGGAGGCAGATGTAACAGGCCGAACACTTCCATCCTACAGTGTCATAGGAATTCGCCAGCACCCCACTCCCTTCTCTGGAAAGGATGAGTTATTGACTGTGATGGAAACACAGATAATGGAGGTTATTTCCATGCAAGGGCAATGTGAGACAGAGTCCTGTTTTAGGTTGTGGGTCTTATCAACAATGGTTTTCCGAAGCGCCTCCAAAGCATCTGTCCATCAGCCCAAAAGAGCTGCTTTCATTCTGCCTTGGAAAAGAGAGAAATTTAATGAATCAGCAGGCATCCAAATCCAATAATCATGGAGTAAGGATAAATCACCACTGCCAATGCTCACAGTACACTTGATTCCTTTGAAACAGGCAAAATCAGATGGCAACTCTCCCATCCAACATCTGGTCACACAGCTCAAGAGGTGGCCACCAGGCCAGAATGACTGTCCAGAGTTGGGCCTCCTTTTTGGCTTTTGAGAGGTGAAGAGGAAGGAAGAAGGCTGCCCAGTGACGCAGAAGCTCAGCGGGCATGACTCTTGTTTGCATGGAGCAGGTTTGGCCCCTGAGGCTGCAGATACGTACGAAGGTGACCAGGTGGAGACGTCTTACCCTGGCTGTATGAGGGGCCCTTCCAGCACCATATCAATGGTTGATTCACTCACTAGCTATGGGAAGGTATTAACAATGGCAGGTGATGGAAACTGGAAACTCAGGAGATTCAAGCTGAGCCAAAGCCAGGAGGGTGTCTCCGCTTACTCCCCCAGCTTCTCCCATAGACTACAGGGCATTCCCACCCCTCTGCTCCACTCTCTGTAGATTTCATAGGAAATGCAAGTTTGGTGCAGCCCCCTTATTTATAAACATGCCAGCTTGCAAATGGCTGGATAGGTATTTGAATTATTGATTGTTAAATATTTAAGCTGAAT
This sequence comes from Peromyscus maniculatus bairdii, assembly GCF_049852395.1. Classification (NCBI taxonomy): domain Eukaryota; kingdom Metazoa; phylum Chordata; class Mammalia; order Rodentia; family Cricetidae; genus Peromyscus; species Peromyscus maniculatus. The sequence continues at coordinate 118,670,538 of NC_134853.1, forward strand.
TCCTCATCCATCAGTTCTTGTGAGAAGCCAGGGGACAGATTTATGATCCTGGAGTTTTTCTGGTTAGTTGGCAGTTGGCATCTCTATTAATTATAGCTCACATGGAGGGTTCTGCAGTGTTCGTTGAAGGCACTCTGAATTGGTGTCTATTATTTCTTTGGAAGAGGGTTTGCGCTACAAGAAGCCCTGAAATGAACAGGGACTGTGACATGCCATCTCTGAATTACTGCTGCCACCTCCTGAAGTCTTGATGGGTCTCACTGCACCTCTGATTAGAATGCAGTTGAATCAGCAAGGCCGAGGGGAGGCGGCTCTGAATTTGTAGCTCTCTTTTACTTTCTTCCTGGGTCTGTGAACCTGAACCATTCAATCCTCTAAATCTCAACTTCTTTATCTAAAAGTCATGGGGGTGGGTGGGTAACAACTACCTAGATATAAATAGAAATGCACCTACATATATACCTGCAAGGGGAGGCTAGTCCCATCAAACTTAGACCTTGGGTAATAACAAGCAGTCACAGGCTTACCGAGTAAAAGTTTAGCCCCAAGTGGAAAGGTATTGCAACTCGTTCTACTTACTGTATGAGACAGGGTCTCCTGACACCCAGGCTGGCCTCAAACTCTTCAGCCTCCTGCCTCCACCTCCCAAATGCTGGTATGGCAGGGGTGCACTTCTAGCTGTCCGATTCACGGTTTGCTCTCCCTATCTAGCATGGTATGCTGAAGAACTGTTGTGTGCGCCATGGTGGCCTCGTCTAGAAAGACAAGTGCCACCAGGGGATCTGCAGTCACCACCACCACCGAGAGTCTGTCGTGTCAAACCAGGGGCCCCATGCATGTTAAACCCATGCTCTGTCATTGAGTTACATCCTGACCTGAGTTTAAGGCTTCCTGGTTTGACGCCTAACAAGGAAAATGATTTTTAAAAAAATCAAAATTGAGCAAATGTCCTCACACCAGTAGAGGTAGGAAGAGAGGAGATGGGTGCCAATTTCTAAGGTCATGGAATTCACAAAAGATGAGACAAGCATACAAAGCATAAGAGGAAAATGCACTGAGATGCCTGGGAAGGAAAGCTCTGGGATCTGGAGGTGGCATCCGGGACTCACGTCCAACATTGCCCGTTTCTGAAGAAAGAGACTCAGCTGACAGGGAGTGGTGAGGAGCTGCTCCCAGGCAGTCAGCTGCTTACCAACTGCATTCATAAGAAAGACATTGAGGGAGGAGAAGGGAGGGAAAGAGAGAGAGAGAGTCAGTCTTAACTCAGAAATCAAGAAGTCAAGGACTACAGTTTACTCCCTATCGAAAGCCCTGTGCCCAGCGTGATGACCACCACACAGTAAGCATGATACAATTATTTGCTGGATGCATGCACCAGCCAACAGTATCCCCCTGAACCCAAACAGTATGGCTAGTATGAATTAAGGTTGTCTTAATTCCTGCCCTGGACTAGCATTGGGCTGTGCATCTTTACTCTTCCTATGAGATATTAGCAGCCCTGCTTCCTAAATGAAGAAATCAAGACTCCTGGAGCTCAAGCAGTCAGCAGCATGGCCAACTCAGCTTCACACCAAGCCATGTTGCACCAACAAGACACTTCTGTGTGCGCCAGATATTCCTGACTCAGGGTTTGCTGGTCTCTGCACAGCTGACAGACACTCTAGACTGGATAACACTTCACCAGGGAGTACTGTCGCATGCATGAAACAATGTTTGGTAGCATGTGTGGCCTTTCCCACTATCCTGTAAGCCCACCTTTGTGGCACACTGAAGTGTTTCCAGGCATTGCCAACTGTTCCCTGATGTGGAAAATGACAAAATGTCTCTGTCATCATTATGACTCTTTCCCACCTTTCCATGACAGTATAAAGAAGCCAGTCTCTTAGAACGTGAAGCTCCAAACATCCAGTTACACCTGGCCATTTCCAAGTGAATGTTCCACATACCTGTACCCTAAAACAGAGCTCACTACCCACTCCTAACTCATCCTCCCATATTTCCTGCTATGCCCCACCCCCAATTGATGTTAAAACCTGACCCCCACTGTGATGGGATTTGAAGACATGGTTATGTGAGAGACTGCTATGTCATGAAGGTAGAGGAGTCCTTGTATTGGGCTAAGTAATCTGGGGATGGGAGACATGCGAACTCTCTCGCTCTCACTCTCTGTTGTCTACACACATGAGAAGGTGGCCATCTTCAAACCATGACACTCTTCTTTTCTATTCTAGCCTTTCTTTTGGGGACACCTTTTTCTTCACACCTGCTCAGATCTAAGTTGTGCCCACAGTTACTCAAATAAAGATGTGAAGATGCAACTCTTTTAATATACTAAATTGCAGGAGGTGTGATAAGACAAGTCCATTTGGATGGTAAAACAGAATAAAGGGCCCAAGGAGCAAGGAAGATGGGATCCAGGATGTAGCAGTAAATAAAGTACTCGGGTTAGATCTCCACAATAAGGTCCCACCAGGTAATGACCTGCAGAAGGGAGGGACTGAACTGAGCACATGTTGGAGAAAAGGCTTCCCAAAAGGACAGCAGAGTTTGAGCAAAGACCAAGTATTTCTTGGTGCTGTGCAGTCTGAAGCACAGCAAAGGCCAGCAGAGTGAGTCTGGAATGTCATTGGTCACACTTCACAGAATGAATTTATCCTACTGTTCATTGTATCATTAGATGTCATCTTCAAGAAAACCATGTTTCCAGCAGATGGGCAGGTACAGGCTAGATATGGGGTTTGGACAGACTGCACTCTGATCCTCATTTTCTCACCTGTGTGTAGCTGTAAGTTTTCTCCAATCCCACCTGGCCCCTCCGTCCCATAGCCACTTATAAAATAATCATGCAGAGGCTGAATTAATTGCAAATTATATGGCCTATGGGTCAGGCTTCTTGCTAGCTGGCTCTTACAACTTAACTCATTTCTATTAATTTATATGTTGCCACATGGCCATGGCTTTAACAGTCTGCTGACATCTTGTTTCTCCTTTGGCAGTGGGCTGGCCTCTCTTCTAATTCTCCTTTCTTCTGCCATTTTTTCAGTTCAAATGTCCCACCTAACCTTATTCTGTCCTGTCATAGGCCAATGCAACTTTATTTATCAACCAATCAGAGCAACACATAATCACAGCATATAGAAAGACATCCCACAGCACTTCCCCTTTTCTGTCTAATCAAAAAGGAAGGTTTTAACTTTAACATAGTAAAATTACATAAAATAGAACAGTTATCAAGCAAGAATTACAGTTACAATATCTAGTCTAATTGTATTTGGCAAATTTAAAGAAAATATTCTATCATTTATCCTATATTTGTGAGTCTAAAGTTTCATATCTAATTTATCTTTTATCATAACCAATGAAAAGTATAACTATCTAATCTTCAACTACATCAGATGGATGTGTCTCATTTTGCAGAATGGAAGATTAAAGTATGTATACCATACCATTGACACCTACTCAGGATTTCAATGGGCAACTCCTATGAGTTCTGAAAAGGCTGATTCTGTGATTATACACCTATTAGAACTTATGGCCATCATGGGAATACCTGTACAAATTAAGACTGACAATGTTCCAGCATATGTCTCAAATAAAAAGGGACAGTTTTTTGCTTATTACAATATAAAGCATGTTACAGGTATACTACACAGTCCCAAGGCCAAGCAGTCATAGGAAGATCCAATCAAACTTTAAATGATATGCTAAATAAACAGAAACAGGTAACAATGACTCCTAGAAATAGATTACATAATGCTTTATAACCTTGAATTTTCTCACTGCTGATGAGAAATGAATAATAGCTGTAGAGAGACATTGGACAACAGAAAAAAGACCTCCTGAGCTAAACGAATTGGTTTACTTCAAAGATGTGTTGACCTTGGAATGGAAACCAGTATATGTCCTATGCTGGGGAAGGGGTTTTGCTTTTGTTTCTGCTGGAGAGGAAAAGCTATGGATGCCAACAAAATTAATAAAAAATTCGCTTCGAACAGGAGAAACCCCTTGTTGAGGAGAAGTGATAGTTCATCTACTGATGTGACAACTCCACAAGTTGTAAGGAAAACTCAACAAAAAAAGGTTGGGGCAGGGTTCTGTTTTTTGTCTTTATAGGATGATAGAAATACCCATCTTCAAGAAATCATAAGGCCTTGGACACCTAGACATCTGCTGCATAAAGGAAGAACATATTGGTGCCAATATACTCTACAGGATAATATCTTACTGGCTAACATCAATCTTTCTTTAACTCTAGAATAGTTGTGTTCCTGATTCAATTATAAATCAAGCTGGCTTTGGAGTTGGAATGTGGCTCTCTTCTTCTCTAAACCCAAGCATATTGTGAAAAGAAAAAGTAGGATATTCTATCTCATATTGGAAGAGCCAACTGGTGTGAGACAGAAGAAAACCAATAATCTAGGGACCATTGTTGTCAAGATTCTATTTCTTTTCATGCTTATCCTTGATTTCTGGAAATCCTTCCTCAAATCACCCTAAATCCCAACTTCCCATTTTGATATTAATAATGTTCAAATTTTCTACAGTGAAATATAAGTCTTTCCAATAGCAATATCTGAAGTCTCCAGAAGGAAGATGGGGCCCCACAACAATGACTCTACTCAGTCCAGAAAGATGCCATTGAACCTAAAAACACCACTCAGTGATCAGCCTTGGACTGATAATTCTTCAGGACAGTTCCAAGATGCGATGGTCCATCATACTACACTTCCAGCCAGACTCTCAGACAATCTTACTCATTACTCTGAGACTGGCTGAAGACTCTACAGCTAGTCATTTTGAGACCTAACTATCTAAGCTTTCTTACAGGACCCCACAGAGATATCATCACCCCCTAAACAGCAGGAAGCAATTCTAAATAAGGACACCCCTCTCCCAAAGGTTTCATTTTTCTCAGAGTTATGGATAAATGGTTATAGGGTTGGGGATGGAACAGTAAAATTTAGACTCAGTATTCTCCTTTAGAAAAGAAAAGGGGGAATGAATAGGTAAGTACATTAAGGTAGATTATTGTATCTACTAGTAAACTGATTTAGCAAACCGTCAGCCTTGGCTAATTTGCATTGATATGGGTTCTTGTATACTTGATGCAATTATAAACTATTCTTATATTCCTATTTAAGATAATTTGTATATTGATACAAATACAAAACTGTAATTGTTGTATTGTACATATTCTTATATTGTACATATTCTTATATTCTTATTCTTAAGAAAATAAGAATAAGAAAATTCACCCATGAAAGTGAATTTTGCTTGATCCCAAATCCAATCAAGTTGACAACTAATACCATGTCTGAGAGCCAGGTGCTAGTGTTTTACTGGTTGGGCATGCTCTTCTTGACCTCTCAGCCTTGCTCAGTGCACTGGTAGTGGTGCATATTGCCATGTTCTAAAAGCCCTGCTGGTTGTGGACTATTAGTTCTGAATACCAGGTTGAAGTCCAGATGTGAGTCTAGGCAGTGCTGACTAGCAGTTAGGAGTGAGTCTGTTTGGACTCAGAAAAACAATGCATGCTGTATCTCTTACATAGAGTCTATATAAATATTACATAAATATGAATCTACTTAAATGTTACATAAATATGTGATGTAAAAGTAGACAGGGACACTATGGGAGGTAAGAAGGTATTTAAGGAAGTGATGTGTTTGTATGTTTGTAGGTTTGTATGTGTATGTATGTGTATGAATACAGTGTATATGGGGGAGTTTGTCACACACTTATGTGTACACACATTATTCTGATGCCAGCTAAACAGTTCCAAATACAGTAGCAAACATCAAGAAACTGATCCATCGATAGTTGTGTCATCCAATTTGTTAAAGAGGGTGTATGATAAAATACAAAATATTACTCACTATATAATATCAACAGTGGGCATTATTAAAATGAGATATAATTTTACTGTTCCATAATTCATATCAATATCTCAAATTTTGTCTAAAGGTAAATGGCTCACAAAATAAAATCAAGTCACAAACCTGGAAAAGAGACTGCGTGGTAGATACAGGTGGGAAGGAAACAAGAGTTGTTTGGGGGGAAAGTATCAGTATATACACATGTGTGAATCATCAAACAACAAAATTAACCAATAAAAAAGCTATCCAGTGACTGTCTTTCATAGACTCCAATTCCTGTCTTTCTTTTGGAGGGGCCACAGAGCCAGGCAGAAGTTCCTGACTTGGGTGGTCACTGGTCCTAAGAGTGAGAACAGGAAATGAAACTTCAGAGTCTCCTGATGACTGTGTCTGTGTCACTCGATAGCTATGTGGCCTTGGGAGAGTTCTACACCTTTTCTGAGTCTCTCTTTACTCACTGAAAAATGGGACACTCATGAAATCATATCCATAAAACCACTGATAGAACGCAACGTGCACAGCACAGTTTCAGCAAATGCTGGAGCAATAAGAAGGTCCTTATACAGCTGGGAAAAGCCAACTAACTAATTATCTAACCAAAGAAACCACACACACACACACACACACACACACACACACACACACACACACACACACAGGGCTGTTAGCGTCATTTTACATGTAGACAGCTTGGATTTGGATGTGGGAATCTGAGATTAATTGCCTCCCCAATGCTAGACCCCTGCATTCAGTTAAAGAAAAGCAGATGCAGACAGGAAAGGTTCTAATTTGAACAACAAAATCTAGTTTGGAAGAACATAGCATAAAACATACACATAGCCAATTGGATAGTCATGAGCCCAGAAATAAACCCAAATATGGACAGTCAAATATACATGACACAATGCCATAATGAGAAAACTGTGTTTTCTTAAACACAATGGAGAAGGATGTCTTCAATCAATGGTGTTGGGGAAACAAATATCCATCCATAAAAGAATGAGATAGAGCCGGGCGGTGGTGGCGCACGCCTTTAATCCCAGCACTCAGGAGGCAGAGCCAGGCGGATCGCTGTGAGTTCGAGGTCAGCCTGGGCTACCAAGTGAGCTCCAGGAAAGGCGCAAAACTACGCAGAGAAACCCTGTCTCAAAAAAGAGAGAGAGAGAGAGAGAGAGAGAGAGAGAGAGAGAGAGAGAGAGAGATAGAACCCTGGTCTTACTCTACTCACAAAAATTAAAATAGATTAAAAGCTTAAATGTAAGATTTGAAACCCTACATCTTCTAGAAGAAAACACAGGGCAAGGCTTCTTGACATCAGTCAGGGTAATGAGTAGAATATAGAGGACTCAAAAGCATGCACAACACACTCAAAGTGAAATAATGCAACTTCTTCCAAGAGTATTCAGCACAACAAAAGACATGAACAACAAGTGAATTTGTGGCACAGAGATAAGAAACAAAGAGGGAGGGAGGGAGGAGGAAGGGAGGGAGGGAGGGAGGGAGGGAGGAAGGAAGGAAGGAAGGAAGGAAGGAAGGAAGGAAGGAAGGAAGGAAGGAAGGTAAAAAGCTCTGAGGCAAAATGTAGATGAAGAGAAACAGGTTAAGTTATAAGAGCTAGCAAAAAACAAGCATAAGCTAAGGCTGAGCATTCATAACTAATAATAAGTCTCCATGTCAGAATCTGGGAGCTGATTGGTGGCCAAAAAAAAAAAAAAAAAAAAAAGAAGAAAGCCTGATAGAGAGTACTGCAGTGCTATTTACAATATCTGTGACACAGAAACAGAGCAAGTGTCCACCAAAGGATTTACAGGTAAAGAAAATGTATAAACAAAAAGGAGTGCCATTCAGCCATTTTAAAACAACAACAAAAAAAAATGAGGAAAACTCTGTGTCATTTGACATAATGTGAGCAAACCTTCAAGGCCTTATGCAAAGTGAAATATGTCAACAGAAAAACAAACACCATGTGACACCACTTAGATGTAGAATGGAAAAGAGTTGACCGGAACAGAGTGAGGCAGTCACTGCCAAGATTGGAGTACAAATTTCAGTTATCAAGGGAATGTGATCTGGAGGTTCTAATCCACAGAAGACACCAAAGTCTACAACACTTCCTGAACACCTGAAATTTACTAATAGAATAGACTGTGCAGGTCTTTATCACACACACAGTCACAAAGGAAACTATGTAAGGTGATGACTGTGTTGACTGTGGTACTCAGCCCAGCATATAGCTTAAATGAAGTACAATTGACAATTCCATTTGTCAGTTATAGTTATAGTTCCCAGAGGTAGGAAGCACCTATACTCCCCCTACCTTAGGTTCACCAGAAAATAACAAGAAGGTACCACACCTGGGTATGGAAAGATGTAGCTTGAGTTTTCCTGCCTTGCCCACAGTCAGGACAAATCTCTGTCACCTGCCAGTCCCACAGCCACTCAGACCCAACCAAGTAAACACAGAGACATATTGCTTACAAACTGTATGGCTTTGGCAGGCTTCTTGCTAACTGTTCTTATAGCTTAAATTAATTCATTTCCATAAATCTATACCTTGCCACGTGGCTCATGGCTTACCGGCATCTTCACATGCTGCTTGTAATGGCTGTGGCTGGCAGTGTCTTTCTCTGCCTTCCTGTTCCCTCAGTTCTCCTCTCTGTTAGTCCCGCCTATACTTCCTGCCTGGCCACTGGCCAATCAGTGTTTTATTTATTGAGCAATTAGAGCAATTTAACATACAGACCATCCCACAGCAGAAAGATGGAATAGACTCAAATGAAGGATGCTGGGGCTGGAGAGTTGGCTCAGCAGTTAAGAACACTTGTTGCTCTTGCAGAAGATCCAAGTTCAATTCCCAGCACCCACAATTACCTATATCTGTAGTCACAGGGTATCTGATGCCCTCTTCTGGTGAGACACTGGACACTCACATGGTATACATACATACATGTAGGCAAAACTCTCATAGACATAGAGCAATAAAATAAATCTAATTTTTTTTAAAAGTGGGGTTTCTGGATCATAGGGTAATTCCATTTTTAATCATTATTATTTGTGGATGTGTGTGCGCGCGCGCACAAGTGTCATCTCTTTCTGCAGACTGCATCATGGTCTTGAGCTTGTGACTCACTGAGTATTAAAAAACAAAAACAGTTGCATCACCATCACAAACCCTGTTTCTGTCCTCCTATTTGGGGACCTCTGTAAGACACCCTCTGCATGCGGTGGATCTTGGCCTTGGCACTTTCTGGAAGTCTGATTGGCTTTCCAGCCCTTTTCTTGTTCATGAGATATCTGCTCAGAAAATTTTTTTGTCTGAATAATTCTTTATTCCTGTGGTAGAAGAACTAGAGCAAGCATGTGTACACAAGAGTTTGGGAGAGGGTATATCCTAGTAGTGTGTATCAGTTAGCTTTAACTAAGTAAAGAGCTATCTCAAATTTAGTGACTTAAAGCTCATTGTTCTAAGTGTCCAGATCTGAGTGAACTTATCTGATCTTGACTGAACTTCTTATACATTTGAGGGCCGGTTAGGATCTTGCAAATCTGAGTGCTCTAGTGAAGACGGCCAGTCCCTGTCCCACATCCCCCGGCAGACTTCTCCACCAGTCACAGGGAAGGTGGAGCAAGATGCCGTGAGAAATGGAGACTTTTCAAGACCTCTTGGGCTTAGGTTCAGAACTGGCACAGAATCACTGCCTTAGCTTCCCATCAACCAAAGCAAGCAATAAGACCAGCACAAATTCAAGAAGTGGGCAACGAGCCTCTGTCTTTTATAGGGCACTTGGCTTGAGTATATGAAACCCCGAATTTCATCTCCAACATTGCTGAAAGGCAAAACAAATCTCAGAAGAAGTGTACCTGTTGATGGGAATACCTTGTAAGCCATATTTCAAAGAGGTAAAGAAATTAGAACAGAAATTCTTGGAGCTTTTTAGCAAAAAAAAAAAAAAAAAAAAAAAAAAAAAGCTGTTCAGAAGGGTCTCCTGATGCTTGATTTTGACATTTAATGGACATTTAGTGTGCACCCAGGCTAGACCCATGTGGGTGCACTCGGCCTGCAGCTGTACCTTGGAGCAAGAGACCATGTTCTAGATGCCCCTGCTCTGCTGCTTCCCAGGGCAGCCTAGCCATCTCCTTCTCGGCTGGGCTACCTAGCCACTTCAGTCCTGGTCCCTACCTCCAGTAGGAGCTATGATGTTTAGCTCTAGATATTCCTCAAAACAATGTGCATTTCTGGAGCTGCTGGGAACATTATTTAGTGACAGTGCCCAAGAGCTGTCCCCTGCTCAAGAGTACAGCCTTACCCAAAGATATGCACCCTCCCTGGGGGTGGCACCCCTTGGGACACTCTCCTGTGAGGTCAGCTGAGGTCTTTGCTGTACCTTACCACAGGACAAGAACGTTTGTTCTTCTCCCTTCTCCTTCTCTTACTCCCCCATGAGCTGTGTTGCCAAGAACACTCTCCCCTCAGGTCCTGCAGGAAATCCTTCACCTGAGAGGCTGTTCTACAAGCTAAGCTGTGGAAATCCCGGAATTCCTTTATCCTTCAGGGAACTCCATTTTCACTTGTTGCACACAATCAAAACCTTCTCAGAGAGTCCACTCAGGATTCTTTCTTCTAAACCAGCAGTGCTCAACTTCTTTGGGGAGTCCAACGACCCTTTTATAGGGGTCACCTAAGACCACTGGAAAACACAGATATTTATAATTCATACCAGTAGCAATACTACAGTTCTGAAACAGCAGTGAAAATAATGTCGTGGTTGGGAATCACCACGACATGAAGGTCGCAGTCTTTAGGAGGTTGAGAACCGCTGCTCTAAACCACTTTGGTTCTATCTACAATTTGCTGCATGCTTATTATCTGAACCCACAAAATCACCTCCCCAACCTGGTACCTTTATCACCATCTCAGAGCTGGGGTAACAAACTCCAGGACCTTCCAGGTTTTGCCCCATGTGAGTGGCTTTTAGGCAGAATACTAAAGAACACTGACCTTGAAGCCCAGCTGTCGGGAGACTGTTGTCGCCTCCACCACTCACTATCTAAATCACACACACACCTTGTTAAGTATCTAGGCCTCAGATTCCTCCTCTTTCAAATGGACATGATAATAGTACCTCTCTCTTAGGGGGTTTGATGTTGTGGCTATCTGTGTTTGTTTTGTTTTGTTTTGTTTTTGAGACAGGTATCATTATGTAGCCTCGGCTGCCCTGGAAGGTTATGAGAATCAAATGAGTTAACATGAATGAAGTGTTTGGAACAGTGCCTGGCAACCAGCAAACCCTATGTGTTTGCCGTTGTTATGTTGGCTGCTGGTGTTCTTAGCAATACTGGTGTTAACAAGGAGCTTTCCAGTCCCAAAGCCCATGCATGCTGTGTCTACCATACCCCTCGTGTGTGTCTCTGTGTGTGTGTGTGTGGGGGGGGGGGTGTTTCTAGCCCTTCCAGCTCCCAGAGTGTCAGAATTTGAGCCAACAGTCAGAAAGGGGACAGCGGCCCTGGCTTGGACAGGGCCGCTCTCTTTGCTCCCCTAGTTCCCATCCTACAGGTCTGGTTCTGTTCTCTCCCACTCCAGGCATCGCTGTCTTCGTGGAGCAACCTGAAAAGAATGTGCCCCTGCTTGGGGCAGCATGGCTGATTGGGATGCAGTTTATTAAACAGTATTTTATACATAACTGCCTCCCAGGGGGACAGGCCTTCCCTAGTACCAAAAGGAGTTGACTTAATTATCATGATCATTCCCTAACCCATCTTAGTCTCGGGCCTGCTTCTGTTTCCTGAACATCTTATGATGAGACATCACATGACTATCAAAATCAACAAATAACAAGTTTTCAAAGGCAAAGGCCACACAGTAGCCTCTAGGCTGGTTACGAATGGACACCGGAGCCAGTTCTCTTGGAAACCATAATCCTGAAACAGTAGGTCTGGGCAGTGGGGTGCATTCTTACTATGGGCACACGCTGTTCCCATGTTAAGGGAATGTGGACTGGTGTTTAGCAGCAGGATCTGGTAATTGCAAAAGATGAAGGGTTGCTAGTGAAAACAGAGACACCTGGGGACTTAACCAATTTGTTTGGAAAGCACCGTGGCAGGGGGAAGGTGTGCAGCTGGCTGAGTATGCAACCAAAGGAAGGGTCTGCGACCCCTGCTTTCCTTCTAGAAGAGAAAAGCATCTGTCCAGGAAAGCTAGGGAGTGACTGAGGGAGCACCAGAGAAATCAGGTGAAGCCAGCTCCAGGGTGAGGGTGGCCTCCTTGATCTAAGATTCTCAAGGTGAAGGCAAGATCAGCAGGTGCAGACAGCATTCTAGAAAGGGCAAAGTGTCTCGCTCCACACTCCTTCTTCCTCCCAGCAAGGACTATCAGTATCTCCTAAAAATATCCCATTCCACCCCCTTGCACAATGAGCAAGGTCAGACTCATCCTTCCGTTATCTCCAACTCCCTCCTCCTGGTCCTCCATAACCATCATGGTTCATTCAACCATTCAACCCTTCACTGAGTTCAGCGTTTTTCAGATTCCTCATGCAAATGAGAGATCAGCGGTTACCTTTGTGTGCCACACTCATTTTAATTACTATTCGATCCTTCACGTTCATCCCCGTTGTTGCAAATGACAAGGGTTCGTTCTTTTATGAAGCTGGGTAGTGTTCCATCATGTAACGAACGCATGCATAAAGATAATATATAAATAAGCAGAACCTTTCCTTCCTAGTCGTCCACTGGAGGACACTCGGGTTGGTTCTGTGTCCTGACAGCTGTGGAGAGCAGGGCAGCAGAACGATCTCTTTGACATACTGATTTCATAATTCTTGACTATGTGCCCAGTAGTGAAATTGCTGGATCATATGGTGGTTCTATTTTTAGCTCTTTGAGGAACCTCCTTGCTGTTTTTTAAAATGTCTATGCTAATGTACTGTCCTACCCACAGTGCACTGGGGTTCCCTTTTCTCGGCACCCTCCCCGCCGCCGCTGACTCTCCCTATTTTTGCTTTTTTTTTTTTTTTTTTTTTTTTTTTTTCACACTCGCCATTCCACATGGAGCAAGGTGACCTCCTGGAGTCATTTTGGTCTGCATTTCTCTGATGATGACTGATTTTGAGCATTTTTTTTCATGTGCCCGTTTTACCATTTCTGTCTTCTTTTGAGAACTGCCTGTTTAAATGTGTCTTTGTTTAGTTGTCTTACTCTGAGGTAAGACGTGTTTTGCACATTCATTCCCCTCATCAGTATGGCACTGGCATAAAAACAGAAACCCAGGTCAACTAAAGTATAGAGAGCCCCAAAATGGGTGCAGGCATTTACCACCCACTGATTTTCCACAAAAGTGCCCAAAACACCCATAGGGAAAAGATAATCTATTCGATAAAGGGCGAGGGAATAACTGGCCATCCACACACAGAAGGATGAAATTAGATCCGTGTCTCACTCCAGACCCAAAAGCAATCTCAGAATGGATTAAGGACTTAGATGTAAGAGCTAGATGCTCAAAACTATTAGAAGAGAGCAGTGGGCAACTGTGCAGACAGGAGACCAGGCATTGACTTTCGGATGTGAACCCAAAAGCCCACGTAGAATTAGACAAATAAAGGCTGTCTGGAAGCTTCTTCATGGTCAAGGCAATAGTCCAGAGTGAAGAGACAGTCTGTACAATGGGGGAAATATTTGTACAGGGTACGGGACCTCATCAGGTCTCACAGGAAATCTTGCAGTGCCTTTGCCAGGGATTTCCGCTTCCTGCCCCTCTCATAAACTGTCGACCTCTGCCTTCTTCCCCCTCCCAAGAGTAGTCCCACACTCTCTGTCCATCTCAAACCCTTCAAGGGGCTGAGTAAAATCAGCTGTTGGGGTAGAAGATATCATCCATTTTGCTTGCTACCCAGTACTCCTGTGAGCCAATCCTGGGTTCTTAGAGGAATGCTCGCCTCCACTCCCACCCGACTTCTGTTCTGGCCACACAAATCAACAAGTGCCGGACAGTGTGCTGAATCCTGTATCTTTGTGTGTTTGGTTTTTGAGTCCTCATAGTAACCAGATAGAACAGGTTTCAAACATCAGGACAATTTGACCCCAACTCCCAAGCAATTCCTAGGGGTTTATTTTAGAATAAATTCATGTTCAGGCTTTAAAACTAATGACTACTAAGCCCTACAGAAATAAAAGGGTATGTTAGTTACATTTAAAAAAAATACAAGAATTTTTTGATCAAAATCATTAAAATATCAATCAGTTAGTGAGTTCTCCTAACAGACCCAAAAATGACCCCTACACTGCGCTCCTGCTCCTGATGATCAGACTGACCTCATTTCCTGCCATTCCCACCCCCCTTGCTCCTTGTCAGTCATACTTCAGTCCTGTAGGCCTTTCTGCTGTGTGTGGGCGGCGGCGGGTGTGTGTGTGTGTGTGTGTGTGTGTGTGTGTGTGTGTGTGTGTGTGTGTGTTAATGTGGTAAGTATGGTATGTAGTTTGTAGGTGTGCATGTAGGTGTGATGAGTATAAGAGTGTGGTGGTGGTGGTGGTGGTGGTGGTGGGGTGTGTGTGTGTGTGTGTGTGTGTGTGTGTGTGTGATATGTGTGTATGTATGTGTTTCTTCTCATGTGTATGGTGTACATGCTTATAGAGGCCAGACATTAATATTGAGTCCTTTTCAGTCATGTTCCATTTTATTGAGAGCAGGATTTCTTGCTGAACCCAGATTCATGCAGGTCTATCCAGGCTGCTTGCCCAGGGATCCCCTGTCTCTGCTTCCCAAGTGCTGGGATTATAGGCAGCTTCATACCAACCAGGCTTTTGTGTGAACTCTAGAGATCCAAACTCGGGTCCTCACACTTGTACAGCAAGCACCTTATCAGCTGAGCCCTCTCCCAGCCCCTCCCTGCTCTTTCTTAACTGAAACAAGCATGCTTCCATTGGAGGCTTCTTTTCTGCACCAGGGCCTTCTCTGTCTGGGTTTTCACATTTCCCTTGCTCCCTGTATTGAGCTCTTTGCTCAGACCTTACCTCTTCAAGGACTTTGCTGCTCACAGTTGCTGAGACGTGGCTGCCATGGTCCCTCTTTTTTTAGTCTTCTCACCCCTTGGCATGAAATCAGAGGCTCTCTTCTGTGGTCTGCAGCATCCTGCAGAGGCAGGGCTCTGCCTCCAGAACCTACGACAGTATATTTCCAGTTACCTTTCTCACCGCTGCGACAAAATGCCCGACCTTAAGGGAGAAGGGCTTATGTTAGCTCACAGTTTGAGGCTACTGTCCACCATGTCGGACGGGCATGGCAACAGGAGCTGGGTGCAGCTGTTCACGTTGCATCTGCAGTCAACAGAGAAGAGGGGTGCCTTCACTCGGCTCTTGATCTCCTTTTTCTTCACCCTAGGCCCCCAGCCCGTGGCACGGGGATTCTACATAGCTAACCCCGTCTAGACATTTTCTCACAGACATGCGCAGAGGGTCTCCTAGGTGATTCTCGATCTAGACAGTATTGTTCATCACAGATACTAGCTGATGTGTAAGAGAAACCATTGCAGGTTGTTGAACGGAGAACAAAAACAATTTTAAAATCCCAGTCCTGGACCACAGCCTGACTGAGAATCTCAGAGCAGCTGGAATGCACACAGTGTGTAGTGGAGGAGAGGTGAGGAGTTGATCGATGATGCATAGGAAAGAGGAAAGAGATTATGAACACCTGACCATTTTGTTTCGATTGCCTGGTGCTGAGTAGACACTCAGTAAATACTAAACGTATGAATGAATCTTGAAATTTATAGTTGACTCCAGCCACTTCTCCAGTTCTAACCACTGAGATGGGTAGGAAATTCTGCAAGTCAGGAGACACTGACTATATATATATATATATATATATATATATATATATATATATATATATATTTCAATCTGTGCTTGTATTGTGAGCAATCGAGTTCTGTTTCCTTCATTGGGTAGAAACTTAATTGGCTCAGACTCAGCCTGTGGTTCAGGAAGCTGAGGCCTAAGTGACTATTCCAAAGGCCTGCTCTTTCCAACAACTGGCAAGCTTGCTGGGGATTCCCCACAGTGGGCACATCACTGGGCAATTTGAAAGTGCTGTGTGATACATTATACATTATAAGAACTTGTTTGATATATAGGGTGCAGCTTGTGAATGAAACATACCCAGCTTTTGAAAAGCTGTAACTGATATAAGGAGAAGAAAAACAAAAACATCTTTTCCTTTTTTCATTGCAGAGGCCCTGATCCCATGACAAAGTAGCTGGGAGTCAGCTCCGGGGAGACTGTTGACTAGCCTTTGTGTACAAAGACCTGGGTTTGATCCCAGCATCACAGACAGAGAAGAGCATGCAAATTTAGTTAGTGAATGCACTTATAAGAAAATAAGGACTTGAAGAAACAGTAAAGCCTGAGTGTTCTTAGGCTGTTTGATGAGGCATGTGCTGTCATAGGGAGAATATCATCAGCAAGCAAGTGTGAGCTACTGGTCAGTGTGGGAGAGGCCTCTCCATTCAGTCTTCTCCGGGACCTACCCCTTCGGACAGGGGCTGCTCCTTTCCTCTCAGAGGAGAATCCTGTGACTGGTTTCTGGTGAGAACAATGGGAAAGCCAGAGTGGTCTTTCTGCGTCTGTTGGTCTTTTTAATAGCCCAGGCTACATATTTGGGTTAGTATGTCCTGAGTCCCATCACTGACAATCTGGAATCAACTGCCTCAAAATGAAGGCAAAAATAAAGACTTCAA
This sequence comes from Peromyscus maniculatus bairdii, assembly GCF_049852395.1. NCBI lineage: Eukaryota > Metazoa > Chordata > Mammalia > Rodentia > Cricetidae > Peromyscus > Peromyscus maniculatus. The sequence continues at coordinate 118,687,141 of NC_134853.1, forward strand.
CACTTAACAAAGTACTCAAAATTTTTCTCAAGCATGAGAAAAGTAATTTCACACAGAAGTGAGAGATGGAAGAGAGAAGATTGGAGCACCATCTAAAGAATACATCCATAGTGTCTCATGCGCATAAGCCATAGAAGGCTGGAGGACATGATAACCAAGCACAGATGGCAGGTAGGTGAGAAGTCAGGACATGCTAAGTTTCTTCTACTTCCATGTAAGGATATAGAACATGCAGTGCATTCCATCATTACATCACATTACTGCAGTCAGTGTATCTCAAAGTCAAGCATGCATGTGGTAGTCTCCAGGATAAATACATAAACATAAAAAAATACTAAAAATAAATAAAGCACTAAAATCTTAACCAAAAAAGAAGAAATAGGATAAAAAGCAAACTGGAAAAAAATTGAACCCATTTTTTTTTCATGTATAGGGCTAAGGGTGAGGATACCCACTTTTGTCTACAAGGTGACCAGTCCCAGGCTAGCAAAGGGAGTATGAAACTGGGGTTTTCACTTCCCTGACCTCCCTCTAGAAGAATGTTTTAAGACATCATCGTATTTGTCTTTTCTCATCACTGTGATCAAAATACTGCATAGAAACAAGTTACAGGAGGATGTATTTGGGCTCACAGGTTCTGAGGACTCAGCTCATACTTGTTTGGCTCCATAAAGCATGGGTGGAACACCACAGAAATGGGGTATTGAGCAGAGAGCCTTCACTTCCAAAGCAGGAAGGCACCAGGAGCAAGATGGTAATCAAGAACAGAATTCCAATTTCTTTCAACAAGCTCCCATCTTTTAAAATAGTGAAACAAAGCTGTTCATTGCATAGCAGCCAGGAAAGAGACAGACAGACAGACAGACAGACAGACAGATGACAGAGCCAGAATCAGAGATACAGAGACACAGAGAGAGACAGAGAGAAACACATCCCTTTAAAAAGCAGATCCCACTGGTCTACCTTTACCAACTAGATCCTACCTCCTCAAAGTTCTTCTTTCTCCAATAAAACCACCAGCTGGGAACAAGACTTCACACATGAGCCTGTAGTAGCCATTATAGATCCAAACTATTACACTAAGCATATAGAGGAACTGAAAACAAAGTATGGAAAATGAAATACAACTCATGCCTAATCTAAACACATAGGATGGTGCTAAACATCTTTCCATCATTATAATAAAATACCTGGGACCGCTCACTTAGGAACAGAAAAGGTTTATTTTGGCTTATAGGTTTGGAGCTTCCAGTTCATAACTGGCTGGACACCTTGCCTCTGGGTATTTCATGAAGCAGGACAATGTGGTGAGAACTCATGTGGAGGAAAGTTATTGGCTTCATGGCCAAGAAGCAGAAAGAGAAGAAAGGGTACAGAACTGTGCTGTGCCTGTAGGGGCATGCCCCATGATCATGTGGGGACTTCCCCAAGTCTCCACCTCTTAAGATCTCTGCCTCCCATAGCACCACCCTAGGAACCATGCCTTTCACACTGGGCCTTTGGGGACATTCAAGAAGGAAAGGATAACCAGGGCAAAGCTGCACCACTGCCAGACAGAAGAGACAGCAGAGCAAGAAGCAGTCCTGGTGATGAGGAGTGGTGTGTCCTATAATGAAAACACTGTTCCGAGGAAGGCATAGTGAGTCCATTTTTGTTCCTAATAACATATTTCCAGTATGAGCAAAGCAAAACTGGTTCAAAAGTTGGTAAATGGATAACCATACTTGGGGGATACTTTTTAGATTTTACTTGAATTTTTATTTTTAGTGAAATACTATTAATAGTTCTTTGAGAATGCCATACATGCATACACTATATTTTGATCTGGTCCACTCACCACTGCCCCTCTTAACCTTCTCACTCTTCCCAACTTTATGTCCTCTTTTTATTTCTAACCCACCACGTCCAGTTAGTGCTGCTCATATACTCACAGATACGGGGCTATCCCCTGGACATAGTCAACCTATGAGGGACCACACCCATGAAGAAAACTGACTCTCCTTCCCCCCAGAAGCCATCAACTGTCCACAGCTCCTCAACTAAGGAATGGGAGCTTGAGAGGATCTTCCCTTCCATGCTAAAATGTTGACCAGCTTGACCCTGTGCAAGTCTTGCACAGGTAGTCTGAGCTACTACGAGCTCATCAATGTTACCGGCTAGTTTCATGTTATATTGACCCAAGCTGCAGTCATTTGGGAAGTGACTCTCTAAACTTAGAAAATGTCTCCATAAGATTTGTACATTTTCTTGATTGATGATTGATGTGGGAGAGCTCAGATCCCTGTGGGCTGTACCACTCCTGGGCTGGTGGTCCTGGGTGCTGTAAGAAAGCAGGCTGAGAAAGTGTTGAAATGCAAGTCAGTAGCAGCACTCTTTCATGGCCTCTGCATCAACTTCTACCTCCAGGTTCCAGCTTTGAGTTCCCGCCCTGATTTTCCTTTAGTGACAAACTACAATGTGGAACTATAAGCTGAAATAATCTCTTGCCTCTCCAAGCTACTTTTGGTTATGATATTTTATCATGCCAATAGATACTGTAACTAAGAAGGAATGCACAGGCCTATGGTAACCAGTACTCCGCAACATCTGGGTCCTCCCTCCCCATCTTCCAAGACAGTCCCTGAGCCTTGGGGAATAGGTGCATGTTTACTGCTCTAGCTGGTGGCTTGAACCTGAGAGAGTGAACTAAAAATGAGGCAGACTAAAGTCTCATGCAGTAGCCAGCTTTATTCAGAGCATCAGACAATTTATACTCTGAGGATTAAGTCACATGAGTAAAGTGTCCAATCACATGGATAAGGCACATGTGGTGGGCAAGCTGCATGTGAGGGACAAACTGCACATAGCAAAAACATGTTTTTCCATAGAGGCATATAAAATAATAACAATAGTCAGTTGTAATGAGCAATCTAAAACAAACTCACTCTTATCCATTACACCTTGGAGGGACATGAAAGCACATTCTAAGAACAATTCTGTGTTTTTGTAGAAATTGTGGTCACAAGACTCTTGTCTTGTTGTCTTGGAGTTTTCGCACAAGCACTCAGAATTGCCCTTGCACAACTCCATTCTTGGACCATGTTCTGACAGGTGTGCTCTAGACACCCCCGGCTGAACAATCCCCTAGCACTAACTCTGCACCCTGACCAGTTGTGAGTTTCTGCACTAACCACTGTCCACTGTACAAAGAAATTCTCTGATGTGGTCTGAGGGATGCACTGATTTCTGAGTAGAAAGATAGAAATTTAGAGCACAATTTGAATCTATATCCATCTATCAAAATAATAATAGTGAGTCCACCCCTGAGGCCTGAGAGCTCCCCAACTATGAGTTCTTAGCCATAATAATATGGAGAATTTTTAATAAGCAACTCATTAAGATACTTTATATACTATCAAATCTATTCCTTTAATGAGTACAATGCAACCATTAACATTATCTGATTTCAGAGCATGTTATCACCACCCCTCCAACAACAAACATGCTTTACTATTCACTCCTTCTTACCATGTACTTGGAGACCTCTACCCATCTCTACGAATTTACCAAATCTTGGCATTTCATATCCATAGAACCATGCACCCAGGCATTTTCCACCTATAAGTGTGAACAATGTTTATCCATGATAGAGCATCTAAGCCTATTTCAGTTCTTCTGTCATTCTTTATGGGCAAATTGTCTTCCATTTTGTGATATACCATATTTATCTATTCATTTCCCAGAGTATGAGCATTTGAAGCTTTTTTCAGTTTTGGGTTTTATGAATAATACACCCATGGCTATGTGTATTCAGGATTCTATAGGAACACATGCTTTAACGTAACTTAGCAGAGGAATTGTTGGGCCAAATGGTAACTCTGTTTATCCTTTTAGGAACTGCTAAACTGTTTTCTAAACAGGTTGCATGATTTAGGATTTGGCTAACAATGCATGTTTCAGTTTTGCCCCATCTTGTCAACACGGTTGTCTAGCATTTGCTTTGGGTTTTATAATTATAGCCATCTGTGGTGATTTGAATAAAAACTGTCTCCATAGGCGCATATATTTGAACACTTGGTCCCCAGTTGGGGGCGCTGTTTAGGAAGGTTATGGGAATTTAAGGAGGCATAGCCTTGGTAGAAGTACTTCACTGGGGGTGGGCTTTAAATGTTAGCAGCCTCACCCCATGCCCATCTCACTCTCTCTGCTCCCTGCCTGTGGTTAAAAAATGTGATCTCAGCCGGGCGGTGGTGGCTCACGCCTTTAATCCCAGCACTCGGGAGGCAGAAGCAGGCGGATCTCTGTGAGTTCGAGGCCAGCCTGGTCTACCAAGTGAGTTCCAGGAAAGGCGCAAAACTACACAAAGAAACCCTGTCTCGAAAAACCAAAAAAAAAAAAAAAAAAAAAAATGTGATCTCAGCCACGTGGTGCCATTTTGAATGCTACCTATGAAACCCCTAAACCAAAATAAACTCTTTCTCCATAAGTCATTTTTGGTCATGGTATTTTATCACAGCAATAGAAAAGTGTGTGTGGAGTATTCTCTTATGGTGATTTTGCTGTTGAGCATCTACTTGTACTTTTGGATTTAGTATGTCTTTGCAGAAATATCTTGCCAGCACCTTGAGGTATGATTCACATACTATATAATTTATCCATTTCAAATATAAAATAATATGAACTTTGCTGTATTAGCTTAATTTTTTAGATTATAAAATAACAAAATTTGCCACTTCAACCAATTTGGCGTGTATAATTCAAGCGCGTTGTTTGTACTTACCCTGTTGTACAAATACCACTGCTGTTTTTTTCCAGAATGTCTGTTACACCTCACAGTCGCTCTGCAACCTTTGGACAACTGGTATGGTTCTTAAACAAATGGTAGAGAGGGGTGTGCTCTTGTACTTGACCTAGTCTGTGGCATTTCTCTAGAACTTCTGCCCTCCTAGGAGCAGAGGAAGTAGAATCACATTGTCAGTCATCACATCACTTCTCAATATCAGCTATTGATACTAAAAAGGAAGTAAAAAGGCCACATAAGAAAATATTAGCGTCACCTCTTCCCCTCCACGACCAATGCTCATCCTGTTCTCTGGAGGCACATCCAATGGCTATTTGAGAGATCTATTCAGAATTCAATTCCTGGAGCACGGAAGCACTGCCCTGCCTTTCAGCCCTTGGTTGTCTTCTTTGTTCGGCTTAGAATGTTTTCTTGCCAACTGGTGTTGCAGTCAACTAGGTCATTCTTGCCAACCTTCTGATGTAAGTTCCTGCCTTCTTGAGAAGCTGCCCTGACCTTCAGAGGCTAAGCTAAGTATTCCTAGCAAATGTCTTCATAGAATATCAAGCACCAAGCAATTCCCCATGCATCAGCTTGTGGCATTCTAACTTTTAAAGTCTTCTTTAGAATGTCCTCCCTATGATCATAAATACAAAATTCCCTAGTGAAATATAAGAAGACCAAGTTGAATTTATTCTAATAAAAATGCTGACAAGTTCCTATAGCCACTGTATTAACAAAAAATAGAAAATTAAGAATATGATCACCCAATTATCATTTAAAAATTCTTAAAATTAAGCAATTAAATGTAAAGTGTATACCCTATTTACTGGTGAAATACTAATCCTTGTGAATCCTTGTGAAAGAGAATAAAATGTGTGTTATTAAAGACTTTACTTTATTATTTGGAGGTCCTAGACATTGGAATAAGATGAAGCATAAAGAAAGAAAAACATTATTTACAGACCATTGGAATGTATGCATAGAAAATGGAAAAGAGTCTAAATGAAACATTATAGACTAGTGCTGTGGTTCCCTACACACAAAGTCTATGTATAAAGAATCATATTCTGCCAGTAAACCAGCAACAAAGTAGAAACCCACATTTCTGAAAAGGTCTCATCTACAATGTTTACATGAAACACAAGGAAAGAAATGCAGTGCCATCATGCCGCAAAATATTGTCAAGAGAAATCAAAGATGGAAATGAGGAAAAGGGTATGCTAGGTTCCTGGGACAACTGAATCAGTTACCTACAAATGTAAACACCAGTCCACAGCATGATCCAGAGACCTGATACAATTCCTTTAGAACCCCAGCTAGGACTTTTATTCATTTGGAAACTGACAAACACATAAATAACGAAAATGAGCTAAAACAAGTTTGAAGATGAAGTTTGAGGACATATTATTATAAAGCAACACTCACAGGAAACATTCAAAATGCACTTGAAAAATGTATGTGCTTTGGAATTATGGATTAGCCAGTTCCATATAAATTTTCAAATTATTTAATTCATTAAATCTTTCATGTGTTTTCTGACTTTATTTTTGGTCTGGAGCAACATTGGTTGCTCAGACTATGTATTAAAAATCTCCCACTACAGAACAAGTTCAAGAAAAGATCTAATTAACTAAGAAAACTACAAAACACAGCAGAATGAAAGAAAGTCCAAATAAACGGAAAGACATTCTGTGTTTAGGGTTGGAAAGCTTTATACTCCCCTGCATGATCTGCACACTCAACACAATCCCTATTAAAATCTCAGATGCATTTTTAGCTGTAAATCACCATCCTGGTCATGAAATGTACGTGGAAATGCAGAAACCTGCATCAATGTTGAGAAGATCAAAGTTAGAAGCTCATACTTCCTTTTTGAAAGCTTACATTGAAACCGTTGTGATTGACACAGCATTGTACCAGCCAAGAGAGGCATCCACACAGGTGAGGCGGAACTGCAAGTCCAGAGATAAATCCCTACAATAATAGTCCATCGACTCACAGAAATGGGTCCAAGACAATCTGGGGGAAAGATGATCAGATGATCTTTTCAACAAATGGTACTTGGACAATTAGATAGCCACAGTAAATGAACACAGCTGAACCCACACACCTACCCCAGTTTGTACCATACACAGAAATCACTGCAAAATGCAATAGAGACCTAAACGTAGAAGCGAAAGCTAAGACACTAGAACAAAGTGAAAGTAAATGCTCTATGACTTTAAACCAGACAATGCTTTCTTAGACGTATAATGGAAAGTACACGTGACAGCAACAAAAATACCAGCTGAATTTAAATTAAATAATAATTTTAAATCTCAAAATAAAACAAAACTCCCAGGCTTTGGAGTACATAACCATAAAAAGTGAAATTGCAAATCATGAATCTAATAAGGAATGTACATTTAGAATGTAGAAAGATCTTACAAAATTTGATAATAAAGCAATTCAATTTAAAATGGGCAGAGAATTTTTATACTTGTTTGTGTTCATAACATGAAAGTCTGTGTCAGGTGTCATAAGAAAAGGTGCTGCCGAGGGCTGCGTGGTTAGACAGTTCCCAAGGAGTGAACGATTATCTCCAAAGACATAGATCTGCTCCTAGGAAAGCGCCCAACTCGGTCTTCTTGCTCGAATGTGACCAGATGTTTCCAACATGCTACAGTGAAAACTTGACACGAACCTTCCAGAGCCGAACAGCAAAAACTGAAGGGGAGAGAAGGGGAGCGAGACCAGGGGAGGGGACGCGTGAGTGTGAGTGTTTGCAGGGGCCTTGGAAAATATGTGTTCCAAAAGAGGAGCTCTGGGCACTGCGGGAACCTGAATGGAAGCCTTTGTAAGAGAAACCAGGATCAAACAGGCTTCTCCTTGTTGCTTGGACCCTTATCTCGGGGGCCAAAATGGTGAGCAAACCCCAAGCATTTCTCTTCCCGCCTCCCGTGTCATCACTCGGCCCACACACACCCCAAGTCTGGCTATCGGGAGTTGATAATTGGAGTCTGGAAGACAATGCGAAAAAAATGAAACAGTTCATTTTTCCAAGACTTTGAAAATCAGCAATTAAAACCATCTCCAATGGCTCGAGAATTAATGAATTCGTTTCCGGTTAGACTGATAGCCTGTGGAGGCAATAACCTCATCTTGTTAATATACATTGGAACATTTACTCATTATTTCTCCCTACCTACCTGTCTTATCTATCTTTATTTAGACTTTTACAAAGTAGTTACTGAATTGTGTGCACCAGTAAATGCATTAACTCAGTGCAATTTCATGGAGATTTATGCACCTGCAATGTTGAATATATTAAGTTCCCATAAAAGCTTGGCATTTGGGGTATGTTCTTTCCAAACACCCTATGGGGTACATTTTCAACGTGGAACACGCGATAGGCAGCAACCAAAATCAATGTGTTTAATTATTAAAATTCTAAGCAGTCGGTACAGATTGGGTCAAGTGTTATAAAACTTACAGTCCATCAATTTACTTTCAATATTCATTTTAGCCTTGTGCTTCGCCATGAAAATCATGAGAATGGAAAGCATGCAACATCTCACTTACAGCCGACATAAGGGAAGTGGCTCTGAAATATAGACCCCCTCGGCCTCTGGGCAAGATTTATGTGGTGAGGCTCACTCTCCTCAGAGTGGGACTGCAGGTGAGTGGCAGGTCTGCATTATAAATGCCCGGGGTAACTATAAAAACATAAATGGTATCAGGTTATTGATTTTTTTTTCCTTTCTTGAGCCCACAAATTAGAAAAGTCACTGCTAAAAATCACTGGTCTATCCACAAATTTTAATTAAAGCATAAATAAATCATTTTAGTTGCTGCACTTGCATATAAACAAAGGGAGAGATGGCATCCTTACAAATGCTTGTCAACATTTGGTGACTAATGGCTCACAGTGAAAATACAATCTGAAGCGACAGAATTGAAAGCAGATTCTGAAGCTAACTAATATCACATGCAAACCATCGAGAGCTATTATGGGAAAGACATTGAAACCACACATCAGGTTTTGTAAGAGGGTGGGGGGACGAGGATAATTCTGTTAAGCAGAGCAATACTATTTTTTTTATTAAATAAAGTGAGGCTCTGTAATGAGATATTACAGCTGTTGCACTTTTACCACATGACGGAGAAATGGATACTCCAACCCCTCACAGCAAACTCTAACCGTATGCCACAATAATTCCAAATGTTGACTTTTGTTCCTAAATAAATACACAGCAAGAAATAATAGAAATGGGCTTTAGAAAACAGGGGCTAAAAAAGGATGCTGTGAGCAGGCCTAGATCCCACTATATAAAAAAAAAAAAAAAAAAAAAAAAAATGGAAATCAGGATGGTGAGTAGAAAAGAAATTCCCAAGGGATTCAGATCTTGGCATGGGCTCAGCAAGCTGATAACAGCATCCATGTTGTGCTCTGGCTTTGAGGAAAATGTGTGCAGTGTTTCTCTCCAGGCTTAAGGAGATGGCTCCCCTCTGCAGCCTTTCTGGATACTGGGATAATGCAAGGCAGTGGAGCACAAGGCTTCACTGTGGCTGCACAGAGTAGGCATTGAGGGGATGGCATGTGGCCAGGCCAGGTCATCTCAGTGTCGGGTTCTGTACACAATGAGAAGATGGACATGGTGTGGTTTCCTTACTAGACTGGAAATTCAGAAAAAAACAGGAAGTGCACGGTCTATCCTAGCGCTGTCTTTGCCAAACGGTAGTAAAGTGAGGGGCACAATTTGATCTTCTTCCCTTCAGTCAGCTAGCAGACATTCATTGTGCACACACAATATCCCACGCATAATGCTAAGTCTCTGAGGGGAAACTTCACAAACTAAAAATCCTGTTCAATACAAACTAATAGGTAATTTAAAATATGCTCCGGGAGACTAGAAGACAAGCTCAGCATTGGGAGAAAAGAGAGGAGCTGGGCAATGTTTTCCGAAGATAGTAATGTTCAGGCTGAACCTTGTAATGCGACTGTGCATTAGATAAGTTAAAGGGTACAAAAAAAAAATCCAAAACACATGGAAATTAAACAACCTGAAAATAATTGTAATATTTACCTACCAATGCTTTTTATCAATTGCTAAAGAAACAAATGTCTTATTTAAGACAAAAACAAATTTAAAAACAATAGCAAAGGCACCAAGAATAAACCCTGAGGTTTAAATCTTAGCTATGATTAAAGCTAATCTTAGCTAATCTTTAAGTCCCAGCTTTGCCACTTACTGTCCTGGAAACTCGGGTATGTTACTTACCTCTTACCTGATTGGATTTCTAACCTTTCGGATCGGAATAGTAATAATTTGTGTGCTCCTCTAAAAAGCAAATGAAAGTCAGAACTGTGAAAGCTTTCATCTCACTGCCTATGTATCGAGGCATTGTCCTGACCTGCACACTTCAATATGCAGACACACATTCATAGATGCATTCTCTCTCTCACAGAGTTCACTATAAATAGTGTATTTGCCTAATGGCAAATGTTTGTCAAACACTGATGTATCCGTTATCATGTTAGGCACTAAGAATAGATAGTAAACAGAAAAAGAGTCCTTGATCTCATCCTGCACACAGTACCAACTCTCAATGTCATTGACTTCTACATCTGTCTTCCAGTCTGAAAACTCTGCAAAGTCACAAAGGCCACCATCTTCTCTTACAGAGCTTTGGAGGTCAGGATGCAGAACACCATACACACCGTCTTTCCCCCTAAACCTCTCTCTCCCTTTCCCTCTGCTCTCCAGATGACATTTGCTATCACTACCCAGCTACTTGTCTCACCTAGAACCCACACAGCATTCCTGATTCTTCTTTCTTCTGCCCTTGAGTCCAGTCACCAAAAGCCTTTACAATTTGTTTAGAAGTTACTTCAAATTCATTCCCTCTTCTTTATTTGGATACTGACCCATGAAATTAATACTCAGCATGGTCCTTCTGCATCACTGCCATAGTCCTGAACCAGCCTCTGATTCAGTCCATCATGCCCCTAGCTCCCAGATGGATCTGGCCATGTCTTACTTAGTTCCTTAAATAGTTCCTCACTGCTAGTGATGTGTAGATGTAACAGTCTTATTAAATAAGAAACACAGAGCCAAATGCAGAGTTAAAAGCCCAAGAGGTCAGAGCAGTAGCTAAGAACAGAGACTAAAACCCTTTCTTACCCCTCACTGCCGCTGCCGTCCTTCCTCTCTGAAAGAGACCTATTTCCTGTGTATCTGTCTTTTTATTGACTTTCTGTTCTGCCTTCTTATTGATTGTAAACCCAACCACATGACCTCCTCGTCACTGCCTGTCTATACAGGCCTCTAGGTCTCTATGGTTGGTATTGAGATTAAAGGCATGTGACTCCATGCTGGTGGTGTCCTTGAACACACAGAGATCTGTCTGTCATATGATCAGGGTTAAGGGCATGTGCTACCACTGCCAGACTTCTGCTATGGCTTGCTATTAGCTCTGGCCTCCAGAAAACTTTATTTATTAACATACAAATAAAATCACATTTCAGCACAAATAAAATATCACCATAGTGATGAACATAGAATGATAAATATTCCGGGTTTAAATTAGCTTACATCATGCCATCAAATGACCTAATTTGAACTACTAAACTCCTTCAAGATGGAGATACTTTAGTTCTCAACATATTTCTCTCCTTCCTTACTCACTGATGCTTCTTCCTCTGGACATTGCCACTGGTCCCTCCTCTGGTCAGTGCTCCCTTTCTAGTCCCACAACTTCCCATACTTGATTGTTCTGCTGTACAACTTGCCTTGAACTATAGGCAATGGTTATCTGTATGTATGTCTCTTATCTCTCTGCACAGTGAGCTTAGCATACCTGTCTGGCATAGACAAGGAACATAAGAAACGAACACTTTATAAATGCTAACATTAAGGCATCAGCAAACCCATCTCAATAATAATCCTAAATGTAAATTGTCCTACCTTTCTAATTGAAAGATCAGCAGGTTAGATTTAAAAATAAGATCCAACTATTTGTAGTCTTCAAAAAACACACCTCGATGGGAAATACACATCCGTACTGAAAATGAAAGGATGGAGATCTATATGCCAGGTAGATGGAAGTCCAGAGAAGCAGAAATAGCAATGCTTACATCTGGTAAAGTTGACTCTAAGCCAAAATTAGTAAGAAGTGAAAGAAAAGGTCTCTACTTACTAATAAAAAAATAATCTATCAAGAATATATAATGGATATATACTTTAGGGCAAACAGATTCATAAAACAAACACAGCTAGATGTACATTCAGATATGTCCAGGTGCGATAATGGTGGGAATATTTAATGCCCCATTCTCATCAATGGACACATAATACAGGCCAAAGACATTAAACAAGAAACTTCAGAGTTAAATTTTAGCAGATGAAATGGACTTAAAAGACATATAAAGAATATTCTACCTTATAGCTATAGAATACAGTCTTCTCATCTGTCCTGTATTAATTATTTATTTCATTGCTAGGATAACACACCTGACAAAAGTTACTCAAGGAAGGATTTGAGGTTACAGTTCACCATAGCAGTCACGGTCGTTGGAGCATCTCACACTGAATCCACAATCAGGAAGCACATAGTGATGGATGCTCATCTTCCACTAGGCTCCTCCTTTTGATGCAGACCATGACCCAAGCTCAGGAAACAATGGGATCTACCTCATGGTAGGTTTTTCACTTGAGGAAGCTAATTAAGATAATCCTTCACAAGTACACCCAGAGACGAGCATGATCTAAGTGAATCATCCCTCACAAGTACATCTGAGGCGATCCTATGGCCTGTCAGGTTGACAATCAACACAAACTATCCTAAGTCATGGAATCTGATAAAAAATAATCCTATTTTAGGACACAAAGTCAGCCTTCATGCTTAAAAATAAAACTCAGAATCATGTTTTATATCCTACGAGATCATAGTGGAATTTTTAATTTTTGAAACTGGGCATTTTAAAAAGGTAAAACAACAACTATAAGTGTTAGCTTCCCTTGTCCCTTTAGTGACTTGATGAAACTCATTTTACCACGTCTATTTCAACGGCCAGCTGTAAACTCTAAGAGCCTTGCTCAGGTTTCTCCCTTTTTTCTTCCCCTCTTAGTCTAACTACCTAAATGCACAAGCCACTTACTGTTCAAAAATCCGTGCTTAGGGAAACATACTCTTATATGTTTTCCTAAAAGTACATATATAATATATAATCATATGAGTATAAATAAATAATCTAAATGAAGTTATGCCACTGGGGGCAGATAATGTTCCCCCTGAGATCCACCAATATCTAACAGTAACCCCAGTGCCAGGCATGGGAAACCTCCTTCAAGCCAGTGGTGGAACCAAAGCCCAAATTATGTTATTGCCGTTGCCCTTGATGCCTCCCAGGGCTTGAAGGAATCAAGTAAAATTGACCTTGAAGGCACCTCCCTGAGGAATAGCTCTCATAACATCTAAAGGTGTTATGCAAGCTGCCAAAGGAGAAAATTAATTAATTAATTAATTAAGGGTCCAGCCCAGCAGTAAAGCCTTCAAACCACAACAATGACCAACATGACCAGACATACCCAAGTGTGTAATAGTGGCACTTATATCTCAGGAGAAACCAACAGCTGTTTAAAAGGCCTGCTTAACAGGGGAAAATTTATGCCTGGCACTACAAACTTAGTCATCTGCTGTGGCCGATGAAGTCATGAACCCTAGAGGAGAACCTATTCCTCTAGGAATACCACATTCCTGAGACAATATCATCATTCCAAACTGCATTATAAATAACTATCTTTTGCATACACGGATGAGTATAGTTCTAACATCTCAATGAAGAAGCTTCTTCTTGCAGCTGATGGAGACCATCCCAGAAATCTACAACTGGTTAATATTCAGAGAAAACTGACTATGGGGAACCTAGGCCCACTGGATATATCTACAACACAACCCGGGGGGGGGGGGGGGCAGCAGGCAGGGATTGCAAAAGCCAGAAGACTGAGATGGCTACTCTGAGACACTGTCTTCCATACATGACAGGGAGTTGCATTCATGGAATCTTCATGTGATCTCCTAAACAAAGATACGCTCCCTGACCCTGGAACTGACTCTGACCCCAAAAAGCACCTTTCTCAGCTGTCTCTTTCACAGATTTGACCAAACGTCTGCTCTGTGGTTTTTTTTCATGGATTGTGGCACTACCAGGCTCCTTTCCGTTATCACCACTAAATTCTGTCTTGGATTTAGATTGGCTTATACATGGAATTTTCCACCCTAAATGAAATAGACAGGGATTTCATCCCTCATCAGCCTCTGTTACTAACTTATTCTTGAAGGTTCTTGCACACGGGCATTCGTTTCTCCAGCTGGGTCAGGCACCTCGATGGAAGAAGCCCCATAAATCCTTACAGTATGGGGTACCAAGTGTTATATGTAGTTTTGGGGTTTTGTTCTGCTAAATCCCTCCTGAATGGCCTGTTGGACTAGTGTGGAATTTTCAATATGAAGCATTTTTCTGAAGTACTTATCCCTTCTTGTCTTCATTTAACAAAACACTCTAGACTGCCTGAAATCTGTCTCTGGTAGAAACAATTATTTTGTGAGCGTTGGGAGGGCCCTGAAATATGCATCCACTTTTCACATATGCCCTATCATTTAACCTGGAGCTGAAATTTTCTTAATCCATTTTGTGGGTGAGAAACAAGAGAGCAGAAAGATTAAGGAACTGCCTTGGTGTGCTTTGTGTTGTGCTAACAATACCACAGGCTAGGTTGTTTCTACAGGAGAGAAGCGGATTTCTCACCATTCTGGGCCCTGGCAAATCCAACATAAGGGTGCAGGCCACTGTGGACATCATCTCGTTGAGCCATAGCAAGTTCAAGAGCAAGAAACATGGATCCAAACTCAGGCTTCTGTGAGAGAAGTCACTCCCAAGACAATGGCATTACTCCATTCTCGGTGACAGGATCCTATGACGTAATCACCTCTTAAAGGTTACAACTGTAAACATTGTTACTCTGGAGACTAAGTCCCCAGCAGTAACTTGGGGAGGAACCCTCAAGCCTTAGCAGAAACTTACCCAAAGTCACAACAATGTAAATAGGAACCCAGCAGGAGCAGACATGGGGCTGCCAGACTCTACAGCTAGATGGATCTGGTCCCTCCTGCTGGCTGACAAACGCCCTCCTCCTGAGAAGGGAGGAAAACTCCTTCAAGTTTGAGGAAAATCAGTTCTGACACACGGAATCATCTCCAGCCCTGCATGCTCTGGAAGCCACAGCTTCTCCCGGAGAGACTGTGTTCTGCGGCCTCTTCACGCTTGCTGCACTTCCGCACAAAATAACTAATGAAGAACCGCAGAAGGGAAATGGAGTGACCTTGCTGCACCACCCCAAACCCCTCCCACAGTGACCCCAATTAAGACCACAAGCTGGCCTGTTTACAAATATGCAACCCACAAAATGGCAAGTATAACTCAACCACAACCGATCTGGCCCTCGTTAACCGCGCTGTAACAAGAATGTGTACAAATGTCATTGGGAAACACTTATTTGATATACGAATTGTGCTGAACTCACACTTTTTGTCCCCTCCAGGAAAAGAGTCAGCTAGCAATGGTGAGGCACACCCACACGCCTCCCCCTTTAAGCTGATTTGTGGACATCTTCAAAGCCGGGCACCCTGGAGAGCCGTCAGCCCTTCACGAAGATCTGAATGGTTCAGTAGGATCTCTCTCCTAAGTTCTTTTAAGCAAATCTATCTCTAACCTTCTCCACCAGGCTTCTGGATCAATAAATAAGAAGTATAAAATTGGAAAGAATTTCAGTGGAAACCTTAAGGAAAATGTGGTTTCCAGAGCAGGAAGAAAAGTTGACATGTCATTAAATTGTATTAGACTACAGATTTACCACGGGTGGGGCTGCCTTCCCTGTAGCCCTGTAAAACTCCTGCTACGGGATTATTTACCACCAGTAAGTGTTCAGGTTTTCTTTAATTATTGTGGTCTGAATCTGCCCTTAGCAGTAGGCCTGGGATTAAGTCACACCAAGAGTTTTTCCCTTAAATCTGTTGGTACCAGTCCTTGCCTACCAAGCAGAACACACAGACCTTCTAGGCATTGGAAGATCTCACATATACAAGCTACTTCTCTATCATCTGTCTTTCCCTGTCCTCAAGCTACTGTTTCTGTTGTCTAGAGATGTTCTGATGAGCCATGGGAATGTAGTCTTGGTTCAGTTGAGTGGGTTCAACACTGTTAATCCTTTCCAATACAAAACTTCTAATCCCATTGAGAAATACAACAAAGTGCTGTGGTGGAATGTAACCAAAATATCACCTTGATGACTAAGGAAAGTTAACCAAAGGCGATAGCCTTTCTCTGTGGGCTAGCATACCTCTAACTGTTCCAATCGGGCAGACACAGCATCCAATTCTAGGGAGCATTGACCCATCTGCCCTGAAACCCACATATTTATCCTCAATGACAGTTTTCTTCTGTTTGTACATAATTTTATTCCAAAAAAAAAAAGACTTGGGGGTGACTCTGTCAAATCCAATAAGTCCTGTAGTGAATATGAATCCCAGTTTAAAAATTCAAAGAAATGTATTTCTTTTGTTTCTATGAATCATAATTCATTTCTAGTACAAATCTACTATTATTGGGTAGGTAAAAAATTTAGCTTCATCCATTACGGAGGTCCTCAGTTTCACATCAGTACAAAACCTCCAGAGTTTCCCATAACCCCACGACACGGAAGCAGTCTCATGGCTGTTTACTGTGCTCTTGGAGCCAGGGCAGAGGCACAGAGCCAGCCCACATGTCTCTGTGGCTCTGTCCATTCCCAGCCATATTTACACAGGACCTTGGTTCTTCTCACCTGAGGCCTTGCCTCTGCTCTCAAGCTCTGCTTCCTCTTATTTTTTCTGCACACACAGATCCAAAGAGGAGCTCCTTCTCTTTCCATATGTCCTACCTCAGCCTCCTCAAGGGCTTTGGGCAGTTTAAACAAGTCTAGAAAGAGAAGTGAACCACAATTCCATTACCTCTGAATCACGTAGGCGGAGTCTGCAAACTGCTCCCCCAGCCCACCCCCAGAGAATAAAAAGAACCTCTTGAGCAGTAGGAATTGAAGATCAAGATGCCAGATTTGATATCTGATGAAGGAGATTTGCTGGTTCATAGACCCTCCTCTTGTCATTATAACCTCCTGTGGCAGTTTAAATAGGAATGACCGCCCCCCCACCCATAGACTTTGAATGCTTGGTCATCAGGGAGTGGCACTACTTGAGAGGGATTCAAAGTTGTAGCCTTGTTGGAGGAAGTGTGTCACTGGGAGAGGGCTTTGGGGCTTCAAATTCCCAAGCCAGTCCTCATATCTCTCTTCTTGTTACCTGTCGATGTGGAGGTAAAACTCTTACCCACCTCTCCAGCACCATGTCTGCCTGCATGCCGCCATACTTCCCACCATGATGATAATGGACTAACCCTCTGAAACCGTAAGCCAGCCCCAGTTAAATGCTTTCTTTTATGAGAGTTTCTGTGGTCATGATGTCTCTGCACAGCAACAGAACACTAAGACACCTCTCACAACTGAAGTGGCAAAAGAGTTCCTTGGATCCCCTCTGTAAAAACATTAATACCACTCAGCAAGGCTGTGTCCCATGACCCACTCACTTCCCAAAGGCTCCTTCTTCAAACACATTGAAAATCAAGCTTCCACCCAGGCATAAACATTAAATCCAGGCAGTTATTCCTAGAAAATCAAATTATAGATGATTTTTATATTTTTGCCTCCAGCATTTCTACATTTTCAAATTTTATGAGGAAAAAGTTATTAATATTTAGTGACTAGTTTGGGTTGTAACAGAAGATCCACATAAAAGTAGCTTTTAGTTTTTGTCATGCATGAAATATTCTAGAATGAAATGATATGAGGTCGGGGATTTACTTCAAAATGGTGTAGGGTGGAGGAAAGTAAGTAGACAGGGGTGTAAATGAACCAAGACTGGCCATGAATTGCTAATTGTTTAAGCTGGATGATTGATGGGTGCATGGGGATTCATTACACAAGTCTTTACTTTAGCCTATACTTAGGCTTTCTATAACTAAAGCTGAGAAAACAAATAGACAAAGAGAGTGGCCTCCATGTAAGGAAGCCAGTTGTAAAGTATGAATGCCCACCACTTCAGACAGCTATGGGGCTCGGTGAGTTAATGTATATAAGGTGCTCTTAATAGCATCTGATATGTAAGTTTGATTTTAATTGTTACTATGATTGCTTAAGCTGGGCTGGTGGCCTCCTCAGGACTCAACATCCTGCCATTTTTCTGTTTTACTATCTCAAGCATGCCACAGCTGTCAGGGAAGCATTTATCAAAGCAGCTTTTGCATCTCCTCCTTCTGTGGTCATGATCAGAAGTAGGAAAAAAAGCAAATCTTTGTCTTTTCTTGTGTCCACTTTTAAGATTCAGGAAACTTTCTAAGAAACCCCCTAATGGGTTTCACTTTTCTTCTCAGGGTACTTCTCATACCCACAGGTTGAGAATCAATCATGTTGGGGTAGATCAGCCAAGTTGGCATGAACTAACCAAAATTACACTTGACATTCCTAGGACACAATCTCACAGCAAACCCCATGATCCTATGCCCCTTACATCTTTCCACCCCTTCTTCTGCAATGTTCTAGAGCCTTAGGAATGGTAGCTGCTTTGTAAGTGTGTCCATTGGGACTGAGCTCCACAACTCTTCATTGTAATTAGTTGCAGTTTTCTAGAACGGTCTTCATCTGTTGCAAAGAAAAGTTTCCTTGATGAGAGGTAAACCCTACACAAAGAACTATGAGCAACTGAGGAATGCTGAGAGCAAGAGAAACAGTCTTCCCCAGGCAACAGGACACTAATTAGTTATTGAATGTCAAATGGTCATCCCTGAAAGGATACATACAAGTAACATTATACAGACTGAGCAAGTTGTCTTCATGTATTTAAGTATATACATGTATACCTATATATGTATGTGTGTATACATATATATATATTTACACATATCTATACATTTACAATGTATATAACAACAATTAATGAAAAATAGGCCATGAATTTGAAAGAGAACAGGGGTGACTATATGGAAGGGTCTATAGGGAAAAAAGAGAAAGAGGGAAATTATGTAATTATAGTATAATCCCCCAAAAAATTTAATAATTTTTTAAAATACAGAACAAAACCCTACACTGGAAGGTATGATGGGTCCCCTAAAATAAAGATCATAGTTCTGTTAACAAGGAAGGAAATATGAAAGCAAATGAAGGACAGTGACATTCCTACATGACTAGCATGCCATGATCACAGTGTCTCTTTACAGCAATAGAACACTGACTAAGACAGAAGTTGGTACCAGGAGTGGGATATTGCTGTGACAGACCTGACCATGGTGCTTGTTGGTAGAATGTAGACTTTGGAACTTTGGATTAGGAAAGCAGTTGACTGCTTTAAGTGAAGCTTAATGGGCCATACTAGTAGGAGCATGAAAAACAGTGGTGTTGAATGTAGATTATAATGGTACAACTCAAGAGGTTCAGAAAAGAAGAATATTAGCAAATGGCCTATTGTCCATTCTTGTGATATTTTGGTGAAGAATATGGCTGTTTCTTCCCTTGTCAAAAAAAAATCTGCCTGAGGCTAAATTGAAGAGTTTTGGATTAATGATTCTGGCAGAAGAGATTTCAAGACAGCCTAGTATTGACTGTGTTGCATGGTTATTACTGAAGGAGCAAGCTACGCAAGGAAAAGTACAAAATGTACAGTTTGAGGAGAAAATAAGCACAAGGAAGTGTAATGAAGCTAAGTCTAGGACTCAAGGAGATAAAAAAAAAAAGAAAAGCTTGATACTAAATGGAATAAAGAGGGAGTGGTAACCTCAGGGCAACCCCCTCCCCACCCACCTAAGCTTCCAACTTGTGAAAAGGAATTAAAGAAAATCTTACCCAATGAAAGAAACCATCAAAACCAGAAAGCTGATGCAGATGTAATTGAACAAGTGGGTCATGCTCCAGCCCCATCAAGCAGCAAAACTATGCAGCTTCAGCCATGTGGTTCTGGCTTTAGAGTCAAGGACGCAAAAAAGGGGTTATGGAATCTCCCCCTATGACTAAGGAAAGCCACTGAGTCCAGGAATATGTCAGGGATGTTCCTAGATGAAGGCCCAAAGAGGCCACTGTATGGGGCTGTAAAAAGGAAAGCCTGGATTTCATTGGTGACCCCAAGATGCCAGAGTCATGGGACACCTGCCAAGAAGAGCTGCTAACAGTGAGTGGAAACATCCCAAAAGAGAGAAATGTGTTGCATTCTACAAAGATGAAAGGAGTTGGCCATGTGAAGAGCGCTTTGGCTTTAGATGTGGAGATGCAGACTTTGGAGTCTGTGCTGCTGGTTTTCTACCTTACTTTGGTCCAATTTTTCCTCACTACACTTCCTTTCTTCTTTTTGAAATGATAATGTATATTTTATATCATTGTGTGTTGGAAGTATGTAATCTGCCTTTTCCATTTTGATTTTACAGGAGTACAAGCCTGTGGGGGCCTGGGAGTGGAATTTGGTGGTTTGAATAAGGATGGCCCCCATAGGCTCATAGATTTGAATGCTCAGGGGGTGGCACTATTTGAAAGAACTAAGAGGTATGGCCTTGATAGAGGAAGTGTATCACTGGGGGTACACTTTGAAGTTTCAGAAGCTCAAGTCAGGCCTATCTACATCTGTGGGATCCAGATGTAGACCTCTGAGTTACTTCTCCAGTGCCATGTCTGTCTGAGTGCTGCCATTCTTCCCACCATGAGAATGGACTAAGACTCTAAAACTGTAAGCAAGTCCCAATTAAAGGCTTTCTTAGTAAGGGTTTCCTTCATAGCAATAGAATACTGACTAAGACATTCACCTGTTTGGTGTATGAGTCTTCCCAAGAAGACATAAACAAGCATCCAGCTAGGAAGCCAACAATACCCCAAAGAAGCAATGCCACAAAGGAATTCATTAGGCTCACTTACAGAACACAGATGAAGGATTAAATAAGTGTGGGTAATCCCAATTGCCTAACCACACACACACAAAAAAAAATCACCCCAGTATGGATGACAACATCTACACAGCTGTACAGATGGAGTTCTTCCTTCAATGAACATTCTACAACACTCCATATACTATAGCATCGCCCAAGACCATTTGGAGCTTGGGCAGAATTATGTAGAACTGAGTAGAAGATATAGGAAAGAGTGGGATCTCAAGTGAGGTTCTAATGGCCTCCTCCACCCCCATTGATGAGGGAGTGTCAACAGGCCTGAGCTTGAAGGTCTCTTGCAATCACAGCTGCTCTGATGAATACAGGAATGGCTGTTATCCTCAGAGGACTACACATTAACAGCACTACTCAGATTTGCTGGATGAATTAATAATACAAAACCCAATTCCAGCCAAATCCCAAGCCTGATCAACTGAAAAATCATTGAATATTTTACATGGATCACTAATTGCATCCTCCTTGGCATTGCTTATTTAGAATCCCTATATAGTAGTCACTGTTGTAGTAAACGACAGCAAAATTTTCTGTTTCCGGGGAGATTATATTCTAATGGGAGACCATAAAAAATAAATAATATAAATAAACAATATACATTATACATACAGAGAGTTGCAGGGCCTGAAGAGACAAATAAGTAGGTTGGGGACCGTAGGGGATTGGAAAGTGGTCAAAAGTTTCTAAATATTGAAAGCACGGCTGAGAAAGACCTCAGTTAGACGGTGACCATGGCAGCCATTAATACTGTGGCACTCTTCATCCATTCTTGTAGTTCATCTTCTAGTCACAGGGTAGGATTATGGTTCCTTACACTGGATTTAGAGTTACCCTCTGCTTTGCTTTGGCTGATGAAGTGGAAGCAGAAATGGTGCGTGCTGCTTCGGTGTGGAATCTTGAAGAGCGGAGTATGACTCCTCAGTAGCAGGGCTCTAGAAGTGGCTGTCCTGTCAGTGGAACCTGAACTGAGAACAGCACTGAGCAGAACCAGCATGGACTTTTCGACTGCTGAGATTTAGGGAGTACTGCTGAGATCTGGGCAGTACTTCTAACTGCAGCGCGACCTCCCCTGTCTGCATGGGCAGGAGCCACAGTCTGAAAGAAGCGGGAAAGTGAGAAGTGTGGCTACCAAAGGAGGGGTGCTCTCAGAAGAGGTGCCTGCAAGCCACGGGGAGCTCAGGGGTGGAATGGGAGTGGGATTTTAGAGTCAGGAGAGCGAGAAAAACTGTAACAGCAGGTTCAGAAGTGATGGACTTTCACCTTATGAGGGCACTTGTATACTGTAATAAAAACTTTGATTTTTTTTTCCCATGAGATCTAAAATTGTTCAAAGAGTAATAACATGATCAGACCATATTTTTAAACTATGGACTTTGTTCTTGAACTGAGAATGGGATAAGGTCCTGGAGACATGAGAAGAGCCGGAGAGCAAAGAGGTCATTTACTGTAAAGCCCAGTGCAAAAGCACTTTTCAAAATGCCTTTAGTGTTAGTGATCCCTCCCTACAACCCCCCCTCTGCCCTCCTACCTACTCCCCTCCCCAGCTAGTCCTCCTCTTCTAGTCCCCCCTTTATATTACTATTTCCTATATATTCTATTTCCTCGTCCTTGGAAGATCCCCTCCTCCCTGCTGGGCTCCTATGAGCTATCTAACCCCTGTGGATATTCTAAATAAACACATATATCTAAAGCTTTAAAGTTAACGTCTACATACAGGAGCAAACACACCATGTTTGTCTTCCTAGGCCTGGGTTTCCTCTCTCAGGATGGTCATTTCCAGCTCCACCCATTGACCTACAAATTTCATCGTTCTTAACTGGTGAATTACATTCTGTCTTACTTAGAGTTTTTATCGCTGTGACAAAACACCTCAACCAAGAAGCAAGCTGGGGAGGAAAGGATTTATTTGGCTCACACTTCAGCATTGCTGTTCATCACTGAAAGAGCTCAAACAGCAGGATCCCAGAAGAGAGAGCTGATGTAGAGACCATGGAGTGGAGCTGCTTACTGGCTTGCTTCCCATGACTTGCTCAGCTCACCTTACAGAACCAGGACCAGCAGCCCAGGGATGGCAGCATCCACCATGGGCTGGGCCCTCCCCAGATGATCACTAAATGAGAAAATGCCTTACAGCTGGATCTCAAGGAGGCATTTCCTCAGCTGAGGCTCCTCTGATGACTCTAGCTTGTGTCAAGTTGACACACAAAACCACCCAGTACGTATTCCGTTGTGTAAGTGTACTGTACTGTCATCCATTCATCAGCTGATAGATATCTAGGCTGTTTCCAATTTCTGGCTATTATGAATTGAGCAGCGATGAATGTAGCTGAGTAAGTATCTCTGTAGTAAGATTTAGAGTCTTTGGGGGTATATGTCAGAAAGTGGTACGGCTAGATCTTTTGGTAGATCTATTTTCTGCTTTGTGAGGAACCTTCACACTGATTTCCATGGTGGTTATAAAAGTTTTTCACTCCCACCAGCGATGAACAAATTCCCCCTTTCCTACCTGCTATCACTTGCTTTATTAATCCTAGTTATACTGACTGGGCCAATATGAAATCTCAAAGTAGGTTCAGTTTGCATTTCCCTGATAACCAAGGATGCTGAACATATTTTAAAATGTTTCTCACACATTTGAGTTTCATCTTTTGAAAACTCCCTGTTTCGTCCCATATTCCATTTTAATTGGGTTATTTGTTTTATTGATTGTTCACGGTTTATTTTTTTCAGTTATTTGCATATTTTAGATACAAACCCTCAGTCAGATGTATAACTGGTAAAGAAGTTTTTGTCCTATTCTTCAGGCTGTCTCTTTGCTTGCATGATGCTGTCCTTTGCTCTATAGAAACTTTTTAGCTTCCTGGGCTCTACTTAATTGTTGGTCTTAATGCTGTCCTAATGCAGTCCTATTCAGAAAGACCTTTCCTGTAGCAATAAGTTCAAGTCTATTCCCTGCTTTCTCTTCTATTCAATTCAGATTGAAGATACTACCTCCCTCCTCTGTGTTTCTGGCTTCTTTGTCAAAAATCAGGTACCCACAGGTCTATGGAATTATGTCCAGGTGTGATGGCTATTCTTGATTGTCAGCTTGACTTTATCTGATATTTACTAACCACTACCCATGAGTGAGCATGCCTGTTAGGGATTTTTTTTAGTTAAATCTTGAGGGGGGGAGGGAGGGAGAGAGAGACGGAGGGAGGGAGGGAGGGAGGGAGGGAGGGAGAGAGAGAGAGAGAGAGAGAGAGAGAGAGAGAGAGAGAGAGAGAGAGAGAGAGAGAGATTCACTCTATAAGTTCTGTTACTTTAGAGAACCCTGACTGATACACCAGGTCAATTCTGTTCCATTAATCAGTACATACATTTTATGCCGATACCATGCTGTCTTTTTTATTATTTTTTTATTATTTTATTATTTTTTTATTATTCATGACTGTTTTCACTATCCTGTTTTTGTTTTTGGTGAGTGTGTGTGTGTGTGTGTGTGTGTGTGTGTGTGTGTGTGTTTCCATGTGAAGGTTAAGATTGTTTTTTTTTTTTTTTTTTTGGTTTTTCGAGACAGGGTTTCTCTGTGTAGCTTTGCGCCTTTCCTGGAGCTCACTTGGTAGCCCAGGCTGGCCTCGAACTCACAGAGATCCGCCTGGCTCTGCCTCCCGAGTGCTGGGATTAAAGGCGTGCGCCACCACCGCCCGGCTAGATTGTTTTTTTCAATTTCTGTGAAAAATTGCATTGGAATTTTGATGGGGACTGTATAGAATCTGTAACTTGCTTTTGATAGAATGGCCATTTTCACAGTATTAATCCCACAAAGCCATGAGCTTGGAAAGTCTTTCCATTTTCTGATGTTTTCTTTAATTTCTTTCTTCAGTGTCTTAGAGATTTTATTGTACAAGTTTTTCACTTGTTTGTTTAGAATTATTCCAATATATTTTATTTATTTTTGTAATATGGTTAAATACATTGTTTCCCTGATTTATCTCTCAATATGTTTGTCATTTGTATATAGGAAGGCTAAAAAATATTGCATGTTAATTTTGTATCTTGCTATTTTCCTGAAAGTATTTATCTGAAGACATTTTCTGGTGGAGTTTTTAAGGTCTTTTATCAATAAAATCACATCATCTGCAAATCGGGAAAGTTTGACTTCTTCCTTTCCTATTTGTATCTCCTTGATCTTATTGCTCTAGCTAAGAATTCACACACTATATTAAACGAATACGGAGAGAGTGGACATCCATGTTTTCTTCCTGATTTTAGAGAAAATGTTTTGAGTTTCTTTGAATTTTTGCTGACTGTGGGCTTGCTATAAATTGCCTTCTTTATGTTGACTTTCATGACTTTCATCATAAAAGAATGTTGTCAAAGGCCTTTCTGCATTTAATGAGATGATTATGTGGTTTCTCTCTTTCAGTCTATTTATATAGTAGATTATATTTATTAATTAATGTATGTTAAAACATCCCTGAATCTCTTGGACTAATCCTACTTGATCATGGTGAATAATATTTTTTATTTGTTCTTGAATTCAGTTTGTAAGGTTTTTTTTATTGAGAATGTTTACATCTATGTTCATAATGAATAATGATAATTTTATTTGGTGAGCCTTTGTGTGGTTTTGGCATCAGAGCAGTAGTAGCTTCATAAAAAGAATTTGGAAATGTTCCTTCACTTTCTATTTTGCAGAATAATTTGAGAGGTATTAGTATTAGTTCTTCCTTAAAGGTCTGGTTGAATTCTGTGCCAAATCCATCTGGATCTGGGCTTTCTAATCTAATCTGTTAGTCTGTGTCTTTTTATTAGAGAATTGTGACCAATAATATAGAAAGTTATTATTGAGCAGTGTTGATTAATTCTTATCAGTTTGTTATTGTTGTGGTGATTTTTAGCCAACTGTTTTGGGGTTATTTACTCCTTGGGTTCTCCTGGGATCTTATTGAAATTTTCTTTTTAATGGCTTCTGTAGAGATTAGCTGGTCAACAGAAATTGCTTAAATTTGTTTTAAACACAAAAAATTTTTCTCTCTCCTTTGATTATGATTGATAGTTTTTATGGGTATAATAGTCTAAGCTGATATCTGTGGTCTGTCAAAACTTGTTAAACATCATTCCAGGCTTGTCTGCCTTTCAAAGACTCCACTGAAAAGTCAGGTTTTATTCTAATGAGCTGGCTTTGCATGTGACTTGATCTTTTTCCCTTGCAGCTTTTCATATCTTTTCTTTGTTTTACATATTTTTATTTTCGTTATTATGTGTCATTAGGGAGTTTGTTTTCTGGTACACTCCGTAGGCCTCTTGCGCCTTGACAAATGCTCTTTGGATTGGGGAAATTTTATACTATGATTTTGTTTAAAATATTTTCTGTGCCTTTGACCTGGGTATATTCTCCTCCCTCTAGTCCTATTATTTGTAGATTTGATCATTTTATAGCTTGCCAAATTTGCTGGGTGTTTTTCTCCCAAGAATTTTAGATTTAACACTTTCTTTTATTGACTAATCCATTTCTTCTACTCATCTTCAAGACCTGAAATTTTCTCTTCATTCAATCTGTTGGTAAGGTTTTCCTCTTAGCTTTTTGTTTGGCTTCCTGAGTTTCGTGATGAGTTTTATTTCAGTTAGGCATTTCTTTAGTAATTCTGTTTTTTTTTTGTTGTTGTTGGTTTTTTTTTTTTTTTTTTTTGCTAAATTCTGTTTTTGTATCTTGAATTGTTTTCATTATTTCATTCAACTACTAGCATTTCAAAGTCTTCATTCAAGCATTTGTTCATATCTTCTTTAAGGTTCTTGCATACATTCATAATTGCTACTTTGAAGTCTTTGTCTTGTGCTTCATCTAACTCAGAAAGCCAAACAAAAAACTTTTATGCAGTATATTTATAATTGGCATGCTGATGTCTGGATGAAGCATATTGTCTTGGTTGTGCATGTTTGTGTTTTTGTGATAGGATCTAGGCAGCTGGAGTCAGGATATTCGTGGTATTTCTTAGTATGGATATCCATTCTTCCTTTCTTTGATGGGTTTTCAGGTCTTTGTTTGCTGTTACCCCAGCTGAATAGTGCTTGGTTTTCAGTCTTGAGACCACTCTGGGTTGTGGACCAACTGAATGGTTATAGTACCAGGCACAAATTACCCCTCATGTGACTCAGGCCTCAAATCTACTCAGAAAATAGTTGATTACTCCCATAATAGTCATTTCTGTTGTAGAATATTATTTCAAGGTGTGTTACTTTTGTTTATGCTGCATTTGTTTAACTCTGTGAAGCTGCATTACTGTGCCTGTCTAAAGCACATGATGGTCTAATGAAGAACTGAACGACCAATAGCGAGGCAGGAGAAAGGATAAGCAGGGCTGGTGGGCAGAAATAATTAATAAAAGGAAAAATCTGAGAGAAGAGAGGAAGAAAGAGCAAGAGAACAAGGAGAAGAGGATGCTAGGGGCCAGCCACCTAGCCACACAGCCAGCCACAGAGTAAGAGTGAAAGTAAGATATGCAGAAGTAAGAGAAAGGTAAAAGCCCAGAGGCAAAAGGTAGATGAGATAATTTAAAGTTAAGAAAAACCATGTGTGATTTATTTGGGAGCTGGGTGGCAGGCTCTCCAAAAAAGCAAAAACAACCAACAACACATTCCACTCTACCATCAGTGGGCACAACTTGCTTGGAAGGTTGTATCATACAGGATCCACACCTGAGTAAGACTATTGATGGCTTTTCTCCCCTAGCAGCCTAATCAGCTTCTAGAACGATGAAAGCTAGATAGCAAGGAGCTTCTATCTCATTTCCAATTTGATTTCTCTGTATACTGCAACCAAAGTATGGGATATCTTCAGCAATAGGTTCTTACTATCTAGTTATATTGGACAACCAAGAGCAGTGGCAATAGTCTATATTACTTGTGGGGGATCATGGACCTTCCAGACCAGCAACTCACAGAGAAGTAGCCTATGCCCAGCACTGCAATTTTCATTTGATATATCTGCTCCTGGGAGCAGATGAATGCTACTCTTCTGACAATGTCTCAGGCCTATACTGAAAGTTGAAAATTGGGACATGTAGGAGAAAGTAGAAAGCCTAAATTGGAATGGGACTGAAAGTTTGATTTAGACCCAAAGAAACTTGTCATTATAACTGACAGAATCCTCATAGACCAGTTTTTATCTCAAGGTTCCATTCCTGACAATAGGGTATATTTCAGATTTTGCAATGAATATGATGCTGTTTCTCTAGGTTTACAGAGGTATTTTCTGTGATAAGGACCAGAAGCAAGTTGTGGAGGAAAGGATTTATTTCATTTTACACTTCCAGGTAACAGTCCATTATTGAGGGATATCAAAACATTAACTCAAGCAAAGCAGGAACCTGGAGGCAGGAACTGAACTAGAAACCAGGAAGGAGTGCTGCTTCCTGGCTTTCTCCTCATGGCTTCCTCATTCTGCTTTCTTATACCATCCAGAGCCACCTGCCTAGGGATGGCACTGCCAACAGCAAGATGGACCCTCCCACATTTAAATAATCAAGGCATACTTCACAGACTTACCTATAGGCCAGTCTTATAGAGGCATTTTCTCAATTGTGATTCCTCCTTCACAGATACCTGTAGGCTTGTGGCAAGTTGACAAAAACCAACCAGGACAAATGAGCTCCTCATAGGGCCACTCAGATTGATTCTTCTTTGTGAAGAAACTTCCTTTCCTCCTATTTCTATAGAATTTTCAAAGTTTTTTATTATTTAGGCAGAAGTTTATTTAGCCTCTTCACAGTGGGAGAAGTCTCTGATCTCCACCTATTGCCTTCACTTTACAGGTGAGAAAACAGAGGCTAAGTGCCTTCAAGAGTTTGTGGCTAGTGAGTGGCAAAAGTACCTTTCTGAAGGAAAGCCAAAATTGGTTCACATTAATAAAAGTTTGCCAGACAACTGAGATGTCAGAGAGAGAGAGAGAGAGAGAGAGAGAGAGAGAGAGAGAGAGAGAGAGAGAGAGGCATACTTGACACACTGGTCAGAATACTCATAGCCCCATGAAAAACATACCAGCTTAACATGATTGAATCTCTCTTATATTTCTAGAAGATGGACAAAGTCTAGTAAAGTACCCAGGACTTCACATGTAGGAAGGAATTTTTTTTTCATTTACTTTTCCATCATTCATCTACTGTATGTCTATTTTGTATATTTTCTATATAAGGCAAAGTACTAGGTACTATAGATAATGAATGTAAGCAAGACAGACATCCTCTGTACTTAAGGAGTTTCCATTCATAAGAAAGGGAGTGATTAATAATGAATTACATAATTCATGTCTTAGTTTTTTAAAAATTGTATGTGTATCTATGTATAAGTATGTGTGCATAAGTGGAAGTGCCCACAAAATCCAGACAGAGGGTTGTAGATGAATTTCTAAACATTCTTATTAAATAAGAAACACAGAGCCAAATATAGGGGTAATAGCCAAAGAGATCAGAGAAATAGTGAATAGCTACTGACTAGCCTTAGCTTACCACCATGCCATAGCTTCCCAAGAGAGAGCTTCTTCCTATCTAACCTGTGCTTTTATTGCCTTCCTGTTATGCCTTCTCATTGGCTCTAAGCCCAGCCACATCACTTCCTCATCACTGCCTGTCTATATAGACCACCAGGTCTCTACAGTTGGTACTGGGATTAAAGACATGTGTCACCACGCTTGGCTGTGTCCTTGATCACACAGAGATTCTGCCTGGCATGTGATTGGATTAAGGGTATGTGCTACCACCACCTGACTTCTGTTTATGACTGGCTATGACCTCTGATCTCCAGGCAAATCTTATTGATTAACATACAAATAAAATATCACCATAGAGGGTGTCCCTTTCCCTGTAACTGGATTTACAGATAGTTGTGAGGCACCAGCTATAGATGCTAGGAACCAACTTTGTGCCCTCTGGAGTACTGTAGGCATTCTTAGACACTGCGCCACTTCTCCAACCTCATATGCCTTAGTTTTTGGTAATTGTTATAATAGAAAAGTTTAAGGTCCTATGAAATCGTGAAACAAGGCATGTTTTGGTTTGGATGGAGGAAGAATCCTTTCTTGAGGAAATGGTATTTTAGGTCACCTATAAACAAATGAATAGAAGCTATCCATAGGAAGTGAAGAATTATAAGAATTTTCCAAACTGTATATGTGATATTTCTATTGAGACAGAGCACAGCTTAATTACAGACTGGAAAGGAGTTAGATGACTGCTGGCAGAAACATTAGCAGCACAAGATTTAGTTTTGGCAGATACTGGGTTCAGCCTCTGATGGGCCAAGTATCAGTGAGGCAAGTAGCCATAACCCTACTGGGAATTTCCTAGGAAAATCCAGGAACCAGAAGAGACAGTCAAAATGCAGCTCTATCATTTTGATGTGCTTTAACAAAAGCAAACATCTGATGATGAAGGTTAGCAAACTTTTTTCAAGACAGACAGATAGTAAGTGTTTAGTAAGAGTAAGTAATTTAGATGTTTTGACTTTTATATTTTGCAACAAACGGTCTCTGTTGCAGTGACTTAACTCTGCCATTGTCACATGAAAGGGGCCATAGACACATATGAACAAGCAAGCATGTTATGGCTTGAGTATAATATGCCCCCACCCCTGGTTCATATGTTTGAACCCCAGTTGGTGGTTCTGTTGTGAAAGGTTATGGAAACTTCTGGCTCTAGATGTAGGGCTACAGGAGATGGGTATAAGGGTTATAGCAACCCCAGTCTAGGCCCTAGGTTTCTGGTTCCTGGTATACTGAGAAGTGAGCAAACAGTCTCACATTCCTGCTGCCACAGCTGCTGGACCACCATGAACTTTGCCATGAAACTGTTAGCTAAAATAAATCATTCCTCCCTTCAGTTGATTTTGTCAGGTATTCAGTCATTGTGATGTGGAAGAGTAAATAAGATTGCCATGTTCTAATGAAGCTATCTATTTCCTCATAGTCTTTATATGTAGCAAGCTTTCTTATCAGACTGTCTTTGGATCACCAGCTCCCAAATAATGATATGGAGACATTTATTAATTATGAAACTTGGCCTTTAGCTTAGGCTTGCCCCCAACTAGCTCTTATAAGTTATATTAATCTGCTTATTTTTAATAATAATGTAAATTATTAATTTATATTCTACCATATGGCTTTTTTACCTTTTCTCCATTTCTGTATGTTCTACTTGTTCTATGTCTCCTGGCATCTCTATGTCTCTCCTTCCCAGTGTTTCTCTCCTCCCCAGAAGTCCTACCTATTCTCTCCAGACTAGATATTGGCCATTCAGTTCCTTATTAAGCCAATCACAATGATACATTTTCACATAGCATAAATAAATATTCTGTAACATGTGCATGCTGTAGTTTCTTTTCTACCAAAGTCAATTCTCTCTCAACATCAGCTGATAATTTTCTTGGACTATTTAAGTCCTTGTCAACTTGTAAGGTTAGAAATAAATTACTTAGTTCTTGAGTTGTTAATCCAACGGTGGGCTGTAGCCAGCTAATATCTCCTAGCAACTTTTGAAAATCATTAGGAGTTCATAATTGATCTCTCCTGATTTATACTTTCTGTGGTTGATTTTTTTGTAAACCTATCTTATATCCTAGGTAATTAATAGAATCTCCTCTTTGTATTTTTTCAGGAGCAATTTGTAATCGCCAACAAGGCAAAATTTCATTTACCTCTTCAAACATTTCTTCTAAAGTATCTGAGTCTGAATCAGCTAGTAAGATATTATCCATATAATGGTATATTATAGATTGAGGAAACTGTTTATGAATTATATCCAATGGCTGTTGTATAAAATATTGACACAATGTCAGGCTGTTCAACATCCTTTGTGGAAGAACTTTCCACTGGTATCTCTTAACAGGCTGGAAATTATTATAAGTAGACATTGTGAAGGCAAATTTTTCTCTATCCTGTTCTTGTAAAGGTATAGATTTAAAAAAGCAGTCTTAAATCAATCACTATAATAGACCATCCTTTAGGTAATAAAGAAGGCAAGGGAATTCTAGGTTGTAAAAAGCCCATTGGCTAGATCACCTTACTAATTTCTCTTAAACCTGTTTACCATTATTCATTTTCCAGATTTCTTTTTAATGACAAATATAGGAGAATTCCAAGGACTAATCGATTCTTCAATATGTTGAACATTTAACTGCTTGCTCCTGTACCAGCTG
This sequence comes from Peromyscus maniculatus bairdii, assembly GCF_049852395.1. Classification (NCBI taxonomy): domain Eukaryota; kingdom Metazoa; phylum Chordata; class Mammalia; order Rodentia; family Cricetidae; genus Peromyscus; species Peromyscus maniculatus. Next base: position 118,719,126 of record NC_134853.1, read on the forward strand.
TTCTAGTGCTCATAATTTTTCTGATGCCAAAAGTCATTGTTCCACCCAGACAGGTTTATCAGTTAACCATTTTATAAGTAGGGCTGTTGGTACCTTTGAAAGATCAGCAGCTGTTGTGCTCTGCTTATGTACAACCTGAACAGTCAGTGACTGTTCTTGTAATACCTTTTCATATTTTTCTCAGAAACATCTATTAGTTTATGGTTTGTTTCTGAGATTAAAGGAATGTTAATCTGTGCTTCCCATTGCTGCAACAAATCATGTCCCCATAATATCATTGTTATGTTAGCCACATATGGCTTTAATTTCCCTACCTGTCCTTCTGTCCCTATCCACTTGACCCATCTTGTAGTTTGTTTTACCTGAGATGAAGTTCTAATCCCTAGAAGCTGAATATTTACCTCCTGAAGAGGTTTATCTTTATGGTAAAATTATTGTAACAACCACAACTTTATATAGTAAACCTTCAATTAAATGACATTTATTCATATTTTTAGCTTTGGTCTTTGATTGTTTATAGAAGTTTGGCAAAATATCTGTTTTGTGGTCTCTCCTGAAAATTTTGCTTTATCTACTGAAGCTGTTCTGTCATCCAGAGGAGTATAGTTTTAACAACAGGCATTAAGTCTTTTAATTGCTCTGTGGAGGAGTTTCCCCAATGCTTACAGAGAATGATTGAATGAAATTTGATATTGAGGCCTCCAAGAGGCCCCCTAAGGCATTTCCCAATAGTAAAGGGTTACCTTGCCTGTCCCTTGTTGATATGCATTCATTAGCCCAATGCTGGCCATTGCTACACCTTCTGCATATTCCAGGTCTTCTGTTTGAATTGTCTCTAGAAAAAACATTGTTTCTAGGAAGACTTTGCCTACAATCCCATTTCAGGTTATCTGGTTTACCACAATTAAAACATCTACCCTTTTGATTTTTAAAAATCACTTCTCCTATCCAAGTATCATTAAGTGTGAGATTCAGTATCAGTTGTATTTCTAATCCATTCATCTATTGGTGCTCCTCTTGCCTTTAAAGGCCTGATCACCCTTTTGCATTCTAAATTAGCATCTTCAAAAGCCAAAGACTGAATTAATATTTGTCTAACTTCTGGATCTGATATCATTCTATTTATAGCTGAAGTCAATCTTGTAAAAAAAAAAAATCAGTGAAGGCTTCTTTGGGGCCTTGTATAATTTTAGGAAATGACTCAGTCCTTTCATGATTCTTCAACTCTGTCCCTAACGTTCAAAGCTGCAATACAACATAGAGCCAAGGTGTGATCATCAAATATAATCAGTCTTTGCAAATCAGCATATTGGCCTTCACTGAGAAGCTGTTCTTAGGAAATTTCAATACCTCTAGATGGACTTCATTGTTCTAGGACCCTAGCTTCCTCTTTCCACCATGTTTTTTATTGTAACTGAGGACCAGCTTCCAATATTGCTGTAACTAACTCTTTCCAGTCTTGTGGAATAATTCTGTTCTGAGTGGCCCATGAATTTAACATCTGCTTCACAAAAGGTGAATGCATATTATATGCAACTCCTGCTTCCTTAAATCTCTTCAAATCTAACATTTCTACAGGACCCCAGTAACTTCTGAATGGCCTTGGCGATGCATATCATCTGGTAGGGTTGTTCTTGAATGGTAACTGGATAAATTAAAGTTGGTTTTCTAATAATCTCGGGCTGTTCCTCTTTAGTTTCATAATGCAATGGTGTGGTAGGTTCTTCTCTAAACTCCTCTGTCTGTGTGTGAATATTTTTCTTAGTTTTATTAGTAGGTCTTTCTGAGGATTGTATCTTATCAGTCAATTTTTTATATTTGGCACCAATATCAAACTACTTTTTAAAGGATAAAACATAAATTACCAAACTGATAATGATTATAATCAATATTATGTCAATCCCAGCTCAGTTGATTATCCCTTCATTTAATTTTTTCCATTTTCAAACCATCCATTGTAGAACCATACAGAGACCTAACACCCTGCATCATAATATTGTTCCCCATTCTTAACATGGGTAAAATCTCTTAAAAAAAAAAAAAAAACAAACTAATTCTCCTTTTAGGAATTCCCAGGTGTCTCAGCAGATATGCTGACAATAACAGTGAAGTGTGAGGATGGCTGTCGCTGAGCTGCATGGCTTGGCAGAGAACTCGGGCAGTACCAAGATGAGAGTGTGTGGCAGCGGCAGCAGCAGCAGCAAAAGTCCAAGCAGGTGTCAAGGCAGCTCACCTGGCAGGGCAGCACTGGAGGTCAAGGGGAGCCCACAACCCACAGGGAGAGGGAGCCAGCCTCCTTAAAAGCTGAAAGATGGGCATGTGCAGAAAACAGGCTGCCTGAATAACAGAGAAGGCTAGCAGTGGGTGGATAACTCCAGTGGCATTTTGGATCCAGCAGCCTGTGGCACTGGGGACCAGCAGCAGCTGGAGTCTTTTATAGAGAGGCTGCAACAGGAAAACCCCAGACTCGTGCAGAGGGCCTGGGGGCAGCGGGGGAAGCGGGCTCACATGGCGACTTCTACAGCAGCAAAGCCTGTGGCAAGCAGCTACCTCATGATCCAGTGCCCTGAACTGCATGCCAGATGAACCAGATGAAGCATTTATCTAATTATTCTTTATCAATAAAAACTTGGGAGTCAAATAGTGGGGTAAGAACCTGAATGATAAGAGAAGCAGCAGAGAAGTGATCACCTCCTCTCTCTCTCTCCTTCCTGCATTCAAAAAGGAAGAGAATCTTTCTAAGCCCCTCCCTAGTACTTCCTTGTGTCTCTATCTGTCCTCAGTTCTCCAAACCTCTATGGCTAATTTTGGTCAGCTAGTAGCTAGCTCCACTCTCTGATTCAAAGTAAACTTTATTGTCAGTCTCAGGAGTGTTGGAGTGTGATCAAAATACCCCACAACATTTATATGGTCAGTCATTGCCTGGCATAAAACACAATGATATTTAGGGTTTTATGAGCAAAAAGTCTAGGCCATGGCCAGTTTTATGGTTCACTCAGGAGCATCATGAGGTGAGGTAAGGTGAGAGTCCATTCTGTCAATCATGTGAACAAAGCAAAAACAACCCAACCAAAAAATGTACACCAGGGTTTTTCTTGAGTTTTGGTTTACAGAGAGAGAGGGAGGGAGGGAGGGAGGAAAGAAAGAGAGAAAGAGAAAGAAAGAAAAAGAAAGAAAGAAAGAAAGAAAGAAAGAAAGAAAGAAAGAAAGAAAGAAAGAAAGAAAGAAAGAAAGAAAGAAAGAAAGAGAAAGAAAGAAAAAGAAAAAAAGGAGTGAGGGAGGGAAAAGAGAAAATTATTAAGTTAGTAGTCACTGGAACACAGCATTGACAAAAACTCATTGAGAAGTGTCTCAAGGAGTAAAGACTGGTTTTCCATTGGCAGGTGAGGAGTGGTTAAGGCTAACTAATTTAGTATTCAGGGTAGAGCAGGGTAAATATATAACCCTGCCATGACTTGCTAAACCCTGTCTTCTTCTTGTTACCCAGCAAAGCATCTTCCCCTAAGCCCTGGAAGGATCTAGTGCAGTGTTCCTCACAGCTCATGGCCTGTTGTAGTTCTTCTGGTTAGATCAGCTGAATACAATACAACTATAACATTTGTTTTTCCCTCAGAGACCTGGTGCCAGGGGAAGGCCTACCTTTCATGGTTCTAGGATGGTTGGTGATGCTCTAATGGCAGCCCAGTAGAAGGGCAGGGAACTTCTTCTCATAACACCCTTGGTATCTGGCTGGTATTCTCCCCCGAAAGTCTTCTCTCCACTAATGCAGTTTGATGCTTAGGTTTCATTGACGTAAACAAGGCTGGGTATCCACATTTACACATTTTACTTTGCACATTTTAGTGGTGAAGAACAGTATAATCTCAGCTCTTCCTTGGGCTGCCTGTCAAAACCCAACTGGGAGTCTGTTAACAAGGAAGAAAGGCTAAAGTTCCTGGGAGGACCACTGTGTCCTCTGACAGCCATGACCAGTTCCCTCTTTGCCAGAAAACGTAGACACAACAAGACACGGACGCTGTGGAAGAGGAGCTGTGGTTCCGGCAATCTCCCCACACGCCTGGAAGAACTCAGTGGGCCTTTGGCTCCCTGAGACTGTGGAAGATGGCCAGAGTGCAACCTTGTGGTGCTCACCGCTGATGGGAATCATCAAATCCACCCACCGGACAGTTTGAACTTGAAATTTCATTAGAATCTTTGAGAAGGACGTTTG